>NC_064923.1:441702159-442952159 GCF_023897955.1 Schistocerca gregaria
CTTTCCTGAGTTGCTGTATTAATTTCACCTGTTATTGAAACCCATGTCCCTTTGAGCTAAACAGAAAAATATCAGCTGGGACCATTTACATTTGCTGAGAATATTTTTATTGGTACGGAATCTCCTTGTCTAACACCTGTTTAAAAAAAAAAATTCTCGCCACCGAGACGAATTCTAGTGGAAGGTGCATCATGGATTACGAAGAATGCTGCATAGTAGAAACAGAGCGTAGAGCTACAAACAGAGCAATGCTGAATGAAAGGCGTTTGGCTCTTAAGAGGGCAATGCGTTATCAGTCATCATTGGTCATCAGTCTTCTGTCTCGTTTGATACGGCCTGCCACTAATTCCTCTCCTGTGCTAACCTCTTCATCTCAAAGTAGCACTTGCAACCAAATTCCTCAATTATTTTCTTCATGTGTTCCAATCTGTGCTTTCCTCTACAGTTTTTGCCCTCTACAGTTCCCTCTAGTACCGTGGAAGTCATTCCCTCATGTCTTAACAGATGTCCTATCATCCTGTCCCTTCTCCTTATCAGTGTTTTCCATATATTCCTTTCCTCTCCCATTCTGCGCAGAACCTCTTCATTCCTCACCTTATCAGTCCACCTAATTTTCAAAATTCGTCTGTAACACCACATCTCAAGTGCTTCGATTCTCTTCTGTTCTGGTTTTCCCACAGTCCATGTTTCACTACCATACAATGCTGTACTCCAGATGTACATTCTCAGAAATTTCTTCCTCATATTAATGCTGATATTTCATAGTAGAAGACTTCTCTTGGCCAGAAATGCCCATTTTGCCATTGGTAGTCTGCTTTTGATGTTCTCCTGGCGTCGCCCGTCATTGGTTACTTTACTACCTAAGTAGCAGAATTCCTTAACTTCATCTACTTCGTGACCATCAATCCTGATGTTAAGTTTCTCGCTGTTCTCATCTCTACTACTTCTAATTTCTTTCGTCTTTCTTCGATTTACTATCAGTCCATACTCTGTACTCATTAGATTATTCATTCCGTTAAGCAGATCATTTAATTCTTCTTCACTTTCACTCAGGATAGCAATGTCATCAGCGAATCGTATCATTGATATCCTTTCACCTTGTATTTTTATTCCACTCCTGAACCTTTCTTTTATTTCCATCATTGCTTCCTCGATGTACAGATTGAACGATGGGGCGAAAGGCTACATCCTTGTCTTACTCCCTTTTTAATATGAGCACTCGTTCTTGGTCATACACACTTTCCCTCTTGGCTGTTGTACATATTGTATACGACCCGTCTCTTCCTACAGCTTACCCCTACTTTTCTCAGAATTTTGAACATCTTGCTCAATTGTACGTTGTCGAACGTTTTTTCCAGGTAGACAAATCCTATCAACGTGTCTTAATTTTTCTTTAGTCTTGCTTCCATTATTAACCACAACGTCAGAATTGCCTCTCTCGTGCCTTTACCTTTCCTAAAGGTAGACTTATCATCATCTAGCGCATCCTGAATTTTCTTTTCAATTCTTCTGTATATTATTCTTATCAACAACGTGGATGCATGAGCTGTTAAGCTGATTATGCAGTAATTCTCGCACTTCTCAGCTCTTGTCGTCTTTGGAACTGTGTTGATGTTGCTTTTCCGAAAGCCAGATGGTATGTCACCCGAGTCATACCTTCTTCACACCAACGTGAATAGTTGTTTTGTTGCCACTTCCCCCAATGATTTTAGAAATTCTGATGGAATGTTACCTATCCCTGCAGCTTTATTTGATCTTAAGTACTCCAAAGCTCTATTAAATTCTGATTCTAGTACTGGATCCCCTATCTCTTCTAAATCGACTCTTGTTTCTTCTTATATCACATCAAATTTTCCCCCTCATAAAGGCTTTCAGTGTATTCTTTCCACCTATCCACTCTCTCCGCTGCATTTAACAGTGGAATTCCCGTTGCACTCTTAATGATATCACCCTTGCTTTAATGTCACCGGAGGATGTTTTGACTTTCCTGTATGCTGAAAATGTCCTTCCGACAATCATTTCTTTTTCAATCGCTTCACATTTTTCCTGCAGCCATTTCGTCTTAGCTTCCTTGCAATTCCTATTTATTTCATTCCTCAGCGACTTGTATTTCTCTATTACTGAGTTTCCTGGAACATTTTTGTACTGCCTCCTTTCACCGATCAATTGAAGAATTTCCTTTGTTACACATGGTTTCTTCGCAGTTACCTTCTTTGAACCTATGTTTTCCTTCCCAACTCCTGTGATGGCCCTTTTTAGAGATGTCCGTTCCTCTTCAACTGTACTGCCTTCTAAGCTATTCCTTATTGCTGTACCTATAGCCTTAGAGAACTTCAAACGTATCTCGTCATTCCTCAGGACTTTTCGTATCCCACTTCTTTGCGTTTTGATTCTTCCTGGCTGGAGTCTTGAACTACAGCCTACTCTTCATCACTACTATATTGTGATCTGAGTCTATGTCTGCTCCTGGGTACGCCTTACAATCCAGTGTCTGATTTCGGAATCTCTGTCTGACCATGATGTAATCTAACTGAAATCTTCCCGTATCATCTGGCTCTTTCCAAGTATACCTTCTTCTCTTTTGATTCTTGAACGACTATCGTAGTAGATTATTATCGAAAGCTCTCTCACAAAACCCAAGAAAATTCTCGTTATATGTAAAGGCTATTAGTGATATGTAAGTTAGTGTCCAGGCTCTTATGGACGAGACAGGTTCCAAAATTGAAGGTATCAAAGAAAAACCTGAAATGTTGAACGTTTTCAGATGTTCTTTTATAACGTAAATAATACAATTAATGTAATTCTCACACAACTGCAAAGATGAATTTGTAGATGTTAGTGTCAGTGGTATTGAAAAACAACTCAAATCTTTTAACCTGAACAAAACTTCAAGGCCCCTATACAATACCTATCAGAGTCTGAACCGAATTTTCGGCTGAGCTAGCCTGCGTTTTTGACCTTTACATACAGAAGTTCCCTTGAAAAGAAGACAATACCCAGTAGTCGGAAGGAAGCGCGAGTCACACATATTGTGAGTTCAAACATAATGAAGTATCTGGAACAAAATGACCTGATCCTTGCTAATCAACAAGGGTTCCGCAAACATCGATCACGTGGAACTCAATTTGCACTTTTCTCACATGGTATCCCGAAACCATGGATCAGAGCAGTCAGGTGAGTGCAGAGATTATTGATTTCCGAAAAGCATTTGACTCATTACCACATCTGCACTTATTATCGAAAGTATGGTCTTACACGGTATCAAGAAAATTTTGTGATTGGACTGAAGGTTTCTTGATTAGGAAGACGTAGCATGTTATCCTGCATGGTAGCTCATCGATAGTGCTCTAGGGAATTGTGATTGGACCCTTGATTTCTTTACTGTATATTCATGGCCTTGCAAGCGTTAATGGTAACCTCAGGTTTTTCTCCGATTATGCAGTTATCTGTAGTACCGTCTGAAAAAACTCTGGTGAGTAGTACATATCCTACTGAGTGGAAGCAAAGTTTAATTCAACCTATACCCAGGACTGACAACCCTAAGTCGCCAGGTGACTACAGGCCGATCAGCATACTACCTGCAATATCTAAAGCCCTAGAATACATCATCCATGAACAGCTGACGGATTACCTCAGAACTCATAACATCCATGACGAATATTAGTCAGGCTTTCGAAAGCACCATAGTACAGCAACTGCATTAATCTAAGTAACTGATGACATTAAACATGCTATGGACAGACGTGAACCTAGTATCCTAACACTGCTTGACTGTAGCAAGGCTTTTGACACAGTTGACTTCCATATATGAATTAAAATGAAACAGCTGAATTTGTCAAACAGCGCAATACGCTGGTTCGACAGCTACCTCAAAAACAGAAGTCAACAAGTCATTTGTGGGTCGGAAAAGTCATCATGGAAAAACGTGCGCTCTGGAGTTCCCCAAGGCTCCGTCCTTGGTCCACTACTCTTCTCACTGTACATTAATGATATTTCCTTAGTGATTCACTCCTGCAACTACCATCTCTATGCTGACGACATCCAACTGAACATAAGCGCAAGCCCCAAAAACATTGCTGACGCAGTAGCCAGTATGAACGCATATCTTTGCTCTGTTTCTCGATGGGCACAAAACCTAGGTCTGAAACTAAACCCCAAGAAATCCCAGGTCATACATATATCTCATCCCAAGTTAATCAGCCGGTACTTTCGCGAAACAGTCCCTCAAATACTCCTCAATGGTACCCAACTACGATACCAAAAAACAGTAAAAGATCTTGCAATAATCTTAGATAAACACCTAAACTGGGAAGAACAAACAGCTTGCCGGAAATCGCTCTCCTCCCTACATGCAATTCAAAAATTTAGAAAAATATTCCCAACCCATGTTAAACAAAAATTAGTCCAAACACTAGTCTTGCCTAATGTTTACTACTGTGATGTAGTTCAACACGGCACAAATAGTGAAAATTCTAGATGCCTCGAGCTAGTGATGAATACTTGCGTTAGATACGTGTGCAATATTCGGTTGTATGATCATATCAGTCCTTCATACTGCCAGCTAGGTTGGATACGCCCACATAAGGCACGCGATCTTCGCAGGATGTGCTTACTTCATCAATTTCTTAGCCACTGGTGCCCCCAATACTTATCTTCTCACATTAAACACCTATCATCATTCCACAATCGCAATACCAGATCGGATACGTCTAGCATCTTGGCTGTACCTTTACATAACACAAAATCTTTCTCCGTGTCATTCTCCATCTCAGCCATACGACTATGGAACGCGCTCCCCTGTGATCTGCGTCTTATCCAGAATTACTCAACATTCAAGAGGGAACTCAAAACTTACATATTAGGGACGGTATAGCCACCATTGTTGTGCCCCTCTCATCTCTTTCTTTCTCCTCGCCATCACAGCTTCGAATTTTCCCATTCTATTTCTTTTCCTATAACCTATCTACCTCTTATCTATCTCTTTTATCTCATTCTATCGTCTTATGTCTCTGCTCGATGAGAATAACTCACAAGTTGCAACAACATAACGAGAAAATTCGCAACTACTAATAGGACTGACATTCACAAAAGAAAAGTATGTTTACTTTCATATACATAGTTATTACTATTATTATTATTATCATAATTATTCTTGATTGTTATGATAATTTTTATTGTTATAGTTATCATTGTACTACTGTTATAATCTATATTTTTTTTCTTTAACATCAATACTGCATAATACATTATATGTCCTTAATGTTCTGTAGAAACTGTAACTCGTTCAATCTGAGTATGCCTGGTTAGGAGTAAGAGAGGGCCTGAAGGCCCTAATTTTGCCAGGTAAAATAAATGCATAAATAAATAAATAAATAAATATTCAGTCCGATAGTGATGAGATTTCGCAGTAGTGCACAGATGAGCAACTTGCTTTAAATGTTCGTAAGTATAACATTGTGCACTTCACGAAACGAAAAAGGAGTATTATATGATTAGAATATCAACAAGCCACAGTTTAAATCGGTCAAGGCATGCAAATACCTGGCCGTAACGGTTTGTAGGGATACGAAATAGAACTATCACATACGGTCAGTCGTATGTAGAACAGATAGCTGACTTCGGTTCATTGTTAGGAAACTAGGGAACCAGTCTACAAAGGGTGTTGGTCACAAAAAGTTCCTACGATCCATATTAAAATACTACTGAAATATGTGGGATCCATACCAAATAGGACTAACAGAGGATACTGCACATATACAAATAAGCACAGCACGAATGATGGCAGGTTTGTTTGATCTATGACAGAGTGTCACGGAGATGCTAAGGAAACTGAGTTGGCACACGCATGAAGAGAAACAAGATACAAACAATCCCGACAAAGTTTCAAGAACCAGGTTTAAGTCATCAGTCTAAGAATATACATTCTAAGACCAAACAGGAAGAGAGAGAAAAGGCGCACCACAAAGGAGCTACACAAATTGCTAATAAATATTTATATTATATTCGTACACTGATCTACGGTAAAAACAAAATTTTAATCTTCAGCAGCCCATGGATGGATGTGTGACGCTGCTGTGGAATTTCACCTCGTAGTTGGCAATGACAGTAAACATGGGGCATGTCGATGCCAAGGCATAAAATCTTAGCAAATTTCATACCATGTACTCAGTTGTACACTAACAATGCCTCACAGACAGGCGCAAGAATAACATAAGCAGATGTCAGAATTCGAAAAGAGGATGTGTATTTGATCTCAGAGAAGCCGTTTGGAAATTGTGAATAAGTCTAAATTTGAATAGGAGCGATGCCACTATCGGATGATGTTGGTAGGAGTGGCAGAACGAACACAGCGTCAAGAAGGAAGCAGTCGACTTACAAAGATGGCAGAACGCGAGGACCGAGCAATCGTCGGAAAGGCAGTCGGATCACTGTCATTGATCCGTCGTCCAACTGGTACTTCATTGATCACAAGCATCCTTAATAGGCGCTTCACAAAAAAGAGGAGCCCCTTGCAGCGGTGTCAGGCACATTTGTATGGGATCTTTATTGACGAGTAATATTGTCTTCAGTGATGAGTCTCGCTGTGAACTCCGTCCCGATGCCAAGCGGAGACCTGTCTCCAGACTCCCTGGGCAGCGGTGGAATACCAACCTGACTGTTGCCCGCCATACGGAACGAGAACCAAGAGTGATTGTCTGAGGTGCCGTCTTATTTCATACCAGGCCTCCTTTGGCTGTCATCCGCTGCAACCTTACAGAAAAAAGCGGTACATCGATTACATTCTACGCCCCGTTCTGTTGTCCTTGAATGCAAGCCACCCCGGACCTACATTTCAGCAAGATAATGCTCGTCGCCACAAGGTGTGAGTTTCTACTTCTCGTCTTTGTGCTTGCCATATCTTATCTTGGTCAGCAAGGTGGCTGGATCTCTCTCCTCTTGTGAACGTTTGGAGCATTATATGCAGGACCCTCCAATGTTCGGGATTTTGACGATCTAAAGCGCCAATTGAACAGATTTCGGCATGTTCCTCAAGAAGACATCCAACAACTCTGTCAATACGTGCCAAGCCGAATAATTGCTTGCTTAAGGACCAGAGGTGGACAAACGCGTTATAGACTTGCTCAATTTGTGAAGGTCATTCTCTTGAATCACTCATCCAATTTTTTTCTGAAACTGTAAGCAATTGTCTGTGCATGTATATCACATCTACCGATTCCCGTCCCATTCGGATCTTTTTTTCTTTTGTTGATGTCAGAGTGTACTACAATCCCCCAAAGTATCGCTCCAGTAGGAACAGCGAAGACGACGTTAAACGTATTACAATTCGTACTGAGGCGATTAGATTCTTGTTACTCCCGCGCTCCATACGTGAATGGAACGATTAGAAGTAGTAATAAATTATACGATGGAAAGCGAGTTACATTCCTCCATGCACTTCACAGTGGTCTGCAGGGTACTGATGTAGCATATATCTTGGGACATTAACATTAGAGGGCTTCAGTGCTTTGTTTCTCAAAGGTTGCTTGCACATATTTTGTTGAAACAGAGTGAATATAATTCTCAAAATTTATGAACCATGGGTAAAGTGGTAATTCATTCTCACTGCTCTGTTTTACAATTCCTTTACCTTTTGGAAATGGTTATCAGATCCACTTTCTAATTCACGTTGTTCCTCCTCTTCACTACCACCCAGTTTTTTTCTACATACGCCATGATCACTTCGAGGTAATATTTAAATTACTGACCGAAAGTAGATATGCTTACAGTACATTACTTCTTGTTTGTCTCCGGCTTGTGAAATGAAAAAGCAAATTTTTTCTCGTTTCCTCCACAGACATTCTGCAAATAGTTTTGCAAGCTCCTCCTATGTTGCTTTTATACCTTGTTCAGAATTTCAACTTAAACAACACCTTCCTCGAGTGCTTCTTGTTTCACCATAGTTCTAATGCCTAAACGCTCATCTTGTAGTATTTTTATAGGGACTTTGGAACAAATTAGCTAACGATACCTAGAATCACTTTCACATGTGACGTTAATCCGTCCTCACCCCTCGGCCATATCTTCTCGTTCATCACCGCATTTCCTTCCACCTCTAATGTAAAACACAAAAAAGCAATTGTCCAACCGCGCAGATAATTATTTACCCCTGAGTTCGAGTGTCAAAATTGTTATTTTTTTCTTCATTTTTAAAGTTACGAAACTTTTCTGCTGTATGAATTGAAACAAGTTCCTCATCATTTCAACTTATACGTAATTGCGACTCGAAGGTACCAGTTCAATACTGGCTCGAGGCATTTGATATTTTCATTACACATGCCATGAGTTCGATTTCCAGATGTCATTCATTTTAATCCCAGTGAAAGGCCATCGATCTCAGAGTTAGAATTTCTGTGAAAATGACGCTAACTTTTCGTACATCAGTCGCTGGATACATCTTGAAGAGGTACGTACAACTAATCGCTTCTGAATACAAACTGAATATAAGTAATAACAAAAGCGTTTTATTCGGTTCAAATGATTCAAATGGCTCTGAGCACTATGGGACTTAACATCTGAGGTCATCAGTCCCCTAGAACTTAGAACTACTTAAACCTAACTAACCTAAGAACATCACACACATCCATGCCCGAGGCAGGACTCGAAGCTGCGACCGTAGAGGTCACGCGCCAGTTTTATTCGGCCTATCCTTGGAGAGCCAATTAGCACAATCTGCATCAGTGCTATTTTTCGATAATATTTGATATAAATTAAAGTGCTATTATCTGATCGTAAATAGTGTCGCCTATACGAGAAATCAATGGCACTTCTTTAGCGAAAAACAATATTTACACTAAGACAGATATTTTTACCATGACGGATTCTAACTCGTACCCAAATCAAAATATATATATATATATATATATATATATATATATATATATATATATATATATATATATATATATATATATATCAAACTTGGTGGTTGGTAGCCTTCAAATGCAATGTGTGCTGGATGAATGAATAGAGTGACAGACTTCTGTGTCCAGATGGTGCGCAACCCTCTGGGAAAATCTTCTTAAGTCTGCTTCACAGCAGACTACTCAGATGACAGAAGAACTGAAAGCTCGACACTTTGATGCATCTTCTACTCCTAAAACAACTGTACCAGATGTTGGCAAGAAAATACAATCGAAAGCAAATTACTTAATGTGCCTTGCAGTATTGAACCATATTAAAAGCATTGTCTCAAAGAACTCTGTTTTCTGTGCACTCGTGTTTTAAATTCATTCAACAATTTAATGGTATGGTCAAGTGGGTAAAAGAAACCTGACAAAGCGAGGTTGTTGTAACAGGTTATTCATGCGCTGACAATGTAAGAGAGAACGATGAAGTACTGTTTCACTCAGTATGAGCTACTTTGGTCGCCTATCAAACTGTGTTAAAATAAATGTCTTTCTGATATTTCTCTCACTCCCTGACATGTTTGGTTTAGAACATGAATATCGTTATTTCAATCCAAATTTCATCTGCTGCAAAGGATAAGGTACTTACAGGTTAACAGATATTTTATTAGTGAAAATGAATCATCATCTTCACCTTTGTATAGCTTGTGAGCAACAGATCCAAAACTGGTTTCGGGAAAACAAGATCATTTCTGTAGTCTATAGGTTTCAAACATCCCCACCTGTGAACAAATAACTGGACCAAGAAAATGCTGATCCAGTTTGAGCCTTCAAAAAGGATACCAAAACTGAGAAACACATATAAAGTGACGCATCTCCAACAAATCACTCAAAATATGCCCACGACAAATAAATGATTTATAGAGCTACAGATTTCGATAAGTTATGGCGGACAATATCATGAATTTTCTGACGCCCACAAACAAATTTAATATTTACAGCCGCCGAATCAGGACACTGAGTTTGCGTTTTTTAATGGAATTGTGTACTCTTTTTGCGTCAGTGCCTACAGTATACCATACGAGACTACCCAAGACATTAGTGCACGTGACATTGTAGTTCACATGTAACATGATAAAAGAAAATCTGTCTATAAAATCGAAGACTCGGGAATTGGGGAGCGCATGACGGAACTCAATGATGATAAATACATATACAAGCCATGCTGATCATAATAGTAGGAAAATGACGTATACTGAAGAAGTAGAGGAAAGATGAATACTAGGATGATGATGAGAAACCATGTTATACTGTTTTTGATGTCAAAATCGGCGAGCTTAAGCATCTTGGGTTCTGTCGTCATCCAACAGCAATGTGATATCAGTGTTCGTCTGGACGCTAATTATTCCACCCCGACAAATGTGCCACTGATGAAAGCCACAGAAACACAGTTGAAAATTCATAGATACACATTATCTCAGAAATTTCTACTTCACGGAACAGGAATTTCACAATATCCACTGCTGCACAGACCTCATGCGTTCGACGTAATTATCTGTGCCAGGAATATACCCTTACCGCTCATACTGAGTGACTTGACACCATCAACACACTGCTGTAAACCATCTTTACAACATCAAGCAAGGCTCTTCTCCACTGCTGCTACCAGGAAACTAATTACTTTACAGTACCTTCAGATGCAGTTATCAAGAACGATCCCGATATACACTGGCGGATTACAATTGATTGAAAGAACGGGACTTGCATACTTTCGCCACATTACAAGAGCGGCCGAGACTCAAGGAACAAGAAACACACTTAAATGCGTATTACGTAATATCTCTAATATTCTAATGCCAGACTATCGGAACATATTCATCCTGGAGATTGAAATGAACTATTATCTCTTGATGCGTAAGAACTAATTATCAGTGTATCAACAACGCAAAAGAGTGCGATTTCTCTAGGCATTCCGGTATCATAGACAATCGAATGGTCTGCCGATTAGAAAACAGTAGTATTATAGAAAGGATGCCTTCCTTAGCTTGTCTTCCTTACACAGGCTTTGTAGCTTCTGTGACGGAAGGGCGTTTGATGAATGGTACCGATTTTCGAAAGCCTATCAGATTAGGAGAGGAAGAAATTTTGCAAGAAGTCAACCATCTATATTACTAAGTGACTAACCCATGATACGGCAATTTGGTCACAGTTGCAAGTTGTCTATCTAACGGTTTCTAATGGCAACAAAATTTTTATTGTGAGTATTCCACATAATTATTGAACTAATTTAAAATTTTTATTTTTTTCATTATTTACTCATTAAGAGGTATAATCTTATGTACAAGTTTAACGCAGTAAGGAAATTTTACAGCTTGAAACTGATTTATGTCTCGAGGCAGCGTAACCCGCCGTGTGCAAAACCCCGGACTTGATGCATTCCGGAACCAGAGAATGGGAGGGCCTAGAAACTTACAACAAACTCTGAACAAAATTTCAAACGTTATCTAACCTTTCTCTCGTTTAAATGCTTGACGTCAGATATTTGACACATTAATTCATTAACTGATTTTAAGAATAATTGGAACCTTGAAGCCGTTAAATACATGGGACTTCGAGACTTCAAAAATTTGGGGGTTTATTGGTTCATTCCTAAAGGAACATGATGCTCATGATTCAGACTTGCACAGCGTCATATAACATCAGTAATAAGAGTGCGAAATGTATACTAGTATTACTGGGCATATGGACACAGCATTAACGTTTAAGCCTCTCCATACTGCGAAAAACATTATTCAGAAGTTGCTGATCTAAATAACCAACTACTCGGATGTTCCCTAGAAGCCCGTCTGCAGGCTAAATTCTGTATGACAGCCACCAAATGGCGAATCATCCAACCACAATTATCACGAACCTTAGCCGATAATCAAAAATAGCAAGATATTTTCGAGAGGAGGAGATTTCTCTCTAAATTCCAGTATGTGAAAACACCGTGCCACAACAACCACTTTTCTTGTTTAACTCCGCAGATGGATACCAGTCAACTGTTCCCAGAAGAAGAAACCATCTGCGCTCAGTTCCTCTGGAGGTTATTTCTTCGCAGTATTAATCCCTAGCACTATTTTTTATTCATCTCGAATGATGAAGCCCATAAAACTTATTGAGATTAAAATACAACTGTCAGTTTTACTAACTAACTTAGGACAATAGTGATGATGACCTGTGAAATATGTATGTAAATGTAGATGTAAATAAATAAAGATACAAACACGATCAAGAAGAAGAAGAAAGATCACATGTTGGTCTTATTTGGAATGGAAGTGAGTAGTTGGCGTCTTTACCCGGGATGCCTCTTTCGGGGTATGTCCGGCCGCCTTGGTGCAGGTCTTATAACATTCGACGCCACATTGGGCGACCTGCGCGCCGGATGGGGATGAAATGATGATGAAGACGACACAACACGCAGTCCTTGAGCGGAGAATATCTCCGACCCAGCAAGGAATCGAACCTGGGCCCGTAGGACGGTAATGCGTCACGCTGACACCTTTTTTATTTTTATCCCCTTTTTTTGTTATCGCTTTGCGCTAACACGTTTTTTCTATTTTTTAATTTTTTTTTCATTTTTGTTTTTGTTTTTTGTTTTGTTTTTTTGGGCTGTGTGTGGACCGGTAGGGGCTCCGCGACCACTCGGCTATAGGGGCGGACATTTGGAATCGCAATTTGTAACTGGTACAAAGAGCGTTGCGTATCGTTAGACAACAGCAGCTGGAGTCGAAATAAATGCAATGAAACTAAAAGTATACTAGCTGACCTTTGTGGATAAATCGTACTCAATCTTGATCAGTCACCGATGGGAAATATAGTAATGGATAAATAAGTTAATGCAATTATTTTTTAATGAAAGATATTATATTTTAAACAGCACTAATAAATATTAGTCTCACTCTAAAAATATGATATCACTATACTCAGGTGATATAAATCATGGGATACCTTGTAACAGCCGGTCACTGTGGCCGAGCGGTTCTAGGCACTTTAGTCCGGGACTGCGCTGCTGCTGCGGTTGCAGTTTCAAATCCTGACTTGGGCATGGATGTGTGTGATGTCCTTAGGTTAGTTAGGTTTAAGTAGTTCTAAGCCTCGGGGACTGATGACCTCAGATGTTAAGTCCCATAGTGCTTAGAGCCATTTGAACCATTTGACCCTTGTAATATCATCTCAGACCTCCTCTGTCCGGCGTAGTGCAGCATCTCGGCGTGGCATGAACTTTACAAGTCATTGGCAGTCTCCGGCAGAAATATTGAGCCATGTAGCCTCTAGCCGTCCATAATTATGAAAGTGTTACAGGTGCAGGATTTCGTGCACGAACTAACCTTTTAGTTCAATTTTCGATGGGATTCATGTCGGGTGATCTTGGTCGAAATATCATTCACTCGAATTGTCCAGAATGTTCTACAAAACAGTCGCAAATAATTGTGGCCCGGTGACACGGACCATTATCATTCATACAAATTTCGTCGTTGTTTGGGAACACAATGTCCATTAATGGCAGTAAATAGTCTCAAAGTAGCCGAAGGTAACCATTTCCAGTCGATGTTCAGTTCAGTTTGACAAGAGCATCCAGTACATTCCATGTAAACACAGCCCACATCATTATGGAGCCACTACCAGTTTGCCCAGTGTTTCGTTGACAACTTGGGTCTCTGGCCTCGCGGAGTATGCGCCACACTCGAATCCTACCATCAGCTCTTGCCAACTGATGTTGGGACCAATCTGACCAAGGCACGTTTTTTAGTCGTTTAGCGTCCAACTGATATAGTCACTAGCCCAAGAAAAGCATTGAAGGAGATGTCGCGCATTTAGCAAAGATACTCGCAGCCCATTAACGCCAAAATTCACCACACTGTCCTAACGTATATGTTCGTCATACGTCCCACACTGATTTCTGCAGCTATTCCACGCAGTGTTTCTTGTCTGCTGGCATTAAAAACTAGACGCAAACGTCACTGCACTCGATCACTAATCGAAGGCCGTCGACCATTGCGTCGTCTATAGCGACAGATAATGCCTGAAATTTGGTACTCGCGGCACACTCTAGTTACTGTGGATCCCGGAATGTTGAATTCCCTAACGATTTCCCATGCGTCTAGCTCCAACTACCATTCCGTGTTCAAAGTCTGTTAACTGCACTAGTGTGGTTTTAATCACATCGGAAAAGTTTTCACGTGAATTACTCGAGTAATGCGCTGCCAAAAAAAAATTCAAATTTGTGTGAAATCTTATGGGATTGAACTGCTAAGGTCATCAGTCCCTAAGCTTACACACTACTTAACCTAAATTACAAACACACACACCCATGCCCGAGAAAGGACTCTAACCTCCGCCGGGACCAGCCACACAGTGCATGACTGCAGCGCCTTAGACCGCTCATGCTCTGCCCTTTTTATACTTGTGTACGCGATGCTACCGCCATCTGTATATATGCACATCGCTATCCCATGACTTAGGCACCTCAGTGTGCATACGATAGTACTGTTGCTGCTTTATGTCTGTTCTCGGCGCATTAGCATGAACTTTAACATCTGGCTTATCTACAGTCGCTAGCCGTGGTAGTGGAGCGGTTCTACGCGCTTCAGTCTGGAACAGCGTGACTGCTACGATCGCAAGTTCGACCCTGCCTCGGGCATGGATGTGTGTGATGTCCTTAGGTTAGTTAGGTTTAAGTAGTTCTAAGTTCTAGGGGACTGATGACCTCCGATGTCAAGTCCCATAATGCTCAGAGCCATTTGAATTATTATCTACATTCGATCCAGAATCACCACACTGAAGAATCAGATCAGAAGGGGAATTCAAGTAAGAAATTGTAGTACGTGTACCGGTTCTCTTAGAATGTATGACAAAATGAACTGCCTGGTGGCATTGTGTCATGAGTGATATAAACAATAGCTACTTTACTGATTGTAGGCTCGTTGGATCTTCCAAGATGCTAATAGTGAATGGTATTTGTAAATCAGGTATATTGTATGCACCCTCTTTTATGGATTTAAACATCTGTGCATAAGGAGTGTGTGTATCGAACACTGCTTGCAATGTAACCATTATTTTCCCTGCAACGGATTCTGTTGCCTTTATTGTAATGCAGTATCAAAATCCCTTATGAAATGAGTAATGTAAGTTGATACAACTATCGGAGGAGGTGGCAAACTTTCTACCTTGTGATACAGCTGCCCTTGTATTCTAAAACAGTGTGGACCATTGTCAGGAATATGAACTGTGTTGAACTGAACCGAAGCAAAAGTCAGAGCATTGTCAAATTGGGCACTAGTTTTTGGTAGTTCATAGTATAGTCATTATTCCTCTATATAAAGTTTTGAAACCGTTCAAAACTTTTATGGACTCTACGTCAAAATTTCCCTTGTCGCAGCACATAGTGACTGAATTGCCACTGAACTCCCCTGCAAACAACAATACAGAGCAATGTACGCACATTTGGTCCATATTACAATTACTGTGTGTTTGCGCTTCGTTGCCCTTAGTGAAAACAATATGTTTTTGGAAGTTTATGTAGTTGTCTTCTTGAACTGACATTTTGATGGAGGTGACGTTGGTATGCTGGTGAAACAAAGACGTTGTCTTACACAAATTGCCGTTGAGCGTTTAATCGGTTTTCTCTGAGAAACCGCTGAGCTTCTCCTCGAATCTTGCTGAAATCGATGTTATCTTTGTTCGCCACTTTGTGTAGCGAATGATGTGGAATGTTCTCTAGTTGGAGGTCCGCCTCTCAGTCTCCATGTTGTGTCCCATGAGATCGTGTAAATCTTAAATACAGAAGAAAAAAGTTAGCAGATATTTGAGTTATTTGTTTTTTTGTTACTATTCATTTTCAAGACAAATTAATAACAAATATTCCCAGCAGTGAATATGCAGATTAATGGTTCTCTGGTTAGGAGAAGTGTAACGTAACGCTGTAAAGCAATGACGAATTGAAAGTTAGACAGATCTAGTTTTAAACTAAATTATAACAGTAAAGGGCACTTTCTCTCTTTCTTTCACTGGTGCCATGTCCCGCGCTGACGCAGGGTCGGTATTGTTAGGAACGGATTTGGCAAGGTTAGTGGAAAGGGGTGGCCGGATGCCCTTTCTGCCGCCATCCTGTACCCCCTGGGACGGAATTAGTGTACCCCTGTAAGTCATGGAAAAGTGCGAACGTGTTCAGATGTCTGCGAGTGGTGTAACTGAGGCAGAATGTGGGGACCAGCCCAGTATTCACCTAGCGGGATGTGGAAAACCGCGTAAAAATCACATCCAGGCTGACCGGCACACCGCCTCTCGTCGTTAATCCGCCAGGCGGAACCGATCCGGGGCCGGCGCGCCTGCCTGAGTCCAGCAAGCAGCGGCTACCCTGGCGGGTCAACAGTAAGCATGTGACAATAGCACTAATTGTAAATCAGTTTATTTGTGCACTACACAAGGCTTCTTTAAAGGAAGTAAACAGCCAAAACCGCACTTGTGCATAATAATAAAATTATATTGTCAATAATTGCCTACTTCTAAATTGTTTGCACCGACGTGTATGACCGAAATCGCTTGACAGACTGCGTCTGCGAAAAGAATCTAGACAACGGCAACGGGTGCCCTGCTTGGCATGTATTCACAGAAACATTATCAGAATAAAGATTTTTAAGGGATTTTCCTCGTTAATGGATAAATAAATCTTTGAAGTTATGTCCCAACCATTCATTTTGTTTATGTAATACTGGGAAGATGGCGTAACGACAGGAAAAAAAATCGTTCAGAAAAAATACATATGAGCTGTCACTGGAGCTGCTACCGGTACAAAAAAATTGTTCACAATTACTAAAACCACGGAAAAAGTGTTAGAAAGCAGAAACACCACAATTGTAGAATCGAAGACGGAGCTCACAGCCAAGACTTACATTTGAAACTGTAGCTGCGTGATATTGCTCTATATGTCAACAAAAAGGGACTTCCTCACAGATATTATACATAACAGACTGTTCACTAACATTGATGTAAATGCCTTAAGAGATGCTACGTTAGCAAATTTCGTGGTGTTTTCAAGTATTAATTGCCAAATTCCGTAATGGAGAGAGGAGAAAGTAGGGGTACTGTCGGTCTAGAATCTTCGAGAGAACCAGAAGTACATTAGCATGAATAACTCGAGAAATAACGTGATCCAGTCACTTGCTATTTTGGCTCATTAAGCGATCTACGACCGGTAACTGACGTAAAGTACTTTCAGACAAGTAGTTATTCGAAAGTTATGAGAGCTATCAAAATTTTTATACTTTCCTTTCCAAACATTTCTGCGTATTCTCTGAAACGGCGAGCAAGCTGGACTTGGTTTGGTGGGTGTGACCAAGTTTTATGTTTCACCGGCGCCGCCGGTGATCATTAGCCTGGTGAAGGCTCCTGTAATGGGGAGGCGGCTTGTGATCTGCATACGAGCGCTCTACCCAGCGTCAGTGCGTGATGGACCCATCCATCCACGTTACCTAGTTAGTTATCTGCATGAAATGTATGCCCATTACTGCGCCTGACTGCAGTGTGCTATGTGGCTGCCTTCATGTATATATGCCAAGTCATCATTAAACATATTTGTACAATAACGTTGAGTGCAATGCCTTTCTCATTAAAACTAAGACGACAGATTTAGATTCTGCGCGGTTCATGCTTTCCGCAAATCGATGCAAGCACTCTGGAATATAAGAATCTTTGGACTATAAACGTAAAATAGCATGCCAAGCTCTGCAAAAAGAAATTTGAACGTGCATCTCACTGTTAGAAATAAGATAAAGTCTATCCACATTGATTCGTTAACGGATTTTAATTACACGAAAATCCAAAAATCATAAAAAGCGAAATTTTCACTGAGCTGGAAATGCTACACATTTGGAAAGATAATGCAGTTGAAAAGGGTCTAAGTTTTTTCTGTGTCATGAGACTCGAGCCCTCGCCCCGACCTCAACAAATTTTATGAATCTGATTTACTTCTGCAGACGCTTTCTGTCGGTGGAGATCGCGTTAAGCATTATTTTGCAACAACCTCGTATCCTGACAATCATTAGAAACATATACCACACGAATCTTTTTTTCTAATTATCATGGAAATAGTGAATAACCAAATATACTTGCCAGTATCAGTTCACCCATTGGATGAGAGTAAAGGATCAGTACAACGTTCTCGTAGACTTTTGCTGTGAGATAATTGTAGTATGATTCCACCTAAAACAACAAAATGAGTCTAACATTAAAAATTAGAAGCCGCAGTATAGGAGAGTTAAGTATCTTATGTATTATGAACTGTTTTTACTGTTTTTGTCTGTTACTATCCTGGCATCTAAAGCCAAATACTTGTTACCTTTTACTTGATTAAGGGTTTATCCATTTTTAAGTATTAATTCCTCAGTATTTCCTATGATGTGTTCTGACTGCTGAAACTGTTACTGAAGAACTTGCTAGATTGAAAACTTTGATTCTAATCAATGAAATTCCCGAGAGTTGAACTTGGAAGAATATCTTTGCCACACGCACGTAAGTCCCTTACCCTTAAGATGTTAATGATCTCAACTTCACTGCGTCTTTTCTTGAAATTATTTATGTTATGTGATTTAACGAAATAATACATCTATAATTCGGTCGTCTGATTTATTACTTATTATTTTCCATTTATTGTTTTCGCACCAACCGATATCATACACTGTTACCATGTATTTCATCGCATACGTTCACTTTGTCAACATTTTGTAAAAATAAAACTTGTTCAGTAATCTTATTATTCAATCTTATGCCTCTCTTTGGTATCTCCGTACTGCTACACCACTCTCATCTCATTGGCCGAATTCCGTCTCACGTCTAATACATCAATCTGCTCCCTTCGTAACGCTGACGTGACCGCCACCTCACAGTTTCAGCGTCTTGGCGTCACATCTTTCGCTTGCGGCTGATTTCACCACCTGCCCTTATATGCTGTTTGACATGTGACATAAGGTCCTTCTCCACCGAAGACCAACTCTTTAACCTCGTCCACCCTGCTTTCCTCCAACTTAACTCCCATCGCTCCGCCAATTTTGTTTCCCTCGATCTCCAAAATGCCTACGACTTCGTATGGCATCCCAGTCTCCTCCTTAAACTCCAAACAACCGTCCTGCCTATCAATTTTGCTCGTTTGGTCGCTTCCTTCCTCTCACACTGTCCTTCCTATGTCACCCTCCACGACACCAACATCCGTCTCTTTTATCACAATGCTGGTGTCCGCCAGGGCTCGGTCCTCTCCCCCCCCCCCCACCCCCTCTATCACCTGTAACCTCAGATATGCCAAAGCCACCTGCCCATTTCCTCCAATATGCTGATGACACCGTCTCCCTGGCTCTCTATCCTACCCTTCAACGGTCCCAGTACACCCTCGAATCGCACCTTGACCGATTCACCTCTTGATGTAACCAAAACTCAGGTAATCATCATAGGCATCACCACCTGCTCCTCCCGTCTCCTTGATTTCTACCCATTTATGGTCGTCCCATCCAGCTCTCCCTCACCCTGAGATACCTAGGCCTCACCCTCGACAGTCACCTCCCTGGACCCCTCATCTCCTGAACGTCCTGCAGAAAACACATTTCCACCTCTGTGTCCTGAAACTCCTATCTTGCCGGACATGGGGATTACATCCTTCCACCATCATTCATACCTTCAAATCGCTCATCCAGTCTATCCTCTGTTAGGTCAGCATTTCCTGGATCTCCACATCCATCTCCCCCCCGCCCCCTCAGCATTTACAAGGCCCTCTAAAGCTTCAAACTCAATGCATTCTGCCTTGCCTTCTGTAAACGTCTTCCTTCCACCCACATGACTCCTGCATGACCTCATCCCTGTCCACCAGCTCCACCTTTTTCTCCAACATCTCCACATCCTTTACACTGTCCGCAGCCTCGATGCCCCCCAACCCCTGGTTTCCTCTTTCCACTCCACACACATTTCCATGTCTGTATCGCTGTATCCCTCCCTCTCTCCACCTCCACACCCTCCATCTCCTTCATCAGGGCAATTTCCAGCACCTCCCCCTCCCAGATGTTGAACTTTGCTGTGACATCTACCCTTCCTACTGACTACAACCTGGCCTTGTCCCTCTCCCCTATCCCTAGGGCCCCTCTTTTTCTTCTCCCTTCTTTCTCCCCTTGTGGATTTCCCTCCTTCCCCCTGAGTTCCTGCACCCCCTCCTCAGTTGTTTTGCTCCCCCGTCCCTTCCCTCCCCAGCCCTCCTTCGGTGTGCCCCCACCTCACCCCCCTTTCTCTTCCCTCCCTCTCGCCTCCTTTCCCTTCTCTCTTGTCCTCTCCCCCTTCCCCAGCTGATTATACAAGGCCTTTATTCATTATCAAGTGTGCTGCATTAGTGTTGTGTTCGGTTCCATTGTACAGTGTCACCAAGAGATGTGGTTTTAATTGTGTGCTCGACTTGTACATAGTCCATGATTGTTCATATGCTTTTTATACCGTGGGCGAATTTTAACTTGTTTTTGCCTCCAGTGTTTTCTAAGTGCACTACACATTGGTAACTGTGTTCTTTTTATGTTAACTTTTTCACCATCCTCCCGTGCATGTCGCCATATTAGTGTGTATTTTAACTCCCATCACCGCCATTTACAGTGTTTTTATGTCCCCATTTTTATCCCCCCTTTTATGTAAGAGTTTGCCTTCTGTATTTGTAAAGCCCTTTTACTGAATAATAGTGGAGTGTGCCACTGCCAGTCCTCCCCTGGCCTTGTGGGGTAGGGGAATGAAATTACAATAAAGAAAAAAAAAGTTACCACTTGGTGTACTCACCTGAGGATGGCCAGACGTCTCTGGGCCGAAATATAATGGCAGAATGTTTCGGCTGCAAACCCGAAACCCGAAAATTACTGAAAGAAGAAATAAGGGGGTAAAATTTCAGAAGTCATAGTTTTAACTATTCAGCAGTTAATCACACGTGGAGTGGCACCCAATTTTCTGAGGATACAGTCACTTCCACTAATACTACAGTGGCTTAAAGGAGACCAATCTAACCATTTAGATATAAAGCCCTCTAGAGACATGATATGACAACATCGTATCAATTGAGGTCTTCCCTCTATCTTATCTTTGACTCTGCAACTTAGGAACGAGTGCTCTCGCGTCCCTCTCGAATGCGGAATCCCGCCGTCGCAAGAGCTCTGTCCGCAGAGGCTCGCAGTTAGCCTGTTCCTCGTCGTGTGCCAGGAGCCTTTGTGCTGCCGCTGACGCTGCACAGCAGACGGTCGAATTTGTCACCACAGCGGTGTGCCTTGCTATTTACACTAACCCGTTGGATGTGACGCACTCTGTGTACTGCTTTTGGGTACACATGCTACAGGCGGAAGAATTCGGTTAGTGACAGACGGCGTCTAGCTGCTCCTATAAGAACTAGTCATTGACGACTTCGTTCGTGTGACCACCAGAGGAGTAGTGAGAAGCCTATTAAAATATTCGCTTTCGGCTATTCTGTGTTCCACAGCCAGTGACTGTGTTTCATAAATCGAACCTAAGGTAAATTTATTTATGTTTCCAACCATTATTGACTTCTTCGGTGTTAAGACAATACTGGATAACTCAAGTTGTTTTTTCACTATAAGCTGTAAAGTTGCAAATCACTGCCACTTGGTCTGATATAAGTGTAGCCTTCCAATAGTACGAGTTATCCTGAACAATGTTGCATATGTTGTTGTTGTGGTCTTCAGTCCTGAGACTGGTTTCATGCAGCTCTCCTGCCACCCTATCCTGTGCAAGCTTCTTCATCTCCCAGTACTTACTACAACCTACATCCTTCTGAATCTGCTTAATGTATTCATCTCCTGATCTCCCTCTACGATTTTTACCCTCCACGCTGCCCTCCAAAGCTAAATTTGTGATCCCTTGATGCCTAAGAACATGTCCTACCAACTGGTCCCTTCTTCTTGTCAAGTTGTGCCACAAACTCCTCCTCTCCCCAATTCTATTCAATGTTGCATAATAAGACCGATTATTGCCTATCCTATGGCTCTTATATGTTAATAATTCCATTATTCAATATTATTAAATTTTCATAAATATTAATTTATAGCTCGGAAAACGTCATGTTCTACCATGTTCTGTGTATAGTTCATAGTTGTCTGTATGGATATGTTAATTATTGTTTATCCTTTATTTATTTCTAAGCATAATGGAACTGGCTTTTGAATGTTTCAGTTACCATGTATATTCAGTCTGCTCAGCGAAATTGTCAAGCTCAGCAAACAGAGTGTACATTCAGTTTTGGTGATAGAGATCACCTCCCGAGTGTAAGTTTCCTGTGCCAACCTATGTTAGTTATAAATTCTTTAAGTGTTGATTTCGCACGTGATTAATTCCCTACATTTGTTGTTAAGCCCCATGGCAATAAACGTGTGCAGTTTTTATTGTTTTCGGTGCAGTATTGGTTTTAAAAATAAATTAAATTATTCCTTTTCAATAAATATTTTATTGAGCCGGGCAATTCCATCCGCAGCTCTTCTCACATATGACTAGTTCTCCAGTTTTTAGCACAATGTCTTACATAGTACCTGGAAACAGAAAAGATCTATAACAACCTTACAGTTGATGAACCCGTACTGATCTGATAAATGGTATATTTCGACGGTATGAAACATGATCTCATCAACATTAAACGGGGGTTGATTTATGCATGGAGCGCTACAGATGCATATGGTTGTGGACAGGGAGCTATTGGAATTGAACAAATACGGAATTTATAAAAGGTATATGCAATGCGCCTCACGTTTGCACATTACAAGAACAGCGCTTCAAATGTTTCCAGATGGTGGACATGGGGATAGCAGCTCCACTGTGACGTGCGATCGGTAATGAGGCACACATGTATCATGTGTGTTTGCTAGCTCAGTCACGTGAAAGACAGTGTCGAAGGACTTAGCGGTCTGTTGTGTTGTAATAGCTGGTGTTAAGACCGTGTTGCTATTGCTCGAAATCTGGTTGATTTGGTGTCTTAATGACAGGATGCGAGTAGTGTGTACTGAAGAGGAAGTAATTTGCTACTTCCCGATAGGACGACCAGAATGTATCGCGTATGTGTACTGAGCGCAAAACCAGTCACTAAATTGAGATTAGAGGTACCACTGTTCGCTAGATGTCCACCTACTGACTTGATCTGTGAACATGTTGTTTGTGAGAATTGTACCTGACACAGTATTGTATTTATCTGACTGGATTTTAGCGTACTATAATCTCGTTGTTCCTACTTGTAAGTACGTCGGCGTGTTTAAGTGTCGCCATCGAGTTTCCTTGTGCTTATTTCATGTGTTGCCGTTGTAAATTGGGGTTGACTTGTCTCTGATTGACTTGCGGTCTCAGGATTCTTGTTGTGTATTTTGACTGCTTTTAAAAATGCGAGCGCTCATTGTATGAACATGTTTTACGCTTGTCCATGTTGTTTGTTGCGAACGTCTCCACGGTTATTTAGTTGATCTCGTGTTACACTAAAAAATATCGGACGTTTGTCTGTTGTCCCTGTAAATATGCATACATACATACATTAATTCTTGTTCCACAGATCATGAATACGACATTTCGTAATGATGTGGAACATGTTACTTTAATGTAGGTTGTCTTTACACAAAATAATAATATTTTTTACAATTACTACTTCATATATATCTACTGAGTAGAGGGAGTTGTTATTCAGAAATTCTTTTAATTTGTTTCTTAATGTTTATTGCCTGTCAGATTTTTAATTTTATTTGGCAAATGACCAAAGATTTTTGTAGCAGCATAATTCACTCCTTTCTGTCCCAAAGTCAGATTTAATCCACAATAGTGAAGATCATCCTTTCTTCTAGTGTTGTGGCTGTGAACTTCGCTGCTATTTTCGAATTGAGATGGGTTATTATTGACAAATGTCATAAGTGAATATATGTATTGCGATGGTACTTTGAATATCCCGAGTTCCTTAAATAAATGTCTGCAAGATGATCTTGGGTGGGCTACAGCTATTATTCTGATTACTAGCTTTTTTGCAATGAATAATTTCTCTCTTAATGACGAATTGCCCCAAAATATGATGCCATATGAAAGCAGTGAATGAAAATAGGCATAGTAGGCTAATTAACTCATACATTTATCACCAAACTTTCCAATAACGCTAAGATCATAACTAACTGATCCTAATCGACTCAGCAGATCATCGATGTGTTTCTTCCAATTCAATTTCTCATCAGCGTGCACACCCATAAATTTTGAATATTCTGTCTTACCAACAGATTTCTGTTCATAGTCTGTATTTATCAACAGTGTTATGACATTTACTGTACAGAATTGTACAAACTGTGTTTTCTCAAAATTTAGAGAGTCCATTTGCAGTTAACCATTTAATAATTTTTTGACAGATATTATTTACAGTTTCCTCAGCTGATTCTTTCTTGTTGGCTGTGATTACTATACTTGTATCAACAGCAAAAAGGACTAGCTTTGCATCTTTATGAATATAGAGTGGCAAGTCATTAATACATATTAAGAACAATTAGGGACCCAAGACTAAACCCTGTGGGACACCAGTCTTGTTAGCTCCCCCAGTTAGAGGACTATGCTGATTTTTGCGGACAATCTGTACTGCTGATTTTAACCAGTTAAATTTGAATTAAACCATTTGTACACTGTCCCACTCACACCACAGTACTTACGATTATCTAGAGGAATTTCATGACTCACACAGTCAAAAGCCTTTGAGAGATCACAAAATATCCCAATGGGTTATGTTCAGTTATCCAATACATTTAATATTTGATCAGTGAAAGGATACATAGCATTTTCTGTTGAAAAGTCTTTCTGAAAACCGTCATCCTCGTCTCTCAGTGGTGTCTGTTAAGATTCTTATATGTAATCCTACACCAAGATTTACACTCACTTGGTTCTGGTTGAGTAGTATAATGAACGCCTTATTATTATACCGCATCTGATTTTAAGTTACGACTATTAATTTTTAATTTTAAAGGGTTAGAGTCCCACTTTGAACTGAAGTCTACTTTAAGTTGCAGCTTGTGCCTTTAAGAGCAAACACAGATTATTATAAGGACCCACTGGCACAGTCGTAAGCGACGTGAGTACACTTGTTTGAGTAAGCTTGGGTGTGACTTAGAGCGGCTGATGTTTGGTTGTTTGTTATGTGTACTAGGTTGGATTTATTAACTGAGCACGTAGACAAACGATAGCTATGTTACTATTTAACGGGGAATGCTTGTTAGTGTCGATTGTATTTTTTTTTAATGTTCGAATTTACTGTGGCCTTGTTTTCATTTATGCATTTCCAGTTGACTTTATTGGCAATGCATAACGTAATACTCGATAATTAATACGAAGTCAGAGCTTGTTCAGGTTTTCCCATCAAATTTTACTCAAATGCTTAGGGAATGTTTTGCTCTTTGTTTTTTTTGTCATAGAACATTGGTATTGTGCCTTGCGGTTTGACCTAGCCACTCATTCAGTTCTCTGTTAGAGAACGAGGCAGATCTGCTTTCTCCGTGTCTTGCTCCTTCAGTACCTGATGGGGTACCAGCAAGTACAAAAAATTATTTTATATGCAATGACTTCAATATTAATTTTGTCAGTCAGTTTCCAAAAAGATGATGATAGTAGATATTAATCTATATCGCCTGATGCAAACTGTATTCTTTCCAAAGAGAGTGCAGGGGAGTAGTAGCACACTCATAGGCAACATTTCTATTCATTCTTCATTACTAGAGAGGCATTCTGTAAGGAAAAGTGATTGGCCTTTCAGACCATGATGCACTAATTTTAATGCTGGAAGGTTTTTGTTCTCAATCACATACTACATATAAATATAAACTATTTAGAAAAGCTAATCCACTAATCCAGCTACAATACAGAACATTTTTAAACCTGATTAAGGAACAAAAGTGGTATGATGATTATTGTGCTGATAACCTAGACAGGGTTGCACAAATCCAAAGTAGTCTGGGCCAAACCAAAACTAGAATCTAAAGCGTGGGCCACAGTGGACTTCTTGGTCTATGGTATTGAATATAATCTTTGAAATTAATCATTATTCCAATTATTGTTTACTATTTCATTAGATATTTTCGTTGGACTGTGACAAAGAAATAGATGACGCATTGCATAGATACAGACTACGTAACGTAAGCAGTAATCAAAAGTATTAAACTTAGTGAAACTACACAAAATTTATTGTTGAGCTGTTGAATAAATTTATTATTTACAAAATATTTTATTAAAAGGCACATTTCATAACAGTGCAGAATGACAGTTTTAGTAGCATACTGGCATGACGTACTATTAATCATGAAAAGAGTATACAAAGACAACAAAATGAAACAAAGCTTTAATGTGCGACATTGAATCTCATTTCAGCTACAAGTATTTTCAAAGCGTAGAGTCATATTT
The DNA here is from genome assembly GCF_023897955.1 of Schistocerca gregaria. Classification (NCBI taxonomy): domain Eukaryota; kingdom Metazoa; phylum Arthropoda; class Insecta; order Orthoptera; family Acrididae; genus Schistocerca; species Schistocerca gregaria. Next base: position 441,728,502 of record NC_064923.1, read on the forward strand.
GACGCTTAAGTTTCAGTACGTGTTCTAAATGTTCATCAGTTAAACAAGAGTGAAATTTGCATTTATTTAAGCTCAGAACAGAAAATCTATGTTCACATATGTAAGTGCCGCCACACATGCTGAATACTTTTATTGCTGCGTCTCTTAGGTTATTCAATTTATTTTGGTCCAAGCTTTTATAGAAATCAAGAAGACCCTCATTCTCTGTGCTTGATTTTATAGGTTGGAGGACACTGAATTTCTATGATATTCAGATGTAAGTTCACAGGTATCTCTCCTGAAATAATGGTATGACAGAAAATGATCCGCATCCACATCGTTGCCAACTACGTCGCCTCAGTACCAGCGGTACGGATCTTTGCTTCCAGCGTCTGGGTCGATGAAGCGACATTTGATACCTGAACTGTTAGAAAAGGGAAAAAAACCTTAAAAATACGGAAAATAAATTTACAGAAAGGAATTCACAGCCCTGAACATCTTCAGTCATAAACAGCCAGCTCTCCACTCCCCCTCTACTACGCTCTCTGCACGTTACAGTACTCAGTCAAGACTTGTATCACTTCTACTGCTGCCATTGATACTGATATCACCCATAAATGGCAATCAAAAAGCGGATTTTTAAACGTAGAATATGTTTTGGCCTGTTTATACACAACTGGTCATTAAAATTGCTACACCAAGAAGAAATGCAGATGATAAGCGGGTATTCATTGGACAAATATACTATTCTAGAACTGACATGTGATTACATTTTCGCGCAATTTCAGTGCATAGATCTTGACAAATGAGTACCCAGAACAACCACATCTGGCCGTGATAACGGCCTTGATACGCTTGGGCATTGAGTCAAACAGAGAATGGATGGCGTGTACAGGTACAGCTGCACATACAGCTTCAACACGATACCACAGTTATCAAGAGTAGTGACTGGCGTATTATGACGAGCTAGATGCACGCCTACCATTGAACAGACGTTTTCAATTGGTGAGAAATGTGGAGAATGTGCTGGCCAGGGCAGCCGTCGAACATTTTCTGTATCCAGAAAGGCTCGTACAGGACCTGCAACATGCGGTCGTCCATTATCCTGATGAAATGTAGGGTTTCGCAGGGATCGAATGAAGGGTAGAGCCTCGGGTCGTAACACATCTGAAATGTAACGTCCACTGTTCAAAGTGCCGTCAATGCGAACAAGAGGTGACCGAGACGTGTGAACAATAGCACCCCATACCCTCACGCTTCCAATGAGCGTTCACCGCGATGTCGCCAAATACGGATGCAACCATCATCATGCTGTAAACAGAACCTGGATTAATCCGTGCACCCAGGTTCGTCGTTGAGTACGCCATCGCAGGTGCTCCTGTCTGTCATGCAATGTCGGGGGTAACCGCAGTCATGGTCTCCGAGATGATAGTCCATGCTGCTGCAAACGTCGTCGAACTGTTCGCGCAGATGGTTGCTCTCTTGCAAACGTCCCCATCTGTTGACTCAGGGATCGAGACGTGGCTGCACGATCCGTTACAGCCATGCGGATAAGATGCCTGTCATCTCGACTGCTAGTGATACCAGGCCGTTGGGATCCAGCACAGCGATCCGTATTACCCTCCTGAACCCACCGATTCCATATTCTGCGAACAGTTATTGGATGCCGGCCAACGCGAGCAGCAATGTCTCAATACGATAAACCGCAATCGCGATAGGCTACAATCCGACCTTTATCAAAGTTGGAAACGTGATAGTACGCATTTTTCCTCCTTACACGAGGCATCACAACAACGTTTCACCAGGCAACGCCGGTCAACTGCTGTTTGTGTATGAGAAATCGGTTGGAAACTTTCCTCATGTAAGCACCTTGTAGGTGTCGCCACCGGCGCCAACCTTGTGTGAATGCTCTAAAATGCTAATCATTTGCATATGACAGCATCTTCTTCCTGTCGGTTAAATTTCGCGTTTGTAGCACGTGATCTTCGTGGTGTAGCAATTTTGATGGCCAGTAGTGTGTGTGCTTCTGTAGTTTCATGTATGTGTATTAAACAATTTCTTGTTATTTGTAGACAATGTGTGTCACTACACTGCCTGACAGGAAACGTGAACCTCCCAGAAGGGAGAAGAAAATTAAACGTTACATCATGGGTAAAAAGTTTGTGTGATGTTGGCTTGTAGTAATTCCACGCAATGGTCTTGATCGGTAAAAACTTTATTTATGACGCATTTCAAATAATAATCACTAAATAAATGTGGCTCGATTTACGCAAAAGACAAATCAAGAAAACTTATATCTAAATATTAGAATGCCAATGTAACATCAGGAACGGAAATACATACTGAGTACAAGTACTTACAATACGCTTAGGAAAGCTCATACATGTCAGCAATACAAGAAAAACGTACAATCTCTTGCGAAATTGAGACGTCGCATGCCAGACTGAAGGCAACAGCCTCAAGGACCGTATCATTTCAACGTGGTGCCAAATGGTGTTCATAAAGGTCGAAATAAAGGGGACATAACTTTTATAATATTCAAAACAACCTACATATTCTTTACCACATTACATATGCTTTTTCTAACAATAAGCGTCATATTGTCAATGAAAGAATAAAACATAGAATACGTTACCAGTCAAAATCTGTCATCATAATTTGATAGTGGTCGACTACAAATGACAAATGAATCATACAACAATGCCTAAGATGTACGTTTGACGTTAAACAAGCTACACTACTCAGTGTGATACTATTGGTTACGTAAGCCCATCAACCAGGACAAGGCCATATCACATCGGATGGAAAAATCCGTTTTTAATTGTCCTGAGGCCAAAAACCGCATAACCAAAATCAAATCGGATTATTAATTTCAGTGTGACTCGGGCAAAATATGTCCAAAATGCTGTCCACCGTTTTCTGCAACAAGCTGAAATCGAGAAACAGCATGTTCCACAACTGATAGGAGTATTTCCTGGGTCACGTTCAGAATTTGTTGCGCAATGCGTGCCTTCAATACAGTTAAGTTTGTAGTCACTGAACACATCTTTCAGATAGCCCCACAACCAGAAGCCACAAGGAGTAAGTTCAGGTGATCGGGCCGGTCAGGCTGTAGGGAAGTGGCGGGTGATAATTCTAGCATTTCCGAAATGGCGCTGCAGCGGCTGCTTAACTGGATTTTCAATGTGTGGAGGTGCGCCATCTTTCATAAAAATGATCCCATCCACAAATCCACGCTATTGGAGATCTGGAATGACGTGGTTGCGCAGAAGACACTCATAGCGCTTACCGGTGACGGTACAGGTAACAGGTCCGGAAGCACCTGTCTCTTCCAACAAATATGGCCCTATGAAAAATGGTGCTGTAAACACGCACCACACAGTGACCTTTTCAGAATGAAGTGCTACTGGTTGATTTGCGTGTTAATTTTCCATTGACCACATTCGTCAGTTCTGTGTGTTGACGTATCCTGTCAGATGGAAGTGGGCTTCGTCTGTCCACAAAATCTTCCGCGGAGAATCTTTGTTCACTTCGATGCGAGCAAGAAATTCTAAAGCAGGTCAAGTGGAAGCAACTCCTGCACGTGGATAATTTTGAATGGATAGCAAAGAAGGATGTTTCGTAGTATTTTACGCAACGTTCTCACTCATATGTCCCAATGTCCCGGCAATTCTCCGTGCACTACACGTATGCACACCGCGACTCGTCTCCTCCTGCATTGCTGTCGCCACTGCTTCCACTGACGTTAAATCCATTCGTATCTGTGAGGTTGTTCACCAAAAGAACCCGTCTTTTCGAATTTCCAAATCATTTTCTCCAGACCCACGGCAATAATCGGTCCAAAGCCTTTTTTCAAACCCTTCAGTGTCCGGAACTTCTGCAGAGCGACATATACAGTCATCATTTATGTAATACAGCTTTACAAGCAGAGCCTGATCCTGCATTTAGACAGTCATTGTGAACGTCGCAGACGCGAAAGGAGGAGAAGCCGTGTACCCAGAGTGATTATACCAACTTCAATGGGTCGTGAGCAAGACAGGTGTTCTCATTTACGTATTCTTTAACATACAGCCCTATCTATTAGTCACTTTACACACTATTTTTTTCTTCTGCCATACGTTTTCCGCCTTCATCGATAATGTTTCGTTGAAATTTGACGTCATTCTGACCAGTGATGTAACTTTAATTATTATCACCCTGTACATAGATTGTACAGCACACTTGGCACGATGTCCAGATTTTCCATCGAAATGGAGAGAAATGTAAAGGCCATCATTATGAGGGAAAACATCGCTATTTTTAATTTCTATTTACAAACAAAAGAAAGCAAACTTCGTGCTGGATTAGCCGAGCGGTCTGAGGAACTGCAGTCACGGACTGTGCGGCTGGTTCCGGCGGAGGTTAGAGTCCTCCCTCGGTCATGGGTGTGTGTGTTTGTCCTTAGGATAATTTAGGTTAATTAGTGTGTAAGCTTATGGACTGATGACCTTAGCAGTTAAGTCCCATAAGATTTCACACACATTTGAACATTTTGAAAGCAAACTTCAACCTGTTGAGACCACAGGTAGGATTTTCAAATCTCGAGACACTTCGTGGTTTAAATAAATATTGGTACAACTGAAGCGGATCTCTCTAAATTAATGAACATTTAAAGGACATAATCGAGAGGTCAGTTCCTTCACAACATCTTGCAGCGGCATCACTTTCAGCGTCATGATCTGCCTCATCTTGTACAGCTGTCAGGCAAGAAGGCCCTGATGGTGGAGGTCGTGGTTCACATTGCAGTGGTTGATTCTATCAACAGGGCGGACTTCAGTAGGTATTGGAAGGGGAGGTTGGCAGAGCTGTAGGTGAAGGCCTAGCGGAGTGGGGGAGATTCCTGTAGTAGTTAGTGATAGAGCTGCAACTTTTTTTAGACTGAAGTCAGCTGATAGGTATTCCTGGACAAAGAAAGGCTATTTCGAAGTAGGTTAGATATCCAAGTAATGAGAGAATTAACGTATTTCATCAAAATAAACAAGTTATCATAGATATAATTAGTGAACATCGTATAGATGTTGACTCTGACATTACTGATACTTCAGAGCACTTATTAAATAATGCGATAATTCAGAGGCTTCATTTAGTAGGATACAGGTTAGATGGCTGTTTTTCTAGTTCTTTGCAGTGCCTGAAAAACGGTATTCAACTTGAGTACAGTGATGTTTCACAGCACTGCACGGAAATGGTATTTGAATGTTGTGCACATGTTGTTCATTTTAGTGGAACTAAACATCCAATTGTTGTTATTTATGAGTCTCCTTATTCCAACTTCACAACATTTCTGATCAGGCTTGAGAGAGTTCATGCTTCACTTTACTAGCTAGTACAAAAAATTATTTTATATGCAATGACTTCAACACTTATTGTGTAAGTCAGTGTCCAAAAAGAGGATGACAGTAGATATTAATCTATATCGCCCGATGCAAACTGTATTCTTTCCAAAGAGAGTGCAGGGGAGTAGTAGCACAATCACAGGCAATATTTTTATTCATTCTTCATTACTAGAGAGGCTTTCTGTAAGGAAAAAGTGATTGGCCTGTCAGACCATGATGCACTAATTTTAATGCTGGAAGGTTTTTGTTCTCAATCACATATTACATATAAATATAAACTATTTAGAAAAGCTAATCCACTAATCCAGCTACAATACAGAACATTTTTAAACCTGATTAAGGAACAAAAGTGGTATGATGTTTATTGTGCTGCTAACCTAGACAGGGTTGCACAAATCCAACGTAGTCTGGGGCCAAACCAAAACTAGAATCTAAAGCGTGGGCCACAGTAGACTTCTTGGTCTATGGTATTGAATATAATCTTTGAAGTTAATCATTATTCCAATTATTGTTTACTATTTCATTAGATATTTTCGTTGGACTGTGACAAAGAAGTAGATGACGCATTGTATAGATATGGACTACGTAACGTAAGCAGTAATCAAAAGTATCAAACTTAGTGAAACTACACAAAATTTATTGTTGAGCTATTGAATAAATTTATTATTTACAAAATATTTTATTAAAAGGCACATTTCATAACAGTGCAGAATGACAGTTTTAGTAGCATACTGGCATGACGTACTATTAATCATGAAAAGAGTATACAAAGACAACAAAATGAAACAAAGCTTTAATGCGCGGCATTGAATCTCATTTCAGCTACAAGTATTTTCAAAGCGTAGAGTCATGTTTGACGCTTAAGTTTTAGTATGTGTTCTAAATGTTCATCAGTTAAACAAGAGTGAAATTTGCATTTATTTAAGCTCAGAACAGAAAATCTATGTTCACATATGTAAGTGCCGCCACACATGCTGAATACTTTTATTGCTGCGTCTCTTAGGTTGTTCAATTTATTTTGGTCCAAGCTTTTATAGAAATCAAGAAGACCCTCATTATCTGTGCTTGATTTTATAGGTTGGAGGACACTGAATTTCTATGATATTCAGATGTAAGTTCACAGGTATCTCTCCTGAAATAATGGTATGACAGAAAATGATCCGCATCCACATTGAACATAATTTCGTCATCTTTTGAAAACGCAAACCCCTTGTCGAGTTCTTCAATTTATCAATGTCACGAGAAAGATTCCTTCCTAGCACGCATGTCTGTCTGAAAATATTGTTTTGCAAGGAGCAAAATGGGTCATGTCTCCTTTCAACAATTAGTTTTTGGGGAGCTCAAGTTTCATTTTAAAAGCATATCCTCTTGCCAACAGATGGGAAATAAACAGAGACTTTCCATGTAGTTTTGAGTTCAAGTCATTTAACTAAGCCGTCACTACTGAGGAAACGTCTTTTCCAGAGCGTTCGAATGATGAAAAAAAAAAGTATAGCGTCCCATTTAAAAAAACATGTATTTGCCTCATTATCTCGGTCAATATAAACGTTGTGATTATTGTGCATGTACCAACGTATGTGCCCCATAGTCCACTATGATTCGCCGAAACCCGCATGCCGATACGTGCAAACGCCCCCGGAATAAATCGGGTGTTAAGTCTTACACGACTCATTCTGTATATTCTTTTACAATTGTGGTTGATTTGCTGCAAACCAAACAAAGTACTTTATCGTTGTACAGTATAAAAAAGTACTTATTTGTCCATGTGGTATTAATTACTCCGAGTTCAGGCACAATTCTTCGGTTACGCTTCTTGTCATACATTCTTTCTTGCCACATTGAAGTGAACATTAATAATTAAAATTCCTACTTTACCGAACACGCACATGTAAAAGTAGATGCGTCATGATGGTTGACACAAGCTATAAGCAAAGTGGAATGTTCGTCTCAAGACCTCTGAATTTGAACATCTAACCAAGGACTATAATTTTCTTCCTTAATCAAAGATATGTTAGCAATATTAATTCCACAAGAGTACAACAAATACATAAATATGACTCAATTCTAACGGTAAGATATAAACATTCTTCGGAAATTAAATTCAAATATTGTGAGACGACCTGACGACAGGACACAGACATTATAATACAGTACCTTGACAGTTTTTCCTCTTTCTTTATACAGGGTGTTTCAAAAATGGCCGGTATATTTGAAACGGCAATAAAAACTAAACGAGCAGCGATAGAAATACACCGTTTGTTGCAATATGCTTGGGACAACAGTACGTTTTCAGGCAGACAAACTTTCGAAATTACAGTAGTTACAATTGTCAACAACAGATGGCGCTGCTGTCTGGGAAACTCTATAGTACGATATTTTCCACATATCCACCATGCGTAGCAATAATATGGCGTAGTCTCTGAATGAAATTACCCGAAACCTTTGACAACGTGTCTGGCGGAATGGCTTCACATGCAGGTGAGATGTACTGCTTCAGCTGTTCAATTGTTTCTGGATTCTGGCGGTACACCTGGTCTTTCAAGTGTCCCCACAGAAAGAAGTCATAGGGGTTCATGTCTGGCGAATAGGGAGGCCAATCCACGCCGCCTTCTGTATGTTTCGGATAGCCCAAAGCAATCACACGATCATCGAAATATTCATTCAGGAAATTAAAGACGTCGGCCGTGCGATGTGTCCGGGCACCATCTTGCATAAACCACGAGGTGTTCGCAGTGTCGTCTAAGGCAGTTTGCACCGCCACAAATTCACGAAAAATGTCCAGATAGCGTGATGCAGTAATCGTTTCGGATCTGAAAAATGGGCCAATGATTCCTTTGGAAGAAATGGCGGCCCAGACCAGTACTTTTTGAAGATGCAGGGACGATGGGACTGCAACATGGGGCTTTTCGGTTCCCCATATGCGCCAGGTTTGTTTATTGACGAAGCCGTCCAGGTAAAAATAAGCTTCGTCAGTAAACCAAATGCTGCCCACATGCATATCGCCGTCATCAACCCTGTGCATTATATCGTTAGCGAATGTCTCGTGCAGCAATGGTAGCGGCGCTGAGGGGTTGCCGCGTTTGAATTTTGTATGGACAGAGGTGTAAACTCTGGCGCATGAGACGATACGTGGAAGTTGGCGTCATTTGGACCGCAGCTGCAACACGGCGAACGGAAACCGGAGGCCGCTGTTGGATCACCTGCTGCACTAGCTGCGCGTTGCCCTCTGTGGTTGCCATACGCGGTCGCTCTACCTTTCCAGCACGTTCATCCGTCACGTTCCCAGTCCGTTGAAATTTTTCAAACAGATCCTTTATTGTATCGCTTTTCGGTCCTTTTGGTTACATTAAACCTCCGTTGAAAACTTCGTCTTGTTGCATCAACACTGTGTTCTAGGCGGTGGAATTCCAACACCAGAAAAATCCTCTGTTCTAAGGAATAAACCATGTTATCCACAGCACACTTGCACGTTGTGAACAGCACACGCTTACAGCAGAAAGACGACGTACAGAATGGCGCACCCACAGACTGCGTTGTCTTCTATATCTTTCACATCACTTGCAGCGCCATCTGTTGTTGAAAATTGTAACTACTGTAATTTCGAAAGTTTGTCCGCCTGAAAATGTACTGTTGTCCCAAGCATATTGCAACAAACGGTGTACTTCTATCGCTGCTCGTTTAGTTTTTATTGCCGTTTCAAATATACCGGTCATTTTCGAAACATCCTGTATATGGGAAATACTTCACATGTTGCTTGAAAGCGCAACAGTCACATGCAGCGTTTGCTTATTTGTGTGTATGAAATACAGTCGAAACCGGTTACAACGACGTCGCAGCGACCAATGGTTCACGGTCGCTATAGCCGATAGTCGTGCAAACCATTTTTTCCACTGTTTATGATAAAAATTTTGTATCTGTGAATTTTAATCTCCATAGAGTTAACACTTCAAAAAGTAGTAGAAATACAGTACATCTACAGTATTTAGAATAGAGTAATTGTGGAGAAGAATTGAAGAGGAATGTTTCCGCAGTACATACAGCAATATAATGTTAGTAAGTTGTAAAAATCTTTATTAAGTGAAGAAAGAAGTAGTAACAATGTAAATTGTTTAATAGCGTCGAAAACGGTCTTGGATAATGAATTAGGTAGAATGATGAGCATGTTTAAAATTTGCTATAAGTGCTGTACAGTATAACAGCATCAATGACATTACTCCGTTATAATTACTGTATTATAAAAACTTATGAACAGTAGCTACATGGAGTAGTAGTAGTAGAGGAGTTTTGGGCGCACGACAGCAAGGTCTTCAGCGCAGCTACATGGAAAGACAGTATTATGTACCTAACTTTTTCCCATGTTCATTTTTTATGTTGTGAAAATTTTATATATTGTACCAAAAAGATTGAAGATATCCAACACACACAACCCCAAAACATCAGTGACAATTACAATAGAATTTCATTTCTGTACTTTGAAAAAATAACACAACTGGAATTTAATTTCATGGTTTCCTACTATCACAGCAAGGTCAGTGTTGTTTAGTGTTCTAACCAGTTGATTTAACTTTAAAACGCAATACGGTAACGCATGATATAGTCTACTGTTCTAAATATGGTAGTCAGTTACCTTCGTTCGCTTTTTGCATGTGCGTATGCACTTTGCATTTCACGATGCGTTCGGTTTAACGCCTGATTGACTCCACCCATCTGCGGAAAAGAAAACTTTGAAAATAAGCGTTACATTGTTGTCAATAATCCCCAAACGTAGCAGGTGCGCATACCACTCGTTTAGTGGAGTGTATTAGCAGCGCACTTTTATTCCGACCGCTGTTTAGAGATAGTGCCACTGGACCCAAGCCCAGAATTACTATATTATCGCGACCACTTCAATTCCTAATAAGTTTAATAAAGTAAACCTATTATGACCTAGCTGCCTCACAGACTGCCCTGGCCAATAAGTCAAATAATTTTTAGTGATATCTAGATTTATCTAAAAATTGTAGAATTTTATCAAAAAACATGGAACTGCCCGTTCTTCAAAAAGTTTCCCGCAGGCCACAGCGACAGACGTAACGGGCCGCATATGGCTCGCGGGCCGTGTGTTGTGCAACCCTGACCTACATGATAAATATAATTCTTTTCTCAACATATTTCTCATGCTCTTTGGAAGACGATTTACATTTTATCGTTCAAAACAGAGTACTGGAACTGACAGGCAGCCTGATTGGCTGACTGTGCTATAAGAATATCATGTAGGACAAAGTGGGAATTATATCAAAATGTTAGAAGTGGTCACAAAAAAGCTGCCGCACGCAATTACAGACAGTATTGTGAGGTAATACGAAGGCAAATTGTATGGGATACAAAATTAGAGTAACTAATTGTCAGGATAAAATTAAAATTACATGGTCAGCCGTGAAGGAACCGTCTGGTCAGCAGCACCAGGTTCAGAGTATAAAGTCAGTGCATACTAGAAACGTTTCAGTTACTGCTAAGTCGGATACATGTAGAGTATTTAGTAATCACTCTCTGAATGTATACTACTGGCCATTAAAATTGCTACACCACGAAGATGACATGCTTCAGACGTTAAATATAACCGGCAGGAAGAAGATGCAGTGATATGCAAATGATTAGCTTTTCAGAATATTCACACAAGGGTGGCGCCGGTGGCGACACCTACAACGTGCTGACATGAGGAAAATTTCCAACCAATTTCTCATACACAAACAGCAGTTGACCGGCGTTGCCTGGTGGAACGTTGTTGTGATGCCTCGTGTGAGGAGGAGAAATGCGTACCATGACGTTTCCGACTTTGACAAAGGTAGGATTGTAGCCTATCGCCATTGCGGTTTATCGTATCGCAACACTGCTGCTCGCGTTGGTCGAGATCCAATGACTGTCAGCAAAATATGGAATCGGTGGGTCCAGGGGGCTAATACGGAATGCCGATCCCAACGGCCTCGTATCATTTGCAGTCGAGGTGACAGGCATCTTATCTGCATAGCTGTAACGGATCGTGCAACCACGTCTCGATCCCTGGGTCAACAGATGGGGACGTTTGCAAGACAACAACCATCTGCACGAACAGTTCGACGACGTATGCAGCAGCAGGGACTATCAGCTCGGAGACCATGGCTGCCGTTACCTTTGACGCTGCATGACAGACAGGAGCGCCTGCGATGGTGTACTCAACAACGAACATGGGTGCACGACTGGCAAAACGCCAGTTTTTTCGGATGAATCCAGGGTCTGTTTACAGCATCATGATGGTCACATCCGTGTTTGGCGACGTTGCGGTGAACGCAAATTGGAAGCATGTATCCGTCCGCGTCATACTGGCGTATCACCCAGCGTGATGGTATTGGGTGCCATTCGTTACACGTCTGGGTCACGTCTTGTTCGCATTGACGGCACTTTGAACAGTGGACGTTACATTTCAGATGTGTTACGACCAGTGGCTCTACCCTTTATTCGAGCCCTGCGAAACCTTATATTTCAGCAGGATAACACACGACCGCAGGTTGCAGGTCCTGTACTGGCCTTTCTGGATACAGAAAATGTTCGACTGCTGCCCTGGCCAGCACATTCTCCACATCTCTCACCAACTGAAAACGTCTGGTCAATGCTTATGGTGGCCGAGCAACTGGTTCGTCACAATACACCAGTCACTACTCTTGATGTACTGTGGTATCGTGTTGAAGCTGCATGGGCAGCTGTACGTGTACACGCCATCCAAGCTCTGTTTGACTCAATGCCCAGGCGTATCAAGACTGTTATTACGGCCAGAGGTGGTTGTTCTGGGTACTGATTTGTCAGGATCTATGCACACAAATTGCGTGAAACTGTAATCACATGTCAGTTCTAGTATAATATATTTGTCCAATGAATACCCGTTTTTCATCTGCATTTCTTCTTGGTGTAGCAATATTAATGGCGAGCAGTGTACTAGATGAGCTATATAGAAGCTTATTGTTGTACAGGAAATCATATAACTGTCTTATAAAACAGCTTCTCTAGATTCATGTGAAATACTCCTCCATTTTTTTTGGCGTTTGTGTGATCATGGGTCCTTTGAGACAAACTAACGTGCAGAGAGTCCACCGACTGTGCGTACATCAGATTTGGAGGGCCGGATTCTATAGGATATTGTGACGAATCCAACTGCAAGCACCAGGCAAGTGGCCCCTCAAGATTATGTAATCAGAAGTACGATTATGAGTATTCTGCATGACAACCACTACCAGTAGTCCAGTTTCAACATCTATTGTGATGTGGATGCGATGCAGCTCTGTACTGTATGTCGGGATGGTTTGTAGTCGTTCCACCCATTCCGTCCATTTTCGGACACATGTTGATAGGACCTTCCTTTCTCCATTGCCAGTCAGTAAGCCGTCCCTGCTGTTTGTTGTTTTCATTAATTTTCACTTGTGTATACAAGTGTAATAGATCATTTCTGATCGTACAATTTGTTGTCTAACTACAGTTTGGTTTTAGAAGTAGTTTAACAACTGAAAATTCTATATTACACTCCTGGAAATGGAAAAAAGAACACATTGACACCGGTGTGTCAGGCCCACTATACTTGCTCCGCACACTGCGAGAGGGCTGTACAAGCAACGATCACACGCACGGCACAGCGGACACACCAGGAACCACGGTGTTGGCCGTCGAATGGCACTAGCTGCGCAGCATTTGTGCACCGCCGCCGTCAGTGTCAGCCAGTTTGCCGTGGCATTCGGAGCTCCATCGCAGTCTTTAACACTGGTAGCATGCCGCGACAGCGTGGACGTGAACCGTATGTGCAGTTGACGGACTTTGAGCGAGGGCGTATAGTGGGCATGCGAGAGGCCGGGTGGACGTACCGCCGAATTGCTCAACACGTGGGGCGTGAGGTCTCCACAGTACATCGATGTTGTCGCCAGTGGTCGGCGGAAGGTGCACGTGCCCGTCGACCTGGGACCGGACCGCAGCGACGCACGGATGCACGCCAAGACCGTAGGATCCTACGCAGTGCCGTAGGGGACCGCACCGCCACTTCCCAGCAAATTAGGGACACTGTTGCTCCTGGGGTATCGGCGAGGACCATTCGCAACCGTCTCCATGAAGCTGGGCTACGGTCCCGCACACCGTTAGGCCGTCTTCCGCTCAACTTCGTGCCCCAACTTCGTGCAGCCCGCCTCCAGTGGTGTCGCGAAAGGCGTGAATGGAGGGACGAATGGAGACGTGTCGTCTTCAGCGATGAGAGTCGCTTCTGCCTTGGTGCCAATGATGGTCGTATGCGTGTTTGGCGCCGTGCAGGTGAGCACCACAATCAGGACTGCATACGACCGAGGCACACAGGGCCAACACCCGGCATCATGGTGTGGGGAGCGATGTCCTACACTGGCCGTAAACCTCTAGTGATCGTCGAGGGGACACTGAACAGTGCACGGTACATCCAGACCGTCATCGCACCCATCGTTCTACCATTCCTAGACCGGCAAGGGAACTTGCTGTTCCAACAGGACAATGCACGTCCGCATGTATCCCGTGCCACTCAACGTGCTCTAGAAGAAGTAAGTCAACTACCCTGGCCAGCAAGATCTCTGGATCTGTCCCCCATTGAGCATGTATGGGACTGGATGAAGCGTCGTCTCACGCGGTCTGCACGTCCAGTACGAACGCTGGTCCAACTGAGGCGCCAGGTGGAAATGGCATGGCAAGCCGTTCCACAGGACTACATCCAGCATCTCTACGATCGTCTCCATGGGAGAATAGCAACCTGCATTGCTGCGAAAGGTGGATATACACTGTACTAGTGCCGACATTGTGCATGCTCTGTTGCCTGTGTCTATGTGCCTGTGATTCTGTCAGTGTGATCATGTGATGTGTCTGACCCCAGGAATGTGTCAATAAAGTTTCCCCTTCCTGGGACAATGAAATCACGGTGTTCTTATTTCAATTTCCAGGAGTGTATTTTTCCTCTCTGAGGCTCTGGACAGGTTAAATAATAGGTTGCGAACGCAATGCCTCTTCTTTATTTAAGTACGGCGTTTGGTTGTCTTGATAACAAAATATTATGGCAGAAGTTGGACCATTAGGCAATAAGGGGAGCAGCTCACAATTGGTTCAACTCTTGCTTTAAGGACAAACAGCAGAAGACCATTCTCCACAGTGCTGAGAATGGCTACGACGTGTAGTCCCAATGGAGCATGGGTGAGTCGGGGGAAGGGTGGTTGCCTCAGGTGTCGCGCTAGGGCCGCTACTGTTTCTTTCTGGTATTGCAACTGACTCTAAAATATTTCTGGTTGCTGATGACACCACTTGGGTAGTGAAGAATGTTGCGCTCAGTACTAACGTAGTATCAAATAATGCAGTTCAAGACTCGCAGCGGGCCTTGTAGCCTCGGAAGTCTGGGTCTACAAGATCCCCCGTGAGTGTGGCCTTCATACATCAGACAGACGACACACAGAGTGCATGATAAATGCACAGCACTGCCGGTACACCCGGCTCTTACAGACTAATAAATCGTCAGTGGCAGAGCAGTCTGTTGACACAGGGCAACCTATGATGTACAATAACGTCGAAATTTTAGCGTCGACTTCATCTTTCTGGGACTTAGTAGTCAAAGAAGCAATTGAAATTCGGTTGAGGATGAAATTAATTAATATAGATAGGGGCTTCAGCTTAGTCTACTCATGGAATCCAGCACTTTCTATAATAAACTTGAAAAGACGCCGCGACGGTGCAGCTCGTGGTGGTACATTTATATCACCGTGTGGATCGACCGTGCAGCCACACATTTAATTTGATGCATATGATGTACCTCTTTATCGCCGGTGCGCAGTGGCGCGGTCCACGGCTTTAAAAGGACAGAGCAGGTGCTGGAGCGTCAGTCATCACAGATCACTTTGAAGAGGCTGGACGGCACACAGCCGAAACATCAGAAGAAGAAGAAGAAGAAGTGAAATTTACATGGCTACACGCCCGAAATGTTATGAAACATTCATTTACTAATGTCCGTCCACTCCCGTACTATGCAGCATTTGTTCTTGCACTTAATGTATCGGGTGATCAAATAGTCAGTATAAATTTGAAAACTTAATAAAGCAATGAATAATGGAGATAGGTAAAAATTGACACACATGCTTGGAATGACATGGGTTTTAACTAGAACAAAAAAAAGTGTTCACAAAATGTCCGACAGTTGGCGCTGGACAGCAAAACTGCTACCGCGACAGATGAGAGGTACGCTGATATGTTACCGAATCGTATCATCCCCAGCCTGGCTGATATACACCTGCTGGAACGTACGATGTTTATGCAGGATGGCGCTCCACCCCATATTGCTAGACGCGTGGAAGATCTGTTGCGCGTGTCGTTTGGTGATAATCGTATGCTCAGCCGCCACTTTCGTCATGCTTGCCCTCCCAGGTCCCCAGGCCTCAGTCCGTGCGATTATTGGCTTTGGGGTTACCTGAAGTCGCAAGTGTATAGTGATCGGCCGACATCTTTAGGGATGCTGAAAGACAATATCTCACGCCAATGCCTCACCATAACTCCTGACATATTTTACAGTGCTGTTCACAACATTATTCGCCGGCCGCGGTGGTCTAGCGGTTCTAGGCGCTCAGTCCGGAACCGCGCGACTGCTACGGTCGCAGGTTCGAATCCTCCCTCGGGCATGGATGTGTGTGATGTCCTTAGGTTAGTTAGGTTTAAGTAGTTCTAAGTTCTAGGGGACTGATGACCGAAGAAGTTAAGTCCCATAGTGCTCAGAGCCATTTGAACCATTTGAACAACACTGTTCCTCGACTAAAGCTACTGTTAAGGAATGATTTTGGACATATTGAGCATTTCCTGTAAAGAACATCATCTTTGCTTTGTCTTACTTTTTTATCCTAATTATTGTTATTCTGATCAGATGAAGCGCCAGCTGTCGGACATTTTTTTGAACTTTTGTATTTTTTTGGTTCTCATGAAACCCCATGTCATTCCAAGAAAGTGTGTCAATTTGTACCTCTCTATCTACATTATTCCGTGATTTATTCAGTTTTCAAATTTATAATGACTTTTTGATCACCCGGTACATGGCATCATATCTCCAGAATGTAGAGTCTTGTACCGCAAGGAAGCAAGTGAGAGGATGCTTTTACGGATGGCCATCATCCTCTTTCTACAACACAAATCCACACGTGAAATAATACTGTTCTTTATTTAGCTGAACACAACGCTGTTACTAAACTGGAATAGAGCCCATGTGTTGTGGTACTAGTCCTTTTGCAGATAATATCAGTAATCTTGCTGCTACAACTTTAGTCTGCTGCTTCCCGCTATAATCACTAATCTGGTCGCTATGTACTGTCGTAGCCTCTGATCCGCTCTGCAAATATACTGACAGACCCCAAACTGGAAGAGTTAGTCTGTCAGTCAGGGAGTGAGTCAGCGAGACCCTCCGGTCAACAGTGGCGGCCTAATTACTTGCTGTCGAGAGGGATTTGGCGGCGTGTTGCTTGTTGGTGCGTCGCTGGCCTCTCTCGTGATAGGCGCGCTTGATCCTGCGCCTACTTGTGGATCTTCGAGTTTCATCTTTGCCGACCAGAGTGCTGGCGACAGCTTACGCCAGCAGACATAAATATGTGTCGTTCAACCATATAATATTGTGGATACATTCAGCAGCGTTTGTGCATCCTGTCCGCGAAATCTACTGCAAATAGACTTAGTAGCAAAGAAGTAATAAAATCGAACGAACGTCATGCATGATATGGCAGTTTTTCTCGTATTTCATTGTTTCTGGCGTCCTGTCTCCTAAACTATGTTTCATACAATGATATGATTTTGCAGTTACATTGATTGATATATGCGCATACTGTCTATAAAATACTTAGTAATTACAGTAGGTAGTACAGAAAAAATAAGTTATAAAGTCATGCCTCATGCTGTACCTTCACTGCTTGAATAGTGCAATAGCAGTAAGCGATAAACGTTTTTCCTTTCATCATTTTCTAGAGGTTGTCAGCAGCAAAAACTTTCGTAAGGATTTGAAATTACATGTAAATCTTGTTGCAAGTCGTTAGGTGGTCTTATTCATAAATACTGGATGAATAAATTCCGATAATTCACTCTTTTCAGGTATGCTTCTTTTTCACCCACCCACACCCCTTTCGTACGTAGGTAGTTCTTACCCCACAGTGGGGGGTTGCTGCTTGACAGTAAGGTATATGTGTATCAAGTTTTGTTGTGCTTCAGCAGGAGATGTGGAACTCATACACGCACACACATACACACATACACACACAGACACACACACACACACACACACACACACACACACACACACACACACACACACACACACACACACACACACGCTTCTACGTATATACATACATACATTTTTATAATGTGTATGGATGGATTCATTTTATAACAAAACCTTTATTCCATTGACGATTGCCGGCCGGAGTGGCCGTGCGGTTCTGGGAACTACAGTCTGGAACCGAGCGACCGCTACGGTCGCAGGTTCGAATCCTGCCTCAGGCATGGATGTGTGTGATGTCCTTAGGTTAGTTAGGTTTAATTAGTTCCAAGTTCTAGGTGACTTATGACCTCAGAAGTTAAGTCGCATAGTGCTCAGAGCCATTTGAACCATTAACGATTCACTACCGCCAAATATTTCGTTGTTTAGTTGTGAGGCGTTGTATTTGAATAGGGTATGAAATCGCTCCCTATGTAGTACATCACTAGTAACGAGATGTATTATGAGTAAATTCGTCGGGTTTCTACGTACTGTGATTTAACACACTTCAACACTGAATATTGTTTTCTGATATTACAATAGAACTACTTCACTACTATTCCTTCTTCCCTTATATGAGTTATGCCGTGGACAAAAAGCATATCTCCGAATGTAGCACAAAAGAAGTTTCAGGGACCAGCACCTAACAGTTTTATGTTGAAATACAAAATTACCTGTTTTATCAAGAACGAAGATGTCAGATATGTACAGTGTACATGATTTGACATTTATGTTTGGAATGAAATATAAGTAAAAAATCGATACATTTGCAGAAAAATGGCAAAATATCTAGCTAGATACACCGGAAAAATATGGAGATTTTCCAAATAAAACGAGAAATGGCTATCACACAACGGGGGAGTTTTCCGGTATATCTTTCGGATCTTTTGCTAATGGAAACATGAAAATCCGGAAACTACGTGTGGTGAGAGCAGCGCAATACGTTATTTACTATATTATCGTCAGCATTACGAATATATGGCTAAATTACTCTTTCCACATCCGATATCAAAATAACTGGGTTTATCATCGTGTGGAAATACAGTTGACCGCTGTACTTCGGATTGCGGGGGGTATATATTCGTAAGCGGTCGACACCAGTGGGATAAACAGAAAAAATAGAGAGGAGAGGGGTGAGATGGGGAGTTGGTGAGAGATTAAAGGGGGAGGGGGGGCACGGAAGGGAGACTGTGCTGTGGATAGGACGGAGAGAATTCTAAAGCTGTGTGTATTTGATGTGACACGCAGCGCTCTGTTGTTCTCCCAATACCGTTTACAGTCTCATTTGCAAACAAATAACGTTCTGAAGCTCTCTGGAACGAAATTTATTATAGCGGGCAGAAATGCACCCACGCAGCACGGCAGAGGATTCAGAACACGCAGCATTGCTCGCGTGTTTCCCGTTTCGCCTGAATCAATCGCAGCACATTTAGCGGTCTGGCTGTGTCAATCAAAACCTTATTTGTCCTGATGAACCAGATGTTTTTAGGTAACACGGAAACGAAGAGCCGCTCTACCACACACAGTCCCATCCTCAGAGATAGCTCTTCGTAGCGTCGCATCTGCCTGAATATGAATCAATGTCAGCTTCTTCGATGTGATTTCCTCCCCGATACACTTTCGTATTACACACAGAAAAGATCTTCCAGTTTAGTTTGTTTTTTGTATGTCTTTCATTCCGTTCGATGCTCTTATCGCAGATCTAAGCAGATTCTGTGAGATCTGAGGGACGGAATATTTATTATTTCGGCATCTGCTTTATAACTTTCGGAAAATAATGGCGAAAGTAGACGCTTAATGACAATTTTTAAGATTTTTTTTACCCGTACAAGTAATTTATTTATAACTGGTGCCTGTGAATACAAGTGAAGCATGGTGACGTGGGTGACTTTCTAGGATAGTGACATCATACAGAAACCAAGTTTAGATAAAACTTCATTATTTCGTGAGTGAAAGAATTGTTCACAGATTTCATGTGCCATTGCGTGTACCATTGCTGTATCTCCGTGTTATTAGAACCAACCTTTGTAATTCCCATGGTACGGAAGATGTGTTTTTCAATTTTAAGTCATTACAAAAATGTCGGAAACGAAATTACATCCGCTTCCTGATATATAGATGTTACTACTTTATGTTATGAAGTATCATTTAGTAATAAATTAGTTTAGCGCAGCGAGTTTTTTGCTTTCTTTCCTGCTAAGTTCCAACGTAACACAGACAAGAAGAAGAAGCAATTGTTAATTTATATTTAGGTAGAAAGTAGTAAACATATTTAAGAAATATCTGTACAATACAGTAGCAGGAATTAACTAGCCAAGAAAATCGCAGGAAAGCTACAGTAGGTTCCTCCGATTTTTTGGACCCTTGGTACATTTTGTTTTCCCAACTAAGTTAGCAGTCTACTTTTTTTATCTTGATACACATAATTTCAACGTCTGTATTTAGTAACAGCGCGATCCAAGGCAAGGGTTCGTCGCCATAGTCGTATTATTTGCTGTAAACTGTGGGCGAGCAATGCGCCACACCAACCGCCTACCAGCCACAGCATGAGTGTCTAGTCAGTGACTAGCAAAGTTGCTACTGTAACCGGGACGCTTCTGGGGTGCTGTAGCAAGTGGCAAACGTGAAACTACTGGAGACCACCCAACAATATGCCCGCCATGGTATATATAAATACTTGCCGACAAAGCCATACTGGGCATCGAATTGGCGAGCCATCGAGCCAATGATGTGTGAATTTCCGACTTGGGGCAGCCAACACATAACCGTTATCCTTCTAATATTGTCCACCTCACCTCCATAACAATTAAGACATGCACAGTATGGTTGCTGCCATTTTATGTTTCCTCACAATGTACAGCTAGTGCACTCCCATAATAGTTAAGACACATGCATGTCTTAATTATCACGGAGGCGAAATTTTATATTCCAGTGACACCTTTCGGCTATATTTTAACGTACCTTTATCACAACATGTAATCCATATGTCAATGTTTTCTTCTGAAGAAGAAGTTTTTATAAACGTTGGAACTATGGCAAGCGGGCTTTAATAAACCATCCGTTTTGCAGCTTATTGGCTGTTTATTATTTCTACAAGACGAATATATTAGTGTCTGTATGCTAATGAACATATAAGAAACCGCCGTCCTGACATGGACATCTGCCTTGGAATCCAGCCGCAACACTGACGGACCGATGGTTAACTGAGATCCTCCTATCGAGCCACGAGGCGTCCAGCGACGCCAGACGCTGATAGCCAGACGTCGAGGTCTTAGTTCACACCCCGGATGCCCACATCCCTGTTACTGGCCATGGTTGGGCAAGTCACTCAGTCGCCTTGCTAGCTGCATCGGTAGAATGTTTCCTGAGGCACACTGGACTTAGTTACTGCAGGCGTCCCCATGGCTGCACTTATAGCAATGTAGTCTATTAATTCGTCACCTACCAGCCTGTGGTGGTTGTGGGCATATATCCAGTGGAAAAAATTATGAAAAAATAAATATAGCTTTAAAGTGACTTTAAGTTGCTCCTGACTTACCATGCCCACCTACCTCCATCAGAGAACATTCTCGCCACTGCAGATTTTACTCATGAGTAATTAAATTAGACACACCCACAGCGTAGCGTGTAACATCCTTTTTCAGATAGGAGATTGAGGAAACTCAAAGAGAAACTAGAACTATTAGGTACAATTGTTAACCATGATGGCTTAGTCACCACCAATATCTAACACAGATCGGTCGGTATTGGAGATAACGTGTCCGCATCACGATGTACAGCGTTCCAGATTTGCTGCAAAGGATTACAGCCATGTGGCCTCAGTGGCAAACAAGCACCCTGACTTCCTGGGAGCCTTCCGAATTCCATGGTGATACTGTTCATGAACCATGGATCTTTCCGTTGGTGGGGAGGCTATCATGCCTCAGCGATACGGATAGCCATACCGTAGGTGCAACCACGAGGCTAGACAAACGTGTGGTTCCTGAAGAGTGGCAGAAGTCTTTTCAGTAGTCGCAGAGGCAACAGTCTGGATGATTGACTGATCTGGCCTTGTAACAATAACCAAAACAGCCTTGCTGTGCTGGTACTGCGAATGGCTGAAAGCAAGGGGAAACTACAGCCGTAAATTTTTCCCGAGGGCGTGCAGCTTTTTTGTATGGTTAAATGATGATGGCGTCCTCTTGGGTAAAATAATCCGGAGGTAAAATAGTCCTCCATGCGGATCTCTGGGCGTGGACTACTCAGGAGGACGTTGTTATCAGGAAACAGAAAACTTGCATTCTACGGATCGGAGCGTGGAATGTCACATCCCTTAATCGGGCTGGAAGGTTAGAAAATTTAAAAACGAAAATGGTTAGGTTAAATTCAGATATAGTGGGAATTAGTGAATTTCGGTGACAGGAGGAACAATACTTCTGGTGAGGTGAATACAGGGTTATAAATACAAAATCAAATAGGGATAATCCTGGAGTAGGTTTAATAATGAATAAAAAATAGGAGTGCGGGTAAGCTACAACGAACAGCATAGTGAACGCATTATTGTGGCCAAGATAGACACGAAGCCCATGCCTACCACAACAGTGCAAGTTTATATGCCAACTAGTTCTGCAGAGTTTCAGGGAGAGCATATGGGAACGATTGACAGGAAGGGGGAACGAAATACAGTACAAGCAGTATGGGTAGCTTTGAGGGATGAAATAGTGAAGGCAGCAGATGATCAAGTGAGTAAAAAGACGAAGGCAAAGCTACGTTTCCAGCATTTGTAGAGTTAGAGAAAGCTTTTGAAATGTTGACTGGAATACTCTCTTTAAAATTCTGAAGGTGGCAGGGGTAAAATATAGGGAGCGAAAGGCTATTTACAATTTGTGCAGAAACCAGATGGCAGTTAGAAGAGTAGAGGGTCATGAAACGGAAGCAGTGGTCAGGAAGGGAGTGAGACAGGGTTGTAGCCTATCCCCGATGTTTTTCAATCTGTATATTGAGCAAACAGTAAAGGAAACAAAAGAAAAATTCGGAGTAGGTATTAAAATCCGTGGAGAAGGAATAAAAACTTTGAGTTTCGCCGATGACATCGTAATTCTGTCAGAGACAGCAAAGGACTTGGAAGAGCAGTTGAACATAATGGACAGCGTCTTGAAAGGAGGATATGAGATGAACATCAACAAAGGCAAAACAACGATAATGGAATGTAGTCGAATTAGATTAGGAAATGAGACACTTAAAGTAGAAAAGGAGGTTCGCTATTTGGGGAGCAAAATAACTGATGATGGTCGAAGTAGAGAGGATATAAAAAGTAGACTGGCAATGGCAACGAAAGCGTTTCTGCAGAAGAGAAATTTGTTAACATTGAGTTTAGATGTGTCAGGAAGTCGATTCTGAAAGTATTTGTATGGAGTGTAGCCCTGTATGGAAGTGAACATAGACGATAAGTAGTTTGCACAAGAAGAGAATAGAAGCTTTCGAAATGTGGTACTACAGAAAAATGCTGAAGATTAGATGGGTAGATCACATAACTAATGAGGAGGTATTGAATAGAATTGGGGAGAAGAGGAGTTTGTGGCACAACTTGACTAGAAGAAGGGATCGATTGGTGGGACATATTTTGAGGCATCAAGGGATCACCAATTTAGTACTGGAGGGCAGCGTGGAGGGTAAAAATCGTAGAGGGAGACCAAGAGATGAATACACTAACCAGATTCAGAAGAATGTAGGTTTCAGTAGGTGCTGCGAGATGAAGAAGTTTGCACAGGATGGAGTAGCATGGAGAGGTGCATCAAACCAGTCTCTGGACTGAAGACCACAACAACAACAACTGTTCAGAAACGATGTGGTGTTGCATGTTCTCTCTATCTCCCAAGCCGCATTTTGGATGTTGACAGCGAAAAACGGATGTATAAAATCGAGCAGTAGGCTTATACACCCTTCGCAGATGAGGGATGTAACCAGATTAAGTTTCGAAGGTGTTCTTTTGTCAAGCAGAAAGCTTTGCTTATGGTGGTTTTCGTAGGTCCCGTAACATTTCATTAACATTTACCAATATGTCAGCAGTCCAGGAAAATATTTTCAGTGTTTCGAGCGCGTAATGACAGGGTTTCTGTACGCCCGCGAATCTCAGTGCCTTCTGGGATCTAGTAATATGAGGAGCCATGACTTTCTGTGCAGCTATTTTGGTGGTTTAGTATTGAACTAGCGAGGGATTTCTGCTCTGTAGTCCATTTACACTTATTTACAATCTGCAATAGTCGACATTACGTTACCGAAAGGCAGTTGATTTTTTGTTGTGGCAGCATACCCGTATTGAGGTGTTCGTGGCGCCAGCACGTGATGGGGCGTGAAAAGCTGAAAGACTAGACGACTTCGGAGATGGAGTCCCAAACTTCGGACTCCTAATAGTTGTGTACGATCAAATGATAGAAACTGTGCATATTGCCCATTATGTGAACTTTCACACGCTGGGCTGTTCAGTTATGTGATAAGCCATAACTCATCCTCCATGGCCATATGCCCACTGTCTCCAACATATCTAGTTAGGAATGGATACTCCACATATCGGAAGGTACTTCGTGCCATAATTATTATGCTTTACTTATCCCATATTATCGGTCGCTATTATTATATCCCTTTTCTCGTCAATTCACATGTGGGGGACATATTTGCTACACCATATCGCCTCATCCTTCTTTATCCATAGGGTCGTTGAAAATCTATTTTACACTCAATCTGAAATGTCGATTCTTTACATACACGCAACCGTTTCTAATGCGAATGTTGTTTTTTCCCAACTATGTTCAATTATAGTGCCTGACAGTCATCCTAAACAGAACGCTTTCTAAAAAAGCACACACTGAAGTGTACACCACTAACTGTGCCTACAAAACTCTGAGTCGTGGAAAAAAACTTCGTTTCTCATTCCAAGAACTAGTCAGAATAAATAAATAAATAAATAAATTCATTTCAGAAACAATGGCCAAATATTTATGAACATGAAACGATATAGCTATAATGTAATACCAATTTTTTCCGTTTACGCAAACTGCCTGGTACTTATCCCCCTTTACGATTAGGTTCTATTCACTATACTACAAATAAATTTTGTCTTCACACGTATCCCTAGCGATGACACAATTCCTGTTGATGATATCATATCAATAGGCATCAGACCGTTATTAGTACAAACCCGCCCGGTATTTCATATTCATAAACGGAGGACTTGAGTGGTCCTGTATTTCTTCCACGATGAGAAGTAGCTGTCCAGGAAACCATATCGGTTTATCCATCACGTATTTTTAACCTTCGGAGAGATTTCGGATAGTCTTATTATATCGAAGTGATGGGGTCCTCTTTTGGTTACATTTTGTAATTCTAGGATTCACGACAAATACAAAGTTAACAAAATGTCATGTTCTTCAGGCCATAATTGAGTTTTCACAGAGGTCGTATTAATTTTCGTATTCAATCTTAAAATAATTTCCATCATTGTTCAGCTAAACCCCACTGATGATTTTATTTATAATTTAGTGTGAATGTTTGTTTCCTCTACTTGTAAGCGAATGAACTGTGTTGTTTCACGAATCATCTGAGACTATTCATTGTGTGAGAAATTTTTGACAAAAGTAATCTGGAATAGACCCTAATGCCACAATGCTCTCGTTATCAAAAATAAGAAGAATTAAGTCCCAAATTCTTATTAGTATTTTAATAGTTTTCTGTTATTTCTTTGTTCCAAAACTGACGGTGCTTATTTACGAAGTGAATAAAGAATAGCAAAAATTGTACTTTAATCGATTGTCGTACAAGAAAGGAAGTCTTTCTTACTAAATACACATGTATACGTTTCAACTTTCGTTGTCTTCTCTGTAAACAACAACGACCAACGAATGACTACAGTGATACTGACGCTCGTATAGTAATTTTATGTACGTCCGGAAGAATTTTCAGAGTATACGAATGACGTTACTCCATTATCTCTCTGTGAAGGACATTAAACTCTGACCCAAACTTTTACTAATGGATGCATACTTTTTCAGTATATTCGATCTGTCTACCAGAATTTTGTTTTGAATGGGGCTGCATCACTTACCGTACAGAAAAAGTTGTCTGTCGCTGTTGCGCTATTGCATCGGATATTCAACACAGACTATGTCCAGTATTATTTCACTAGATGGTATTCTACCACTAGAACAAATATAGTTCTCCCTCCTGAAATTTCCTTTCCAGCAACGCGTTATCAAAATATGTTCGTTAGTGCCGAACTTTTACTATCATTTAATCATCTTATGTACTTTGTATCAGATTCTCGTATGAGACAGAAACACCCAGTCATCGTTCTGCGTCTATCTTGTCTCGTTTCCGTCAGTCAAACAAATCAATATCAGCTCACACTGTGCGTGCTTGAACATTGTCCTGCAAAATGGTCCGGCCCTGCAGCAAGTGTCATCACTTCTGTTCCTGTGCTGCTCATTTTTGGAACACAATCTACAACCAGCTTAGAGACAGAAGTGATAACACTTTCTGCAGGACCTGACCATCATTTTGCAGGACAATGCTCAAGCACGTACAGTGCAAGCTGTTCCTGATTTGTTTGACTGATGGGGCTGCTAAATGCTATACCACCTACTGCACTCCCCCGACTTGATTTCTAAACTGAAGGAAACATTTCACAGCATTCGCTTCAGAACTGCTATAGATTCGTCGGGCAGCAGACCGCGCCCCTAGAACTGTCAACACAACTGGCACTGCTAAGAGTATCCTACGACCTCTACACCCCTGGCAACGGGTTATACACAATGCTGGTGACTACTTTGAACGTTAGTAGAACTTTGAAACACGTATCTATTTTGTACGAGCTGTAAATAAATAGTTACCACTATTAAAGTTCCAACCCTCGTGTATACAATGAGACTCAATTTAGAAACAGCTGTTCCTGATGACCTTATTTTAGTAGCTTTTTACATACTGACAAAGGTACAACCTGTTCTACATATACATTTGTTTTAAACCCAATTTACATTCCCGATTCAGAATACTCTGATAAATTAAAGAAGTGGCTAATAAAGTATTCTTTTCCTCCATGCGTTGCTCCAACTCGCCATGACTTCCCCGGGAAGAAATTTATTTTTCCCACACACGTCAACATCAAGTTATTGTTTTTGGTGCTTTCCACTTGAGATTTTCTCCAGCAATTGAACCTTTGTAATTTATTTATACCAGTTTTCCTTGGCCAAGTGACATCTTCTGAATGCTTCCGTAGTTAACTAGATCTTCTGTCAACAAACCGATTGTATGTGAATCGACTCTTGACCAAATACAGTAGAGGCGGCGATATTAAGATAATTACAGCGACGAATATATATATATATATATATATATATATATATATATATATATATATATATTTTACAGTATGGCACCTCGGGCATGGATGTGTGTGATGTCCTTAGGTTAGTTAGGTTTAAGTAGTTCTGAGTTCTAGGGGACTGATGACCACAGCAGTTGAGTCCCATAGTGCTCAGAGCCACTTGAACCATTTTGAACAGTATGGCAATTCGAAAAAATAAAGTGGCTAAGGACATGTACAAATTATAATTAATTAGGGACAGTATTATTAAGGCTTCCACAGTGCGTAAGTATGGTTTACAACAATTCACTGCCAGGAACATCTACTACGTTACGTTCTGCATACGAAAACCTTACCAAAAAGCAAGACAGGCGTACTGTAATGGTTTACCTCAACGTTCGGAAATAATCACATTTATTATGAATCATATCAGAGTATTTTCAATGCAGACTGTAAAATTAATGTAGGTCAACGATATGTATGCACCAACTGTTCAGTGCTACTTAATATTTACAGTCATGGCGAGTTGGAGCAACGCATGGAGGAAAAGAATACTTTATTAGCCACTTCTTTAATTTATCATAGTATTCTGAATCGGGAATGTAAATTGGGTTTAAAACAAATGTATATGTAGAACAGGTTGTAACTTTGTCAGTATCTAAAAAGCTACTAATATAAGGTTACACACGATTAAATACGAAGTATTACTTTGTGACTATCCCGGAAACCAGAAACCAGAACCCGGAAACAAATGTTAGTTGCAGGCTGTCTATCTAACGGCTTCCAAAGGGAAAAAATTGATTTTGAATATTTTGCGTGGTTATTAATCGAATTAAAATATTTAAAATGTTGTCATATTCTGTTAATTAAGTGATATGGACTTATGTTACAGTATTAACACAATAAAACAGGATATTACAGTTACAAAGTGTTTGCTGTCTGGCGAGGGCGTAAACGACGGCACGCAAATATACGGACTTTATTCATCGAGTATTTGAGAATAAGAACACTTAGAGATTTCCAACAAACCTTAGACAAAATTTCATATATTTTGGGAACCTTTTCTCGCTGACACTCCCCCACAAAACGAAGAAAGGAAATAAGTTTACCTATTACTACATTTTGGCTGCTCATGCGGGAAACCTACAGCCTAAGGCATGACTTTTTGATTTATTACTTCATTCCCACTAATTCTATTAGCAACAGATTCTGGAGACAGTTTCGGCAAATACCTCTGAATGAGCTTGCAAAATTGTATCATTCTATAAAACCTACTTCACGAGATATGACTTCATTAATATTTAGATGCGCGAGAAACAAGCTTTTGGTTAAAATGGAGGGCAAATTACCCGGACCATAGTCATCCAGTGCTTCATAATCAGAGCACTAAACGACTTCCAACGAACTTCGCGCATAATTTCAAACCATCTCTAAAATTTTCACTCTTAGAAGCTTAAGGTCAAATATTTAAGATAATAATCTTTGTGGAAAAGTAATAAAACGATTTCAAGCTCTTTTATATATGGACGTTCGAAGAATCGGAAGTTCTGGTATGGACTAAAGCTTGTCTGTAGGCAACCTACTTCGCAGAAATCGTGACTTCGTACGCAGACGCAAGAGTCGTTGTGGCGTGTTCAACACAACTTGTCCTTATACAGACTATACAGACGTGAGTACCTGTCCTCAGGCTTTTCCCAAGTATATGCTCCGAAACTCACATGTGCTTTGAGTTGTGGAGGCATTTGTCGGTATTTTTTCGCCACAACTTGTAATCTAGAAGTAATTCCTGTAAGTATCGTCAGTGTTAGTGGATTAGCACTAGCTAGGTTGGTTGTCACTATACATTATAGAACTAGCCTATGGTAGCTGCTTCTACCAGTTAATGTGTACTTTGACTCGTTCCACGTTCCTGAAGACTCTCGTGCATGGTGGGTTTTATGTAATACAATGCATGGGAAAATAAAGAATATTAATGAAGATTAAAAACGACACGTACAAGTTACTTACCATTAAACATGAAACGACTTATAGCGTCCCCAGTGCTATATTACGAAAAGACTTAAAAAACAGTCTTTATAAAGAAGAGACATTTAAAAATTGAATAATATATTTCTATCATGTAGCCGTAAAATAATAATTTCTCTATGTAAGTTTCGATTGCAAAGACATAATTTATGACAAAATGGTCTGAAGAGGTGACAAAATACGCCCTTTTGTCAATATTTTAGTCGTCTTCACTTCTTCTCTTGTTTTGATTGTGTATAGACGGACATCTTGCGAGTGCTGGCAAATGTAAGCACATTTGTACGAGTTAAGAAAATTATATATATATATATATATATATATATATATATATATATATATATATATTAGTTAACCTTATTGTGCACTTTTAATTTGTAAGAGGTGATCCCGATTTCATGTCCGCCTTCCTTGAATTAACCTGCATTCAAGCAATTTACAGTTCAACACTCGTAGCGGCCGATGCAGGCAACGACGCCACTACGTGGCGATATTAACTTATGAAAAATTAGCGGAAGCGAAATACTCGCCCGCTATTAACATAATATAATTTTTTCTCCACAGCCGCACGAAGTTGCAGAAATACGTAGCTTAAAGATTCTTATTTTCAGTACCATAGCCGACAGACAGAGCCAGGACTCCGACTGCGTGGCAATGGTTAACTGAGGTAAGAGAAAAAGTACTCTCGCGCGTGTGTGGGCCGCAGTTGTAATTAATAACTGAAGATCTTTTGCTTTAAAGCGAGCTGACTAGCCGAGAAAATTAATATGAAAAGTTTTTTACATTGTTCAGCTTATATGCATGTTTTAAGATTCAGCGAGTCTATCATTCATTAACGTAACAACTAATTTGAGATTAACATTGTTAAAAAGGAGAACTTCAGCCAAGCATTTAATCGTAAATCAAAATTAAATTAAATATCATTTTTATTAAGGCCCACCACGTAAGTCGGCAACAATCAAAGAATAATAATAACAATAATAATGTATTAAATTACGACGGCCGAAGGACGCGATATTGGCGCCGCAACTTTGGGGCCCGATCAGTATGATTCTATTGTAATGAATGTAATTATGTATGTGTGTAATTGTTGTAAAACTTTGGGGCCCGATCAGTATGATTCTATTGTAATGAATGTAATTATGTATGTGTGTAATTGTTGTAAAATATTAATGCATATATGAATTCTTTTACATGTACAATAACAAAACCACACCCTGAGGAGGTCTGGAGAAGAAAAAGTGTAGAAAAGAAACAGGATTTCGAGATAGAAAAAATAAGTAAGGTAAGGCCTATTGTGCAAGCATCCTGTGTAGCTCTGTGCGGAATATCGAACCCATGTGCACATGATATACCTTCGATGAAAAAAAAAAATAGTAAGTAAAGTGGTAATTAAATTTTGTGTATTTAAATGTTTATTTTTGGATGGGATAATTATTTGTGTACGTATCAGTGTTAAAGATTCGTCAGTGGCTTAAAGTGAATTTATTATGGGTAAGATACGACAAGCTAAAGCATCCGTACCAGACGAACAAAATTTTGTTAATATGGAAAGTGAGGGTCATTTGCAATGCGCATACGAATCCCAAGCCACCGCCTCGGGTAACATAATTTCCGGAGCGGGGGGCGAGGATCTGTGGACGGTGAATGACGCTCCACAACAGGATGGGAATAGACTAACAACTCCACTGCCTGGGCAGGGGGGGGGGGGGGGCAAGCGAGTGCTAGATTAAGCGGGGCACCAATACGCTCACCAACTGCAGACCCTTTTGCTGAATTTCTGCGTAGATTCGGAGAAAGAGATAGGGAAAGAGACGAAAAACTGGCTCAGATGCTACATGAGCAGGAGAAAAAATTAACGCAAATGCTACATGACCAAGGGAGAGAATTTACGCAAAAGCTCAGTGAGCAAGAGCAGCGCAGTGAGACGAAGCTAGACAGTATCCAAAGCGAACTTGCCGAGATGCGGGACGCTTGCAAAGAAATCCCCGATCTTGTGCAAAGCTTAGCCAGCGAGATGCAAAAATTACAGATATCGCAGGCTAGGCTTGAAGATAATGTCCAGACATTAACCAACCGCGTGCATAATGTGGAGATAGATGCACGAAAAAGTATTGGCGCATATTTGGAAGTGCAAGCTCAAAAAGTAGAAAAAGAATTAAATGAATGGCTAGAAGTAAAGGATCGCGAGATATCTGCAAAGATTGAAAGCGACGTAAAAACAGCGGTAGAACAAGCGACTGCGGCCGCGAGTGTAAATATTGACGCTAGCGCTACCGCACTACGTGCCGAATTAACACAGATCAAATCCCGTGTGACAGCGGAGTTGCCAAATTGGCAATAGAAGGTCGCGCGGAGACTGTCTGCGTTGGAAAGCAATGTAAGCAGTGGCGGACAGATAATGAATCCGACTCAGCGTACTGACGACTATAATAACGCAGACTGTATGCAGGGTGCGAGTGCGCAGCCGCAACCTAATGTGAATAACGGGCACAAACAACATGCGATACCGTGCAGCGCACATCACGAAGTAATGAATGTCACGGAATGTAGCAATCAGATGTGCAAAAGAGAGGACAACGTAATAAAACATAGGACATTCCAGCCCTTCAATAGCGAAAAATGAAATGTATTTATTAAGAGCTTCAGGAATGTGTTTCCCAGGGCATGGACGGAAAGACAAAGAACACAGTTCGTGGTCTCCTTCATTCAAGGTGACGCGGCATTGTGGGCCACCAACGTGTGCGAAAAATGTCTAACGGTGCAACAGTTTGAAGGCGCTGTCTTGCAAAAATTCTGGTCCGATAGCGTTCAAGAAACTACGCAAGGTGTTGTACAGTCCAGAAATGTACAATCCTAAGATCGGAACGTTACGAAAATATTTCGAAAAGTATATAAACAAAACCAGGTACTGGGACGAGCCAATGTCCGATCGTGACATAATCAGATTAATAAAAGTGAAGTTGCTCAGTGAAATTAAAAGCTATTTCATCAAAGTGCCGGAATACGATATAGAACAATTCATGAAAATAGTGGATTCTGTTGACTTATTGATCGAAGATATGAAAACCGAAAACAAGTGGAACCATGCAGCCTGTAATCAACAAAAGGCCGATTACAATAGCAGACACAGTAACGGTAGTAACTTAGTACCAAATGGTACCGGGAATAGGCAAGAGCACCGGCAACAGAATCGAGGCACAAACAATGGCCATGGTTATAACGGCAACGGTTATAATCGTCAAAATCGAAAGAGACATCATGATGGACGCATGACTAATGGATATAATGGTAACGGCAATCCGCAATGGCGGAACAACCGAAACCAGTGGCGTGGTTGTAATGAACCGACACCACAGTGGCAACAAAACACAGCGCCAAAATGGAACGCCAAAGGAGGTCCATCACAAAACATGTCAGGAAGTTACAACCGACCACCGCAAAACCATAGCCATACACAATATCAAAATACACCAACGGGGAGGCAGGGCGGCCAACCCAACAGTAGCAACAACAACCAGAACCACAATGTGAGGTTAGTGGAAGTGACAGACAACTGTCAA
The DNA here is from genome assembly GCF_023897955.1 of Schistocerca gregaria. Classification (NCBI taxonomy): domain Eukaryota; kingdom Metazoa; phylum Arthropoda; class Insecta; order Orthoptera; family Acrididae; genus Schistocerca; species Schistocerca gregaria. Next base: position 441,761,058 of record NC_064923.1, read on the forward strand.
CTCACTAATGCTCATCCGGCAAACTAAAGTCAGCCACAATACGCTCTCCGTTGTTGGCTGCAGGATGGTGTAGTGAGGGCATATTCACGGATGACAGCCATAAACTTTGTATGCTGAGATAGAATAAGGGGACAAAAATAGAAAAGGAGCTTGTAGACATACAGCAGAAATGTAACCGAACCGACTAAAGTGTTGTGCAGGCTATATTGCAAGCAGATATGTACGGAGCACCAATACAGATAATAGTCGATACCGGCGCGTCAACCAAAGTCATGAGTGCAAATTTTTACGAGTACTTGAGTCAAAATAATAGCATACCAGTATTGCCAGGGAAGAATTGTCGTGTAACAGGTGCAATAGGTGCACAATCTCATATCATAAAGCACCAGGTGCAAGTCGAGTTTACGGTAGGAAATGAAGCAATGAAAGGCTCGTTCATAGTAGTTAAGGGATTAGGTGTTGCTTGCAACCTGGGGATGCGATTTTTACGCCAGAGGGACGCAAAAATCGACCTCTTGTGCGGGGAAGTAAGCCTTATGAATGAGGGTGGACGTGTTATTTTGCCATTGTTGAGGTCACGGGAAGTGCACGGTAAATATTGCCGGAACTTTCACTCTAGATTCGAAGGAATACAGGTAATGAATTTATATTCTGACTTAAGTACAAGACAAGCATATTATAAAGAATTTATTACTGAAGACAAAGAGGAAAAAAGGAAACTGATAGCCATGAAAGTCAGGGAGTCAGAACATTTGACTGAAGCACAACAAAACGAACTGAGTCAGCTACTTACAGATTATGAGAATGTGTTTTAGGAAAAACCCGGTGTCATCGCGGGCTACGCCTATACCATCGAAGTGGTACCTCACGATACTTTCTGTCACGCAAACTACACCATCCCGTGGTCAAAGAAGGAGGCAATTACGAAGGAAACAAGAAAAATACTTACAAAGACTTAAAGACGTTCGCTCAGTAGAGTAACGTTTACATATGTGTGTAGTAGGTTAAGTTTAGAGTGTATTTTTTCTGTGTGTAAATGTTCAGATTTTAGTGGAACATTTAAAGACAATGAGGCACACAAGATTAGTGCGATTCAATTTAGCAGATGTTACGGAATAACAGTATTTTTAAGCAACTGCATTTTGAAGGAAAAAATGACGGTAGGTTTAAGAATAATTTACAAATTTCATTTTTAAAAATGCTTTAAAAATATTTTTAAAAGAAGGTTCAACAGCATGTAATGATGAAGGAATTTTTCATTAGTGTGTCATGAATATTTTTGAACTGTAGTAGTAATGAAACTTATGAAAATATATATTATAATGTATATGTTGTTCCATGTATTTATGTCTATACCGATCATGAAATACGCTCAATCATAATTTACTAAACAACATGAGTGCAGGGTGTACATCTCCCAAGGTACCTCAAGTGTTGTGGACAAGGTACAAAGCAGATCAGTAAACGCGACTACCGCTAAGCACTGTTAAAATATAGTGCCATCTGCTAAGGCACAGATTTGCACGAATTTATCGTGTAAACAAACGTCACAAATCTAACACTAATCTAGGAACTTGCACGCTAGGCCTAGATAATAAAATGTATACAATAATGCGAGAGGCAAAGTTTTGTAAAGTCGAGCCTGGCTCTGAAGGGCAAGTACGCAATGAGTGGGCAGACATGACATGGGGACTTACCTCAGATGAGACGGAAATACAATTGTATAGTCAAAAAATCTGAAGGCAAGTACGACTCTTAAGTGGAAAATGAAAAGAGATAATCAGTGCGAGAGACTGGTAAAATTCAGCACGAGCCAAAATCCAGTTCAGACTGAATGAAATACATTAGTGTTTGTGAACTAATCGAAACAGTTACTTTAAACAGTGTGAAAAACTGAGAAGGTGAAACTGTGATACGGACAGTGAAGTGCTAGTATTGGACGTTCAACAGCGGTAAGGACGCCAAACGCCACGCGCGCGGGGGGCGGGGGGGGGGGGGGGCGAGACAGAAACGCATCGCCAACCGTGCAGCCTATCAGCTGATTCTGACGTTCCGCGACGGCGAGAGACACGCTGGCGTCGAGCGGGCGTCGACCTCTCCGCAGCCGCCGCGAACGCCGAGCACCGAACACACCAACAGGCGCCGTCGCGAGCAAAACGTTGCGGCATAGACTATCAACGACACCGCAATCAGTTGTTATAATGACCTCATTTATTTGCATAGCGCAACAAAACATTATTCGTGATGTATGCACATCCTGTACTGCAATGACATCCCAGAAACATTTAAGTGAAAGTAACCAAAGCAGTTAGTCTGTCGCTCCGCCGAGGTTTTCCCCAGGGCTTCCCTACGGCCGCGCCAAATGGAGAGCGAACAGTTGACACCCCTGGGACTTCAAATATTCCGGACTAACTCGTGACTGTATACCTTGAGCACTGCAAAAGTTACAACACTAAGAAGAAGCAGCCAAAATGAAACTAATTGTATTATATGTCCTTTTCTTTTGTACATGACTGTATACGTAACCAATTGTATATTATATTGTCATGTAAATATCTGTATTATACTTTGTGTGCAACAAACCTCAGTAATTACAACAGTTTAAACGTACGATGTGACAAATGTAGACTGTGAAAGAAAAATCTGCGTGTGGACACTGAGGACATGAAAGAGGAAATATTTATGCCAAAAAACACGAACATTTTTTTAATGACATAAACATTTCGGGGGGCAATATAGCGTCCCCAGTGCTATATTACGAAAAGACTTAAAAACAGTATTTATAAAGAAGAGACATTTAAAAATTGAATAATATATTTTTATCATGTAGCCGTAAAATAATAATTTCTCTAGGTAAGTTTCGTTTGTAAAGAAATAATTTATGACAAAATGATCTGAAGAGGTGGCAAGATACGCTCTTTTGTCAATATTTTAGTCGTCTTCACTTCTTCTCTTGTCTTGATTGTGTATAGACGGACATCTTCCGAGTGCTGGCAAATGTAAGCATATTTGTATGAGTTATATACAGAGTTAATCTTATTGTGCACTTTTAGTTTGTAAGAGGTGATCCCGATTTCATGTCCGCCTTCCTTGAATTAACCTGCATTCAAGTACTTTACAGTTCAACAATCGCAGCGGCCGATGCAGCCAACGACGCCACTACGTGGCGATATTAACTTATGAAAAATTAGCAGAAGCGAAATACTCGCCCGCTATTAACATAATATAATTTTTTCTCCACAGCCGCACGAAGTTGCAGAAATACGTAGCTTTAAGATTCTTATTTTCAGTACCATAGCCGACAGCCAGAGCCAGGACTCCGACTACGTGGCAATGGTTAACGGAGGTAAGAGAAAAAGTACTCTCGCGCGTGTGTGGGCCGCAATTGTAATTAATAACTAAATATCTTTTGCTTTAAAGTGAGCTGACTAGCCGAGGAAATTAATACGAAACGCTTATTACATTGTTCAGCTTATATACTCATGTTTTATGATTCAGCGAGTCTATCATTCATTAACGTAACAAATAATTTGAGATTAATATTGTTAAAAAGGAGAACTTCAGGAAAGCATGTAATCGTAAATCAAAATTAAATGAAATATCATTTGTATTAAGGCCCGCCACATAAGTCGGCAACAATCAAAAAATAATAATAACAATAATAATATATTAAATTACGACGGCCGACGGACGCGAGAGACTGATTCATTTGTTGATAGGTGTTAATGGCTGCCGGCCACGGTGGTCTCGCGGTTCTGGCACGCAGTCCGGAACCGTGCGACTGCTACGGTCGCAGGTTCGAATCCTGCCTCGGGCATGGATGTGTGTGATGTCCTTAGGTTAGTTAGGTTTAAGTAGTTCTATGTTCTAGGGGACTAATGACCACAGCAGTTGAGTCCCATAGTGCTCAGAGCCATTTGAACCTTTTTTTTTTTGTTAATGGCTGATAGTGAAGAATTCATACAAACAGCTCGCCTCAAACCCCATAGGGTATCGTAAAATACAATTATTTTTTTAATAATACTTCAGTACGGACTTAAAACTGCACCCTGTCGAATACAGAGTGCGTTGTGTTTCACGTGCCATGCGCATACCGTGTCCGGCATTGTGTCGACCGCTGCATATGCTGTGGCCATTCCCCGGACTCTCGCAGGTGGCGTATTCGTTTTGGCCGAAATGGACGAGCTATGAATAGTCTCTGAAGGAAGCCTGAGTAAATCGATGTGTCATTAAGAACTTCATGTCGGTATGTAGTAGCTGCTCACAGAGCTGTGCACTAACTCAAAGTGAAACCACACAAAGTGACGGTAACGCACCAACAGACAAATTCGAAAGCACTTGCTAGCCATCAGTACTGAATTTTTTTTATTTTTTATTTCTTTTGTGAAGCAAAGCTGCATTTATCAGAATATGTGAACTCAAATCACAATTAATGTTGGATTTCTGAACATTTCCATCAGTTATATCAAAAGCCTCTACCTGATTTGAAAACGGGAATGTGTTACTCAGCTAGTGAACCATGAACTTCTGATCTTTCTCCACCAATCTATAGCTTCTGATAGGTAAATTTGCAGTATACTGCGACTTTTTTGACACTGTGACAAATCAATAGCGCACACCATTTAATCGTGTATGACAGTATCATGCTTGTTTCAACCAGCCCACTCACTGTCTCGCGGAGCGCCCCTTGCGGTACCAGGTCAGTCTGGCTGGTTAATATATTCATATTTCCTGTCTGTTTGTGTCACTATAATTAATCTGTGCCGTAGTTTTCAAATCTAAGTTCCGTATATTGGCTGTCATGTTGAAACATCATTTGTAGACCTGGTTCATACATAGGATACCTATGTTTGTAACTATGTAAAACATGGACGGAAGTCCATGTTTTATGAAACCCACATGGTGAGAATAGAAAAATGTGGACTTGGCGGGTAGAACCACAAGGAGTCTTTATGATACACGTAGTCAGTGGCTAGCATTCAAATTATTCACAACATGTTTGTCGAAGCATTTAGTGGTTAGCTTTGAATCGTAAAACTGCAGCGCCAAAAATAATTTTCAGAGCAGTTTATAAATCTAGATCCATGAGTATATTCACTTCCTTTACTTTAACCACAGAAGATCGCCACCGTCACCACCTGCATCTCAAGTGATAATTTAGAACTGTATTGACCTATACGAAACAGTTAGGTGATTTATTTGCAAATAATAATTGTTTTTAGTTTGACTTGGTGCTGAGATCCTTGAATTATTCCTCAGCCATTTTACCTACACGGAAACCTTTTTCTAGTGATGCAATATATCTGAGTCTCCTATTTAATTTATCTGCGAAGTATTTATTGTTCCAATAGTGCTCTTTAACTTCCGGGAGTATCAAATTCCTTAAGTGTTCAGTTAGTCTTGTTTCTGGACTCCACATAAATTTCCATAAAGGAAGAGCTTAAGTTTTGCTTACGTGCAGATGCAAAGAAGAGACCTAAATAATTTGTTTAAAATCCACCCTTACTAAAATCTCTATTCAGTATCAAAAATAACTAAATAAAACAGTGAGCATAACAAGTGGTTATTGACCATTGCAGTTTAAGGACCAACTTAATGAATACCGGTTCCACAGATCAGTAAAAGTGATTACATTCATGTTGTTGTGTCTAACAGTGTTAGCTCAATGCCTGTTTGGCTTTGATCTTAGTCAAATGATACAACAGTTTCTGCATCACCTTGCTAAATGTTGATCCAGTATTACAATTATTGTTACAGTAAAAGTACTTATGAAGTGCAATAATCATTTTAATAGCTTGTATATTCTTTAAAGATTAACTGGCTGCAATTATTCAGTTCATAGCACATTCAGGGACCCCATATTTAATTTACGATCTACTTAATGAAAAGATGTAAGTGCTTAAGTGCTCCCTACGAAAACACATCGTAATTAGATCAGTTGCTGTAACCAATTACAGATCATTTTTATGTTAGTATTTTTCTATAGTCAAATAGTAGAAGCTTCTTATGTCAAAATTAGTTGTGCTCCTACCTCATGTAACGACAATGTGCAATGTGTGTTACCATTCTGGCGATGAGTTCAGAAAGTACATGTTAGTGAGAGACAGTTTGTTGTGAAAGAAATTTTAATTTTCGTTTGTGTTGCTTATGAGAAACTGCTATTCCAAAGCTTGTTAGATTGTGCTATTCTTTCGTATCTTACTTATGAAACAGAATCTTGGTACCGAGTAAAGACATGCACAGTAGTTAATTTTCTTGGTGAACAGTATTACTTGGTACTACTTTGCCTACTTGGGCTGGCACTTTTCTTTCATTTACAATATTACAGTTTACTTTAAAAATACCATAAAGTTGATTTGAATCCCGGTAGTTCAGCTACTGATACCTATCAAACAACACATCAACCCGATACATTTTCCATTAACACACGATCACGGTCGTTATAAATTCTTTTCACAGAAGTGACATTATCGACGACGTACTCTTCTAGAGGGAGTGTTATATGTCTTCACGAGTAACAGAAGTGAAAGTAACCGATAATGTTATAAGACGAATCTAGCTGAGAGGGAGAAAATGAAAGCTTTCTGAACTAATAAGAAACAGAAGCTGCGACTAAAGAGTGAAAACAGCCCTGTGATTCTAAGTAGGCCTAAATGAAAAGAATTGGAAGATGAAAGGAAAAAGGAGCGTATGTGGCAGCAATAATAGTTTCACAGTATCTTTACTCTTGATAGATTCTTGACATTATACTTCTTAATTTCCAGATAGTGTAGCTCAAGATACTTTGATAGAATTGAAGGCAGTTTAGTCTTTTATGGTGTAATCACTAATAATCGCAACGTAGGAGTCCACTGCCACATAGTATGGATTACATAACGTTTCTTACACATCTCTGTCAGATGTTTGAGCATTAAAGAGGGACGCAACACGCCCCACAGTGCACAGGCTACAGGCTGGAACGGTGAATACTGTGAGCCGAGTTTGTAAGCCGACAGGATGGTCGACTGGCTTGCTAGCCCGATATCTTTTGCACAACAGTCTGCACTCAACTCACCAGTCCGGCAGGCCAGGTGGGCTAGTTCGTCACCCGTAAGAGCCACCTTGTAAAGGTATTGCACACCTTAGCCGGGTATGGCGTACCCTTTCTTCCGCTCTTGGTTGTCTCTGAACTGCAGCACAGCTAGTGCAGCTGACAGGCGTACGATTATCTGTGTTAGCAGCGTGGGGGCTGTCGAGTGAGTGGGGAGTAATATGGAGGTGGGGCGCGTGCGACATTAAACCGGATATGATACAATTAAAAGGGGAGAGACGAGATGAAACTGCAAGTAATTTAAGCAGAATGTGTCTTAGATTGCATTTTTCGTATAAGTCGAAGAATGAGCTCTGGTAATCGACTTATTTTGTGAAAGGCGTAATTATAATTTCAAAATTATGATGTAAGAGCTATGAAAGAGAAGGACTGACATTTCAAAATGAATTCCAAAAGTTTCGTTAAATTTTACTTGATCTGTCATCTGTTGATGATACAGTCTCGAAGTTACACTTTCAAAACGCTATAGAAAGAGAACCACAGTTTAGAATGCCGTCACATTTGAACAGCATATTATTGACGCACGGGCAAGCGTCATGGAACAAAAAAAAATTAAACAAGATTTGACCACTAGCCGGCGCTTTCAGAGACAGAGTATGCAGACGTTCGACACACGGCAGTTCCTCAGTTTGAGTCCCAGATGCCCAACTCGACTGTCTCCGTGAGGGATTGAGCGCAGCTGGTAAATCTCTTTTACGAGAACGAGACTGTGCACCAATAGCCCTGCAGAAGTTCAGGACACTCAAAGGTATGAAGAAAGGCATTGTTCCGATTTCTGTTACGGGTGTGGAGGAAATGGTTACAAAATTTGAAAACAGAGGTTCTTTTGAATCAAAATGTTGCGGAGGAAGGAAATCAGTTGGCCCAACATCTGTCAAAGATGTGGTCAAGGGCACTGCAGGAAGGCTGTGCACGGGGAATTGCCCAGACGTTGGACTTGCCTGCGAGCATGATGCCTAAAATTTTACGAAACATCCCACATTGCTATCTAGACAAAATCACCAGTGTTCAACAGTTCCTTCCGGCTGAACTGCCAGCAAGGCAAACGCCTGGAATTTCTTCCTCATTTGGAAGTGATTGGCAGTGAAATATTCTGCGAACAGACGAGGGCCATTTCCATTTCCAATAATATGTCAATATGCAGAATTGCAGGATATGGGCAATGGAAAATCTGCATGCACATCAACCGGTACCACTTCTTTCTCCAAAAGTGTCTGTTTGGTTTGGGTTCACGGCGTTATTTACCGTATGGCCATATTTTTTCGAGGAAACGAATCATGTGGGTCCTTTTACCTGTGTCATCACTGGTAAACAAGAAGAGAGTGTTTCGCACACCAACGTAATTCTAACCCTTCATCAGTATGAATGTGGAGTAGGATCATTTTCATGCAAGATGGGACTCCCCCATACATTGCACAGCCAGTGAAGTGACTGCTGCAGAGGCATTTCAGAATACTAGAACTATCAACTGTCATTTACCTACAACCTGGCTATCCAGATCACCTAATTATAGTCCGTGTAAACTCTGGCTGATGGGTTGTATGAAAGATGTTGTGTTCTGTGTTCCAATCACGAACGTATCTGAACTGAAGATACACATTGCACAATACATTCTGAAAGTGGTCCCCAAGACACTCTGAGCTGTTGTGGAATATGTTACTCCTCAGTTTCAACGTGTGGCAGAAAATGTGGACAGCATAGTTAGAAACCAATGTCATTATATTTTTTATGCAGATTTTGGCATCAGGACAATTGGAAATCGCTACTATTTTGCTTTTTTCACCTCAGCGCAATTAAAAACCGATTTTTCACAACCCATGTGGTATAACCTTACCACAGTGGATGTTGTTACCTAACAGTGCCAATTGTTGACCGCCAGACTTGTGCAATCATGCACATTGAACGTCACAGGTCTCATAATGTGGAACTCAAGACTATAGCAATTGCACTGTGATTCATCTATGATTTGTACGCCTGGGATCTCCTCCCAAAACCCTGGGTCGATTTCAAACAAATTTGGTACAAAAACAGCTAGTGTCACGAGTATGAACATTGTGGTGTTTGGAAGTCCTGTCTCCAATAGGAGCTGAGATATGTGTAAAACGTGTTTTTTTCAGCCGTTGGTGTGTAGGCTGCTGTGCACGACAGATATGTTGTATGGGAGAAGATTTGTCCTGCCAAATCAACCTGCTTTGCAGGGTAGACTCATGTCAGGGGCAATAAATGCTATCTTCTGGCCCCCAATATGTAGGCTACCTTGCATCTCATGCTTTTTGTGTTGGAGTAATAGTGGCCTGGTTTATCGACCTACTTTGCATAGCGATCTGTTTGTCAGGCGTAGTACATATTTGATTTTTAACCCCCATCTGTGTAGTCTGCCCTGCATGACAGGCATATTGTGGGGGTAGTATACACCTGCTTTACTGAACAGTACTGCAGTAGTGACGAGCATGGCTGGGGACAGGTTGAGAGGCGGGCACAGGAGGGGATGAACAATGTGAGGGAGAGGAGGAAATACATTGGGAAAGAGGGGGAGATGCATGAGGCAGATGGAAAATGTAGAGGGGTGATAGGCAGCTGGAAAAGAAAGATGGGTGAGATGGACAGAGATTGGAAGAGGAGGACATGGTCAGAATGGATGGGAAAGCAAGATATGGTTAGAGACAAGGGCTGGAGGAGGTGAACAAATAGAGGGGGGAAGGAGATGAAGAGACAGAGAGAATGAGGACGAGAAGATAGACACAGGTGCCAGGATGAGGTGGACGGACAGAGGGAGGCAGAGATGGAAACAGAGCGGAATAGGAGGAGGAGGAGGAGTGTTCAATGTATGTGTCAAATGCATATGCAGGTAAAGTCACACAGAAAAGGCTAGTTATTAAATATTTTCCCAGTCAGTAATAACACAACAATAATAATAACTTTAACAATGGTCATACTGGTTGGGGCACACAGTCATGATTGTGACAAAATGATGGATGTGAGCCCTACAACCAGTTAAACAGTCTGACTCTCGAAAATTTATGAAGCTAGGGTCACTTACTAGTAGTGCGAGATATGGTCTACGTGATCTGAGTCACTATAGTTTCCAGATGTATTTGATGGTGGGATTGTTGTTCTAACAGAAGGAGAGTTTGAATCACTCTTTCGTTAAAAAATTGTCCAATGCTTCACACGAAGTAGGTTCCAGAGCAGGCTTTCCTAACACTGCCCCAAGGGAACGCACAGGAACGCACAAGTACATGTAAGTGTGCTTGAAGGCAAGTGAAGGTAGTATGTGCGACACGCCACGGTGTTCTGCGTATGTCAACCTGAAAGAGCGGTAGATGTCAAAGAAATCAGTGGTGTAGAAAAGACGTCAGGTTTATTTTGAGGAAGAGACAAAAGACAGACGAGCACGGGTCGGTGCGTCAGGGCCGGCGCGGCGTGGGCCGGTGCTGCGAGGGCGGGCGGCTGCGCGGCGCCAGCTGCAGGCGCGTGCACTGCAGCGCCAGCTGCGCGTCCACGGCCGTGGCCGGCGACACGGGCGCCGCCTCGCCGTCGCCGTCGCCGTCGCTGCCGCTGCAGCTGCACTGGCTGCGCAGGCACAGGCTGCAGTCCACCTCGCTGCCGCTGCTGCTGCTGCCGCTGCTGCTGTTCTCTCCGTGCTCCCTGCCCCCCGCCTGTCACACACCCCCAAACAACACGCTTATGTCTACCTCACAGTCCATTAACATTTCACATTTTGTGCTCTGTTAATTCACAATCTATCAGTGAAAGAATCACTCCCATAGTATAAACTTGTGGTTTCCAACCTGGGGTTAACTACCCCCTGAGGAGTAAAATCAAATTTTCTGAAGAACAAAAACTAAACGATTCGATTCTGTTTCAGTCACGAAACTAAATTAATTTCAAAAGATCATTGTTTTTATCACAATGTTGTAAGACTCTAACACTGGTTACATAAGTTATCAATAATTACTTTTTCTGAATTTGCAGCATTAATGCGGTGGAGGCTACGGAAGCCTGATATAGGCCACCCACTATGCATATATGTTGTGCTTCCTCCCCTACATCATTGATGATAAAAGAGGCACATATACGTAACAAATGCTAAATATCTCAAGAAAATTTCTTCTCCCACTTGTAGATAGTACTTTCGAAACAGATAAACGAATTAATTGACAGCACGACTCAGCAGTAACAATATAAGGGCTACTGTAGTGTTGTACACATTACTACGAATATTATTGCTATTATTATTATTATTATTAATGAGTGTGGTTACGCACGCATGAAGTCTTCCAATTTCCGCCAGTTCCGAAGTAAAAACTGTAGCAACCAAGTGATTTACTAACAATGAGTATAGTGGACACATTTTAACTTGATTGATTTTACCGGGGGGTTCTAGGCGCTCCAGTCTGGAACCGTGCGACCACTACGGTCGCAGGTTCGAATCCTGCCTCGGGCATGAATGTGTGTGATGTCCTTAGGCTAGTTAGGTTTACGCAGTTCTAAGTTCTAGGGGACTGATGACCTCAGATGTTAAGTCCCATAGTGCTCAGAACCATTTGAACCATTTTTGATTGATTTCAAATGGGGTTGGAGCGTGAAGGTCTAGCAAGTACACCAATGGAGAGGAGTAATTCAGGAGGAAAAGTATGCTTTATGACAAGCATCTGCCCTCACTATGGATAGTTAGCTTTTCTTATCTAAGAAGGAGTCGTGAGTAACACTTGTGATGCATCAAGAACTCCCAGAGCATTCATTCTAAAAGGCACACGCACAAACTAAAAAAAAAAAAAAAACACACATTGCATGTTGTACCAGCATACAGCGAGACCTTCAGAGGCGGTGGTCCAGATTGTTGCACACAGTGGTGTACCTCTAATACCCAGTAGCACGCCCTCTTGCATTGATGCATGCCTGTGTACATCGTGGCATACTACCCACAAGGTCATCAACGCATTGTTGGTCCAGATTGTCCCACTCCTCAACGGTGATTCGGCGTAGATCCCTCAGAGTGGTTGGTGGGTCACGTCGTATATAAACAGTTTTTTTTTCAATCTATCCCAGGCATGTTCGACAGGGTTCATATCTGGAGCATATGCTGGCCACTCTAGTCGAGCGAAGTCGTTATCCTGAAGGAAGTCATTCACAAGGTGTGGACGATGGGGCCGCGAATTGTCGTCCATGAAGATGAGTACCTCGCCAATATGCTGCCGATATGGTTGCACTATCAGTCGGAAGATGGCATTCACGTATCGTACAGCCGTTACGACGCCTTCCATGACCACCAGCGGTGTACGTCGGTCGCACATAATGCCACCACAAAACAGCAGGGAACCTCCACCTTGCTGTACTCTTTGGACAGTGTGTCTAAAGCGTTCAAGCTGATCGGGTTGCCTCCAAACACGTCTCCCTTGTTGAGAGCCCTTCCTGGCACAAAGTAACAATGTGGACGCGATCGAACCACTGACCGTCTAGGCATGGTTGAACTATAGACAACACGAGGCATGTACCTCCTTTCCTGGTGGAACGACTGAAACTGTTCTTCTTTCGGAGCCCCTCCGTTTAATAGGCGCTGCTCATGCATGGTTGTTAAGATCTTTGGGCGGGTTTAGTGACATCTCTGAACAGTCAAAGGGACTGTGTCTGTGATAAAATATCCATATTCAACATTTATCTTGAGGAGTTTTAGGAACCGGGGTGATACAAAACATTTTTGATGTGTCTAGGTGCTCAACTTGGTTATAATGTGGGATAAGGGGCGGGAAGGGGAGCAATAGACGGCAGGGGGGAGGGGGATATTAGCTAATGTCTAATTACATTAAGTGGAAATGGTCTAAGAAAGGTTGGAACCACTGTTATAAACTGTGTGATCGTTTCATTCTGATCATATTTTCTGTGACTTATCTGGCCACACCCAGCCTTTTTAAGAGGGCGTGCTGACAAGGAATGCCTCCGAATTTTTTATGAAAAAACTCTTAAAGAAGAAGAAGAAGTAGAGGGGTTTTGGGTCTTCAGCGCCCGTTCAGTAACATAGTGAGACGGGTGTCAAGAAAAATCCCAGAACAGGAATATAAAACGAAACAGAAGACATGGGTAACAATCATTGAAAACATGTGCTCACCCACACCAAAGCGTGAGATGAAGCAGAGCGTCAGCAGTAAAACATGGACAACACAGGAAGAAAATGACAGAGAGAGCGGAAAAAAGGGGAGGAGTCAGCCACTCTGCAATACACTCTTAAAGCTTTTTTGAATAAAACAAACGTTATTAATATTCCACATCTTTACTATCCATGTCCCCATATTTACAGCCCTCTGCCGCTACAGAATTCCGAACCGTAGCGGGTAACATGGACGTGTGTAACACAACTATGCCGATGCGTCAGAAACAGTGTGTTGTAAATGAGTTTCGAATTCGAAGAGGGTGTCCACACATGAAGCACCCTCTCCTTCAGCATGACAATGCCAGACTACACACGAACGCTGCCACGTCTGAAACAATCCGACGCCTTGGGTTCACTGTCATCGAACGTCATCCATACAGTCTCGGTTTCATCCGATTTTCATCTGTTTCCAGAACTTAAAGAATACCTTCGAGGACTTCATTTTGATAGAGATGAAGCGTTGAAGGTGGAGGTAAGGTTGTGCCTCCATCGACAAAGCCAAATACTATACAGTGATGATATCAACAAACTGGTCTCTCGTTGGGAGCAATTGCTCGTCGGCGAAGCAGTTACGTTCAGAAATAAATATGTGTACATGAAGAATAAAGATGTATAATGTTAATAACCTTTGCTTTATTTACGAGGGTCAGTCCATAAGTCATAGCAACTATGGTAAACCTTGCGAACATTTGCCATCACCGTAATCACAGTAAATTCATTCGAAGGCGAGCGGAAAATGTTACTGATACCAACCGACCAATTGCCACCGCATGCGAGGATGGCTCGGTATCGGCACCTGAAACATTCAGGGCGAGGTTTTTCGTGCTACAATATGTATTATCGACCACCCACCCTACTCACCAGTCCCCAAACCACACGATTTCAACCTCCTTCCACAACTGAGGAAACCATTATGTTGGAGAGGCTTTACAAACAGGGTGAATGGCTTACGGCATTTCGGCGACAGATGGCACACACTGATGGCATTCAGCGTCATTCCGCCTTCTTCGCCGTTGGAAACTGTGTGTGTATGCACTTGGGGACTATTCTGAAGCAAAGAAATTGATTTTAATTCATTTTGTTCCATATGTACTGGTGCACAATCAATTTACACAGACATCTAATGCGTGTGTTTCATCAACACAGTTATACGACCTCCTGTGTAGCAACCCTATTTTACGTTGGTATTCAGGTACACACTGACGTATCAGTTAAATGCACTTCGTGGAATTCTCATGTTGTCGCATTATCGCAAGATATACCATAGTTGCCATGACATACGGAATGACTCTCGTAAAAGCTTTAGAGTTTTCACATAAAAAAAATTGAGGTATTACTTTTCAGCACGCTCTCGTACTTCGTGAACGGTTCAAAGATATTGAAACTTTTGTATCAACTGAGATATTTTTTATATGGAACAACATAATTTTTAATGACATTCGAATGCTCTCGAAACCACAACTACAGTGATATTTCAGTAATTAATGTTTACCACCCAACGTTTCGCGGAATAACTGAAAAGCAAGGGAGATCATAGTTTAATGTCCTGTCGAGATCGAGATGGCGACGGATCACAAGCTCGAAATGTTTCAAAAGTGGTGAAGAAGTCTATCGGGTCCTTTTCAAACGAACTACCAGAGCATCTGCACAGAGTGATTTAGGAAAATCACGGAAAACGTAGAGGGTTTCTGAGAAGTGATGGCCAGTATTCAGGGATAAAACGGAAACAATCATTCGAAACAAAAAAGTGAAGTAAACGAGGGCTCTAAAACGCATACTTTATGAGCTGTGAGCAATTCTTGATCTTCGACACTGTGAAACAAATCTCTTTTACTGCAGGTTATCTTATACCTTGAGAGCTATGAGCACTTGTTCATCTTCGCTACTTTGAAATACAGCTCTTCTAATGAACAAATGCTCATAGCTTTTAAAGTAAGCATTTTAGAGAACATGTTTACCGGACATTTTTTTCTTGTTTTGCTCCATACGACCACTTCCAAAAATATGGAAAGCAAAGAGCCTGCAGTATAAGAGATTGGTTTTATAGTATCGAAGATCAAGAATTGCTCACAGCTCTTAAAGGATGCGTTTTGGAGCCCTTGTTTGCTTGATATTTTTGTTTTGAATGATCATTCCTGTTATATCTCTGAATATCTACCTTCATTCTGAATCAGCCTGTGTATCTAGATGGCCCGGAGCGAATTTGAATCATTGTCCTGCCAAATACGAGTCCATTGAGCAAACCACTGTGCTACCTCGCTCTATCAAAAAATTCAAGAAATAAAGTAGTTGAAAAGGAAGGCTACTGGAGCCGCCTATTGCAGTGTTAACTGCGTCAAGTGATGATCTTCCGTACCAAATACCGCCATCATTATATAGAAAAAAGAAATTCCTATGTAACCAAGATAAAATGTATTTCCTCTTGGCCCTACTCTACACGACATGGATACGACTCTTGTAAAAGGAACGAAGTGCTAACTTCTAGTGCAACAGGAGGGGCTTAGGAAAACTATTTCAAATGTTTGACCATAATTATGTTTAAGTGACTATCTTTTGTGGTAAGCAGGAAACAGTCGAAGATTCGATACAGCGTCGGAGCCTGGAATGAGTGAACCACTTGGCGGCGTTTAAATCGCAATATCCGATCCCGGACGCATTACCCTTTAATTTTAGCGCATATATTAGAAACTCTAGAAACATTCGAACACGAACGTTAATATGTGTTACATTACTGTTCTCGTCTTTTCGAGACATTTATAATGCCGTGCAAAGATATATGATTCCACTGAAAAATGAGCTTCGCTATCTCGATTGATACAAAAGTTTAGAGCATAATCCATATAACTGCATACTAAATTCATCGAATAACCCATTTCGATTTCATGAACCGTTTTCGAAATGGAAGAGGTGCGAGTTTTATGTCATTTATCGTTCCTAGCCACTTTTATGTCATTTATCGTTCCTAGCCAGCGAACCTTTCTTGTGCCCTCGTGGCAGAGCCATGTTGAACAGAGAAGTTGGAATCCATTCCCCACTTGGACAGGCCATTTTTCAGGAAAGACATATGGGTGACTATCGCGCTGGCTGGCTGTAATTACGTAGTCAGCTAATACCATGGCTACAATATTAATGAATCTCAATTGAAATCGGTTAACTCATGCAGATAGCAGGGTGTAACAATACGTACCATGCAATAAAATGGAATATTAAACAGTGAGAACTGAAGAGGAAGCCTAAGCAAAGAATTATTTGCTTAACTAAGTGAAAAAACATAAAATTACTGGCAGACACTGTACTGGCAGCATTCTGCCTGTTGAACTCAATTCGAGAAAGCGTTCGGAATGGAGCTACACTTAAGAGACGGTCGAGTGCGACCACGGAACAAGGCTGTCCGAGTCGAAGCGTGAAAATCGTGTTCTCATCGCGTTTCCATGTTGGGAGCAGTCATTTACTAATAATGGGAGACAATGCTTGAAATCACGCAGTGTATTCAGCACCTCCGTTGAAGCTCTCCAATAGGTCAAACAAACAACGGACCATACTTTCTGACCTTCTTGTATACGTTCAATATCCCCTACCAGGCTAATTTGGTATCGGTCCTACACACTTCAGCACTATTCTTGGATGGGTAGCTCGAGCGTTTTGTAAGTAGCCGCCTACGTAGCCTGATCTCACTTTCCAATATCGAACAAATAAATCGAAGTCTGTCACTTACTATACCTACGATTGATCCTATGTAATCGTTCCATTTATATCTCTTCCAGTCACGTGCTCTATCTACGACTGATACTATTTAATAGTTTCATTTATATTCCTACGTATTGTTACACCCTGCTATCTGCATGAGTTAACCGATTTCAGTTGTGATTCATTAATATTGTAGCCATGGTATACAATATTTTCTTCGTTCTGCATCCTGGTCTTTGCACCACTTTGAAACACTATCAAGATCTGGCTGATTATCTGTGTAGTATTTTCAGGCAGTACTTCATTTGAATAACATTTTCGAAAGAAAAAATAAAGATTAAATGAGACCAGTAACCTGATCAGCGTCAACCTACTGGTAATGCACGTGAACATGTGTTTTCACAAATAGACCCCTGTGGTACAAGTCCAGTAAATACTTACCACAGCAGCAGTAGCAGTCTTCAGCTACAGTTACGTATTGTTATCTACATGGTCCAGTCACATTAATGTGACCACCTCCTACGTTGTACGCCAACGTACAGTAACCACTCCCGGACGGCAAGTGGCAGAACTAGCAGCGGGTGATAAATAAAGCGTGTCAAGGGGGTGGGGGGAACAGTGCAGGCATTGTCGTAATGCAGAAACAGAGTGATTTATCTTACGTCGAAAGCCGGCCGCTGTGACGGAGCTGTACTAGGCGCTTCAGTCTGGAGCCGCGCAGCTGCTACGGTCGCAGGGCTCGATTCCTGCATCGGTCATGGATGTGTGTGATGTCCTTAGGTTAGTTAGCTTTAAGTAGTTCTAAGTCTAGGGGACTGATGACCTCTGATGTTACGTCCCATAGTGCTTAGAGCCGTTTGAACCGTTTTTTTACGTCGAAAAGGACATGATCATTGGCTTTCGTGCCACGGGTGGAAGTGTTTCCGAAACGGCTAAGTTTGTAAACTGATCGCGCATACCGTGGATGGCAAAACGGTGCTATCCACAACCGATGCCGAGACAACAGTGATGCACCACAGGTCATACATGACAGGGGTGAACGACAGCTGTAGAGATGTGTGCGGGCGACTAGACGTGGAACTGTTCAGTAAATGACTGTCCAGATGAACCAAGGGCCTACGAGCTGTGTCTCCCCTATGACTGTTCAGGTAATGTTTCTGCGTATGGGCTTCGGCACAAGGCGCATGGTTCATGCACCCGTGCGCACCGCTCTCCATTGACGACGAAGATGGGAATTTCCATGCCATTACCGTAACTGGACGTCCACTGACTGGCGGCAGTTGGCCTTTCCACATGAACCACGTTTTGGCCATTGGCCATTGGCGTGTACGACGTGAAACGCCGGAAATAAAACACCAGGCAACAATCGTCAGAATGGGCCAGGCCGGATGGCATTTCCTGGGCGAGCTCGTCATTATGTAAGGCAGCATGCATCAACACAAATATGCATCTATCTTTGGGACCACGTTCACACCTAAATGCTGTTTGTGTTTGCTCGGCACGATGGCATCTATTAGCAGGACAACGCAACATATCACACGCTTCGCAGCGTACGTATGGGGTTCGACGAGCATAAAGATGAGTTTACCGTACTTCCCTGGCCACCAAACTCCCCGGATTTAAACCCAATCTAGAATCTGTGGGACCACCTCAATCTCACAATTTACGCCATGGATCCTTAGTCGAGAAATCTAGCGCAGCTGGCCATGACGCTGGAGTCGAAATGGCTGCACATCCCTGTCGGTACCTTCCAGAAGTTCAGTGACTCTCTTTCTTCATGTTTCACAGCAGTCCCGCACTGAAAAAAGTGATTATTCCTGATGGAGGAAGAAATTTTCACCGCCGGTGTGTGGCGAGTAATCATCTGGTATGGGATGCCGAAAGGTTCGTGATTAGCAGACTCTGCACCAATATCCTGGATTAAATTTAAATCTTCTCCACAGTGTCTAGTGAAGTAAGGGCATGTGACACTTGACAATGATCCGTCCGCCGGATGGGAAGGTTAAGCCCGGTGGTCTACCTGTTGTTATTCGAGAGACGTAGGCTACGTGCCGACAACAGGTTTCGTCCTCTTTCTTCTTCCATCACACAAACACACAAAACCAGTACAGTGATCTCCCAACAGATACACTTAACATTACTCCCACAGGTTGCAAGGACAGATGTCATTGTGCAGAAAGGGTCTCGCAGCCAGTCAAGTCATACTGGATGTCCAAGCCAATCATCACGTACCATAATCAATCAATAACCAATCACTACTGTTGTTATTACTATTTATATACCTAACAGTATAATTATCAGTTCTTAGGTAAACTATGAAGTAAAAGGTACTGTAGGCCTGAAACTCTGGCCTTGTATAACAGAGACCATGAAGACCCTAACCTAATTTCGTTAAATTAATTAATTAATTATACATTGCCGGATGAACCGTCAATTTCAATTTTCAGCAGTGGAGTATGGACTGTCACTCTGCCAATTGTCATTCAGAGAAAATGGAAAGAATTATGTCGAGAATAATAATACGAGGCCTCCGTTTTTATGTTTGTACGTACTCGTAGAATACGTCTGACCTCTGACAACTACAGCAACCTCTAAACATAAGCTCAGCTCAAAACGTAGCATACCTTTGTCGTTACTAATATATATGCAGTCGTCATTTATTTTCTTTCCTCTTTCCGCGCATCTGTTCAACAAGTGTTGCCTCTACGCCACGTAAACCTAGATGGTTTATATGGAATGACTTTCAATTTCCGTCGCGAATTTTCTTAAATGACATCAGTAGTTTCAAGAAGAGATCCTTCCAACACTTATTTCAATTTTAGAAACAAGATAAGCCATATCAAGCGACGTCTGGGAAGTAGAGAGCCTGTGGAAGACTGCCGAATACGAACGAGTTGGTGCGTCGTCATGGTCAAGGGAGAATTAGTTGTCATTCGATAGTTTTTGCGTTGTATTGCAAATTTCTTGGACCGCCATTTGTGAAAGATGGCGTTGTAATGATGGTTGACTAACCCTCAGTTAAAATTCTAAATTCACAGTTCAACTATACTAGGTATCACTTTGACACTGGATGAGACTGTTGTGCATTTTTTGGCGGGAAGAACCCTTGCCAAACCCCTTCTCATTACTAGACTTGTTTCAGTGTCGTAGCCGTGAATCCATCACTCGCTTCTTGTTATGGTCCTTTCCATGAATGTTTTATCATCATCGGCTTGTTCAAATATTTCCCTGCCAACATTCAGTCGATGTTCCTCCTAGCCTTCTGTCACCAAATTAAGAGCAAAATTTGCTCCACGACTGTTCAGTTTTTCCACTCTAATCTCACGAAGCGAACCAATAAACATTGCTATATGTTCTGTGAGACGCATAAATGGTTGGCGCATAGTAAGCCTTTGTTTCTTGAATGTGACCACCACTAGTTGGAGTTAAAAACCTTTCTACTCGAGAGATCTATTCAAATGATTGATGACCGCTTTTCAATCACTGGAAACATTCAGAACATTGTGTTTGATCTAGTGCATCATCTCAGTAAGATGCGTAAAGGTTTTCCCATTTTTAGGCAAATTTCATCTGTAATCGTTGCTTTAGAACATCCGAAATTGCGAAAGTCAGGTGTTGTGGAAGTTGCAAACTATATGGAAAATGGATAGAAGGGGTGAAAACAGCGGGAGGGTGGGGTCAGCTTCTGGGAAAAAGTAGCTGAGGGCCATTGCGAGCGAAAAGTCATACAATCGATAGCAATCGAACCACAACTACAGGAGTGTTATTAGTGTGTTAGACAAATGAGCCGAACGGTGTTGGGGTAGTAAGACTCAATGTCGTTATTTCTTCTACCAATAGCGAGTTTCAAAATTTAATAGGAAGATTTAGTTATTATTTTTTTGTTTATTAGTTTTATTACCACACTACTACGAGGAGAGCGGTGGTCCCCAAATCTCATTATTAATTGTCCGACTTCTGTCTGTTAGTGAAAAGTCAATTATACAGAGGTATTTGAAGCTAAACATTTTTCCGTGTAAAGCTTTATGAAAACTAAAGATACGTTGTATAACTTAATTAGTGTGAAGTAAAACCCCTTTGTTATGACACATATCAGTTACTTTCATTGCTTGACCATAACTACTCTCAAATTGAGAAATAACGATGAGACGTTAAACGCTATAAGTCTATGACGGCGTCACGTATACTGTATTGCAGATCTCTGTTCTGTGTAACTGCCGGAAATGTCTAGTAATGAAAACAGGGAACTAAATTCAGATAAGATTATTATAGTAAAGTGGTAGGTGAAAACAGTCCAGTTTCTGACCACGAGAAGACTAGAATGCTGTTCGCATTGGGCGGGTGTTTTCTAAGGATAAAAGTGAGTGAGCATTAATTAAGGAACTCAGTTTTCAATACATATAAGAAAATGCTTTTATGTATAACCCTAAGTACTTAAAGTATCAAACGCCATAAGGACAAAGCACACATAATTAAGATAACCACTTATTCAGTATCCAACCAAATTCTCTTTATCTACACCTCTGACAATTTAAAAGACTTAAACATAATAAAAACGTGGTTAACACAAATATATCTAGTAACTGAATATCCATAATCAAAGGATGTTTATGCATAATAGTGAAAATTTAGAGGTGTGTACACAATAAAGAACATTTTACATGTAGTTAACATAATTAGTTATTCTGTATCCATAACAAATTACACCTTACGTACAATACCAGCTGGGTAGAAAAGAGCAAAATCATAGTCGCAATGTAGATTACGTGATTGCATGTTAAATATGGAAAGCGCTAATGGTTAAGGGGAGAATGTATGTCCTATGAGGCCAATGTAAAATTATCGAATTTTGTGACCCTTTATTTTGGAAACTTTCGAAGACACCAACTTACAACTTTCCATAATTAGTGAACGCACCTTTCTAGATACTCTGAACTAGAATTATTACTAAAATTGTATTGTGTTGCATTTTATCTTTTTATTTTCAACCGATCAATTTTTTGATAGAATTTTGTAAATAAATGAGCATAAAAACAAAACAACTCACTATATTTTAATTATTCTAGTTTCATATGTGTTGAATCTCACACTTGGCATGCTGTGAAAACTTCAAGTCTCTACCATCAGTACTTTATTGGGAAAACGGGTCATTTACTGCAAAAATGTAGTTCACAGATATTGAGGTTTAAAACTTTTTTATTACAAATTATTATACAGACTTCCATTTCTTCGTGTTTTATGTACTATAATTGCCCTGGCCCATAGTCTGTGACTTCTTCAGTGTCGCAACAGCCCAGTGCTTGCCCCTCCTTTTCTTTCTTGCTTCTTTTATCATTTGTTGAGCAGCTATCTCTGCTTCACATACACGAAGCTCATCGAGTTCCCTATGTCTTTTAGCTGTGTTCTGTCTAAATATTACCCATAGCTTCCCCAGAACCTTAAGTCTTTCACTATTTCCTACCATTAAATGTTATTACAGCATCCGACACTGCTAACTTTAGAGTCATAAGGCTAACAAATAAACTTTTAGGCACATGGCACCACACAACATTGTTGAAGGACCCATTCACATTTTGGGTCTTCCCATGCAAACACTTCTTTAGTGGCTAAGGACTTGCCAAATCTCAGTAAATCTCTGGTTGCCTTCATTACAGCCAAACGAAGAGAATGTTCATGTGTATTTTCATGCAGCGTGCCAGAAAATTCAACTTGCCTATATTTACACCAAGCCTTTGGTGGAGGTGGACACAAAGCATGACGTGGCTTTCCATTGGTTGATATTTGGTGAAAGTACTCCACACAGCTCTTTTCATCTTCTCTAAATCGTCAACAGTTATCTCTATTGGCCTTCCCATAATACTCCTGTAATTCATCAATTACTTTGTCCATTAGTCTTCTAGCACATTTTATTGTCTTGCCATCAGACAGTTTTGTGTTACCCAGCATGGGTTTTAGGTTACGCAGACGTGTTCCCATCCTTTCCTTGACATGTCCTACACACTCAAGTTTTTGTATACTGTTTTGTACTGCAACGAAAGCCTTGCTGTCTCCATCACCTAAGTAATTCACATATCTGACACCTCCCTCCTTCTGCGAACTTCAGAATAAAATTCAAGTCTCACATATATGTTACCGGCAAAATTGAGTTTCTTCAAGTTACTATTACGCTTAGTTATTTTATTTACGTTTAAAAAGCAATAGAGGTTAGCTTACTACAAACATAGCCGATCATCACACTACTTTCAACGAAAACTAGTATCAGAAACAAAGGACTGATTTATTTATCGGTAATGACAACTTCTGCGACTTAGCAGTAGGCACAAAACAAAGCAATTCACATCCTTCTAGACTGTGTAGTTCCCAAGATATGACTGCTCAACAGTGGCAGTATATGCGTAGTCTCGAAATTTGACACTCACATATCAACATTCAAAACATTATTTAAAGGTGTCATAATTGTCTGATTTTAATGTATTATATACCAAAATGTTCAGGAAAGTCCAAAGTACATTATGGTGTAGAAAACAGAAAATGTCAAATTTCAACGAATTTCACTTATAATGTCCCCTTAAGTACTTTGATATAATGTTATACAGGGTGAAACAGCTACGACAGGCCACCCAAAATAACTGGTGTTTCAAAATGAATATCGAGGTTTTAAGGCTTCGTATCATTTATTGCATTCAACTTACAATTATAAATAATACATCAAGTGAAGATGCAACTCAAACAGTCTTTTTTACAAGTGTCCAATGTGAGCACCATTCGTGACACGGCGCAATCGAGTCCATAGGCAAGTTCTTCACAAACCTTGATCAGTGTGTCTAGAGTAATTCTTAAAAGAGCTGTATCAATCCTGTTAATTATGCTGGGTATATCAGCGGTCATACAAATGATCCTTTTATCTACCACCAAAGATAAAAATCGCTTGGCGTCAGATTTGGTGATCGCGAAGTCGACACGAAAGAAGCTTTGATCTGGCCCCTTGCGACCAATCCAGCGGTATACTACAATGTAGTTTAATTGAGGTATCCCAGTGAGGTCGAACACCATCGTGCTTCCAAATAAAGTTCTGTGGTTTAGCTTAATCGAATTGAGGAAGGAGCCCTAGATCTGTGCATCAAAATAAGAAACACCAGTTAAAGTTGTTTCAACAAAAAAAGAAAGATCCATACTTTTGCACCGGGATATAGTACAAAACGCATTCTATTTAGCGAAATCTCATTTGTAGCTGTACCATCTCGTAGCGATTTGCTGACTCCCAGTTGCGCACAATACGTGTGATCGCATATCCTCTTAGATGAAATGTTCTTTCATCACTGTAGACGACACGATCCAGAAAACCTTCATCACCAAGAAGCAAAATTTCGTTTGTAAAGTTGACACTTACACCATAGTCTGGAAACAGGAAACAGTGTATGTGCATAAGCACAGGTATACAATCAAAACTTCCTTAGTTGCTCTTTCATTAGATATATTATTTATAATTGTTAGTTCATTGTAATACATGCTACAAAACCTTAAATCTCTGATATTCATTTTGAAGCATCCGGTAAAGCCAGAACGACTAATAAAGTTAACGTGCGTGCGATTATCGTTGTCAAGAATTTTCTGACTTACTGAAGTAATTTCTTGTGCTTATAGTTGTCTAATTATGAGACAGACTTCTTTATGGAACTACGTACTGTTTCTGTGGCATTTGGTCGAGAATTTCAATAACACAACATGCATGGATGTTAATCAAACAGTAACATGAAACCAGTGCTGCAAACCTCTGTCCAGTCGTCACGAGAAAAATTCCCACAAACGTCTGCCATATTGTACCCTGGTACCGTTCTTGTGATTATTATTACGGCTGTCATATCAAGATGCGCAAAATATTGACCTTGAACAGTAGTACACGCTTCAGAACGATTCCGACTAAGGACACTATACAATGAATTTTGTCTGGATTTATTCCTGCTGAGACCTGTCTTTTACAACATGTCATGTCTTCGGCAGTCTTCGGTGTTTTCTTGTAGACTTCTTCTCTTACTTTTTTCCAGCAGATAAACGTCGAGACGCGATAAGTATAATTCATTCTGTGGGTAGGCCTTGCACTTAACCTGTCTCCAACCAACGATAGAACCGAGGGAAACGGTCACATAAATGCCAGGGCCCAACCTTCCTACTGACAACCACGTTGGAGCTGCCGCAATGACGACAATGTGTTTCATACCAGTGAACAATTAGTTGACTTTTCACATTTCTTGTCTTTGTTTCTGCCCCATACGTTGCTGTGTTTCATCATAATATAACTCTGAAAATGAACTGTCCTTCTGGGACTTTAACTTGTAATGTAGCCAAGTGTACAAAACTTTAAGTTTCGACTATCAGCCCTTTAATTTTGACTAGCACAGTCCAGTGTGTATTTACCAGTTAGTAACATTTTCTAGCACCGTTTGTCTTCTTCCAAAAGGCTTTCAGCCGATACTGATGTTTATTCGTTCTTCCAAGAAGTGTCTGTTTTCATTACGGCCTTTGACCTTCCTAACCATTTTACTGTTATTGCACTACTTGAGAAGAGACTTTCGTTTTATGACTGTTTATTCCTTATTCAAGAAGAAGTAACTGCATTGTCAAGTGAATAGTTCTTAAGTTGTACTAAAACACACATCGGAGAAGACGTACTCTCTCTCGTTAAATAAACTTTGTTCTACCATATCTAAGTGACCATTTCTTGTCCGTCAAATCAGACGGCCCTAACAGTGAGTGTACACACCCACCTGCGTTTCAGGAGCAATCGCTCCAGGTACCTCCGAACGTTCTGTTAAGAGAAGGCTGCAGTTATCTGTGCGGAATGGGTACCTGTCATACTGGTATCACAAGGATGTCCAGTGGGATGGCCCCCATAACTGCAGCAATGTATTTCTAAGAAACTGTAGATAGGTGTGGCTATTTAGATTCCCATCAATAACCCAGGTGGAAATGTTGCGATTCTTGAATTGCCGGCACCATACATTGACAGAACAAGGCTAAAGGACTATATGCATATCGCGAATATAGACTTTCTCATGATTTGTAAATGACACTTCTTCTGTAAACTAAATCCTGCATAGAAGTACCACAGTTTTCATCGAAGGACTGTAACCGATTTTGAAAGTCGTTTACATGAAGCTGTTGATGGAAGGAAATGTCGAAAGTAGGAATTACCTTGGAATGTATTATTAGCAGAACACTGGTTTAGCTAATTCCACTCATACATTGAAGCAGCTTGTGCATTATTTCTTTCACATGTTCAAATCTATGTGAATTCCTAAGGGACTTAACAGCTGAGATCATCGGTCCCTAGACTTACACACTACTGAAACTAACTTAACGCTAAGGACAACACACACACTCATGCCCGAGGGAGGACTCGAACCTACGGCGGGAGGGGCAGCACGATTCGTGACAAGCCGCCTCTAAAAGCGAGGCCACTCCGCGCAGCATTATTGCTTTGGAAACGTTTGGTGCATCTCTGTCAATATTTTCTGTTTTGCTACACTCAAGATCCTACAATTTTTTATAATGTTTGCAGTAATGAATGGTGATGTCTTGGTACGATCAGGATACATGTCAGCATACAACCGCATCACTGCTACAACAGTTTAGAGGCATTCGCTATAAGCGAAATCCATATCCATGTCTCAGATTGTCATACACATTATAAATGTCTGAAAAACTTAACAGCAATTTGTCTGATTGCCAAAAAAGCAGAGGACATACTATGGGCTTCAAGTGCATAGATAAATACTCGAATCGTATCTGATTAAAGTGTTTGGTTACATTTGGTACAAAAGGTCAGACGTTTGTAGGTTCTCTTTACCTGAATGTTTTGCCATTGTTATGCCATTGAAACCCTGTTCGAAGGCTCTTTAAATGTCAAAAAAAAGTTATACAGTGTGTATCCAAAACTGGCGTGGGTGAAAAAAATACAATAATAGAAGCAAAAACGTCCCAGTAAGTACAGATCCGTAAACGAATCGTTTGCGGGATGAGTGAGAATGTGTGGTTATGAAATTCTACGCTGCTCATGACTCACCACATCAATTACTTTTCTCATTGAATATATGATGAATATAAGATGATGTGTACTAGGGGTTGACTGTCTCATTAAGTAACTAATTCTTCAAATAAATCTTATCTGCAGCAAGCTTGAGATTATCCGAATTAATGCAGACCCGAGACTGCACGGGTAACATAAAAACAGGCATAATCCAAAATTCACGTAGTTTTATCGCATCCTGCTCTTTACTGCATTTACAAAACATACCACACGTGACTTATAAAAGTGTAGTTTTTTAGTTAAGCGTTTTCGACGTAAAATTACAATTTATGTACGAAATTACTCTTAAAACGTAGTATTTATTATGACTTGCTTTTACTTCAGTTTCTGAAAACAACCACCTAATTTTTCCATCCTTTATCTATCCAGATTTTTCATGAAGATAGCCTCATTTTTGGGGGAGTCAGAGCATCGGTTACAGTTAAGCGAATTTTTTCCTGCATATTCTAATAACAAACGAAAACATTTCAGCGTCTTGGTGTGTATGAGAACAGATTCTTCGATCTCCTCGTATCCATCCGTTCGTCTATGGAACACACTTCATTCACTACATCCGTGTCACTTAGCTCAAATCCCGGTCACGGACATCGCTACTGAACCAGCCGCGCATGTTTTCATCATTTAGTCTTCCCAAACAGAATTCGTTATTGAAAACAAAAATATTCATTCTAATTATAACAGAATACTTCAAGTTTCTTTTTTTTTATTACATTTTAAATCTCCGAAACATACACGAATAATCCGCGATCCGGAAAATTCGCAGCCGGATAATTGGGAACTTGATAAACTTCCATCTGTGTCAGTTTTCCCTTTTAATTATAACACACTCTGTAATTAGAGTTGGATTTAAAATGACGTGGTTCAGAAAATCCACCGCATTGTCTACTATAAATGGGTGAAAATTGCAACTCGATAAATTTGCCCGTTCTGTACATATCTTGGGTAGTCATGGTCTCCATGGATTTTCTTCATACTTACTCAGTTGCTGGACATCAGTTTCGTATTGTAGTAAGACACAGTTCTCAAAAAATCATGTAGTTCCTGATTAGAATGTCTCTAGCAGCAATTTTTCTTACTCTCATTTAAATTTTTTTCAGAGTAGAGAAGATGAAAAAGTGTTCATAGCTCGTAACGTATGCATTTTGTAGCGTATGTGTACTTGACGTTTTGTATTTTTTATGTCCATATTACTGCGTCTCCAAATATGGAATACTTTTTTTGAACACCCTGTATACTATTTGGCGAATTTAAAACATTGAGCTTATACATGGTACAGTCACATCAATATGAATACCGCCTGTTTTCGACGTCAACAGTGCAACAATACTTACAAATGGCAGTGGAGGATATATGAAGTGTGTTGGAGATGTGGAAAACTGTACAGTCGTTGTCGTAATAAGAAAACGGAGCGATTTATCTGACTCCAAAAGGGCGTCATTATTGGCTTTTGGGAAAAAAAGTTGGAAGAATATTCGAAACTATTAAATTTATGGACAGTTCGTGTGCTGCCATGGTTAAAGTATTCCATAGATTGCAAAAGAGCGCTATCCAAAACAAGTGTCGAGGCAATTGACCTCTGCAGCAGGTGTCTGGGTCGTGCACCCATACTGTCCGCTATTCATGGGCGACGATGGTTGAAATTTGCACACCAGTACTGCAACTGACCGTCCACTGAGTGCCGACAGGTAACATCTTCAGATGAATCACGTTTTATGCTCCATCAGATAGAGGGCTTCCTGCACGTCCTCCAGAGATCCGCGTTGCAAAGCTGGTTATTCGCGCTTCTGACGATGGTCACATTAATGTGTGTGGACAGTCTAATACCGTTGGAAGCAATATCACGTAAATATGTTGGAATTACGTTTTTTGGAGATATATATGACTCAAATTTAACAAGGATAGAGGCTGAAACAACGAATTAAAATCTGTATCCTCAGTGGGATGTACTACACAAATATGCTAGCATGTTGCGTTGTGGTTACCACAGATGCCTGAGGTACAGGCAGGATGTCCCCACGAGGTACAAGGCTCGGGTAGTGTCGAAGAAAGTTGGTGATAGTGGTGATGTCAGAAAGGGAAAAAATGGTTTGAAGGTTTGAGCGGAAGTTTATGCTAGGGTGTCCATCCAAAAGTGGTAGCCACAACGTTGTGGCGGTGTGATGAGTAGGGAATGTGGCTAGTAAGCAGGATACCTCGGTTTAAGTCCTGCGGTGGCACGAATTTCAATTTATTCTTTCACCTTCTATCCTTATCGAATATCCCACAGGAGGGCCAGTCCGTGTGGTCCCCACGCTAGCTGCCTCGCCTTACATTCGTCCGTTCTCAGCTAGGCGTGCTTCAGTGAATGTCTGGGTTGGCCTACCTCGGCCTGCGCTGCCTGGCGCGAGCCCCTGTTACGAGAGGCCCTGGCGGCGGACAGCACGACGCGAGGTTCGAGTAGGCAGGCGGCGCCAGCCCTCACCCGTTGCTGCGTCGCCGACAGCTCCAGGCACTGCACCGACAGCCGGGCCGGGCTCTGGCTGCCACTGCCTGTGCACCGAAACACACTGGCTCAAATCCCCTAAGTCCCCACCACAAACATTACGTACAAATAAATACACACATACGTGGGCTCAGAGGACCCGAAGTGTCTCTTCCAAGTTCTCAAAGAACGAGGTCACAGTACCAAAACCACTGCAATTATTAGTGGTACACTAAATGATACGAAATCTAACGTAAAATTGAGCTACTAAATTTCAGAACGTTTTGAAATTACAGTAGGAGCGAAACAACATTAAAGGCTCTAGACATTACTTTTAACTGTATCCTACCAAACATAATCCAAGAGCGGTGAAAACAAAATGGAGCTTAAAATCGACAACCCAGACAAATTAGGAAGATTTTGCAGAGGACCTTGAGTATCTATGTCAGGGCATTCCAACAGCGTAAAAACAGCAGAGATTCTCGCTTTTGTTGACTTCAGTCTGAAGACTGGTTTGGTGCAGCTCTCTGAAATCCCTGGGCTATCAGGACAGAGCGGATCGGTTATATTTGTGGAAAGTGGCCAAAATAAGTTACTGCCAGTTACACTCAATATATAAACTTTATTTCTTAAAACACACAATTACACAAGCAAGAATCAAAACTCTCAACGTTTTAACGAAAGACCTCCTTTGATTTAACTTAGATCGGCTGAAGGCCACATCGAAAATCCAAGGCACAAGGCCTAAACAAGGAATTGAGGTACAGGAATTCTTCCGGAGGTTTCACTTCTTTAGAAAAAAATTTTTAGCTTCGATATAAATAGGCTGAAAGCCTTAGCTTAATTTTTTCCCATAGAACTCGGCTTAAGGCCTCACATTAATCTTCTTCAGTCGGAGAGTACATGTGTGTCGCCAGCGGTCGGCAAGTACTGGCTGTGCGCACCTCACTGGCGCTCGGTGCCCGATGCTGCTTCCTCCCCGACTGCACTGTTGGTTCGTCTCCAACTCACACACGACGATCCGGAAATACTATCGGTCGCTCCAGAGATGGTACGACAGTGCACTTATCGATAAGCGCTGCTGCTGCCACTCACGGGCAAGTAAGGCAGGAAGTTGGTGACGCCAGTAAATGGAATAAGAAAACGAGTCGGCAGTACCGTAATAGAAGATGACAAACAATAAATGGCATGAACACGAATTGTGCATGGCTCACTCTTCATTTACCTTACGCTGTGCAAGCCTCTTATTCTCCGAAAAACTACTGCTGCCTACAGTCTTCTGAATCCCACTATACATTATTCGCCTCTTGGCTTCCTTCTAAGGTTTTTACCCCCTCCCCCCCCCTCCACACTTGCATCCAACAGTACCCTGATGTTCCATTGATGTTTCGGAATGTTTCATATCAACCGATCCCTTCTACTAGCCAGGTTTTGCCTCATATTTCTTTTCTCCCTAATTCTCTTCAGTACCTTTTCAGTCACGTGATCTACCTAAATGACCTTTAGCATTCCTCTGTAGCACCACACTTCAAAGTCATACATTGTCTTCTTGTCTAAACTGTTTGTCACCCATGTCTCACTTCCATACGTGGCTACACTCCATACAAGGAGTTTCAGAAAAGACTTCCTACCACTTAAATCTATATTTGATATTAAAAGAGTAAGGCATCAAATATCATTCGAAAGAACAAAATACACGTCTAGCAACAGTTCAAAAAATATATATACAGGAAAATTAAGAGAGGTTCTCTGTTCATGCATTTAATCGAAATTACACAAGAAACTGGCCAAGAAGGGCACTGCTACAAAATTCGTTAGTTGCAAAGTGGAAACAACTTTCAAGCTTACGAAAGGAAGCCACAAAAAGAAATTAATCTCTCATTACACAAAAGTCAGCCACTATAAGATAGTCACCAAACCAGGCCGTTCTTACGGCGATGAAATGCTAATTTAAAACAGAAAGGGAGAGACTGCAGAATTCCGAGGGAGAGAACTAAAAATAATAAGGAAAATAGAAAGTCAAAATTATACAGGGTGTTTCAAAAACTACTATACAATTTTTAAAATTCGTATAAATTAATTCATAGTAGCTACAGATGTGACTGCAGTGTCAATTTGTAGGAAAATTGATCAAGTTTTGTCTCGCGTAGGCAGCTAGTGCCGAATCGCACCGTACGGAGCGCTAGTGTCAGTTACTTTAAAGAAGGCTGCCTTCACTGGACCCGAGCGTGCTATGTTTTTTGGCTTGAAGAACGGAAGTCGGCGACAACAGTTCCGCGTAATTGCCGTACCAGGTACGCTCCTAGTAGGCCTGCAATTTTTGAGTGACAAATGTTTTGTAGAAACAGGGTGCCCGATAAAACACGGGAAATCAGGTCGTCTAAGCTCATCTGACGACGTCGTTGAGCGAGTGAGACAACGTTTTGTTAACAGCCCTACGAAATCGACCAGGCGTGCATCTCGCCAACTGCAAATCCCACGTACGACTGTTTGGCGCGTGTTGAGAAACCGTTTGCAGCTGAAACCGTACAGGTTGACGATCGTACAAGCAATAAAAGACACTGATAAATCTGCTCGCAAGAACTTTTGTAAGGATACGTTAAATGGATTACATGAGGATGAACATTTTTTGGACAAAATTATCTTTTCTCTCTTAAGTAGCTAGGTTACCACAGATAACTGTAGGAATTGGGGCAGTGATAATCCACATTAAACATTGCAAGAGGTTCGTGGTAGCCCTAAACTGAACATTTTTCGTGCATTGAACTAGAACGAAGCGTAAGACCCCTTTTCTTCCGTGAGCGATCCATCAATGTGATAGAGTACCTGGATATATTAGAACAATTTTTGATACCACAGAATGATGAGGATGACCAAGAACGAAATGTTTACTTCATGCAAGATGGTGCACTACCCGATTACCTGGATGACGTCTGGGATTTTCTCAGGGACCATTTTCCAGGTCAATGGATTGGCCGTCATACGCCAGTTGCATGGCCCTCACGTTCCCCAGACCTGACACCACTCAATTTTCTCTTTGGGGATTCATCAAGGATATCGTGTCTGTATTTCCTGTGCCGGCTTCCCTACCTCAACTTGGAGCAAGAATTTGCGCCGCCACTTATTCTACAGCGAGTTTCGGAAGAAATTGACATCCGATGCGATGTGTGCAGGATAACCAACGAAAGCCACAAAGAACATCTTTAGTCTAACGTAAAAAAAAAAGTGTTTCCCTGTAACAGAACACTACAGCCACCTCTATATCTGCTTTCTGTATATTTATATGAATTTTTAAACTTGTAAAGTCCTTTTTGAAACAACCGGTACTAAAGAAGGACCATACATACTCAAACAAAATTAAATAAATTGAAAAGTACGCCAACATTTATTCAGACACGAAAAATGCATGTTAAAATTTTGTGGGCATATTAAAATAATGGAAACAACCAGATTAATGAACCAGGTTGTAAAATTGTATGAAAGTCGCTGGTCCCGGCGGAGGTTCGAGTATTCTCTCGGGCATGGGTGTGTGTGTTTGTCCTTAGGATAATTTAGGTTAAGTAGTGTCTAAGCTTAGGGACTGATGACCTTTGCAGTTAAGTCCCATAAGATTTCACACACATCTGAACATCTCATCATGTGAAACTCACTGTCAAACTAAACTTGAACAATAACATAGACCTGCACCTCAAAGGAGAGCTGAAGGGTGCACAACTTCATACAGTGAACAGACAAATTTTCAGGCAGAAGATTCAAGGCTGCCAGAAAAGATTAAAATTCACCAGAACAAGTTGCCCTGCGGAGCGAAAAGGAATTGAAACAATGCGGACCCAAAGAAAAGCGTTGTTGACCATGTTGATGTTGATGTTGATGTTGATGAGCGATGTTGATTCAGTAGCGTCCAAACGTCCATGAAAATTACTTTCGATATGGAATGCCTATATGATGGCCACCTAGTATCTGATTGTGACCAATGCACTGGTATTGAACGTTTCACCCAGTCCACTCTTGTCTCTCACATTGACTATACCAATATCAGATCTACGACTTTCATCTCCCATAACACGTCGACAAATGTTTAGTGAACAAACACACTTTCAAATTCTGGAGGTGGTAGAGATAAAATACAGGAAGAAAAAAATGTTCAAATGTGTGTGAAATCTTATGGGACTTAACTGCTAAGGTCATCAATCCCTAAGCTTACACACTACTTAACCTAAATTATCCTAAGGACAAACACACACAACCATGCCCAAGGGAGGACTCGAACCTCCGCCAGGACCAGCCGCACTGTCCATGACTGCAGCGACTTAGACCACTCGGAGAATACAGGAAGAGATGGTTATTTAAAACTTATGCAGAAACTAGACTAAAGTTATAAGAATCTAAAGCATTAATGGAAACCAGTGACAGTTCAGGCGAATCAAAGTTTAGGGAAAATATGATGCAAAAACTTGTAATTTTGCCGATGACGTTGTCGCTCTGTCAAAATGACAAGGGACATGGAAGATCAGTTGAATGGTATAGACAGTGTTCAGAAAAGAGGTTGACAGATGAATGACAACAAAACTAAAACAAGTGTGATGGTTTAAAGGCGAATAAAATCAGTTGATGCTAAAGACCATAATCTGAGGCACTTGCAGAAGAGGGTGGGTTTTGCTATTTGGGCAGCGGAACTACTGACGGAGGTTGAAAATGAAGAGAATATAAAATGCACACTGCCCACAGTGGGAAAAGAATTGTTGAATAAGAAAAATATTGTTAACATCGACTATAACTTTAAATGTTGGGAATTTTTCCGAAGGTGTTTGTCTGGAGTTTGGTCTTGCACCAATATTAGGCATGGACGTTACACAGTTCAGGCACGGAGAGAACAGAAGCTTTTGATATGTGGTGCCGCAAGAGAAGGGTGAAAATTAGATGAATATGACAGATAACTAATGAGTAAATATTTAAAAGAATCGAGAAAAAGGAAATTTATGGCACAACTAGCCGAAAAGAAGGGATAAGGTGATGGAAACACTTTATGAGGCACCAAGGAATCGATAGTTTGGTAACGAAGGGACTTGTGGAGGCTAATTATTTTAAAAGGGATCAAGACTTCACTTCTTCTTTTTAAATTATTTCGAATTTACCACGGAGGGGGCATGCTGGCAAAAGATAAAACAGGTCCCTTCCGAAGACTATTCATATTTAAAACAGGTTTTAAAAGACACAAAAACAGATGACAATAAATAACTTTTCTTTAAATTCACGGATAATTTTTAAGATTTTTACACTTTTTAGACGGTTTTATACTAGGGTTAAAATATAATCACTGATGGTACCTAATTTTAACGCTGCCAAGGAGGAAGTGTAATGATGGTGGTGTACGAAAATTATGACGTTCATGACGGATGTGGAATGGTGAGTATGACTAAAGGGTCCTGTGGAATCGCAGGTAGTAATTAAAAGTCGCTGAGGTGGAGGGAGGAAAATAAAAGGTTAGTATGATGTGGAGTAATGTGACTAGTGTCTATCTTGGGTCGAGTTTCATTGTTGGGTTGTGAAGTTGACTCAAGTTCCAACAAGAGAGGATGTATAAGGGACAAAGGTGCACGGCGTTTGGGAAATGGATGTAAGGAATCACCTGGATCGGTGATTCCTGGATAGGACATTGGATGCCAGGACTGGGTTTCGTGGTTGATGTATCAGATCAGGAGGCGCTCCGGGGAGAGAAAAACGTTTGGGTAGTGAATGCACTGTTATAAGATACCATTTGGGCAAGGTAGGTGGTAGACTGTCTTGGATGATCCAGAAACGAATTTGTTCACTCATTATCTACGTATAAATGATTTCTATCTCAACAATGCTTCACGCCCATTGTCTCGTAAGTTGTCCTTCACGACAGCCTTGCAATAAAATTAACCTCAAACAGATAATTTACAACAACTGTTCTTGTCTCTTCTACCCCATTACTTCAGAGGAATACATTGCGCAAATACTAAATCGCAGTATTGTCTAAAATTCCTCTTTCTCGCTTTATAACCATTTCAAGTACTTTTCATACATTTCAATAGATTTTTAAAAAATGTGGGGAAGTGGAAATCTAGGCAACGGAAACATAAGATGGAGCTGACGAGGAATTTATAGGTGAGGATAGTGGTACAGGGATATAGCCCCAGGTTTGACCTGCTGACACTTTTAGTAGTTTTAGTCGGTTTTGGTCTTTGTGTTGGCTGGTAAAGAAGTGTGAAATCCAAGTCAGTTTTCTATCAAGAGCTATTTCTAAATACTTTATTTTGTTGGTTAGAGGGATGGGCTGGACGTAGATCGAGAAATGGAAATCTGAACGACGTAAACCCCGAGTGGTGTGTCCAAAGATGGCGACTTGGCTCTTCTGTAGATTTACTTGGAATTTCCTAGTTATACACTACTCGGCCATGAGATTAAGAGTTGCTGTAGGTGTGGGAACGGGAGAGCTGGAAAATGTGAAATGGTTGACTACAGTAAGCAAGTTCAATTTCATGTAGTTTGCAGTAGTTACGACGAGATGTATAGGGTTGCACAGGACTGACCAGTGCAGAGAGCTGCGTCAAATCAGTGTGAGGAAAAACACTACAAGATTTTGAACTATACTACCCGCCGTGGCAACAGGAATTCCCTTCCTATTAACATAAAATGTATATCTTATTCAGTTCACCACTAGCATAGTCGGTAGGTGTGCTCTGACCTGTGCTGGCGTTGCTGGCTGGTGTCTGCTCCCTAGAGAATCCGCGCTGCTGCGGGGCCGTCCTCGTCGCTGCGCGTTTCCTTCGAGTGAGGGGCCGCGCCGGCATCGAGTAACCTCTGCAGCATACATTCTGGGCTTAACAACAAAAGGATAAACGCCAAGTAGCGAGAGCTAATTAAAAACATGCTAACACCAGACAATATTAGACCAATAATGGTGGCCATATGTGAAACATAGCCATGCGAAATATTCATGTGTCGTTAACAGCTCGCAATGGCATACCACACAGTCCAAATCTTCCACCAACGCTACTTGAATCTCCTGGTCGAGTATCAGCTTCAAGTAAATCCGCAGAAAAGCCAAGCTGGCATCTTTGGCCGTGCGACTCGCCGTTTCTATCGTCCAGATTTCCACCATCCCATCTACAACCAATTCATCCCTCTAACACAGACTTTAGGACTAACCCTTGACAGAAAACAAAGAAAGTTACCAGGCACCACAAAACCCAAAACAGTCTACACATACTAAAGGCCGCACCTCGGGTCTACATCCTTCTACCATCATCCTCACCTACAGAGCGCTCATTTATCTCGTTGTAACTTATGCCAACATTGCCTGGAAATCAATTGTCACTAAAATGTATAAAAACATAGAAATCTTGAAAAAACATGCAGTCTGCCACACCTTCGGTGCTGCCTAAATTCCCCCAAATCGAATGTTATAACAAATGATGCAGTCCCCTCACCTCCTTCTCTTGTTGGTTCACCTTCGCATCCAATACATAAAATGGAAAACCCAGTCATAGTATTCTAACCGGTAATCACCAGTACGGGTACCCGCCCAGCTACTACACCCATATCCCATTTTCCATGCACCTTATGTCGAATTTATCCTCTCCCGCCGGAACTTAAATAATTCCCATTACCCAACGACGAAATACGTCCTGAGACATCGCGTACATGTAGTGCATATCCATTATTTCTGATAGTGAATAATCATTATGACTTGTTGTGATGGAAGTTCCTTTAAAATAGAACCAATGACAATCACTCATACAAAGCAAACGCCGTGACTAGTATTAAACAAGAAAGCGAGTAAAAATGCACATTTGAGGTAAATTACACAATGAGGCATCACTACAAGGAATAATCGTTGTCATGTTTTGTGATGGAAGTTATTTTAAAATATAACCAATGACAATCACACATACAAAGCAAACACCATGACAGCAGTAAACAAGAAACCGAGTAATAATGCACATTTTACGTAAATTACACAATCATGAGTCACTACAGGGAATTCCTTTCATACCTCACTAACGAATGATTTTTGGACCAATGTCCAAACTGCAATGCGTCGCGAAGACACCTACCCTGAAATGCAGAAACTGTGCCAATGCACTATCTGTGCACTGCACAAGAAATAAAGGCGTCTGTTGAATTAAGCAGGCACGGGAGCGTGACGACAAAAGTTACATGCTCGCAACATCTAGCGCTAGACAATGCAACCACTGTTTTGTTTTTCGCTAACGATAGGCGGCTGCACGCCTTACGTAGTTCTACCTACCATCATAACAGCTTCTGACAAAGGTGTAAAGGATTTAAATTTAATATAATTGTACATAATTCTTTTACGAATTTGCAAAATTACTTTGTTTAATGTAATAATGTGGATAATTTAAAAATGTATTTCAAATGATTATAAGGCAAGATAGAGGAATTTTGAATAATAAGGTGATTTAGTATTTGTGCAATATATTCTTTTGAAGTAATGCGGGTAGAAAAGTCAAGAGCAATTGCTGTGAATTATCTCTTTACGGTTAATTTTGGCGCAAGATAATCGTGAAGCACAGCTGAAACAGAGATGGTTTCGAGACCGTGTATCTCAAGTGGTCTCACAGTGTAAAGACTGTGAGACACGATATATTATTTATAGCTATGTGTTGATGATGGCTTAGTGCACAATACTGGACGCTACAGGTTGTGGCCTGTTAACGTGAAATGCAACTGAAAAGCGGCGAATGAACGAACGCTACTTCTTTGCGTGGTGTGGCCATTAGTAACGATGACCGCTGTCAAGACCCTTAACCACTTGTGAAGAATTACTGAAATCACATTTCAATAAAATAACTACTCTAACAAGATATCGTAATTATAGAGCTCCACATGAGTGACTTAAGTGCACTACCTTTCTAGTTAACATCTAACGGATTTAACCGTATTCGTTACCTCAGTTTATGACTAGATATGACAGAACTCTATCTCATAATACACTCCTGGAAATGGAAAAAAGAACACATTGACACCGGTGTGTCAGACCCAGCATACTTGCTCCGGACACTGCGAGAGGGCTGTACAAGCAATGATCACACGCACGGCACAGCGGACACACCAGGAACCGCGGTGTTGGCCGTCGAATGGCGCTAGCTGCGCAGCATTTGTGCACCGCCACCGTCAGTGTCAGCCAGTTTGCCGTGGCATACGGAGCTCCATCGCAGTCTTTAACACTGGTAGCATGCCGCGACTGCGTGGACGTGAACCGTATGTGCAGTTGACGGACTTTGAGCGAGGGCGTGTAGTGGGCATGCGGGAGGCCGGGTGGACGTACCGCCGAATTTCTCAACACGTGGGGCGTGAGGTCTCCACAGTACATCGATGTTGTCGCCAGTGGTCGGCGGAAGGTCCACGTGGCCGTCGACCTGGGACCGGACCGCAGCGACGCACGGATGCAAACCAAGACCGTAGGATCCTACGTAGTGCCGTAGGGGACCGCACCGCCACTTCCCAGCAAATTAGGGACACTGTTGCTCCTGGGGTATCGGCGAGGACCATTCGCAACCGTCTCCATGAAGCTGGGCTACGGTCCCGCACACCGTTAGGCCGTCTTCCGCTCACGCCCCAACATCGTGCAGCCCGCCTGCAGTGGTGTCGCGACAGGCGTGAATGGAGGGACGAATGGAGACGTGTCGTCTTCAGCGATGAGAGTCGCTTCTGCCTTGGTGCCAATGATGGTCGTATGCGTGTTTGGCGCCATGCAGGTGAGCGCCACAATCAGGACTGCATACGACCGAGGCACACAGGGCCAACACCCGGCATCATGGTGCGGCGAGCGATCTCCTACACTGGCCGTACACCTATGGTGATCGTCGAGGGGACACTGAATAGTGCACGGTACATCCAAACCGTCATCGAACCCATCGTTCTACCATTCCTAGACCGGCAAGGGAACTTGCTGTTCCAACAGGACAATGCACGTCCGCATGTATCCCGTGCCACCAAACGTGCTCTAGAAGGTGGAAGTCAACTACCCTGTCCAGCAAGATCTCTGGATCTGTCCCCCATTGAGCATGTTTGGGACTGGATGAAGCGTCGTCTCACGCGGTCTGCACGTCCAGCACGAACGCTGGTCCAACTGAGGGGCCAGGTGGAAATGGCATGGCAAGCCGTTCCACAGGACTACATCCAGCATCTCTACGATCGTCTCCATGGGAGAATAGCAGCCTGCATTGCTGCGAAAGATGGATATACAATGTACTAGTGCCGACATTGTGCATGCTCTGTTGCCTGCGTCTATGTGCCTGTGGTTCCGTCAGTGTGATCATGTGATGTATCTGACCCCAGGAATGTGTCAATAAAGTTTCCCCTTCCTGGGACAATGAATTCACGGTGTTCTTATTTCAATTTCCAGGAGTGTAGATAACGTTGTGCAACAAAGGTACTTGGCGGAAAAACGCATATTATTGGCTGTGATGACATTTATCTACTGTTGGAACTTTTCAGCTTATTTTTCCTTAACTAATGGAGCCAACTATAGTTATAAGTCTTACCGGCTCCACGTGGAAAAGCTCCAATAATAATAATAACAGTCATACGTAAACAATATACAAAAATACAAGTACGTTCTGGATGATGAACGAAAGACGATACCAAGTAAGTGATCTCTTTTTGTTGGAGCAGTGCATGGAATGTGAACTGAAGTCCAGTTAACACTGCCACGAAGGACATTTGCCTTCACAAAGTTTTTACTAGTGGTATTTCAGTCATTCTTTGCAACTGACTAATCCAATGTACAGGAATAGTTTCTGGAAATGGTATTATTGCAGATAATACAATAGACACTTGTTTTGCTAGACTTTACACTTGTTACCTACTTAGCTTCTTAACAGAACCATTATGGTGGTTAAAACAAAAAATTGAATCATTTCATTACTTATGGTTATATGATTTAAAGTAGAGACTACTAGTTTCTCCCTTTAGCAAGCGCACGTGCTACTTTAAGTGGAGTAATAGTGTTTTGGGGGATGATTGAAGGTATGTGTATTTGGATGGAGATGATAACTTTTATTAGGATGCTACATAATCATGAATATTAGTGCAAAACTCATAAGGTCTTTGTATACTATTAAAGATCGGTTATTGCTGGATCCTGTTGGCGAGCGTCTCTTTTTCTTTGTTAGTAAGTTTTCTCAGTTCATTTAACCTACTTGCAGTGTGCGGCAAATTCATTAAAAAATCCCCCCACCAAATTAGTCCGAAAGCCTTAGGGCATGCACAGTCATCTTCTTACTAATTAGCTGATAGACACTAATTGAACTAATTATTTTTGTTGTTGTGGTCTTCAGTCGAAAGCAGGGTTTGATACAGCTCAAATGGTTCAAATGGCTCTGAGCACTATGGGACTCAACTGCTGTGGTCATCAGTCCCCTAGAACTTAGAACTACTTAAACCTAACTAACCTAAGGACGTCACACACATCCATGCCAGAGGTAGGATTCGAACCTGCGACCGTAGCAGTCACACGGTTCCGGACTGCGAGCCTAGATTGATACAGCTCTCCATGCTATTCTATCCTGTGCAAACGCCTTATCTCCCAAAAACTACTGCTACATCCTTCTGGAGCTTCTTACTCTGTTCATCTCCTGGTCTCCCTCTACAATCTTAACCCCC
The DNA here is from genome assembly GCF_023897955.1 of Schistocerca gregaria. Taxonomy (NCBI): domain Eukaryota; kingdom Metazoa; phylum Arthropoda; class Insecta; order Orthoptera; family Acrididae; genus Schistocerca; species Schistocerca gregaria. The sequence continues at coordinate 441,802,192 of NC_064923.1, forward strand.
CCCCCCTCCCCCCAGATGATGATGATGAGGTCCCATACTCCGAGGAGCGTAGGGAACGATGCGGGAGCCCCGTATCGCTGTACTAGGTAAGGTCACAGTGGAGGTGGTTTGCCATTGCTTTCCTCCGACCGTGATGGGGATGATGATGAAGACGACACAACAACACCCAGTCATCACGAGGCAGGAAAAATCCCTGACCCCGCCGGGAATCGACCCCGTGCGCGGGAAGCGAGAACGCTACAGCAAGACCAGATAGTTCACTCTAATACGAAATTGGTGATTCCTTGATACCTCAGAATGTGTGTACCTCCTCAATAGTTACATGATCTACCGCCCCTGTTTCACCTCCATACACAGCTACTCTCAATACAGATATTTTCTGAAAATACTTTCTGACACATCTATATCAAATGTTAAGACATTCCTTTTCTTCAGAAACGTTTATCTTGCCATTGTCAGTCTGATTTTATCTCCTCTCCACTCCGGCCATCATCAGCTATTTTGCTGTCCAAATATCAAAACTAATCTACTACCTTAACTGTATCGTTTCCGAACCTAATTCTGTCAGCATTTAATTCGTCATCACTTAACTCGACTACATTCGGTTATCCTTGGTCATCTTATGCCCATCTTCCAAGACACTGTCCATTCCGTTCGACTGCTCTCCCAAGTTCTTTGCTGTCTCTGACAGAATTATAAATCACTGGCAAATCTTAGTTTTTATTTCTTCTCCCTGAACTTTAATTATTGCTCTAATTTTCTTCTTTTGTTTCCTTTACTGTCGGCCCAATGTACACACTGAATAACATTGGGTTATGCTACAACACTGTCTCACTCCCTTCTCAACCACTGTTTCCCTTGCATGCCCCTCGACTCTTATAATTGCCGTCTGATTTCTGTACAGATTGCAAATAAGCCTTTCGTTCTCTGTATTTCACCCCCGCTGCCTTCAGAATTTCAAAGATAATAATCCAGTCAACACTGTCAAAGATTTATCTAAGTCTACAAATGCTATAAACGTAGTTTGCCTTTGCTTAAGCGGATTTCTAAGATAAGTTGTAGGGTGAATATTTCATTGTAAGTTCTTGCATTTCTCCCAAATCCCAACAGATTTTAATTATTAGATTTGCAAATTTTCTAAATTAGCAGTAACATAAAAGGAGGAAGGGCATTTCAATATGAACTTCTTATAATAATTTGCTGTCAAGAATAAATCTCTGAATTTTCAGATCCATGTTTTATACACCCTTTATACAATATACAATTGAGGGTGCTACTCTGAGATGAGTGATCGATACAGGAGAGATAGTCTAGGTCATTCGCATCAGTGTACTCCAAACTAGCACCGTTGTTACAAGTGTCTTCGACATCTACGCTCGCGCTAGTGAATTTTGTTTATCTGCTGCGTTATTATCCACTCCCAGTTATTACATGATTCAAAGTCACGCCAGTCGCTTACCAAATTTAAATTTTGCTCGTTATTCATCTGCAATCTAGATTCATTCAACCTCTTAATTATTCAAATTAATTGCTACATAGAGTGAGTCATTAACTTATTATCATTTTTTATATTCCAAACATTGCTGTGCTTAAGAAAACCCCTTTTGGTAACGATCAGGATATAAGCACTTTCATTCTTTCGTTAAACATTGTTCATCGGAACTGATGCCTTGTTTTGATTAGTTGCGAAACAACACAATGAGGTGACAAAAGTCATGAGATACCTCCTCAAAACGTGTCGGACTTTCTTTTGCCCAGCACAGTGCAGCAACTCGACAAGGCATGGACTCAACAGGTCGTTGGAAGTCCCGTGCAAAAATGTTGAGCCATACTGCCTCCATAGCCGTCCATAATGATGAAAGTGTTGCCGGTGCAAGACTATATGGACGAAATGACCTCGCAATTATACCCCACAAGTGTTCGATGGGTGGCCAAACCATTCACTCGAATCGTCCAGAGTGTTCTTCAAACCAATAACGAACAATTGTTGACCAGTGACATGGCGCATTGTCATCCATAACAATTCCGTCGTTGAATGCTAGCAGCCGATCATAACTATCTACAGTCAACGATCGGTTCAGCTGGACTAGGGGAGTCCGTGGAATGGTTCAAATGGCTCTGAGCACTATGGGACTTAACTTCTAAAGCTCATCAGTCCCCTAGAACTTAGAACTACTTAAACATAACTAAACTAAGGACATCACACACATCCATGCCCGAGGCAGGATTCGAATCTGCGACCGTAGCTGTCGCGCGGTTCCAGACTGAAGCGCCTCGAACCGCTCGGCCACCAACGGCCGAGGAGCAAGTTCATTCCATGAAAACCACAGCCCACACCACTACGGAACCACCAACAGCTTTCACAGTGCTTCACTGACAACTTGGGTCCATGGCATCGAGGACTGCGTCACACTCGAACACTACCATCAGCTCTTAGCAACAAAAATCGGGACTCATCTGACCAGGCTACGGTTATCCAGTCATCTATGGTCCAAGCGATACCAGGAGAGGCGCTGCAAGCGATATCTTACTATTAGCAAAGGCACTCGCGTCCGTCGTCTGCAAATTTCTCCTCACTGTCCCAACGATCGTCGCATTGTTGCTCGTCTATTAGCACTAACAAATCTACGCAAATGCCGCTGCTCTCCGTCGTTAAGTGGAGCCCATCGGCTGCGTCGCCCCTGGTGAGAGGTAATGCCTGATACTCGGTATTCTCGGCACACTCTTCTAACTGTGGATCACGGACTATTGAAGTCCCTAACGATTTACGAAATGGGATGTCTGGTATCGCGCCGCGGGATTTGAATCCGGCCAGACGTCATGGACGTAGAAGAGCCCTAGAGGTCTCTGCACAATCGCGCCGTAAGCTGTGGCGGTGCGCACCTCTTGGCCTGCATTTAGTGTGAGGGCGCCACAGTGGAACACATAGTTCCAGCGGCCAATAGCGGCGACCCCGATAGAGTATTTAAGCGCCTGCCTCTCGCTCAGCCTACGGCTTAAGAGCAGCGCATATGCTACTGCCAGCCCGTCCCCCACGTGCTCTCGGATGTGGTATGTCATATTTTAGCGCAGTGTTCAAGTGAATGTTCAGTGTTGTTTTATCTTTTCCCGTGTTCGAACAGAAACCATGCTGTCGCTGGGTGTGAATTTTATGTCCTTTGCGAACAGAAACCAGACTGTCGCCGTGTTTTCTTTTTTTTTTTAATTGTCTGTCTACTATTTTACCTGTCTGCTTCGTATGTATTTTTATTAGTATCATCATTCCTTTGTCCTATGTTTTAAGTTCCACGATTTCTTTTTCCGCCATGTTACCCTTTAAGTCTTCGATTTTATGGCCTGTTTTTTTATTATTTATTATCTTAACCTTTTTAAAACAAAGTCTGTAGGCTGAAGATGGCATACTAAGCTGCTGCCAGCCCGCCCCCTTCGTGTTCCAGTGTTACAGTGTTTCATTGTTGGTGCTCCAACGTTCGCGTGTGTCATCTCTGTCGTCTCTGTGCGTGGCCACGTTTCTGAACGTTTTTATTTTGGGCACTGCGCCCGTGAACGGCTCCGTGTGTTTTAATTTTGTATGTCTACGATTGTATATCCACCATGTCTGTTCTGCGATTTTCTCCTTTTGTATCATTAGTCTTATCTGTAGACGAAGAGCGGCGTAGTATGCCGCTGCTAGCCTACCTGCATCAGGTGTGAAAATAACGATTAAAAAAGAAGCTCAGCCAGCGAGTCTAATCGTTGTCTGAGTCTTGACACATCGCCTCGACAACAAACAGCGTGTTTACCGTTCTTTGTTTTCATTACTAGTGTACGTCTTGGATTCGTTTGGTTGTCTCTGTCACTCCGCGCTTCTTGCGTGTTGTCGTCGTGAGGTCCCTCTCCATCGTCCGTCGTTGTTTCGTGTCCGTCGTTTCCGCTGTTTTGTTAGTTCGCGGGCCGCTCTCCGTTTGGTCCTGCCGCGCTCTCTCGGCCACACCCGCGACCGTTACGGTCGCGGTTACTGCAGGTTGCAACAGGATGTCTCTTGAGTCTAGCTCCAACTTCCATTCCGTGTTCAAAGTCTATTAAATCCCGTCGTGCGGTCATAATTACATCGGGAACCTTTTCACATGAATTACCCGAGTACCAATGACAGTTCCACGAGCGCACTGCACTTTCATACCTTACGTATGCGGTACTACCGCCATTTCTATATGTGCGTATCGCTTCACATGAGTTTTATCACCTCAGTGTAGGTACATTTTTTATAAGCTGGAGAGAATATGTGCATTATATGCTGACCTGCTGGAGGCACTGGAGAATAGCTGTCTGCTAGGCTGCGCGTCGGCGGCGGGGGTGGCTGCGCCGTTGGAGGCGCCACTGCCGCTGCTGAGCCTTCGGCGGCACGAGGGCGGCCTCCGCTGCGCAAGACGGCGCACCATCACCTCCAGAGGGGGCCCGGGACCCGGCGCGTCCTCCGGTGCTGGCCGCTGTGGGCTGCGCGGGCTGCCGCCCTGCTGCTGCTGCTGCTGCTGGCCAGGGCCCCAGCTGTCAGAGTCCAGCCGCACCGAATACCGCCTCCTGACAACCGAAGAGTCTGCCTCATCGTCTGCATTAGAGTCGCCACACGATCTCAGTTAGCAAATATCCAAAATTAAGTGTATCACATTTACTTGCTGTTAAGGCAGACGCGTGTTTTTTTATATTTAATAAAGCTGCAGCCAAATAACCATATACAGTTACTTTGCTTAACATTTTACATTTACATTTTACATTTTTGCATATTCATTTATCGATTTCACTCTTTCACTGCACAGTTCTATGTGATATCGTTCACAGGCTTCGTTACACAGTTCACATACACATGTTGTGGTTGGGTCATGATAAGTTTTGTTTTTGCAGATTAGATGATGACAGCCGTGAATAGAAAGTCTAGTTACGACATGTCGCTGTTCGAAGTTTGGTGTTGTCCATGAGCGGTTCATCATTGCTTCGGTGCCATAGAACTACGGTCATATTTTTTCTCGTTTGTCCTACATGATCTTCAGTTGCTTTCTGGAAGCCCTGGTGTGTGGCATCATATATCGAAGTCTGATGTCTTCAATTAGGAATGTCTCACTCGCTAGCAGGTACACTAGTCTATATCTTGTTGTCTTTGAGAGACCTAGTGCTCGATAGGTCGATTTTACCTTTTCTAGTGTTTCTAGATTTTTTTTCTGTCAGGTGGTCCCATATAACCTCCATCCCATAGGCCAGGATTGGCAAGATTTTTGTGTTGAATAATTTCATGGCTGTTTCTAGACTCAGTAGGCGGATGCTTTTGATGCCCTGTATCGCTATTATTGCTTGGGCTGCACGTTGTGTTGTATGTTTCGTGAAGCATTTGGCTGTTGGTTGCAATGTCACTCCTAGGCACTTAAAATCTGATGAGATTTTTATTTTTGCCCTCTGATGCTGATTTCCGCATTCTTGGGTGTTTTGCCTCCTTTTCTGAAAATTACCATTTCTGTCTTTGTTATGTTCATGTGTAGTTTGTGTTCACTGCACCATCTGTCTATTTTCTCAATGATTCTCTGCAGCTTCTGTATGTCTGTTGAACCTACGGCTATGTCGTCAACGTATGCATATACATAAACATCATCTTCATTTTCTCCAATTCGGAGTACTTCTTCAGTGTGCAAGAATGTACAACAAAGGGATCATTGGGTCACCCTGTAAAACTCCGTTCGATTGCAGAATGCGGTTCGAAAAAGAGAGGTTGTCTGATATTGTGATTAAGTTGTATTCGAGGATTGACTTGATTATTCTTGACCATACGCTATCTTCTCCCTTTGTGTTTTCCAGTTTTCGGACTATGAGATCTCTTTCCAATAGGTCAAAGCTTTGGTAAAGTCTGTGAACACTGTGTAGAACATCTGTTTCTTTTGTAGCGCTTCTTCGATGTTTTTTAGAAGAAGCTTAGCTGCCGTAAGTGTTGATCTTCCAGATCTGAAACCCATTTGTCGCTCTGGGAGATGACTGTCCACAGAGGCTTGGATTTTTTGTGTTATTATCTTTGAAAACATCTTGAATTGAGTATTTTCCAGAGTATCTTTTTAATGTCAGAAGCCATTCAGTCAGACGCTTGGCCATGGTAGGAAAGAAGCTACAGAAATCATCTTATAGGTCCAGTCTCATTAATGTGACCACTGCCTATGTTCTAAGTCAACATGCAATAACCAGTCACAGGCAGCAGATGGCAGCGGTAGAAGTGGAGGGTACATCAAGCATGCAGAGGGGACGTCAACAACAGTGCATTCGTTGTCGTAATGCGCAAGCGAATCGATTTATCAGACGTTCAAAAGAAAAGGATCGTTGGCTTTGCGGCCAAAGGTGGAAGCATTTCCTGAGTGACAAAGTTTATAAAGTGTTCGAGTGTTGCCGTGGTTAAAGGATACCGTGCATAGCAAAATAGTGAACCCAAAACTAGCGCCGAGGCAACTGTGATGCAACATGGGTCTTAAATCAGAGGAGCGAACGATGGCTGCGGACACGGTTCCGCGCGAATAGACATGCAACTGTTGAGTAACTTACTCCCCAGTTGAACGAAACGGCTACCAACAGTGTCTCCTCTAAGACCGTTCAGTGAAGATTGCTGCGCATCCAGTGCCTCGTTCGTACGTTCATGCTGACTTCCGTTTATCGACGATGAAGGCTCGAATCTCCACGGTAATAGAGAATAATGGTAAAGAAAACTGATTATGTGTCAGATGACAGCCCGTTTGCCCTTAGGAAAGGTAAAAAAAATGTCGTGTGACTTGGACCTGCCGTCGGGTAAACCGTCCGTCGGGTGAAGTCTTTCGATTTGACGCCACTTCGGCGACTTGCGCGTCGATGAAGATGAAATGATGATGATCAGGACAACAAAACACCCAGTCCCTCAGCGGAGAAAATCTTCGACCCAGCCGGGAGTCAAACCCGGGCCCTTAGGATTGACATCCTGTCACGGTGACCACTTTTTTTTATCGTTGGGTTTGGTCGTTGCGGACGTCACATGACCTTCATTAAAGTTCGTTTTGTTGATCCTTCCACTCAGTTTTTTATTACAGAGGCCAACCAGCTCTCTGACCAAACACGCTGAGCTACCGTGCCGGCAACCACTCAGCTACCGGGAGCGGACATTAGGAAAGGTAAAGGCACCAGAGAGGCAGTTCTGACGTTGAGGTAGATAATGGAAGCAAGAACAAAGAAAAATCAAGACATGGTCATAGGATTTGTCGTTCTGGAAAAGTGTTTGACAATGTCAAATGGAACAAGATGTTCTAACTAATAAGAAAAATAGGGTAAGCTATAGAGGAAGACGGGTACTATCCAACCTGTACAAGGCCCAAGAGGGAGCAATAAGTGTGGAAGACCAAGAACGAAGGGCTTGGATTAAAGAAAGATTAAGACAGGGATGTAGTACTTTCACATCTACTGTTCAATCTATACGTCCAAAAAGCAATGATGGAAATAAAAGAAAGGTGCAAGAGTGCGGTTAAGATTCAAGGGGAAAGGATAGCAATGATAAAATCCGCTGATGACATTGCTGTTCTCAGTGAAAATGAGGAGGAATTACAGGATATGCTAAATGAAATGAACAGTCTAATGCGTACAGAATACGGAATGAGAGTAAAATGAAGAAATACGAACGTAATAAGAAGTAGTAGAAATGAGAACAGCGAGAAAATTAACAACAGAGTTGGGGATCACGAACTACACGAAGTTAAGGAATTGCTACCTAGGCAGCATAAGACCTATGACGGACAGAGCAAGACGGACATAAAAAGCAGAACTGCGCTAGCAAAAAGGGACTCCTGGCAAAGAGAAGTCTGCTTGTATCAGACATAGGTCTTAATTTGAGGAAGAAATTTCTGAGCACAACATTGTATGAACGTGAGACATGAACTGTGGGAAAACAGGGACAGAAGAGAATCGAAGCCTTTGAGATGTGATGCTTTAGAAGAATGTTAAAAATTGGATGTACTGATAAGGTAAGGAATGGAGAGGCTCTCCGCAAAACTGGTGAGGAAAGAAACATATGGAAAACAGTGAGAACAAGAAGGGACAAGATTGATAGGATACCTGTTAAAGACATCAGGAAGTAACTTCCATGGTGCTACAGGGAGCTGTAGAGGGTAAAATCTGTCGAGAAAGACAGAGATCGGAATAGATTAAGAAAATAACTGAGGATGTAGGTTATAAGTGCTACTCTGTGATGAAGGGGACAGGAATTCGTGGCAGACTGCATCAAACCGGTCAGAAGATTGATGACTCAAAATTTAAAAAATCGCAACTGGAAGTCTACTGAGTGGCGACGGGTGGCCTTTTCAGATGAATCATATTTCATGCACCATCGCACAGACATTGCTTGGAGTGTAAGGGCCTGCAACAATTGTCGTAATGATCGAGGCCAGAGGAGGAAATGGTCAGAGGAGTGTTTTCGTGGCATTTTCTGGGTAAATTCACCATTCTGGAAGGCACAATGGGTCAACACTAGTATGTAACTATCCTTGGGGAGCATGTCCACCCCTAAATGCAATTTTGTTTTCCTCAGCACGATGACATCTACCAGCAGAACAATGCAACGTATCAAACAGCTTGTGGCATATGTGCAAGAACTGTACTCCCCTGACTACCAAACTCCCTGGACGTAAATCCAATCTAGAATATATGGGACCAACTCGATCGATCCGTTCACAAAATGGTTCCTCAGCGGGAAAGCCTATTGTAGATGGGCATGACACTAGAGTCAGCAAGGCTCCACATTCCTCTCCATACTTTCCAGAACCTTCTTGACTCTCTTGCTGCTCGCCCGCACTGGTTGTTCATATTTTTGACAGGGGATCACATTAATGTGATGGACGATGCACGAGCTATAAGGACTTCTGTGACTGAAGCTCTTCTAGCATGTCAAAGGAGCCCTTTCAGCAGAAACGTGAGAAGCTACCCGGCAACACATTCAAAGTTTACCACGAAAAGGAAGTCATTATGGTGGCTAGAATATTAAATATTTTGATGCCAGACTTAACATTCTAGTGATGTGTAAGTTGTTTAAGGAGAAACGTCCCCAGATAAAGATCACCTTAAGGAACATTTTTCAAGGAGAATTTCACTTTGCATTTCAGATTCCCTTTAATAGACTGCTGTTGCACATTCGAAGAGCTGAAGGTGAACATGAGAAACCCAGATTTTAACGATGTTGCAAAGAGATCCGTATTGGAAAACTAACAGCTCACAAGAGAAGGGACCAAAAATTTTGTACTTAAGCTTGCACGGGAAGTTAAAAGGACAGGTGAGCCCTCTGTGCTTGCGATTTGCCTTCAAGGAAAATGTCCAAATTCCACAGATTCCTATCTAGGACACTTCTTATCTGCAACAGTTGACAGCTAAGTCAGTGGAGGACAAGAACCCAGAGAATTATCACCTTCCTTTCCTCTGTAAGTTTCTGCTAAGCGTTCCTCCATCAGTCACTGATTTACACTTATATTCCGACAACTGTGGAGGACAGAACAAACATCGTGTTATACGCGGAATATTACTGGCCCTGATTGTGACCGGTTTGAGAATACTGAACACTGTTTCCCTGACAGCGGACATTCCTCTCTCTATTGTGACAGGAATTTCAGCTTAATCAAAAGAGTACTTAGAAAGCATGACAGGTTCTACACGATACACGACCTGGAAAGTCTCACGCTACAGTTGTGACAGATATTTCAAGACCATGTGGCAGAGGTTTTGGAAGAAGATTTATGTTCCAGTTGAAACTTGCCATAAAAGTTTCCCAAGAGATAATAAAATCCACTTTTTATCAGTAGTACTGTGTATTTTACGTACAGTGCTATTGCACCTTTGTAATACGTTTCCAATTACTGGTTATTATCAAATCCACTATTCAACGCATTTATTAAGACCAAAATCAGTAACTACTACAGGAAATCGCGAAGCGTGCTAAAAAGACTACAATCATAAAAGCTTAAACTTTTGTACGTGCTAAATTATTAGTTTTCCACATTGTAAAACGACCCCTGAAATTTACACCAACATTAGACATTACTGGTGTTTTGTTTTTTTTTTTTCAGGAGAAAAGAAGTAATGGTTCAAATACAATTACGTATTTAACAGATTTCTCGAAACTAGGTTAGAATGACAGGGCCTTTTAGCATGTGGCGATGTATCTATGCTCCGCAAGCCATTGTATTATAAACATTGAAATAACAATAATTCCGCCATCAACTATAATTATTTCTCTTTTTTACTCACGCCGAGCTGAGAATTTCTGTTACGCTACTGCATTTAAATTGTTTTATGCATGATTACTTGTCGTAAACTTTTTATTTGTGTGACATATGCTGGTGACTGGACAACGTCATGATACGCTCTCATACATACCAACCAGTTGACAATGGCATCAAAAATAAAATTGACCAATACTGAAAATAGACAATAATTACAATCGAAGGTGGAACTTCTGTACATTCAGTAATGTTCTACGACTATGTACAAATGTACTGTAGATGTACAAATTAATTCCTATAAAAGCCTGTTTCTTATATGAAATATAAGGAATTTTTGTTGGTCTGAAGTACACTGTGGTCGTTAACACATTCATCAAAGAAACTCACACAAGTGGGCCACTGGTATCAGGTTTTGTTTGTTTCTAGTTTTTATAGTCATACTGCTTTCATCTATGAATGAGGGTATGACATGGACGAATGTTTTCTGATTGCAATTTCAAGCGCAGCTACATGGGAATGCAGAAAAGACAATTTTATACGTCTCAAACCCGCTTTGTTCGGAATTCTTGCTAATCAACTCTTTGTTATTATTCTCGATTTAATTCAGATCTATAGGGCCATTGCCACCATCTGAAAGTGGCCTTTCAAATAATAAACGTCGAATTCCATTTTGTGATAAACCAATTGCAGTGCTATATGAAGTAGGACCTGAAACAAAATTATCAATTTGCATTTGAAATGTATCTCTAAACAGCTTGTGTGTGAAAGCTAGGTCTTGCTAAAGAAATTTAGGGGATGGGGTTGTTTTGGGGAAGTGACCAAACTGCGAGGTCATCGGTCTCATCGGATTAGGGAAGGACGGGGAAGGAAGTCGGCCGTGTCCTTTCAAAGGAACCCTCCCGGCATTTGCCTCGAGCGATTTAGGGATATCACGGAAAACCTACATCAGGATAGCCGGACGCGGGATTGAACCGTCGTCCTCCCGAATGCGAGTCCAGTGTGCTAACCACTGCGCCACGTCGCTCTGTGAAAGAGAAAGTTAGTAATATTAACCGTTAGTAAGTAATGTAATCTATGATAGCACACACAACTTCCCCTTCCATTTTTAGGTCGTATGGGAACTATGACATGTAGTTAACTTAAATCCCTCTGGCCCATAAGAAGTAATTTGCTAAAAAATGTATTTCTAACAGTAACTACTGTCCACACACCAAACTACCTCTTGCTGGTTAGCTAGACAATACCTCGCCTTTCAAATAGGTAAGTGCCGTCAATTTTTTCTTTATTCGGCAGGAAATATTAAACAAAAGTCTTAAGGTCTTACACAATTAGCTGATGGCCATCTTCAAGTGATAACTACTGAAAAGTCAGGGAAACGTACCTAATGTCTAACCCACATCTGCATTGTGAATAAATGTATCAGTTGTCCGAACATATTCTGAAATTTATTTAGCTATACACCGCTGCCTGACTCACACGGTATAAGTGATTCAGTATCGAAGTGTAATAAATTAGTTAACTGAATAGTTGTCTATTGCCTATTAAGTAGCCATGTGCACGTGTGCAAAACCAAGAAACACCACATTTCACGTGCGGCACGTCCTTCTCGAAGCCAATGAAATGATATTATAATACAATAACTATTGCCCAGTAATGCTTGTGGTATGATGTGCATAAATGTTCGAGCACATGACGTAAGAGGAAAACGGAACCAAAAGAAAGACACACGGTGAGAAGAGTCATGGTATTGTCTCGTAGCAATGATCATGTATCTGACTGAATGCTGAAATAAGTACTACGATAATACTCCAGTGATGGGCGTATTTTTTCATAATCGTCACGTCACAGAGTATTTCTACTACAAGTAAGTGAACGAATTTTGTACACAATTTAGTGGCTGGCAGTTAAGCTAAATGTTTAAGGACGTATTTCACATAATATTACTGTCTGAACTTTTTTCTTATTATGAAGTAAGTTTTTCCAGATACATTACGATAATGTCTTTCTTTTCATTTCAACATAATCTGACGCAGCCAACGGCCCAGCAATATTTATGATCTATTGATAACGACTAGATAGCTATTAAGAAAGTTTCTGAACAATGATTTGAAACTTTGCAGTGAAAAGTGAGGTGCTTTCAGATAGGTTCATGGAATATATGAACGAACGTTCTCCTTTGTATTTGGGGCATTCGTAGAAATAGCACGTTGCAACAGGGCTAGAACAGGACGTTGTACTACTGTTAGAATAACATTTGAACAAACGTTGATTACAGTACTTTACTGCAAGAATTCAATACTGAAGACGTGAAATGTTAGTTTCATAGCGAGTTATTTTACTTAACAATAAGTCAGAGATATTTAATAATAATATACACATGTGAAATTAATTAAATACAATGTCAATACCATGATACATTAGTTATGAATTATGCATAAAATAAAATGTATGTTTTCTAATTAAAAGATTCTTTCATAAAGTATGTAGAAGAATATTTGCTCCGTATCGTCCTGCTGTCACATCCCAGGCCCGCTCTTATGTCTGCAGCGGCAGATGGGTGCACTGGGCGAAAAGTGAACTTAGTACAAGCACAACTGTCTCATCGAATACACATGTAGCTGGTCCAATCTGTAACAGTAATTCTGTAGTCCTCACTGCGAGATTAACTACAGTAAACTATAGCACTCCGTCTCCAGGCCACAAATGGCCCATCGGGGCCATCCGACCGCCGTGTCATCCTCAGATGAGGATGCGGATAGGAGGAGCGTGTGGTCAGCACACCGCTCTCCCGGTCCTTATGATGGTTTTCTGTGACCGGAGCCGCTACCATTCTGTCGAGTAGCTCCTCAATTGGCATCACGAGGCTGAGTGCACCCCCAAAAATGGCAACAGCGCATGGCGACCCAGATGGTCTCCCATCCAAGTGCCGGCCACGTCCGACAGTGCTTAACTTCGGTGTTCTGACAGGAACCGGTGTATCCACTGTGGTAAGGTCGTTGCCAACTACAGTAAACTGGGGTTACAATAATTATGTTTACATTTTCTCAATGGATATCAGTGAAAGAGGAACCTGAACTGTTGTTCTGCTGCGAGTACGCCCTTACAGAACCCCCTGCTTTAATTTAATGTATATATTTTAAAAAATATATTTAATTTGTTGTAAAAGCATGTGTTGTTGGTAGTACTGAGGACGAAAAGTAAATGATTTATTTCATTACACTTAAATAAAATGGAAAGTTCTTCAGGCCATGATTCCAGAGGTGAAAGAAAAGATTGAATAGAAAGATGTAGTCGCTTTTTTTTTTCATTCATTTCCATAATAAAAAATCTGCGCTGTTGTAGGTATGCCCTATTACAATTTTAGCCAAACTCAAGGAACGACTGGGAGTTGTTTCCACTTGTGAACAATAGGGCTATGACACTTGCTTACAACATAAAGAAATCTACCGAAAACTCTTGTTGGAACTGGAAGAAAAGACAGTATGCCACACAGAAAGAAAACATGTGTGCAATTGGTTCTTTACCTGTATCTGTTAGCTATGGCAATTTTTCCACTTTAGCATTATTTTATTCGCTCCTCCGTCAGGGTGAAGGTTGTTTGGTGGTGGTACATTGTTACTGAGGGCATTAGTAAAATATACAAACTGAGTTTCTAAGAAGTTTAAAATGTAATGAAGTACTGCGTTAGCGCATAAGTTGTCAGCGTTTTCCCATAAGTTTAATGAACACAACATATACAAATAATAGAAATTTCAGTCATCAATAATATATTCTACTTCACTATTTACAACAGTCCGCCAACGCTAGAGCAACTTTTGGATTCCGCGACTGTAGAAATAACGTGGTCTTCTGGTGAAGAATTCGTCGAGCCACGTTCAGAGCGCACTTTCATCCCGAAAGAAAGCTCTGTGAAGGCTGTTCGATAGAGAGCGGAGAAGGTGACAATCTGCGGATACAATATCAGATGAATAAGGCGTGTGCGGAATGACTTCCTAACCCACCTCCTGTACAGCGCTTTTTGTCAGTCTAGCAGAATGTGGGTGGGCGTTATCGAGGAGTAGCATCACTTCTAGTGGTCTTCCTGGACTGCGTCTGCAACACGTCTCAGTTTTTGACAATAAATGTCGACAGTGATGGTTACACCTCTAGAAGCCGGCCGGAGTGGCCGTGTGGTTCTAGGCGCTTCAGTTTGGAACCGCGAGACCGCTACGCTCGCAGGTTCGAATCCTGCCTCGGGCATGGATATGTGTGATGTCCTTCGGTTAGTTAGGTTTAAGTAGTTCTAAGTTCTAGGGGACTGATGACATCAGCAGTTAGGTCCCATAGTGCTCAGAACCATTTGAACCATTTTTAACACCTCTAGAAAGCAATTCGTAGTACACACACTATCGCTAGTCCACCTGATAGGTAACATTATCTTTTGTGGATGTGCGCAGATCTTCGTCTGGGGAGTTGCTGTTTTGTTTGGGCTCAAAAATTCCTTTCTTTTCCTTATGTTAACATAAAGTCACCACTTTTCGTCACCAATCATGGTACAGCATAGGAATAGTAGGTGTTTTTCACAAGTCAGTTGATGAACAAGCAGAGATGTACATGTGACCTCCCGTAGACATTTGTGACTTTGGCTTTGAGCGTGCGGTATCCATATACCCAATTTTTGAACCTTCCCCATTGCATGCAAATGTCGCACGATAGTACAATGATCACAGTTCATCGCATTTACTAGTCCCGGAGTACACTGAAGTGGAGCATTTTGGATTAATGCATTTAAAGGATCTTCATGAAACCCCAAACGTCTTCGTGAATGCAAAGAGTCACAAATGTCAATTCCTGAATGCAAAGAGTCACAAGTGTCCAAACGATTCTCCTTCAAACGAGAAACCCTTTCCTTGGCGTGCTTTGTCCAATGACATTATGGCCATACACAGCGCAAATGTTTCTGGCTGTCTCCGCCGCTCTCACTCCTTTATTGAAGGGGGTTGCTCGAAGTGAGCAGTACGTGAGGAGGGTTGTTGGAGGGAGAGCGATTTGCAATGGATGTAGGAGTAAGTCGGACATATTGAGATTTCTCCACTTGGCATTCCGTATTCTAGCGCCCACAGCTCCGCTCGTTACCTCCAAATGAGAAACATCAATATTTAAACTCAAATAGCTACAGTGAACCGCAAATACAAAATGACAATCGATAAATAAACTCATGGTAAGTGGAATACCAACATTCAAACAAAACCGCTACGAACTTAAGCATCAACTTAATATGTATTTGTTTTTAAAATTATTACTTGGCAGTTCCACATCAAATATTTAAAGCAAAATGTTGTGTCTTCTTTAATATAGTCAACTGATGTACTGTTTATCAGAAATGGACTGGGTTGCTCGAAGTGAGCACTACGTAAGACGGTTGTTGGAGGGAGAGCGATACGGAAAGAATGTAGGATGATTCCACAGGTTGCATTAGGAGGGAAGCTGGTTCAGACACAGTTGAAGGGATCTTTGACATTCCTAAATAGGGGTGCAATAGGGCTAGGACGTAGGCGGCGATAGCGTAATGGGGAAGGGAGACAGGATGAGAGGCTACAGGCGTATTGCCGCTGTAGATAATATACAAGAATGGAGAAAGCACACAGCCTTGAGGCACACCTACAGTGGGATGGAAGATGCTAAATTTCTTGTTGTTTATTATTGAATACAGTGTGGGGTTGCGATAAAGTATGCAATATGAGAGAAATAGTTTAGTGGAAGGACATGCGTCTGGAGTTGCAAAACGAGAGCAGAATGCTCCACACAGTCATATGCTTTCTCAAGGCCATGGAACTGAAATATGGCAGATTGACGTTTTTTACATTAGTTGAGAGAGATGGTGTTTAAGCTACAGAAGCTGGTCATCAGAGGAAAACTCTGGATGAAATCCACAGTGGATGACAAGAAGGGGTAGCCGTCGGTTTAGGTCGGCAGCAAAAGGATTCGAAGGTTTTGGTAAACACAGAACTGAGGCTGATGGATAGGAAGATTTCCACATCTCAGACAGAAGTCTGTGTGTAGCATCGCAGTGTACACGTTGATAAGAATTTATTGGAAAGACCTGTGACCACGGCTCGCCTTATTATGGCACAAAGCGGGTGCACCAAGCACGTTCAGCTATAAAACAGCGACAGATCTCCTCGATCCACCGACTGACTGAGCCGTTTAGTGCCGCAAACGCAACCTCTTTAGAACTACCGCTGATACTCACTGAAGCGCCTTCCGCAGCAGGTCGTGCCGGACGGGCGTGCCGTCTATGGGGCAGGTGGCGGACGTGTCGAGCAGCCAGCGCGCCAGGCACTGCGAGTGGAACTGGTGGCCGCACGGCAGCGCCCGCACGCACTGCCGCACCTGCAACACCGCAACACCCCTGTCACCGGCCGTGGGGACTCAACACGCTACCAGGTGGGTGCTGGCGTTGTCCAGGCCTACATTAGGTGGCAAAAGGAGTGAAATATATCTACAGGGTGATATTTATACACGCAGACAAACTGCTGAAAACGATCCGTGATGCGACAAGGAGCAAAAAATGCCATGTGGACATGTGGCCAGAAGTGCATTCCAAGGGAGATGTACCCACTTGAAGGTAGAGACAAAAGATCTTTCTTTGATAGCGTTGGTTTCAGTGACTGACAAACAGAACAAGCAAGTGAAAATTTTCTGTGTATATTAGTGTTTAAGCTCCACATTCAATAGGGCAGGAGCTACCCACCAGGTTAGCCTGCTTCCTTGACTCGGATAGGCGCGCAGGCCCCGAATCGAATCCGCCCGTCGGGTGAACGACGAGGGCCGGTGTGCCGGCCATCGTGGATGTGGTTTTTAAGCGGTTTCCGCATCCCCCTAGATGAATACCGGGCTGGGCCCCACGTCTCGCCTCAGTTACACAGCTCGCACACATCTGAACACTTTCACACCATTCCATGGATTACACTAGTCGCAGAGAGTTGTGGTACACTAATTCCTTCCCAGGGGGGAGGGGGTACGGAGACGCAGCAGGAAGGGCATCCGGCCACCCCTTTAACTAACATTGCCACAGCCGATTAACCATGCCGACCCTGCGTATCAGTGGGAAAAACGGCACAAGCAGAAGAAAGAAAAGAAAAGTCTCAATAGGGCAGGAGCTCGAACACCATCGCACAGGCACAATATCCTTCGTCCAACTAGAGACATGCCTTCCACCAGGGCACCAGGGGTAGCAGTGTCACCCGCAGGAGGTGCAAATATGCCACCCTTTGAGGCTTTCAAGAAAGATGACAAGTGCAACGAGGCGGTAGCCAATTATCCCCGCCCACACCTAGAGGCTGAATCGTTGTAGAAGGCTCGCTGTCACCGTACCATAGTGATTCTCCGTACAAGGTTTGTGACTGGATTCGAGACTTCCTTGTCGCTCTTAACGGAAAAAAATCGACAGATTTGAAGGTAATTTTCACATGTCCCCCAATGGAACCGTTATTGTCTATAACATACTGGACGTCCCAAAAATGTTGCAACAAACTTTGAGTAGTTCTAAAGGGTGTCTTGAGGAAAAATTCGGCAAAAATTGGAGATTTTGGAGGGTTTCAGGAGAAAAAGAAACTGCGGAGGAAACCTGTGTCCGAAATCGTCATCCACCGACGTAACAGAGCATCGCTTTCATAATAAACAGAGCTGAGTCTTATCCGTTGGTACGACCTATCAGCGTGGAAAGTCACGTTTGCTGTTGAAGGGGTGACCCATGGCAGGCGCCAGCGCCTATAACTTCGACGCTCACCTGCATCGTTGGATAACGTTTCTGGACACCAATCCCTGTCCTAGATTTGTTCCGTAAGACATCCTCTACAATCCATCTAAGTGTGTCTCAACATTTTTGGGACACCTCGTATATAAATGCTGGTAGAAAATGTCGGCAGCTCCACATAGCTGTTCGCAGATGATGCGGTTGCCTATAAGAAGATAGCAATGTCAGAAAGTATGCATTTGCAGAATGACCTGCAGAGGATAATGAATGTAAATAAATGTGACAAGTTGCGCATACACGGGAAAAGAAACCTCAGTTGTTTAACAGACAATATTTTATAACTCGGAAAGATACAGATAGAAACTGCTTATATCATAGTGCCTCCATGTTATTTATATCCCGAATTACCTGGAAAAATTGCATTAATTTTCACGTGTTCTCTTAATATTTTGTCCAACATTCCACGTTCAGACCAGTAGGTTCCTTCATCGCATAATCCAGCTTTACAGTTGTATCATGACGAGTCACAGAAGGAGAGTTATTCTTCGTAGTTATTATGCACTGATTTGGTTGCAAATTACTCTAAAGTGACAATAAAAACTACAAGAACATTTAGCGGCCAGTTAAAAATAGTGTCAGTCGCGACCTTAAGCAAGAGTTTTGGCTTTTCGCGGCCAGTCGGCTTTTCGTTAGATCAACTGATATATGTGGGTAGCACCACTAGCAGAACGAATTTTGTGGCGAACCTTGACTTATCCTGCCATAGGGACCCGTTAAATTAAATTCTTTTCAGTGGTTAAAACGCGCAATATAACGACTATGTTACAAATGCGTTCAGTGCGTCTGAAAAGTTTTCACTGTTCACATTACACGTCGCTGCACCTTCATTGGTTTCATACTCATGCATTTCACTTCAGTGAACCAAAGTCAGTTGTCAAAATAAACGTATCGCACAATGTGTGTTCCCGCAGTGACCTCTAGTCACACTCCTGTACACTCTGCAGAACCAAGTCTTGTTTACGGTAAAAGCGCATCCGTTTCTGGGTCACTTTGTTGTCCATCTGTCTGTCTTTCTATCTGTCTGTCCGATTGATACAATCCTTTTCCTCAAGAACGCATAGACGAATAAAGTTGAAATTTATGCTTCACATCAAGGTCTACGGTCCCTTGGCGATATATAAAAGTGAAGCCTTTAAACACATGCAATCAAAAGATACGACCATTTATGTCACATACAGTATTTTGATTCTAGCAAAGTCATTCTTCGAAACCTAAAGCGTACTTCCCGTTGACGTAGGATCATGAAATTAGACTAGAAGGCTAGTTTCACTCTACAACCAAAGGAAAAAATCCGAAAATTGTTAATTCGTCATTGTATCATGCGAAAAAATTTTGCAATTTGCTATCAGACTGTCTGTCTACCCCTCTGTCTGTTGATACCACTTTTTTCTCCGGAATGGGTAGACCTATCAAGATGAAATTTACGTCACAAACAAAGATCTATTGTCCCTCGGTTGTGTAGCAAACACAAGCTTCTTAGTCAGTGCATTCAAAAGACACGGCCATTTATGTCACATATTTTGATACTCGCACTCGTTCATCAAAACCTATAAAGCCCTTCCCGTTGACCTAGAGTAATGAATTTAGACAAGAAGAAAGGTTTCACACCACAAGTACGGGAAGATTCCGAAATTTTTAAGTTGTAATACTGATGATGAAGTCTCATACTCCTTTACAGAGCTTAGGGGACGATGCGGGCGACCCCGTACTGCTGTATTATGCAAGGTCCTAGCAGAGGTGGTTTGCCATTGCCTTCCTCCGACCGTAATGGGAATGAATAACGATGAAGACGACACAACAACACCCAGTCATCTCGAGGCAGGTAAAAATCCCAGACCCCGCCGGGAATCGAAACCGGGACCCCACGCTCGGGAAGTGAGAACGCGAGACCACAAGCTATGAGACGAAAATTATCTTACATTTTTTGTTATTCGACTTCATACTATAAATTAAAATTTTCTCGGGAGTCTTGGAATCCCTGGCAGCAATATCTTGCCAGAACCAGTGCCGATAACAGGCAAACATTGTCATATCCTCGATTCCCGGAAAGGATGAACTGTCTATGGATATAATTAAGTTTGAACGGAACCCTCAGTGAGCGCGACCTCCGCGTACCTGTCCATTTTTTCCACCATGCTCTGCAGGATGAGAGATTTCCATTAACAACTGGAAATGGTAAGTAATGTATCATTAATACGAATTGATAAAAAAAGAATTAGTCGAAATCGTGTATTCATTCAGCGGAAATAAATTGCAAATAACCGGAGAGACCCGCCTGATGCGTAAAAAGCTTGATCCCGACGTATATAAACCATATGCACACAGGAACGTTTCATACATTTATGGCTGTACGTCGTTTCTGAAAGCTCTCCATGACTGCATACTATAAATTAAAGGTCCCCTTAGCGCTTTTCTATATGTATTTGAAGCATAATCTGAGGAACTGCTCTACTAATTTTAACAACGTTTTCACGAATAGGTAGTCTGATTCGCGAGGAAGGCTTCCGTATATAATTTACAGATATTTTCTGCAAATTGGGTGAACTTTGATTAATTAAAAGCCTCCTCCCCCCTCTACGCTTTCTGTCTATATATGAAGGCCAATCGCAAGAACCCATGCAGGCATTTTGATACGGTTTTCATTAATAGACTAATTTACGAAGACGATTTACGTGCACAGCGTGAATCACCAAAAACTTGCACCGCAGATATTGCGAAAGTGGAAAGTGCTGTTGACGTGAGGTTTTAACAGAATGGATTGCTAGTCAGGGACTCGTATTCTTAACCAATCAACAGATTGTAATAATTTTTGTGCATATATACACTTTTTTAAATGGAACAATGCCTATTGACATTAACAGACTAAAATCAGGGTCGATTATAACTAAGTGGTGTTTGTTAAAGGATTCCAGTGCCAGTCGTTTCGGAGATGCAAATTTTGAAAAGTTTCCACACCGGCACTTGTATGTGCCATTCAACCTGCGTAGTTGCTACAGGGTGTTTCAAAAATGACCGGTATATTTGAAACGGCAATAAAAACTAAACGAGCAGCGATAGAAATACACCGTTTGTTGCAATATGCTTGGGACAACAGTACATTTTCAGGCGGACAAACTTTCGAAATTACAGTAGTTACAATTTTCAACAACAGATGGCGCAGCAAATTATGTGAAAGATATATAAGACAACGCAGTCTGTGGGTGCGCCATTCTGTACGTCGTCTTTCTGCTGTAAGCGTGTGCTGTTCACAACGTTCAACTGTGCTGTGGACAACATGGTTTATTCCTTAGAACAGAGGATTTTTCTGGTGTTGGAATTCCACCGCCTAGAATACAGTGTTGTTGCAACAAGACGAAGTTTTCAACGGAGGTTTAATGTAACCAAAAGACCGAACAGCGATACAATAAAGAATCTGTTTGAAAAATTTCAATGGACTGGGAACTTGACGGATGAACGTGCTGGAAAGGTAGGGCGACCGCGTACGGCAACCACAGAGGGCAACGCGCAGCTAGTGCAGCAGGTGATCCAACAGCGGCCTCGGGTTTCCGTTCGCCGTGTTGCAGCTGCGGTCCAAATGACGCCAACGTCCATGTATCGTCTCATGCGCCAGAGTTTACACCTCTATCCATACAAAATTCAAAAGCGGCAACCCCTCAGCGCCGCTACCATTGCTGCACGAGATACATTCGCTAACGATATAGTGCACAGGATTGATGACGGCGATATGCATGTCGGCAGCATTTGGTTTACTGACGAAGCTTATTTTTACCTGGACGGCTTCGTCAATAAACAGAACTGGCGCATATGGGGAACCGAAAAGCCCCATGTTGCAGTCCCATCGTCCCTGCATCCTCAAAAAGTACTGGTCTGGGCCGCCATTTCTTCCAAAGGAATCATTGGCCCATTTTTCAGATCTGAAACGATTACTGCATCACGCTATCTGGACATTCTTCGTGAATTTGTGGCGGTACAAACTGCCTTAGACGACACTGCGAACACCTCGTGGTTTATGCAAGATGGTGCCCGGCCACATCGCACGGCCGACGTCTTTAATTTCCTGAATGAATATTTCGATGATCGTGTGATTGCTTTGGGCTATCCGAAACATACAGGAGGCGGCGTGGATTGGCCTCCCTATTCGCCAGACATGAACCCCTATGACTTCTTTCTGTGGGGACACTTGAAAGACCAGGTGTACCGCCAGAATCCAGAAACAATTGAACAGCTGAAACAGTACATCTCATCTGCATGTGAAGCTATTCCGCCAGACACGTTGTCAAAGGTTTCGGGTAATTTCATTCAGAGACTACGCCATATTATTGCTACGCATGGTGGATATGTGGAAAATATCGTACTATAGAGTTTCCCAGACCGCAGCGCCATCTGTTATTGACAATTGTAACTACTGTAATTTCGAAAGTTTGTCTGCCTGAAAATGTACTGTTGTCCCAAGCATATTAAAACAAACGGTGTACTTCTATCGCTGCTCGTTTAGTTTGTATTGCCGTTTCAAATATACCGGTCATTTTTGAAACACCCTGTAGGTGCTACGTTGCTATGTTTCCTTACGGAATGCTTGTGTGTACCCTGAGTGCACTGCCACTTTCTAGTCAGTTAGTGTGTGACAGTCCAAGTACTAGGTCGTGAGTGGAGATGGGATTTACCAATACAGAAAAGGCTGTTATGCTCATTGTGTATGGAGAGTGTAGGCGGCAAGGTATCCCATTAGATGTCACCATCTCGGCAATTATTTATTAGTCTCTTCAACCAGTTACATGAAAGTGGTGTTGTGACACCTAGACAACGTAACACAAGGAAGCAAGTGACGACAGAAGAAGGAGAAAATAATGTTCTTGCAGCTGTTGTTCCGCACGTTAACTCCCGCGCATCCCACAAGGAAGTAGCATAAGTTACGAAGTGTCCTACGCATTCTCTCTCCATCAAGAACTGCATGGAAACGATTATAAAAATCGGGTTAACTTCTGTACATGAACGTTAGGACAGAGTACTCCAAATATTTGGTACATCTTGTTTAGTAATGAAGCCACATTTAGCAACCATGGCCAGATAAATCACCGAAATATGCAGTATTTCTCTGTTGACAATGCTTGTTGGCTTCGTCAGATGGAACGTCAGCGTCAATGGGATGTAACCGTGTGGTGGGAGATAGTGAACTAACAGCTCATAGGCGCGTTTTTTATAGGCGAAACACTAAACGCCCACTAGTATCACAGACTCCTAAGTGACTATCTTCGGCAGATGCTAGAAGACATTCCTCTCCAGACTAGGAGGAACCTATGGTACCAACATGATGGCTACGCAGACCATAATGCACGAAGTACTACATGATGCCTTCACGAGTTGTTTCTAAAAAATTGGATTGGACGCAAGGACCTGTACCTCAGCCAGCCCTTTCCCCAGATTTAATGACTGTAGACGTTTATCTGTGAGGAAACCTGGAAGACGCTGCCTACAAGGACATATCAACTACATCCGGGGACGTATTACTGGAGCTTGCTCGGGCGTCTCTGCTGAAACGCTAGTATGTGTGCAGCAGTCGTTCCATACCAGACTCGAAGCCGATATTGCCGTTTCCGGTGATCAGTTTGAACACAAGTTGCGATGATCAGTTGTCTGGTTAGTGGTCAGAATCCACATAAAAAGTGTATGCAGTTGTGTTTTTCTTTAGTGTATGCTACCACAGGTACTGCGCAAGTGTAAGTGTGGAAAATTTTCCAAATACGATATCTCGTAAACGACTCATTCTAGATCCTGCAACAAGCACAAGTGACATTCTAATTTATTCTACTTGCCAATACGCATTGTTCTATTTACAAAAGTGTTATATTTGCACGAAAGTACACTATCTACGTATTACTACAATCTGTTGATTGTATAACAACATGAGCCCCAGACTACCAAACCATTCTCGGAAAACAGCGTATCAATAGCACTTCCCATTTCTGCAATATTTGCGGTGTAGTTTTAGGTTATCCGTACTGTATAATTTATTAGCTCGACGCTAGACAAGTCGTCCGGTAGCGGATACTTAGTGCTTGGCTCAAATGGCTCTGAGCACTATGGGACTTAACATTTGAGGTCATCAGTCCCCTAGACTTAGAACTACTTAAGCCTAAGGACATCACACACATCCATGCCCGAGGCAGGATTCGAACCTGTGACAGTAGCAGCATCACGGTTCCGGACTGAAGCGCCTAGAACCGCTCGGCCACAGCGGCCGGCCTACTTAGTGTTACCAGTGCGAAGGCGAGGAGGGTTACTTATGTAACTTAAGCCGGCCGGTGTGGCGGAGCGGTTCTAGGCGCTTCAGTCCGGAACCGCGCGACGGCTACGGTCGCAGGTTCGAATCCTGTCTCGAGCATGGATGTGTGTGATGTCCTTAGGTTGGTTAGATTTAAGTAGTTCTAAGTTCTAGGGGACTGATGACAGATGTTATGTCCCATAGTGCTCAGAGTCATTTGCGTAAGTTAAAGCAAATACTGCTACGGGTTAAACAAATAATGCTGTACCACAGTAGCATGGAAATCACGGAAAACGCAGAGGACAAATTCCTGCAATACACATATATGTGTGTGTGCTTTCTTTCAAGATGAGAAAAATGCCGAATTAATTTTTATTGGCCACAGAGATTAAAAAAAAGCACAATGAGGAGTGACTTTCTCATAAACAGTGATACCCCACAGTAACAGGAAAAGTTAAGTGGAAAGACGAACGGGAAGTGTAACAAAAATTGACATGTTCCTGAGAACTGTCACACAGGCAAGTATAGCGGTTATTAGTGGCTTTCATATTCTTGTTTCAGTGCTGAGACAAACTATTTACAAAGTAAAAAAAAACTGCAACATCTGCATGTACATCTTAAGGCTTTTTCCATTTATGAGTGGATTTCTTTTTTCTTATTTTTCTGTCCTGATAGGTGATAACGCCAGCAGCTCATTACGAAGAAACTCACAATGCCAACACAATTATGCCGTAACCCAAGAGGAAGCTCCGTTCTAGAACGTTAATCCGCCTTTCTTTTAAGAATGTACACTGTCCCACCACTTTCATGACTTTTTTTCTGCAAGAGTGATTTTGAAGGACGCTGATGAACGATCCTGTAGCTGACGCTTTTCGATCATCCTCCAGCGTAAGACTATCCTAAATTATTCGCTTCTTCGTAGCGGAGTAGGAACAATGTGTATGGAAATTAGCTGGAAACAACTGATTTTTATAAACGTATGTAAGTTGACGATGCATGCTGTGTATCAGTCTTTTGACACTACTGTCTTCTCTCCACACAGTCGCTACAAATCGCACATCGTCTGACTGTAAGAGGCAAGCATTCCACGCTGTCGAACAATACTAAAAATTCCTTTCAGAAAAGCACAAAATAATGGAAGCCTTAGGAACTGGGAACTATCTTTCATGCCCATCTACTTCTGGATAACAGTATTTATGAGAGAATGATATTTATTTTCATCTCTCTTCATTACGAGTTCATCAGATCAGCCTCTATAGTTGGTACCAAAACCATTAGGCTGGCAAGAGCGTTTCATGTGTGACGGCACAGTATAGTAATAACACTTGGATACAGTTTACATAGATACATGTACATGGATTACAATTAACATAAGATCGGTTCCAGGATTAATATTCACTCTGCTGCGGAGTTTGCTTTGATACGGAACTTCCTGGCAGATAAACTGTGTACGGGACCAGGATCCGAATAGGCGACCTTGCGCTTTTGCGGGCAGGTGCTCCACCAACTGAGCAATTCACGCACGACCCACCATCTGTACTCACCGCTGTTCCTCCGCCAGGACTCCTCAGCTTCCAAACTTCACAGAAGTACTCACGCGAAACTTGCAGGACTAGCCCTTCTGGGAGAAAAGATATTGCAGAGACATAGATCATCGACAGCCTAGGGGATATTTTCCAGAATGAATTTTCATTCTGCAGCGGAGTATGAACTGAACAGAATCTCCCTGTCAGACGAGATACTGGCGGAAGTAAAGCTATGAGGCAGATTGTGTCATGCTTGGGCAGCTCAGGGCATTTGCTTGAGAAGACAAGGGTCCTGGTTTCGAGTCCGGTGCGCACACAGTTTTAATCTGCCAGGAAATCTCCTAAATTTGGTTAGTTTTGAAAATTCCCTTTGTAAACATAGTAAAACCGAGACGGTACAGTCACGGTAAGTCCTAATTTTCGAATGTATTATCATACATTAGTTTAGGGTTTATGCTGTAGCAAGTGACCATTATGAATAACTTACACGTTTTTGTGCAACTGAAATGTTAGGAAAGTGGAAAACAGTACAGTGTAAGTACATTTATACAGTTTATTGCAAATGACTCTCGTGGCATAAAGTCAAAGTGTATTAGATTCGCACGCTTCGTGGAGTACAGACATCTCAGGTAAGGCTGTTCCCAAACTGCACTTAAGCTCAGAGGTGGGGACCGAAATTGCGACAAATAATCCCGTAAAATCTTGAATAATTTTCTACAAAGTCCGCTGAGTTATCCATGTAAATAAGAATAATATTGCTCTCGATGTGTTGTCCTTATTTTAGTAGCGTGTTAATAACACGTGCACGTCGCTGCCTTCAGAGTACAGTCTGCAAACTGCAGATAATTATTTGCCAAATTCATACCCTTTAATGTGGACTCTTAAGTAACTTCAGAGAACCCGTAAATTAAAGATGCGTTATGAAACTGCAATTTCTTTTTGTTGTGTTGGCAGAAGAGCCAACACCGTGATACTAGAGGAGGCCGAAATGCACGCGTTTTAGATCACGTACGCTGGCGTGAGGAGGGAAGGACTATACTGACGTGAAGTCTGGAACACGACAAGGAATTATAATTCAGAAAGCGGACGGAAGTAGTTTGATACTTAACTTTAATCCATTAATGATGAACGTCGCTCGTGACGGTACATGATTCACAATATTATCTGTCAAGAATAGTAACTGAATATGGCGCCTTGCTAGGTCGTAGCAAATGACGTAGCTGAAGGCTATGCTAAACTGTCGTCTCGGCAAATGAGAGTGTCTGTAGTCAATGAACCAACGCTAGCTAAGTCCGCTGTACAACTGGGGTCAGTGCTAGGGAGTCCCTCTAGACTAGACCTGCCGTGTGGCGGCGCTCGGTCTGCAATCACTGATAGTGGCGACACGCGGGTCCGACGTACACTAACGGACCGCGGCCGATTTAAAGGCTACCACCTAGCAACTGTGGTGTCTGGCGGTGACACCACACTTTTTCTGTGCATTCTGGCTGAGGTGAACCTGTCCATACATAACAATCATAAGTGCTTATGCCTTCTTTGAATTCCACAGAAAACATTATGCTAAAGCATTAAAAATTTTACATTCATGTCATGTCAAGACGTGAACTGTATTGGAACAATACGTCAAATGTGAATCTGTCATGTTTCTCTTGCCCACGGAAGGTTTACTGTGCTCTACGTTGATAAACCAGGTAGTAGTTCATCATTAATAAAGTGTGGCTCACCAAAAAATCCACCAGTTACCGTTTTGTAAGTACGTTTGTGCGACTTTTGTCAACATGGAAAATTATACGTAATAACGTGGCTGAGTAGTGCATCGCCATAACCCACTTATTTCGTTTGATTTCAAGAGTATTGTAATTCAATTACCGGGCAAAATAATGCAACTTTTAATCATAAACCTTTAATTTACCAATAACACAGTTAAGTTTAATGCATGATATTAACCTTATTTGTGTCTTTCATACATAATTTTGATATCATTCTGAACGTATAAATATTGCTTTGTATGTCTGTATGAGTTTGTGTGGTAGTATCTATGAACACAGAACAGTAATATCAGTCTCCCTCTATATAGCGTGTAACTTAAGAAGCTAAATACAATCTAATTCGTCCACCAAAACTGAGGTCTATCAGATAACCTATTAAAACTCGTGGCATACCTGTCACTAATTTCATTTGTTTTGTGATGATTTGGCTTCCATAAAGGGTACCGTTAGTGATGTTTAATTGTTTATTCACTATGTGGGCGCTGGTCACAAGCAACACACCGATTACCGGCCCGTTAACTTCGATTCATTATTTGGAAAATTCTGCGAGCGTTATAGTTTAAGTCAGTTAATGGAATTATAGTTAATATTTCAAAATTGTACAAACAGTTACACTGTATCCCAGGAAAATCTCAATGTAGGTATGCATTTCACAACTCTTTAGGTGCGTTGGTGAGGGGAGAGGATTTTTTTATTCATCATCAAATGTAAAGCAACGGTACAATGATGGCGGAGAGGGATGGACGTTGATTTTCTTGAATATTTAGAGCGAACGCGAAGTTATACCTTAGTGGACCGTGTTTATACATAAACTAATAATCATTCAGATATTACTACGGACTGATGTTTTCCGGCGGATTGAAAATAAAAAAGAAACATTTGTCAGAGAATCCTCTGGGACCAAAATTTTCCGCGTCTTTGTGTCTCCTCCAGCATTCGAGTTCGATTACTCTAACAGCCGCTGCGCTGGTTTAGAGACAAAGACAGAAAAAAACGATCATGGAGAGCGGTGCAGCGAGCGCTTTCTCTTTTATGTGTATTAAAGCTTGTTCCAGATGAAGCAGTCGACGCGAGAAAAGCGGGACACTGAATGAACTGCCGTTCATTTATATCGCGACGTTTTAAAGCGCTGGGACGGCTGTGCTTCTCTCGAAAGCTGATGTCAAAGCACCAGCAAAAGATCTCTGTTTCTGTGCGTAAAAAGAGGAGGACAAAGGTTCAGAGCTTTCTGCCAGGAGCGAAAAGAAATGGGCCATTAACAGATTGCGCTTTCCCCCTACCCGCGTGAATAATTCACTTGCATTCGTCAAGACGCTTTGTCGCTCGTTCAAAGGGGCGAAAGTGGGACACGCAAAGCAATGAATACAGAAATGCGTCGGCGAGGAGAGTGCGCGTTCTGTGTTTTCGTCCACCGACACTGAGAAATGTTCACCAACAGACCACTCTCCTTTCGGGTAATACAGCTACATGGAATGTAAAACGTTTAAACGAATCCCACTGAAGGTACTGTATATATGTTACCTGCGAGTGGTTTAAAGAAGAGGTACTCGAAATGCGGGTCCAGAAAAACTACATCATCTTAATGCTGCTTTCCCGTGTGTATAAAGCATGAAAAAGTCTCTTTAATGAAACTCGGAAATACATCGTACCAATACAGTTATACAAATAGTCCTGCATCAAGTCTCCTACCAACATCTGGACATTTGGAAAGTTTGTATGTTTAATGTCTGTTTCAGCGGAACTATAATTACTTATGTCGACCCCCAACGACCGCTTGGTTCAAAAATCGTTCAAATGGCTCTGAGAACTATGGGACTCAATATCTGAGGTCATCAGTCCCCTAAACTTAGAACCACTTAAACCTAATTAACCTAAGGACATCACACACATCCATGCCGAGGCAGGATTCGAACCTGCGATCGTAACAGCAGCGCGGTTCCGCACTGAAGCGCCGAGAACCGATCGGCCACAGCGGCCGGCTGACCACTTTGTCCATGGGACGCTAAGCCGTTACTTTATTGGGAATCAGCAACGTTGAGAGATAGACAATTATTACAAAATCACATTGTCATCTCTTACTTCCCTTTCAATGCAGTGACTTTCCTTTGAGATGGACACTGAACACAAATAATGCCGCAGTTTTTACTTTAAAATGTACGTTATATGAGCTAAAATTAAAAATGTGTTTACGGGTTGTGTGCACAAAGAAACTGCAGATGAATAAGATAAGTTTAATGTGGCAGCATTTAAAAACAAAAGAGGAAAGGAAGATTAGCGTTTAGCATACAATCAACGTTTACACTCAAGGGAAGAAAATATCAACTGTACAAACAAGTTACGGTTTTTTCTGTTGCGTAATGTTATCAAGAGTGCTGGTACATAGATCGTACATATGGCATAGATACATCATATGTGCCGTCAAACATAAATTCCATAAATGATTCCCATATACGTCAACAGATGAGGTGCTTATAAGGCAACATGATAAATACCTCAACACAATCTAAATTTGAATACCTTTTCTGCAGCACACTTAAGTCACATGTACAGTAAAAATATTGGAATTTCGTTTTACTCGATAAGCCAATATCTTTAAATAAAACATTTTTAGAATACGTCACCCTCAGGTGGACCACGGCTTCCGTCAGTCGATTTCGATGTCTGTGAACCAAATATGAATAACTCAAGAAAAATTATCGCTCATGACTATACCATACGCACATAATAAAAAACATTCCTCTGAGATGTCAGGCGTTTCAGCACATATCTGCAATTTCGTTTTCGTAATATATAGCTGGGGCCATCTCAAACGAATACTGCTCGTCACGTCCTTCATCCATTGTCGGTGGAAGGCGTCGTTTTTCCCGTTATTAAAAAAACTATTTTTAAAGCGTAATTTTTCCTGTCCACTCGATAAAGCGGTCCTAGATTAGGCTGTTACGATGTTTGTTTTGTTGATATGTATTAAAAGACACCGTGAAACACAAAGAATAATCAGTACTCCAACAGCAATATGGTCCGCACTTGTGACATTATTGTTCATATATTTTAAAATTTTTTTGTAAATATTTTATTGAAACTGTTAAAGCAGAAGTAGAGACATCTTGCTTGAAGCGAAATCGATACTGAAACTCTGTGATAAGATTAAAATGAACGTACATATTAAGAAAAAGGGTGTAATATTTACTTTTAATTACTGTAAAGATATCTATTTGTTATAATTATTGAATGTAAAAAGGTGCTATAATGTAATTATGTATGTAATAGTTACTGGCACTCACTTAGGACTGTATGAGATATGTGTAGTATAAAAGATGGAGTAGTTCCGTCAGGAACGGAAAGCTGTGTAAGCGTAGAAAAAGGTGGGTGCGGAAACGTTTGGCGCGCTTTGGCGGGCGCGAACAAAGTCAGTCGGTGGACAGTGATCTTAGAGGCAGCACGTACAGCGCCAGCATAGTGTGGAGTGCGGCATATTGTTGCATTTTGCCTCGGTTGGAAACTGCAGTTTATCACGGCCTGGTATGGGGAGAAAAACGGGCTATTGATTATAAGATGGATCATCGCTATGAAGCGGAAATAAGTCCGACATGGATAACTGCTCTTGGCCGTTCTGATATTAATGCAGTTGTTGCCACCAACGCCACCGTCGCTGATCACAGCTTACAGGGTACGACATATTAGTTATGTATTACAGTGTGTGCCAGGAAGTTGAAATGTGCTTTAAGAATAATAACCTTCATCCAAATTAACAATTGTGTCCACCTGATAATTTATCCCGCTCATAAACCAAGCAGGATCCTAACCTGGTAAATGAAAATTCCGAGTGACCTGTATTCAGACAAGACTGTAAAATCTTTAATATATTGTTGGCAAATCAGTGATTAATCAGTGAAATAATTGATGGAAAGAATAAATGAGAATTTCATAATTAACATTGCTATTATTTTCTGTGTTAAAATGATTACGTAAGGGTATGCCAAGTTCAGATACCACATTAGATAAACTGTTTGCTGCTTTCACATTACGTACTGATGAAAGGAAATATTAAGTTGATGGTTAATGGTGATAAATAGTAACGTTTAACAGTTTATAGTGAATCAATGAAATGTTGAGTACCAAATATGTCGATGTAGAAACATCCCCTGTGCAAATTTACTTTTGCTTTCATGAAATCAATCTGTTTGCTTACGCAATTGGGTACTGTAGTTTTGTTTCGAGCGGCTAAACTTTTCTTGTATTGCTGAACCATCTTCTATCTAAATCTAAAGTGAAGTCTGTTAGGTAAGTAGGGAGTTGCAATATTTTCCGCTGTCCTATTCAGCTTCATTACGTGTGCCTAAATAGACTGCCGAATAATAGTGTACCACCAATCACATATATTGTTATCGATGCAAAATTGTAGTCTAACTACTGTTATTTGCCATACCTCTGAACTATTTGAAGAAATGAGTTAAAGTTTGATGCTTATTCCTTAGGTTAACACACACGATTATTACACTTGTTTTTGTGGTTTTTCTGTCCGGATAGGTAACTGTATTGCTAAGAAAATGTTCAAATGTGTGTGAAATCGTATGAGACTTAACTGCTAAGGTCATCAGTCCCTAAGCTTACACACTACTTACCCTAAGTTATCCTAAGGACAAACACACACACACACGCCCGAGGGAGGACTCGAACCACGGCCGGGACCAGCCGCATTCTCCCTGACTCCAGCGCCCTACACCGCTCGGCTAATCCCGCGCGGCTAACTGTATTGCTGTTTGTTACATTGCTTGTTATTAACAGCATAGTATAAGAACATTACAGTTGGCTATGCATGACAGTATGTTTTGTAAACCAATTCAGAGAATACAAAATACACGTAGGTATTACATCTGGTTCTACATATCAGGAAAGTAAATAATATTGCCGTATGGTGCTTATTAAGTCAAAAAGTAAACGGATCAGAGATGCTGATAGCCTATATTTCTAGACTACTAAATTTCTGTTAATTATGAAATTCTAATAGTAACGGATCACACATCTTTGAAATAACTTATGGGCCTGAAGGATCTGATTCGCTCAGTGATTAGATGGGAATTACAGTTTAGTGAATTTGACCTTGAAATTATAAGATGTCCCAGTAAAATTCACAGTAATGCCGACACTCTTAGCCCAAAAGTGCACGCTGTGGAGCGTGTTGAGATTTCTACGGACAAATGCCGAAAAATACAAGGGAATAATCCAGACGTTGAATGAATCGCAACGGCAACACACTTATATCATGAGAATTGGATACTATACGGACGGACCATGCATGGACGACATACAGTTGTAACAGTGAGTTTACACAACAAAGTACTGAAGCAAGTCGACGATGTTATTCTGGCAGGGCATAGAGAATGGAGAGTTCCGGTACAACCGGTTGCCGAAAACAGCTGACAGAGGTTCCGCAAGCATGGTTCAGAGCAGTAAATGAGGCTCTATCTACATTGTGCACAAATGACATAACTTAGACATCAGTGGATGCCCTTGAAAGGACTACTAGAAGTAACCCAAGTTTTTAAATTGATTGGTATGACGATCCTTGGACTCTCTGGGCAAACAGGGGCACGAAACTGCCGTGTCTTCACCATCAGTGATCACTTCTCGCGTTATATCTTGATGACTGTCATTGCCAACCAGCTACCTGAAGCAGAGGCGCAACCCATGTTCAACAAGTGGATATTAAAATTCGAACCACTAAAGGGTCTTACAGCAGATCGAGGCGCCGCTTTTGTGTCTTAAGTAATCCAGCTCTTGGACTAATGAATTTCATTTATCCACAAGACAATGAAAGGACAGCGGGTACACAAAACCACAAGCAAGTTGCTAAGTCATTATATGAAAAATTATTATAATGAACGGTATGGCTTGTTGTCACCATGTTGTAGCAGCTTACAGCTGGGAGCACGGTGCTTTTGTCCTTTGAGGTCATTTTTAGCTAGTCAAACCACCTCCTAGGTAGGACGTTCCGGCCCTACACGGATTCGCGAAGAAGTTGAAAGCCGTCTGGCACCAGGTTAATTAGGCAAACACTGGAAATTTAAGTCAGGGGAGTGCTACAAAGGAACACCACAATAGCAAAACTCCTGTATCTCAATACCCAATGCTCCCAGAGGGAAAACAAAGAAGTTTGTCATACAAGATCAGGGTCGCAATCAGGTAGCAGGGATGACATCTCTGGTGACCGTGAAATTATGCCTTCTAACTCGAACCACTGTGCTATATGTGGAGCACGTTAGAACAGTCAGATGTGCCGCGGAAGTTCTCCCCCATTAATGACAGCCACGTCAAAAAGGAGGATGAAAGTTATGGTAGAGAGAAGAAAACAGCGATCCACTGAAGCAAGGAAATTCCCTCTGCATCTACATATCACCTTCCCTCTCCTTTCAAAAGGACTGAGGACGAGAGGTACGTAAACATAAATTTGGAAACATGTTGGTGACAAATTTCAGACACTGAACATCATCTATCTCTTTCTCTATCTGCCTGATCTTCCCTTTGAGACCTTGCGCACCGTAGGTCTGAACTAATTAAACGTCACCCTAGATCCAGCTCTTCTCGGTTCCGTGGACCAGTTCGTCTCTGCTCAGAACAAGCGAATCAGCGTCGTCAATTACTTCAGCATGTGAAGCAGTGCTGCGCGGACTACTAGCAGTGAGCTACTGTGTCACCGATCTCATTGGCCACTCGTTGTATACGCAGTTTATTCCTCCTACAGATGGTAACTCATACAAATGACGCACTCACAGTCCTTTCGTCTACAGACCCATGCCAAGTACGTCAGAACTTCCAAAGAATCAGCATGAAGTAAAAATAAAACATTTAAAATATTTGAAACAAGGAGCAGAAGTGTGGACAACTGGAGTCCAAGTCTCACATAGTCTCTGTTCCCTACACATGTCCATTGTCGTCTGAACCAGCTAGAATGCTGAACTCGGGGACCAAATTCTCTGAAGGAAGGAGAAGCGCGACGTACTTGCAGTGCCTACTGCAGGAGTTCATCCAAAGCTGAAGACATTGCCAGAATTCACGTCATCTTCCGTATTACGACGTCCCAGCAGCAACTCTAAGCACAGGATGTCGAGTTACTTTGCAACGTGATGCTACCGCCAGCAGGAGCCAAACAAAGGGTCACCGAGGCACTATTAATGACCGAGCGAGGTGGCGCAGTGGTTAGCACACTGGACTCACATTCGGGAGGACGACGGTTCAATCCCGTCTCCGGCCATCCTGATTTAGGTTTTCCGTGATTTCCCTAAATCGTTTCAGGCAATTGCCGGGATTGTTCCTTTGAAAGGGCATGGCCGATTTCCTTCCCAATCCTTCCCTAACCCGAGCTTGCGTTCCGTCTCTAATGACTTCGTTGTCGAAGGGACGTTAAACACTAACCACGACCACCATCTCGTGCAAATAAATTTGAAAAGATACATTATCTCAATTATGGCCCATTTCATTTTATTAACAATTAATAATTTATCGGAAACAAATAAAACCTATTGTTTATTATATATCATGATGAAACATATAATGTAACTGCCATAAATAGGAAATTATAGATTTTGTTTTACTTTCAGTGTTTTAGAAATATTATAAATACAGTAATTTACTTTTATAATGATATACTTAATTTGTTGTGAGCATTAGGTTTTCTTCAATGCAGCTCATTTAAGGGCAGAGGCCACCCAAAAAATTAACTTTCCCTCTACTTCGCTTATTTGAACAAAATTATTAAATCATGTCTCTCATGTGAAGAGTTATCATCATCCAAGTTTTGAAGTGCAGGACTTCACTGGTTTGCGAAGTTTGATTTTGTCAATAAGATTTTTAATGGCCTTATTGAAAAACCAACTTTTGACACTCAAACATCAACTTTTCATATTACAGATTTCTAGGTACATTGACAAAACATTGATCAATAGTTCTCGGTATTCATTTTATGAAAAATGGTATTAATTTACCTTCAGTATACTTTCAAATTTTAAATTCATTTTATCAAATTATAGCTACATAATTGTGGTAACAGAATAGAGAAACAACATTTTCGATAATATTAATGAGTAGAAGTATGAAACTACCTCAAGATTACTTCCTGCAAAACTTTTATTGAGACTGGTTAATATTTAAGATAAACAAGTTGACACTGAACTTAGAAAAACAAACTTATGGTAAAATAGAGTTTAATAGTTAACTAAATAAATGAATGCTAGTATAAGACACAGGTCCACTATAATTCACCAGCAACATACATTTTCCCTTACTACTACTGTAAGGCTTCGTCTTGTAATTTCAACGTAATGGTAGCCTTCTTCTTGAATTTTTCCTTCTCCAGACGTTATCTTGTGGACTGCTTCTTTGATCTCTAGATAAGCAGGTTTTCTTGTGGTAGAATGATAAAAGAGTGCAGGGACTCCGGCTCTCTTCAGACTTCTAGCACTCTATAACGAACTGAGAAACAGCTTCTACAGGACCCAAAAGGATCTTTTTTTCAGACACTTGGATCAAATAACTCTGTGCAAACTTTCATCTACATTTTGTGTCTTGCCATCAATGCATCTTGCCAGTAGTGTATCAGATGCAAGTCTCCGATAGACAGATACTATCTTGAGTACAACATCCATAGTAAGAGGAGAGTGAATGTTATCTCCATGAGGTGCTTCATCTAGTACTTGTATTTCAGATATAGCCAAATTGTTTTGGCATCAGAGAGCAAACAAAAATGTCAAATAGCCAAAGATTTTTTTTTTGGAAAAAATTGAAGTTTTAGGGTGAGTCTCACCTTCAGTAATCCTTTTCAATAAATCTTCGTTTTTCTTAAACCTACATTCAGAATTATAAAATTTGCTAAATATGCGTATCAAAATTTCTGAAAGGTAGCTTTACAGAGCGGACGGGTGGTGGCATAGGTTTGGCAGTTTTGCCAAGGTCGCAGGGTCACCTCGGGACGGCTCTGCTAGCGCTCTAGCAAGACCAGGAGAAATAAATTAAACATATCCTAGGGGTTTGTCTCCAAAATTAATCTTCGCCTCTGCATCGGAGGATTCGCTTTTTCCAAACTTCTTGGCATTTTTTAAATATACGTTTTTATTTTGTTGTTGTTGTCTTGAGAGTAACTTTTTTCTGTACAGCTGTACAGCTAGATGAAAGGTCGTCTATACGTTTTTCTCAGCCATATAAGAAAACATCATGCAAAGCAGGTACACTCACGACGAGTAACAAGATTATCTTTCTCTCCGGCGATGGGGAGGATGTTAGCTACGAATACTGATCGCAATAAAGCAAACGCTTCGTTGATTGCATCTACGGAGTCGGCATATTTTCCGATTTCATTTTGCTGGCTCAGCTGAGAAAAAAGCAGTGTCGTATACAGTGAGCGTACTTCTCCAGTTATCTTAAAGAGAATATCAAGAAATACAATCAAAGCGCGCACACGTCGAGGAGTAAATGAGCATAGAGTCGTGACGGGGAGGCATAATTCCGGCAAGCCGTAAAATCTTGCGCGATGCGCCTCGCGTGCCGCTAAACAGAGTAAAAGTTAGCAGGGCACGCGAAGCGGGAGTTGTAGCGAATAGCGCACGCCCGTAACTCGGCCCAACAGCATAATATCCGGAGCGATGCGGCCTGCGCCGCGGTGCGCACGTGAGTTCCCAGCCCGCTATAATTCCGCAGTGCAGCTTCCAGCAAGCCCAACTTCCATAAGAGAAGTCCCAAAACAAAATGTGATAACTAAGAAAGACATGGGCATTCTGTTCAGATTTTTTTTACGTTTGTTATTGAACTATCGTCCGTAACAATATTGGGCCATACAATCAATATTATGCTATAACTTTATACATCATACAACGGTTATTTATCTTCATTAAAAATGCAACTTGTTAATTAGATGGTTTCTTAGCACCAGCAGACAATTCTGCCGAAATACCGTCCCTATTGGGAGGAGGTGGGACTCCACCATCTGATAACCATGGCATTTTTTGTCTCTTTCCTATCATTTGATAGTACCACCTAAAATGGACGTTGCATGAAGGCGTGAAACTGTTATATAACCACCCTGTAAAAATTTGCTACTGTACAATGTTGACGTCTGTGAAGGCTTCTATTAGCTGTATTCTTCTACGAGTGCCCCAGGGAAGTGTGATACGATTGCTCTTGTCCTCTGTATACATTAACGATCTGACGGATAGGGTAAGCAGTAATCTGCGACTGTTTGCTGATGACACTTATGAAACGTCCCCTTAGAAAAATTTATACATAACTGTGCTTAAACTGACACACAATAGTTTTTAGCGCAACGCAATCTGACGTTCAATAATCCCTACAAGAGAATGGCCCTGACTAACATTAACCTATATGTTTCACAAATCACTTACCTCACAAAAATCTTCGTTACTCGAACTACTGCAATACAGCGAGCGCCACTACTGCCAGCTAACTAAAAGATTCAAACTACGGAAGTCACTAACTACTGATGGGTATAGTTAGCGAATGAAAGATCTTAATAGAGAACAAACAATGTATTTACCTTAATAGTCATAATATATATAGCAGTTCATGACATCCAGTCTTACAAATTACAAAACTCCGCCATCTCTCTCCCCACGTCCACCACTGCTGGCGGCTCACCTCCAACTGCGCAACGCTACGCGCTGTTAGCATCCAGCTGCCGCTGCCCAACACTACAATGGCAGACAACAATGCAAACCAGCCACAGACTGCGCACAGCAGCCAGTGATTTTTCATACAGAGCGCTACGTGGCGTTACCAATAAGAAAACGTAAACAGCCTACTTACACACTGTACTATACGGGAGATTCTCGTTGTTGATTGACTGTAGAAAGCTATAGAAAGACTTAGAATTTCTATTTAGTGTGATGAATGGCAACTTCCTCTACATGTATAAAAATTTAAGTTAATATAGATGAGCACGAAACACAATCCTATAATGTTGATGGTGTTGGGACAGCAAGCAGCCA
The DNA here is from genome assembly GCF_023897955.1 of Schistocerca gregaria. Lineage (NCBI taxonomy): Eukaryota > Metazoa > Arthropoda > Insecta > Orthoptera > Acrididae > Schistocerca > Schistocerca gregaria. The sequence continues at coordinate 441,840,773 of NC_064923.1, forward strand.
AAAATTTACTTTCAGTTCCTTTATTCAAAGGGTACCGCTACCGGTTTCGAATCGTTATGATTCATATTCATACGGTTTCCATGTTTTCCTACAACATGTGGTGCGTTTTTTTACAGATTAATTTTACTAAAATATAGATAATACATAATTACAAGGACGCTACACACAGATGGTTGCGTTATAGATTTTTGTTGGAGGCGACTTACGTGAAATGTCGGTTTGGAGTGTTTGTTTTCATAACATTCGTCCAACAGCTGAGAATACATTCCCACTGCATTCTTATTGTGGCACACGTAAATTTTTCTCAATGAATACGTTAGATTTGTCACTGAAAGTATTTCTACACACCACATTTTGTGATACATACAAAGTGCTTACAAACATATGAGTGTCAAAGATGCTATGACATATCGTAACATTTGAAGATGTCACATGTTTGGAAAAAAATCATATATTCATTTATGCAACTGAAACGCCTTTTACATTAGAACAGAGAGACATTGATTTTGTGAGTTTTAGAGAGAATACTGTTACATTAATTATAGAGTTGTTCCATTTTTTTAACAAATGGTTCAAATGGCTCTGAGCACTATAGGACTTAGCATCTGAGGTCATCAGTCCCCTACAAGTTAGAACTACTTAAACCTAACTAACCTAAGGACATCACACACATCCATGCCCGAGGCAGGATTCGAACCTGCGACCGTATCGGTCGTGCGGTTCCAGACTGAAGCGCCTGGAACCGCGCGTCTACTCCGGCCGGCTATTTTGTTTAAACAGTACATTATTTATTTACATTTAGCATCATGAAAATTATAGTAACATATAAATTTGTTACTTGATCTGCAGATAGGCTTAGGAATATTACTTGCTTTGGAGGGCGGAAAATAATTTTTGGAAATTTTTCAGGAAATGTGTGTTAGGTAACTCAATTTGTTCATTAAGGATATAGCCTGGGGTGCTGTTTTTGTGTATGTGTATTTCTATTTCTTCTAATATACTCATAGTGGCTCCTATTTCTGCTAGATGTAAAATTGTTCTCAATGTTTCTCACTGAATGGTTTTCTTCAGCAATATGGGCTGAAAATGCAGATTTGTTTAAGTTGCCAAGTCTTAAAGCGTCAATGTGTTCTTTGAATCTAATTTCATAACTTCTACCTGTTTGTCCAAAGTAGAGTTTTGGGCGTGTATCGCATTTGAGTTTGTATATTCCTGATACAGCGTAGCCGTGCTTATAATTATGTATTATTTACATTTTAGGACAATTAATCTGTAAAAAAACGCACATGTTGTGAGGAAAGCATGGAAACAGTCTGAAGATGAATTATAACGATTCGAAACCCTTTGTATAAAGAAACTGAAAGTATATTTGTGGCTGGTTGCCATCCCAGCACCATCAACATTTGTCTTCAAATAACAACCACGGTGTCCAACCATGTCATCATATTACAAAACTGCAATCCTGTAATATTAGAATAAAGTATTAGTTGTGTGCTACTTGACACAGACACGTCGATTAAATATCAAGGCGTAACGCTGCAAAACGTTATGAAATGCAACGAGCATGCGAGGAAGGTTGTAGGGAACGCCTTCATTTTATTGGGAGAATTCTGGGAAAGTGTGGTTCATCCGTGAAAAACACATTTTGAGTACTGCTCGAGTGTGTTTTGTACCCGCACAAGGTCGTATTAAAGGAAGATATCGAAGCAATTCAGAGGCGAGCAGATAGATTTGTTACCGATAGGTGCGCGAGTATTATGGAAATGCTCCGAGAACTCAGACGGAAATCCCTGAAGGGAAAGCGACGTTCTTCTAACGAACGACTACTGAGAAATTTTAGAGAATCGGCATTTGTGGCTGACTATAAACGACTCTACTGCCGCCAACGTACATTTCCTTTAAGAGCCGCGAAAAGAAGCGAAATTAGGGCTCGTACGGAGACATATAGACAGTCGTTTCTCCTAGCTGCATTTGCAAGGAAAGGGAACGACAAATAATGGTACAAACTACCCTACGCCATGAACCGTATGATACGGAGCATGTATGTAGATGTAGACTCTTGTATGTGCATAGTAGTCTATTCGAGCCTTAACTGAAACAACTGATACCTGTACTTTCAGTAATCACATTTTATTAATTATAAATTTCATTTATATTATGGATATTTCGGGGCAACCTCTCGACCGAGACAAACTGTAAAAATTCAAGGTATTCAAATGTTATATGCTCTGTGGTAGCTACATCATTACCATAATAACATCTCACTGTTCATCGTTCGCCAACTGTGTGTAAAAAAACAGGCCAGTCCTTTTATGCGATAAGACGATTTACAAGACCCTGTCCAGGACAAAAGAATCTCGCTTCAAGATTTTCTTTTGTGTTAGGGAAGAAAGAACGTACTCGTAGAAGCCCATAACGATCTCGTTAATACATTTCTTTGTATTCTTCTTACCGCCATTGTGTGTTTAACAAACTGTACTAGGTCTATAGCCCACCATCGTTAGAAGGAACGTGGCCTTCATAAAGACTGCCAGTGCTGGGAAGAAGATGGAATCTACTTTGTCCAAGGCTGATAAGTTTGTGAAACATAATTAAAGCTTTGCTAGTCATTTGTTCGATGTGTGCTGCGAAATTTCAATTCTGGCCAAGGCACGAGTGAATGACAAAATATCTTACAGCAATCTGTCTACATAAGACTACTTCGCTAATCTTAGCAGTTAGATCGCTAAGTGGATTTCCTCTTAGGCATATGTAATTCGACTTGTGATTTGTTCGGTGCAAATTCACCTTTGAAAGTATAGACCAGAATGTTAAGACTTCAATGGCTGGCTGACTTCGATCGACCAAACTCCCAACTCGTTCATTTAGAAAATTTTCCATTCAGAGCCTAAAACTCTCTTATTTACGATTGCCTCTGACTCAAAAGAATATTTGAGGTTGTTAGATTGGATATCCACGCTTCTTTCAAAAACTAGTACGGCACTGAGAGAAAGCAAAGGCGAGCAGGTGCAGCAATTCTCCATCGCCTTTCTAGGCCAGTTCCTAGTGAATGTCTTCTGCCGTTACCTTCTTCTGAATTGTTACGTAGTGTTAAGTGCATATCTGCACAGCGTAGATGGCTGTGATGGTTGCTGGTACCGTATAGATTCGGATATCTGTTGTTATCGATGAAAGAGGTTGAGACCCGTACCGTCATATAGTGTACTCAAGGGGACACAGAGCTTAACGTACCCTACCTACAGGCGAATCGCCATCGATACTGTCACAGTCACTCACTTCTTGAGACACTGCGGAAAGTTTTAAATTTAATTCAGGACACTTACTCAAAGTATAGTTGCACCACAGCCTCTTCTTGCCGGTCAACTACCGGCAGTGAAAGTTTTCCACCAGCAAGATTCGAATCATCGAGGGCGTGTCTTAGCGACTTCAGGTACGGAGGTGGTCCGCATGCTTATTTAAATACAGATGGATTTAAATATTCCAATACAAATAAGGACATTCCTGCTCTCTGTTTGTACATTTATCAGATGCATGCTAATAATAACTCAGCTATTCTCACATAACAGATGTGAGAGCAATTACTACAGAATACCTTCCGCCGTACCAACTGAACGACATAACAGTAGTTATCAAATTCAGTGATACATTACTTGGAGACAGAAATACAAATGAACGTATCCAGCAGACGTCTATTTTGCTCCTACTATTATTCGACATTTACGTTTCCGATCTCATCATATATTTCAAACATACAAAGAAAAATTCACGCGCTACAGTACGCAGATGATTTACACCTATGTATGAAATGTGACTTTGGAGAAGATTGCTATGCAAAAATTAATTTTGCTACAAATGAGTTCCAGCAGTAATTACTCCAAAGTAAATCAGCAGTATTGATCTAAAGGTGGAAAAATAAAAGAACGCTGGAAGGCGGTGGGTGCCATTATCATTTTCTTGGGTTTTTATCCATTTGCAAATTGTGTGCGGGAAGAACGACTGCTGGTAAGTGGAACCTCTCTCGGTATTTCCCGTCATGGCCATTCCGCATGGCGTATGTGGTAGGAAGTACGAATACGCGTGATGTTCGACACACGAACTCAACGATCTTATTTGCTGCAAATGAATTCAGAGTTCATCAATAAATATTCAGATATCTGAACAATAGCAGTTCCACTGTGCTATTGTAACTTCTAATTCATACGAGGGACGATCAAAAACTAATGCCTCCGGTGTCATAAAAAATTTAATAATAAACGTATAACAGCAGAATTAGCGTATATCATAGTCTAATCTATCCTCTACACACCATTACCGTACAACATAGTTATAATTCAAGTGTACAAATTTGAGCCATCGTTCACCTTGGCATCAAAACTAGTATGGAAAAATACACGGTTTTGCTTCTTGACGCATAATTTTAAAGCTGTTTAAACGTCATACATTTCATTGAATCTGTAACCACTATGTTGTCTTTTACAAGTCAGAACAGCTACAACTCATATGCGGCCCAATCAAGACTGCAGGGTGCACGATCCACCAGTAACCAGCCCATTTTTGCATTCGTTTGAGTTGTGAAAAATTATTTGTGGAGATTAAATCATTACCTCACAAAGTTTCTTATCTATTCATTTCAGTGTGTCCCCATACGCTTCCTTCATGCATCAGATCAGAAAGGTTTAAAATCATGAATCGGGGAGGAAAATCTTGGTTTTCGAAATTGGTTTTGATGCCTTGATTCAACGATGGTGCGAATGGGAAATGCAGGTGAGTATTTTGAAAGGTAGTGTTACGTAGAGGACAATTCAGGTTATGGTCTGTACTAATTTCGCTGCTGTATATTCATTATTATTTTTTATTTCGCAGTAGACATTATAATTTGACCCCCCCACCACCTTGCAGTTGTATGTAGGTAAGGACGTTTATGGTAGTAATGTCAAGTGCATGGAAGAGAGAAAGAAAGAGAGGGAGAGAGAGAGACAGAGAGAGAGATTAGGGGCGAAGAACTAGGTCACTGGAACGGAATGAAAGGTCAAATTTCTTTTTCAGAGGAACCATACTGCTATTTTACTTTGGAGATTTAACAAAACCACGGGTAATCTAAATCTTAATCGCTGGTGGAAAGAGAGAAGCGGGGAGGGGGCGGGAGGAAGGTTTAGAGAAGGGGAGACGGGACAGAGTACCCCCTTTTAATTTCTTTTGATGTCACCTTCACCGCAACTTCAACAGCTGCTGTGGTAGCTGTATTGAAATGTTTAAAGCCGCTTATCACGAGTGTTCGCCTTAACCATAAGGCTATCCCAGCACGAACACTTTCATTGTCAATTATGTCTTTACTTCGATTTTCGAACATTCCAGCCAGAGATTCTCCCACAGGGAGGAATAGTACCACTGGAAGGAACACATTTATTGGAGAGCTGCTAACGAAAGACAAGAAATACGGTCTGGCACAAATTTCCATACTCATTATATCGCAGATTCGGCATTTGCAGGTGATTTTCACTGCAAGTTACATGTCTGGCGTATTGCTATGTGTTGGTCGCTTGCCTTACAGCACATCGGATCAGATTTTGATTGGATCCAACACTTTCTGATGGAGAGATCTCACGGAGGAACTGAAAGCCATCGTCATATATGAAAATAATGTAATAAAACTCTTACTGTTCACGATACTCGAGAGTCGTTCAATAATGTCCCATACTTTTCTCAGAACATGTTCGTTCTTAAGAAGTATAATTTGGTGGAAGAATCAATGAACTTTTATTTTCCACATACTTTTTTTCTACATAGCCTCTCAAGTTGTGCGGCTTACCACCAGTGTTGTGCAAAGAGCATGTACACGCATTCTCTGTTCATAAAAGCTCTTGCCCTATGGCTCGTACTCATGTTTTATTGTATGAATTAACGCTCTCTTCACCTACACAGTGTGACCACTTAGAGAATCCTAAGTACTCCAAACAGATGGGAGTCCGAGAGCATCAAATCTGGACTACAGCGGTGGATGAAGCAACGATATCCTACCAAATTTGGTGATGTATTTCCAGGTTCCGCGACTTGTGCGTGGGCATGCTTTGCCGTGTTGGAGCAGGATTTCTTTTGCATTCTTGTCTGACTGAACAAGTTGGAGTCGGTTTCTTGGTTTGTTCAAAGTCATCACATATGCTTCTCAATGGTTGAACCTTTTCGAAACAGACGAGAACGACACTATCAGTATCGCAAAAGACTGTCATCATGACTTTATTCTTCTGTTGATGATTGCGGCTGGTGCCATTCCAGTGACTGTTTCCAGCTCAATGTGATGCAGGTCCCATCATCTGTAACAACCTACAGCAGAAACGCCACTTCACTGGTCTCTTATTGCTCTAACAGACGAGATACAATTTGTGGTCTTTTTTTGGGTATTCGTGGAAGCTGCCCTCAGCACACCTTTGAATATAGAAGTGTCTCAATCATTCCACAGGGGATTCTAACAGCTGCAGAGCCAACTATCGAGTAGTGGCCCGCCGTTCTGTTCGAATAACGTCGTTCGCGTGATTCACCTTGTTGTGAGGAGTGGCTGTGACAGGGTGTCCCGAACGTGGCCGATTATGAAGCTCAGTTTCTGCTCTTCCTGACTCTTCAACTCTGTTTAACCATTCCCGAAGTACTCATATCAAGTGCACCACTACATTACATTGCATACAAACGTTTATGGATGTTCATCGCGGCTCTGTAAACAAAAATTTAATTACAGCTCTGTGCTTGTAGCGAGTGTCTTGCGTAGATACCTCTTTGATATTTCACTACGGCTCTGCAACCTGCCCGAATTGTTCGAAACTTCGAACACGTGAGAGGAAACATCAGATTTTAAGTATCTAAAAACATTTTACTGCATATAAAAACGTCTGTAGAAAAAAATGGGGTATTATTTATTGTACGACTCTCGTCCGTAGGGGAAGGTCGGTTGGACTGATGAGTCTAAGATGAGGAATTCTGTATTTCTCCATTAACTCTACAGACATGCGCTCTGTACCGATGTTTCTTGAATTCGACTCGCTTGGTCACTTTGTTTTATTGAGAACAGATGTTTGAAAGTGGATAGTGTTTTTGTAAGCATATAAGTTTCACGTAAGTAATACTTTTATAGTAATGAATATTAGTTGACACCTCTTCAGCCTTATAGATTAACTGAAGCTTTAAAAACGGTTTAATGAAATTATTCAGTAAGACTTTTTGCATGGGTAACTCTGTGTCCAAAATGACAACTGCGGCTAAAACGGCATTTATGCAAGGCTAAGAGGGAGAATTCGTCTCTTAACCTCCTCTCCCTTTTGCATGCTTCTGTTTCCTTTGTTATTGTACGCTCGTGTCATTTTCATTACAGGCTACGTAATAAATATGGAGAAATGTATATAAGGTAGAAGGCACCAATGAAAGAGGCAATACAGCACGTAAGAATTAGAAATCTTATTACTGCCGACGCTAGGACGTTCAGCCTCCCTGAAGCTCCTTTACGTCGCTATGTAAAGAAAAAAGAGAGAGAGAGACGATGAAGTAAGCCCTGCTTCTGTTCGTATTTAAATATATTTGAAAACCTCATTTTAAATTAATAACATACCCACTTATTTTTCACTAAAATGAAAATTAAAATTAAATCTTTAAAATTTTTCAAACATCTCATTACGGATCTAATAATTCATTGCTTATTTTATTTCAGGATTTGCCAAAAATGCACGCAGGTTTAAAAACACATTTTATGATGACTAATTAGAAGAACTGGAGCAATATGTCATCGATTTAGACAAAAGAGCTTATGGACTTGTTATGCCTGACTTCGCCCAGATTGTCTACTATTATACTGAATTTAAAAATATAGAGCGCAGATTCAGCAAAGCTTAAAAGATGACAGGAAAAGATTGTATTCAAAATTTCATAACGCGGCTCAAGTTCACTTTTCGTAAACGGGAACCTATGTCGGCAACTAGATTGGCTGCATTTAATGAAGTAGATGTAGAGGGACTCTTTCATGTATGTAGAGAAATAAGAACAAAATATAATTTTGAGCACACCAGATTTGTAATTTTGATGAGACAGGATGTTCAACTGTTGTCATAAAGGTACCACTAGTACTGAGCCGTATTGGCAAAAGAAGGTTAATAAAGGTTTCCTTTGCTGAGAGGGAACAAATGCATCACCTCCGTTACCTCAAGCTGCTTCTAAAGGAGGTCAAGAAAATGAAAAAATAAGGTGCCGTCTCTCCCCATAAACAGCACACCCGTGAAAATACCTTTGGAAGTAAAGAAACAACGAAAAGAGGACAATCATAAGAGGAAACAAGAAAGAAAAATGAAGAGAAATAAAAAATTGAAAGAGAATCCGAATACAAAGGCAAAATAATGAACAAAACGTGAACTTGTGTTCGGTGGAGGTTTTGGAACGTAACAAAGAAAGGATCTTAGAAAAGACTTTGGTGATTCATCTTGAGATCATCCATCAATTGTGTACGCCGACAGCGATTTCTATTATGTTGATGAAAGAGATTGTGTCTGCCTCCGTCAGTACGGGAAGCGGCGTGTCTACACACGCAGCTGTACGTGCAGGTTGTATACAGTTTGGTCAGAAACAATCTGAAAAGCATGTAAGGGCGTTGTAGGGTAGGTTGTCTGGGAAATAATTGTTAAATAAAAAGATCGGTAAGTTGAGCCGTTCCCGACTTAATTATCAATGCAGATAGCATTTTTCACAGAATTATTAAGTGGTTTTCTGAAAATAGTTTTCCCTTCATTTCGAGACAATACATTATATTCAGGGGTATATAAAAAAGGGTCATAATAACAACTGATGTAACACATGAACAGGAATCAGTAAATTGGGTAGAATGCTCCACATTTTGGGGCGTACCTGCTGATGAAAACTTTAAATGAAAGAAACGTACTATTGAGCTGCTCAAACTATTAAGCTCAGCTAATTTTGCTCTTCGTATAATTGCTTACCTTAAAAAAACACGAATCAACATCCTACCATATTAAGCATATTTCTTATGAATAATGGCCTACAGGATAGCTTTCCAAGGTAACACATCGCTTAGAAAAACTACACTGATTCCACAAAATCGAACAGTAAGATTAATACGAGATGTTCACGCACAGTCATCGCCTGAAGAAGTTAGGCGTTTTAAATGGGCCTACACAGTACACAGTTTATTTCTCCTAGGAGTCGTCGAGCTCACTTTTTCTACTGTTTTGGGAGATATTTGCTATTATGTTCTTGCAACGTGTAGATGGAGTCGTTCGAAAAATCACACCTCATCATATGTTTCATGCGACGCTTAATGTCAACCGGAAGTGTCGATTTGTTTCCCATTGCAAACAAAAATAATTTTAAAGCCTATTTTACGTGTAAATACGATATAGTGGTCCAAAATTAGTGTAATGAGGGAGTCGTTTTATTAACAGGGACAGTAAAACACGAAGAACAGCCAGTATGCCAGCAGCGACTGAGTAACGCTGCTGCATGGCGGAAGCAGTCGGCGCAGGCCAATGCAGTATGTGAGTCGCTGCTGGTTATTCTTCGTGTTTCACTGTCCCTGTCAATACATACCGATAAAACGAACATCGCACAAGCCTAATTTAGGTCCGCTCTGTTGAATGAATAGTAAAATTCCGCTTTAAAAATCATTTTGTTGTAAAGGCAAACAAACCAATGCCTTCCGTTGACACCGGGTCTCACAATCAGAATTATAGTAACATTCTTTCCATTAACACTAGTATGATAAACAGCCTTTACTACCTATTATTAAAGATCTCAGTGGCTCAGAAATGAGGTCAAGATGCGTCAAGCAAAATTTTTGATCATTTGCTCAAAAACATAAGATATCTGCACAGATAGCAGAGCAAGTTATAACACTCCTCCTTCAGGCCTATCTGGACCATCCGACCGCCGTGTCATCCTCAACTCAGGATGCAGATAGGAGGGGCGTGTGGTCAGCACAACGCTCTCCTGGTCGTTATGATGGTTTTCTTTCACTGGAGCCACTACTATTCGATCGAGTAGCTCCTCAGTTGGTATCACGAGGTTTAGTGCACTCCGAAAAATGGCAACAGCTCATGGCGGCCCGGATGGTCACCCGGCCACGTCCGACAGCGCTTAACGTCGGTGATCTGACGGGAACCGGTGTATCCACTGCGGCAAGGCCGTTGCCGCAGAGCAAGTTATAAATATAACCTAAAATCATTATTTCTGGACAAATATTTCCATTCTGTAAGAGAATTTTTATCTAAAAACTGGTAGTCTGAAATACTAGTTGATGCATAGTTGCAGGAGTTATACGACTATGTTCACTAATGTTAAAACTAACCATGTGTACATACCCTGTAAACCAACTTATACCAAGACATTTCGATAAAAAAAATTGTTCAAATGATTTGTGCAACATACAACCAACCAACTACCGGACTGAAGGTAAAGCATCTAACTTTGTTGGGTCTAGAACACTGCGACGAATATTCGAGAGCGCTGAGAAGTCCGCAGCGGTGGAGTGGGAGAGCTTTCCAGCAGTGTCAGTTCTACAGCTACACGCCACTTTATAATTTTTTTAATGGTAGCTGCGGCACGGTGTCGGGACGTACCAGGTATGGCGTGAGGCAGAGGCAGCATTGCTGGCCCCTGGCGAGCAGGCGATGGCCTTCGCGCACGCGCAGAACCGGCACCTCCTGCAGCAGCTCAGCGGGCAACCTGCAACACAGGCACGCCTCATCAGGGGGAGGCACAGTCGTTCAGGAATATTCCGTTCTCCCTTTTTTTGCAAATGCAGTCTCACCAAGAAGGTCTCTGACGTTCAACACTACAGTATATATAAGATCTAACAAACTACTCAATATGTATCCAGATTCAACTACATATACATGATTACGATGCCGTTCGCACTAAAGTGTTTGCAGGGGATTCACAGAACCATCTTCAGATTATTTCTCGGCCGTTCCACTCTCAAATAGCATGTGGGAAATATCCACACCTAAATCTTTCGGTGAGAGCTCAGATTTTGAACATTTTTTCGACCCTCGTTTCTCCCCATGCAGGTGAGAGTCAACAAAATATATTGGCTTTCGGAAGAGGAATTTAACGATTGAAATTTCGTGAAAAGATCTCCCAGCAACGAAAATCGCCTTTGTTTTAGTTATTGTCACCTCACATAGCTTATATCCATCACGCTATCTTCCCTTCCGTTTCACGCAGATTTGTTGCATCGTCTAAAAGTTCTTCCAATACAACGCAGTCTTTGGTTCACCTTCCGTACAACATTTTATGATGTGATGGTTCCAATTTTGATTACTTATATTCATAAGCCCTCAGTATTTAGTGAATCCGTAATCTTTAAATTTGTGTTATCAATCGCAAAACCGAAATTTAATGGAATTTTTTAATAGGGGAAAGTGTTCACCTTCAGACTTTCGCCGCTGGACATTCCTATAACAGATGTTTAAAATATGTTCTTATTTCATTCTAAGTGATAGCCTTCACTCTTTGAGCGCCGCCGTCTTTTCTTGAAACTACAAAAGTTAATGTGAAAAGTAAGATTTTTCAAATGTGTATAAATGTCACAAGTTACAGCACGGCCGTATACCTAGAATAAATGTTCAAGTGAAATTTAAAAAGAGTTGCAATAGAGAAAATCTTGTCAATGCTCCTTTAATAGTCTATATAATACATTATTACTCTATAGTAAGTGAAATCAACGTAAGTAGACATAGTGCCAAAAACCAGTTAAGAATTAAATACATGTTGAAGCAGAAGCTACTGGAAATTAATACAAATTTCCATATTAAAGGGAAGTAAAATCTTAAAACATTAAACAAACTCAGTTCATTTGCAACTATCACATGTTCCAAAGCAAAAAAAATCCTTTCGTTGCAAGATACAAGACGGCGCACGACTAGTTTTAAAAAATATAGAATTATCATAAAATTCTGCACCTGAAGATTAACAACATATTCCAAACACGTGTAACTTATTGTATAGCACTTAAATGGGTAGAACTAAAAATATTTATAAATGCTGCACAAAACACAACATCGTGTCTCACAAGAACAAAACCAGCGGAGAATGCCAGAAACTGCTTATTAACTATCTTTAGTGCACATTCCTTCATTTGATTCTAAAATTGCTAATAGACTGAAACACGGAACAGGGAACATTATGTCTTCCTAGGTACACTCTCCTCAGGATACAATATCTACTACGCACCTCTACTACTTTCGCACCTCTGTGCACCACGGAAATATCTTGTCCGAATAATTTTGCAATTCATTTTGATCTTCTGATAACTTTACTAGACGATGAAGAGCAAACAATTTAAAGATTAGAAACAGCACAGCACCTATAGCACTTCCTTAGGCGAACCTTTATATCTCTTCAGTTTTACTAGACAACTCACGTCAGTTACTACGAACTGAGACCTTTCTGATAGGAAGTCATAAATCCATTCGCAGAAATGATACTTCGTTCCACTCGCACGCAATTCGATTATAAGTCGCTTTTGAGGAATCGTGTTAAAGGCCTTCTGGAAATATTTAAATAAAGAATCATGTACAGATCCACTGACAACAGCGTTCATTAAATCGTGTAAATAAAGTGCTAGTTGTGTTTCACAACAAAGGCAGGCACCAAAGCAGTAACTTCCAGATGACGAGTGAATGCTCTGAGTGCTCCTTTACACGCAGGGTGATCCTAGAAGTTTACTATACACTTTTGGAGCTTGTACTGGGGACAGTGAATTTATCACTTTAATCATATGAGCCCCAACAATACAAAGAAATTAATTTTAAAATTTTGCACAAAATTGATCTTTATCATCATATTAAGTAACGGTTACAAGAAGAAAATCGAAAAAAATCAACTGTTTTAAAGTGTGGTTTCATTTGGGAACCACTGAGACATACAGTTTTCAACCACCCATCGTTTCATTGGATATATTTGAAAGCGATTTAGCAGTTTTTCTAGACACAATCCCACATCTCGAAACTTCTGTGAACTCACAACGCCTAAAACAAATTATATCCCTACATAATAAGCGAAGATGGGCGTAAAATTTAATAAATTTATACCAAAATTACACACTACTCCAGTGGTTTCATTTCGAAACCACTTAAAACAGCAGTAGTACAAACTCCAATTTATGTTACAATAACATTAGATATATTTACTTTCACTGTAAATGGTCTCATCAATACGATCACTATATTAAAAAAAAAATTGACAAAATCTTCTATAGCCACGTAGCAAAATCTCCGCTCCGACTGTTGCTTTGAACGCTGTGACTGCAACAACACACTACATTTGTAGAAGTACCTCAGTGTGTACTATTAGATCTCTTTATTGTGCAGTAGCATGATGATTTAATGAGAAATGCCTGATATTTCAAAAAAAATTAATGAAATGGTGATTTCAGGCAGAAACCAATGGTTCAAATGGTTCAAATGACTCTGAGCACTATGGGACTTAACATCTTGTTTGTCATCATTTCCCTAGAACTTAGAACTACTTAACCCTGACTAACCTAAGGACATCACACACATCCATGCCCGAGGCGGGATTCGAACCTGCGACCGTAGCAGTCCCGCGGTTCCGGACTGCAGCGCCTAGAACCGCACGGCCACCACGGCCGGCAAACCAATGGAACTCAAAGGGTTAAACAATAAGTCATCACAGAAAACTTATATTTTTTTCTTCTCGTTATGGGCAACATCGCAAGTCTTGACAAAAGGCCACCGTAACAAGACTGGGCTTCCGTTTACAAAAGAGTCATTGTTGAGATACAAATGTTGTTTCTGTGTAACGCATACGTTAAGTGATATTTCACTTTCTTCTACGGGGTGTAAACAAGTAGAGTGAAATTCCATTAACGAGTAAACCAGGCCACTGGTCTTCCGTGACGGATCTACCCTTGCCTGCCTCGCGGAGTGACCCCGCGGTTTCAGGCGTCATGTCACGGACTGCGAGGCCCCTCCCGCTGGAGGTTCGAATCCTCCCTCGGGTGTAGGTTTGTGTGTTGTTCTTAGCATAAGTCAGTTTAAGTAGTGTGTAAGTCTAGGGAACGATAACCTAAGCAATTTGGTCCCTTAGGAAGTCACACACATTTGAACATTTGAACTCTTGTCTGTATTGTTCATACCAGTAACAGCTGACCGCACAAGTGAAATGAGACTGTTCGCCAGTATGTTGAAATTACTGGTGTAACTGAATATGTAACGGAAGTTCAGGGGAACGTCTGGTACGAAAATAGCTTTCGCTCCATACAGGAGCTGAGGCGCCTAAGACGGTCTCCAATACCTTACATTGGTGTGTTAGATTTTGAGCGATAGTTGCGGGATATACCGGTAGTAACGGAGAACAGTATAATTCTGCACACAGCTTTCTACTACAAATAACTCTGAAATAACTGCTATAAAGTCGAGAGTTATTTGACATCGTTCGGAGTTCACATAGTATTGGAAATACCAAACAACAATATGTTTTTCATCATTCATCACAGAAAATCATTAATTTCACCGTCTGAGTAGTACACGCTGTTACGGAAAGGAGCTATCTGGTAATGCATCAGCAACTACTTCTAGCCCTGCAATCCACCTTACCAACTTCATCTTGTAGTGTATCCAATGGTAGCACATTATCAATCCCGAAAAAACCTATACAATGACCATAGGAAAAAACCCTCCATTTTCCATCTCCAAGACCTTTACCTCACAGGCTACAACCATCTCAGTCACCCTTATACTGAAACACTAGAATACCTTGGACTAACACTCAATCCTAGACTGTCCTGAAATTCTCATCTACTAATCATCCACAAAAATCCCACATTAGACTAAAACTACTAACACGCCGAACACGGGTTGGAAATTCCCATACCATTCTCCAAGTATACAAGACACTCATCTGTCCCTCTCTTACCTATGTAAGTGTTTCTTGGACGTCTGCATCTCCTAACTTTTACCAATCCCTCCGAATCCAAGACGACGATTTTCTCTCCATTGCCTTCGGTACCTGTTACCCTTCCCCACATTTCTCCTCTACCAGTTAATCAAATTTCCATACCTCCTTAAGCTCTCAGGACACCTACACCTCTCCTGTGAACTTCAATTTCAACACCCTAGAGCCTCCCTCAAACTTGAGAATCCAGATCTGCTGCCGCACATCTATCGACATGTCTCACTTTCCTCCATCTCCATGCATGCTATATCCTTTCCCAATTTCAATCGCCTTTCCCACTCGGAACGTGAACTCTTCCTTGAGACATCCCCCATCCTTGCTCAGCTGACACCCACCCCTATCCTACGACCTTCATCGGAATTATCAATCCGTTTCCACAAAGACACCTCTCATCCTTCTCCGTTCAATATGTTCACCAGTACCTCCTCATCCCAGTCCCTACTCACTGTTACTGGGAGCCCACATCACATCATCCTCAATGCGATTTAGTAGATATATCACATCGTTATTACCCTTTTCACAAACATCAGCCTATGTATTTTAAATCATAATCTTTTTTATTTGAATTGTAGTAGTTTAAAAAAAATATCTTACGCTTTTCGCCTTATTTACAAGATATTTCAGAACACAAATTGAAAATGTCCTGTGAATAAGGGGAAAAGTGTCTGGGTGTGCAAATAGACTGCTGCTGCTTAGAAAATGGCCGCCACAAGAAACTTGTTTTTTTTTCGGTCTGCACTTCATTATTGACGATCAAGCCATTCTACAATATGAATATGACTAAGAGTCTCTGATACGACGTTTGAGGAATACGACAAATCGTGACAACTTATAAGTCTAATAAAAACTTAATATATGGTAGTGAATAGTGATACTACGTTTGAAATATACACCAATTATGAGAGATTAGTTATGAGATAGGCAGAGAAATTGTAACGATAAAAGTGGAATGCGTAATACAAAACTAAAATACAAATTACAACAAAACAAAAAAGTAATACGGTATGAATTCTTTTTGGTGGGACAAGAACATTTACGACATCAACAAGAAATGAGTTGGCAGGCTAATGGTTGAATTTGTCCTACACTATGGATCAGACCTATGGATCCATAAATACTGACTTCAAAAAATGACTGGTAGCTGTGGAAATAGATTATTTACTGTGGGGTGCTAGATATCAAGAACAGAAAAAACTAATGACAATGAATGAAACACTGACAGATGTAATGGAAGGAAAACTATAAAACAGGTACTGCCATTTTCTGAGAATGATAGAACGTCGATGTCCAAAGAAAACACTTGAATAGAATCCACTCGGCAGGAGAAAAGACAGTAGATCACGACGTTCTTGTAAAGTTTGTATCAACGAAATAACGGAGAATCACGGTGTACAATCACAGTGTACACAAGGAGGATGCCCTGAGTAGGAAGACCTGACAGAAGATTACAGGAATACAGCAAAATTTTGTTGTTAATTGATATTTGAATTAATAATTCTATATAATAATAACAAAAAAGATTTTTTAAAAGTCAGGCGCTGAAGAGTGGCAACGTAGTCGCTGTCAGGCTACTTCATCCGTTAGGAAAGTTGGAAATAAGTAACTTTTAAATGAAAATTTGTGTTCCAGCACGTCACGACTTAATGTTGTAGAGTGGGCTTTAACTACCCATGTATGTATACTTATGTTTCCAGTTTTAACGTACTGATATTATATTTTTAGTGGCAGCGTAATTTACATGATGATAGAGTTTGTTTTCGGTATGCCTGAAATGGCAAAATGTAGAAATTGCAATCGCAATAAATATTTTTCACAGCTGTAAACGGAATGAGTACATTTGACAAAGAATGTTTCCTCCAAATTTCGTATCTCTAGATGGTGGTTTATGCTGCACGTTACAACGTCAGTCCTTCGTTTCGTACTTTTATAATACACTCCTGGGAATTGAAATAAGAACACCGTGAATTCATTGTCCCAGGAAGGGGAAACTTTATTGACACATTCCTGGGGTCAGATACATCACATGATCACACTGACAGAACCACAGGCACATAGACACAGGCAACAGAGCATGCACAATGTCGGCACTAGTACAGTGTATATCCACCTTTCGCAGCAATGCAGGCTGCTATTCTCCCATGGAGACGATCGTAGAGATGCTGGATGTAGTCCTGTGGAACGGCTTGCCATGCCATTTCCACCTGGCGCCTCAGTTGGACCAGCGTTCGTGCTGGACGGGCAGACCGCGTGAGACGACGCTTCATCCAGTCCCAAACATGCTCAATGGGGGACAGATCAGGAGATCTTGCTGGCCAGGGTAGTTGACTTACACCTTCTAGAGCACGTTGGGTGGCACGGGATACATGCGGACGTGCATTGTCCTGTTGGAACAGCAAGTTCCCTTGACGGTCTAGGAATGGTAGAACGGTGGGTTCGATGACGGTTTGGATGTATCGTGCACTATTCAGTGTCCCCTCGACGATCACCAGAGGTGTACGGCCAGTGTAGGAGATCGCTCCCCACACCATGATGCCGGGTGTTGGCCCTGTGTGCCTCGGTCGTATGCAGTCCTGATTGTGGCGCTCACCTGCACGGCGCCAAACACGCATACGACCATCATTGGCACCAAGGAAGAAGCGACTCTCATCGCTGAAGACGACACGTCTCCATTCGTCCCTCCATTCACGCCTGTCGCGACACCGCTGGAGGCGGGCTGCACGATGTTGGGGCGTGAGCGGAAGACGGCCAAACGGTGTGCGGGACCGTAGCCCAGCTTCATGGAGACGGTTGCGAATGGTCCTCGCCGATACCCCAGGAGCAACAGTGTCCCTAATTTGCTGGGAAGTGGCGGTGCGGTCCCCTACGGCACTGCGTAGGATCCTACGGTCTTGGTGTGCATCCGTGCGTCGCTGCGGTCCGGTCCCAGGTCGACGGGCACGTGCACCTTCCGCCGACCACTGGCGACAACATCGATGTACTGTGGAGACCTCACGCCCCACGTGTTGAACAATTTGGCGGTACGTCCACCCGGCCTCCCGCATGCCCACTATACGCCCTCGCTCAAAGTCCGTCAACTGCACATACGGTTCACGTCCACGCTGTCGCGGCATGCAACCAGTGTTAAAGACTGCGATGGAGCTCCGTATGCCACGGCAAACTGGCTGACACTGACGGCGGCGGTGCACAAATGCTGCGCAGCTAGTGCCATTCGACGGCCAACACCGCGGTTCCTGGTGTGTCCGCTGTGCCGTGCGTGTGATCATTGCTTGTACAGCCCTCTCGCAGTGTCCGGAGCAAGTATGGTGGGTCTGACACACCGGTGTCAATGTGTTCTTTTTTCCATTTCCAGGAGTGTATATTAGTGAACCCGGCAATGGTCTGTATGTGTATTGCATATACGTGCTGAATTCCTTGCCCTCCCCCTTCTGCCGATCTTCTCAATCCACCTCTCTCTAAACGTCCTGCTCCCCCCTCCCCCCCCAATTTCTCTGTGCATAACCTCCTGTCACCTCTCTCTGTCTATTTATTCCTTTTGCTTCTCAGTGTTTATTTCCATCTGAATCCTCAGTAGCTCCGTCTTCTCCCCCCCCCCCCCCTCTCATCTCTCTGTGCATAATCTCCACTCTCTGTCCATCTTCTCCTCCCCTTCTCTATGTACACTTCCATCTGAATGTTCGGTAGGCTACCGTGTAAGGATTCGAAGTTAATCCGTCAATATCTTTTCGCGATTTTTGGTAACAACGTTTCCCATTCGTATAGTGCATATATATGTATATATTTAATATATTAAAAAATAAGTGGCCTATGTCCGTCAGAACGTTCGTTAGAGTATCGTGTAAAAATTTGAAGTAAATCGGTCAAGAACTCTTCGAGATTTTTCGAGATATGTGGTATCACGGGCGAAGTTGTACATTATATGCACAACACTGAAATTCCTTTTTTTTTATGAAGACATGTGACAACGGAACTGTCTTTTTATTTACTTTATTATTAACGAAAAATACCATTACCATCCACAATTACAAACGCAAAAAGAGTCAACCAAATTGGTCGAGCCGTTCTCAAGAGATGATCTTCCACAATTGATTTTAATTTCCGACTTTTCCGGGGGATTTACCAAAAGTTTTTTTTTCATACGAACCTTGTCCTGACAAATAATGAACACAACACATAAAAATCAATCAAATCGATCCACCTGTTCTTATGATCTTTCATAGTGCGGTTATTGACTTGTATTTATATAGATAAAGATACTAGTGATTATAATAATGATGATGGTGATGATGATGACTTTTCACCGATTCAAAGCTTCTGTCATGTACAGCCATTGTCCTGCCAATAGTACAGCTGAACTATCTGCATTTATTATGTGCGTTCGTATACATGTCGTACGGCAGCTGGATAGCACATTGTACTGGATTAAAACAAGGTTTTGACTTTCCAATATACTCTTTTTTCTTTTATATTGCCACGAAAATATTTTTGTTCAGATTTATTTTCTTGGGAACTATGAGATGTTCCTCGAGCTCAAGTACATGTTACATGAAGCAGATATCGCGTCTATATGTGACCACTCGAAAGTATTTAAAGAAAGAAAATTTCTAGCGATTAGCAAAGAATGCCGAGATATTCCCATACGGAAGATAGTAAGACCAAGTGGGCGACTGCAGTCGTTATCCCGACAATCTGATGCGGTTCATTCACTGCCTAAAAATATATAACCTCGTAGACGAATATAGCGCAATAACTGCAATACATGTGACCAAGCACGAAAGAACGAGCTGTGGGGAGGCTGAAAATAGGCGGAAATGGGCAGATGCTTTCTCCGGACGGGAAACGGCGCGTGGCGGGCCGCGGCGTCAACAGATAACGGCGCCGCACACTGCCGCCGGGCACGCGAACCGCGATGCCCGAAGCGCTGTTTCCTGCCAGCTGTTGCCCTGTGCCGATAACAGGTAATGCATATCATAGTAACAGCTGCTAAGTAATTAAAGTTATTACTCCTATCCACTGTGCACACACTGACGAGCCGAAATATTTAACCATCTGCTTATTAGTGTTGGTACGCCTTTGGAATGCAATACAGCAGCTACTCTGTGCTGCGTGGATTCAACAAGTCCTGCTTAGGTTTCCAAACGCATGTCGTGCAAGATGTCTAAGTACACGTCACGCAATTTCCGTACATTTCCGACAGGTGTTGCAGCAAACTCCGATCTCGTCAGAGGTAAAAAAAAGTGGAAAATTCAGAACATGTAAAAAGGTTTGAAACACTGCACCAATAGCAAAGTGAACAATCAATACATAGAAAATATCATAGTAGAAACCGAACACATCCTTACACGTGAAGAACAACAAAATAATTGTGAAATAAACATAGGACTGACAAGAGAACTAGTAAAAGAAGAAATAAAAGGCTTAATAAAAAAACACAACAGACACACAATAAGAACAACCAAACAGAAGCAGCTACTATGAAAAGGTGAAAACAAAAGTTAACAGACAAAACGTATTAATAACAAGAGCAGAGAAGAGAAATGTAACAGTACTCATGGATAAAGAGCAATACATCACAAAAACCAAGGAATACATAAACACCAACGCCATACAAAAACTGAAGTCAGATCCAACTACACTATTCCAGGCAAATGTGAAACGAACACTGAAAATCATTGAACACACACTCACAGACAAACAGAAATACTACTTAACATAGAAATCCCCACAAGCACCAACACTCCGCAGTCAACCGAAAGTACATAAAGACGAAATGCCAATGAGAGCTGTTATCAACTTCAAGAAATCCACAACATACCGCATAGCCAAACACCTCCAAAAGTTAGTTACAAAACAGTATAAAGTAGAAAACCACAGAACAGTGATAAACACAGGAAACCTAATAGAAAACATACAGAACATACAGGTACCACACACAGCATCACTGATTTCATTCGATATAGAAAATATGTATCCCTCCATCCCTATCACAGAAACAATAGAAATCATAGAACAAAATCTCTCATCCCACAGCAACCTCATCACAGACGCAATAAAAGAAATAACAGATATGCTCAGACTGACAACTGAACAAAACTACTTTCAGTTTGAGAAAGAATATTATCTACAAACTGATGGACTGCCCATGGGATCCCCAGTATCAGGAACACTAGCAAACATTTTCATCAGTCACCTAGAAAATGAGATATTTGATAAGATAACCACAAATGAAAGTTTCAAAATCATATATTGGTACAGATACGTGGATGAGACTATTTGTCTGGTAGATGAGCCAAGTGAAAAAATAGATGAACTCAATTCAGAAATAAACAAAGCTCATCAAAACATAAAATTCACACTTGAAAAAGAAAAAGAAAATCAAATAAATTTTCTTGACATTACAATTAAAAAAGAAAATGGTAAACATACATTTAACATCTTTAGAAAACCAACAGCCACAGACACAATAATACATTCCACATCCACCACCCCCACAGCCAGAAACTTGCAGCACTAAGAGACATGTTACATAGATTAAACAGAATCCCACTCAGCAAGAGAAACTATGAACAAGAAATGAGTACAATCATACAAATAGCTAGGAACAACAGATATGACACACATGTGGTACACAAGCTCAATCAAAAAATAAAAACACAAATAAAAAACAAACACAACAGTTCCACAATACAAAAGAACTCACAAGCTGGAAACTTACAAACACACTCAACAAACACACACAATGACAACACCACACAGAAAAGAACCAGATGGTACACCATGGCCTACACACATAAACCAACACATAGAGTTGCAACCAACCTAAAGAGACAGGGCTTCAAAATAGCATATAAGCCTGGGCAAACCATTCAATCACACCTAAGCCAGCCAGCTACAAAGAGGAACAAATTCCAACAATCAGGAATATATACACTTGAATGTCAAAGTTGTGATGCAGTATACATAGGCATAGCATGCAGGAATTTTGAAACAAGATACAAAGAACACATCAGATGTTGTAAGTACGAAACAAACCATTACACATTTGCAGAGAATTTAAAACACTACAACCATCATCCTACAAACATGGAACAAGAAATTAAAATAATGAGAATAAGCAACAATGACAAACATCTTATACAAATGCAAGAAACCTTCCACATCCAGAAAGCCATAGCAGAAAACAAACATGTGATAAATGAACAAACACACATCAGTACAGGCTCCCTACTACACTTAGCAAAGGAAATGATAACATAAAACAAAAAATAAAATAAAACTCTTCTCCACACCATCTGGAGACACACACACACACACACACACACACACACACACACACACACACACACAGCACAGCACAAAAAATATATATCACACAAAAAAACACTCTCACTCACTCACTCTCTCTCTCTCTCTCTCTCTCTCTCTCCCTCTCTCGCACACACATACACACACACATACACAAACGCGCACACAAATGCATACACGAACAGACCACAGATACTTCAATAGTTACACTCTTAAGTTTGGCAATAACATTCGATCTTTGGGAAAAACATTTGACAGTCGGCAACAGAAACCAAAACATTGCATTAAACCAAGCGTACAGTAGATAGTGCTGTGGAATGTGGAAAAAACCGCAAATTGGCATTCATAAGAAGAAGAAGAACAACACTAAAATGCAACAGGAGCGTAATATGTAAGAAATTGTCCACGCAACTTGTAAGTACAGTTTAAAACATTACTACTTAATAGGAAATACCAACCACCACAACTGTTTATAACCTATAGGCACAATGACAAAAATGTAAATAAAATAGCTAACATGGATACATATTCCAGGCCACTGATAATGCCTTGCAC
The DNA here is from genome assembly GCF_023897955.1 of Schistocerca gregaria. Taxonomy (NCBI): domain Eukaryota; kingdom Metazoa; phylum Arthropoda; class Insecta; order Orthoptera; family Acrididae; genus Schistocerca; species Schistocerca gregaria. Next base: position 441,863,594 of record NC_064923.1, read on the forward strand.
AAAATAAAGGCGAAACGCGTATGGCACTAAAATTGTGTTTTATTCAGTTGCTGTCAAACGGTCCATAAGTAAAACTCAGAACTGGTTCCGAAGCGGCAACTAGGAGCTGTCAGCCATACGCCGGAGCGTTGCGACATCGTTTCAACAAGTACACTCCTGTAAATTGAAATAAGAACACCGTGAATTCATTGTCCCAGGAAGGGGAAACTTTATTGACACATTCCTGGGGTCAGATACATCACATGATCACACTGACAGAACCACAGGCACATAGACACAGGCAACAGAGCATGCACAATGCCATTTCCACCTGGCGCCTCAGTTGGACCAGCGTTCGTGCTGGACGTGCAGACCGCGTGAGACGACGCTTCATCCAGTCCCAAACATGCTCAATGGGGGACAGATCCGGAGATCTTGCTGGCCAGGGTAGTTGACTTACACCTTCTAGAGCACGTTGGGTGGCACGGGATACATGCGGACGTGCATTGTCCTGTTGGAACAGCAAGTTCCCTTGCCGGTCTAGGAATGGTAGAACGATGGGTTCGATGACGGTTTGGATGTACCGTGCACTATTCAGTGTCCCCTCGACGATCACCAGAGGTGTACGGCCAGTGTAGGAGATCGCTCCCCACACCATGATGCCGGGTGTTGGCCCTGTGTGCCTCGGTCGTCTGCAGTCCTGATTGTGGCGCTCACCTGCATGGTGCCAAACACGCATACGACCATCATTGGCACCAAGGAAGAAGCGACTCTCATCGCTGAAGACGACACGTCTCCATTCGTCCCTCCATTCACGCCTGTCGCGACACCACTGGAGGCGGGCTGCACGATGTTGGGGCGTGAGCGGAAGACGGCCTAACGGTGTGCGGGACCGTAGCCCAGCTTCGTGGAGACGGTTGCGAATGGTCCTCGCCGATACCCCAGGAGCAACAGTGTCCCTAATTTGCTGGGAAGTGGCGGTGCGGTCCCCTACGGCACTGCGTAGGATCCTACGGTCTTGGCGTGCATCCGTGCGTCGCTGCGGTCCGGTCCCAGGTCGACGGGCACGTGCACCTTTCGCCGATCACTGGCGACAACATCGATGTACTGTGGAGACCTCACGTCCCACGTATTGAGCAATTCGGCGGTACGTCCACCCGGCCTCCCGCATGCCCACTATACGCCCTCGCTCAAAGTCCGTCAACTGCCCATACGGTTCACGTCCACGCTGTCGCGGCATGCAACCAGTGTTAAAGACTGCGATGGAGCTCCGTATGCCACGGAAAACTGGCTGACACTGACGGCGGCGGTGCACAAATGCTGCGCAGCTAGCGCCATTCGACGGCCAACACCGCGGTTCCTGGTGTGTCCGCTGTGGCGTGCGTGTGATCATTGCTTGTACAGCCCTCTCGCAGTGTCCGGAGCAAGTATGGTGGGTCTGACACACCGGTGTCAATGTGTTCTTTTTTCCATTTCCAGGAGTGTATGTCCAAAAGTCTGAACTCCTGGCGCCGAGCGACAAACTGGACTTGCACACACAAATGGAATAGACATGAGTCTAGGCAATGTCAAAAACGAATAGACGTCAGAGGGGATGTTCTAAAATGCTTCTTGATATGGTATGGTCCAGGAAAGCGACCTCTGTGAAAAATATAAATGCGTGTCTGCCCAAAACCAAAGGAAGAAAAATTCTGCAGTAGTAAGGAGACACTAACCCTATGTCACTCACCAACCGGTCTCGGACATAATAGCGTTAGCCTCGGCATGCATCCGTTGCTGACGAGGTAGATTGTGAGGAATAGTTGGCCAACTTATATTGGTACGCATTCAGACTCAACTAATGAGGTCTTAGCCTAGAAGTAGTGCCTGGAGTAGAATTAAATTATCAGAACTTCATTCTAACTTTGATTTATATCCTGCTTCCTAGAGATTTATAACGATTTCCGCGCTTTGAAGTACTTTTAGCTTGTAGACAAGCCGGTGTCGGAGTATTACGAACAGCCCACGCTAATTTTTCTCGTCGATTGTTTTGAGTGAAGTAATATCCCATGTCTTCTGTCTCCCGCCCGGCCGATGTGGCCGTGCGGTTCTAGGCGTTTCAGTCTGGAACCGCGTGACCGTTACGTTCGCAGGTTCGAATCCTGCCTCGGGCATGGATGTGTGTGATGTCCTTAGGTTAGTTAGGTTTAAGTAGTTCTAAGTTCTAGAGGAGTGATGAACACAGATGTTAAGTCCCATAGTGCAAAGAGCCATTTGAACCGTTTTTCTGTCTCCATCTTGGGACAGGACAGTGGTTTTAGGGTGCTGAGTTCGCTCCCGACAGAGACCCACATCTGGTCCGTTGGGTTCAGATCAGTCGAAACTAGTGGCCAAGACATCAACGTAAATCCATTTCCACTTTCCTAAAACTACTATGGCACGATTCTGTCTTATGGGGGTCCACATAAATATCCCTCATAGCATAATACTGCCTCCATCGAACGCCGTACATGGTGCAGTGCGTGTTTCGAGCAGCGAATAGTCTAGATGACGACGTATCCGGACACCACCATTACCTAGTGTAACAAGAAACGTATTCATTCGACTTAGCGACACGATTCAGTTGTTCCACAGTCCATTGTCGATGGTTGCCAGCTCACCTCAAGCGTAATTGGCGCTGCCGTTGTGTCGACTTGTTAACACTTTGGGGTTGTCTGTTGGAGTACCCCATGTTTAACAATGTACGCTGAACGATATATTCCATAATATTTGTGCCTGCGTCCGCACTGCAGGAAAGAAGACCCCGCAGGTGCGGTGGGCGATGCACAGTGACCGATTTTCGTCTAAAGCGCTGGGTGACTTCATTTGTTTGTTCGAAAGGGGAGGCCGACGGCGTCTGCCACCTTTCGGCCGCTCGGCGACGACAGAATCAAGGCGCCACGAAATCTTTCTCAAACGATTTTACAGAAACTATTGGGTAAAAACGATTCATTTTTGCTTTCTTCTAACTTAATATGTCAGGTTCATGATGATGTGCCCATAATTTCGTTACTGTGATATTTAAATGGAAGTAAGACGTGCAAAATTCGAAACTGGTTTCAATGAAAAATAAAGGTCACTATGATTTTGCATTTGGTCCATATTACATAATATGTTGCTGCGTATGAAATATAGTTAACGTATTGAATTTTTCTTTAGACTTGAATCTGTCACCGATCTCGAGAAAATTGATCTGACGTAGCACACTCATTTGCGATCGCGCCACACCAGCGTTAAAGCCAGAGTGAAATATCCACAACATTCCTCATATTTCATAAACGGCTTCACATATCAAAATGAGATTTTGGCCAATGATAGCACGCAAAGAGGAAAGTATTTTGCTATGTGGTTCTCATGCTGAGCTTTATTATCTACCATGTTATTCCACTAACTACAGACTTTTCGGTGAAACAATGTAATTTTTAAAGGCCTTCAATAGCTGGTGAAACGAGAAATGCTGTGGGTTTTGGAACAACGTAAGTGAAGACATTACACATTTATTTTGTCCAGGATGTGATTTTTCATAAGATACTGGCCTTGAATGTATGTAGGTATGTAATAAATCGTAGACCTAGCAACGACGGAGATGCTTCATCCCGCCGTAGCCCTCAGTGCCTCACAACCCCACAACAGGCCACAGCAGTCCACCTACCCCACCGCCACCCCACACCGAACCCAGGGTTATTGTTCGGTTCTGCCGCCAGTGAATAACCCCCCCCCCCCCCTGGCCCCTCACCTCCCCCCTCCCACCCGGGAAAGGCTCATACATGACGACAAGACGAGTGTAACTCCAAATGCGCAGCAATCACCAACACAGTGTAGCTGAGGCGGAATAAGGGAAACTAGCCCGTACTCGCCGAGGTAGATGGAAAACCGCCTTAAAAACCATCCACAGGCTGGCCGGCACACCGGACCTTGACACTAATCAGCCAGGTGGATTCGTGCCGGGGGCTGACACGCCTTCACGCTTGGAAAGCAATGTGTTAGACCACGAGGCTAGCTGGGCGGGCAACACTGACCTTACTTTTTCTCAGTTCTTCACTTAATAAAGCACTGTTTCAGAATTCTATTGCAATTGCGTCTGCATAACATAGACTACATATTAGTGAGATGACACTGTGCAAACTCCGCTTTATTTTGAAAAAAGAAGCATATTTTAACATGACAAGTACAGAAAGGTGTAGGTTGTACTCATATCTCCATTCGTGATGCTTCTCTGAAAGTTACAAATGGTGAAAAACGTCAGGCGAAAATAAGTTGTTGCATTTTTGGCAAAATTCTTTTCAGATACTAAGGAAACCAGAGATGTCAGATCTTTCTGAATGATCATCAAGCAAGCGTGGGCGTGGAGGGGCCCCTCTTTATATTTACAAAAAATACGATTGTAGGCTTCAGTTTAGAACGACACTGCCCCTCCAGCGCTCGGCAAGTTCCCCTACTGCTCCTTCCCATAACCCCCACCACCACCACTCTCCTGACGTGTGCCTTGCTGTCAGCGTATCTACCAGCCACAGCACTCTGCACGGACTCTAGGTCATGTTCTGCGTTGAAGTGTGGGCATCCAACAACTTGTCGCCATATCGTGGTTTCACCGACCTTCAACCACTTTCCATAGATTCTCACGGAAGACAGCAGACAGCCGGATAGTTTCGTTCTTTGCAACATGCACGTTGCCAGGCACTGGACCGTAACAATCTGTTCTTTGTCAAAATCTCTTATGTCAGTCGATTTCCACATTCTTGGTCCGTATCGTTGCTACAGTGTTTCCCAATTTGGATCTGCACCGCTTCCGTGTATCCCTTACTGCGTCAATTGCTCACCACGAAACCAGCTAGCATTCATTCTCGCATTGGAAATTGTTCGTAATGTTGTGTGGCTCATCAGTGTGCATCGAAGTACGCTGGAAACTTCAAAATCTTGAATTATGTACCAAGTAGGGCAAGGGAAGATAAAGTCTTCTTCTTTCTTTTATTTATTATGATGACCAATGCCACTTTCTGAAACCTAATGAGTGCTATGTCCTCTTTTAAGTTATGAAACGGGAATAGGTGAAATATATTCATGAATTGAGGTCTTTTACAAGGCTAGAGATGGTGTTACACAGTATTAGTGTGATGTTTCCTTACAGTGTCTAATTATGTGTTCAATGTGCTTGAATTTGATATATTTCACAAGCGAGGCATCTCATAGGGCAAGTCTTTTTATATCTATTTTTCATACACTTGGAGCTAATAGGGTGTAACGTAGCACAAAATATCGTAATATACGCAGCAAGCGTAACTCTGGGATGATGTGGAACTTTCTGGAACGTTCTCGTGGATAAATACAACTGCCGAGGCAACGTTACTTCGACAGCAACGTACGTGAACACATTTCCAGGAAGAAAAACCTCAATAGCTATATGACTGTGGTGCTCATTTCATATACAGGAGTGCCGTCTCTCCGCTACCTTACTAAATCTAAAATTACTCTAGGCCTCTTCAATAACTAGGGTGGCAATCGGTCCTAACACTGGATTTGGGTTTGTACTTGGCTCACACAAATAGCTCTAGCGCATGCTTTTGTTTAAGTTCTGCATAACAATCTAAGAAGATAAATGGTAGTGTTCTGTTTCGAATGAAAGCATTATCTTAGTAGAACAAACTAAATATGACATCCGAGTTACGATACCGAAATGTTTGTCGCCATCGTTTCATTTTGATACGATTTTCTCTAACAGATAGACTGATTCACAATCCACAGCCTTCTATATAAAAAAAATTACCGAAATAATTGCTACGTAGTTTATAATTATGGTAATAATGATATAGCATAGTATAGTAATTATAGTGATGACAAGTTTGTAATACAGGGGAAGAAAAATGCCGCGATTGGGTGGTCGGCGTGCTATTCCTCATCCCAATTCAGGACAAAATTGTATCTAGCAAAACTTAGTCCCACAAATACATTTAATACAAATGCGGTTTAAGGGGAGTTAGAATTTAAAAAAAAAATCATGTTTTCGGATTTTTATCTCATATTTTATTTTATTCCGGTAATTTTTTTTTAATAGAAGGCTGTGGATTGCTGTGTTACAAAAGTTAAATTACGTGTTTGCATTCGTAGCACTGTCAAAAACAGTATCATATCGTTTCATAGTAAAACAAGCGTTTTACGTCGAAGTGCTAACGTTTGTTCCGAGGACAAGTGACGAATAGGTTGGTAAATCTCTCAAAATGTAAAGTAAGAGGCCAAAACGAAGTGTTTTTGAGAAACGTGAGTTTCATGGTAATAGATTTTCGAATTAAGGGACACATTGTGCTCAACATGTGGCGTGTGAAGTTACAGACAATGAAATACAGGCAAAATCGTCAGTAACTAGACAAACACCCATTAGTGCTTCAAGGTTTAAAATTGAACGTTGTGATACACAGTTTTCTCAAAACGAATGTGGTTTAAATGGTAGGTTAGGTTATATTCTGATAGATTCACACATCCTAACAAGGGTGTTAGGTGAATGTGTGTGTCGTAAAATATGTGGAAGGCCAGTTAGTTTACATGAAGACAGTGAGGTATCAAATGGACTAGCCACGAAATTTATCATTAATTGTGCCACTTGTAAATATACTCACTCATTTTGTAATTTTGATAGGTGTAAAGATAATTATTTTGAAGTATATGTTGGATGGTTTATGTGTTGAGAGCTACTGGCAAAGGACACACTGCAGCAGAAACAATGTGTGCCGTGATGAATATGCCACACCCAACTTGTAAAATCGACAAGTATGCAGGATTTGTTGGAGCTGCTGTTGCACGTGAGTCAATGAAGGGTGCTGCAAACGAAGCTGTTGAAATAAATGATGGTATGACTGGCGTACCAGTAGCTTTTGGTGGCACCTGGCAGAAGTGCGGTTACAGTTCTAAGAATTCTGTTGCTAGGGTGACCATTGTGGATACTGGAAAGGTAATAGATTTCCAGATTTTAACCAAACATTGTTATAAGTGTAAATCAGGGAATGAAAAAGTGCATATCGGTGACAGTAATTATGAAAGAACAATTGGTGGTATGAAGGCCTCTGCAGTCATTGAAATTTTAGTCGATCTGTGAACGAAATGGGATGGTTTTAGACTAAGTTCTTAGGTGATGGAGACTCGAAAGCATCTAACAGTGCAGTCAGCCTTATGGTGAGAAGATTATCACGGAACTGGAATGTGTTGGTCATGTCCAGAAGAGGATGGGCACCAGGTTGAGGAAGTTGAAACCAAGTTTCAGAGACAAGAAGCTTTCTGTTGGTAAAACCATAAGAGACAGACTGACAGACAAAATGACTGATGAACTACAGCAGTATTATGAGATGGCCATTGGAAATAATACTAAGGATTTGTTACAAATGAAGCAGGAAATATTGCCTATCTTCTTCCACAGACTGTCAACTGATGAAAAACCAATACACCGCCTTTGCCCTCCTGGATCTGATTCATGGCGCAATTACCACAATGCCCAGTACTCAAACAGTTCATACAGCCATAAACATTTCATCCCAGCAGCCGTCATGGATTTCATAAAACATATTTACAGAGACCTGTCAAATCCTGAATTACTGAAGAAGTGTCGGCACGGTCAGACTCAAAATCCCAATCAGTCGTTCAATAATCTTATATTGATCCTCTTACCAAAAAACGATTTGTTGGAACGAAGACACTAAAGTGGGGGATCAGTAATGCTGTTATTGCTTTTAATGATGGAAAACCTAGTGGAATGAAAGAGCTAAGCATATGGGAATTAATCCTGGAGCAAACTGCATCAGTGAACTTGAGCGGATGGACACGGTTCGCATTGATAAAGCAGAGTATGCAGCACAATTGGTCACTAAGGTGTCCACAAAGAAGAAAAAAAGAAAAAGCTTGGAAAAAGATCAATAGGATGATATATATTATGGTGCAGGGTGCTTCTGAGTGACTAAAAATAAATATTGAGCAGATATGAAGTGAGTTATAGTATTTTGAAACTTTAGAACAGTTCCTGAAAATTTACATTTTCTATTGCATTTTTCCCTAAATCTCAGAAACCACTTCGAGCATAGTATTCAAATTTTTAGTGAGTAATAACATACATATCCTGAGTCTACTGAACTAAAAGAAGAACATAATGTTATGTACAGATAAAATTAATCAGGATATCACACGGAAAAGTACACAAAATTTTAACTGTGTAATTAAAAAATTGTTAATCCGAAAGCAGAGGCTGAAATGCAATTGTTGTAGTTCAGTAGAGTCAGAAAGTACAGTTTAATGTCCTGTAAAATTTTCATGTCATACAGTGGTTCCTGAAATACAGGGAATCCCGTCACTAAATTTAACATTGTCGGGATAGGACGTTCCAATTACCCTTAAAAAACGAGGCTCTGGCAACGTTGTAACGGCATGCAGTGTGGCTAAGAATCAGTATCACGAACTCAACACTATGCCGGAGCTGTCCTGTTAGCTCAGTGAGACGAGGCAATGCCCTGCGCAACTATTGTGCAGATTCATCGATGTTCGAATCCCCTTCGTGCAAACTTTCTTTTCAGTTAGCACCTTTTTTCAGTTACAGTGTCAGACTGAATCCAATTTACACCTCCACAATGCTGTATCTTGTGTATTTCTTTCTGTTACTGTTAACTTTCATTAAACGTTAAAATATAACATTAACTTCCTACAGACTAAACGACAGCATTGTTTCGTCCATGACACCGATAAAGCCAATATAAAATAATAGAGGGTACAGTAACATCGTCAGTAGCCAATGAGGTAAAAAAAGCACAATTACTACACAATAATTCCATACCGTACGTTTGACTTCCAGGATTGTCTTCACAGCACCGATATTTACACGTATGAACAACGTTAACTTCAGAGAATATGTACCGAGCGACCATCTTTCATTTGCAAACACTTCGCCACTCACTGGATCATACTTTTCTGGACTCTCTGTAACACATCTGCATCCACGACGTGGACATCCATGACATTCATGCACATTCATGACGGGTCGTATACATCACTGGATGGACTACTACAAACTTGTCTCTCTAAGTGTCGAAATAAATAAAAATAAAGTAGATAGATTATGGTCTGGGGAACCTGGAGACCAGTAAATTGGAACTCCACGACCATTCCATCTCCTAGAAACGCATCAGTTAGATAGTTAGGCACATTCATTTCAAAATGTGGAGGTACATCAACATGCTGAATCCATAGCAGTCGCCGAACACAGAATGAAACTTTTTCCAACGCGTCAGGCAAGCTACAGCAAACATACGTACGATACATGCGCACATTCAACTTGTCTGTTTGTCTGGCAACAGGTAAGGGCCCAAAAGCATTCCCACCCCCACCACCATGATTCAAGTCCACAGGTTTATGCCAAAGTGTGTCAGAAAGCTACGTTCACGGGTAACATGTGGGCTATGTCCCGACCAATAATGGCTGTTGTGGAGGTTGAAAATACCTTCACGAGTGAAGTTAAGATTCGTCAGTCCCTATCACGTTATTTATAAAATGTTCGTTATCTTGCACTTGGTGCAAAGGCCATTCACAATACTGTACTCGTCGAATGCAGTTTTGTGGCCGTTGGTGTTGCGTTAATGTGTAATGATATGGATGCAATTCTTGACCGTGCAACAAATCAAAAACCAGTCTTTGAGATATCTGGAATTGCCTTGCAGTATCACGGATACTTCGCCGAGGTGACTGGGAAAATGTTTCCATTGTTTGAGGAGTAAGTCTATCCCTTGGACGACCTCTGTCCCTTACTTATGGACGAAGATTACAGATTTCCAAGAGGCGTAGTTCCGGGCGACGAAAAACATTTTTATCGAGATGGTGTCTTTGAGGAGAGCGCACAACGTACGCAAGAGGAGCAGCAGCTGCTTCGTTATCGGATGTACCCAGCACCAAAAGCATGTCGACGTATTCATCGTCTGTGTACTTCATCGGGAAGCCGCCATACGTAAACTTGTCAGGACTAGTAGTGCTACTGTAATGCGCTGTCAACAGACACATGCACGCAGTTTAATGGATGCCACTGTCCTGTGTCTCCTGTAATACTATGTATAATTCTTATAAACGACGAGAACTAGGGAACACACGTCTAAAAAAGTTCAAAAATGGTTCAAATGGCTCTGAGCACTATGGGACTTAACATCTCAGGCCATCAGTCCCCTACAACTTAGAACTACTTAAACCTAACTAACCTAAGGACTTCACACACATACATGCCCGAGGCAGGATTCGAACCTGCAACCGTACCGGTCGCGCGGTTCCAGACTGAAGCGCGTAGAACCGCTCGGCCACCAGCGGCCGGCTCTAAAAAGTAAAAAAGCAACCTGACGAGGATTCGAATTATAGCTCCTGAGGGGTCTGATGTCGTAGTTCTGTACTCGGTGAGATACGACTGCTAGTACAGTAAAAAATGAAACGATCGTGTGGCATTGTTGGCCGGGGCAGTTCGGCCGCTGGGTTGCAGGGCTTATTTCACGTGACGGCACAGTGAGGGACTTGCATGTCGATGATGATGATGATGATGCGGACAACACAACACACTGTCCATGAACGGAGAAAATCTCCAGCCCAGCCGGGAATCGAATACGGCCCCGCTACATGGTAGACAAAAATGCTACCACTCAAGCTAGGCAGGTGGACGTCTAGTACAATAATGCTAGGGGACACACGTTTCCCTGCACATTGCTATCCGTTGCGAGATGTGATAGCATTGGCAGCTCCTCGTTTTCATACATGCTTTTCCAAAATGCACCCGATCTGATTTTGCTAGATGAACTTTTGTCTTTAATTTGGATGAGGAGCCGCATGCCGGCCTCCTCTTTCACATGTAATTACCGTTTGGAGTGACATCTCGTGGTAATGATGTGGACTTCAGAAGAGGCAATATCTGATGGAAAAAGAGCAGCGGAGGTTAAACAGAATTTATACATGTATAAATTATTTTCTACATTACCCTGCCTTGTTTCTCTGTCTGTATGTAAAGCTAATCTCGGGAAGTCCTGTAGGGATTGCTATATAGTTTCCCATAACAGACAGACTGATTCATAAGAAGATTTGCGAATATGACTTAGAAATATTTCGTAAGAATTGGCTGCACTATGATTAATTAAATGTCCCCTGCAGCGTTTTTCTGTCTACATGTGGAGGCTAATCTCAGGAACTACTGTAGGGATTTTAATACGGTTTTCACTAATATATAAAGTGATTCAAGAAGATTGTGTATACAACTCTTTACCGCTATGCCAGATAAGTCGCCCGGCCGTAGCTACACAGTGCAGCCGTGCGGAGCCGAGGCGGGCCGCTAGTAGCATCAAGGCGCACAGCGACCTCCGGCGGTACAGCCACGTAGGTAGGGTTGCCTGCTCGGCAGCCGTCGATATAAGTTTCCATTCAGACTCACGGATGTTAATACATCTACCAGGTACTGGCAACGTGGCCGCACTGCTTAACAAAGCCAGTCACGCGTACTTAAAAAGAACGTCACAGTTTCCTTTCGCTAGTCGAATATTTAGGTAACCACTGCAGCGAGTTGTCTTCGAGTTATACAGGTCGGTCCATTGATAGAGACCGGGCCAAATATCGCACGAAATAAGCATCAAACGGAAAAACTACAAAGAACAAAACTCGTCTAGCCTGAAGGGCGAATCCAGATGGCTGCCATAGATCAAACGGATATCAGCTGCGTTGTTTTAAATTTTTATTACATATTCGTGTAGTACGTAAAGAAATATAAATGTTTTAGTTGGATCACTTTTTTCGCTTTGTGATGGATGGCGCTGTAATGGTTCAAATGGTTCAAATGGCCCTGAGCACTATGGGACTTAACAAAAAAAATGGTTCAAATGGCTCTGAGCACTATGGGACTCAATTGCTGCGGTCATTAGTCCCCTAGAACTTAGAACTACTTAAACCTAACTAACCTAAGGACATCACACACATCCATGCCCGAGGCAGGATTCGAACCTGCGACCGTAGCAGTCACACGGTTCCGGACTGCGCTCCTAGAACCGCGAGACCACCGCGGAAGCGGCGCTGTAATAGTCACAAACGTATAAGTACGTGGTATCACGTAACATTCCGCCAGTGCGGACGGCATTTGGTTTGTGATAGATTACCCGTGTTAAAATGGACCGTTTACCAATTGCGGAAAAGGTCGGTACCGTGTTGATGTATGGCTATTGCGATCATAATGCCCAACGGGCGTGTGCTATGTATGCTGCTCGGTATCCTGTACGACATCATCCAAGCGTCCGGACCGTTCGCCGGATAGTTAAGCTATTTAAGGAAACAGGAAGTCTTCAGCCACATGTGAAACGTCAACCACGACCTGCAACAAATGACGATGCCCACGTAGGTGTTTCAGCTGCTGCCGCGGCTAATCCGCACATGAGTAGCAGACAAATTGCGCGAGAATCGGGAATCTCAAAAACGTCGGTGTTGAGAATGCTACATCAACATCGATTGCACCCGTACCATATTTCTGTGCACCAGGAATTGCATGGAGACGACTTTGAATGTCGTGTACAGTTCTGCCACTGGGCACAAGAGAAATTACGGGACGATGACAGATTTTTTGCTCGCGTTCTATTTAGCGACGAAACGTTATTCACCAACAGCAGTAACGTAAACTGGCATAATATGCACTTTTGGGTATCGGAAAATCCACGATGGCCGCGACAAGTGGAACATTAGCGACCTTGGCGGGTTAATGTATGGTGCGGCATTTAGGGAGGAAGGATAATTGGCCCCTATTTTATCGATGGAAATCTAAATGGTGCAATGTATGCTGATTTCCTACATAATATTCTACCGATGTTACTACAAGATGTTTCACTGCATGGCAGAATGGCGATGTACTGCCAACATGATGGATGTCCGGCACATAGCTCGCGTGCGGTTGAAGCGGTATTGAATAGCATATTTCATGACAGGTGGATTGGTCGTCGGATCTGATGTCCCGTGATTTCTTTCTGTGGGGAAATTGAAGGATGTTTGCTATCGTGATCCACCGACAACGCCTGACAACATGCGTCAGCACATTGTCAATGCATGTGCGAACATACGGAAGGCGAACTACACGCTGTTCAGAGGAATGACGTTACACGTATTGGCAAATGCATTGAGACTGACGGATATCATTTTGAACACTTATTGCATAATGTGGTATTTACAGGAAATCACGCTGTAACAGCATGCGATCTCAGAAATGATAAGTACACAAAGGTACATGCATCACATTGGAATCACCGAAATGAAATGTTCAAACGTACCTACGCTCTGTATTTTATTTTTTAAACACGTGCCTGGTACCAACTGTTCGTCTTAAATTGTGAGCCTTGTCTATGACTATTACAGCGCCATCTACCACAACCGAAAAAAGCGGTTCAACTAAAACATTCATATTTCTTTACGTACTACACGAGTATCTAATAAAAATGGAGGTTCCTATTTAAAAAAAAAAAACGAAGTTTATGTCCGTTCGACCTATGGCAGCGCCATCTAGCGGGCCACCCATAACGCCATCTGGTTTCGCCCTTCATGCTAGACAAATTTCGTTCTTTGTAGCTTTTTCGTTTGACGCTTATTTCGTGATATATTTGGCCCGGTCACGATCAATGGACCATCCTGTATACGTGTGTCACCGAGACCTCTATAGTAGCCTACCGGTCTCTATTTCCTGCAAGACAGCACTCCTGGAATGGACGAGGACTACTTTGTTTAGGTATTGTGTAACAGATCGTTAGTTGACTTGCGTGTTTTGTGTTGGTATGCTTCAAAATATTTAGAACTGTATTTGCTTTGCTTGTAAAAAATGTGATACTTTGATTAATTTCTGTCAGTCAGTATAAACTGAGACTGAAACTTCGTTTGCAATATAGCTCTTCGTGATGACGGTCGCAGCAAAAATAGCGAGGACGCTTCTTAGCACACAGTGATTAATTCAATTCACTTCGTGGCTACATACACTCCTGGAAATGGAAAAAAGAACACATTGACACCGGTGTGTCAGACCCACCATACTTGCTCCGGACACTGGGAGAGGGCTGTACAAGCAATGATCACAAGCACGGCACAGCGGACACACCAGGAACCGCGGTGTTGGCCGTCGAATGGCGCTAGCTGCGCAGCATTTGTGCACCGCCGCCGTCAGTGTCAGCCAGTTTGCCGTGGCATACGGAGCTCCATCGCAGTCTTTAACACTGGTTGCATGCCGCGACAGCGTGGACGTGAACCGTATGTGCAGTTGACGGACTTTGAGCGAGGGCGTATAGTGGGCATGCGGGAGGCCGGGTGGACGTACCGCCGAATTGCTCAACACGTGGGGCGTGAGGTCTGCACAGTACATCGATGTTGTCGCCAGTGGTCGGCGGAAGGTGCACGTGCCCGTCGACCTGGGACCGGACCGCAGCGACCCACGGATGCACGCCAAGACCGTAGGATCCTACGCAGTGCCGTAGGGAACCGCACCGCCACTTCCCAGGAAATTAGGGACACTGTTGCTCCTGGGGTATCGGCTAGGACCATTCGCAACCGTCTCCATGAAGCTGGGCTACGGTCCCGCACACCGTTAGGCCGTCTTCCGCCCACGCCCCAATATAGTGCAGCCCGCCTCCAGTGGTGTCGCGACAGGCGTGAATGGAGGGACGAATGGAGACGTGTCGTCTTCAGCGATGAGAGTCACTTCTGCCTTGGTGCCAATGATGGTCGTATGCGTGTCTGGCGCCGTGCAGCTGAGCGCCACAATCAGGACTGCATACGACCGAGGCACACAGGGCCAACACCCGGCATCATGGTGTGGGGAGCGATCTCCTACACTGGCCGTACACCTCTGGTGATCGTGGAAGGGACACTGAATAGTGCACGGTACATCCAAACCGTCATCGAACCCATCGTTCTACCATTCCTAGACCGGCAAGGGAACTTGCTGTTCCAACAGGACAATGCACGTCCGCATGTATCCCGTGCCACCCAACGTGCTCTAGAAGGTGTAAGTCAACTACCCTGGCCACCAAGATCTCCGGATCTGTCCCCCATTGAGCATGTTTGGGACTGGATGAAGCGTCGTCTCACGCGGTCTGCACGTCCAGCACGAACGCTGGTCCTACTGAGGCGCCAGTTGGAAATGGCATGGCAAGCCGTTCCACAGGACTACATCCAGCATCTCTACGATCGTCTCCATGGGAGAATAGCAGCCTGCATTGCTGCGAAAGGTGGACATACACTGTACTAGTGCCGACATTGTGCATGCTCTGTTGCCTGTGTCTATGTGCCTGTGGTTCTGTCAGTGTGATCATGTGATGTATCTGACCCCAGGAATGTCTCAATAAAGTTTCCCCTTCCTGGGACAATGAATTCATGGTGTTCTTATTTCAATTTCCAGGAGTGTAGTTCAGTACAACTTTCGAACAATTCACTGCGAAGTAATTTTGATGCCTCCATCACTCTTTGGAAACTTCTAATCGCAACGCTTTACATCTCAGTAAGCAATACCCTGGTGGATGCATCAACGTAATTGCTACAAATTAATATGAAGAGACCACAGGCATTTTTCTTGACAAAAATTGTCCAACCCGGGTTGTCCAACCCGGGTACTGACCAAGCAAACAAACATATAGCATCCACGACTCTCATTGTTCACATTCTTTCTTTTCACATAGGTTGTTCGCCTCTCGTTCCACCAATACAACAGACGGTATGATTCATCTTCGTTACCATACTAGTGAAATGAAATGTCGTATGGCTAGGCCTCCCGTCGGGTAGACCGGTCGCCTGGTACAAATCTTGACGCCACTTCTGCGACTTACATGTAGAACCACGCTAGTTATTTCGGTACTAAAGTAATAATTAGCTCATTAACAGTGCCCTTGGTGTCGCTCTTACAGTCATGTAAAGCAAGAGGCAATCTATAAATCTTCTGGGATAGCAGGCTGTCATTAGTGCGCTGAATGAGCGGGACATCGTCATGTAGGCACCACATGGATGAAAATATTGTCCAATAACTGCCGCAGCATAGAGAGAGGAGCAGGGCTATAAGTGCAGATATTGTGATTCTTAATATCTACCCATTTCATGTGTTCGTTGTTCATTCTGTGCATCTTGTTTTGTCTTCCCACAAACACGTCACATAATTTACTACCTGATGTTTTCTGCATGGTTGTAGCTGCACTATCACTAAGTGGACTACGCCTGTTAATACAGACTGACCCTCTTAAGTCCACAGGTCGACACTTCAGCACCTGACTTCCTCCCCAATAGAAGATAAACGTTAATAGCTTGCTCTTGTCACATGGACCTGGAGGGATTAACCAGCCTAGAAACATAATTGTCCTAATAGATATATTTATTAATCTGCAGATGAAGTAAATGCTGATGTAACGTTTTTCAGTACACTGTCCTCAGTAAAAAAAAAAGTCTGCGCTTGCGCCCCTAACACTCAGTATATAAGGAATGGAAAATGCTTGTGGCTATTTACAGTCCGATAGATAAAACGGAGAAATAACGCTATTCTTGAAAAGCACATACTACACGTTCACAGGCTAAGTACCAAAGACGCCTAGCGCTTGTTATGAAGATTTATTTGCCCTTGATTTATAAACGACGCTTCATCCGCAAGTAAAAACTTGCACAGAAACGCCGCAGTTTCTTGCAGTTTTCATAACACTGCATCCTGAGAACTGCAGCCTATTTTGAAAGTCACTTCCACCAACGCTTTGATGGAGTAAAACGTCAAGATTGTGAAATGCGCGAGAATCTGTTATTCGTGGAAAACATCTTAGGCTCGTCCTACTTGCACATTCCAGCGAATTCCGAGTTATCGCTGCTGAAAAGTTAGCTACGCTTCTCTCATCGATAGTTGTTCTTTTTCGTTGGTATATCGTATTCTTCACACTTGCAATTTCTTGAATTTTTTATTACTTTTGCAAAGTTAACGTGAGGTTTTGGCAGGACCAGGATGCCTCTTACCGTACAACAACACCGCTGCTATAACAGTTTTAATACCATTCGCCATAAACGAAAACTGTCAACTGTCGTACAGATAGTGAAACTCTCAATATTTTCACGAGAAAGTTTGATGATCACTACAAAGGCAGAGCGCAAACTGATGAGCTTCGATCTCACAGGTAACAAACGAACCATACTCGAGTTACGCTTCTGGGATATCTTCTCCTAATGGCAGGACAGCGGATAGTCTCCACGTTGTCTTGTTGCTGTATGATCAAGTTCTACGTTGCGTCGTTGAAATTCTCTTCCAATATTCTTTCTAATGCGACATAGACGGGGTGATTAAGAACCCCGAAGCGATGTAGATGACTCTGAGACAAGTAATTTACACCGAAGAGCCAAAGAAACTGCCACAGACATACGAATTCACTTACAATGATATGTAAACAGGCAGAATACGGCGCTGCGGTCGGTAACGCCTATATAAGACAAGCAGTGCCTGGAGCAGTTGTTAGATCGGCTATGCTGCTAAAATGGTAGGTTATCAAGATTTAGTGAGTTTGAACGTAGTGTTATAGTCGGCGGACGAGCGATGGGACATAGCATCTCCGAGGTAGTGATGAGGTGGGGATTTTACGGCACAATCATTTCACGAGTGTACCGTGACTATCAGGAATCCGGTAAAACATCAAATCTCCGACATCGCTGTGGCTGGAAAAAGATCGTGCAAAAATGGGACCAACGACGACGGAACAGAATCGTTCAACGTGGCAGAAGTGTAGCCCGTCCCCTAATTGCTGCAGATTTCAATTCTGGGCCATCAAGTAATGTCAGCGTGCGAACCATTCAACGAGACATAATCGATATGGGCTTTCAGAGAGGAAGGCTCTCTCGTTTGTACTTGATACCTGCAGGATACGAAACGTTACACTTAGCCTAGGCCTGTCGAAACATCGGCACTGGGCTGTTGATGACTAGAAACATGTTGCCTGGTCGGGCGAGTTTCGTTTCAAATTGTATTGAGAGAATGAACGTGTACGGGTATGGAAACAACCTCATGAATTCATGGACCCTGCATGTCAGCAGTCGACTGTTCAAGCTGGTAGATGCTCTGTAATGGTGTGGAGCGTGTGCAATTGGAGTGATATGGAACACCTGACACGTCTAGATAGGACTCTGACAGGTGTCACGTACGTAAGCATCTTGTCTGGTCACCTGCATTCATTCATGTCCATTGTGCATTCCGACGGACTTGGACAATTCCAACAGGACAATGTGACATCCCACACATCCAGAATTGCTACAGAGTCGCTCCAGGAACACTATACTGAGTTTAAGATTATTAAGCATATCTGGGACGCCTTGTAACGTGCTGTTCACAAGAGATCTCCACACCCTTGTACTCTTACGGATTTATGGACACCCCTGCAGGATTCATGGTTTCAATGCCCTCCAGCACTACTTCACACATTAGTCGAGCCATGCCACACCTTGTTGCGGAACGTATGTGTGCTCGCGGGGGCCCTACACGATATTTGGCACGTGCACCAGTTTCTTTGCTTCTTCAGTGTAATAGAAGATATATAGGGCCGCAAATGTCGGGAAAAAAAAGAGTAATTTAGCGGAGCAGTGTGCAACATTGTCCTCTACCGGCGAGGTTTGGATCGACAGACTGAGTCGTTACACGTGCGACGAGGTTCGTCACTTGGAGACGTCACTTATTCAACATTTGTCATCGAACTACGGGGTTTTTCCCGAGATTTGCGGACCCATGTGTCTTGTATTAAATTATTTGTCGCAGCGTAATCTACGCCTCTTCGGGGTTTTTTATACTTTAGTAAGAGTCGCCCTATATGAGTGCATCGTTCCCTATTAAAATAAGTCGGCGTCATAATTCAGTAAATATGAACATCAAATTTACTTACTTACGGCAGAAAATTTACCAGATTGGCGGTTATAACTTACTTAACAAACTCCTGACTTCTGTAATATTTGCTCTATATAGATATATGTGGGGTGTCTTGTCTTAGTTGCCCTCACCCTACAAAAAATAATCCACAAACAGAATCATTATATACTCTGTCACGACCTCTATCAATTAAATAGGCCAGTTTCGTAACAAGTGGTGGGAGATGGATGGTGAAAGTGAATCTCATTCATCGAATAGCTATTAAACTGAAAACAAATTGGAGTTCAACATGTGTCAACGAAAGGGCGTTTGATAAAAAATACAAGATGGGGCAGAAAAAGAAACGCGCAAGAAATTGGACGTGGCCTGGTGAGGTCTCAGCATAGAGTTGAAGAACGATACGACGCATAAACCGCCAGAATCTAGTCGAATGAGGATTCCGGCCACGGAAAAGGCGGATCGCCACTGGCAAAGTGACGAAAATGGAGTTGTCGGCTGCCTTGAAAATGTGCTGAAAGCTTCGTGCGGAAGTAAATCTGAAAAGTTGGTGCGTTACATTGCGAATACAGTACGACACGGTATGGCGCATTCTGTTCTGCTTCGTGTGTTTCAACGCATCAGTTTTTAGGCTTAATATCCGTTACATCTCCCTCCCCAACCCCTCACTACCATCCGCACACCCTCCTCTTCCGTTTTCGTCCATCCTCCTCCCTCTCTCTCTCCCTCTCTCTCTCTCTCTCTCTCGTTCTGTCTCTCACTCACGCACACGCACACACACACACACACACACACACACACACACACAATTCCCGTCACCTCTCTTTTTTGCAATCTCAGCCTTCCTTGCGTTTAACTGACGACGTTTCTCAAATTTGTAAACAGTACCTCGCGGTACTTCTTGTACGTTATCCAGTTTAGCCACAGGCACTCAATTGGGCTTGAAGGATGAGCTCCCCTCCGTTTCAAACTCATTTAGTTCGTTCATCATTCGGCGTGTTAATGGAAAGGAGGCATTATCAGGGACTTTTGCATTCATGTGCTTCCATAGGACCTTGATCATATTGAAAAGAAAAACAGAAAAAACTGTGGTATCTCTCTGCGTCTTGTTTCAACTTGAAGGGCTATTTCCAGAATGGTTTTCTACATCCAGAAAAGGCAAAGCCCTGAAATAAAGCTGCTAAGATATTTACTTTTTAAACGCAAAAGTCACGAGAGAGAGGACGCAACTGAACTAGGAGTATCTCGTTCTTGTAGCAGAGACAAAACATAAACATAACGGTTCTTTGCGCTTTCTTAGAAAACATTAATGCAAAAGACATTTAAAAACTTCGAAATTAATCGTCATGTATGAAAGTTGTCAGAGTGTAATAAATACTTAGTTTTGGTTTAGTACAGTCCTCTCTCTTATTCCATGTTATCGCTCTGCTTTTTAAAATATTCCAAATTAATCTTCTCCCAAGGTACTCACTGAGGTACATTTTTTGATGTATTCTTTGATATACATTTAAGGCGATGACGCCAACGATCGCTTCCGTGTAGATGCACATCAAGCTAAAGCTCCTACGGGATTCGGTGAAATGCCGCAACAAATGAGGCTAATGAGCAGGGGCACTACATCAGTGGTGTGTGATGGAAGGTGAGAATTGGCGTTTGACGGGAGACGTGCTAGGGTAGTCCGTACAGTTGTGATGATCACTGGTCCCAATGGTGCAGTGGTCAGAGTATGTCTAGTTAGCAGGAGACCTGGGCTCGATTCTTGGTCTGACACAAATTTTTACCTTTACCCATTCATATAAATCAATGCTCACTGGCAGATAACGTATTTAATTCCTTCTTGTCTCTGTTCTCTGATGGTTATATTTGGCTTAATTTGTATTACTACGCCGTTCGTTGAAAGGAAATCCGTTTTATTACCTGAATCTTCAGAAACCTGTCATTGTGCTGACCATTGTGGCCGAGCAGTTCTGGGCGCTTCAGTCCGGAACCGCGTAGCTGCTACGGTCGCAGGTTCGAATCCAGCCTCGGGCATGGATGTGTGTGATGTCCTTAGGTTAGTTAGGTTTAAGTAATTCTACGTCTAGGGGACTGATGACCTCAGACGTTAAGTCCCATAGTGCTTCGAGCCATTTGAACCATTTTGAACCTGCCATTGTGCACACCACAACATTATAAATACGGATACTAGCTCGTTTTGTAACAGCTAAGCAGAGAAATAAAGTATAAATCATTACGGTATCAAGTCAAGGCAAGTTTTCAGCGAGGCACGAGGTACGTCTGTTTGGAAACGCACTGTAACGTGTGGCACGTGCTGATGTAAACTAAAACATCAAATTAAATTCTGTAAAAATAGCGTCCGAGTTGTTGTTTGAATTTATTTAAGAAGAATCGGAGATTAGCACATCAAGAGTCAATGTTGTTAACTGTAGAAACTAATGAACTAGACGTGACAACAGCAGTTACAATGCAATCGTCGAAGTTAGAATACGATGCAACACTTCCGTAAGGGATTTGAACATAAAAATGAATTGAAACACAGTTTCATTACTTGTATGTGGAGCACTAGCAAGTAAAATTAAAAGAAGCTGTCAAGTGTGATGCCTACAAAGTTTCACAGTCGTCGAAGAGAGGAAAGAGGATTTAGAAGGTCTCAGTTAAAACTAGCACCCGGCGCAAGTGTAACTCTTCTTATTCTTTTTGATTTACTCCCAAGGTAGTCGTGTGTTAAGTAATAACCGGGAGAAATTTACTCACTCGTTAAACAGCGTTCGAATGAAACTGAAGTTTGTGCCTGCATTTCAAAAAGGAAGGTATTTCCGAGTAACTCAGATGGCAGCTGTAAGATGGCGTGAGGAAGCAACAGCCGTGGCGGCTTTTACAGTTATCGGGCGCAGGGGTGGCGGATCGATCTAGTCACGGCAACCGATTTACTGCCGCAGTAATCACCTGCACACCACGCACGGCCTCTTGCTCCAGAATGGAAAACATTCCACAACCACCACCAGCTGATTTCATGGTCTAAGGCACGCGGACCAGTTTTTCCCGCTGTCACTATAGCTGTTGCATTTTGCTATATTTTTTGCGACAATTACGACGTTTTACGACAAAATTACTGTACGGTTAACGGGACGGAACAGCCTGCCTAACGTTTGGAGCAAATTTTTGAAGTCCTAGTGATGAAAAAAAAAATAGACAAATTAGGAAACGTTTATTCACACATTTTTAAATGAAGATAACACAATATATTTCATTTGCTATATCAATAAACTAAGAAAGTGTTTTTAAATCCACTCCACCCCGTGTGGGCGCCGATTTCTTTGTTTAATTCCTTCGACAACACAGGTTACAAATCACTAGCTTTGCCAGCACTCGAATTATGATCCCACTGCTTGTACTTCTGACATGCTATCCAATCCTAGGTTGAAGTATAATATAATTTCTTCCGATATATACATATATCTTCGTCATCTTCGAATGTTTCATTTACTGAGGAGTCAATATCTTTTCCTTTTGTCTTCCTCATGTTTGACTGAAGACATTTCCCTTTCACTTTCTTCTTCTCTTCTCGATCCAGCAGCCTGATGATTGTCCTATGCTCTTTAGCTTCTTTAGCCTCCAGGGATTTTTTGATCGCTCCTTGCAGCTCATCCTTGTAGTCAGATGACATAATAGCGGTTTTGCCTCTCTTTCTTGTCTCTCGTTTCTGCCGTGATGTAACTCTCGTTATTGGTGTAACATTTTCCGGGCAAAAAGTGGGGAAGTTTGATCCAGTGGAGTTACTGATGGATGCATTTGGAGTATCAGGCGTCACAGAACACAGTGATCTAGGTTCCATTTCAGTAGTTTGTAAACTGAAACTGAAGTTAACTTATACGAAAATTGGTGGCTAGATTCTCTGAGCGACTGACTGACAGATTTTCACTTATGGTAGCTGCTGCATCAAATGGAAATCAGTCGTCGCAGGTGGCACAAATTGACCGTCTGAGAAGCCGTTGGCCGACTACGAGTTTTCTCGAAACATGTCATTGCAGTTCTCATGTCCGCAGTATACACAAAAGCTTGCCCAAGTGAGGATGAGATTTGCCCCAAAGTGATACCTTTCCCACGATTCTATCTTCACCACCTTCTCACGTCGTCTTCATAATACAAGCTGAACAGAAAATGCTACATCCAGTGGCTGAAGTATATGCGGGCAATGTAGCGCAAAACGCAGTAAAATAACACCGTTGCTTCGAGCTGGTTCAGCCGCCTCCAGGTTTTTCGCATGAAAGGCACGCTCATCAAGGAACAAGAGGACACGACTTTCTATCTTTGCATTGCAGAAGTCGATGAATTTGTGGAATAAGAAAATTTCGCTTGTCATGCATCCAAATTGATGGGTTTCGGTCCAACCTCACGCTGGCAAGCCAGATTTGGATTCTTGCTGTTTCCATTTCCTAAGATACATCAACAGCGCCGGCATGAATCTTCCATCCACTGAATAACAATTTTCATCTGCCATTGTATTTCCATTTCTGCATATGTGAACACTCCAACTTGACGCTGTCCTTTATGTGCAACAGTTTTTGAGTGCTGTAATATTGCAACTTCACTCAGTCCATAGCACGCGCTCTGGATGTGTCTTCTGGCTTCCTGAATCTTAAGTCAGGATGGTGAGCCGGAAATCCAAATTTCCATTTTGTTATATGGATGCCGGCATCCGATTTATTCTGCAATTTGATACGCTAATCTGTGCAGTTCTATCATGTTGTTGTTGTTGTTATGGTCTTCAGTTCAAAGACTGGTCTAATGCAGCTCTCCATAGTACTTTATCTTGCGCAAGCCTTTTCATCTCCGAGTAACTACTGCAACCTACATCTTTCTGAATCTGTTTAGTGTATTCATCCCTTGGTCTCCCTCTACGATTTGTTCCTCCACGCTTCCCTCCAATACTAAATTGGTGGTCCCTTGATGCCTCAAACGTGTTCTATCAACCGATCCCTTCTTCTAGTCAAATTGTGCCACAAACTCCTCTTTTCCACAATTCTATTCATACCTCTCATTGGTTATGTGTTTACCCGTGTAATCTTCAGCATTCTTCTGTAGCACCACATTTCAAAAGTTTCTATTGTCTTCTTGTCGAAACTGTTTATTTTCCATGTACCACTTCCATACAAGGATACACTCCATACAATTACTTTCAGAAAAGACTTCCTGATACTTAAATCTATACTCGATGTTAACAAGTTTCTCTTCTTCAGAAATTCCTTCCTTACCATCGCCAGTCTACATTTTATATCCTCTCTTCTTCGCCCATCATCAGTTATGTTGCCGCCCAAATAGCAAAACCCATCTACTACTTTAAGTGTCTCATTTCCTAATGCAAACTCTGGTTTGGTGCAGCTCTCCATGCAACTTTATCCTGCGCAAGCCTCTTCATCTCCGAGTAATTACTGCAACCTACATCCTTCTGAATCTATTTAGTGTATTCATCTCTTGACCTTCAGCATCACCTGATTTAATTCGACTACATTCGACAATCCTTGTTTTGCTTTTGTTGATGTTCGTCTTATATCCTCCTTTCAATAGACTGTCCATTGCGTTCAACTGCTCTTCCATGTCCATTGTTGACAGAACTACAATGTCATCGGCAAAACTCAAGATTTTTATTTCTTCTCTCTGGACCTTGATTCCTACTCCACATTTTTCTTTTATTTCCTTCACTACTTGCTCATTATACAGAATAGGTAAAATCGAGGATAGGCTATAACCATGTCTCACACCCTTTCCAGACACTGCTTTCCTTTCCTGCCCTTCGACTCAAATAACTGTCATCTGAGTACTGTATAAATTATAAATAGTAAGAGAGTATTACGGTCAACATTGTCAAACGCTTTCTCCGAGTCTACAAATGCTATAAATGTATGTTTGTCTTTCCTTAAACTCTCTTTTAAGATAAGTCGTAGGGCCAGGATTCCCTCACTTGCTCCTGTATTTCTACGGGCTCCAAACCGATCTTGCCCGAGGTCGGATTCTACCAGTTTTTTTTTTCCATTCGTCTGTACAGAGTTCATGTTAGTATTTTGCAACCGTGACTTATTAAACTAATAGTGCGGTAATTCTCACACCTGTCACCACCTGTTTCTTTGTAATGGGAATTATTTAATTTTCTTGAAGTCTGAGGATATTTTGCCTGTCTCATACATCTTGCTCACCAAATGGAAGAGTTTTGTCATGGGTGGCTCTTTCAAGGCTGTCAGTAGTTCTAACGACATGTTGTCTACTCCCGGTACCTTGGTTCGACTTAGGTCTTTAAGCGCTCTGTCAAATTACTCGCGCAGTATCATATCTCCCATCCCATCTTCATCTACGCCCTCTTCCATTTCCATAATACTGCCCCAAAAAACATCACCTTTGTATATAGACCACTGTATACTCCTTTGACCTTTCTATTGTCCCTTCTTTGATTAGGACTGGTTTCCTCTCTGAGCTCTTGATATTCATACGGATGACTCTCTTTCCACCAAAGGTCTTTTTAATTTTCCTGTAGGCGACATTTTTTTTACCCCTAGTGATATATACATCTACATCGTTACATTTTTAGCCTAGCCATTGCTGCTTGGCCATTTTGCACTTCCTGTCGATCTCTTTTTTGAGACATTTGTATTCCTTTTCGCCTGCTTCATTTACTGCATTTTTATATTTTCTCCTTTCATTAGTTAATTTCAATATCTCTTGTGTTACCCAAGGATTTCTACTAGCCCTCGTCTTTTTACCTATTCCATCCTCTGATGCCTCCACTATTTCAACTCTCAGAGCTACCCATTCTTCTTCTACTGTATTCTTTTTTCCCGTTGTTTCACAATCATATCAAAAACTGCTTTGCAGATTCTTAAGATATATAACAATTTGTAACTCTTGCTCCTTGTTGAAAACATCTTGATATTTTCCTCAGGGTTTGTCAAAATTTGAATGAGGATTTTACTTTATCTTTTTTACGTATCGACAAACTGTTTCGATGCTTTTTCATGAGTCATAGTTATATTAATTACCGATTCAGCAGCTTGTTCCATGTTTTTCGTGTACTAATTTTGTCTCTCCGTTTTCCACACGTACTGACATACCAGCTCCAAACGAGAAAGACAAAACATGTGGTAGAACTCGTCAAATGAAGAATAAAAAGAAACTGTGGCGGAAAGCATTATCCCAATAGACCATTCCACCCCAAAAGCATATCCATTGAGACAATATTCAGTAACCACCGGAAAAATATTTTCAGGTCATTGTAAGGAATGATAGCTAAGAGCATGCTGATTTAGGTGAACTAAACAATTATTGTGAAGAAAAAACTATAACATGCTTACCATGGTTGGAAACGGTTCGGTTAAGTTATAATAGAACAGCGTATTCGCTCAGTTTTATAGGCAACCTACCTAACACGGGCGCGACACGAGGATAGACCAGCGAGACTGTTCTACCCCAATAGCCCACTCCGACCAGTCCTACCCTAGGATTCTCATATTTACCGACGCTATCGGCCGCCGAGAATACTAACGGAAGCAAGTGGGCTCTTTCCACATGTTTATTACACCGATGACCGCATAGACTGATATTATGACTTTAGCGCAGCATAGCTAGGTTACAATCAATGAGCAACATTTCAGGCAATATGCTGCGATTGGAAAAATAAAACATCTTAAATCTACTGTACTCAGCTACCTTGATATCAAATTATTTTATGTGTGTATATCGTGGATAGGAAGTATTGTGCATTACTAATTTTTGATTGTGATAGCGAAATCATCGTCCCGGTTCCCAGAGCTCCTGAAGATAGACGTTGACTCTGGATATTGTATCACAGACACAGTCCCTTTGACTATTCACGGATGTCACTAAACCAGCCCAAAGATGTAAACAACCATGCATGAGCAGCGCCTATTAGACGCAGGGGGTCCGAAGCCGCTCAGTTTCAGTCATTCCACCAGGAAGAAGGTACACGGCTCGCGGTATCTGTAGTTCAAACGTGCCTACACGGTCAATACCGCGGTTCGATGGCATCCGCATTGTTGCTTTGTGTCAGGAAGGGCTCTAAACAAGGGAAGTGTCCAGGTGTCTCGGAGTGATCCAAAGCGATGTTGTTCGGACATGGAGGAGATACAGAGAGACAGGAACTGTCGATGACATGCCTCGCTCAGGACGCCCAAGGGGTACTACTGCAGTGGATGACCGCTACTACGGATTATGGCTCGGAGGAACGCTGTCAACAATGCCACCATGTTCAATAACGCTTTTTGTGCAGCCACAGGACTCAAACTGTGCGCAATAGGCTACATGATGCGCAACTTCACTCCCCACGTCCATGGCGACGTCCATATTTGCAACCACGACACCATGCAGCCCCTTACACAGGGGCCCAGCAACATGCCGGATGGACTGCTCAGGATGGGCAACAAGTTCTCTTCACTGATAGGTGTCGCATATGCCTTCAACTAGACAAATGTCGGAAACGTGTTTAGAGGCAACCTGGTCAGGCTGAACGCCTTAGACACGCCACTGTCCAGCGAGTGCAGCAAGGTGGAGGTACCCCGCTGTTTTGGGATGGTATTAAGTGGGGCCGACGCACGCCGTTGGTGGACATGGAAGGCGCCGTACCGGGTGTACGATACGTGAATGCCATCCTCCGATCGATAGTACAACCATATCGGCAGCATATTGGCGAGGCATTCGTCTTAATGGACGACACTTCGCGCCCCCATCGTGCACATCTTGTGAATGACTTCCTTCACGATAACGACATCGCTCGACCTGAGTTGCCAGTATGTTCTCCAGATATGAACCCTATCGACATGTCTGGGATAGAATGAAAAGGACTGTTTGGGGACGACATGCCCCTCCAACCACTCTGAGGGTTCAACGCAGAATCGCCGTTGAGGAGTGGGACAACCTGAAGCAAAAGTGCCTTGGTGAATTTGTGGATAGTGTGCCACGACGAATACAGGCATGCATCAATACAAGAGGGCGTGCTACTGGGTATTAGAGGTACCGGTGTGTACAGCAATCTGGACTACCGACTCCGAAGGACTCGCTGTATGGTGGTACAACATGCAATGTGTGGTTTTCATGAGCAATAAAAAGAGCGAAAATCATGTTCATATTGATATCTACTCCAATGTTCTGTGCAGGTTCCGGAAGTATCGGAACGGAGGTGATGCAAAACTTTTTTGATGTGTGAAAACGACAACAAATTTCACGTGCGATTTCAGTAGTAGATTATACGTTAGTTTCCACGAGCCATTAAAATTGAGAAGCCGATTAAACTTACAAAAAGGGTAACGACTCAGGTACTATCCACATATGCCATGAAATGGATCGTCAGATCAGCCTAACAATTTGCAAATGAGTCAGGGAACGTGATGTAAATTACAAGTAATGCTATCAGATCCCACTAGTGCGGAATGACCACAATATTAAAACTGTGTTCCATGAATGAATTAACATTTATTCTAAGACTGTTCCAGTTTTCAAAATGTATATACGCTGTCTGGTCAAAATAATCGGGATACCTATAAATGGACATTAATAAGGGCAGTGTTCACTCTTCGCCTTCATGGGGGGCTGAAGTCTTCTGGGGATACTTTCAATGTGTTGTCTGAATCTCTGTAGATGAAAGACAGTCCATTCTTCCTCAAGAGTCGAAACCAGAGAAGGTAGTGATGTTGGACGGTGGTGCCCCGAGATGAGTCGAAGTTCTTACAAATTCCAAATGTGTTTCGTGAGGATCACGCCGGAGCTCTGGCCAGGCCACTCCATTACAGCTACGTTATTATTCTCATACACTGAAGTGCCAGAGGAACTGACATAGGTATGCGTATTCACATACAGAGACATGTAAACACGAAGAATAGGGCGCTGCGGTCGGTAACGCCTATATAAGACAACTAGCGTCTAGCACAGTTGTTAGATCGGTTACTACTGCTACAATTGCAGGTTATCAAGATATAAGTGAGTTTGAACGTGGTGTTATAGTCGCGCACGACTGATAAGACAGAGCATCTCCGAGGTAGCGATGAAATGTGGATTTCCCCGTACGACCATTTCACGAGTGTTGCGTCAATATCAGGAATCTCGTGGAACATCAAATCTCCGACAACGCTGCCGCCGGAAAAATATTCTGCAAGAACGGGACCAACGACTACCAAAGAGAATCATTCAACGTCACATAAGCGCAGCCGGTCCCATAATTGCTGCATATTTCAATGCCGGACCATCAACAAGTATCAGCGTGAGAACCATTCACCGAAACATCGTCGATATGGGCTTCCCGAGCAGAAGGCCCACTCGTAATATCCTTGATGACTGCACGAAACAAACCTTTGGCCCTCGCCTGGGCCCGTCAACATCGACATTGGACTGTTGATGACTGGAAATATACTGCCTGATCTAACGAGTTTTGTTTCAAATTGTATCGAGCGGATGGACGTGTACGAGTATGGAGACAATCTCGTGAAACCATGGACCCTGCATGCCAGCATTGGACTGTTCATGTTGGTGGAGGCTCTGTGATAGTGTGCAGTTGGAGTGATATGGGACTCCTGATACGTCTAGATACGACTCCGGCAGGTTACACGTAAGCAAGCATCCTGTCTGCTCACCTGCATCCATTCATGTTCATTGCGCATTCTTACAAATTTGGGCAATCACAGCAGGACACTGCGACACACCACACATCCAGAATTGCTATAGAGTCGCTCCAGGAACACTCTTCTGAGTTTAAACAAGTCCACTGGCCACCAAACTCCCCAGACACGAACACTATTGAGAATATCTGGAATGCCTTGTAACACGGTGTTCAGAATAGATCACCACCCGCGCGTACTCTTATGGATTTATGGATAGCCATTCAAATTCATGGTGCCAGTTCCCTCCAGCACTACTTCAGACATTAATCGAGCCCATGTCACGTCGTGTTGCAGCACTTCTGCGTGCTCACAGATTTGGTACCTCTTGTAGCTCTCACTTCTTTATTTGGGTAAGATTGTTCAATATCCGTCTAAGAACATATTCAAGTATCCCGAGAAATGGAAGCAACAGTAATTCAGTGCATTAACAATCGCTTAAATGTTAAACACAGCTTCACATCACATCATAAGAATAGTTCAGAAAGCCATTAGCGCAGTTTCCAAGTGTATGTCTACAGTCGTTTGCAGTGGCTGTGTTCCTAACGCACCAGTAGGTCTGGTATAGTGAACAGACAGACAGACACAAACGCTATTATTAACATATTTTGTAATCGCTTATCCTGATATATGTGGTACAGTGCGAGCAATGGCCAAATAAATATCCCCGCTGATTTATTGAAAGGTTCTACAGGACAACGTAAACAGAATTTTGCGATCAAGCTTCTCCTCTTACGTTTCACTCAGTCTGAAACTGGTCATTTCGTTTCAGGTTATTTTACGTTTCTATATTTACAAACAAAAGTATTTATGTTAATGAAAGAATAAATTACAAAATCGGAGTGGTTAGAGTGCAATCTCTTTACAACAACATGGCCATAAAATTCCAAGGGCGTAAGGAACAAACAGTATCCTTACCGAATCAATACACCCAGCGTTATCTCGTGTGATTTAGACAAAACTACAGAAAACCTAATTTAGAATATTCGGACAAGATTCTGAATGTGAATGAGAATCTCATGTCATATCACTACACCGGTTCTATTTTTTCGATCGAAGTGATAAACCATATAATGTAACATTATGTTTAGGAAATGTTGGCACTAATAGCCACATTAACGATAGTCGATACTCGTAGTTCCCACTCTAGATTCCATAGGAGAAAGATATCAAAGCGAAATACACAAGCTCATAATACGAAAATGACCAAAAACACAGCTTTGTAATCGCTTTTATATGTTAAAAGTAACATCTGTCAATCTCAATCTTTAGCACCCGTTTGCCTTTTAATGATTCCATCCCTCCAGTGACTAACAGTATGTTGAACGTCTGCGAAGTCAAAAATAATTTAAATACACAATCAATAAATTATATAACAGTTTACTGTGTTCCCAACACATATTCTTAGAAAATTATACCATTACTGAATTTCTTACAGCTACAGCGTTGTTCTTCTATAAGTGCCGAATTACGCAAAATGCAAAGTTAGAGTATTAAAAATAATATTAAATTCTACAGCGCTGCAAGACTATAGAATCAGAAACATCCTAAAAAGCGAGGAAAAACAGTGCATGCGTAATTCAGGTCAGAGATTCTAGGTTCTCCGATTTATTTACGAACTTAATTAATTCAAACAGAGACAGAAAAAAGTTTTGGAAGTGATTAAATGTGTTTTTGTGGAAATACCGTATATATTGATCTCTGAACGAATATTCTGCCGTCGTTCTGACGCGCATGTCGCCATGCGGCGTACATCCAAGGCTGGAGGAACAGAGGGTCATTAAATATAAAGCCGACAGATTGCAGCGCCTTCAGTGGCGGTTGGCAGAATGAGGAGATTACATTCTCGGAGTGGCAGTAGAAGTCTGCGTTTTTTAAAGTAAAGAATTCGCTTATTTTTGGACGTAGTGCGTTTTTATATGTAACCTCTTTGTTGTTTGCGAGCGAGGAGCAGATCTTATCATTGAAGAACTGTTCTGTAAGACGCGAAACAAGCAAAAACTACCATAATTAGCTCATTGGTCTTTCCCATCGACGAATTTCTGTAACAGTGGGAATAAATGGAAGTCAGAGAACTCCAAATGTGATGAATAGAACGCATCTTCCACCAATTCGTATTTCAGATCCCCCAGATTTTCCATTACTAAACCAGCTCAGAAGATAAATGCATTGTCCTAACGAAAGGTGACTATTTTGCTTTTGAAAATCAGGCTCTTTTCAAAAAAAAATTATCATCGTCATACGAACCAAAGCACCTGGTCTGAAGGTATGGGGTGCCAGTGGGTACTCGACACTATCATTTCTGCTTCGTTTAGCTGGTGATTTGTATAACAACCATTTCATTTCTGACGTGTTAAGGTCGTTGCCTGTGCCCAACCTTCGACCCCTCCGCGACGGTATCTTTCAAGAAGATGGCATCTCATGTTGCCTGTGCTGGCCTGTCTTACCTCGGTACACATGGTGTTCGATCACTGACCTGGCCGGCTAGTTCTACAGACATTTCACCCACTGAAAACATCTGCTCACGGGTTGCCGAGACACTGACACGCCTTCTCTCTCTCTCTCTCTCTCTCTCTCCCTCTCTCTCTCTCTCCCTCTCTCTCTCTCTCTCTCTGTGAGTCACAACAGTTAATGAGCTCTGTCACAGAAGCAGCTTGGAATGACGTACCCGTGGCTGTCATCCAATTTATGTTCTATTCGATGTTCATCTGGGTTAGAACCATTGTTACTGCCAGATGTGGCAGCACTGTGTCCTAAATTTCGCACCGTCTACACCCCAAAATCGCCTAGAAATTTAACCACACGTTCTTCCGACTGTACTGTATAGGCTCAATAAGTAAACTGCATTTATCTTCTATGCTTTCTGTTGTTGCAGATTTAAAGGGAAGCAGATAAATCACACCTTCGACTTCAGTCCATGCCCTCTTAACCACATCCCACCCACTATCTCATAAGATGTATGTTTCTAATGATCGCTGACCGATTTCAGATTTTTAATGATTCGCGCACTAAAAGTATCTTTGTTGACGTACTTTCATTGTAAATTTTCAGTATCAGACACATTGGAATGACCTTTCTTAAAATTCTATTTAGCTTGCAAAGCAACTGTGGTCTATTTCTACTCTACATTTATACATGAAGTGTTGTGAGGCGCCTACTATTTACATTTTTTTATTAATGACCTAGAGGAAGGCGTTGGGGCTTGCGAGTCTCTTCGCGGACGATTCTGTTGTTTATAAGAAGGTCGTGACGCTAGAATACTGCAGCAAAGCTAACCTAAAAAACCGCCCAGTCCCTTCGACACTGCTGCCGCTACCTGTGAAGGTTACATCTCGGGGAAGTAACTCCTAGCACACCCCATCGTCGCTGTTCCTCCAGGTGGTTGCACGCAGGTCTTCGTACAGCGAGTTACTGATTTGTTTGTACTCAACCATTCCCTTCTTTTCTTTATGTTAACATAAGGACACCATTTCTCGTCACCAGTAACGATACAGGTAACCAAATGGTCTGTGTTGTTTATGAGGCAACTGATGAGAAGCAAACAGAAATGCACATATGAGCACATGCTGACTTCTGTGATTTTGGATTAGAGCATTCGGTATCCATTCAACCGGTTTTTGAACCTTCTACATTGCATGCAAATGTCGCCCAATGGTGGAAAGATCACAGTTCATCATATTTTCCAGTTGTCGAGTGTAATGACGTGGATCATTCTGAATTAATGCGCTTAAATGATTGTCATTAAAACCCTAAGGTCTTTCTGAACTTGGATAGTCATTAGTGCAAAACGACCCTCCTTAAAAGGAGGAAACAATTTTCTTGTCGTGCTCTGTCCTGTGGCACTATCCCCATACACGGCGCAAATGTTTCCGGCTGTCTCTGCGGTTCTCATCTCTTTATTGAAATCAAACAGAAGAATATGTCGAAAATGTTACGATTTCTCCATTTGGCACTGCATTTTCTAGCGTCACGACTCAACTCACTATATCCAACTGAAAAATGACAGTATGACAATTCAAATAGCAAAAATGAACCACAAATAAAAAATGACAATCGACGAATAAACCCGTAGCAACCGGAATACCATCATGCGAAACAAAAGCGCTACAAACTTGTGCACCAACCTAATATGTATCTCAGTACTACGTTTTACAATCTGGTCACAAAAAATAAGAGCATTTGAGTTACACTAATAAAAGAAAAACGATCCTGAGGCTTATACCCGGCCAGTGAGTCAGTACAAAAACCGTAGATAGTACTCTTACGGGGTAGGCGTTCTTCTCGCAACAGACTTATAGAAAAAAATTTCTCGCAATACTATTAATTGTGTGTATGGAACGTATGGTAACTGAAGAACACGAACCTATGTCTCGTATTTAGCTCGACCTGCTTCATTAACATCACAGTCGCATAACTGTTTCAGATGCACAACAAGAAAGTTAATGAGAATCCAGAAAGGTTCCAACAGTAATCACAATCCTATCTCCCTTCAATTAGCCAGTGAGTGCATTAACGACTGCACTTTAGGCATAGTTACTGGGGGAAGGCAGAGGTTGGGATCTCTGCCAGTAGCTCCACGATGACGAGCGTAGTGTCCTCCAGTGAGAGCTGCTCTGGTGTCAATGTAGCGTCTGTAGGCGATGTGGGAAACTACAGAGATGGAAGCAA
The DNA here is from genome assembly GCF_023897955.1 of Schistocerca gregaria. NCBI lineage: Eukaryota > Metazoa > Arthropoda > Insecta > Orthoptera > Acrididae > Schistocerca > Schistocerca gregaria. The sequence goes on from NC_064923.1 coordinate 441,897,785, forward strand.
TCGTTCTTCCTCCAAGGGCTCACAAAAGAAGCCATAGTGCCACGTGTCCCTCCTGGTTAATGCAGCAGGTGCACGCCCAAACTGTGAGTCCACTTCAGCATCGTTCCGAGGTTGCAAGCGTGGGTCAGAGAGTGTCCAATAATCTCCACTGTCATTCAGTGGGATGGACCTACCTATACAGTCTAAAAGCGACGTTCAGGAGTCTTCTACAGAAGCATTATCTGAAGCTTGCCTCATCTATACAAGGTTATTCATAAATACCTCTGAAGTTCCAGAAGACGACTACGTAAAAACTACAAGATATACTGCAGATCGATATTCGCCAGTGGATAAGGTATCTCTCCAAGTTTTTAACTCATTACAGTGGCTCTGTATGGGCAGCGTTTGTGACGCGGTAAAATCTGATGTGACTACACGGAGCAGATGATTTGACTACATGTTCTGATACGCCCTTCCTCTGATGAAACTACGCCGTGGTGCGTGTAGCGAATCGAAAATTCGGGAGTTTCTCTGTCCACTGATTTGTGTCATTTTTCTGAATGTCTTGCAGTTCTCATGCAGGCGTCTTCTTAAACCGTGAAGTACTTATGAATAACCCTTTATTTTACAGTCGAGTATCTATTCTTGTTCAGGTATGTGTACTATATAATCCAATTCTATTAGTCCATCTTCTCCTTCCCCTCTCCCTATCCATCCTCTCCTGCCCATTTCGCTATCCATCTGCTAGTCCCCACTCTCACTCTATTTGCTCCTCCCCCATCTCTGTCACCATCTTCTCCTTTCCTCTCTATCATATTCTCCTCCACCCCCCCCCCCCATATTCATCTCCTCCTGCCCTTTATATCCTCCTCATCCCCTGTATCTCCTACTCTCCCCCTCACTCCGCCCATCTCCTCCTCCCACCTCTCTCTGTCCATCTGCTCCTACCCCATATCTGTGTCCTTCTCCTCCAGCTTCTTCTCTGACTGTCCTCCGCCTCTCTCCGTCTCCTCCCTCCATCTCCCTCCATGTTATTATCCCACGCCGGCCGGTTTGGCCGAGTGGTTCTAGGCGCTTAAATCTGGAGCCACGCGACCGCTACCGTCGCAGGTTCGAATCCTGCCTCGAGCATGGATGGTGTGATGTTCTTAGGTTAGCTAGGTTTAAGTAGTTCTAAGTTCTAGGGGACTGATGACCTCAGATGTTAATTCCCATAGTGCTCAGAGCCATTTGAACCATTTATTATCCTACCTTAATAGGTGGTTGCTTGATCTTATCTTTCCAGACAAGAAGTGATATGTGTACCAAGGTTGGTTGAAAGCGATCCAGACGTGCAGAAGACGCATTCTGCAATCGGCTTTGCTCGCATACCCACATTTAACATATATTCATCATATTTCACATACACTTTTACACATATGTCACCTATACCACCCGTGAATTCCGCCCTGCAGTTTCGTTTTCATGCAGCACAATGTTTATTTTATAAAATATCCGGAACTACGGGTCGTAAAATGATATCCACTACTGATCATTAAAATTGCTACACCAAGAAAAAATGCAGATGATAACCGGGTATTCATTGGACAAATAATTATACTAGAACTAATATGTGATTACATTTTTCTAAATTTGGGTGCACAGATCCTGAGAAATCAGTACCCAGAACAACCACCTCTGGCAGTCATTATGGCCTTGATACGCCTGGGCATTGAGTCAAACAGAGCTTGGATGGCGTGTACAGGTACAGCTGCCCATACAGCTTCAACACGATACCACAGTTCGTCAAGAATAGTGACTGGCGTACTGTGACGAGCCAGTTCCTCGGCCACCATTGACCAGACATTTTCAATTGGTGTGAGATCTGGAAAATGTGCTGGCCAGGGCAGCAGTCGAACATTTTCTGTATCCAGAAAGGCCAGCACAGGACCTGCAACATGCCGTTGTGCATTATCCTGCTGAAATGTGGGGTTATGCAGGGACCGAATGAACGATAGAGCCACGGGTCGTAACACATCTGAAATGTAACGTCCACTGTTCAAAGTGACCGGGAAGTGTAACCAATGGCACACCATATTATCACGCCGGGTGATACGCCAGTATGGCGATGACGAATACACGCTTCCAGTATGCGTTCACTGCGATGTCGCCAAACATGGATGCAACCATCATGATGCTGTAAACAGAACCTGCATTCATCCGAAAAAATGAAGTTTTGCCATTTGTGCAACCAGGTTCGTAGTTGAGTACACCATCGCAGGCACTCCTGTCTGTAAAGCAGCGTCAAGGGTAGCCGCAGCCATGGTCTCCGAGCTGATAGTCCATGCTGCTGCAAACGTCGTCGAACTGTTCGTGCAGATAATTGTTGTCTTGCATACTTACCCATCTGGTGACTCAGGGATCGAGACGTGCCTGCACGATCCGTTACAACCATGCGGATAAGATGCCTGTCATCTCGACTGCTAGTGATCCAGCACGGCGTTCCGTATTACCCTCCTGAACCCACCGATTCCATATTCTGTTAACAGTCATTGGATCTCGACCAACGCGAGCAGCAATGTCTCGATACGATAAACCGCAATCGCGATAGGCTACAATCAGACCGTTATCAAAGTCGGAAAGATTATGGTACGCATTTCTCCTCCTTACACGAGGCATCACAACAACGTTTCACCAGGCAACCCCGGTCAACTCCTGTTTGTGTATGAGAAATCGATTGGAAATTTTCCTCGTGTCAGTGCGTTGTAGGTGTCGCCACCGGACCCAACCTTGTGTGAATACTTTGAAAAGCTAATCATTTGCATTTCACAGCATCTTCTTCCTGCCGATTAAATTTCGCGTCTGTATCACGTCATCTTCGTGGTGTAGAAATTTTAATGAGCAGTAGTGTATTTTTTCAAGGACATCGACTGGTATATATGGACACTACAAATGTGTTGCGAATAAACTCATTAGTAAAGAAGCAAAATGCAGTTTTACTGCATGAGAAGCGGCAACATACACTCCTGGAAATTGAAGTAAGAACTCCGTGAATTCATTGTCCCAGGGGAAACTTTATTGACACATTCCTGGGGTCAGATACATCACATGATCACAATGACAGAACCACAGGCACATAGACACAGGCAACAGAGCATGCACAATGTCGGCACTAGTACAGTGTATATCCACCTTTCGCAGCAATGCAGACTGCTATTCTCCCATGGAGACGATCGTAGAGATGCTGGATGTAGTCCTGTGGAACGGCTTGCCATGCCATTTCCACCTGGCGCCTCAGTTGGACCAGCGTTCGTGCTGGACGTGCAGACCGCGTGAGACGACGCTTCATCCAGTCCCAAACATGCTCAATGAGGGACAGATCCGGAGATCTTGCTGGCCAGGGTAGTTGACTTACACCTTCTAGAGCACGTTGGGTGGCACGGGATACATGCGGACGTGCATTGTCCTGTTGGAACAGCAAGTTCCCTTGTCGGTCTAGGAATGGTAGAACGATGGGTTCGATGACGGTTTGGATGTAAGGTGCACTATTCAGTGTCCCCTCGACGATCACCAGAGGTGTACGGCCAGTGTAGGAGATCGCTCCCCACACCATGATGCCGGGTGTTGGCCCTGTGTGCCTCGGTCGTATGCAGTCCTGATTGTGGCGCTCACCTGCACGGCGCCAAGCACGCATACGACCATCATTGGCACCAAGGCAGAAGCGACTCTCATCGCTGAAGACGACACGTCTCCATTCGTCCCTCCATTCACGCCTGTCGCGACACCACTGGAGGCGGGCTGCACGATGCTGGGGCGTGAGCGGAAGACGGCCTAACGGTGTGCGGGACCGTAGCCCAGCTTCATGGAGACGGTTGTGAATGGTCCTCGCCGATACCCCAGGAGCAACAGTGCCTAATTTGCTGGGAAGTGGCGGTGCGGTCCCCTACGGCACTGCGTAGGATCCTACGGTCTTGGCGTGCATCCGTGCATCGCTGCGGTCCGGTCCCAGGTCGACGGCACGTGCACCTTCCGCCGACCACTGGCGACAACATCGATGTACTGTGGAGACCTCACGCCCCACGTGTTGAGCAATTCGGCGGTACGTCCACCCGGCCTCCCGCATGCCCACTATACGCCCTCGCTCAAAGTCCGTCAACTCCACATACGGTTCACGTCAACGCTGTCGCGGCATGCTACCAGTGTTAAAGACTGCGATGGAGCTCCGTATGCCACGGCAAACTGGCTCACGCTGACGGCGGCGGTGCACAAATGCTGCGCAGCTAGCGCCATTCGACGGCCAACACCGCGGTTCCTGGTGTGTCCGCTGTGCCGTGCGTGTGATCATTGCTTGTACAGCCCTCTCGCAGTGTCCGGAGCAAGTATGGTGGGTCTGACACACCGGTGTCAATGTGTTCTTTTTTCCATTTCCAGGAGTGTAGTAAGTGATCAACATTTTGCTTATATCATTTTGTGAGAAGTGTGAGGGAGGAAAAATTCTCACAAATGTTTAAATTTATGTGTAATGTTTGATGTTAGTTCAAAGTCACTAAGTGCTTTCATTCTCAAATACTTGATGGATATGGATATAGTTCGGCTATTTACGAGTAATGAGTTTTTTTTTTATGTGAGAGAAACCATTAGTAGAACGCACGGAAAAATTTGACAGAAACCATCAGTAGGGCGTGCGGAAAACGTGACAGTGTATCTTCGACGGTAAACCATGTCTTGTCGGAAAAGGGACCTGAGATATCAGCTATTATTCTGATCCACGGCTGCTGGTGCAGAGTAGGGTGTGAGATATTTCATTCGGGACATGCCCCAATAGTATTGGTGCCGAAACCCTATTATCTGTGACTGGAAGGCGTGAGGACCATGGCGGTGGGGATGATTACTGTTTAGCCCATCCTTTGTGGTCAGAAGAATGACTTCACAAATACTTTACTAATCCAAAAAATATATGTTAAGATCTGGTGGGCTGCGAATCAAATGCGGTGAGACCAAGCTGCGCACATGTATTTTGTTTCTACATGTAGAATCTAATGGGGTTACATTTGGAGACATTAGCGACTTGGAAACTGGTCCTGCTCTGCGAATCCAGTGACCTCTGAATGAGTCATCCAAAGCCTTCCCTAACGATCAAGGCCTTGTGATGTGGGGCACCATCCTTCTGCATCATGATATCAAGGTGTAGTCCTTTCCTCTTGCGGAAATGCAAACTGTTCCAGCATGTCAAGATAAATAGGTGAGGTTCTTGACGGCTCTGCAAAGAAAAATTGTCTCACACACGGTCATAAGGCAGACCACGCCATACGTTTACCTCTGGAGAGTCGTGTATAATTTCGACGCTTAAGAAGGGTCTCTGACAGCCCCAGATCGTTACGTTGTGCTGGTTTCCTCCCCGAACAAATTAAAGCAAGCTTCGTGCGTGAATATGGCCTTTTTCAGATAATCTGAGCCAACATCGATGTAACTCAGAATTTCAATTGGAAATGCTTCGTACTTTTGCTTATCATCAGATTTAAGCGCAAGCTGCAGCTGTATCTTGTAGGCATGAAGCTTTAGTTTCTTGTATAGCAACTGTCGAGACCTTGACGGATTTATTTGGTTCGGAGACGGATAAACGCCTGTTGCATGTGTTCCAAGTCCGCCCAGAATTCGTCCTCGTCATAACAACTTCCGGATTCCTTAAACCTTGTGTAGCACAGTCTGATGGTCGTAGTGATGGCGGTGTGTTCCTGTAAGGTGTGCGGAAGTTCTGCTGGACCTGGGTGTCAGATTTGGTCTGTATCAACGATTCCAAACACTGCGGCATATGCAGTGGGGAGGGGGAGAGGGAGGAAGGGGGGTTGGCCATTCTCCTTAATAACTGATTTGCAAAAACGATATGAAATTTTAGTTGTGTGTGAACACTATGCCGTTAACTTCACCTTCCTACCTATCAAAATTTCCGAAAAATGCAACATCAAAGTATTGATGATCGTTTTGGAACACATTCTAGTTCTCATCCCCCTGGTTCTGACCAAAGTTCTTATGAGGTTTCCCTTGATTGTAAGGCAAATCCTGGAACCAGAAATCTTCTCAAAAGTATTCCTAACTGGGATTACATATCTCTCAGTATCACTTCGCTAAGTATTTCACTGGAAGGACATTGGCCCTGCTGCGGGACGTAATTCGGACATCCCGTTCTATAACGCATCAGTCAACATTTGTTATAAAATTCAGCTGTGTTGGAGTCAATTTATTGGCTTTAATTCTTTGATTAAATCATCTGATAAGAACAAATAAGCAGTTGTAAAAACAGAAAAGAGCCTAATCACATTTTAGCGTGTACTTGAATGTGTAGGAGTAAATGAATGTATATTACTTTACGCCTACATAACTATTTCTTTCGCAAGTAAGAAAATGTCATCGTACTTAATTAAGTACGATTTTTCACGGCAAATAGGCTTAAAATAAACCAAAGCAGCACAAACTATCAAAATTACACCGACGGTTCTCGTATTCTAACCACAACTGCAGTCTAAAGCAGATGTGAGAGAAGAGTGCCCTAACTAATAAAGAACGTGGTTTAAGTAAAATTGTTTGGAATGTTATTGGCAGCACTGGAACACTTGTGAACTCCTTTACCAGGTAAGGTCAGTGACATTTACTGACTACACACACTAAACCGTTTTTCGCAGCAGATGAAAAAATACTAAACGCTGTCCAGAACAAACTCACCGCTGACAAACAAACGCGCGCTATTCGTATTTGTTCGGCATTATCAATACGGGCGTGTAAACGAGGACTTGGCGACTGAAACGCAATATTTAAAAAAATGGGAGCTGGAACTCATTGTTACAGTAAAATTCCACACATCATTATTTGAGACCCGACAAAAGGCCGTGCAACGAACCAGTGCGAGCTCGGCGGCGTACGAAAAGTTATGGCTGGACGAAAGCGTGCTTTTTGAATAAATCACTGCAGTTCGCAGCGAGCGCTCCGCGAGCAGCTAACAAGCTGTCAGCAGCGGTGCGCTATGGGCCGTGTCACATCGCTCACCCTGCCGGAGGCCCGCGCACTTCCTCACACTGCCCTCTACTCTACGTCCGACACGGCACTGCACTTTCGAGCGCGTTAAATGGCTCTTTCTCTCTATAAGGCAGTATGGAAATGATTTTCGTGCTCTCTTCCGAATGTAAAATATTTTATTGGATCAGCACTATGTTTAAGACTCGTATTCGTGCACTCAAAGAGAGGACATTAAAAATCACCCTACATACGATAAAAAAAGTATAGGCTGTTCTTTCTACTGTTATATAGTTTACAACTTTCAAAGGACATACAGAGGAATAAATATTCTGTCTTTAATGACCTCACCGATGAGACAAAAAGAAGAACAAAAAGAAAGGTATGTAAAATAAACAACGTTAAATAACAACATAACATTTAATATTTTGTTAGACAGTTTTGCTTTAATAATCTAACTGCATCGTCATTATTCTGCACGAATGAGGTATACATACGTGAGGTGAGATTTTCCTCGATAGCTCTAACACAAAGGGTGATTAAGCTGCCCATATATGGGTATTATGCAACCTGAAATTTCTTTAAAAACCGTACGCGAGATTTTCATATTCTGTCGCTCGCTACGTCCAAACCCTTAGCCCTACAGACAAAATGAGCAGGAGTTTTTGATAGTAAATGTAGCATCGTTAAATTTGGTTCTGGGATGTGTTTTCGCTGGAGGCAACAGTTTTCGAATTATTTAAGAAAAACGCGCTACAAGGTCGCTTTTTTACGTTTTTCTTGAAATCTTAAGACTACGGCCTCAAGGGAATATGTACCTCAGCACAAAATTTAACAGGATTAAGTTTCCTACAAAAATGTACTGTTTACTTTTTTTCTGTAGGGCTAATAATTTGCGAAAAGTGAGTGAGTGAATGTGAAAATTGAGCGCTTGCTGTTTGAAGGTGTTGGGTATTGTATACCGATAGGTAGAGGCTGCTGAATCACCTTGTATACACTGATGAGCCAAAACATAATGACTACTGCCCACCGAGAGACTGAACGTCGCCTGGTGGCGTTAGAGGCAAGAGACGTGTAAGAAAATTGTATAAGTGGAGCAGAGACTGAGGGGGTACTCCTTCTAGCGATGATAGCGCAGCAGCTGGCGAAATCCACGTACATAAATGACTTTGACAACGGACACATTGTCATGGTTCTGAATGGGGAACTAGTATCTGGGACGCGGGGAAGCTGATTGGTTGTTCACGTGTTGCTGCCATGAGAATCTATGGAAAATGGTTGAAGGACGGCGAAACAGCGATCAGACGATAATGTGTTGGTGGTTCGCGCCTATTAAGACAATCTGGGGGTCGGAGGCTTGCCCGGTCTGTAAAACAGAACAGGTAGCGATCTGTGGCGGATCTGATGACAGAGTACAATTATAATGCAGGCACATATGTTTCGGACCACACTGTTAACCGCACATCGTCGAACATCGTGCTCTGGACTAAATGACCCCTATCTATGTCTTCCCGTGTTGACACCGTCAATTACAACTGTGGTGGGAGCGGGATCATCGAAATTGGACCATTAATCAATGGAAACGTCTCGCCTGGTCAGACAATCACAAGTCTTGATACACCAAGTCGATGACCGTGTGCAGACACGCCGTCGCACAGCAGAACGGCTGCTTGAAACATGCACTGCACTACAGAAGCCAGCCGATGGCACCAGTATTACTTTACTGGGGCATTTAGCTGTACTTTGGTGGTAATTGAAGGCTCCATGACAACTGTGGACTACATGCTGTTCGCCACCTGCATTCCTTCATGCAATGTCTTCCTCGACATCGATAGCATCTTCCAGTAAAATAGCGTCTGTCACACAAGGCCAAAATCGTCCAGCAGTGGTTTGAGAAGCGTGGTAGTGATTTCACATTTTGATGTCTTGGCCACCACATTCGCGTTATTTGAACCCGATGGAATACATCCGGGACGCTATCGGGCACTAATTTCGTTCTTACAAACCAGCAGCCCGTAATTTATGATAATTTCGTGGTTTATGCGTACACATCTCGTGCCATATACCTCCGGATACCTAGATATTCAGGCCACGCGTAATCACTGCAGTATTGCGTTTCAAAGGTAGAACAAGAACTTTAAACAGGTGGCCCTAATGTTTTGGTTCATCATTCTCTCTCTTCAGGTATTTCTCACTTTGGAGGGGACTTCACGCACTCTCGTCTTGGATAGTGTCCACAATTGCTGTATAAGGTTACGTTATGTGTTCTGACGGTTCTTTAATATGTTTAACAACGTTCTGTATAAACGTTTTGTCGTAACTACAGCCGTATGTTTTTGTTCAGTGTCACACTAGAATATATTTACAGCACTGTTTAAGTGTGCTCTTATCCGTAACGCTATCAATAAATTCCGAATTTCTCAATTTCTCGCAAAGACGCATAGCGCCAAATAAATAAGTTTGGTACTGTTTATTTTAGTCTTATATGGCGGTGGTTTCTTGTAGGAGAATACCTGCCCCATGTTACGTTCTACAATTGCAAAATTGAATATCTGAATTCTGTTCTTCTCGCTAGGATAGATTTTTGTTCCCGAGAATCTGGAACATGACACCCCTATCTGTATAGCACATTGGGACTACTGAACTTCAGAGTTTTATATCCGTGACGTTTTACCCAACGCATGGAACTCAAGGAGTCTTGTTCTTAATTATTTACTTAATCCGCCCAACATCAAAACTTCTTCCCTCAGTTTGACCTCCTCTTCTGGCCTATTCTCTTGGCGTTTCATGTGGATTCCCACTGTTCAACTTCATCAGAGACGTACAGTTCTGAGAAAAGCGTTACGATGGCTATTCCTGAAATTTCCCTAACTGCAACACCGAAAATATATTACTGATAATACTTTTCTGGAATGAGTATCGCTGACCGATCATTTACATCCAAGAGTGAAACATGACAAAATGGCTGGTTGATAGTAATTTTAGCCTGCGAGCTCCTTACGTTTCGCTATCGCCGTACTTTATCGTACTCTCCGTGAATTTGCCATATACCTTTCATAAGTAAATCGCATTGCCGATAAAGAACAGTTTGCTGATCGCTACTTAGGGGAAATTGGATCACAAAACTTTGCACCAAAGTCCTGGATTAAGTTCCAAAGCTCGCGGCATTGGCACATGAAATACGGGCAAGTGACAAAAAGTATGCGCCTATAAGAGGGGCACATACAGTCGGGGGCCATTTTGGTGTTACTATAGAAGAGTTGGCTAAGTGCGGTACGGAGTTCAAGCCTTTCCCTTCTCTCACTTCGTCAATAGCAACAACAACGTTACACTGAACTCTTCAATCACACTTCGCTAAGAAACGTATCGTAGAGCGCGAGTAAGAAACAACCTTCCATTCAGGCGACTGAACATGGAGCAATGACAGCTAACAACGTCAAACCAATCTCTCTCTCTCTCTCTCTCTCTCTCTCTCTCTCTCTCTCTCTCTCTCTCTCTCCTCTTTCCCTCCCTTTCTTTCTGTTTATTCTTGGCTCCAGCGGCACCAGCGTCCAGAATTGGCCATTTTCTTCATAGACATCTGCCGGCCTCCGTAGTCAAGATTGCAAACGGAAGCTCGTGATGCGTCGCTTTAGTCGTAAGTATGACGTTGGAATATCTTTCTTTTTTCTTTCTTTCTTTTCGAGGTATCATCTGTTTTTGGACTCGTTTGCTGTGGCCGGTCACGATTTTTTCTCTTCTTGATCTCAGAGAAGCGCTTGACCCCACTCCCTCAATCACTTTTTTGATGTATTTCTGTCTTTGTCTTCTTTCAATAGTGCCTTCTATGGATTTCTCTTACCGTGGCAGTAGCTCCCTTGTACCTCAACACATCAGTTCTATTCTTCCAGTTAGTGATTGCAATACATTCGTTTTCTCGCCGATTCTGCAAAGAACCTCCACTTTTTTATGCCATTAGTTCACTTAATTTTCAGTACTCATCTATAACAACATATCTACAAACTCTTCGATCATCTTATCTTCCGAGTTTTCCACAGTCCATCGTTCAGTTCCGTACAACGCAGTGCTCCAAAACTATGGTCTTGAAAATCTCTTTTTAAAATTAATGCCGATATATGATACTAGTAGTGAGCTCTTATGGTGAGGAATGCTCCCTTTACCTGCGCTAGTTAGATTCTAAAGTCCTCCTTCCTTCCACCGTCAAGCGTTATTTTATTTTCAATGTATCAGAATTCCTTCATTTCATGTACTACATAATTTCCAATTTTTATATTACATTATTACATTATTTTATACTGTTGAAGCTTTCTCATTTCTGCTACTACTGAATAGTTTCGTCTTTCTTCGTTTACTCTCAATCCATATTCTGTCTTCAGGAGACTGTTCATGACATTCAACATGCGCTGTGATTCTGTTTTGCTGTGATTCTGTTTTGCTTCACTGAGAATAATAATGTCATCAACGATTATTATCACTGCTTTCCTTTTAGCCTGAATTTAAATTTTTCCTGCAGCCTTTTCTCTTCAAATTCCTACTGATTTTGTTACTGAGTGGTTTAAATTGCTGTAAACTGTTCTTTTCTTGAACATTTTTGTATGTTTTTCTTTCGTCGATCATCTGAAGCATTTCTTCTGTTGCATTCACTACCATTCACATAACCGTAGCACGAAGACCACTAACACTTACTTCTAAGCTCCTTACCATCTCCATAATACTTGATATCGACTGGCAGAGCGACGTTCTATAATACATCCTCCATTCCACCGACAGTACTTAATTGCCAGGTATAGAACCTTCTCAGTGCAAGTATAAAGATCGAGGTGAGACCGCTACTAGGAGACGTGTCGCATAACAAGAATAACCTACCCCTCGCTAACTCCACGCTCATTGCTCCTGTTGAAGCTTTCAGTCATTCTCAAATGTCTCGTTTCTCTTCAAAGGAGCATTATCTGGCTGTGCCTTGTAACTTCGGCTGATAAGTTTAGAAAGTTGCTTTACAAAGATTTGAATAATAGTGTATTTGTGTGATCTATATCTGTACTATGTTAATCCTTAGAGCCTGGTGCGTTGGTGTATGCTGCACATAACAAATGAATGAGTTCGAGAGGAAAATGAAGTCAGCTCGTAGAGATTTTCTGACTCCTTCCAGAGTGCATTGGTGACCAATGACAGTACTCTTATATATATTATGTGTGTGTGTGTGTGTGTGTGTGTGTGTGTGTGTGTGTGTGTGTGTGTGTGTATGTTTGTCAGAGTGATTTGCAGCAACTGCAAGCGTAGGACCATAGCTTTATCCAATACAGCATTACAAGCAAATCTATTTGCTTCTGTAACGCTAATTTAATTCATTCTAATAATGCTTCAACCTCACCCTAAAGAAAGTGAATGCTGTGAAATTTCATTATGAGCTCAGTATCATGTTGTCTTCCACATCTTCGTCAGTGCTACACCAGTCAGTATATAGAAATTTATATTGTGTGTATACGGGCAACACACTAACATGAAAGCTTCTGTAGTTTACTGAACTGTGTCACTTATAAATTACATCTAACTTTGCGACACGATTTCGCTGATAATGATATCCCGTATAAAGTAAAGATAAACCTCAGCAAAGAAAAATTTAAATATCAACAATTTTTATAAAAATAGATTTACTTTATTTCTGTTTTGTGTTGAAAACTGTAGAAAACTGCGCAGTTCTTCCTTGTCGTAATAAGGTGCCTCTCAGCAGCGTCAAACGCAAACCGTCTTTCTATTCTACTCGTGTCAAAATTGTACTCAATGTCTTCAAGGAAGTTTTTATTATATTTTTTCGTTAAAATGCATTTAAAAAGAAGGAACTACTAAACACAGAATTTTACTTTCACATTATCTCCAATCTGACAAAAATGTAGCGATCATAGAAGAATGGAAATATCGTAAATAACATCTCATATATCACGTTTGTTTCGATTTCCAAAAAGGTCATCAAAGGACGGAAATGAAATGTCGTACAAATTCTTAAAATTTAGAGCTATATACAAATTCTGCTAGTAATTACATTATCTGGAGATATCAAAAAACGTGTTTGTTAAGTAAAGATAAAATCTAATTCCAATGTAACCAGTGTCATAAAGATTTGAAATGACATACATGATGTTCACATTTAAAGCTAATTATAATGTTAAGAAATTTCTATTCCTCCTCACATCTGTAAACGAAAGTTCTTACTTTCAACGTTTGAAGCCTCGTGTCTTCATTGTCACTAATTGCTACTTTGTATATGGTGCTTCTGTTATAGGATGCTGCATTACGTGACTCAGAAGAGGCTCTCTCTGTACAAATGATAATAAGAAATTCGTATCTTCGAAAGGTGAACGCATGAAACACATTTCTGTAGCAGAGTGGATACTGTGTATAATGGAACAGGGCGCTGTCAGACTAATTATATGCGGATTTGCTCAAGTAAAAACGTGTGCCGAGATTATAAGAAACTTCCATTTTGAAATACAAACGAAATCTTACGCTTAAGCCTTACAAGCGTGCTTCATACCGTGTGTAAGACTATTTCAGAACTGACAAGCTTAATACGAATTTACGATTTGGAGTGAAACTAAGCTCTATCGTTCGGCTGTGCTTGGCAGGCAATTGTCGCGATGTGCAATTAATGCATCGCGCGTGCCGAAGTACTTTGTGCAGTGGCCGTCGAGCGAAAGACAGCCGGCTGCGGACGTACCCGACATGATGGTACTCGGGGAACTCCAGCCTGGCGGCGTGCAGGCGTGCCACTGCCGCGCGACTAAGTTTACCGCCGCAGGTGGACAGCCAGCGCGGCGCAGCGCCAGGTCGATATTGCGGAGGCCCGGCTTCCGTGGGCGGGGCCACTGAGACCAGTGGGAGGGGGAGGGGGTATCTGTGGTCGCCGCCGTGAAACCAGCGATAACGCCGGCACGGCCGGCATGCGCTAAAGAGTGCCTTTGGGTCGCCACACCTTGCGGCGGCCACGTGCCACAAGAGGCGCTCATTCAGTCTCCAGGCCTTAAAGGGGGTGCTCCAAGCGGCGTCGTACACATTACCTTTCCGCCCCCTCGTGCGGGAAACGGCAGGAAATTTGGCGAGAATAGTAGTAAAATTGCGCCTTTCCCCATGTCTCAAGTCAGGGCCAGTAATTCTGCGTGGAGTGGAAGGATTTGTCGGTAAGTAGCTCTCGTCTTCCCTCTCGCCTTGCCTTTACTGAGCATGCGCAGGGCAGTGATTCGCAAACCTCATCGCATATTAAAAACCATAGTAATACCGGAAATATTAATAAACCCTGAAACGACCCTTTGAAAAATTATACAAGACTGTGCTTAAACTGACACAGAATATTTTTAGCGCAACGCAATCTGACTTTCAAAAATCCCTACAAAAAGTGGCCCTGACTAACATTAACCTATACCTTTCACAAATCACTTACCTCACAAAAATCTTCGTTACTCAAGCTACTGCAATACAGCGAGCGCCACTACTGCCAGCTAAATAAAAGATTCGAACTACTGAAGGCACTAACTACTGATAGGCATAGTTAGCAAATGAAAGATTTTAATAGAGAACAAACAATGTATTATCTTACTAGTGTTCAAAAGTCATAATGTATATAGCAGTTCATGACATCCAGTCTTACAAATTTCAAAACTCCGCCATCTCTCTCCCCACATCCACCACTGCTGGCGGCTCGCCTCCAACTGCGTAACGCTACGCGCTGTTAACATGCATCTGCCCAACACTACAATGACAGACAACAATGCAAACTAGCCACAGACTGCGCACAGCACAGCCAGTGATTTTTCATACAGAGCGCTATGTGGCGTTACCAATAAGAAAACGTAAACAGTCTACTTACAACCCCAATTTCTGTCATTTTTTCTCTCGCTTATATCGATTCACTTCATACCTGATAAATTTTCAAACTAAACGAAAGTTACAAAGACAGTCATTCTTGAATCAAATGTATGAGAAGTGTATTCATGAATTTTTAATTATTACACTGTCGGAAAGAAATCACAAGACAAAATTTGCGCTTGTATGTGATGGAGACCTTAACATTTATAATGACATCTCTCTTGGACGCCGATGTGCTACTTACGACAATTTTGTAAGGCCTGCGTGTTATAGGCAACTATTAATATCACCATTGTTTGCCTTGATGTTGAAACCTGTATGTGTCCTAAGATCCGATGATGGCGGCTTTAGTTGCGCCGAAACCGGTAATCATGGAATAAAAAGAATTCCTGCGATCTTGGCTACCAGTTTATTGTTTTACAACCATCTAGATCGCTCCCACATGAGCACAATGTGCTCCCTACAAAAAATAATGAACGTAGGGTAATGAAATTTTGGTAATACATTTATCTAAGAAACATATTTATGTGCTTAACATTGTAAGATTATAGGTTAATGCCAAGTGCGAATAAACCATTGTAAATGTGAAATTCTGGTAGATTAATAACTGATATAACCGCCAGAATGTTGAATGTAAGCATGCAAACGTGGAGTTCCATGCCTGACCTTTTCGTCGGTCAATGAAGACATGGTTAATGCTGTTTGTGGATGACGCTGGAGTTCTCGTCCGATGATGTATCATACGTGCTCGATTGGAGACAGATCTAGTGGTCGAGCAGGCTAAGCAAATTGACACTCTGTAGAGCATGTGAGTTACAGCAGCGATATGTGGGCGAGCGTTATTCAAAATGGTTCAAACGGCTCTGAGCACTATGGGACTTAACATTTGAGTTCATCAGTCCCATAGAACTTAGAACTACTTAAACCTAACTAACCTAAGGACATCACACACATCCGTGCCAGAGGCAGGATTCGAACCTACGACCGTAGCGATCGCGCGGCTCCAGACTGAAGCGCCTAGAACCCTTCGGCCACACCGGCCGGCGTGAGCGTTATTCTGTTGGAAAAAAACAATAGCTGCACAGCAGGTCGAATCACCAAACTGATGTACGAATTTTCCGTCGGGGTGCCCGGAATAATCACGAGAGTGTTCCTGCTGTCATACGGAATCGTGTCACAGACCATAACTCCAGGTGAAGATACAGCGCTTCTACCACACAGACTGGCTGGGTACAGGCCCTTAACTGGCCTCCTTATAATCAGCACACGGCCATCGCTGGCATCGAGACAGAACCATCTTTTATCAGGAAACACAACAGACCTCCATCCTGCCTTCACATGAGCTCTCGCTTGACACAACTGAAGTCGCGAATGTTCACAGTTTCGGGTGTTGTGGAAGGCACGCTACAAGGCGTGTGTGTCAGAGCTTTCCTTGAAGTAAACGATTTATAATAGTTCGTTGTGTCGCTGTGGTGCCAATGCGGCTCATATTGCTGCTGCAGAAGCAAAACCATGCGCAGAGCCATACGACGAACACTGTGGTCTTCCCTCTCGGTAGTACCACACGGCCGTCCGAAGCCCGGTCTTCTTGTGACCGTACATTCTAGTGACCACTGCTGCCATCAATCATTTACAGTGGCTACATTCCTTCCAAGCCTTTCTGCAATATCGTAAAAGGAATATCCAGCTTCTAGTAGGCCTATTATATGACCTCGTTCAAACTCAGTGAGGTGTTGATAATGGTGTCTTTTGACGCCTTAAAAACATTCTTGACCAATATCAACTCACCACGTACAATCTCAAAGCTAAGTAACGCTCACGACCGTTACAGAGCGTTGAAAGGTGGCTACACTGAGTCACAGCGCCAGAGATTGCGCCAAAGAGTATTATTCAGCCACCTCCACTGGCAGTTGCCGCTGAGAAGTTGGTGAGTGCAGTGGTAGTACTGAGGTAGGCGTGATCTGTGCTTGTTGAGACGTCGATAGAGTACTAGTTGTTCTGTTGGGCAAGACACCTTATATTATTTGATTGGGGATGTTGTAATGATCAAAGTGTATTTTTCGTCAATATATATGAAGGAAAAGAAATTTTTTTTATTTTAGACGTCCTAAATAACAATGCCTCTTGGTCACAGGTTCAGTCAACAAAGCGCCTGGCTCGTGTTCTTGTGTTAGACTGTAATTCTGGTTTCTATATGCAATTATAGTATTTCTAGTTTTTTTAATTACTTCAGTGTAAATGGTGTTCAAAATATCTTGTCTTATCGTGGAAGAACCGTGCCAGATGTGTACGTTGAATCACACTTCCACACACAGAACAATTACATTTGTGCTTTGTTGTTTCGTAGCTTTTATAGTTGCTGGGGACTTAATTAATTAATTGTGTTAACACAAAGTTCCTTTAATTCTTTGTTGTTATTCTATGCAGTCAGATTGCGGAGCAATACTAATATTATTCAGGGTCAACCAATTACGAGACTGCGTAATCGGACAAACAGCGACTAAAATTAAAATTATTTGCATTATATTTAATTAAGCCCCCATGCACGTAGCGACCGCTGCTTCGGATCGCTCCTTGGAATTGTTTTGATAGTAAAAATAGCAGACAGTAGGATTGTTGTAGTAATTTGTAGTTTAGTAATTGTAGTCTATATTGCATGTGTAGATTTGGTAATTGAACATTTGTAGTTGTCTTGTCATTCCTCTAATGGTATTTCTGCAGACTTTAATTTTTGATGTCTTGTATACGGGTTTGACAATTTTGTGCAATTATGAAGATTTCAATTGTTCGTTAATCGTGTTTGTCGGGAAGCATTTTGTTTGAATAGTATTGTTGGTGATAAAGTGTCATATTGTGTGTAATTTTCGTCTAGGGACGAGTTTTGTATGTTTTGTAAATGATTACGCGATCGATGAAAAAGGCAAAAATGATGGATAGTGAGAATGACGAAATTGTTAACATGGCGAACTCGCCAACACATGAGAACAGTATAGTGAATAATGAAGTAGAAAACAATTTAATAAGTCGGTAAAATAGTCCGGAACCAGTTCAAAATTTTTCTCAATCAAAAAATTCACAGAATACGAGATTAACGATAGAAGGCTCTGAAATAGTATCGAACACAGATAGCTTTACAGCTATGCCGAAGGAAGTTAGTTATACGGGAAATTTTAGGGGCGAAAAGAATTTTGAACCAGTTAATATGGAGCAGTTGATGGGTGCTATGTTAAATTTGACAACACGGTTAGAAACTGATATGGGAGTAATGGAAACACGGTTAGACTCATTGGGATCACAGTTAGGATCTGAATTAAATACAGAGATGGGAACATTGGCAACACGGTTAGAAACTGATATGAGAACAATGGAAACACGGTTAGACTCACGAATAGGGACATGTTTCAAAAACATGAAAGATGAATTAAAGAAAGAAATTAGAGAAGAAGTACAACCGATTTTGAATGCTCACAATAATAGATTAATTTTCAATAGAAATCAGACAAAAGGAACAGGATAGAGACCAGGAAGAAAGAGATCGCGTGATAGTACAAAAATTTTCAGAGTTAAATTTACAACGCGCACACGATAAGGAAGAAATATTTGAAAGAATCGAGGAATCTGTACCAAATGACAGAATAACTAATCTAACATAACAGTATGAACAGTTAACTACTAAATGTGTCAATATTGAAACCCAAGTGGCGACACTTACGGAAGACGTAAATAAACAGAAAGAAAAAATAGGTGACTTATCGGAAAGAGTTGAGGAGATTTCAGATAAATTGACAAGTCTTAGTTTAAATGGGGACAGAGATTCATACGATACAGCTCCATTGCCATTTGCAGAAACCGAAGAGGACCAGAATATAAATAAACATGTTGAAAATCAGGGAAAATTTAATGAACGCGTTAAAAGGGATTTTGAGGCGTTACGAAAGCAAGTCAAACAAATTGAAAGCGAAATCGTAGGAAAGACAGCATAAGAAATTTAGAATCACAGATAGCAGAGGGCTTTGAAGAAAATAATTTATTTCATTTACGAGAAGCAACAAGAGAGCGCCAGGCGCGCGAACTTGACAATAATCGACATTGGGACGGGGACAGACACGGTAGGTCTTTGTCGCCACGAGGCGAAAACTTTGTGTATAAACACTTTTTAACTGTTCGGAAATTTAAAATCTTTCGCAATTCTAAGAATGACATACATCTATGTTCATGGTTAGATCAATTTATGTGTGGATATTTAGAAAACGAACCGGCGACGAGCATGCGCCCACTTATTAGAGATTGTAATAATTTAAATGATTTTTATCATGCATTTCTATCGGCATATTGGTCCGAAAACACGCAAGACAGAGTCAAACATAGTCTTATTATGCAGCGTAATTTTAAACAGTCTAAGTTCCGCACACCGGCAGAATACTTTGAAGATATTATTCGAAAGAATCAGTTCCTTTCCAACCCTTACAGCCCAACTGAATTAATTCGCATTTGTTTAACTAACCTGCCACAATCGATAAGACAAATTGCTTTAGTCGGAAGATGTAAAGACGACATTGAGACTTTTAAGACGTTGCTACAAGAACTTGAGTATGACAACGACGACGGGACTTATTGTAATTTTTTCAGTAACAGTAATTACAATAGATATTCAGAGAAAAGGGATAGTGATCGGAATAGCAGTAATTTTGAAAAGGACAGACGTAACAGACAGGACAATAGATGCCAGCCTTATGACAATAACAGACGGTCTAACAGAAATTACACAGACAATTATAATAACGGAAATTCCTACCGGAATGATCAATCATACGGAAACAGTAATCGATATCACCAAGACAGAAATTATTCATACAATAATAGAAATTCTTACTATAGAAATAACCTGAGTAGTAGATATAACAATAATTTCAGAAGTGACAGTCGAACTTACACAAGAAGCAGTCATGCCGATAGACAGGAAAATAGAAATTTTAATAACAGACACAACCAAGAATTTACATCTAACAGACAGGAGGGACCTAATTGGCATCCTCCGCGGGACAGAAATTCAGAGAGACAAAGTGCAAATCGTAGAAAGTGATCCGCGAAATGACGGGAATAATCAAAGACGTGACGCGAACATTCGACAATGACTTGTAGCTTCGGCTTCTGGCAGCAATATAGACGGTTCAGAAAGTAATGACACTACGACTTTACACTACGTACGCCTGGAAAACATGCGAGACATTTTGCTAGACGAAAAGGAACATAATGCAGACGTATTTTTACATCCTGTTATTGAAGTATGTGTGGGTAAGAATAAGTTCACTGCAGTTTTAGATTCTGGGAGCCCATTGAATGTCATTAGTGAATCAGTTTTTCGTGTATGTGTGAGAACTATTGCTTGTCCTGTGTTACCTGTTTCTAAAACTACAATTTGAGGAGCTATTTCTGAAAAAGTGTGGAAGTCAAACAACAGACCAACTTAAATTTCATTTGTCAAGGATACGAATTTTCTGCTAATTTTATTATTGTTCCATTACTCAGTACACAAATTATATTAGGTATGGAGTTTCTTAACGCACATAAAGGCAATTTTAAACTTTAAAGAAGGAAGTGTGGATTTAACTGTTGCCGGAATGCCGGAATGTTAACAAAATCTGAATCAGACACAAAATGTTTAAGGTTTCTTACTTCTGATGTTTTCGCTGAGCATTATGACGACAATGTGTTCATTCATGACAACGACAATAGATACAGAGACGCGATGGATGATATAATTAATAGCGAAGAATTAATTAATGAAAAGGTTAAGAAAGCTGAACTGGCAGATGACGTTGCAAGAGAAGAACTGCACCAAATTTTGACGTCACATGCTACAGTATTTAGTCATCACACAGTAACTATACAAGGCTTTCAATATTTATTTAAAGTAAAAGAACACACACCATTTCGAGGAAAAACGTACGCCATTCCTTTGGCTTATAGAGACAAGGTTGAGAGTGAACTTCAATGCATGTTAGATCAAGGCATTATTGAGCCAGCAGTCAGTCCTTATACTAGCCCATTACACGTCGTTCTTAAAAAGGACGGGTCTGGATTCCAGACAGATAAATAATATCATCATTCCTGAAACTGACCGTCCACAAAATTTATATGAACTTCTTCAACATTTCCATGGAATTAAAGTTTTATCCACGATTGATATGCGCGCAAGTTTTTGGCAAAAAGAACTTCACCCTGATTGTATTCTTATTGCTAAACGTTCTTGGAGTGAGCACAACAAAATTTTGGATTCCTTATTACGTATTTTTGCAAGAGTTGGCATTACAGTGAACTTGGAAAAATCTGAATTTGGTCGTTCTCAGGTTAAATTTCTTGGTCATATTATTTCTACAGAAGGTATTCTTCCTGATCCAGAGAAACTAGTCGCTATTCGTAATTATGCTGTTCCTACTACAAAACGTGATGCTCTTAGTTTCCTTGGTTTTCTCAGACGCTTTGTTAGATTGGACAATTTGGCCACACCTCGTTTATGTGAACTATCTGAAAAGAATTGTAATTGCTGTTGGGATGAGGAAGCTCAATCAGAATTTGAACAACCTCGTGATGCTTTAGTTGCTGCTCCACTTCTTTCACATCCGGATTTATCTAAAGATTTTTGTTTGGTGACGGACTCATCAAACAAAGACCTAGGTGCACACTTATTTCAAGAGATAGAAGAAAACGGCGTTGTAGTACAGCAAACTATTGCACTTGGAAGTCGTATTCTCTCTAAATCAGAAAAGAATTATTCGATTACGGAACTTGAAGCCTTGGCTGTTGTTTGGGCTTTCACAAAATTTCGCATCTTTTTGTATGGCAGACATACTAAGGTTTACACCGATCATCGATCTCTGGAATTTCCTATGTCAGCAAAATTAACACATGGAAGATTGTCACGATGGGCGCTTTATCTACAGGAATTTGATTTTAGTATTGTTTACATACAGGGTTCTTCAAATATTATTGCAGATGCTTTATCACGTGCACCTATGGGTTTGAAACAAAGTGCTGAGGAGGACTGCAAAGAAAACGATTATTGTTTGATGTATATTCAAGGTGTTGCGTTTCAAAAATTTATTTCGTCTTCGCTCCAGGACATCGCTAAGGAGCAAAACAAGGATCCAATCTGGAAGGACATTAAGGAGAAGTGGAGGAGAAAGGAAAGTGTAGCGATTAGACAGTATTATTTAGTTCGCAATGATATTCTTTTTAAACGCAAATCGGTCGACAACTCTGGTTAGTTTGCATTCCTGATGAGTGGGTTAATAAATTGATTTGGTATACACATTTCAGTTATGCACACTTTGGTCTCAGAAAATGCTTTCATAAATTATTAGAAAATTACTACTTCAGTAATATGGAAAAACGTATTCGATCTGTTCTTGCCAAATGCAAATTATGTCAAAAGGCTAAGCCGCTAACTATTTCTCACAGAGCACCGTTGTTTCCTATCATTCCAGCGAAATTAAAGGACATGGCTGCAGTCGATTTCTTCGGTCCAGTGGTTCGTTCTACTAATGGTTTTGCTTACATTTTGGTAGCAGGGGAACTGACATCAAAATATTTGTGTTTTACATCTTTACGCAAAGCAACAGCTCGTTCAGTATCCAATACTTTTATCAAACATTTTCTTAAAGAAGTGGGTCATGTTGATAAGGTTATATCAGATAATGGATCACAGTTTCGCTCTAAAATTTGGCTTCATACTCTACGGCGTCGTAAGATTAAACCAATTTTCATTTCACTTTTTCACCCTCAATCTAACGCTTCAGAGAGATGGATGAAGGAAATCAATAAATTGTGTCGACTTTATTGTCATCACAATCACAGAACGTGGGATCAGTATCTTCATATTTTTCAAAATATTCTGAATGAACTCCCTAATGATTCAACTTCTTCACCGCCTATATTGATATTAAAAAAAAAGCACCGACAAATCGCATTTCTGAAATCGTTCCTTTTCCACCTTCGCGGAAACTGCGGCATTCTGAATTTGTCAACCTGGCTCTACAAAATATTGCGTCTGCGGCTGCTAGAAGAGAAAAATCAGCTATACGTCCTGGTCGTTTAAAAACTTTATCAGGTGGTCAAAAGGTGTTAATTAAGTCTCATCGTTTGTCTCACAAGGGAAAAGGCCTGCGTCGCAATTTTTTTCTGCTCTATAATGGTCCATATAGGGTTCGCAAAATTATTCATGTTAACACTGCCGAAGTATAAACTCTTAAATCACGGCGCACTAAGGGAATACATCACATTTCGAACGTTAAAATTTTTGTGGAATGACATACTTTTGAGAAACTAACAGTTATACGTAAACTAACGGAGAGTAGAAGGATACCTCGCTGTGTTCCGGCGGCGGCACATACTCAAAGTAACAGTCAAGTCTGCGCGCCGCACAAGGCAGTCGTTGACCGCAAACAATTACTTCCTACGTCACGCGTACCTACAGCAGATCGAGCGCTCAGTGCGAATGCACTGCCAGCCGTAAACAAATACACAGTCTAATTTCTCCGAATAAGTTCAGTATAAAGCTGTAGTGACTTGATGAATTATTTTATTAACGTTCAGTATTTTTCAGGATACGGTTGTATAAAATACAGTTATTACACTGCATTCTTCGTGAGCAATTGAAATAGCAAGTGACACTTGACACAAGAAATACTCCACATGTTTGCTTCTGTTGTGCCATGATTCTTGAAGTGGTGTACACACTGTGAAATATTACAATCATACACACTCCGTACTCATACTTACTTACTGAAAGTTATTCAAACTAAAGGCTGTTAGAGGTCATGTATGCATTTCTTTTATTTAATGATGGACAAGGTAACCAAAATGTATTTTATAATTCATAATGAGTAGAAGATTTGGGTCAGATGGATTACACAGAGGTTGTGTGTGGACATTATGTCTTTGGATTGTATGGGATGATGAACTGAAGTTTGCACTAGGATTTTATCTGTACTTGTTCGAGGAGACTGTCTAGAGGAAAGAGCTGTTATGGAAGTGAAATGATATTGGTGATAAGGTTTATATGTATCGACGTATTGAAGAGGTATTATCGAGGTAATGACATTGTGTGAAGTTGATGATTATTGAAGTTTTGGAGGACAAGAGGTCAGGTAAATGATATTAATGATAAGGTTTATATGTATCGACGTAAGAGAAGTATTAAGATTATGTGATGCTGATGATTATTGGAGTTTTGGTGGATAAGAGGTAAAGTAAATGAGGAGCATTTATTTTTTGTTGGTTTATATGGAACAAGGAGGATGAAGATGGCAGACTAGAACACTAGAAGATTGTCTACACACACACACATTGTTAAATCAATAAGCAGTATATACTTTTTTTTGGAGAAAGGAAGTATTTGGATATCATGGCACACTGACAGTTGTTCAGAAAAAGTTGGCTTGGCAAACATTGGTCTTGACATGATGACTATGACGTTGACTAACTATTATTGACTTTTATAAACTGTACCACTACTACTTGATACACATATTGAGCATCAAATTTTGACAGAATTGTACACAGTAGTACTTAGTACTTAAAAGTGGATGAAAGATGAATGAGTGTGTTTTCCTTTCCCAATCCCAAATAATTGGTACCGAACTACCTCCTAAATATTATTTTACTTGTTTGTTGTGGCTTGCACTGACACCCAAAAAAATTATAGGTTTACTGATATTTGTGTATTTGTAGTAGTTAATATGACAATGATCTGATAGCATTTGTGTGTTTGCTATAATTCGTATTTTTAGTGTAAGAGCATTGATAATGATTTTGTAAAAGCAATTGTGTGTGCATTCAAGCTGTTGTTCGTGCTTACACGTATTAACATTGGTGGGTGCCATTTGGAAATGTTTAATTACTGCTGATAAACTCTGATGAACTGTCTGATTAATGATAGTGAATATTATGAAGTGTTACCTGCACTTGTTCTCAACATTGATGGGTGCCACTTACAAATGTTTAATTTCTGCTGATGAACTCTGATGAACTGTATAATTAGTGATAGTGAGTAGTATGGACTGTTACCTGCACTTTTTCAACATGATGGGTGCCACTTGGAAATGTTTAATTTCTGCTGATAAACTCTGATGAACTGTCTGATTAGTGATAGTGAATATTATGGACTGTTACCTGCACCTGCTCAACATTACTGGGTGCCACTGTTGTAACTGCTTCTACTGAAATAATCTGACTTGTTGGTGTCTGCACCTATTCAACATTACTAGGTGCCACTGTTGTAACTGATTCTACTGAAATAATGTGACTTGTTGGTGTCTGCACCTATTCAACATTACTGGGTGCCACTGTTGTAACTGATTCTACTGAAATAATGTGACTTGTTGGTGTCTGCACCTATTCAACATTACTGGGTGCCACTGTTGGAACTGCTTCTACTGAAATGATGTCACTTGTTGCTGTCTGCACCTGTTCAATATTGCTGGGTGCCACTGATGGACTGCTTCTACTGGAATGATGTCACTTGTTGGTGTGTGCACGTTCAACATTATTGGGTGCCACTGATGGACTGCTTCTACTGGAATTATGTCACTTGTTGGTGTCTGCACCTGTTCAATATTGCTGGGTGCCACTGATGGACTGCTTCTACTGGAATGATGTCACTTGTTGGTGTCTGCATCTGTTCAACATTGCTGGGTGCCACTGATGGACTGCTTCCACTAGAATGATGTCACTTGTCGGTGTCTGCACCTGTTCACCATTGCTGGGTGCCACTGATGGACTGTTTCTACTGGAATGATGTCACTTGTTGATGTCTGCACCTGTTCAACATTGCTGGGTGCCACACATGGACTGTTTCTACTGGAATGATGTCACTTGTTGGTGTCTGCACCTGTCAGCATTGCTGGGTGCCACTGATGGAACTGCTTCTACTGGAATGATGTCACTTGTTGGTGTCTGCACCTGCTCAACATTGCAGGGTGCCACTGATGGAACTGCTTCTACTGAGATAATGTCACTTGTTGGTGTCTGCACCTGCTTGCCATTTTTGGGTGCCACTGTTAGAGCTGTTTAAATACTGCTGATGAAATGTTATGAGACTGCTATTTGCACCTGTTGACCATTGCTGGGTGCTACTGCTGGAACTGTCAACTACTCTACTTGTTTATTGAACTATTGAAAGGATTTTACGTGAATATTTGTATAAACTGATTTTTTGTGTGTTTACTGTGTGTGAAATATTATGAGGCTCTTACCTGCACCTATTCGTCATTGCTGACGCTATTGATTGAATTGTTTAACCACATGATACTTGTGTAAACTATTATGTAAAATCATATTTATGCAAGCATTTGTGTTCCTTATTGTATTTTATATATTAAGTTATTGAAGGGTCAGTGCAAAGCCAAAATTTATTTAGTTATGTGGTATTTACTTATTTAATATTATCTTTTATTATTGTCTGTATTTTTTTGGACGAATTTGGTGTTATTTTCACCACCATTGCTGGCAAAAATACCATCAAATTCTAGCCCATGGAGGAGGGGCATATGAAAGGTGGCTACATTGAGTCACAGCGCCAGAGATTGCGCCAAAGAGTATTATTCAGCCGCCTCCACTGGCAGTTGCCGTTGAGAAGTTGGTGAGTGCAGTGGTAGTTCTGAGGTAGGCGTGATCTGTGCTTGTTGAGACGTCGATAGAGTACTAGTTGTTCTGTTGGGTAAGATACCTTATATTATTCGATTGGGGATGTTGTAATGATCAAAGTGTACTTTTCGTCAATTTTTATTTTAGACGTCCTAAATAACAATGCCTCTTGGTCACAGGTTCAGTGCCGGCCGCGGTGGTCTCGCGGTTCTAGGCGCGCAGTCCGGAATCGTGTGACTGCTACGGTCGCAGGTTCGAATCCTGCCTCGGGCATGGATGTGTGTGATGTCCTTAGGTTAGGTAGGTTTAAGTAGTTCTAAGTTCTAGGGGACTAATGACCACAGCAGTTGAGTCCCATAGTGCTCAGAGCCATTTGAACCATCACAGGTTCAGTCAACAAAGCGTCTGGCTCGTGTTCTTGTGTTAGACTGTAATTCTGGTTTCTATATGCAATTATAGTATTTCTAGTTTTTTTTAATTACTTCAGTGTAAATGGTGTTCTAAATATCTTGTCTTATCGTGGAAGAACCGGGCCAGATGTGTACGTTGAATCACACTTCCACAGACAGAACAGTTACATTTGTGCTTTGTTGTTTCGTAGCTTTTATAGTTGCTGGGGACATAATTAATTAATTGTGTTAACAGAAAGTTCCTTTAATTCTTTGTTGTTATTCTATGCAGTCAGATTTCGGAGCAATACTAATATCATTCAGGGCCAACCGGTTACGAGACTGGGTAACCGGACAAACAGCGACTAAAATTAAAATTATTTGCATTATATTTAATAAAGCCCCGTGCAGCGTATTTAAAATAGACTTTATTTGCGCCCTCTTAGTCGCGCTACTATCACCGCTCTTATGCGACTGCCGCCAAATTTGAATAGCCATCATCTCTCACAAGTAGAAACACGCCTATCAACTTTAGTTTATGATGTACAACTCCTTTTTGGTGTTGTGATTTTTTCCTGTCAATGTAAAATGTTACGTAACTGATTTTCTATTGTTTGCAGCTACATTTTTGCAACCTTGCCACAAACTAAAATTCCGCGTCACAGCACGCCACTTGAAGGTCCAAAACAAAATAGCGAAGCCTGCTGGAGTATTCTGCAGTAGTTCGTTGCAACGAAAATGTTGCCGCTTTGTCAGTCAAATCGAGATGGCTTCTTTAGCCGCCTGAATTAGCCTGCCACAGCTGCAACATTTCCGTTTCTAGAAATTACCGCAAAATACTTCCACAGGCTTCGCTATTTTCAGACCCTCAACCGGCGTAGCACGGTTTTGCGACACGAGTCTTCCGTGTTTACTGGTATATTTTACGAATATCGCTCGTATGATGCGAGGAAATTCTAGATCGTTATGAAGGAGGCGGGACATCGAGCGCAGGCAACAGACGATTGGAGAAGTCCGTTGAAAAACCAACCTATCATTAGTTAAAAGCCAGTCTGACATAAATGTTAAAAACTTAAAATGGAAGACACGATGCTGCATCATGTATACTTTTCTTCTAATGGTTATATAGACGATGCAATTGAGAAATTAAATACTTATCTCTGCGTGTGGATATATATTGAAAGAAATACTGAGCTGAACAGTCTGCAAGCGTGTACGAATTCACATATTTGCCAGAAAATTAAAACGACCAACAAAACTATTGATTCACATAATTTTAAAAAAGACTTATGGGAAATAAAATTTCTCCATTTTCTAGTATGGACCTCAAATGAAAAAGATAGAACTGTGGTGTCACCGCCAGACACCACACTTGCTAGGTGGTAGCCTTTAAATCGGCCGCGGTCCGTTAGTATACGTCTGACCCGCGTGTCGCCACTATCAGTGGTTGCAGACCCGGCGCCGCCACACGGCAGGCCTAGTCTAGAGAGACTTTCTAGCACTCGCCCAGTTGACCAGCCGACTTTGCTAGCGATGGTTCACTGTCTAAATACACTCTCATTTGCAGAGACGACAGTTTAGCATAGCCTTCAGCTACGTCATTTGCTACGACCTAGCAACGCGCCATTATCACTTACTATAATTACTATCTCAAGAATGTATTCTGAACAGATAATATTGTGAGTCATGTACCGTCAAGAGCGACATTCATCATTAATGGATTAAAGTTAAGTATCAAACAAATTACGTCCGCTTTCTGAATTCTCATTCTTTGTCATGTTCCAGACGTCACGTCGTCAGTATAGGTCTTCCCTCCTCACGCCAGCCTGCGTGAGCTAAAACGCGTGCATTTCGGCCTCCACTCGTAACACGGTGTTGGCTCTTCTGCTAACAAAAAAAAACAATGTAGCCCTAACAGAGAACTGTTGACGACAGTAGCCGGTATAATTATTTGTGCTGTGACATTGTTTATCAACAAATTAAAATTAGCCGAGATTGGGAAAAGCCAAGAAACAGACCAGATTTTCTTTAAATCAACGGCTATGACAGAGGAATTATATGTAAGTTAATTATGGATCATAAGAAAAATGGGCAGGTATAGTTCTAGAGATATTTGCTCTATGGGGATAAATGGCCTGTTTACAAATTTTTAACTACCCGAAATAGTAAAACCAAGCACTTTAACAGATTTGTCGTCTACTGTAGTAATCTGATGCAATTTATTATTTGTATGCACGCAATTCGGTCGATAATCTTAAAAGGAGCCTTTCGGTTACCTCTTCCACAAACACTTGCTAGTCCGCATCTCTTGGTCTTGCGGTAGCGTTCTCGCTTCCCGCGCCCGGGTTCGATTCCCGGCGGGGTCAGGGATTTTCTCTGCCTCGTGATGGCTGGGTGTTGTGTGTTGTCCTTAAGTTAGTTAGGTTTAAGTAGTTCTAAGTTCTAGGGGACTGATGACCATAGATGTTAAGTCCCATAGTGCTCAGAACCATTTGAACCAGTTTTTTAACACTTGCTAACATCGATCTTCCTCGAAATGTCTAGAGCAAACTTCAGAATCCCAATATAACAATGGCAGTTCTCAACGTAGAAGACATGTTGCGTCACATAGGTAGACGCTATACAACTAAAAGAATTTTTGTAGCTTCGTACGTTAGCTGATCGCTGAGTGCAAGCTCTACGCAGCTTTATTAACTACCCAAGCAGCTAAATACACTGAGGTGGCACACGTCAAGTCATGAGATAGCTGCTTTTGCATGGCATAGTGTAACCACACGACATGTCATGGACTCCACAAGTCGTCCCAAGTCCCCTGCAGTAATATTGGGCCATGCTGCCTCTATAGCTGTCCAAACTGCGAAAACGTAACTGGAGCAGGATTTTGTTCACGAACTAACCTCTCCATTTTCTTTCATGTCGGCCGACCTATGCGGCCAATAATTCTCTCAAATTCCCCGAAGTGTTGTTCAAACCAACTGTGGCCCAGTTCGTTGTCATCCATAAAAATTCCATCTCTCTTTGGAAACAGGAAGTCCATGAATGGCTGAAAATGGTCTACAAGTAGCCGAACATAGCAATTTCCAGTCAGTGATCGGTTCACTTTGGCCATAGGACCCAGGTCCATTGCATGTAAACACAACTCACACCATTACGGAGTCACCACTAGCTTCCAAAGTGCCTCGTTGACAACTTGATCCATGACTTCGTGGTATCTGGCCACACTCGAACCTTACCACCGGCTCTTACCAACCGAAGTCAAGACACTCCTAACCAATCCGCGGTTTTCCAGTCGTCTATTGTCCAACCGATCTCGTCACGAGCCCAGGGGAGGTGCTGCAGCCGATTTCATGCTGTTAGCAAAGACACTAGTGATGGTCGTCTATGGCGTAATCCATTAACGCCAATTTTCGCCACACTGTCCTAACAGATATTTGTTTGATAGCGCTGACAACTCAACGCAAATGCCTCTGCTCTCGGTCGTTAAGGGAAGACCGTCGGCCACTGCTTTCTCCGCGTTGAGAGATAATGCCTGAAATTTGGTATTCTCGGCACACTGTTGACACTGTGGATCTCACAACACTGAATTCCTTGGCGATTTCCGAAATGGAATGTCTTCTGAGTCTACCATAGCTCCAACTACCATTCCAACCGTGTGGACGTAATCAAATGGTTCAAAAGGCTCTAAGCACTATGGGACTTAACATCTGAGGTCGGTCATCAGTTCCCTAGACGTAGAACTACTTAAACTTAACTAACCTAAGGACATCATACACGTTCATGCCCGGTGCAGGATTAGAACCTGCGACCGTTGCAGCCACGTGGTTCCGGACTCAAGCGCCTAGAACCGCTCGGCCACAGCGGCTGGCTGGCCATAATCACATCACACCTCTTTTCGCAAGAATCACCTGAGTACAAATGACAGCTAAGCCAACGCACTGCTCTTTTATACCTTGCGCACGTGATACTACCACCATCTGTATATGTGCATATCGCTATCCCATGAATTGAGGGTTTTACACCTGCTATGCCATGACTTAGCTTCCTTAAACACAATCGTCGGGTCTACCTCGTCTGGGGTGAGCGATATAATTACATGACACGCGAGATGATACATCCAATGATCAACACGCCCTTCAAGATCGATAACTTATCGTTCCTGCTGACCGGAAGCACAGTTGTTCTTAGCTTTTATTTGCAGTGACAAAATTCGC
The DNA here is from genome assembly GCF_023897955.1 of Schistocerca gregaria. Classification (NCBI taxonomy): domain Eukaryota; kingdom Metazoa; phylum Arthropoda; class Insecta; order Orthoptera; family Acrididae; genus Schistocerca; species Schistocerca gregaria. The sequence goes on from NC_064923.1 coordinate 441,928,857, forward strand.
ACTCGATCAGTTGTACTTGATATGGCTATCCTGCACAGTGCTGTGTGGAAATTAAAGTGAAAAAAAAACAGGTACAAACCAAAATAGAAATCACAGAAGTAGTAAGGTTTAACTCCTTCTGACTTTAGAGTTTGTACCTTTCCGAGTCAATGGGTGCTGGTGTGCGCACAGTTTGTTCAGAACATCCTGAACGAGAGCTTCCCAGTTCTGAATCAGCTACAGGTTGTAACCATCGGTAGGATTCAGGCCACTGTCAATATACGCCACTTAAAAATACTGTACATGTATGTATTGTAGCTATCGCAAAATAATAGCTGTGTCATGCCAAACAGTTTACACATGTGTATAGTCAAAACTGCATGACAAAAGAGCAGCTTCCTCCCCCTCCCTCACAGCCACTCAGCTATCAATATAATGGACTATCCCAGCAAATATGTTTTAGCCCTGACGTTGCGAACAGTTGGGAGTACTAGTACCCCATCTTTGTGCACGTTGGAGAGTCCATGAAGTCTTGGCGGTACAGGTAACCCCGAGTCCCTGAGAAGCGCGCTGGTCGTGTTCGCAACCTTGCCGGTAGGATCAGCGCTGATCTTCTAGGAGTTGTCATCTGGCAGACTCTGCATCTTCTCAGTATAGTTCTTGTGGCAGAGGACAACAGCAGCGTTTACTTGATACAAATCTCATGGCACTCTCTCAGGTCCGGAATGGCTGCCCTCTGTCTGCTGGTAATGTCTGACTTCGTAGTCTTAGTTCTCGCCAGAGCACGATAGGTTTCACGACGTACTTCAGCAGCTTGAGGCAGGCGACCTGTTCAACTACGCTGACGATGTCTGCTACCACTAAAGCCGACGCAGTCGCCTCCGCGGCAACCGACGCTCGCCCTCCAGCGTAGACCGCGGCGGGAACGGTTCGGGAGGATGGATATAAGTTCGCCTCCAGCCCCCAGCAGCTCAGTTCGTTAACGTACCTAACGATGGTGATATGTCTGATCTCCGAAATATTGTGCCCACTGGGCACTATAAACCGGCAGTACACCTGTGGACTGTTCTACGAACTATAATGTATTTTCCGTCTATTCAAGCGCAATAAGCTGAGATCCGCTCCTACGCCAAGCACTGATCCTCCTGCACTGCACTGCCATTTTCTGGTGTAGCGACTTTCCTGTATGCATGGTGTCAAAAAAAGCAGTATATATTTTGAGAGGTGGTAGTATGAACCGAAACTCAGTAAACAATAATGAGAACACATTCCTTTGTTATTTTCCATGGATACAACACGTAATAAACCTTTATTACTGTTGTTACTGTAATCCTTATTCACAGTTGTGGGTAAGTGCGGTGCATACGTTAGTTCTAATGGAATCAGTTCGCGTTGTGATAAGTTTTTGAAATGCTTTTACATTGCAATTTTATCTTCGCACTTTCCAGCAAATGGAATTACATCATTCCAGACGTCTAAAGACAGATATAATCTTCTCTTAAGGCCGAGGCCGCGTGCTGTACGCTAAAAAATACCTAGTATGCCTGCAGAAATATTCAACCTTCTTCTCTGGCGGCTACCTGACGCCGGCCACTGTGGCGCTTCAGTCCGGAATCGTGCTGCTGCTACGGTCGCAGGTTCGAATCCTACCTCATGTATGGAAGTGTGTGATGTCCTTAGTTTAGTTAGGCTTAAGTAGTTCTAAGTTCTAGGGGACTGATGACCTCAGGTGTTAAGTCCCATAGTGCTTACAGCCATTTGAACCATTTGACTAGCTGACGCTGGCTTACTATGAATGAACACCATTTTGAGCAACTCTTTTAGCGATAGCTCACAAGTGCAGGTCGTACGTATTAGCAAGCAGATGACATTAGAACAGGCTGTTCCAACAAGTGCGTCGCCAGCAGGAGCGCACACGAGCATTTACGGCCTCGGCTCAGTGGTGAGGTGGTGGTGGGATCTGAGGTCGCGTGCGCTAGTGCTTTGTGGGAACAAGAAAACACGTGGGTGTCCCCCTATTTAGTTCTCGTCGATGTGTGGTTATGATAGCAACGAAAATCTCTAGTCGCGAAAGCCCACTCCCTACTTCATTAGAAGACACACAACTATTCAGTGGTACAGATGGACGTCCAAAGTGCCTGGTGTGCAACAAAACGCTTATTCTGCGTACAAAATACAATTTAGATCTTAATAAGAATGGCCTTCGGGCAGTAGATTTCCATCGAATTGGGGGCACGCTCGCAAGGAACTGGTTTCCAATTAGAAAAGCGACATATAGGAAGATGTAAATTAAGAAATTTTGTCATTGAGAATTTTTAGAACTGTTAAAAACTTCCCGTATTAATGTGTTTATTCATTTCAGCTGAATGCTTCCAAAGAAAAGCTAAACGAAGGTATAATTCGTGCTCGTTACAGAGTAGTTAACATCACAGCACTGCCTGGCAAGTTATTTTCTTTGGGATCTCTCGCTACATCTTGTCTGCCAGCAGTGACAGAAAGCATAGTTCCAAAAGACATAGCAACTTTCGAAGGCGTTTGTCTCTCAAAACAAACGGTACCCCGTCGAATCCTCGACACTGGAGGTGATTTGGAGGCACATCTCAGGAATGAAGTACAGAGTTTCGTACCTTCCTCTCTCGGACTCGGTGAGAACACGGATGTATCCGATTGTGATCAACTTTCTATTTTTTGTACGTGGTGTGGACATGCAGCTACAAGTTGGGGAGGAGCTGCTAGATATGGTACCATTAGATTACACGATAACAGAGCTCGACGTTTTTGAAGCCGTATGTCAGCCTGTGGACAGCATGAACTTTCTGTGGAAAAAGCTTTATTCTGTGCCCAGAGACGGTGAGCCACGAATTGTTGGGCGTCAGCAAGGTTTCGTCTCTCGCTTAAAAAATAAAGAGTAACTTTGGGAACGACATCTGAAGCATATACGTTCATTCATTAGGATGCAATGTGTGCTGAAACTGTGGAACTTCGTCATATAGCGGACACTGTGATGAAATATGTGAATATTGTACGAAGCCACAGTCTCAACCACCGTCAGTTCAAAGGGTTTCTTCGAGAAGTTTAAACTGAGTATGGAGATACACCGTACCACTGCACTGTTCGGTGGATCAGCAGAAGAAGAAGAAATTCCTTGCCTCAGAAACCTAAAAGAAACATCAGACCTTGCTTTTCTGTCTGATGTAACGACGCACCTACGTACATTGAACGTGTTACTAAAGGGGAAAGATTTGTCGATAGCACACATACATGAAGAATTTAAGGCGTTCATAGATGAGCTCCGTTTACTTCAGAAGCCAATGGGCAACGGAAATATGACGTTTCTCACGCGCAATGATTCGCTAAATTTTCTGCTGACTTTTTCTTTGTAAACTATCAACGTATAGATTATCAGATAATAAATAGTTTCGTGTCCTAGTTCGAAGAACTGAATTTAGAAAAGAAGGAATTGCAATTGGTCAGTGTTCCTTTTCAGCTGTACGTGATGTGCCACCTAGAAAGTAATTAGAACTAACTGACTCTCAAAATTCAACGTAGTTAAAGGGCAGGTGCTACAATTGTTTGAAATTCTATCAATGTGTCAAAATGTAAAGAGAGAAACATTTCCCAGGATACATAGTAGGAAATCAGCTGAGACTATGTGCATGTTTGGGTCAACATATTCCTGTAAGCAACTGTTTTCTGCAATGTTGGATAAAAACAAAGAAAAGTCATTGCTTCAGTACCCTGAATGAAGAGTATGCTGAACATCGCTGCAACAAACAAGGTATCACCTGATATAAGTGCACTTCTCTCGCAAAAAACTCCGCAAAAGACAAAAAAGTCAATAAATATTTGGTTAGTTGTGCATAGCTACTTGTTAACTTGTTCTGCTCGCCACTTCCACACAGATGGCTCATTCCTTACAAACTGTTACATTTTTGTGGTCTTCAGTTATTAATTATACTGCTTTCCTGTAGATTAAATTAGAATTAATGCGAGATAGGGTTTCGAGTGCAGCTGCAGTTGTTCATGACGTTACACCCCAGCCTGTGGAGCCAGAGAGATACACGGCATGTGTCACATCACGTGACACTGCAGGTCTTACGAGTTCAAGTGGCCAGAGAGCTAATATTTCACACGTGTTTAATAATAATTAACTGCGTCTTTAAATAGACGCAAGCTCTCGATTACATACGACAGAGTTAACACCTGTAGTGGGGACATTTTTATTGAGACATTGATTTTCCGTGGGCGTGGCACAAAACCGACCATTCGCGATGTATGGCGGGCAAGGCGTAGCGTTTGGGGAGGGAGGTGGCCGGGGGGGGGGGGGGGGGCGTATTTATCGTGAGCCCCGCCGGCCCGTCACATCCTAGCCGCAGCCGTGTGCCCATACACCCAAAGCCCATGGCCGAAACGCGATGCTCAGCGGACAAGTGAACGCTCTCCAGCTTAGTGGCGAGCGCACGAGCTGGAATAGCATGCTGTGGAAACCCGACTGTTTCACAGCAACAAAATACTGTGTTCTCATTTCTTTACTCATTTGCTTGCTCCATTCTATAGGTCATTCGTAAGAGCTTCTAGTAAAAGGCTGTGTTTGACAGTAGCGAATATGAACAAGTGCTCATAGATTTTAAAGAATGCATTGTAGAACCCTTGTTTACTTAACTTTTTTATCTATGCTACCAACTCTTCAAAAAAGAACACTCTTTTTAGCATCCTGTATTAAATAATTATCAGTGAACAGTCTCATGGAGCGTCATACATTATCTATCCTATCACGTACTTACATCATGGTTCAAAAAATAGCTCTGAGCACTATGGGACTTAACTGCTGTGATCATCAGTCCCCTAGAGCTTAGAACTACTTAAACCTAACTAACCTAAGGACATCGCACACATCCATGCCCGAGGCAGGACTCGAACCTGCGACCGTAGCGGTCGCGCGGTTCCAGACTGTAGCGCCTAGAACCGCTCGTCCACTCAGGCCGGCCACTTACATCACGAACATTATTGAAGTTGTAATAATCCGTTTGGGTACTTCTGCAGTTACTTTTACTTCTCATGATTTCACCCCGTTACAAGCGTCGTGTTGAGCTCTTTCTGTTCGAGAGTAATACAGGCACAAAGCTGATTCGATTATTCGTAAGCACCCTTTTTCGGTCATTTGGCGGCAGAGTTGATCTATAAATGGCTTTCGGAAGTAAAGGAACAAAGCACCAACACTGACGCCGTTATCTCCCGCTTTCTAAAGCTCACACAGGAATACAGCGAGCTGAGTTTTACAAGATCACCATTTACGAAATCTATGTTCATACCTACAGAGGAGACTTCCGTTATCCAAACGTTTCATAATAAGCAAGCAAAAACCATCTTGCACAATCCTACAACGGACTGACAGTGAAGTAGACACTGTCCGATCACCCTCCTTGAAAAACGGGGACGATATACGTCTTCTCCCAGTCGCTTGGAACGCTTCGTTACTCCACTGATTTTCGATAAACTGCAGTTTCAAGGAGAGTTATTCTCTTACACCCTATTTAATAGCGTGGCTTTGTCATTTTAAACTGACTAGTTTAAATCTCTCCGTATTACAACAGGGAGATCAAGAAATTTACCTGCGATAAACGCAAAGTTTTCTTTTTAACTATTCTGCCACATGGTCTACAAAAGCATTCGTTAATCGCTTCTGATACTCCTTCGATGCTTAATTGCAGCCTACTTACGTCGCATTCATTATTTTCAATAAGTTGACTAGATGCCATCGAATTCTTCACGGAAATAAACAGGCCGTCACTATTTTCGTCTAGACTATCTTAAATATATCTTTCAATTTTACCTTACTCCATATAAGTGTCTTTCACACTAGAGATATGACTTCAGCCAACATTTATCAGATTTTCTTGAAGAATTCAAGGCTTCTATAGGTCTACGCTTGGCTTTGAGAACTTTTGTAGCAGATCTTCTCTTTTTAAGTTCCTCTGGGAGTACCGACAGGAAGATCTGATTCAAGAGAAAGGAAGTAGCTGGCTGTTTATCTCCGAAATGTTTTTCTAAGGACCAAGCTATCGTGAAATTAAGACGAGTGCTTTTTTCGTGGATGCCCCTTGAGAAATTAAGAAAGGAATTTCACCACTCTGCATGGCTCCGAGCCGCTAATTATTGCTAATTCTGCTGCGTCTCAGTACAATCTTCCATCGATTCGGTAGGAGGCTGCATTTGAATTTATACCCTTTCCTCCGCCCTCTTATTAAAAATTCAGGTGCACATGAAGATGAAAATGCTACAAAAAATGGTTCAAATGGCTCTGAGCACTATGGGACTCAACATCTTAGGTCATAAGTCCCCCAGAACTTAGAACTACTTAAACCTAACTAACCTAAGGACATCACACACACCCATGCCCGAGGCAGGATTCGAACCTGCGACCGTAGAAGCCCCGCGGATCCGGACTGCAGCGCCATAACCGCACGGCCACCGTGAAAACAAGATACACCACGATAACGTGAGGTGACGATGCAGTTGTTGACTTTGAGCAGCTATAATAGTATTACACCGTCTCTAAATACTTTTGGAGCCATATTACACAACATTCATTGAAGGTTTTAAAATGTCTTTGCTCAGCACATAGTTTTCCAAGAGTAAGTGACTTTCCCTCATGAAAGTGACTTACGATATAACAGTACAGCTATAAAACTCTGAACAGTTACCTGTACCGTAATCACTGTCGAAATGTTCTCTCGTGAATGAGTCATTCACGCAGTGGTCAGATTAACTAGGTGCTTTATGAGCACAAATGAGCCCAAATTACATATTCAGTACATAAAGAACCACTAATCCAACACCTGTGGAGAAACCCAACGGCAGCACATAGCAGCACATCTCGAATAACAAGAGACAACAGATATTAACATTTGACAGATTGAATCACTATCAGAAATGCGGTACACATAAATTTCATAAGAAACTTTTTAAATCTTTCGACTTCAGGCCACCAGAATACTGACCATGAAAATTTCTTCCACAGCCATCATTCAATTCAGTCTGTCACCAGAGAGCCATTTGCAAAGCATCCGTTAGCAAAGTCTTTATATGTTTTCCTTTCCTTTATTTTCTTTTTTATTATTATAATTTTTCAGTATTTTCGTCTTTTTTACTATATTCTGATGTGCTATACGCCTCTGAAGCTAAGACTGATCTGCAATGTCAAGTCGAAGCCCGTAAAAGTAGGTCTCACAAGAGTTCTAAACGACTCGGATACCATCAGAATCAGTGATGCTGACCTCCCAACAACAAGGGTTTTAAGTACCTAGGTTCGACCATTGCTGCTACTAGAGACTTATAACAACCTGAGCAGCACGTGGCTCAGGTGGCAATCTGTGACTGGTGTACTTTGTGATTGGAAGATTGCTGGGCCATTCAGGTGCACGCACTGTATGACGCTGAATTCTGGCCTTCAACGAAAAAAGTAGAATAACAATTTACTGTAATGGAAAGATAGACGCTCCGACAGACATGTGGATTAATACTCCGCAATCATGTCACAAATGATGAAGTCCGTAAGTTATATGTAGTAGAACCTACGGTAGACAAGATGAGAGAAAGACTCCTACAAAAACAGTGGCAAAGGCGTGTTAGTTTGAGAGTAAATGATAAAAAGCCATTCAGACGACCAAGACAGCGAAGGCTTGACACTCTTGACAAAGCTCTCAACATCTCAGCCCCGTATCCTGATCACGTATAACATCGGATAAAATGGCGACAGAGAGCCAAAAAAGTGGGCCCTGATAACACTCAAGACAAGCACTAAGGTTGAGAAAGCAGAAGAAGAAGCAGATTATTTGTTCCTTATGTTTGTTTTCATCTTTGTTTTTATTTAATTATTTTCTCTTCTACTGTGTTTTAGTTATATTTTTTTGCAATTCTCTTGTCTATGTTTTGCTTAATTTGTTAAATTTTTATTTATTTGATTTTATTTCTATTTGACTTGTTTTTATTCGTTGTTTTGTTTTATTGTCTTTGTTTCTTTTCATTTTAGTTTTTTTATTATCTGTATCCTTAATTTTTTGTCTTTCTGTTTTATGTTTGAATCTAATTTTTTTCGCCTTGATACTTTTATATTCTTTGTTGCTTTTTGAGTAGTTATTTACTTTCCTAGCTTTTTTTTTTTTTTTTTTTTTTTTTTTTTTTTTTTTTTTTTTTTTTTTTTGGGAAGGCCGGTGTGCCCGAGCGGTTCTAGGCGCTACAGTCTGGAACCGCGCGACCGCTACGATCGCAGGTTCGGATCCTGCGTCGGGCAGGGATGTGTGTGATGTCCGTATTTAGGTTTAAGTAGTTCTAAGTTCTAGGGGACTGATGACCTCAGATGTTAAATCCCATAGTGCTCAGAGCCATTTGAACCATTTTGAACCAAGTTTGGTTTGCTCCAAGCGTACCTGAGTGATAGTCGCTATTGCAGTCCACTTTCTGTCCATCTTAATCCACCCACTTTCCTTCTGCTTGAGGTGAAGCACAGCAACAGCATCTTTTTCAGACAGTGATTGCAATTGACCTGGAGTTATAAAACAATGCTGATTTTAAAATCACTGTTAGGGGAAATACGGATGTCTTACTTCCACTTTTTTTCCAGAGGGCAGACGAATACAATGGCTGGATGGGCAGTGAAACAAATAAAAAGAAGGGACTGACCCCAGGCGGAGTTATGATCATCAGTGCTTCTGGTAAATTAGTGATTCAAAAACTACGCTTCCGAATTTACAGACATCGTGTATTACCCATTTTGACTTACCACAGTGAGATGTGGATTTTAAATCTAAAACCTATCAGAGCAATTGAGGTTTGCGCAGCCAACAATCGATAGATATCGGTACCTAATATCTTCCAAAACGCCGCGCATAAAAACGGGATTTTACGTTGCTCATACCTCGGATTCTATGGTGATAAAAAGGAGAGTGGATTGTTTTGGAGAGTCCTTGAGCTAAGGGCCATTTGTATACCCAACAAATGGATCGTCTGAGTGTTACTATCCTACAGAACGCAGTCAAAGTACAAATTTCACATACTTGCTCCTGTTTAGACAAATCGAGCAAAGCAGGTGGTTCTTTTTCATTTAATGTGGTCTACGGTGGGCCTGATGGGACTTATGGAGGCACCGTTAGTTCATGGGTGGTTATTCGGAAAACCTTTACTGCATTTTCGCCATCACCAGCGGATCAAAACGCAGGCGAGAATTCCGAGACAACTTTACACAGAATATGGCTGAAATTTTTACGATTTATTCCTAAAACCCCTAATTCGAAAAAACTTGAAATTGTTGTTGGTATCTTTATCCATTTTCAAGATACATAGGTTCAAAGTTAACTACGTCTAGACGTCTAGACGGTAAGAGCCTAAATATAAAGAATAAATAACCGCAGAAAATTGCTCAAATTTTAATGGTATATTCTCTCGGTTGTTATTTAGAAGAACCATATCCGCGTCTTCAGGTATCTTTATACGTTACCGGAAACACCACAAAAACGTGTTTCTCGGGTATCAAAACACAACCGCGCATTTCGAGACGGGTATGCGCAGCAAATGGGTCTGCAGCTCGTGGTCCAGCGGCTAGCGGTGCTACCTCTGGCTCAGGGAGTCCCGGATTCGATTCCCGGCCGGGTTGGGGATTTTCTCTGCCCGGAGACGGGGTGTTTGTGTTGTCCTCATCATTCATGCAAAGTGGCGAGATTGGGCTGTGTTCAGATTGGGAGAGTGTGGGGGAGCTGATGACTGCGCAGTTGAGCGCCCCACAAACCAAACATCACCACCATCATCATCATCACAGCAAATTGCTGTAATTTTTACGGTGTATTCCCAAGGTCCAGATCTCTAACAACCTTGAAAATTTTCTTCTTATCTTCATCCGTATACTAAATACAGATGTTCAAAGTTACCCTGCTTGTACATGTAAAACAAGTAAGTAAAATCCGATGTGATGCGAAAACGTATTTTATAAACAAATGTAGCATGGAGAAATTTGCTGTAAAGTGTCTAAGTATAATTTGGGAAACCCATGTTCTAGTAGTGAAGCATATGCATTTTTGTTTTGTTTTCTGTGTAAAGTCTCTTCTGAGGTGCAAAATTAGTTTTGCGTTATTTCAGTTTCACAAGTACAATATCTAAATTTTACTGACTAATACATTTCTCTTCTTACGTGTTAGGTGCCCTGCTGCAGCAGCGAAAAGAAGTGGACCAGATGAAAACTGCTCCTATCGGAACATAAAAAAGGCAAATATGTTCCTGTTGATTTAAAAGATAATAGCTGAAAAGTTGGGTACCGACTGTCTCATTCTCCCTTCCTCAACACCTTTAAAAATTTCCCGAAACTTTTGGCATAAGTACTGTAAGGTAGTAGTAGACAGTGGTTGTGTTATAGGAACAGCGAAGGAGGCAACGGCAGTGTTAGGCAAAGAGAGGAACACAATGGCAGTGTAACATAGTTAGGAGTGACAGAACAGTGCTACGGAAAGTGTGAAGGAGCCAGTGCCGGGGGAGGGGGGGGGGGCGGCAGGGGGGAGGGGGGGGGGAAGAGAGAGAGAAGAATAAAGAGAAAGAGGAAGTGAGTGAGAGCGAGTGATAGTGAAAGACAGAATATATGACTACGACGACGAAACAGATAGGGACAGTGAGAAGACACTATAGTAGTGGGACAGAACAAAGGGGACTGTGAGTGTGACACACGAGACACTGACAGAGACACACAAATGGTTCAAATGGCTCTGAGCACTATGGGACTTAACTACTGTGGTCATCAGTACCCTAGAACTTAGAACTACTTAAGCCTAACTAACCTAAGAACATCACACACATCCGTGCCCGAGGCAGGATTCGAACCTGCGACCGTAGCGGTCGCACAGAGAGACACAAAAAGCTGATGACTATGAGTTGCGCTGAATGAGTGAGTGAGAAAAGGCAACTAGGCGTGGATGAGCATGAGCGACTTACTGCGATGGACTAGTGTGTTTGAGTTATTTGAAGGTGGGGTAGCTTTTGGGAGCTTGAGGTGCGTTGCAGTTAAAAAAAAAGGGCAAATATTTTCGCATGACAAAATTTTTGGGAATTTTTTAAGGTGCTGAGGTAGGTAGAACGAGGCACCTGCACTCCGCTTTTCAGTGAGAGTCTTTTAAATCAAGAGGAACATATTCACATTTCTTGTGCTCCGCATTAGTACACTAATGCGCAAAACTTAAGGATGAAAAGTAGCTGTCGCATGATGTGCACCGCTGAGTAACACAGCTCGATGAAGTTTGGACCATATATAGAATGAACTACTACGCAACTGAAAGAAATACGCAGTGAGACGAATAAAAATGAGACTTTTATTCGAAGATAATAATTACACTGAAGTCAGCACGATTTATGATGGTCACTTTGACATTATAAAAGGCAGAACATTGTTCTTAGTGGGAAGTGTGATCACTACAGATAGCAATGCCTGCTCTGCAAGCTTTTGCCCCTCAGGGCACAAGATTGGTAAGGAATTCTAGTGGTATGGCGTTCGATTTTTCCACTAGAGCGGTTGACAACTGTCGGATGGTCATTGCTGCATATAATCCTGTGCAGTCAGTCTCGCTAATGCGTCTCACACGTGTTCGATGGGATCTAACAAGGGCAGGCCACGACGTTTGGAACGCGGATTTGCTGTAAACTTCGTACACTCGTAGTACTGCATTAGGTGGACAAAATGTGTAAGCAGTAGCGCGTACTTGTCGAGCGTTATTGAGAAAATCGCAAGATAATTTGCTTCGTCAAATATCGTCAAATGCATACCTGTGCGTGGGTATTTTTACTATGAAGCGTCGGCAGTCGACTGGTTAGCGTTCAAACCTTGTAATCGCTGGGTCGCTAGATCGGATCCCGCTCATCAGTTTTTTTTATTTCTAACACAGTCATTTTCTTTACTATTTATTTTACAATTGATGTAATGGGAAAAATACGTCTAATCGGAAGAACTTTTATTAAATTTACCATGTTATTTGGCAGTATACAAATTTTTATCACCACAAGTAATATAATATTCATAACTACCGACTAGTAAACGTCCAAGCGCATAAAATGATACTGAAAATGTATGAGTGTCCGTGTCTTCAAAAGTGTTCGTATTTTATCGAAAGAGAACGAGAAATTGCTTCTCGTGAAGACGCTATTAAAACACACTCGATACTGCATGACCAATGATCAGCGTCGACATTTAAGGAAATGCTGCGTTATGCATGGTTTGCTTCCGAATTATCGGCTGAAAGATACGTTTTTGAAAATGGTAACGAGGTTTGTTTTTCCACGGAAAACGTCAAAAGACCTTGCGTGTGCGGAAACATAGCATTTATCAATGCAGCTGGTGCCGTTTACTTTGTTTTTCATGTTTTTACGAAGTATACCATCCCTCAACTTGTAATGTCGAAAGCAACGATTAATTGCACATCTTTCGAAAGCCGTCTGTGCCGGTCAAAACTGGGAGGTAACAAGTCGTTTCGGGCTCCTTCCAGGTATAAGGGATTTCTCAAATCACGGACAAGAAATTTAATAAAAGTTCATCCGATTACACGTATTTTTCCCATTACATCAATTGTAATATAAATAGTAAAAAAAATGAGTGTGTTAGAACCAAAACTAAAAAAAACCGACGTGTGGGACTCGATCGAGTGACCCAGCGATTACGGGGCTTGAACGCTAACCACTTTTTTTTCATCTAATTTTGTTCGTTTTGGTTAGTTTCATCTGCTCGTGGTGGACGTCGCAAGACACCCGTTTCAGTTCGTCATTGATCCAATAACTCAGTTTTTTTTATTACATAGGGCAGCTAAACGCTCTAACCGAACATGCTGAGCTACCGTGACGGCATCCACTCGGCTGTGGCCACACACAGGTATACATTTGACGATATTTGACGACCCAAATTTATCTTGGGATTTCCTCAATAACGCTTGAGAAGCACGCGCTACTGCTTACACATTTTGTTGTCCTAATGGAGTCCTACGAGTGTACGATATTTACAGTGAATCCTCGTTCCAAACGTCGTGGCCTCCCGTGTTAAGTCGAAGGAACTGCAGGGTCAGTCCATTCGCCGAATACCCTCTCGTTCCAAAAGCTCCCCGCTGTGCACTGTTCGATACGGTGGTGCATTGTGGTCTATAAAAATTAATTCAGGGTCAAATGTACCCGTGGAATGAGTACAGTGTCACAATAGTGCTGATCGATGAGCGTACCATGTTCAAAGATTTAGATCAACATTATGCCTCCTCATACCGTAGCACCTGGACCACCAAAATAGTCACGTTCGACAACGTTCCTGAGCACATTACGTGATCCCGCGTCTCTACGTCCAGCATGATCGAACATGATAGTTTTGATGGGCCAGGTTTTATGGTGTTACGGCATAATGCTGCATAAGCGAACTGATCTTCAAATCTTTGAACTCGGTATACTTTTCCAGTCAACGTTACTATGACAGTACCTTCCTCTCAATCTACTTTTTTTTCAGCGGTGCATTCAGGCCTGACTTCATTTTAATAGAAGAGAATTACGACGGAACCCTACTGACAGCGAATAGCCATTGTGTTGGGCACTAACTGTTACGGAAACTAGTTAATCCTTGCAACCTAAAGGAAACAAGTGTCAATGATCATCACAATCAATAACCTAGCTTCCATATTGAGATATTATAATCGATTACAGGCGTCTGTCAAGATTTGTACTTTGTGTGAATGGCATGAGAGGGGCCATATCTGTATTCCACCGCATCAAAGTAGAACCGATAAAAGTTCTAATTGTCCGCCAAGCTGGTGTGTTGATGATGGTGGTGTCCCAGCGCAGTGACAGCAGTATGTCGTGGTGATCGACTTTCTTGATGTGTGGCTGTAATGAAAGTTACTAGCGACTGGGCTAAGGTTCTCACACTACTGAGTAAGAGCCGGCCGGAGTGGCCGAGCGGTTTAGCCGCTACAGTGTGGAACCGCGAGACCGCTACGGTCGCAGGTTCGAATCCTGCCTCGGCCATGGATGTGTGTGATGTCCTTAGGTTAGTTAGGTTTAAGTAGTTCTAAGTTCTAGGGAACTGATGACCACAGGAGTTAAGTCCCATAGTGCTCAGAGCCATTTTACTGAGTAAGAAGTCCAGTTTAGAGCCCAGGGATGCCAACAGCTATAGTGAAACGGAATAATTTAGTGGACAAAACTGTAAACAACTAACAACTGATAAATAACAAGTGTTCAGCTACTGACTCAGTAGTTCATAAAGTCAAGAATATTGAAGAAGATTACGAAACTTTATATACAGCAGTTACTGCTACACACACACACGGTCTGCCCTGCGTTTTTCTTCGAGTTACGGACAGCGATTTCGAGGAATTATCAACGACCAACACTGCCTCTGCAGTGTGACACTGTGGAGAGGAACGGTGAAGACATGGACTGTCAGAACATCAGTGACGGAGCTGAAGGTGAGGGCTTCCAGCTCGCGAGGAGGAAGAAAGCGATCGCCCGGAGGAAGAGGGAGGCTGTGCAACAAGAGGCGCAACAACCGCTGACTACGAGTAACAGAGCCTTGCCTGAGAAGGCGTGACAGCCCATAGCAGACGCCGAGTCGACAGCACCTCCGACGACTGCTCTGTCACCAACGAAAGTTCCGCCTTTCATGATTTGCAACTGCTTCAAGCACCGTAAATTGTGCGGAGACCTGCAGAACCTTATCTCTGAGAGCTTCAGAGCTGCATATACCGGAAATGACACCTTCGAGGACTAGCGCAAGGTCTTTAAGTTTTGTCAAGATCAGCAGCTGCCGTTGGGCACTTACCAGAACGCTACTAAAACGGATATGGAGGTGGTCGTTAAGGACTTACCGCCATTGGTCTCTGCGGACGACGTCGGTAAGGGTCTACAAGATAAGGGATTAACCGTTAAGGATGTGCGCCTGTTCAAACGAAAACTCAAGGGAAAACTCCGTCCACTTCAACTGTATGCGATGACGCCACATAAAAGCGATGTATCACATATTATATACAGCGTTAGTTATGTACTTTCTACAAAGGGTGGAAGACTATCACACTAGCATTGAAGCCACCCAGTGCAGGCGTTGTCAACTTTGGACGCATTCGACAAATTATTACTGGTCGCCAGCACGCTGTGTTAAATGTGGTGAAATGCACGTCAGCAATGAATTTAAAATTCCTAAAGGCTCCCCTCCTGAGTGTGATGCATGCTAAATACAATATTCTACTTGCTGAAAAGGCTGTATTGAATTCTAGCAGGCACCAAACCCGCCTTAGGCACGGAGGGCACCGAACATTGTTATCCACCGTGAGAAATCTGTAGGAACTGACTCTGCTGGGCCATCCACCCAACAACCTATTCCGTCTCCAGCACTACAGTTCAGTTGATAGATATGACTGTGTAACAGCCGACGACAGGCTACGCTCACTTCTGAGGACACCCATCAAATTCCACACTTTCAGTAAGAAACTGAACGCAACTAAAGCATATGGAGCGATCTAGATCACCAACCTTAACCTGAAGAAGCTGCCTCGAAAGCTCTTGGTGCACTTGTCGAAGATTTACAGTGTATGTCTTCTCCGAAATATTTTCATACTGCATGTAAGATCGTCAGCATAGTACCAATTCCAAACGGCGAAAAGACTTAACAGTTCCCACAAACTGTCAGCCCATTAGTCTTCTTAATGACTTGAGAGAAAACATTTGAGAGGATCATACATGGCCGCATTCTGGAGCCTCTCATCACGCACGTCTTAGGTTGTTTGCAGATGACGCTGTCGTTTATCGACTAATAAAGTCATTAGAAGGTCAAAAAAATTGCAACACGATTTAGAAAAGATATCTGTATGGTGAGAAAATTGAAAATTGGCCCCAAATAACGAAAAGTGCGATGTCATCCACATCAGTGCTAAAACGAATTCGTTAAACTTCCGTTACACGATAAATCAGTCAAATCTCAAGGCCGTAAATTAAACTAAATAACTAGGAATTACAATTACGAACAACTTAAACTGGAAAGAACACAAAGAAAATGTTGTGGGGAAGGCTAAGTAAAGACTGCGTTTTATTGGCGGGACACTTAGAAAATGTAACGGATCTAATAAGGAGACTGCCTACATTACGCTCGTCCGTCCTCTTTTAGAATACTGCTGCGTGGTGGGTGATCCTTACCAGATAGGATTGACGGATTACATCGAAAAAGTTCAAAGAAGGGCAGCATGTTTGGTATTATCATGAAATATGGGAGAGAGTGCCACTGAAACGATATAGGATTGGGAGTGGACATCATTAAAACAAAGGCGTTTTTCGTTGTGGCGGATTCTTCTCACGAAATTCCAATCACCAACTTTCTGTTCCGAATGCGAAAATATTTTGTTGACCCAGACCTACTTAGTAGAAACGATCACCATGATAAAAAATAAGGAAAATCAGAGCTCATGCGGAAAGATAGAGGTGTTCGTTCTTTCGGCGCGCTGTACGAGTTTGAAATAATAGAGAATTGTGAAGGTGGTTCGAGGAACCCTCTGCCAGGCACTTAAATCTGATTTTCAGAGAATCCATATAGATGTAGATAGATGGAATGATCCGAGAGGAGCAGTTCGGGTTTCAACACAACGCTAACTCTCTGCTGAGCTGCAACCCGAGGCCTCTGCACCAGGTGCCTGGTTCACACGCCTATGATGCTGTTCATCGGAGACGATGGCTGGAATTTGTACGCCAATATAGCATCTGGATGTCCACTGGGTGGCGGCAGGTGACCTTTTCAGATTAATCACGTTTTATGCTCCATCGGACAGAGAGCCGTTGGCATGTACGACCCTGCGACAATCGACGGAAGGGTCCAGGCCAGAGAAGAGAGTGTCATGATCGAAGGAATGTTTTCTTGGCATCCCCTGGGCGATCTCGTAATTTTGGAAGGCACAACGGGCAACACTAGTATGCAGAATGAGATTTTCACTCTGCAGCGGAGTGTGCGCTGATATGAAACTTCCTGGCAGATTAAAACTGAGTGCCAGAGCGAGACTCGAACTCGGAACCTTTGCCTTTCGCGGGCAAGTGCTCTACCAACTGAGCTACCCAAGCACGACTCACGCCCCGTCCTCACAGATGGCAGAAGTAAAGCTGTGAGGACGGGGTGTGAGCTGGCCTGTGTGGCCGAGCGGTTCTAGGCGCTTCAGTCTGGAACTGCGAGACCGCTACAGTTGCAGGTTCGAATCTTGTCTAGGGCATGGACGTGTGTGATGTCCTTAGGTTAGGTTTAAGTAGTTCTAGGTTCTAGGGGACTGATAACCTCAGATTTTAAGTCCGATAGTGCTCAGAGCCATTTGAACCATTTTGAACGGGGTGTGGGTCGTTCTTGGGTAGGTCAGTTGGTAGAGCACTTGCCCGCGAAAGGCAAAGGTCCCGAGTTCGAGTCTCGCTCTGGCACACACTTTTAATCTGCCAGGAATTTCCAACACAAGTATGCATTTATCTTTGAGGACCAGGTCCACCCCTCAGCGTAATGGCATCTACCAACAGGACAATGCAACGCGGCACATAGCTCGCAGTGTACGTGCATGGTTCGATGAGCACCAGAACGAGTTTACTGTACTCCCACGACCACAAAACCCCGCAGATTTAAACCCAGTCGAGAATCTATGGGACCACCCCGATCGAGCAGTTCGTGCAATGGATCTTCAACGGAGAAACCTAGCGCTGCTGGCCACGGACTGGAGTCGGCATGACTTCACATTCCTGTCGGTTCCTTCCAGAACCTTACTGACTCTCTCTCTGCACATCGCGCAGCGCTCAACGCTGAGAAAGGTGGTTAATTAGGCTCTTAACAGTGGTCACTCTAATGTGACTGGACAGTGTTATCCTGCCAGGTCTAGTAACAACACTAAACATGATCAGTACTAATACACTCTGGTGGCCGTTCTATCTCACAGAGAACTGCAGCTTTAATCATTTACATTCCCGCCGACGGTGTGTGCACGTAGCACTGACCTCTGGCCATGTCATCTATGCGCTTCGCTTTTTTCGTCAAGCAGTGTACGATGAACGTCCTTTATAAGGTGGTGTTGAATGTTTAGATTACATAGTGTCATAAATTTGCCCAGATAGAAAGCAGACGAAGTAGATATTCCAGAATTCGAATCCAGAACAGCTGCCACCATGAGTAACGTAGAAGTAAATATCCTCGGAGCAATGAAGCAACTCACATCACTTAATAAAAGCAAGTCGTCTGGTCCAGACAGTGTACCAAGTAGGTTCCTTTCGGAGTATGCTGATGCATTAGCTCCATACTTAACAATCATATACAACCGTTCGCTCGACGAAAGATCCGTACCCAAAGACTGGAAAGTTGCACAGGCTACACCAATATTCAAGAAAGGTAGTAGGAGTAATCCACTTAATTACAGGCCCATATCGATAACGTCGATTTGCAGCAGGATTTTAGAACATATATTGTGTCCGAACATTATGAATTACCTCGAATGAAACGGGTTATTGACACATAGTGAATATAGGTTTAGAAAACATTTTTCCTGTGAAACACAACTTGCTCTTTATTCACATGAAGTGTGGAGTGCTATTGATAAGGGATTTCAGATCCATTCCGTATTCCTGGATTTCGGGAAGGCTTTTGACACTGTACCACACAAGCGGCTCGTCGTGAAATTGCGTGGTTATGGAATATCGCCTCAGTTATGTGACTGGATCTGTGATTTCCTGTCAGAGAGGTCACAGTTCGTAGTAACTGACGGAAAGTCATCGAGTAAAACAGAAGTGATTTCTGGCGTTCCCCTAGGTAGTGTTACAGGCCCTTTGCTGTACCTTATCTATGTAAACGATTTAGGAGATAATCTGAGCAGGCGTCTTCGATTGTTTTCAGATGACACTGTCGTTTATCTACTAATAAAGTCATCCGAATATCAAAACAAACTGCGAAACTATTTAGAAAAAATATCTGAATGGTGCGAAAAGTGGAAGTTGGCTCTAAATAACTAAAAGTGTGGGGTCATTCACATGAGTGCTAAAAGGAACTCTTTAAACTTCGGCTACACGATAAATCAGTCCAATCTAAAAGCCGTAAATTCAACTAAATACCTAGGTATTACAATTACAAACAACTTAAATTGAAAATAACACACAGAAAATGTCGTGGGGAAGGCTAACCAAAGACTGCGTTTTATTGGCAGGACACTACTAAGGACAGTGCCTACACTACGCTTGTCCGTCCACTTTTAGAATACTGCTACGCGGTGTGGGATCCTTACCAGATAGGACTGACGGAGTACGTCGAAAAAGTACAAAGAAAGGCAGCACGTTTTGTATTATCGCGAAATATTGGAGAGAGTGTCACAGAAATGATACAGGATTTGGGCTGGAAATCATTAAAAGAAAGGGTTTTTCGTTGCGACGGAATCTTCTCATGAAAATCCAATCACCAATTTTCTCCTCCGAATGCGAAAATATTTTGTTGACACCGACCTACACAGGGAGGAAAGATCGCCACGGTAAAGTAAGGGAAATAAGAGCTCGTACGGAAAGATATAGGTGTTCATTCTTTCCGCGCGCTTTAGGAGATTGGAATAATAGAGAATTGTGAAGGTGGTTCTATGAAGCCACTGCCAGGCACTTAAATGTGATTTGCGGAGAGTAGATGTAGCCGATGCAGAAGACATCCACCTAATAAAAGTTTAAACTTTGAAACGTATCGTATTATAACACTGTATAAAACTGTTACTGTTTTCGGTATACACCGTGTTGTTCTTTCTTTTACACAGTTATGGTGGTTCCCACTCCAAAGGTGTGCTTTCTAAGTGTCTGTGGCGCTTGTAGCGTGCAGCGAGCTGTGTAGCGCGGGGGTGGGGGTGGGGTTTCGCAGTATGGCCCGCGAGGTGCTAATAGTGCCAGTTGGTGTCAGCTGCAAGTGGCGGCCGGCGGTCGATAGATACAATTACTACCCACGCCAGCGGCGGCTTCCATGACCCTGTATTTGCCTGCTCCGAGCGTCCTATTCACAGCATTCCGCCAGACATTGGGCTCTGCATGCAGCCGCAACCCATCTGCGCCCTCCGTCTAACCTCGACTACCTGTTTCATTTCCCTCGAAATAGGCTCTGTCGTGAACTGGTTTTCTAGCCCCTCAGCAGAATATTTTGCGATGTTGGTCTGGATACGCTCCGCCATCTCGGGTTGTCACTGAGGAAACTCAACTATTGGGAATAGCTTGGATTGTTCTCATAGACAAACTATAACTATCTGTGGCCATGTCAAATTATTTGGCTTTTTCTCTGAACGGAATTATGCGAAAGGTAATTGATAATAAGACAACGAAACAGCGCATAGCATTTTTTAAGGAATTTATTTAGCCGTTAACATTCCAGCCGCAAGGCACTGTCACATGGAGGATAATAGAATCTCTGTCTGGCTGCAAGATTACGTTCAGTTTCCTTAGATACCTCAAACGTACATGAGAAACATCTTTCAGCGCCACTTTTTACGTTATTCTTGTCTCTACTTAGCAAGCACTTCTTCCCTAAGGCAGACAGAGAAATGGATGCAAAATGCTTTTTTTTTTATTTTATCCGCTATTGACTTACAGAGAATCCAAGAATCCAGTGAGTGTGGAATATAATTACAGTTATTAATGAAGTTGCCGAAACAGTAATTTCTTTTTTATTGTTGTTTCATTCCTCTCGCCTCAGGGTGTATGTACGAGGTGGAGGGTGGGGAAGGCTGTTCGCCATATAAATATCTCTCTCTACAGTCAAAAGGCTTGGAAATGTATATAGATAAACCGTAATTAAATGTCGAAATATTAACATATTTTTTCATTTATAAAAATATTAATTCCATTTGTGGCATTAAAATAAAAATTGAAATGTTGACCTTTTTCAATTAAAACCAGAGCACTATAAAATAAAATAAAACCACAGACGTTGCAGACTGATGAAGATCTTGAAATGAAGTACTGCACTTTGATTAAAAATCGAAGTACCTTTACAGGGAATAATATGTAGGGTAGGGAAAATGTTAGGCGTGCCGCAGAGTTGTAGCGCGTGGGCACAAGGGAAGTGGTCACAGAGTTTATAACTACAGAGTAGTGGAAATGTGTACAAAGGGATGTATATTTGTAGAAAAATAAACATTGTCAGTTGAATAGTTGTACACAGAGTATAAGCAATAGTATGAGATCCAGCATACCGATAAATGCAGTTAAATAGTATCGCATTTGATATCAGACTACAGTAAATAACAAGACATAAACGATTCAGATGGTACAGGTTGGAACTCGGCATAAGAAAGCTGGCTCTGTGCGGTGTTAGTGTCCACGAACGTGCCTTCACTGCAGATAGGAAACAGTCACCATGAGTGACTTGCTGAAAAACAAATATCAGAATGGGATAAGGTGATCTTCAGTGTTGAGAAGAAGTTTGATTTAGATGGACCGGATGGATTTCAATATTATTGGCGCAATCTGAGAACAGAACAGCACGTAAGAATGAGTAGAAATTCTGAAAAAAGAAGTGTTATGAATTGGGCAGTCTTCTGCGCTAAAGGCAAGTCACGCTTTGCTTGGTTAAAAACTAGAATGAACTCGGACTTGTGCGCTGAGATGCTAGAGGCAGAACTGATTGAAATGTATGAGGACCTAGGTGACGAAAGTCTAATGCTTCAACAATACGACTGTGCATGTTTGTGCTACAACCAAAATGTGGTTTGAAGATAAAGGTATCGATGTCTTGTCCTGGCCTGCAAGTAATACGGATTTGAAGGCGGTGAAAAGCTTTTACAAATACTTTTACGGTGTGTTTATCGCAATGGAAGGCAATTTTCGGCCGTTCGTAAGCTGAAAATAGCGATGCGACAAAAGATCGTGACAGCTCCACTGCAAGAACCACAAACCATAACAAAATCAATGTTGTTGTTGTTGTTGTTGTTGTCTTCAGTCCTGCGACTGGTTTGATGCAGCTCTCCATGCTACTCTATCCTGTGCAAGCTTCTTCATCTCCCAGTACCTACTGCAACCTACATCCTTCTGAATCTGCTTAGTGTATTCATCTCTTGGTCTCCCTCTACGATTTTTACCCTCCACGCTGCCCTCCAATATTAAATTGGTGATCCCTTGATGCCTCAGAACATGTCCTACCAACCGATCCCTTCTTCTGGTCAAGTTGTGCCACAAACTTCTCTTCTCCCCAATCCGATTCAATACTTCCTCATTAGTTATGTGATCTACCCATCTACTCTTCAGCATTCTTCTGTAGCACCACATTTCGAAAGCTTCTATTCTCTTCTTGTCCAAACTATTTATCGTCCATGTTTCACTTCCATACATGGCTACACTCCATACAAATACTTTCAGAAATGACTTCCTGACACTTAAACCTATACTCGATGTTAACAAATTTCTCTTCTTCAGAAACGCTTTCCTTGCCATGGCCAGTCTACATTTTATATCCTCTCTACTTCGACCATCATCAGTTATTTTGCTCCCCAAATAGCAAAACTCCTTTACTACTTTAAGTGTCTCATTTCCTAATCTAATTCCCTCAGCATCACCCGACTTAATTCGACTACATTCCATTATCCTCGTTTTGCTTTTGTTGATGTTCATCTTATATCCTCCTTTTAAGACACTGTCCATTCCGTTCAACTGCTCTTCCAAGTCCTTTGCTGTCTCTGACAGAATTACAATGTCATCGGCGAACCTTAAAGTTTTTATTTCTTCTCCATGGATTTTAATACCTACTCCGAATTTTTCTTTTGTTTCCTTTACTGCTTGCTCAATATACAGATTGAATAACATCGGGGAGAGGCTACAACCCTGTCTTACTCCCTTCCCAACCACTGCTGCCCTTTCATGTCCCTCGACTCTTATAACTGCCATCTGGTTTCTGTACAAATTGTAAATAGCCTTTCGCTCGTATTTTAACCCTGCCATTTTCAGAATTCGAAAGAGAGTATTCCAGTCAACATTGTCAAAAGCTTTCTCTAAGTCTACAAATGCTAGAAACGTAGGTTTGCCTTTCCTTAATCTTTCTTCTAAGATAAGTCGTAAGGTCAGTATTGCCTCACGTGTTCCAGTATTTCTACGGAATCCAAACTGATCTTCCCCGAGGTCGGCTTCTACTAGTTTTTCCATTCGTCTGTAAAGAATTCGAGTTAGTATTTTGCAACTGTGGCTTATTAAACTGATTGTTCGGTAATTTTCACATCTGTCAACACTTGCTTTCTTTGGGTTTGGAATTATTATATTCTTCTTAAAGTCTGAGGGTATTTGGCCTGTTTCATACATTTTGCTCACCAGATGGTACAGTTTTGTCAGGACTGGCTCTCCCAAGGCCGTCAGTAGTTCCAATGGAATTTTGTCTACTCCGGGGGCCTTGTTTCGACTCAGGTCTTTCAGTGCTCTGTCAAACTCTTCACGCAGTATCGTATCTCCCATTTCATCTTCATCTACATTCACTTCCATTTCCATAATATTGTCCTGAAGTACATCGCCCTTGTATAGACCCTTTATATACTCCGTCCACATTTCTGCTTTCCCTTCTCTGCTTAGAACTGGGTTTCCATCTGAGTTCTTGATATTCATACAAGTGGTTCTCTTTTCTCCAAAGGTCTCTTTAATTTTCCTGTAGACAGTATCTATCTTACCTCTAGTGAGATAAGCCTCTACATCCTTACATTTGTCCTCTAGCCATGCCTGCTTAGCCATTTTGCACTTCCTGTCGATCTCATTTTTGAGACGTTTGTATTCCTTTTTGCCTGCTTCAATTACTGCATTTTTATATTTTCTCCTTTCATCAATTAAATTCAATATTTCTTCTGTTACCCAAGGATTTCTACTAGCCCTCGTCTTTTTACCTACTTGATCCTCTGCTGCCTTCACTACTTCATCCCTCAGAGCTACCCATTCTCTTTCTGCCCTATTTCTTTCCCCCATTCCTGTCAATTGTTCCCTTATGCTCTGACTGAAACTCTGTACAACCTCTGGTTTAGTGAGTTTATTCAGGTCCCATCTCCTTAAATTCCCACCTTTTTGCAGTTTCTTCAGTTTTAATCTACAGTTCATAACCAGTAGATTGTGGTCAGAGCCCACATCTGCCCCTGGAAATGTCTTACAATTTAAAACCTGGTTCCTAAATCTCTGTCTTACCATTATATAATCTGTCTGATACCTTTTAGTATCTCCAGGGTTCTTCCATGTATGCAACCTCCTTTCATGATTCTGAAACCAAGTGTTAGCTATGATTAAATTGTGCTCTGTGCAAAATTCTACCAAGCGGCTTCCTCTTTCATTTCTTAGCCCCAATCCATATTCACCTACTACGTTTCCTTCTCTCCCTTTTCCTACTACCGAATTCCAGTCACCCATGACTATCAAATTTTCGTCTCCCTTCACTATCTGAATAATTTCTTTTATTTCATCATACATTTCTTCAATTTCCTCGCCATCTGCAGAGCTAGTTGGCATATAAACTTGTACTACTGTAGTAGGTGTGGGCTGCGTATCTATCTTGGCCACAATAATGCGTTCACTATGCTGTTTGTAGTAGCTTACCCGCATTCCTATTTTCCTATTCATTATTAAACCTACTCCTGCATTACCCCTATTTGATTTTGTGTTTATAACCCTGTAGTCACCTGACCAGAAGTCTTGCCACCGAACTTCACTAATTCCCACTATATGTAACTTTAACCTATCCATTTCCCTTTTTAAGTTTTCTAACCTACCTGCTCGATTAAGGGATCTGACATTCCACGCTCCGATCCGTAGAACGCCAGTTTTCTTTCTCCTGATAACGACATCCTCTTGAGTAGTCCCCGCCCAGAGATCCGAATGGGGGACTATTTTACCTCCGGAATATTTTACCCAAGAGGACGCCATCATCATTTAATCATACAGTAAAGCTGCATGCCCTCGGGAAAAATTACGGCTGCAGTTTCCCCTTGCTTTCAGCCGTTCGCAGTACCAGCACAGCAAGGCCGTTTTGGTTATTGTTACAGGACCAGATCAGTCAATCATCCAGACTGTTGCCCTTGCAACTACTGAAAAGGCTGCTGCCCCTCTTCAGGAACCACACGTTTGTCTGGCCTCTCAACAGATACCCCTCCGTTGTGGTTGTACCTACGGTACGGCTATCTGTATTGCTGAGGCAAGCAAGCCTCCCCACCAACAACAAGGTCCATGGTTCATGGGGAGGACAAAATCAATGGCGAAGAGAATTTATGAGGTAATTATGCAGAACGGACGTTGGACAAAGTACTAACAATGCAACAACGTAATAGGAAAGTGAGTGCCTTTACACCAAGTTACATATTATTTTGTTACTCGTGCTATAAAAGAAACCATGTAATTGCGTCATGATTGTTTATGACTTATATATAGCTACTGTTTTCATAATAAATTCGATACATTTATACTTCGGACTTTGTAATAGCACTTTCGTAGGAACCCTGCTTCATAGTGATTTTCTGCACGGTGGGGTTAAGTATTGGAGTGGATGGCAGGAAACAGAAACTGAACGAAAGATTGCGGTATGAAGCAGGGCTGTTTTATTAAGACGAAAGTGAGAGGAACATTTGGAGATGGAAGGAGTGGAAAGAGAGACCTAGTGTGGGTTACGATAGGTATGGGAGAATCAGAGTTCATAGGATCGATACATATCGGAGCGGATAGCGTTGAGTGGGAGAAGAAGTCGACTGGAGTTACGTTGGGAGCGGATATGTTGTGTGTAGGTGTAGGTCTAGTGGAATGTGTCAGTAAAGGCGCGGCAGCGTACCAGGGTTGGAAATTAAAGGAATAACAATAGGTCGTTGAAGTCTAATTTGCTGTTATTGCAGTGACGGATACATATGGGGGGCGCAATCCCCCCCCCCCCCCCCCTTTCGGGCCCGCGCGCATCGCCACTCACGCCGCCTCCGCCAGTCAGCCCGCATGCTATTCGTTCGTTTCTTTCGTCAGTCGACTCGACTGAATCAAGTTATCGAGTAGTTGTACTTTCCTATGTAGCACGCGCGTTCGCATCATCGTATTTTATACGTTTCTGTCTGGCACACACATAGCTAAGACATACCGACGACAAAAGCCGCGGCCATTCTAGTGATCTCCATACGTTATTCCGTCTGGCATTTGTTCGAGAAAAGTGGCGAATATTCTACTGATTTGTGATTAAAAAGAGGCTAATGGGATGGATTCTCAATACAAGCGAACTAGCATAAACGCCCTGCCCTTAATGATCGTGATTCTGTTATGCAAGCGTTGTCTGTTTGTCCTAGATCTTACTATCCTACTTTTCACACGCTATACAAAAAAATTTACTTGTCTATCTGCATCTATTGCAACACGAAAAAGAAGTTTTTCAACACTAAGGCTTACAAAGACAGGCTGAGGTCGACAATGAAGAAGGGTCGACTTAATAGCTTAGCACTGCTGAACACTCACCCAGACACTGGTTGTCCTATTGACTATGTAATTAACCAATTTGCGAGGAAGAATAGGTGCAAAGAATTCATAATTTAAGGAAGAGAACCACAATTCTAAATTTTTATATCATAAGATGGCATTGTCTTGTATATATGTATTATCAGTTTAAATAAACTTCCTTGAACTTTGCATGTGACTTGGTTACTTTTTATTACGGTAAAAGCCGGCCGGAGTGGCCGTGCGGTTCTAGGCGCTACAGTCTGGAGCCGAGTGACCTCTACGGCCGCAGGTTCGAATCCTGCCTCGGCCATGGATGTCTGTGATGTCTTTAGGTTAGTTAGGTTTAATTAGTTCTAAGTTCTAGGCGGCTGATGACCTCAGACGTTAAGTCGCATAGTGCTCAGAGCCATTACGGTAAAAGTAAAGATAGCTCAAGATATCTTTAGCGCCCCCTCCTTGAGGTTTTTCTGTATCCGCCACTGAGTTAGTGTAGGATAGACGGCCATGTTCAATGCATTTTAGGAGCTGTGGGAATATGATGATACGGTAGAATGATCCATGTGGGAGAAGGTGGAAAAAAGCGGGAGGTAATGAGAAGAACACGGCGTTCAAGGATTGGGAGGGAATGAGAGAACTTTAGTGGAACGAGTAGCCATGAGGCACTGGCATAGAAGGGAACTGGTCATATCAAGGTATTTTTTGATGTGGAAGATATTTGATGGCTGCAGTTCTCATGTTGGGGCAGTTAGTAGTACTTCTAGTCTATCGAAGGCTATCTGATGGATGTTAGCTGCCGGTCGAGTATAATTCCAAGATCTCTTAGTTTAGTACCATACGATGGTCATAAACAGTCAGGTAGAAGTCATGGTTGCTGAACCAGTATGTAGTTTGTCCTATAACTATTGCTAGGATTTTCCAAAGGTTTATGTTGAGAAGTTATTGGTTAGACCAGGATGTTAACTGGTTAAGTAGAGTTGACATTGCTGGAATGCAGGGTAGAGGACTAGGAAAGCGGTGTCATCAGTGTACTGGAAAAGGTGAATAGATGGACGTTGTTTGTGCATATCGACAATGTCATACTCCTCATCATCATATGCATTAGGCCTCTTGATCCGTTACAGTCTCATCGAGAAGTTCTCCCGTCTTGTTTCCATTGCTCGACCAAAGCAGTCTTACACCTTTGGGATGGTAGTGTAGCATGGACTTTCTCCTTTTTGAGCTCATCCGTTATAGATGTTTTGTCCAGTTACCTTGGTAACGGTACAATCTGTCATGGGTCCCATTTTAAGCCCCTTCAACACATCACCATTCCTTTTGAGATCTAACTTGTTGTAACCAGCTTTCCGTCTCAATCATTTTCTTCAAGAGGCTGTTAGTCTTTCCGCATCATTTGCCTTTACTTTCCTGGCTTCGTTGCCATAGTAGTGTAAACGATATAGATGAGACGATAGAGAACAGAGCCTTGGGGTGCGCCTGCAGTACGATGGAAGATATGGAAATTTATATTGTTAATATTTACAGAGAACAGGTAATTAAACTTTCCTAGCAGATTAAAACTGTGTACCGCACCGTACCTCGAACCAAGGACCCTTACCTTTCGTTGGCAGGCTGCAGTTAAGCCACGTCTCCGTATATCTTTTCTTCAGGAATGCTAGCCCCGTAAGTCCCGCAGAAGAACTTCTGTGAAATCTGGAAAGTAGGAGACGAGTTACTGGCGGAAGTAAAGCTGTGAGGTCGGAACGTGAGTCATGCTCGGGTTGCTCAGTTAGTAGAGCACTTGTGTTAATCTTCCAGGAACTTTCATATCAACTCTCAGTCAACGGCGGAGTGAAAATTCATAAAGGACAATTAACCAGGAATGATGCAGTGAGGCGGACAAAGTTAAATGGAAATGTATATGTCTCTAGTTTGAAGAACCAGTAACTTGCGTTTTTATTTATTCACAGCCCATAAATAGATTCGAGCGGGTAATCTCGACAGATGTTTTTACACGTGTCTGCCTAACAGGTCGTTCTATAACGCATGTTCCGTTTGTATGAAGATAACTGATTGCAAAGTGGAAACTGGAGATCGGTTGTGACTAAACAAAATAAAAAATAGTGGTGTAGATATTTTACTAGTATCTAAATTACTAGTTTCCACTGCACGTGTTAAACTGAGAAACTCAAAGTTTCGTCACGTAGCAGCAAAGTGAAAATAGAAATCCCTATTTAACGTCACCAAGTAGGGAATCTGTGTCAGTGTTTTACTTCTGTGCTGGGCTTTAATTGGACACCTCAGAGCCAGTAAAGTAATTACTTAGCTCTAATCTATCTCTTTAGAGACAATTATCGTAAATACGTTCCTTAATCGATGATGTTCTGTGAATGTCGCCGCGAGTGCATTCCCTCTCAGTTACATTTCGTGTTAGTAAACCGTCAGTATTTTTATTTGAATGTTGAATAATATTCATTTCTGGAGCCATTAAGATGCTTGATATACGACTGTAGATCCCGCAGAACGTATTTTTTCTCATATTAATTCCTGCCGTGTTCAGAACTCTTCAGCCGTACAAGATAAATAAGTCCGTGTGCCGTGGATCTGAACTAACAGCGGAAGGCTAAAAGAAATATACTGTCGTACAGTCTCGATAGCTGCCCACAACTGCTTGGCTGTGTTAGTTTGAGAACTATAACATGACTGCATTTTTCGGGTACAGGAAAAACTTTTTGACGTACTCTTCCTGAAATTTTCATAATATTTGCCAAACGTCACACGAATGTCTGGGCTTGGTGACATATCATATCGGCATCCAGCATCAATGCCTTTGTTTGGTAGGATACATCACGACAACTAAGGGGGAGGAAGGGGACGTACGGTCATCACTAAACTATATGTCGTGACTTCCTCTCCACAACGGCTTCGGCTGGACTGCATGATTTTAACTGTGCCATTGAAATACGTTTCGGAACGGCGTAGCTGGCAGATGAGGCAATCCACCTTTCTGGGGATTAAATGAGAAGGGAACCACTGCCTTGTGGTGGAGGATAAACTCCAATGGCTAAGGGAGACAACCCCAACAGAAAATCCTTCCTTGCGTTAGGCCTAACAAGCCAGTAGGAAAGTCTTCATATATTGCTTTCAAAACACAGACGAGCCTCGGAACGAACCACTCAGGATTTGACCCCACTGCTTCTTCAAGTACTGGTGCAAATGATGGGAGACCTGATGATATTCATCAGCACAAGAAGATGAAACCAACTGGACTAAAAAATAAACTAAGTATTGGCACCCTTAATATATTAACCCTCAATGGAAAAATGGAAGAAATGACAGATGTACTAACAGAGAGGACGTTAGATTTATTGGGATTAAGCAAAACAAAGTGGAAGGGAAAAGGTGAGAAGAATTTGAGAGGAGGAGGAAAACTGTACTGGAGTGGGAATAACAGGTCTGGAAGAAATGGTGTGGCAGTGATGGTGAATAAGAATGTACAAAGCTGTATTGAAAATGTGAGATATATATCAGACAGGGTCATAATCTTAAACCTGAGATTCCAAAAAGAAACACTAAAAGTAATCCAGATTTATGCACCTCAAGTGGGATGTAGTGAAGAAGAGAAGATGGACTTTGAAAATGTGTTAGAAAACCATATAGAGAGTGCTAATATAGTGATGGGAGATTTTAATGCACAGGTAGGCAAAGACAGAAAGGGATTTGAGCAAGTATTGGGATGTTTTGGATATGGAGGCAGAAATGAAGAAGGGGAAAGACTCCTGGATTTGTGCCAGAGGAATGGAATGAAAATAGCAAACAGCTGGTTTATGAAGAGAGAAAGTCATGTTATCACCAGATACAGTTGGGATGGAAGAACGAAGAGTGTAATTGATTATGTTCTAGTAGATAGGGAATGGGGAGAGAAAGTAACAAATGTGAAGGTAATTCCAAGTGTGAGTGCAGATGGAGACCATATTGGTGGGACAATGGAAAATGAATCAGTGTGTGAAAAATAGAAAACAGAAGAAAGTGATGAGGATATGGGATTGTAAATTGAAGGAGAGTGAATGTGCTGAGAAGAACAGAGAATTAATAACACAAAAATTTCCAAAAGAAGTTTTCTGCGATGTAGGAAAAGAATGGAGATTATTCAAAGACACTTTAGTCGAAGCAGCACAAAAAGTATGTGGCAGACCATCTGGAAAGGAAAAAATAAGACAGACAAGTTGGTGGGATGATACCACAATCCAAGCAGTTAGAAGAAAAAAATTGAACATGGAGAAAATGGTGGAAAACTAAAAATGACGAAGACCATAAAAGATATACAGAGGAAAAGAAGAAGTGCAAAGAAATAGTGGAAACAGCAAAGAAAAAGGCATGGGAAGAGTTTGCAAAAAAACTTGAAGAAGATGTGAAGAGCAATAAGAAAATGTTCTATAAAATGATGAAAAATAAAAGGAAGGCTTTTGAAGTACCAGTAAAAATGAAACAGAGGACGGTACCATTATTGAAGATCCAGGGAATATAAAAGATCTCTGGAAAAAACATTTTAAGAAGCTGTAAACGCTGAGGAGCAGGTACATGAGGAAACAACAAATGATGGAAAAATTGAGAGAAGTTGTGAAGCAGAATTAGGACAAATTACATGGGAAGAAATGAAAAAAGCTGTGAAGAAGATGAATGGGGGGAAAGCCCCAGGACCTGATGAAGTATCAGTGGACATGATAAGAGCAGCAGGTCCAGTGGGAATGCAGTGGCTGTATAGAGTACTATCAAGTGTGTGGAGAAAAAATGAAATACCTGGCGACTGGAGAATAGGAGACACTGTTCCCGTCTTCAAGAAAGGCAATAAAAGACTTTGTAAAAACTACAGAGGAATAACCCTCATGAGTCATACAGCCAAGATTTTTGAAAGAATGTTACTAAATCGAATAAGTGAAAAGATAGAAAAGGAGCTGAGTGAAGAACAGCATGGGTTTAGGAAAGGAAGGAGCACGATCGACCTGATATTTTCTATCTGTCAGCTGATGGAAAAAAGTTGGGAGTATAACAAAAGGGTGATAATGGTTTTTATAGACATAGAAAAGGCACATGACTCAGTTGACAGGGAAAGACTTTGGGAAGAACTGAAGAAGATAGATATAGAAGATGGATACATTAATGTTATAAAGACAATGTACAGAAGCCACAATTGTAGAATTAGAACACGATTGGGGAACTCTGAATACTTCAAAATAAGACAAGGACTTAAGCAAGGAAATATTCTATCTCCTGCGCTTTTTAATGTTGTGATGGAGGGAATGAATAGGGCAGTTAAAGATATAGTAAAAGAAAAAGACAAAAATATGATTATTGCAGATGATATGGTAATATGGGGTGATAAAGAGGTAGATGAACAGTTACAGCTTGATGCTTGGAAGGAAATAATGAAAAGGTATGGATTAAAAATAAATAGAGATAAGAGTGAAGTAATGGTATTTGGAAGAGAGAAAGGAATCAATGGAGATATTACCTTGAATGGAGAACCCCTCAAAGTGGTAGAAAGTTTCTCTTATTTAGGGAGTGGAATATCTAGGGATGGAAGAATAACTAACGAAATTAATAGGAGGTTACAGAGGGGAGGCAATTTCTACCAAACAATAAAACATCTGATTTGGAATAATGAGGTTTCAGAATGAGCAAAACTCCTTATGTATAAGAATTATTACATCCCTATTGTCACCTATGGTGGAGAAACATGGACAAAGGGACTGAAGCAGACTGCAAGCAGGGGAAATGAAATTTCTCAGAGCAGTTAAGGGAAAAACAAGAATGGTCAGATTAAGGAATGTAGAGATTAGAAAGGACCTCAAACAAGAAAGTATGAGAGAAGAAATTGAAAGAAAGAGATTAAGATAGTATGGGCATTTTAAGAGGATGCATGGGCAGAGACTCCCCAAAATTATGGAAGAACTAAAGATGGATGGTAAAAGACCTCGAGGGCGCCCAAGAACACGGTGGAAAATGGGAGTGAGAATACCTGTTGAAAGGAGAGGTGTGACCTGGCAGCAAGTGGAGGAAGAAGAGTGTTGGGAGGACCGAGCCAAATAGAGAGGACTCGTCAGCACCCAGGCCCGGCAGTAGCTGGAGCGGCATTCGGATATAGATAGATAGATTAAAATACGTCTTATTGCATTTTAGTTAAAATAACTCTGCAAACTCCCTAGTGAAAAATGGGGTGGATGTCGTTACAAGTCTTGCGCTAAATTCACATCCTACTTGAAAGAATGTGCAAGCTAGATGAATTTTACCCTCTCATCTCGCGTACACAATTTATCTGCTCCACGCGATAGACCTGTTACTCCCCACTTCGTGCTATTAACGAGAACATTATTTTTGATCTTCTGCTGTCATATCCTATCACAAAAGAGTTTCGCTACACTACCATTTAACATGAAAGTTATCTTTGTGTAATAATGGACCATCTGCTCAGACGTAAATGCTCTGGTAACTAAGTTGCAGTCATCGGTCCGTCTGTTGTCAATAGTTGAAGATGATACTTCTAAAAATGTACTGTCTTAAAAATGTAAATAGACGATTCGTCAGTCGCAAGGAATCCTGACATAGAAGGTACCGTACCTCTATGTCAAACTATCACATGTCGTTCGAATACTCGTAATTTCCTTCCTGTATACATAACAACAATGGGAAACATTTTACACACGTTAAACAGCCTAATTAGTAGTATGATAATATTCAGTTTCAAGTGATGCTACCCAGGCTCGACTATGTATTTATATACTGTGTCTGCATTTTGCGATGTTTGATATTTCAGTCTAATATTAATCATCATTCTATGAGCAGTGCAACACTGTTGACATATCAAGAAAGCGATGTGTAGAAATGGAGGTGAGAGCTTTTAATTATAATGAGCTTAATGTTTATAAATTTCGACAAGACACGACACAACAAATAGACACGGAAGTTATCCCGCATAAACCCCGGATATTCTCCAGGAATCAGTTTCCAGAGTCTTCTTATACCGATAGCTCCGATGGCTAACTACTCGCAGTCACCGTGCTTCACATTCTGCTTCTACATCTGCCTCTACACTTACAGAGACGACACACACACCTGTCTCCAATATCAGCTGGATGGTACTTGCTACAGTTACAGTCCTTATTCCCAATTGGAGGAAATGTTTACCGGTTACCACTGTGCCTTCCAAAGTGTAGTCTAATTGCTCTTATTTCTTTCTTATCGTCCCTGCATGAATGACTTCTTGGAAGCACCTGTAACTACCTTGAAATACTAGTGTATTTGTTTCATTTCGTGTTCGTACTGACTGATAAACTTACGCTCAGGGTCGTTTGTTACGAAGTCGTAAGTTACTCAAATTTTAGTAAAGTATGTCTCCGTCATCTTACACTGTTTATGGCGAGGTGCCATCCACAACATTCATAAAAACATTTAAAAAATAATGTCAGCTTTATTTTAGATTGTTGTGCAGTAGTTTAGCATTTACACTTTTTGCGTAAAGTAAACCCAACGCTGTGAAGGAGGTCGCCAACATTGCTCAGGGGCTTTGTCCTCTTAGGTAACAGTTAACTGGGAAGCAGAGGAGGGTGGTGGCGCAAACTTCGTAATCGCCAGACTGTGCGCCAATCTCCCGGGCTAAGTCCCATCCTACCGGCGGTATCTCAAGGATTGAGGGAGAGTGAAACTGTTAATGGTGATCCCCACGTCGTCTGAGGTGGCCCTCTAGTTGATAGTACACAGAAGCAGGCTGTGTGATGACATCGGGTTTCATCCTCTCTCTCTCTCTCTCTCTCTCTCTCTCTCTATCTCTCTCTCACTCACTCACTCACTCACTCACAATGACTCTCTCTATCTCTCTCTCACACCAAAATCAACACTACATATAGTGTGTGT
The DNA here is from genome assembly GCF_023897955.1 of Schistocerca gregaria. Lineage (NCBI taxonomy): Eukaryota > Metazoa > Arthropoda > Insecta > Orthoptera > Acrididae > Schistocerca > Schistocerca gregaria. The sequence goes on from NC_064923.1 coordinate 441,963,162, forward strand.
ACTACGAGCAAACCAATCCTTGTCACGTATACAAAACAGTTACACATAAGGCAACAGTCGGACTTCGCAAGAAACGAGTCAGTCTGCACAGTGTACGAAAAACCTTTTCAACCAGGTCGTTGAAAAAGCCTTCCGGGCTCCCATCCAGTGATTTCATAGAGCATCACTGGAAACTGCAACTTCGCCGGTGATAGAATCTAATGTCCCTGGTGGCTGATAGGTCTCTTAGGTAAACATGAACGATTCTTTCGTGCGTGCAGGGTACTGCAAGTTGTACCAAGACACCTTTGAGCCTTCGTTTACGATTTATAGAAATATGCGAGGCGCATTAGTCATAGTGTATCATGATTACCAACTCGAAGCTGGTTTCCAGAATGAATTTTTAACTCTGCAGCGTAGTGTACACTGATATGAAACTTCCTGACAGACTGAAACTGTGTGCCAAACCGGGGCTCTAAATCAGGAACTTTGCCTTTCTCGGGCAAGTGTTCTACCGACCGAGCTACTTTTTTTTTTTCTTGGCTAGGCAGACGCGCTGACCATTGCACTATCTTTTTTTTGCGGTAACCACTGCGCTTTTTTTTAGAGTGAGTGCCTGACAGGTGGCGGCAAAGAGGGCAGGGGTCAAGAATTCTGAGGCCTGGCCACGATGCTGTCCCCATACCCGTCACCCGCTCACATTATGTGTAATTTTTTTTATTTTTTGTTTTTTTATGATATTTGAGGAGACTTTCTGTGGTGTCACCGCCAGACACCACACCTGGTAGGTGGTAGCCTTTATATCGGCCGCGCTCCTGTAGTATACGTCGGACGCGCGTGTCGCCACTATCAGTGATTGCTGACCGAGCGCCGCCACACGTCAGGTCTAGAGAGACATCCTAGCACTCGCCCCAGTTGTACAGCCGACTTTGTTAGCGATGGTTCACTGACTTCTACGCTCTCATTTGCCGAGATGATAGTTAGCATAGCCTTCAGCTACTTTATTTGCTACGACCTAGCAAGGCGCCAGTATCCGTACTATTGATATTGTAAATCATGTACCATAAAGAGCGACGTTCTCCATTAATGGATTAAAGTTAAGTATTCCACCAGCTACGTCCGTTTTTCTCAATTCTAATTCGCTTGTCATGTTCCAGACCTCACGCCAGCCTGCTTGAGCTAAAACGCGTGCATTTCGGCCTCCTTTAGTAACCCTGTGTTGGCTCTCCTGCCAACCACAACACTTTCAGCCACTGGCAGGCGGGGGCAAAGGGGGCAGGAGTCGAAGATCCGAGGCCTGATCACAATACCTCCCCCACACCTGTCACGGAGTTGCTCCATTATTCCCATGTATTCTCATGTTTATTATCATATATGCCTTAAATTATAGAACATAACTGAAGCAGTAATTAAGGTAATAAATAACTGATTGCCTCATCCAATGGCGTGAGGTCCTTGTAGTACATAACTCTTAACAGGCAAAAAGGTGACAGTAAAGTCCGTAAAAAACTTTCATTCAGTAACATTTTCACAATTGGTGTTATTATGCACTGGATGCATATGACGTCTCTCAGGAAGCCATATAATTTTCAACAACTGAAACAAAATTCGGAGTAGGAGGGATTTTGCCAAATTAGAACTGTTTTATTGTAGAACCAGCATAAAAATGATTAAGATTCCAGGAATAATAGAAAGAAAGGATAAATATTTTCCTTCTAATCAATAAACTGCCCTCCTCTTGGTAGCCCAAATAAAGCAATAGATAAAAAATTTTAAATCATTCCTTATATTTGTTATTCTTCAACTTAAAATGTTCTTCTGCAGTATAAGACATGTACTCTAAGTTCCAAGTTTTGTTCGTTAAATCGTAAAATACAAACTGTCCCAGAAGCCGCGAATAACTGTTGATCTTTGTGGACGGATGACATTTCCAGTCGGACTGTAAAGCTTCAGTTATCGGTGTATGACTATCTATGGTTCTGTCGAAAAGAGCTAATTTCTTCCTACTCCAGTTGCAAATTCTAATTTTATTGCCACATAAGAACATGTGCGCAACAGTTTCTACAAGCTGACATTCGTCGCAGTATGAAGATGGTCTCAATTTGATTTTTCATAATCGATCCGCTGTAGGTATTGTATCGTTTACGACGTCATACCATACAGCATTGACTCTAGTTGGTAGAACTTTGTTGTTGATATTTTTCCAAATGTTCGTCCATTTTTTATAGCAGGATATTTTACCTGAATTGGGTTGTTAAGCCGATTTCTGGTAATATAATCACAAACGGTTGTAGTGTTAGTTTGTGCTGGTGGAAGTCTTATATAGTTCCAATTGACATAGTACTTTCGGACGTAATCCAGGCTGGCATCTACAAGTGCTACATTAACAGAAGCGTTCTTGTCCTCTGGATCGAAGGAGAGGAATAGAAGTTTCGTAATGCCTGTCTTAGTGGCATGTATTAGATTAAAGGCATGAGTCACAAACAGTGCGTCACATCTAGATTTAACGTCTTTAATTCCAAGGCCCTCGTTGTGCCTCTGCAAAGTTGCCGTGTGGAAGGATACTTTGAAGATATTTTGTTTCCACACGCTGCAGCTGGTATTTTTTGTGTGGTGATGAGCGGTATCGGTAAGACCGCTGTAAAATGATAAATTTTGCTAAGTATGCATGTATTTATAAACTGAACTTTCTGCAATCGGTCTAACGATTGCATGTTATGGTCCTTCAGCAACGTTCTGATGACATTAAGTTTCCGCTCCCAGTTTTTCGTAGCCATGAGCTTGGGATTCGCCCTTAACCACAATCCGAGTTGCAGTTTCTCTTCAGTTACATTTAACCAGTGCGCACCTATTGCACTATTGTAAGAACCGAGATACATTATTTTGGATTTTTGATGATTCAGTTTTGCGTAAGAGGATCGTGAGTATTGGTGTACCAAAGGTCGCTATTCATCGACCTCACTATTCATATTTATAATAACACTTATGTCGTCAAAATAACCATGACAAACTGTCTTAATATTGAAGATCTGTAGTCCTCCCAATTTCTCGTGTATTGTCGAAAGCTAAGGTTCCACCGCGATCGCATATAATGTCATAGACTGTGGACACCCTTGACGGACTGATTGTTGAACTGGAAACGTTTCAGTCAGTTGTGCATTGATTTTAATTCTTGAAAAAACCACACTGATACATAAAGTGCATGGCGAGCTGCATCACACCAGTCTCAGGACTGAACACCACAACAACAGTTATAAAGTGGTCATTGAAACCCATTTTCTTGCATGGTGCTGAATAAGAAGTCATGATTGATCCTATGAAAAGCTTTATCAAAATCTAAAAACAGTAAAGAAAGACTATTGTCACTTATCCAAGTGAGGTTTATGACGTCCCTATACTCACATAAGGTCTCTAGCATTCATCTTATCTTTATTGCACTTGTTTGGTAAGGACCTATGACATTTTGCAGGAGTGGCTTCATCCTTCTATTCACGATGCGAGTGAGAATTTTAAAGTCAGTCTTGAGTACATCTACATTTATACTCCGCAAGCCACCTAACGGTGTGTGGCGGAGGGCACTTTACGTGCCACTGTCATTACCTCCCTTTCCTGTTCCACTCGCGTATGGTTCGCAGGAAGAATGACTGCCGGAAAGCCTCCGTGCGCGCTCGAATCTCTCTAATTTTACATTCGTGATCTCCTCGGGAGGTATAAGTAGGAGGAAGCAATATATTCGGTACCTCATCCAGAAACGCACCCTCCCGAAACCTGGACAGCAAACTACACCGCGATGCAGAGCGCCTCTCTTGAAGAGTATGCCACTTGAGTTTGTTGAACATCTCCGTAACGCTATCACGCTTACCAAATAACCCTGTGACGAAACGCGCCGCTCTTCTTTGGATCTTCTCTATCTCCTGTGTCAACCCAACCTGGTACGGATCCCATATTCATGAGCAATACTCAAGTACAGGTGGAACGAGTGTTTTGTAAGCCACCTCCTTTGTTGATGGACTACATTCTCTAAGAACTCTCCCAATGAATCTCAACCTGGTACCCGCCTTACCATCAATTAATTTTATATGATCATTCAACTTCAAATCCTACCGCACGTATACTCCCAGATGTTTTACAGAAGTAACTGCTACCAGTGTTTGTTCCGCTATCACATAATCATACAATAAAGGATCCTTCTTTCTATGTATTCGCAATACATTACATTTGTCTATGTTACGGGTCAGTTGCCACTCCCTGCCCCAAATGCCTATCCGCTGCAGATCTTCAGCATGTCGCTGCAATTTTCTAATGCTGCAACTTATATGTATACTAAAGCATCATCGGCGATAAGTCGCGGAACTTCCGACACTATCTACTACGTCATTTATATATATTGTGAAAAGCAATGGTCCCATAACACTCCCCTGTGGTACGCCAGAGGTCACTTTAGCGTCTGTAGACGTCTCTCCATTGAGAACAACATGCTGTGTTCTGTTTGCTGAAAACTCTTCAATCCAGCCACACAGCTGGCCTGATATTCCGCAGGCTATTACTTTGTTTATCAGGCGACAGTGCGGAACTGTATCGAACGCCTTGCGGAAGTCAAGGAAAATGGCGTCTACCTGGGAGACTGTATCTAATATATTCTGGGTATCATGAACAAATAAAGCGAGTTGGGTCCCACAGGATCGCAGTTTCCGGAATCAATGTTGATTGCTACAGAGTAGATTCTGTGTTTCCAGAAATGACATGATACGCGAGCAAGAAACATGTTCTAAAATTCTACAACAGATCGGCGTCAGAGATATAGGCCTATAGCTTTGTGCATCTGCTCGACGACCCTTCTTGAAAACTAGAACTACCTGGGCTTTTTTCGAATCATTTGGAACCTTCCGTTCCTCTAGAGACTTGCGGTACACGGCTGTTAGAAGGGGGGCAAGTTCTTTCGCGTACTCTGTGTAGAATCGAAATGGTATCCCGTCAGGTCCAGTGGACTTTCCTCTGTTGAGTGATTTCAGTTGCGTTTCTATTCCTTGGACAGTTATATCGATGTCAGCCATTTTTTCGTTCGTGCGAGGATTTAGAGAAGGAACTGCAGTGCGGTCTTCCTCTGTGAAATAGCTTTGGAAAAGGGTGTTTAGTATTTCAGCTCTACGCATGTCATCCTCTGTTTCAATGACATCATCGTCCCAGAGTGTCTGGATATGCTGTTTCGATCCATTTACTGATTTAACATAAGACCATAACTTCCTAGGATTTTCTGTCAAGTTGGTACATAGAATTTTACTTTCGAATTCACTGAACGCTTCACGCATACCCCTCCTTACCCTAACTTTGACATAGTTTAGCTTCTGTTTGTCTGAGAGGTTTTGGCTGCGTTTAAACTTGCAGTGAAGCTCTCTTTGCTTTCGCAGTAGTTTCCTAACTTTGTTGTTGAACCACGGTGGGTTTTTCCCGTCCCTCACAGTTTTATCTGTCTAAAACGCATTTTACGATTGCTTTGAACTTTTTCCATAAACACTCAACATTGTCAGTGTCGGAACAGAAATTTTCGTTTTGATCTGTTAGGTAGTCAGAAATCTGCCTCCTATTACTCTTGCTAAACAGATAAGCCTTCCTCCCTTTCTTTATATTTCTATTTACTTCCATATTCAGGGATGCTGCAACGGCCTTATGATCACTGATACCCTGTTCTGCGCTTACAGAGTCGAAAAGTTCGGGTCTGTTTGTTATCAGCTGGTCCAAGATGTTATCTCCACAAGTCGGTTCTCTGTTTAATTGCTCGAGGCAATTTTTGGATAGTGCACTCAATATAATGTCACTCGACACTCTGTCTCTACCACCCGTCCTAAACATCTGAGTGTCCCAGTCTATGTCTGGTAAGGTAAGTGGTCGTAAATCGTGAATCCTCTTGCTGCTTAGTTTTTTCGGGATGAGTACAATCATTAGCTCCGTAAATAGATGAGGGAGCCCCTGGTTAGTGAATAGCTCACTGAACATATCTGTGAGCTCATTCCCTATTATGTCCAACATGCGTAGTCTACATAAAATTCGACCGGGAGCCAATCAGGACCAGCTGACTTGTTCCTCGGAGCGCCGTTAATTATGATTTTTATTTCGTTCTGACTTATATGTTCGATTAGAGTGGAATTATCCTCCTCACGTATTCACATCGTAACGTTTGCTAAATGTTTTTCACCATCCAGTCTCTCTACTTCCGTTCCGTTCCACATATTGCTTTATGGCGGTCTCAGTAGTGTACTCTCCTCCATTATCGTTCGCTAGCGTGGTTATTATTCTCTGTTTCCCTCTACGTGTATCCCTTATTACATGATACAACGACTTACGTTCCTGCATAAGATCGTCCTTACCTCGCATTCGCATCCAGTCCAGAAGCTGCCGCGCTAGGGCGGTTATTTTCGGTTTAAAGCGCGTTTCAGTTTGATTATGTTAGCCGAAAGGCTATCTGGTTGTATACGCCAATATGCCAGAGCTTTTTCATACTGTATAATGCATTTACGAAGTACGGGCTTTGCATATTCGGTCCACCAAATAATACGCTCCCGATAAATCATTCGGGAGAGTAAGCATTTGTGCCAAGTTTGTCTAATCTGTTACCTAACCTCAGCATCCTGCAATAGTGAGACGTTCGGTATCCACATCCCAAGGTCACGTAAAGTTTTTTGTGGGATATACCTGAATGAAATATGGTATGCACAATGGCCGGAGACGTTTATAGGCCATACCTTACAATCATAGACACTGCACATGAATTCTTTAGTAACATAGATTCTATCTAACCTGATTGCTGACGTGCTACTAACGTAAGTATATCCGCTATGGTGGGGATTAAAGTTAAGTCCACGTGTCTTGCAGTTCTAATTCAGTCACCAATGTTTGTACCTCTTGACAAGTGTTAAAATTTGGTGTCTGGTCTTCACGGCGCAACACACAGTTAAAATCTCCGGCAAGCATGGCGGCGGCCCCAACGTCCTTTAACAAAATGTTCAAATGTGTGTAAATTCATAAGGGACCAAAATGCTGAGGTCATCGGTCCCTAGACTTACACACTACTTAATCTAACTTATGCTAAGAACAAAACACACACGCACACACACACACACACACACACACACACACACACACACACACACACACACACACACACACATGCCCGAGGGAGGACTCGAACCTCCGGCGGAAGAGACCGCGCAATCCGTGACGTGGCGCCCCTAACAGCGCGGCCTCTCCGAGAGGCGTTCTGTGGTGTCACCGCCAGACACCACACTTGCTAGATGGTAGCCTTTAAATCGGCCGCGGTCCGGTAGTGTACATCGGACACGCGTGTCGCCACTATCAGTGATTGCTGACCGAGCGCCGCCACACGTCAGGTCTAGAGAGACATCCTAGCACTCGCCCCAGTTGTACAGCCGACTTTGCTAGCGATGGTTCACTGACAAATTACGCTCTCATTGGCCGAGACGATAGTTAGCATAGTCTTCAGCTACGTTATTTGCTGCGACCTAGCAAGGCGCCAGTATCCGTACTATTGATATTGTGAATCATGTACCATAAAGAGTGACGTTCGTCATTAATGGATTACAGTTAAGTATTCCAGCAGCTACATCCGTTTTGCTCAATTCTAATTCCCTTGTCATGTTACAGACCTCACGCCAGCCTGCGTGAGCGTAGACGCGTGCATTTCGGCCTCCTTTAACCATACGGTTGGCTCTCCTGCCAACCACAACATTGGCGAAGAATTTAAAAGTTTTCTTATCTAAATTGCCCTGATTTACTTGTGTAATGGCTTCGCCATAATCTCCAGATGTACTGCCCGAATTTTATTGCTTACAGAATCAGCAGACGCAGGCCTTACTGGATGCCCTTGGACAGCTCGTCCTGGGTCAACGTGCGATCCAAAACGATGCGGCAGCAGTCGCTTCACCGCTAACGCAGCCACAACACGCTGTTGCACCCACTTTTCGACCTTTTGATGCTGCACTGGAAAGCTGGACGGATTGGTCACGTCAATTTGGATTCCATCTCGCCGCCTACAGAATTCAAGGTAACGAGCGGCAGCCTTATTTATTGTCTTCTGCAGGCGTCACCACGTACCGTGTGATAGTCACATTATTTCCCCGACGCGACGTAGCGACTCTGTCCTACGAAGAAATTTTGTCTGCGTTAGATGCATATTTCAAGGAATCAGTCAATGTCGTTGCCAAACGGTGTACCTTCTTTCGTACAAAACGTACGACAGGTCAGACTAATCGGGAGTGGGTTGCAACCTTGCAAGGCCTTACTAGGGATTGTGCTTTTGAGTTTCAATGTGGACTCCCTTATTCAGATACTATGGTACGTGATGCAATTGCACAGAACGTTTCTGATGTTCGTATAAGGGAACAGATTTTGAAACTAGTAAATCCCTCCCTTCAACAAGTGATGGACATATTGGATCCGCAGGACACACTTGACTTTGCTCAGGAATCATTTGAAACTTCGACAGTAGTGTCAGGTTCACCGGCCCGCCGGGCGAGTTGCACGGAGCAGTAAACAGCCCTAGCGCACGGCCGCGCCGCTGCCGCCAGGCTCTCAGCCACGTGTAGCGCGCCGGCAAGCAAATGCAGTGATCAAATCATGCCCGCGGTGTGCTACTAGATATTCGCGTGAGAATTGCCCGTCACGCCAAGCTATTTGATTTTATTGTAATAAAAAAGGACATGTTCAGAGTGTTTGCCAGAAAAAGCTCAGATCGGAAGCTCCAAACCGTTCCAGGCCATTTGCTTCGCGCCGGAATCGGAATCGAACCAAGGATATTCAGGCTCGCGAAACTTTGGCCATGAAAATTCATGTAGTTCATTCCACTGCGCCCAGTGCCACTCTCTCTAACACTGTGTTCCTCCCAAAAATAGTGTGCGTCGACATCGCCGGAACTCCCGTCAAGTCGTAAGTGATTATGTACCAGTATCAGTTCACGTTGCACGAGACAGTCGCTCTTGTCGTCAGCAGGACAGTAAACTTTTTGTAGACTTGGACATTAACGGCAAAGTGATACCTTTCCAGCTCGATACCGTAGCTGCAGTTTCACTGATCAATCAAGACACTTACAAACTGCTGGGCACACCTCCATTGCGTGCCGCAAATGTTACGTTACATAGTTATTCTGGTCAACGTATCCCTGTGTTAGGACAGTGTTGCCTTCTTGCAACATACAAAGGACAAACAAAACTTGTCATTTTACGTCCTTCGTTCTTCTTCTGCAGTGAACTTGTTTGGTTTCGATTTATTTCAGTTGCTTAATTTGTCTATAGTAAATCAGGTCCTATCAGTGAACCAGACGGTGCCTTCAGACAGTGTCTCTCGTCTATGTGAAGAATTAGCAGACATTTTTGCACCGGGCCTCGGTTGCTCTAAGAACTATAAAGCACATTTGGAGCTGAAAGTAAACGCGCAACCGAAATTTTTCAGAGCGCGCAATGTTCCCCACGCATTGCGTGATGAGGTCGCAAAAACATTACACGATTTGGAATCACAAGGTGTAATTGAACGTGTGCAGGCTTCTCTCTGGGCATCACCGTTAGTAATTTTGCCAAAACCTTCCGGAAAGTTGAGACTTTGTGTGGACTTCAAGGCAACAGTGAATCCACAACTAGTGATTGCAACTTTTCCTTTACCCCGCCCGGAAGATCTTTTTGACAAACTGTGCCCCGGTAAATATTTTTCAGAGTTGGACCTAGCAGATGCGTACTTGCAAATACCGGTGGACGAAGAATCCCAGCGCGTTTTGGTGGTTAACACGCATCTTGGATTGTATCGATTCAAACGACTGCCATTCGGGTGTGCATCCGCCCCTGCATTGTTTCAGCACTATCTACAAACTGTTTGTGCGTCGGTCCCAACTGCAGCAAATTATCTGGACGATATTTTGATCTCCGGAAAGACGGAAGAAGAACGTTTGACCAATCTCGGAACATTATTTCAGGTCTTGCGACAAAATGGTCTTCGCTTGCGGAAGGACAAATGTGTGTTTTTTGCTCGGGACTTGCCATACTTGGGACATGTACTCAATGCCCAAGGCATACATCCCAGTCCCACGCACCTTCGTGCCATACAAGACTTGCCATCGCCGCAGAATTTGAAGCAGCTACAGAGTGTGCTGGGAAAAATAAATTACTATAACAAATATGTGCCGCATGCCTCTTTCATTTCAGCTCCGCTTCATCGCTTACGCCGTAAAGGTGTTCCGTTCGTCTGGACGACGGAATGCGAACGCGCCTGTCGCCAGTTGAAATCGGCGTTGCTTTCCAATACTTGCCTTACGCCATTCGATCCCCAGAAGTCCCTCTTCTTGATGGTGGATGCATCGGATTTCGGTCTCGGTGCTGTACTTGCGCACAAAGATGGATCGCACGATCGCCCTATTGCCTTTGCGTCCAAGTTGCTCTCGTCTGCTCAAAGAAATTATTCGCAGATCGAGAAAGAAGCATTGGCTCTCGTATTTGGTGTTACGAAGTTTCATGATTTCTTGTATGGTCGTCGCTTTACCATAATCACAGACCACAAACCTTTGACATCGCTTTTTCATCCGACCAAGCCTGTACCGCCACGTACAGCGCAGAAATTCATTCGCTGGTCTATTTTCCTCTCGCAGTACCGCTACGATATCTTGTATCGGTCCACTGCTAAGCACGGAAACGCCGATGCGTTGTCCCGCTTGCCTGTTGCTGAGGATAGGGCATTCGATCCCTCCGAACTTGCTTGCATGTTCACTGATGCGGAAACCGATGAAGTGGTCGAATCGTTTTCGATTGATTTTCGTCGTGTAGCTACAGCTACAGCCACAGCTGCCGACCCTGTCCTTGCTCCCGTTCTGCGTTTTGTTGCTACGCAATGGCCCTTATCAAAGTCACGGATCGGGGACCCGTTGGTTTGCCGATTTTTTGCTCACAAGGAGAGACTTTTTGTACGACGTGGTGTTTTGCTTTTGCGTTCTGATAATGATCAGTCCAGGGTCGTGGTACCCCGTTCGTTACAGTCCTGTCTTACAGCTTCTCCACCAAGGACATTGGGGTATAGTGAGAACGAAACAACTTGCTCGTCAGTACTGTAATTGGTTCGGAGTCGATGCCGCGATTACGAAGATGTGTTCTTCTTGCATGGTGGGTGCCGAACAACAGTCAGCACCACCGCGGAAATTCTTTACATGGCCAAAAGCCACTTCCCCTTGGCAACGCTTACACATCGATTTTGCTGGTCCATTCTGGAATGCTCGATGGTTGGTTGTGGTAGATTCATTCAGTAATTTTCCTTTTGTTGTCCGGATGTCTTCCACGACGTCATCTGCCACCATCCAAGCGTTATCTGCTATCTTTTGCATTGAAGGTCTTCCACAGATTGTTTCCGACAATGGCCCACAATTCATGTCCACAGATTTCAGCCATTCTTCAAGGCCAATTGTATTCAACATCTGACGTCCGCGCCGTTTTCGCCACAGTCAAACGTTGCCGCTGAACGATTGGTCAGGACTTTCAAGTCACAGATGTTGAAGTTAACAGTCGCATTCTCGGGAGGATGCGTTGTTGCTCTTTTTGTCCTCGTATCGCTCTCAGCCCCGCGATGGTCGCTCGCCGGCTGAGTTGCTCCACGGTCGTTCTCATCGAACCTTGATGTCTTTCCTACATCCACCGCATCAGGTTCCTGCGCCGCGGCAGACACCTGCTTTTGCTCCAGGCGACGTTGTCTGCTATCGCCACTATCGAGGTTCAGGGCGTTGGCTAGAAGGGCGTATTCTTCGCTGCCTCGGACGCGCTGTGTATCTGGTTTTGGGGCCTCTGGTGAGGTTCGTTGGCATCTCAATCAGCTGCGCCTCTGTCGTCGCACGGGATCTGCCCCTTGCCGTCTGCTTTCAGCGACGGTGCCGTCCGGTCAGCGCCCTGGGGACTCATCTACTGGCTCGCCTCAGCCCCAGGTGTTACCGACGCTGCCTTCCATTTTGCCCCATGGCGACGCGCCGCCGCCGCCGCCGCCGTCACTGCCGGCGCCTGTTCTTCCGCCGGCGACGCCTGCAGTGGACGCGTCGCTGCAACCGCCCGGCGCCTCCCTGGGTCACGCGCCGCTGATCGCTTCCCTTGACCAGTTGTCCACCGACATGGAACTCTTGCCCGCTCCGGACCACATGTCGTCTTCGCCCGTCGGGTGCCCCGGCCCGATGGAGGTCGACCCTTCGGCCCCTCCTGTCTGTCTACGGGCGCATACACCGCATGTTGGCGTGCACCCTGGAGCAGGTTTCCAGGCGTTTCCTAGCTCCCCGCGGTCCGAATGGCAGGGTGCGGGTGGCACAGCCTCGCCTGTTGTTAGGCTCCCCACCTCGTCGCATACGTCACCATGCGGTCCTCCCCACGGCGGGCGGAAGCCTTATGCCACAACCGTACGCCGATTTGCGGGGGAGGAATGTGGTGTCACCGCCAGACACCACACTTCCTAAGTGGTAGCCTTTAAATCGGCCGCGGTCCGGTAGTATATGTCGGACCAGCTTGTCGCCACTATCAGTGATTGCAGACCGAGCCTTGCCACACGGTAGGTCCAGAGAGGCTTCCTAGCACTCGCCCCAGTTGTACAGCCGACTTTGTTAGCGATGGTTCACTGACAAATTACGCTCTCATTTGCCGAGACGATAGTTAGCATAGCCTTCAGATACGTTATTTGCTACGACCTAGCAAGGCGCCAGTATCCGTACTATTCATATTGTGAATCATGTACCATAAAGACTGATGTTCGTCATTAATTGATTAAAGTATTCCATCAGCTACGTCCGTTTTTCTCAATTCTAATTCTCTTGTCATGTTCCAGACCTCACGCCAGCCTGCGTGAGCTGAGACGCGTGCATTTCGGCCTCCTTTAACCATACGGTTGGCTCTCCTGCCAACCACAACACGTTCTTTAACAGTTCTACTATCCCATTCCGATAAAAGTTACTTCTGTACCGTCTTTCACTCTCCAAAATAGCTAGAGTTCGAGACGCGATACCCTCTGTGAATAAAACCACTGTTCCTTCTTCATTCCCGATGTTTATGATGGCTTCTTCATAACCTGTTATGTCCGCTACGTTAGTTGTTACAACTTCTTGTAATATGGCAACATCTGTGTCAGTGGCACAAAGATAATCTTTCAAACATTGTAACTTAACCGCCGGACTTATCCGAGAGGCATTAACTGTAGCCAACTCGTAAGTCTGCATATAACCGTTTACTAATGCTTTGTATCTTCCAACCAAAGGTTGCTCGGAACCGGAAGAGACCCGGAATATGTTGTATTCATGTGATTTTCTAACTCCATCTGAACGACCTCATTCCGAATGGGAGCCATTACCTTTATTGCATTATCCGCTGTCTGAGATTTCTGAAGCATTTCTCTTATGAGTTTGCTTTTCCTTTCTAATTCCTGTGTCTCTCCCTGACTTTGTATTCCAGGGGGCCGTTTCGTTTTTTTGACGAGTTTTTTGAATTGTCCGTACTTGGTACTGAGTGATCAGACCGATCGTAAAATGCTGGGTTGTTTCGGATTGTGTCCTCGTCAACTAGCATGTCACTGCCTGGTGATGACACTGGAACATCATTGGGATTGCATCCTAGTGGTACTGTAACAACGACTCTGTACTATTGCACATAAGTAATTCTTTTCATCTGGTTTTACGATTAACTTGTGTAATTGATGTTCTGATTTCATTTCTTTTTGTTTCATGCCATTATGTTAAGAAAATTGTAAATAAGTTTCAATGTGAATATTAATTTTTATGTCAAATAATATGTAATAGAATTGAAATGTAACAAATGTTGAAACTGTTGTAAGATGTTTAAAATTGTAACTGGTCCATACGTAGGCAATGTGTTAGGATATGTAGAATGCAAAATCTCGGGTAAATACCCGGTCTGTAAGGGAGCTGTAAAAGGTGGATGGCAGGCGAGCGCGGGAAAACGCGCGCAGGCACTGCACGACACAACGGGCATAGTAATTAGTTCGAGTTTGGCACTGGTTTGAGCAACACCTTATGGAGCGAGGAGGCTCTCCTGGAAGACATAGCTACACTGAGCCTCGGGCATGCCGTTCCAACGCCCACACAGCATGTAAAAATTCCATAGGCACTAAATGGAAAAGTATTGCGACGCTAAGAAGAATTAAAGTGCCGATACGTCAAGAGCCATAGCTGTGGTTGCATGTGTGCTCTGTGCCTCGCCATCTTACCGACCGCCAACCGCCGCATCGATACTAGCAGGTTGAAACTTTTACTATTGTATTCGTATGGATCAGAGAGTGAACTGTTTGTTTGGTGCAATAATAACCTAAATTTTACCAGAACTTTCTCATCATTTAATTATCCTCACAACTAACCTAGACAGGGTCCTTTCCAAACGCTGTGCAATCAGTGTCCCGAAATGAAAATTAAAAATTGTGTTATTAATAATTATTTGCATAACTAGCTATATTAGAATGGTGTTTAAAGAAATGTTTTGTTAATGAACCAGTAAATGAAAAGCGAAGGTCTAACGAAGTCTAAAGATAGCTTTAGTATTGACATAATAATGAAGTTTATTATTTCGAGATAGATTTAATGACATTTAAATGAGCAGTAAATAAGATAAAAAGAGTAGTAACTTATATACTAGAAATCTTGAATGAATAATAAATTCAGTAATCATTTTTTTATACAGCGATCATAACAGTTTCAAGGCCCCCCTCCTTCATTTGAATTCTGGAGTGTTTTAAATTGGATTGACCAGCAAAAGTTAGTCAATATAAAAGTCAAAATTTATCAATGTTTTGTCTTTATCAAAATTGACATTTTGTGTGTGGCATGAAAGTACAATTTCTAGGGTAACCTATGCCCGATTCTAATCAGATTAATAGACAGTATAAAGTTTTGTAGTAAACATTATAGTGTAGTGTTAAGTATTTATGATTTTCCATATCAGTACAGAACGTGATTTTCTGGTTCTAAAATTTTACTATACTATGCAGTGTTAAAACGTATTGTTTTTCATGAATATATACCAACTTATACTGGGAAGAAACTCAGTTAATGCCTAATTAGGCTGGCGACCGTATTATTGTCACATTGGTAGCATCTTCTGGTTTGCTTTTGATCCATCCTGACGTGTGATTGCATTTCGAACTTGCTTGACGTATCATTGTTATTACAGAGCGGATGTAAGTCTTATTTGCCACCATTCAGGTACACGGGGTCGGTATCTATGCGAAAATCCTTTCTCGTAAGGTGAATCTCGCTCACTTACCATAGCGCAGGCTTTAACGACTACTGTGTCAGGGATTACAGTACCTCGGCATGTTTAACAGTCATGTTAATTTCTTTTCCAGGTGTCTTGCTACCGTCTAAGGTCTGGGGATTAGTCTCTCCTGGAGAGGCCTGATTCGAACATGTTGGCAAGTTAACCGTTGAATACAGTTCATTTGTCAATACGCCATGTGCAGTTAAATTCTGATTTCCTGCATTTCCTCCCTGACGCGATATGTCAGGGCCCTGCCCATTCACGGTTTCCTGTAATCGAGCTGATAAGGTCTCCGCAAACGACAGTTTTTGTTGATGTCGCCCACCCCCCGTGGAGGTGAGCGCCTGGTTTCCCCTCCGTAAAGATTTGACGCGGGGACAGATTGCCTTAAGATGATCCGTGAATCCGCATACTGCGCAGGTCCTTGGTTTGCCATCATAAACAACAAAGGTTCTGAAGCCTTGAACCATAATATACGCCGGGATATGCTTATGAAGATCAATTCTAACATTTCACACACCTATGTCAACTTTGATATGTTTGTTTCCTGTCCATTTCTCCCAGTAACCTGTGAAACAGTTCCATAAGGCGTTAACGGTTGTCTGATGAGATCGAACTTAAGTTTAGCTGATCGCAGTTAAACTAGATTCGCCACTGTAATGAAGAAAGTTCGCCAAACCGCCTGTTTTTGTCATAATCCTGGTACATGTTTCAACGTCTCGCACTTTAACATACACTGCATTACCTAGGAAATCATATGACAAACCGTGAACGTCAACGTCTT
This sequence comes from Schistocerca gregaria, assembly GCF_023897955.1. NCBI lineage: Eukaryota > Metazoa > Arthropoda > Insecta > Orthoptera > Acrididae > Schistocerca > Schistocerca gregaria. Next base: position 441,979,203 of record NC_064923.1, read on the forward strand.
GTAAACCTATATTTTCGAACAACCAGAACCATGAACTTTCGGCCTGTCATATCCGAACGAAAACGAAAATTTCAACGTAGACTTCCGAATCTGAATTTCCATAACTGGATGGCTATGTTGTACGCACAAGCTACAGCGGCAGCCGGCCGATGATGTGCCCCAATCGCGGCGAGCTCCGCACGCGGAGGCGGCAAGCTCTGCACTTCTACTTAAACACGATTCAGGATGCGTCCTCACAGCCTTACTCCGCCAAAAACCTCATCTCCTACCATCAAAATTTTACAGAAGTTCTTGTATGAAGCTTGCAGGTCTGGCACTCCTAGAAGAAAGAATATTGAGGAGACATGGCTTAGCCACAGCCTGGGACCCGCGAAAGGCGGAGGTCAGCTCTTCAGGACGTAAGGGCTTCCACTTATCCACAGCGTTAAAGATATCTCGTTGAAAGTGGCCCCAGAATAGTTCAATCCGTCTTAGAGGTGAACGGTGGGTACACACCATATTAATGTGCAGCAGTCGGTGTCTGGATAATTTTGAGCAAATAATTTACATGCAGCTTCAGCAGTCTCAAAACTCAGGATGATCAGAGCCGAATTGGTTTGCGAAATTCCCTTTTTGGAGCTTTTCCCCAGTATGAGCTTCTTAGTACCGCGACCCCTGTTCCCAAAGAAATAACAGCAACCCTTAGTATTATGGACTGAATTTTGACTGTAATTATAAATGAAAAAATTATTTAATGTCATGTAATCACACTCCACTAATTTTATACATTAGCAAAATACCTACAGTATAAAAAATGTAATGATTTTTCCTATTTTATGTCGCTGTGTTCACTTAAAACGTTGTTGTCGCTGCTAAGTTACTAGCTGAGATTCAGGACCAGATCATAGAATTGTCTGCCGAAAATATTCTACAACTGCAGTTTAAATATGAAGATTCAAATACGTTTTGGCTCCGTCATCGAAATGAATATTGAAATTTAGTCACAGAAGCTTGAAAATATTAACCCCTTTTGCCACACCTTATCTTTATGAAAAGAGTTTTTCGTTTGGCGTTGCGCTAAAAAACTAAGTACAGGAATAGTCTTTTATCACTTGATAACAATTTCCTAGTAGTTACCAGTGGTCTAGGGGTCATGATGATCTCTCCACTGAGTTAATCGATCAACTACGAACTTAACCGGATGTCTTACGACGTCCGCCCCGAGCAGATGAAATGAACACAAGCGAACAAAATGAGATTTTAAAAAAAAGGGGTAGCGTCTTTGATTCATAATCAAAACGTCTTCGGTCTCGGGTTCGATCCCCGCCACTGCCTAAATTTTGATAAATAGTCAGCACTGGCGGCCGAAGACATCCGGCATAAGAAGTCAGCCTCATTCTGCCAACGGCCTTGTCAAAGAGGACGGAGGAGCAGATAGAGGTTCAGGGCACTCTCTTGTCCTAGGGGTGGGAAATTGCCCCTAAAGGCGGAATAATCAGCAATTATCAAAGATATGAGGATGCAGAAGGCAATGGAAACCACTGCATTAAAGACACGTAACGTGTATCCACAGGACATGTGGCCTGTAGTTGAAGAAGTGTCATGATGATCTCTCCATTGGCAAAAGATTCCGGAATAGTCCCCCATTCAGATCTCCGGGAGGGGACTGCCAAGGGGGAGGTTGCCATGAGAAAAGAATTGAATAATCAACGAAAGGATAATGTTCTACGAGTCGGGGCGTGGAATGTCAGAAGCTTGAACGTGGTAGGGAAACTAGAAAATCTGATAAGGGAAATGTAAAGGCTCAATCTAGATATACTAGGGGTCAGTGAAGTGAAGTGGAAGGAAGACAAGGATTTCTGGTCAGATGAGTATCGGGTAATATCAACAGCAGCAGAAAATGGTATAACAGGTGTAGGATTCGTTATAAATAGGAAGGTATGGCAGAGGGTTTGTTACTGTGAACAGTTCTGTGACCGGGTTGTTCTAATCAGAATCGACAGCAGACCAACACCGACAACGATAGTTCAGGTATACATGCCGACGTCGCAAGCTGAAGATGAACAGATAAAGTGTATGAGGATATTGAAAGGGTAATGCAGTATGTAAAGGGGGACGAAAATCTAATAGTCATGGGCGACTGAAATACAGTTGCAGGGGAAGGAGTAGAAGAAAAGGTTACAGGAGAATATGGGCTTGGGACAAGGAACGAAAGAGGAGAAAGACTAATTGAGTTCTGTAACAAGTTTCAGCTAGTAATAGCGAATACCCTATTCAAGAATCACAAGAGGAGGAGGTATACTTGGAAAAGGCCGGGAGATACGGGAAGATGTCAATTAGATTACAAAATGGTCAGACAGAGATTCCGAAATCAGATACTGGATTGTAAGGCGTACCCAGGAGCAGATATAGACTCTGATCACAATATAGTAGTGATGAAGACTAGACTGAAGTTCAAGACATTAGTCAGGAAGAATCAATACGCAAAGAAGTGGGATACGGAAGTTCTACGGAATGACGTGATACGTTTGAAGTTCGTTCTCTAACGCTATAGATACAGCAATAAGGAATAGCGCAGTAGGCAACACAGTTGAAGAGGAATGGACGTCTCTAAAAAGGGCCATCACAGAAGTTGGGAAGGAAAACATAGATACAAAGAAGGTAGCTGCGAAGAAACCATGGGTAACAGAAGAAATACATCAGTTGATTGATGAAAGGAGGAAGTACAAACATGTTCCGGGAAAATCAGGAATACAGAAATACAAGTCGCTGAGGAATGAAATAAATAGGAAGTGCAGGGAAGCTAAGACGAAATGGCTGCAGGAAAAATGTGAAGACATCGAAAAAGATATGATTGTCGGAAGGACAGACTCAGCATACAGGAAAATGAAATCAACCTTTGGTGACATTAAAAGCAACGGTGGTAACATTAAGAGTGCAACGGGAATTCCATTGTTAAATGCAGAGGAGAGAGCGGATAGGTGGAAAGAATACATTGAAAGCCTCTATGAGGGTGAAGATTTGTCTGATGTGATAGAAGAAGAAACAGGGGTCGATTTAGAAGAGATAGGAGATCCAGTATTAGAAACGGAATTTAAAAGAGCTTTGGAGGACTTACGGTCAAGTAAGGCAGAAGGGATAGATAACATTCCGTCAGAATTTCTAAAATCATTAGGGGAAGTGGCAACAAAACGACTATTCACGTTGGTGTGTAGAATATATGAGTCTGGCGACATACCATCTGACTTTCGGAAAAGCATCATCCACACAATTCCGAAGACGGCAAGAGCTGACAAGTGCGAGAATTATCGCACAATCAGCTTAACAGCTCATGCATCGAAGCTGCTTACAAGAATAATATACAGAAGAATGGAAAAGAAAATTGAGAATGCGCTAGGTGACGATCAGTTTGGCTTTAGGAAACGTAAAGGCACGAGAGAGGCAATTCTGACATTTCCGCTAATAATGGAAGCAAGGCTAAGGAAAAATCAAGACACGTTCATAGGATTTGTCGACCTGGAAAAAGCGTTCGACAATATAAAATGGTGCAAGCTGTTCGAGATTCTGAAAAAAGTAGGGGTAAGCTATAGGGAGAGACGGGTCATATACAATATGTACAACAACCAAGAGGGAATAATAAGAGTGGACGATCAAGAACGAAGTGCTCGTATTAAGAAGGGAGTAAGACAAGGCTGTAGCCTTTCGCCCCTACTCTTCAATCTGTACATCGAGGAAGCAATGATGGAAATAAAAGAAAGGTTCAGGAGTGGCATTAAAATACAAGGTGAAAGGATATCAATGATACGATTCGCTGATGACATTGCTATCCTGAGTGAAAGTGAAGAAGAATTAAATGATCTGCTGAACGGAATGAACAGTCTAATGAGTACACAGTATGGTCTGAGAGTAAATCGGAGAAAGACGAAGGTAATGAGAAGTAGTAGAAATGAGAACAGCGAGAAACTTAACATCAGGATTGAGGATCACGAAGTCAATGAAGTTAAGGAATTCTGCTACCTAGGCAGTAAAATAACCAATGACGGACGGAGCAAGGAGGACATCCAAAGCAGACTCGCTATGGCAAAAAAAGGCATTTCTGGCCAAGAGAAGTCTACTAATATCAAATACCGGCCTTAATTTGAGGAAGAAATTTCTGAGGATGTACGTCTGGAGTACAGGATTGTATGGTAGTGAAACATGGACTGTGGGAAAACCGGAACAGAAGAGAATCGAACCATTTGAGATGTGGTGCTATAATCGAATGTTGAAAATTTGGTGGACTGATAAGGTAAGGAATGAGGAGGTTCTACGCAGAATCGGAGAGGAAAGGAATATGTGGAAAACACTGATAAGCAGAAGGGATATGACAGGACATCTTCTAAGACATGAGGGAATGACTTCCATGGTACTAGAGGGAGCTGTAGAGGGCAAAAACTGTAGAGGAAGACAGAGATTGGAATACGTCAAGCAAATAATTGAGGACGTAGGTTGCAAGTGCTACTCTGAGATGAAGAGGTTAGCACAGGAAAGGAATTCGTGGCGGGCCGCATCAAACCAGTCAGTAGACTGATGACAAAAAAAAAATGCTTTTGTGTGTTTCTAACGTAGGTGAGCCGTGTCTGGCTCATGCTATGCGTTGGATTAAACCTTGGTTGCTATTCCGTGTTTAGTCTCCCGCGGTTATCGCAATTATGCTGTTATCCTCTTTTTCCGCGGGTGGCAGCAGTGGCGTGTATCGATATTGGCACCTTGCACTATCTTTGGCCTGGCGCTTATGGTTTCCAGCTGGGCTGTGTGTGGGCAGTTGGTCGGTTGGCGTGGAGCAGCGAGGAAATCTCCGCGGCGCGTAGTTTGGCTGTGCCCGCTGACAGCCTCTATGTGGTGTCGGAGAGTGTGTTGCTGTTCCCATTGCTACGAGGTTTGTGGCTCGCTGATCCTGGATATGAAAGTTGAGTTTTGGCTTCATCTACCAGAAAGTCACGATTGTTCACATTGTGTCGTTTGGAGTCGTTGTCGGCTGTTGGCATATTCCCTCAAGCACCAACGTGTGTTTCCAAGTTAACAAATTTTAGTCCCCCTTCGGTGGAGTTTAGCTGCACTTGGTTATTTGAATTGAAGAGCACCAGCGGAATCTTCTGAGTTGTGGCCGTTAACGTTCCGGTTACCTGTCCTGGTCTTTGACGTAAATCCAGGCAGTGTCTTTTTCCTGATCGTGTTGTCGCTTTCCAGCACAGTGTGTAGTTCAACAGCTCAATGTGTAATTGGTTGTGGGCGCCAATACCTTCTACGTTGTTCCATTGAACTCCCTGTTGTGTGCTGGTCAGGTGAAGTGGAAATTATATTGTCGGTGGGTCCGTTGACTGTCTGTCGGTTGGGTTGTCTTCAGATCGACAATGGTTGGGCCGACTGCCTGTCTCACTTAAGCGAGCGTTAGTGTTTGAATTCCAGGCCAACCCTCGGAACGTCTGAGCGCCCTTGGGTGTACCGCCTTCTCTCGTTGTTTTTACTTATATTGCTTCTAGCCGATTTTTAGATTAAGGTTGTTTTGCTCTTATGGCGTCAGATCGTTTAAGCCTTCAGCCTAATTTAAGAACTGTTTTATTTAAAGCCTTTGGCATTTTTAGAATTAGTGTTATTGAGTCTTAAGTGTTGGGCCTTCAGTCGATTTTGAATTAAATTGTTTGCTCTTAAAGTGTCAGATTCTTTGGGCCTTCAGCGTAATTAAGGAACTGTTTTAAATTTCTGATTTTGGTTGAGCTTTACGTTATTAGTTTCCAGCCGTTTTTAAAGTGGTCTTGCCCTTAAGGCCCGAGATTGTACGGAGCATTCAACCGCGCTAATGAAGTTCCAATACTAAAGCGCTGTTTCTTTTTTAAAAAATTCTTGGTTTTTATAATGTTTGATCAAATAAAAGGTTGTATGTTCGAGTGTAACTGACAGCCGCTTATTTTGACCCCTTTCCACAACTTAAACTACCTGTCTTGTCCCGCAGGTTTTGCAGGGCGTCTCAGGTCTACGTATACAGAGATTCTTAAATAAAAACAAATGCAACCATCACATTAATTTCTTTTTTTACATGTATACTTATTGTAAGTTAAAGGTTTATAATAACTGATTTTTTCTCATAAAATTATTTTATTATTTAGGCTAATTCACGATTTCCCTTTATCACCACGAACCACTTGTAGGTAACGACACCCAGCCTGAGGACCGGCGTCCTATGGAACATGGAGCCTGTGACAACTGATAGATAACCAGTATGACATGACGCATCGCGAATTCCAGTGTAATCTTAGAATTACCATGGTCTTCTGGATTGTTTTTTAGATTTTCTGGGGCTTAGAAACAAATGAGTCGTTCCAATACCCCATCTATCGTACATGGGAAAAGTTTCGATGACATGAAGGAGCCGGCCGCGGTGGCCGTGCGGTTCTAGGCGCTGCAGTCCGGAACAGCGGGACTGCTACGGTCGCAGGTTCGAATCCTGCCTGGGGCATGGATGTGTGTGATGTCCTTAGGTTAGTTAGGTTTAAGTAGTTCTAAGTTCTAGGGGACTGATGACCTAAGATGTTAAGTCCCATAGTGCTCAGAGCCATTTTTTGACATGAAGGACAAAGTTGGAATAAAAGCTGGTTAGGTTGTGTATGTAGTCGTCTGAAACGACATGAGGAATGGGGAAGGTTTCATTAGATGATGTATAACGGGTGTTCGAGAATTTACCATAACGAGCTTCTAGAATTTGTATCCATTGCCGTTCTACGACGGTTTCAGTTCAGATGTTTAACGCATCCACTTATGCTTGAGGAACTGAATTAGGCGTGATGCAGTAAAATTTAGGCAACAATTTGAAAGGAAACATAGCGAAACATCCGTTTATCACTTAACATTTGTTTGTATTAGCACTTAAACATTACGTGTTTACGTTATTCCAAAATAAAGAACAACCCGGCATACTATACGTACGAAACAGTACTGACGTATTAACACACGAGATCGATGTGGCGACTACCAACGTTGTTCCAGACGTTATACCTACGAATCATGTTCTGGAACAGTCTCTCCATTCCACCTTGTGTCTAATTCCTTGTGCAGCGGCCAGAACTCGTGCAAGCAGATCTTCCTCTGTCTCTACAGAGTCTCGTAAATTAAACTTTGCATACGACCCCACATAGGAGTACACGACATCCTAATGCATTCCAGAACAAGCAACTCAGGCTTTTCTCTTTCCCTCAGCAGACGGGGACGCGTTACGCATCTGAATTGAAACTGTCGGACAATGGAAACGGTACGTTTCCAGACATGGGTTCCTATTATGTATTCAGTCTCTTCTACAAGCCCTAGAAGTTTGTAACGGGATTTCCGAACAACTTGTATTTTGCCAAAATATACCTTCACAGATAGGTGTCTAGAGGGAATCTCAAAATGCAATGAAGCTGCTAGCAAATTTCAAGCAAATATGTTGATTTTATTAGTTTCATATAAAAGATGTGATTTAGCTTTTTGCCTGTAGATAAATTTTGTGCAGTCAAGTTTAAGACCTTTACTCATCAGCTCATAAAAGCACTATTGGTGCAGGGTACACAATTTTGTTACTGATGTGACAATAACAGTAAATAGCAATTTATTTCAGCTTTTCGATGTCATAATATAAAGGTTTTCCGTTCAATCCAACAAGGGAAATATTTTTGCTTTTTCACACTATTCAAGTATTATTATTCTATTATTCAAAAACATACGTAATAATTGCTTCGACCAGTCTGATAAGGAACAAATGTTTGTTTCATTGTTTCCAAAATTTTTCTATAGTTTTAACTGAAAGATGTAACATTCATTATTCAAAGGGTAAATTAATCAAGCTGGTACCATTACTGCTGAACACAGTATCACAGCCCCCAAATACACAGCCACACTGCGATGATATCACTGAAAGTGGGATAAACAATGACACTAACTCATATTTACTCGAGTTGTGAAGAAGCGTCTTAAACCATCCATTTAATTTAATATTTCGAACTGTAGTTGAAGGACACTAATTGTCTCAAGCAGCTGTATCTTATGATTTTGAAAGCTCGTCCCTAAGTTAACTCAAAACAAATACAAGTAGTTTACTATAGTCCCTTTTCTCTGACAAGGGCTTAAGAATGATATCTGAAAGAAACAACTACAAAAACATGTCGCATTTTGGAAAATATTTTCACAAATAATTATTCTAAAATAAGGAATAACTGCCTTGTAAATAACAGAAGACGGGAGTTCCTTATACTTTCCAAATAAATGCTTATTTCTGTGTAATGTTGCGTCTAGTTTTCCCGCTAAATGCTACTTAACATGATATGAGCTGTGCTTCAAGGCTACATATTTCACAAACTCTCAAATGAATCAAATAATCATCCAGATGTAAGTTTTTAAGTGACACTCTTATAGAGTGTTTATAAAAAAATGGTTCAAATGGCTCTGAGTACTATGGGACTTAACATCTGTGGTCATGTCCCCTAGAACTTAGAATTACTTAAACCTAACTAACGTAAGGACATCACACACATCCATGCCCGAGGCAGGATTCGAACCTGCGACCGTAGCGGTCACGCGGTTCCAGACTGAAGCGCCTAGAACCGCACGGCCACAACGGCCGGCCGCGTGTTAATAGTTTATACTCATCGCACAGGGTAATGTAATCTGCATCAAATGCAGAGTCTACGATAGTTTATATTTTTGCACCTAAATTTCATACTGTAAATAGCACCGTGAGCTGATAATGCCGTCGGAATTATCGGTGCCTGTGCGAAACATTCAAGCTATGACGTTGCAAGATGCAGCTGCAGACCGTTTCCACGTTAGCCTCGACTGATCTCAAGCGAGAACTACTGACTTCAAGGCAACTTGTGGAAGTTAAAGTATTTTGTTAGAAAAGCCCGGTACTTTCATACATTCTTAAATCATTCTAGTCGCATTTTAAATGTCTTAATGTATCATTTTAATTTTTAGTATTGGTTTTAGCAGTAATCCTTTAACATTCGGGTGTTTAAGAAATTAAATACCGGTACAATTTTGTCTGTTAATAGCGAAAAGAACAATAAACAGAATAAAAACAGAACGCTTACACTCCCCACTACCCAGCGGCCTATTCACTTTGAACTGCTCCTCCGACAGCCATTTCGTCCCATTTCCACCTCCATAAGCGAAAAAGCCCTCAGAGGTCAATAACACGAGAGCCACGAGACTGTACAGTGGCTCACAGTACCTTCAGCAAGGTAAGGCATACACCATTGCTCCCGAATTGTCGGCATTGTTTGAGAAATACTCCACGAGCATGAGGGTGCGGACGGTGACGGCAGGTGATAAGACAGTCCTACTGACGACACCTGTGACCAGTCGAGAGAGAATACAGCTCTCACTAATCTCCGTGAATTCTGAACAGCAGTAGCAGTCACGGATCGGACTGCCTCCCAAAAGGTTTCGTGTGTAGTCTAGTACATGCTACACCACTTAGAAGTCATCTAGCGAAAGGGGAGCTACACGCTAGTAGGTACTAATTCGACAGTTCATGAAAATATGATCATCAATCAGATGGAAACCTGTGACAATCAAGATACCAAGCAGGCAAACTAAAACTGGCCTGGAAAAAAATATTTCATGCGCCTTACGATACTGCGTGAAGAGTTTGACACAGCACTGAAAGACCTGAGTCGAAACAAGGCCCCGGGAATAGACAACATTCCATTACAACTACTGACGGCCTTGGGAGAGCCATTCATAACAAAACTCTACCAGCTGGTGAGCAAGATGTATGAGACAGGCGAAATACCCTCAGACTTCAAGAAGAATATAATAATTCTAATCCCAAAGAAAGCAGGTGCTGACAGATGTGAAAATTACCGAATTACCAGTTTAATAAGTCACAGCTGCAAAATACTAACGCGAATTCTTTACAGACGAATGGAAAAACTGGTAGAAGCCGGCCTAGGGGAAGATCAGTTTGGATTCCGTAGAACTGTTGGAGCACGTGAGGCAATACTGACCTTACGACTTACCTCAGAAGAAAGATTAAGGAAAGGCAAACCTACGTTTCCAGCATTTGTAGACTTAGAGAAAACTTTTGACAATGTTGACTGGAATACTCTCTTCCAAATTCTAAAGGTTGCAGGGCTAAAATACAGGGAGCGAAAGGCCATTTACAATTTGTACAGAAACCAGGTGGCAGTTTTGTGAGTCGAGGGGCATGAAAGGGAAGCAGTGGTTGGGAAGGGAGTGAGACAGGGTTGTAGCCTCTCCCCGATGTTATTCAATCAGTGTATTGAGGAAGCAGTAAAGGAAACGAAAGAAAAATTCGGAGTACGTATTAAAATTCATGGAGAAGAAATAAAAATGTTGAGGTTCGCCGATGACATTGTAATTCTGTCAGAGACAGCAAAGGACTTGGAAGAGCAGTTGAACGGAATGGACAGTATCTTGAAAGGAGGATATAAGATGAACATCAACAAAAGCAAAACGAGGATAATGGAATGTAATCGAATTAAGTCAGGTGATGCTGAAGGAATTAGATTAGGAAATGAGACACTTAAAGTAGTAAAGGAGTTTTGCTATTTGAGGAGCAAAATAACAGACGATGGTCGAAGTAGAGAGGATATAAAAATGTAGACTGGCAATGGCAAGGAAAGCGTTCCTGAAGAGAAATTTATCTTCGAGTATAGATTTAAGTGTGAGGAAGTCGATTCTGAAAGTACTTGTATGGAGTGTAGCCATGTATGGAAGTGGAAAAAAATGGTTTAAATGGCTCTGAGCACTATGCGACTTAACTTCTGATGTCATCAGTCGCGTAGAACTTAGATCTAATTAAACCTAACTAACCTAAGGACATCACACACATCCATGCACGAGGCAGGATTCGAACCTGCGACCGTAGAGGTCACGCGGTTCCAGACTATGGAAGTGAAACATGGACGATAAATTGTTTGGGCAAGAAAATACAAGCTTTCAAACTGTGATGCTACAGAAGAATGTTGAAGATTAGATGGGTAGATCACGTAACTAATAAGGAGGTATTGAATAGAATTGGAGAGAAAAGAAGTTTGTGGCACAACTTGATAAGAAGGGACCGGTAGGACATGTTCTGAGGCATCAGGGGATCACAAATTTAGCATTGTAGGGTAGCGTGGAGGGTAAAAATCGTAGAGGGAGACCAAGAGATGAATGCACTAAGCAGATTCAGAAGGATGTAGGTTGCAGTAAGTACTGGGAAATGAAGCTTGCACAGGATAGAGTAGCATGGAGAGCTGCATCAAACCAGTCTCAGAACTGAAGACCACAACAACCACCACATGGAAACCTGAAAGTTTAGTTCACCTCATGGGAGGAACTTCAGCTCCATTTAAATGGCCTAAAAAGAATTCAACCCACCAGAAAATTAGTTACACGATGGGGCAAAAAAGCATATCTGCTTTCCCTTTCTTCATTTATTGGTCAGGAGGAACGTTGATGGTAAGTTGGGACATGCCGTTTATAGGATGCTTACTCACACTGTTTTGTATTTACAGGCTAATAGCTGCTCAGGGTGAAGGCATACTTCGTATCTTGGTTCATGGGGCTCACGTCATCTCGGATTCAGAAAGTTTGTCAGCTGAATTAGCCCATCTTGATGTCACCTTTTGACAAAATGATTATAGAAAAAGACTCCATAGATGTGCGCTGTGCTATCGACCAAGCGCGCAACGGGTGTGTGAAGGTAACACCGAGATGGCAGGCGTTTTGCCTTATCCAGATGTAATTGGAAATATATGATCAGGGTCCTTTTACGCCCCGTGAAGCATGATACCGGTTTGCATAAAGCAGGTGTGCGCTGTATTCCTTACAGCTGGGGCACATATCAGGACCGTGGAGTACCGGTGTAGTGAGCGTCACACACGCTTACCACAGCAAATCTGCTGTTGCAGATAACTGTACCCTGTGGAATACAACACGGAGATTCTGACATGTGCTCCAGCTACTGGGGTGGTATTATTAAGGAATAAGTGGAATTTAAATTAGCAAGTAATATTATAAATGGAGTTGAAGGTTTTTGTTTAAATTCTGCGTGGAATTCTGCCATCGGCCTAGTCAAAATAACAGAGGGACACAATTAATGCTACCTCACCCGCAGGATATTCAGTTTCACTGTCGATAAATTCTGACGTCGGTCATCTTTAGTTGCACGATGGTGCTAGTGTTTACACTGTATGTATGAGTGTGTGTGTATGTGTGTGTATGTATGTATGTATGTATGTATATATGTGTCTGTTTGTGTATTTTTTTGTCTTTCTGGAATTGCTTTGAAAACTGGCGTTTTAAATTCCCTTGCACAGTGCTTACTTTTTGGAGTTTTGCGTTGAAAATGACACTGTGTACACCTTTAGAAATATCGACAGTTGTCGAGGACGTCACTCGTCTGTGTTCTTCTAAGCTATTTTAATGACCTAAAAATAGTTATTTCTTCGTTAACGCCGCTAGTTATGAATTTCCATAAATGTATCCTTCAATTGCTTTTTGCATGTCGCCTGCTAAGGTGTCCTTGTTAACTTGTTTCAAATCCAGAGTTGCAAGGTCTAAATAGTTTCGTTGTGCAAACACCTGTTTAACACATGGTGTGTTGTCTCCGTGCCGAATTTCGCTGCTCTATTGCAAGCGCTTTCTTATTTATCGTTGAATACCACAACTCACACGTTTGGAGGCATGTATTTAACTCAAGGTCACTGTTCTCTATGAAGAGCAGAACGTAGTGTTATAAATACGCTAACAACTGTCTAAAATGCTATTTACAGCCATTGGAGACACCTCTGACATTTCTACGACAATGGCGAAATAAACGAAATAATCATTAGCTGGTTATCGTCATAGGGAGAAAATATTTAAAGCGACAGTATACAAACACAAGTTCTACAGTACGGTAAGAATCAATAACGGCCGGCAAGCAAGCTGAGGTAAGTAAAATTTACATTCGGTTACAGACAACTTTTAATGTATTTCAGTTTCTTTAATTTATCTGTATTTACTTTTTGTAATGTTCCAGAACTTCAGAAAGCTAGTTACCTATGTTACTCTTTCACTACTGTACAAGGTGAATTTGATTTCCCATCACACGTTTTTTGAGCTCACAGCATCATTCTATATATGAGCTCAGGTTCTCAGAAATCACTTTCATGATACATGTACAAGCAGGAAAAATATCATGTTTCACTCACTCGTATCTGATGACTGAGAAAACAAAATAGTAATTTAATTCAGTGTGACTAAAGTATACTAAGACCGCCCGGATAGCCGAGAACATTAACAAGCCGATTCCAAGATTAGGGGAGGCGGAGCTGCCCCGCATCAAGTCCTCCTCGCGGTTCAACGACGAGGGCTGGTGAGACTGCAAGTCTGTAGGTCGTTTTCAGGCGGTTTCCCACTTCCAACCAGGGTAATAGCGGCCTGATACCCACGTCTCACCTCAGATAAACGATAATATACAGTCAAATCACCAACAAATTTTACAGCTTCACACTCTAAATCCTTTACACCACAAATAAACAGTTTTATCTTGAGTCACCTTACGACACCCACGAGTCATCAGAACAGAAGGCATTGTAGAGTGGAAATACAGATATCCTTATTAAAAGTACTCAGTACCTCCACAGCGAACAATACCCACAGTAAGCCATCCAGTCTCACCTCAGACGCACCTTACGCAAACATGTACAAAATGTTCTCACACTTGATCATGAGAGTTACTCTGGATATAAGCATGTACGATATACGAATTCCATTCTGTGTGTGTGTGCGGGCGCGCGCCAACTGCCAATAATACAAGTACTGTCAAAAACCCATATAACAACGCCGACCCCGTAAAGAAACGGGAAAAGGAGAAGAAGACTGTAGTAGTTTTTAAATATCCAACGAGACAATGAGGAAATCAGCCAACGCCAAGGGACTAACTAAACGCAGCAAAGCAACGCGTTACACTGAGCTTGCATATTTGTTCTTCCTCCTCAGACAGTATACTCCCACAACAGCCGTTATCATTGGGCATTAATTGGTTGCAAATGTAATAATTACGAGAATGGCAATAAATTACTATCTTTCTTTTAATCTCAACTGATTGAGGACAATAAGATACATTCTTTGCCAGTTTCTTCCCGTAGCATCACAGAGATCGTATCGCTTTCGGACATGAGCTACTTCTCAGAGTGATACAGACTTGGTTGCTGCGAAGTGTGAGCTGGGTATTAAGACATACTACGTATGTCATGCTTGGGAAAGGGTATCTGATTCGGTTGTTAGTAATATATGCGTGCACAGCAACCAAATTAACATGCAGCTGTCCCTACCTCTGGGTTTTATGCAACTCGTAACACCTACAAGTTAAGCGTGCAAGATTTGCATATTCTCTCGCTCACTACGCGCGCCGGCCGGAGTGGCCGAGCGGCTCTAAGCGCTACATTCTGGAACCGCGCGACAGCTACGGTCGCAGGTTCGAATCCTGCCTCGGGCATGGATGTGTGTGATGTCCTTAGGTTAGTTAGGTTTAAGTTCTAGGGGACTAATGACCAAAGTGGTCACGTCTCATAGTGCTCAGCCCCCAGGGGCTCAGCATTCACTTGCTGCGTACGGGCTTGGCGACCCCGGGGTCCTGAGCTGGGGACTGGTCTGCGCCGCCAGTGTCCTGTCACCGTAACCCCCGGACATGCTTCAGCGACCACCGTACGGCGCGGCGGTGAAATGTTGTGTGCTGCGGGGAATGGTAATCTTGGCTTGACCGCCTGGATTGCGAGGAAGGCCAACCTCTATAAAAACTCCTCAATCTTTCGGTGTGCTCCGCGCCTAGAAGATGCATGGCTGTTGGGGTGGAACAGTCGCAAGCGGGCAACCTCTGGGGCACCTGCCGCACCCCAGTTGTATAAGGCTTACTCAGGCACGCAGGGCTCTGTCTGATCGGACTTTTAGTTCCCTAGCTGCTCGTGGGACAGCAATGGACCCTTCGACCTCTACATTTCCCCCTACCAGTGGCTTGGGTGGGCCGCTGGTAGGAAAACACACCCCATCGAAAAAGCGGCTACGCGCTGCGAGTCCTCCAGCGCCTGGTGTTGCTAGAGATTTAACAGACTGTAGTAACGGAGCACATGCTGATAATCAGAATGTGTTTTTGATTATTAAAAGGAAGGAGGGTAGCTTTGAGAGGGTTTCTCCCTTTTACATCCACAAGGGTCTTGAGGGAATTGCAGGAACACTGAAATCTGTAAAGCGACTGCGCAATGGGACTCTGTTAGTTGAAACTTCTAGTTCCCGTCAAGTCGCTGCCCTTCGGAAAGCAAATTGTCTAGGAGAGTACGCTGTTGAGACCGAGCTCCACTCCACTTTGAATTATAGTAAGGGTGTTGTGACGTGTAGGGACTTGGTGGATATCCCCATAGACGTGCTAAAATCTGAGTGGGCTGACGAAGGAATTGTTGACGTGCAGCACATTATGAAACGAGTCAATGGGGACCTCGTCAAATCTGACTCGTTTATTCTCACATTCAGTTGCCCGAGACTCCCAGAGCATGTTAAAGCGGGGTTCTTACGTTTGCCCGTACGGCCATATCTCCCCAACCCAATGCGCTGTTTTAAATGTCAGCGCTGTGGGCATACTACGTTGGGGTGCAATGGGATAGCCACTTGTGGTAAATTTGGTCTGCCTGCCCATGACGGGGCCGATTGTTCATCGCCTGTGAAGTGCGTGGATTGCTCTGGGAGTCACCCTGTCTGGAGCCGGATCTGCCCCATATATCTCGAAGAACGGAAGGTACAGGAGATTAAAACATCTAAGCGCATCCCCTATGGTGAGGCCAAGAAGCTCTTTAAGGCCATGCAACCTCCTGTGTTTTCAACATCTTTCGCTTCCGCTCTCAAAAAACCGGTACAACTGGCCACTGTTGCTACACAAACAGAGGTTGCTGGTGTTAGCACTAAAACCTGCGCTTGCCAGTGCACTTGTGTTGCTGCGGTTGTTTTGCAATCTGCGGCTCTCCCCGCTACATCGGACAAGGCCGTGGTTGCTGACATTGAGGTACTTCCAGCCTCCCCCCATATGGCGCCTTCTGCCCAGGCGAGTCAACCTCCAACTGTTGACAAGGCTCTGCATTCCAAGCCCCCCAAGACAACGCCTCAGAAGATGAAGGTTCTGCCACCTGAGGAGACTAGTCAGCGTCGGTCCGATGACGAGGCCATCGTACTGTCTGACATTTACCGTGGGTCGTCATCGGAGCTTATGGACATTGATGTAGACCGGGGGCGATCTTCTAGCCCCAGGAATAAATCTCCGGCCAGTACGGTCTCTCCTCCAAAGCACAGAGGCAGGGTGAAAGTTCACCCACCCTGATCACTGGCTCCCATATTACAGTGGAACCTGAATGGGTTCAGGACGCATGTGACCGAATTACAACTCCTTATACGAGAGTGCCCCTTGTGCTTATGTCTCCGAGACACATTTTCGGGCCACTGATTCTCCTTCTTTACGCGGCTATACCGTATATCGAAAAGATGATCTGACGGGGCAAAGGGCAAAGGGTGGTGTTGCGGTTTTTGTCCGTGACATGCACCCCTCATCTGAGCTCCCTCTCGTCACCGACTTGCAAGCAGTTGTAGTTGACATTCTTGTGGGTCGGAGGCTCACAGTCTGTTCTGTTTATTTACCACCTCCGGATGCGATAGACTCTGTGGCTCTCACGGACCTTATTAGCCAACTCCCCCGCCCATTTCTTCTTCTGGGGGACTTCAACGCTCATAATGTCTTATGGGGCTCTCGGACTACTTGCCCCAGGGGTCGCATTCTGGAAAGCGTCATGATGTCTGCAGAACTGTGCCTCCTCAACTCTGGTGCTCCCACTCATTCTGTACTGCTTCCGGATCGTCATCGGCTATTGACCTTTCCTTTTGCTCTCCAGCACTCGCGGATTCGACACTGTGGGAGGCTGCAGCTGACCTCCATTCTAGTGACCACTTCCCCCTCTGGATTCGCCTCCTGGATGAGGCTGTGGCATTACCAGTGCCGCCCCGGTGGCATCTTTGCAGAGCTGACTGGACACTTTTCGGCCAACTGGCTGTTTTGGAACACCGTGCCAGCGTCCACGAATGGGTAGACCATGTTGCAGCCGTGATCTCACATGCTGCTGCATTGTCAATCCCACGGTCATCCGGTCATCCCAAGAGGCGTCCTGTCCCTTGGTGGACCACTGAGTGCCACTCAGCCATCCGCGCCCGCCGTGCAGCACTGCGCCGCTTCAAGTGCCGTCCCTCAGCTGACAATCTTGCGGCCTTTCGGGTGGCAAGGGCCACAGCGCGGCGAGTGATTAAAGAGAGCAAACGACGGTCATGGCAATCGTTCTTGAATTCCATCTCTCGCTCCACTAGTTCTACGAAAGTATGGGAAGCCATCAGGAGGATTTCCGGGAAACTCAGCCAGCTACCTGTCACGGCATTGCTGCATCAGGGATGTCTCCTCACGGCGCCGAGAGACATTGCCCAGACACTGGCCATGCATTTTGCGGAATCTACCGCCACTATTAACTGTGATCCAGATTTCTGCCGCTACCGCACTGCCATCGAAAGGGGTCACTTGGACTTCCGGTCTCTAAATTCTGAACCCTATAACTGCCCCTTCACAGTGTGGGAACTGGATTCTGCGCTGTCTGTGGCTCATGATACTGCGCCTGGTCATGATCAAATCAGGTACAGCATGCTGCTGCACCTGTTGCTGCCATCCAACGAAGTTCTCCTGAACTGTTTCAATATGATATGGTTATCTGGCACGTACCCTGACTCGTGGAGGGAGGCAATTTTGATTCCCCTCCTCAAACCAGGGAAGGACCGAACGCATCCCAGTAGTTATCGGAGTATTGCCTTGACGAGCTGTGTTGGGAAGACGTTGGAACGCATGGTCAACCGCCGCCTGGTTTGGCTGCTCGAGACTAGGCAGCTCCTTAGCCCCTCTCAGTGTGGCTTTAGGAAATTTCGTTCCACTATAGACAACTTGACCCTGCTTGAGGCCGCCATCCAGCAGGCCTTTCTACGTAACCAGCATTGTCTAGGGGTCTTCTTTGACATTAATAAGGCGTATGACACTACTTGGCGCCGCCTTATCCTCAATCAACTCCATGAGTGGGGCTTTCGTGGCCGTCTCCCCATCTTCATTCGGTCCTTCCTTTCTCACCGCCTCTTTCGGTATCGGGTTGGTGATGTGCTATCGGATTTGTACGTGCAGGAGAATGGTGTTCCTCAGGGCAGCGTTTTAAGTGTCACCCTCTTTGCCGTTGCTATTAACAGTATCACGTCCACTATCCGGAGTCCTGCCCAATGCTCCTTGTTTGTGGACGATTTTGCTGTTTTCTGTTCTTCCTCCAGTCTTGTCAGTGCTAGTCGGCAGTTACAGCTTACGATAAAGCGCTTAGAGGCATGGACTGCAAAGACGGGTTTTACCTTTTCTGCAGACAAATCTGTGTGTGTTCATTTTAATCGTTCTCGGCGTCTTTTTACCTCCCCTGAATTGCGTCTGAGGGACACCGTTCTTCCTTTTAGAGACACTGTGAGGTTCCTGGGCCTCACTTTTGATTCCAAGTTGTCGTGGTTGCCTCACCTTGAAGACCTCAAGGTGCGGGCCCTGAAGGCACTGAATATTTTGAAGTGTCTGAGCCATCGGTCCTGGGGAGCAGATCGGGCGCGTCTGCTGCAGTTTTATTGGGCTTTCGTCCGATCGCGTCTTGACTATGCTTGCACCGTGTATGGGTCAGCAAGGCCTTCGTATCTGAAGATCCTTGACGCAGTACACCATGAGGGTATCAGGCTGGCCACTGGTGCCTTCCGTACCAGTCCCATCCCCAGCCTGTGTGCTGAGGCAGGGGAACCGCCGCTCGCCATCCGGCGGAAACTCCTCATGGTGCGACGGGTGTGTCATTTCCTTGCCTGTCCTACCTTCCCTGCGTACCCTACCGTTGCCCGACCGCCTATGGAACGTCTCTTTTTCCAGTCGTCCCAGGGCAACGAGACCATTTGGGATTCGTGCCAAGCATTTGCTTGAGTCCCTTGGTGTGGAGCGTGTAGCCCCCCAACGACAAGGTTTTACTCGCCTGCCTTCCTGGTTGCTCCAGAGGCCCAGCATCCTTCTAGACTTGTCGGAGTACCGGAGGAACTGCACTCCGGCGTTTGTTTTTACCTCCTTATTTTACGATATTTTAAACCAGCATCCGGACCATGTACCTGTCTTCACAGATGGCTCTAAACAGGGGGACTCTGTTGGTTGTGCTGTTGTTTTCCCTGATCGAGTCGTCAAGTTACGGCTTCCTGCGGCGTTTACCATCCTCGATGCCGAATTGTTTGCAATCTTGCGGGCATTGGAGCAGATGAGATGTGTTACCAGTCTTAAGTTCCTCATCTTTTCTGACTCCCTGAGTGCCCTTCAGACCATGCAACACTTGTACCCAGCGGATACGGTCGTCCAGAACATCCATGATGCCCTACTCCACCTGCAACGGCAGGGGAAGGAGGTTTCTTTCTGCTGGGTGCCGGGGCACGTGGGTATTAGGGGAAACGAACTGGCGGATGTGGCTGCCAAAGATGCATGTTCCCTCTCTCACGTTGTTGAATGTGCCGTCCCCCTCCATGCTGTAACCTCCCTTTTGCGTTTTCGTGTTATGCATCAATGGGAAGAGGAGTGGTTGGCAGTTTCTGACAATAAGCTGCGTCTGGTAAAGGCCACTACGCGACCATGGCGTACGTCCTACCAGTCATACAGGCGGGATGAGGTTCTCCTCACTCGCCTCCGCATTGGACACAGTCCCTTCACGCATGGTTTTTTACTCCGGCGGGAGGACCCCCCCAATCTGCAGTGCTTGTCGCGTCCAGATTACTGTCCGCCACATTTTACTTGACTGTCTTTTATTCTCTGACCAGAGGGCGGTGGTTTCCTTGCCACCGGATTTGCCCTCTATTTTGCAAGACGACGCAGCGACTGTGGTTAAGGTCTTACGGTTTTGTGTCCTGTCCAATCTGTTGCCTCGGATTTTAGGGAGAAGGTTTTAATGTGCTGCTGGGTGACTGGCTCACCCAGGTTTTAGGTAAGAGGTCCGCCAGTCACGATTACCTCCTTGTTTCCCTTCGGTATCTGTTCTCTTTTCCTTGTGTTTCCTTTCCTTTTTAGTGTGTTTCTTCTCCTCTTGTTTTGCCTCTGTATGAGCGCATTTGGAACTGCGTCAGGCCTGTGTCTTTTAGCCGTTCTCCTTGTTCGGCGTCCGTCTTCGTCCCTTCACCGCTTGTGTTCCTGTTTCTATGCGTTTGGGCGCTGATGACCACGCTGTTTAGCGCCCGTAAATCTCAAACACACACACACTCATAGTGCTCAGAGCCATTTGAACCATCACTACGCGCAAACTATTTCCCCTAAACAACAGAGGAACTAGACCTATTTGTAGGAAATTAAAAGCAGTTAATTTTTTTTACTAGGACGCGTTTTCGGCAGAGGCTATAGTTTTAGAGTTTTCAAAAACATCGTACAAGATTGACCTTAAAAAGAACTTTTCTTCGGTAACTTAAAAACCTTCACAATTCTCTATTATTCCAATCTCGTATAACGCGCGGAAAGAATGAACACCTATATCTTTCCGTACGAGCTCTGATTTCCCTTATTTTATAATGGTGATTGTTCCGCCCTATGTTGGTCGACGTCAAAAAAATATTTTCACCTTCAGTGGAGAAAGTTAGTGAATGGAATTTCGTGAGAAGATACCGTTGCAACGTAAAAGGCCTTTCTTCTAATGTTTTCCAGCCCACATCCCGTATCATTTCTGTGACACTCTCTCCCATATTTCGCGATAACACAAAACGTGCTGCCTTTCTTTGTACTTTTTCGAAGTACTACGTCAGTCCTACCTGGTGAGGATCCCACACCGCGTAGCAGTATTCTAAAAGTGGACGGACAAGCAGGGTGTAGACAGTCTCCTTAGCAGATCTGTTACATTCTCTGATTGTCGTGCCAATAAAACGCAGCCTTTGGTTAGCCTTCCCCACAACATTTTCTGTGTGTACTTTGTAATTTAAGTTGTTCGTAATTGTAATACCTATTTATTTAGTATAATTTACGGCTTTTAGATTAGACTGATTTATCGTCTAACCGAAGTTTGAGTTCCTTTTAGTACTCATGTGGATGACCTCACACTTTTCGTTATTTAGGGTCAATTGCCACTTTTCGCATCATTCAGATATCTCTTCTAAATCGTTTTGCAGTTTGTTTTGGTCTTCTAGTGACTTTATTACTCGTAGTCGATAAACAGTCATCTGCAAACAACCGCAGACGGCTGCTCAGATTGTCTCCCAAATCGTTTATATAGTTCAGTAACGGCAAAGGGCCTATAACACTACCCTGGGGGAATCGCCTGAAATCACTTCTGTTTTACTCGATGACTTTCCGTCAATTACTACAAACTGTGACCTCTCTGACAGGAATTCGCAAATCCAGTCACATAACTGATACGATATTCCATAAGCACGCAATTTTATTACGAGCCGCTTGTGTGGTACAGTGTCAAAAGCCTTCAGGAAATTCAGGAATACGGAATCGATCTGAAATCACTTGTCAATAGCACTCAGCACTTCATATGAATAAAGAGCTAGTTGTGTTTCACAGGAACGATGTTTTCTAAATCCATGTTGACTGTATGTCAATAGACCGTTTCCTTCGAAGTAATTCATAATGTTCGAACACAATATATGTTCTAAAATCCTGCTGCATATCGACGTCAACGATATGGGCCTGTGATTTAGTGGAGTACTACTACTACCTTTCTTGAATATTGGTGTGACATGTGCAACTTTCCAGTCTTTGGGTACGGATCTTTCGTCGAGTTAACGGTTGTATATGATTGTTAAGTATAGAGCTAATGTATCAGCATACTCCGAAAGGAACCTAATTTGTATACAGTCTGGACCAGAAGACTTGTGCGTGGTATTTGAAGGCGTTGTGGGCTGCATAAATCCCAGTGGTAGGGACACATGAATCACTTCCACGTACTTAGCCAGCATAATACACGGGCAACACTGATGATATGGCAAGGGTGACGTCAGATACTTTACGTAGCGCAGATGGCTCTGTGAATTTTTTTATTTAGAGATATTATGGGCTCTGATGACTTGGGAGAAAATATGGCCACACTGAATCCTAGTGAGGGTTCTTGTCGATTTCACTGGTCACGCAAGTGGCTTCTCCATTAGAAAGTATAAAAAAGGTCGGCGCATAGTTGACAAGAGAAAGTTTGCTCCATTGAGGTCAGCTTACGGCATACAGTTTCTTTACGGATGAAATCGACGCTGGAAGTTTGTTTCCCATTTTATTTTATTCGATTATTAGGGTAACGAATATCGAAAGCAGAATTTATACTCATTTTGTACAAAATTGTGAAAAGTGCCTAGCGACATATGTCAACTAAAACATACGATAACTTCGCTAAACACGGTCCCATAAGAATAACTCAAGAGTTGAATTGAAACTCCTATTTATTTGATGTTTCGGACTGAGTACACAACATATGAACCTATTTAGGAACTCGTATTTTACCTAACAGTTGGAAAAGAGTCTGAATAACTATTACAGCTGTAGCATCAGCCTTAATATCGCCTTCCTGAATAACTCAGTGTACAAGTTGTAGATCCCTTGCGAGAGTAATTGAGAAAATTCGTTCGTAGCAGGTGATTGAACAACCATTCTGTGATCTTCCAATACATAGTAATGCCATAAAAGCTTTGTTTAAACTATAACATCGTTGAAGCAAAACCCCAATTTAACGGCCTTGGTGATTCGTAGCCCACAAACTATGTATAACAAAACGCATACCAAACTAGTTTTATCAAGCTTTTATGAAAGGCATCCGACTTTACTTAAGCGATGATAATATCTATTGTATTTCCACAGGTACGTGAGTGCCTTCAAAATACAATGTCACACACTATGGGGTCACTTCTTTGTTACCAGTCACTCATGTCAATATACAGAGTGATCAGAAAGTCTGAAAAGCTTGTAAGGTTTTTACAGGGTTGGTTGCACTGAGAAATAATAGTTAAGAAAAAAGTCGATACGTTGCACCGTTCCAGGTTAATTAGCACTGAATTTAGCCAATCAGCTGTTGCTCGCAAATTCAAGTGACCTTCAAGTGACCCACCCCACACAACTGAAGACCTAACATTCCCAACGTCCTAATCTCCATTTTTCCGTAACTCATTCTATTCGTTCTACAGTGCTACATGCACGCGGGCATATTATACTAAAAGCGCTTCATCGTATGACGAAGGTAATGTATCGTAACAGTGATGAACACAATGCGCTGATCTAGCTCGTTCTAAACATAGTTGGTAATCAACGTTGAATTACGTCAGCTTAACGCACGAATGTAATAGTTGTCATATTGTTTGTCGTGTTGTGGAAGTAAAGGGAGGGGGGGGGGGGGGAGAAAGTGGAGGGGGTACTGTCGGCGGGGAGTCAGGAACCCCTTATCACCTGAATGAAATTACACTGATTTTCAGCCATACGATAATAAATGGAATACCTCTATGGATATTCAACAAGGCTTTCAATAGATTTAAATTATCTATACATGGATAGTACCGTTAGTTATCGCCCACTCCTAATTTAACCACGACCGACTACTGTATATTGTTGGCCATACTGATGTTAGCTATTTTGTTAATCAGTTCAGTTTTTACTTGCGTTTGAATTTAATGTAGGTGCTGCTGTTTGTTTTTTGTGCTGTGTGCTGTTATGAGACTTTCTAAAAATGGTTCATATGGCTCTGAGCACTGTGGGACTTAACTTCTGAGGTCAACAGTCCCCTAGAAATTAGAACTACTTAAACATAAATAACTTAAGGACATCACAGACATCCATGTCCGAGGCAGGATTTGAACCTGCGACCGTAGCAGTCGCGCGGTTCCAGACTGTAGCGCTTAGAACCGCTCGGCCACTCCGGCCGGCTGACACTTCCTAATAATGGGTATGTTTCTAACGAGAGAGAAAACAAGAGAGAAGAGGAAAACCAATCTGATACGTCCACTTCAGTTACAACAGGTTAAAAACATGAACACACTACTATAATAGCCAAATTACCTATCTACATCTGTTTTTTCTAGCACTAGAGTTATTATTTGGAGACTGGTAAAACTTTGGGGCTGCAATAATTCAGTATTTCACAAGGCAACTGAGTGGTAAACAGCATTACAAATAACAATATATCACTATATCAAAATCAGTGCATAAAAATACACTTGTATTAGCCTGTGTTGCTCAGATATCTCGGTGATCAACAAAAATATCTCCCAAACATCGATGGTTGCATTTCTTTGAAAGAAATGCCCAAATTCTATCATTAGTAGCCCATAGGGCAACAATCGCCCAATATGAACACCCTGGTAGTACTCGCTTACGAAAACCAGTTCCTATACGGAACTGTGGGAAGGATTTTCGGAGAGGGAATAGGTACGTGAGGATAACACATTTCATATTTGGTTCATTTCTAAAATATGTTTTCAGCTGGCTGCGTGAATTCGTTCGAGACGACAGTGCCCTGCATTCCCATCCATCCCCCCCCCCCCCCCCCCCCACGCTCCTTCGTCCAAAATCTATTTAAGTTCTGGTAATGCTATAACAACTGAAACCAGGAATTCTTTGTACAATTATATCTTAAAGTGTGCATGCCTTCGTGCATATCAAATGATCAAACGCGTACTATTAAAGAAAAAGAAACATGGGTTATCAGAGTTTCTTCTTTTGTTGTGATGCATTTTATTTTATTTTAAAACAATATGCAACAACCAGTTTTTCTAAATCCTCCTACGACAGGGTTATATCTGTGGGTTGAGGCGGTCAACTGCCAATCATTGGATTTGTAAGACGAGGTGGTTCGAGTTCATCCGCTGTCGACCTTGAAAATGCGTTTCCATGGTTTCCCAGTTTCAGTTTAGGAGTTGTCGGTGCTGGTCCCTTACTATGGGCCAAAGCTAATTCCTTACTAATTTCTTTCTTTCTTTCCTGACAGACTCCAGTTCTCTTAAAGATGCAGCCTCAATGCTTAAATGAATAAAAAGTTCCACATCGGACGCGAAGAGAATATCTCTTAGGAAACTCCCAGCATTAAAAGCAACAAGATAAATCGATACGCATGCGGCAGCATCCACTGGTCTAAAAAGGCATGCAAAAAACGAAATTATTCCGAGGTCCGTACCACGGGTTCTATTGGTGCTGGAATGGTAGAATCAAGTGTTTAGGATAGCCCTTGGGCCACGAACCTTTTGTATACCCAACAAGAGGATAGTCATAGCGCTACTATCCTACAGTATAGAGTCAAAAATACACTACTGGCCATTAAAATTGCTACACCACGAAGATGACGTGCTACAGACACGAAAATTAACCGACAGGAAGAAAATGCTATGATATGCAAATGATAGGTTTTCAGAGCATTCACACAAGGCTGGTGCCGGTGGCGACACCTACAAGGTGCTGGCATGAGGAAAGTCTCCAACCTATTTATCATACACAAACTGCAGTTGACCGGCGTTGCCTGGTGAAACGTTTTTGTGATGCCTCGTGTAAGGAGGAGAAATAAGTAAATCACGTTTCCGACTTTGATAAAGGTAGGATTGTAGCCTATCGCGATTGCGGTTTATCGTATAGCGACATTGCTGCTCGCGTTGGTCAAGATCCAATGACTGTTAGCAGAATATGGAATCTGTGGGTTCAGGAGGGTAATACGGAACGCCGTGCTGGATCCCAACGGCCTCGTATCACTAGCAGTCGAGATGACAGGCATCTTACCCGCATGGCTCTAACGGATCGTGCAGCCACGTCTCGATCCCTGAATCAACAGATGGGGACGTTTGCAAGACAACAATCATCTGCACGAACAGTTCGACGTCGTTTGCAGCAGCATGGGGTATCAGCTCGGAGACCATGGCTGCGGTTACCCTTGACGCTGCATCACGGACAGGAGCGCCTGCGATGGTGTACTCAACGACGAACCTGGGTGCACGAATGGCAAAACGTCATTTTTTCGGATGAATCCACGTTCTGTTTACAGCATCATCATGATCGTCGCATCCGTGTTTGGCACCATCGCGGTGAACGCACATTAGAGGCGTGTATTCGTCAGCGCCATACTGGCGTATCACCCGGCGTGATGGTATGGGTTGCCATTGGTTATACGTTTCGGACACCTCTTGTTCGCATTGACGACACTTTGAACAGTGGACGTTACATTTCAGATGTGTTACGACACGTGGCTCTACTCTTCATTCGATCCCTGCGAAACCCTACATTACAGTAGGATAACGCACGACCGCATTTTGCAGGGCCTATACGGGCCTTTCTGGATACAGAAACTGTCCGGCTGCTGCCCTGACCAGCACATTCTCCAGATCTCTCACCAATTGAAAACATCTCGTCAACGGTGACCGATCAACTGGCTCGTCACAATACGCCAGTCACTACTTTTGATGAACTGTGGTATCGTGTTGAAGCTGCATGGGTCGCTGTACCTGTACACACCATCCAAGCTCTGTTCGACTCAATGCCCAGGCGTATCAAGGCCGTTATTACGGCCAGAGGTGGTTGTTCTGGGTACTGATTTCTCAGGATCTATGCATCCAAATTACGTAAAAATGTAATCACATGTCAGTTCTAATGTAATATATTTGTCCAATGAATACCCGTTTATCCGCTTTTCTTCTTGGTTTAGCAATTTTAATGGCCAGTAGTGTATGAATATCACAATTACACTTGTTTTGCCAAATGGAACACATCGGTTTGTTCTTTTTACACTTGATGTGGTCTACAGTGGACCTTAAGGTATTTAAGGAGGCACCCTTAGTTAATGGGCGGTTTCTTACACAACCCCAAAAAGCGGGTTTTTACTATTTTTGTACCAAAACCGTGACGCGGATTTGAAGATGGCTGCGCACAGAAAATGGCTGACGATATTTTACAAGAATCCCGACGTCGACCAACTTTGAAAATCTTACTGATATCTTTATCCGTTTGCGAGATACAGACATTCAAAGTTACCTTACATGTACACGTTAAACACGCACGTAAAATCCGGTGTGAAGCGAAACGTAATTAATCAATACCCGCAACAAATTCTTCCAGTTTAAACACTATATTTTCAAGGCATTTATCTAGAAGTGTCATCTTCTCGTTTTCGAACATCTTTATCAGTTATCGAGAAACACCATGAAGACAGGATTTTTAGATTACCAAAACAGAACCGCTGATTCCAAGACGGTTATACATAGCAAATCGGTCTAATTCTTACTATATATCGTAAGATGCCGATTTCAAATAATCTTGAAAATGTTCTCGATATCTTTATCCGTTTCCGAGATACAGAGGTTCATAGCTACCGTACACGTAGACGCAAAATACACGCGTAAAATCCATTGTGAGGAGACAACGTAGCTTATAAAGTGATGCAGCACGAAGAAATATCCTTTCAAATGTCTCCGCTATCATCGGCATGGCTCTGGGAACTCCTTGTTGTAGTACTTACACAAATGCAAAAGTTTTGTGCACGTAAAATCTGCTCTGAGGTGTAAAATTAGTTTTGCGTTATTTCAATTGCACCTAAGTAAACTATCTAAATTTTACTGATACACAAAATTCTTTTCATAGAGTGACATTCCCTGCTGTAGCGGGGAGAAGAAGGAAACCAGCGGAAAAATGCTCCTACCAAAGGTCAAAAAAGGTGAATATAATCATGTTTAAACGACTCTGAATATTTATGGTAAAAGCTGCCTCATTCTATCTTGCTCAACACCTTTAAAATTTTCCCAAATCCTTTGTATGCGAAAATATTCATCCTTTTTTATGCTGAGAGAGAAGAAGATAGTGGATATGGGCGAGAACAGAAAAGTACACATCGTTGTGATAGAGTAAGAGTAAAGGAGACCATGGTAGTGTGAGAGAAAGCCAGGGTCACAGTAGCAGCGGAACATAGTTGATAGTGACAGAACAGTGTTTATTTAGCGTATGGCATTACATATAAACAGCGACTAGCAATTGTGGATTACATAGTTTTAAAAAAATTTACAAAAATATATTAATTTCATAATTTATAATTTAAAAATAAGCCTATAAATTTATATCTAATTTGTCGAGCCATTCAAGGGCTGCTTCTGTCACGTCAAAGAAATCTTCCTAGTTCCCATGGTAGGCTGTTGTGCGACAGTTTGTAACAATGTGATGGATCGTCTGGTGCTCATTTCCACAGTCACACTGAGAAGATGAAGCCCTTCCCCATCGGTAGAGGTTTTCAGCACAGATGTTGCGGCCTGTGCGGAATCGATTAACTGTTTTGCAGGCACGTCGCGTTAGTTCCACACCGGCTGGTCTTTTGTCACGTCTTTTGTCACGTCTTTTGTCACGTCTTTTGTCACGTCTTTTGTCACGTCTTTTGTCACGTCTTTTGTCACGTCTTTTGTCACGTCTTTTGTCACGTCTTTTGTCACGTCTTTTGTCACGTCTTTTGTCACGTCTTTTGTCACGTCTTTTGTCACGTCTTTTGTCACGTCTTTTGTCACGTCTTTTGTCACGTCTTTTGTCACGTCTTTTGTCACGTCTTTTGTCACGTCTTTTGTCACGTCTTTTGTCACGTCTTTTGTCACGTCTTTTGTCGGTCTGATCATCCTCATGGGCAATAGTGTTCATTTCTGTCCACTTTATGTTGATACTGAAACTAGTTGCCTGTAGCGATTCTGCCAGTAGGATAGATGACTGCCTGAATTTTAATCGGTTCATTCGAAGTGAAGGGACGTCAGAGTGCACTGGAAGCTCGGGGATATTAAGTAATTTTTGGTATTTCTTGAGGAGGACATTCTGTCTTCGGAGGTCTGGTGGTGGAATGTTGCTTAGAGGTACTAACCAGTATAGAGGAGTAGATTTGATGCAGCCTTCTATTGTCGTCATTGCTGCATCTAATTCCACGTCAATTAACCTCACATTTGTGCTATTGAGCCACACTGGGGCACAGCATTCGGCAACAGAATACACCAGCCCTAAGGCAGCATATCGCAGTGTCGTAGCTCTTTGCGCCCCACATGAGGTACCACTCCGCTTCTGAACGATGTTACTGCGTGATCTCAAGTTTGCTGCGCTGTTTTCTATGTGCTTCCTGTAAGACAGGGTTCTACCAGGAGTCACTCCTAGATATATTGGAGAGTTTTGGTGGTGAAGGACCTGACCATTAATGGTGACATTCAACTTCGCATTTCTCATTCTGTTGTAAAGCTCAAACCACCTGACTTCAGTCTTCGTTGGATTTGGTATCAGTCTCCACTTTTTGTAGTATTCATCTATTGTGCTTATATCGGAGGATAGGATCTCCTCACGAGCTTCAAGAGTTCTCTGCTGGGTGGCCAAGGCCAGATCGTCTGCATACATGAACTTCCTACAAGGTCAAAATATGCAAACAGGCACAAGAAAATCCTGAGGCTGTCTTTGCAATAATATGGCACGAATTGTATCAATTTGTTTAAAATAACTGAAATTTTATCCGGCCCGCATTGATAGCCATGCCCGTTAGCAACAAAGTGAAGAAGACAATGCCAGAGGGAGAGGACTAAAGATTTGGAGAAAGTGGATATGATTAAGAGACAAAAGTAAAAAGAGACAGTCTGTGACCAAGATAACGAGGAAGAGAGTGATAATGACCTTCAGAAGAAACAATGACAGCGCGAGTTACTAAATGAGATAGTAGCAGTAAGAAAGAGGAAGAGGGAGACGGGGACAGTGGGGAGAGACAGTAGTAGTAGGACACAACGAAGAAAACTGTGGTCGTGAGACGGGAGACAGTTATACAACACTGCCCATTAAAATTGCTACACCACGAAGACGGCGAGCTACAGACGCAAAATTTAACCGACAGGAAGATCATGTTGTGATATGCAAATGATTATCTTTTCAGAGCATTCACACAAGGCTGGTGCCGGTGACGGCACCTACAACGCGCTGACATGAGGAAAATTTCCAACAGATCACTCATACACAAACAGCAGTTGACAGGCGTTGCCTGGTGAAAGGTTGTTGTGATGCCTCGTGTAAGGAGGAGAAATGCGTACCATCACGTTTCCGACTTTGATAAAGAGCGGATTGTAGCCTATTGAGATGGCGGTTTATCGTATCGCGACATTGCTGCTCGCGTTAGTCGAGATCCAATGACTGTTAGCAGAATATCGAATCGGTGGATTCAGGAGGGTAATACGGAACGCCGTGCTGGATCTCAACGGCCTCGTATCACTAGCAGTCGAGATGAAAGGCATCTTATCCGCAACGCTGTAATGGATCGTGCAGCCACGTCTCTATCCCTGAGTCAACAGACGGGGACGTTTGCAAGACGACAACCATCTGCGAGAACAGTTCAACTACGTTTGCAGCAGCACGGACTATCAGCTCGGAGACCATGGCTGCGGTTACCCTTCACGCTGCGTCACAGACACGAGCGCCTGCGATGGTGTACTCAACGAAGAACCTGGGTGCACGAATGGCAAAATGTCATTTTTCCGGATGAATACAGGTTCTGTTTACAGCATCATGATGGTCGCATCCGTGTTTGGCGACATCACGGTGAACGCGTGTATTCAGTAGGATAATGCACGACCACATGTTTCAGGTCCTGTACGGGCCTTTCTGGATACAGAAAATGTTCGACTGCTGCCCTGGCCAACACATTCTCCAGATCTCTCACCAATTGAAAGCGTCTGGTCAATGGTGGCCGAGCAACTGGCTCGTCACAATACGCCAGTCACTACTCTTGATTAACTGTGGTATCGTATTACAGCTGCATGGCAGCTGTACCTATACACGGTATCCAAGCTCAGCTCTGTTTGACTCAACGTCCAGGCGTTTCAAGACCGTTATTACGGCCAGAGGTGGTTGTTCTGGGTACTGATTTCTCAGAATATATGCACCCAAATTGCGTGAAAATGTAATCACATGTCAGTTCTAGTATATTTGTCCAATGAATACCCGTTTATCGTCTGCATTTCTTCTTGGTGTAGCAATTTTAATGGCCAGTAGTGTAGATGGAGAGGCATAAGGAGATAATGACAATGAGTTAGGACGAATGAATGAGAATGGGATGTGGGAATGGATGGGATGAGCGACCGTTGGGGGAGGGACGTGACTGTGACCGAGTTACAGTTACGGGAGCGTGTGGGAGTTGAGGTGAGCTGCATATTAAAAAAAGAGCACGAATGTGTTCGCATATGAAAACGTTTGGAAAATTTTAAAGGTGCTGAGGATGGTACAATGAGGCAGTCGGTACCCAATTTTTAAGTTACAGTCTTTTTAAAAGAAGCATATTCGCCCTTTTTGTGCTCTGACGAGCTGATGTGTTTATCTGCAGAAAAAGATCTTTCACCACTGCACGAAGTGCCAAATAAAGACTTAACTTAGATAATCAGGAAAAGTGTAAGGTTGAATATTTTCATATACTTTCTATTCTTGCCACCAAAAATTGTTCTAGCTTCTCTATTCAAACACAACAACATCATATCTGTTTATTCCGACAATTCTTCCGGTAGCAATCATGGTGTCCCAAAAACTTACGTTTGTTGATTTCTGATTCCTTCCACAGCTCAAATAGAGATTGAAAGAAGATGAGTGTAAAATATCTTAGGAGGGTGAAGGGAGATTAGAGTATAACTGCTCTTCAGTAGTTTGCCATATGCAGTAGTCCAAAGTAACGAGATTATATCTCTGGTAGGTGAAAACTCCCGGATCATTGTTGCAGAAAAAGATTTATCGTTCTATATGGAAACTCCATATTTAATGGAATAAAACTGAGAAATACATTACTATGCACAATAGTATAATATAATGCACTCAAAGGCATATGAAGGTGACTAACATGCAGGACTGCAGTGGCAAATATGTCATATTAAGTATAAAATATCAAAATGCCCAATATGCCTGAATTTACTTCCTACAAGGTCAAAACATGCAAACAGACACAAGAAAATCCCGAGGCTGTCTTTGCAATAACATGGCACGAATGGTATTAATTTGTTTAAAATGACTAAAATTTTTATCCGGCCCGCATTGATAGGCATGCCCGTTAGCACATTGCTTCCGTGATTCGGGGAGATGATAGTGAACTTTGTATTAGATGACTGAGCTGTATTTTGATAGCAAAGAGGCCAAACATTATATTAGAATTATAATTCGTTTGGCAATACTGAAAAGTTATCATATTGCCAAATAGAGGTATATTTAATGGTGCATTTGAGTATTTCATACATGCTACTGAGATTATGTATTATACTTTTCCCAAAACACCTTTTCTTGCTTAATTTTATAGATCATATACTCCCGAAAGTAAATTACACACATGAAATGTAAAAATAAATAAATATGTTTTCAGAATAAATGAAAGACCTGAGCACTTGCAACGTCATGTTTAACAGAGCGAAACCCCTTCGACAAAGTCCTGGCTACGTCCTAGCATGGTGTAATATTTTATATACTCATACATAGTATTATCCACACCTTTTACCACTGTGATAAAAATGTCCAAAGGTGAGGAACATATGAAAAAAGGACTTCGTTGATTCAGGGATCAGACAAACAACATATGGCGGTACCTGTAAAGAGCAACAATTCTTGTCGAGACAAATTCGATAAATTGTGGAAAAGAGAGAAACGTTTGATGTACTGCAAAATTCAAAGTTAGGAAAACCATGTATGCGAATTCCTTCACCTGATCGCTATCGTTATCTTCCACGATGAAAACACTAACATCATTGAGCCTACAAAACCAAAACTGCAATGGTAAGAACTAGGATATTTTCAGGAAAAATCACATTCCTGAACTGGCCTGTGATGTCCATGTATTTAATGCCGGTTGAAAATATTTACCGGTAAGACATCAAACGTTTTTGGTATTGTGATCAAATAATGCAGTAGGGTCAACAACTTTTGTGTGCAAGCTACCGAATCACGTGAGTTCAGCACATTTGAAGAAAATTTCCTCACTCCAGCTAAAACCCCTACGATGAATAACTATCGTACAAAATACACATGTATCTTTGCTGGTGAAGGATTTAATCTTATTTTTGAAATAGCTGCCAAAAAGAAGTTAAACACCTTCCAGTGAAGCTACGACTGTTCCACAGCATGACAAGTAGCAGTTAAAACCTTGGAGTAGTAGGAAAACTCAAATTATTTTCTCGTTCCTGCAAGATATGCCCTTCTATCAATTTGGTGCGTAATCGATTGCAACCAGTTCCTCAAGCATAATGTAAGTTTATTTTGTTGCTGTTGTGGCCTTCATCCCGAAGACTGGTTTGATGTAGCTCCCCTGCAATACTAACCTGCTGGTCCTTTGAAGTGTCACAAAGCGTACTATCAACCAATTCTTTTTTATTTTAGTCGAGTTGAATCACAAATTTCTTTCTTCTCAGTCCGGTTCAGTGCCTTCTCATTAGTTACGTGACTCTTTTTTTTGTTCTTACAATCAACATTTTTTTCCTGGACGGCCATCATACGTCATTTTACTGCCTAGACAGCAAAACTCGTCTACTACTCTAAATGTGTCGTTTCCTAACCTAATCCCCCCATCATGATCTGATTTAATTCGACTACATTCCATTATCGTTGATGTAGTTTTGTTAATGTTCGTCATATATCATCCTTCCGAGATTCTGTCCATTCCGTTCATCTGCTCTTCCAAGTCCTTCGTTGATTCCGACAGAATTACAGTGTCATCGTCAGACCGCAAGGATTTTATTTCTTCTCCCTAAACTTTAATTTTTCTACACATTTTCTTTGGTTTCCTTTACTGCTTGCTCAATGCACGGGTTGAAAGACATCGGGGATTACAACCCTGTCTTGTTCTCTTCTCAACCACTGTTTCCTTTCGTGCCACTCGATTCTTAAAACTTCCGTCTGGTTTCCGTACTAGCAGTAAGCAGCCTTGTGTGCTCTATATTTTACCCTGCTACCTTCATAATTTCAAAGAGTGTTTTCCAGTCAGAATTGTCAATAACGTTCTTCAAATCTACAAAAGCTATAAATATGGATTTGCCTTTACTTCACCTGTCTCATACTAGATTTTGCAGGACCAGTATGGCCTCACTTGTTCTTACATTTCTCCGGAATCCAAACTCGTCTTCCCCGACGTCGGTTTCTACCATTTTTTCCGTTGTTCTCTAAATAATCCGGGTTACTATTTTGTAATCATGACTTATTAAATTGATAGCTCGGTAATATTCACACCTGTCAACATCTGCAATCTTTAGCAGTGGAATTATTAAGTTCTTCTTGAAGTCTAAGGGTATTTCACCTGTCACATATATCTTGCACATCCTGCGGAATAGTTCTGTCATGTATCACGGATCAGTAGTTCTGACCGAACGTCCTCTGCCCTGGATATCTTGTTTCGACTTACGTCTTTCGGTGCTCTGTCACAGTCTTCTGCAATCATCTCGCAGTATTGTATTCCCTACCTCATTTTCATCCACGTCCTCTTTCCTTTCTATATTTTTACCTTCACGTTCGTTTCCCTATTATAGTCCCTCTATAGACTTCTTCCACCTTTCAGCTTTCTCTTTTTTGCTTGGTTCTGATTTTCCATCTAAGCTCTAGATATTGACACAGCCGCTTCTCTTTTCTTCAAAGGTCTCTAGTTTTTGTATAGGCCGTACCTATCTTTTCTCTGGATATAAGCGCCTATATCTTTACATTTGTCCTCCAGCTACTCCCGTGTAACCATTTTGCACTTCCACTTAATCTCATTTTTTAGATGTTTGCATTCCCTTTCGCCTTCTTTATTTGCTGCATCATTTATTTTCTCTTTCCATCAATTAAATTCAACATTCCTGTGTTACCCAAGGATTTTTAATAGACTTTGTCTTTTTATCTGTTTGACCTTTTCCTGCCTTCACTATGTCATCTCTTAACGCCACCCATTTGTCTTCTACTGTATTCCATTCCCTTGTTCTTGCCAATCGTTGCCTAATGCTCGCTCTGAAACTCTCAACAACCTCCGGTTCTTTCAATTTATCGACGTCCCATTTCCTTAATTTCCTACGTTTTTGTTTTGATCTACAGTCCATAATCAATAAATTACTGTCAAACTCTACATTGTTGTTGTTGTCTTCAGTCCTGAGACTGGTTTGATGCAGCTCTCCATGCTACTCTATCCTGTGCAAGCTGCTTCATCTCCCAGTACCTACTGCAACCTACATCCTTCTGAATCTGCTTAGTGTACTCATCTCTCGGTCTCCCTCTACGATTTTTACCCTCCACGCTGCCCTCCAATGCTAAATTTGTGATCCCTTGATGCCTCAAAACATGTCCTACCAACCGATCCCTTCTTCTAGTCAAGTTGTGCCACAAACTTCTCTTCTCTCCAATCCTATTCAATACCTCCTCATTAGTTACGTGATCTATCCACCTTATCTTCAGTATTCTTCTGTAGCACCACATTTCGAAAGCTTCTATTCTCTTCTTGTCCAAACTAGTTATCGTCCATGTTTCACTTCCATACATGGCTACACTCCAAACAAATACTTTCAGAAACGACTTCCTGATACATAAATCTATATTCGATGTTAACAAATTTCTCTTCTTCAGAAACGCTTTCCTTGCCATTGCCAGTCTACATTTTATATCCTCTCTACTTCGACCATCATCAGTTATTTTACTTCCTAAATAGCAAAACTCCTTTACTACTTTAAGTGTCTCATTTCCTAATCTAATTCCCTCAGCATCACCCGATTTAATTTGACTACATTCCATTATCCTCGTTTTGCTTTTGTTAATGTTCATCTTATATCCTCCTTTCAAGACACTGTCCATTCCGTTCAACTGCTCTTCCAAGTCCTTTGCCGTCTCTGACAGAATTACAATGTCATCGGCGAACCTCAAAGTTTTTACTTCGTCTCCATGAATTTTAATACCTACTCCAAATTTTTCTTTTGTTTCCTTTACTGCTTGCTCAATATACAGATTGAATAACATCGGGGAGAGGCTACAACCCTGTCTCACTCCTTTCCCAACCACTGCTTCCCTTTCATGCCCCTCGACTCTTATTACTGCCATCTGGTTTCTGTACAAATTATAAATAGCCTTTCGCTCCCTGTATTTTACCCCTGCCACCTTTAGAATTTGAAAGAATTCCAATCAATCTTGTCAAAAGCATTCTGTAAGTCTACAAACGCTATAAACGTAGGTTTGCCTTTCCTTAATCTTTCTTCTGAGATACGTCGTAGGGTCAGTATTGCCTCACGTGTTTCAACATTTCTACGGAAAACAAACTGATCTTCCCCGAGGTCGGCATCTATCAGTTTTTCCATTCGTCTGTAAAGAATTCGCGTTAGTATTTTGCAGCTGTGACTTATTAAATTGATAGTTCGGTAATTTTCACATCTGTTAACACATGCTTTCTTTGGGATTGGAATTATTATATTCTTCTTGAAGTCTGAGGGTATTTCGCCTGTCTCATACATCTTGCTCACCAGCTGGTAGAGTTTTGTCATGATTGGCTCTCCCAAGGCCGTCAGTAGTTCTAATGGAATGTTGTCTACTCCGGGGGCCTTGTTTCGACTCAGGTCTTTCAGTGCTCTGTCAAACTCTTCACGCAGTATCATATCTCCCATTTCGTCTTCATCTACATCCTCTTCTATTTCCATAATATTGTCCTCAAGTACATCGCCCTTGTATAAACCTTCTATATACTCCTTCCACCTTTCTGCCTTCCCTTCTTTGCTTAGAACTGGGCTGCCATCTGAGCTCTTGATATTCATACACGTGGTTCTCTTCTCTCCAAAGGTCTCTTTAATTTTCCTGTAGGCAGTATCTATCTTACCCCTAGTGAGATAAGCTTCTACATCCTTACATTTGTCCTCTAGCCATCCCTGTTTAGCCATTTTGCACTTCCTGTCGATCTCATTTTTGAGACGTTTGTATTCCTTTTTGCCTGCTTCATTTACTGCATTTTTATATTTTCTCCTTCCATCAATTAAATTCAATATTTCTTCTGTTACCCAAGGATTTCTAGCAGCCCTCGTCTTTTTACCTACTTTATCCTCTGCTGCCTTCACTACTACATCCCTCAGAGCTACCCATTCTTCTTCTACTTTATTTCTTTCCCCTATTCCTGTCAATTGTTCCCTTATGCTCTCTCTGAAACTCTGTACAACCTCTGGTTCTTTCAGTTTATCCAGGTCCCATCTCCTTAATTTCCCACATTTTTGAGTTTCTTCAGTTTTAATCTACAGGTCATAACCAATAGATTGTGGTCAGAGTCCACATCTGCCCCTGGAAATGTCTTACAACTTAAAACCTGGTTCCTAAATCTCTGTTTTACCATTATATAATCTATCTGATACCTTTTAGTATCTCCAGGGTTCTTCCACGTATACAACCTTCTTTCATGATTCTTAAACTCTACATATGCCTATGGAAATGTCTTACGGTTTAAAATTTGGTTCCGAAATCTCTGTTTTACTATTGCATCTGGTGTCTCCTCGTTTCTTCCATGTATACAATCTATTTTTCGCGATTCTTAAACCAAATGTTAGAGATGGTTAAATCGTGCTCTGTGCAAAATACTACCATTCGTTTCCTGTTTCATTCCTCTCAAAAGTCTATATTCAGCTACTATTTTTTTCCTTCTCTTCCTTTCCCTACTATCGAATAGCAGTCCCCCCATTAGAATTAAATTTTCCTCTCGGTTAACTATTAGAATAATTTCCTTATCCCATGCCGGCCGCGGTGGTCTAGCGGTTAAGGCGCTCAGTCCGGAACCGCGCGACTGCTACGGTCGCAGGTTCGAATCCTGCCTCGGGCTTGGATGTGTGTGACGTCCTTAGGTTAGTTAGGTTTAAGTAGTTCTAAGTTCTAGGGGACTGATGACCACAGCAGTTAAGTCCCATAGTGCTCAGAGCCATTCGAACCATTTTTTTCCTTATCTCATCATACATTGTTTCAATCTTTTCATCACTGCGGAGCTAGTTGGCATGTAAACTTTTACTACTGTGGTGGGTGTGGGCTCCGTTTCTATCTTGGCTACTATAATGTCTTCGCTATGCTCTTCATAGTTGCTTGCCCATATTCTTATATTCTTATTAATCATTAGATCTACTGCTACTTAAGCCCCATTTGATTCTGTATATAACGCTGTATTCACCTGACCAGAAGTCCTGTTTACCCTGCCACTGAACATCACTAATTCCCACTGGATCTAACTTAAATCTATCCACTTCCCTTTTTAAATTTTCTAACCTGCCTGCCCAATTAACGGCTCTAACATTTTACGCTCGAACCCGTAGAATGCCAGTGTTTTTTTTTCTTATCAGTGTGGTATGTGCTTTATTTTTGGTAATTCCCATTTTTCATCTGCTTAAGGAAATTCTAGCGTGGTTCCCATTTATCTGCTCTCCTAGCAAATACAGGATTCACATGGGTAAATTGAATTTTCCAGTCTTTCAACCGCTAGCGAAATGAACTTAATTCGTTTCCTGCAATATCTTCCAGTCAGGGACGCTTGCTACACAGCATATTACTAATCGATTCTCTCAAAGCCTTAGTAACAAAAATGGAACTAAACAGAGATAAGGTACTGACACGTTAAGTTTAGCGTTAGTGTGTTTCGACCCCTGTATCTCAACTACTCTAGTAGAACAACTGTATGCTGGTAAGCCCGAGGAGGTCTCTGTTGCATTTCTATGAAAATAATATTTATGTTTCTTCAGAAGATACTTACACTAAATTACGTGACATAAACAAGAATTATAGTCTTGTGTGAACAGTGCCATTTCTTCCATATTCTGGCTATGGTGGTGAGATTAAGACTGATACAGGAGTACAAAGACTTCTTGTTAAATTCCAGATACTGGTAGTTTGTTGTAAATCCTTGAATACGAGTTTACGAGGGACTCTAGCATCGAATAAGACTTATTACTTGTAGTTTACTCACCTCTCCATGGCCTCATCGATTGCCTGCGTTTCTTCCTGTTGAGACGATAGCCAACGGAACAGTTCTTCTTTTTTCAATGGCTCCCAGCGAGTAGTTCCGCCCGGCTGGAACAGAGACGTAAGTTACTTGTTTTCTCTAGTTTCCCTATATGTCACATACGATAAGGATGTTCACTAATTTTGCGAAATGTTAGATTTTACCTGTAAACCGCGTTTTTGCGTGTAAATCTTGCAGATTTGAAAATAATTCTTGGAGCTGTAGTAGCCATATGAACAACGACTTTCATTTATTAACGTATAACAATGAGCAGACAGAAAGAATCCTAAATGTACAAATTGGCAAAGGTGTTAGAACAAGGTCTGTGAGTTTTTAGTATCTTCACATGTCGAAATTTTGGAGTTTCAACATCTTTTTCTTATATTATCTTTTCGGCTATTTGCATGTCTGGTGAGGGACGTGCGATATACTGCAGATCTTTCTCTCACAATAATGGAATATGCGTCTGCAATGTTGCGCACGGCTGATGAGAAAGCAGTTGCGTCTCACACAACAGCACAGACTAGGGTAGGCGCATTAAGCAGAGCGTAGAAATATACGTGTTTCTGCTCTTGCGAGCATGACGCCACTGAGGAACTCTTGACGCCCATGCCTGTATGTCGGATGATGCAGGATTTCGAATCGTTTTCGCTTACTTAGTTTTGTTCAGTGAGTAATTTGTGTGTAAATGTGTTTTGAATAACTATTCATCT
Organism: Schistocerca gregaria; assembly: GCF_023897955.1. NCBI lineage: Eukaryota > Metazoa > Arthropoda > Insecta > Orthoptera > Acrididae > Schistocerca > Schistocerca gregaria. The sequence goes on from NC_064923.1 coordinate 442,018,927, forward strand.
TTTTGCAAATCTGCAAAAGATTTGGCAGTTAAAATGCTATCTAAAAGATACTGTGAACATTTGCAAAACGATGGAAAATGCTCTTGTCTTCTCGAAGAACTGATTACGTTAGAAACTTGCTAAACGTGCTGAATTTTTCCACTGAAAGGTGTGCTTAAGACTGATAAATATCCATCGCCTTGTATTACTACGAGCGGCAGAAGAAAGGAATAAATGTACTAACAAATATAAGATCCATCAATGACGTAACCAGGCTTCTGTTGAAAGGAGGGTCGGATTTGTTAAAAAGGAACTTGAAAACACTCATGTTATCCTTTTATTCTGGAAACTTTCATGAAGATTCATAAACCGTTTTCAATTACCTCAGAGCTTTCACCAAGGGGGAATATAATTTTGATAACTCAGTAGTGCTTTATTTTGGTAAACCAAAAAGGAGCAGTTGCTCCAATCTCCTCCAAGGTCATTTCGCACTCTTCTTCTTTCAACCTGGATTTGAGTTGAAGACATGATCGGGAATGCACGACCGCCAATTTTTTGGGACACTGTGATTACTACAGACAGAGCCTTTGGAGTAAGGAGATCTGTGTACAAAAGAGAAGCTAAAACAATTTTTGGTGGCGAAAATGCAAAATATCTGGAATTAATCAACCTTGCACTTTCCCAAATTTCCTCATTTAAGTATGCGTCTGTCACTTCTTGCAATGTAAGAAAGGTCATTTAGTGCATTAAAGAATATTCTAAGAGACAAATGCATGAGTGTAAATGAGGAGTATTTGGATTACTATTTATTTATCATTTGGCTTTTAGCGCCGGGAGTCTCCATAGAAGTCTCTGCTCACCTTCGATGTAGCTCTTTCACTTAAGCAGAGGGGGCTGCACCTTTAAGGGAATTGGAATCTGTCAGGAAAGAAGGATATTTGAAAAGAATTGGCTGTCGTCTATAGCAAGGGACCAACTAGGAAATTTGCCTAAATTGAAAGTGGGAAACCACAGAAAACCATTTTTTAGGTTGTCGACGAAGTGTTCATTACAACCTCGCCTCCCGAATCCTGGGACTATTAGCTCAGCGGCTCAACACGTAGGGCTTTCCCAAGTCGACGGAGAATTTGGAAAAATTGGTTGTTGTAAGTTGTTTTAAAATAAAATCCATCACAACAAATGATTGAATTCTGACATGGCATGTTTTTCCTTCAATTGTGCGTATTTATTCATTTGATAGTGCACGAATTCATGTATATTTTTAAGAGTCAGTTGTGCACGATATTTCTGGCTCCAGTTGTTTATAGTATTAAAAGGGGAAGAAGGGATGCACGGAACAGCGGACTTGGACGAATTTAGGCAGCCAGCATAAAAAATCTTTTTGAAACAAAGTGACCATAGAATGTACTGTCATAACAGACCCGTTCCGCTCTCCACTAACCCCATCCCATCGCTCAGTATCTGAAATAGTTCTCATAATTGAGTACCACCTTGGTGACCAGATTGGACGATATTTTCTCGTTTTGGCTAATAATTATAGAATATTGAGCAAATTTTTATAAGAAATGGAACCATCACATTCACATTTTTGTTGATGAACGCGATTTTTGGGCGACACAGACAAACCAAATAGTATTTTTATGCACTGAGTTTAATTTCTCGTTATTTGTAATGATATTAACCGTTGGCTCGTGAAATACCGAAATATTGCAAAACCGAAGTACCACCGTCCTCCAAATAACGACTCCAGTGCTAAGATTCAATCGCTATAGATAGGTAATTAGGCTATTATAGTAGTGTGTACATATTTTAACTTACCATAAGGCTAGCGGACGAATCAAAATCAATTTTTGTTACAAACTTATCCATAATTAGAAACTATCACAACAGCACACGGAACAAAAAAATAAACGATAACACTTACATTAAATTAAACAGCAAGCAACAACTGAACTGATTAAGAAAATAGCAACTGAACTCAAGCAAGGTCTTGGCTGAAATCAGGATGGGTGATAGCCGACAGAGCTGTGGACGTATAGCTAGTTTGAATCTATCTTTGGCGTTGCTGACTATCGATAGTGCGCATCCCTTTTTCGCCGCATCACTGAAACTCAAAATATTTTTCAATTTTATTACACGACAACTAGATCGTGTGTAATTTCATTTAGGTGATTGGGAGATCTGTACCCCTAGGACCACCCCCCCCCCCCCCCCCACTCTGGCTACGTCCTTGGAATCCTACATACTTTAGACAAGCTTTTACCATGTACGAAGAATGCTGTGAAATGTACATTTACTGATGAAGTTTTTTCTCATGCGTCAGGTAAAGTTGCACTTGGCATCCACATATACTTCAAATTTACGATATAAGGCGAACATTTATCCGTCTGCACTGGATCTCATCAAAGAAACGGCAAAGAAAGCTGTGGCAGTTCACCGTTACAAAACAAGGAGGTAAAATTTGTCATCACTTTAGGGTAACTCTGAACAATATTTATGCGAATTAGTAACAGAATTTTAGCTGTTCTCAATTATCTAGCAATAGTGTGAGTTCGATGATGCGAAGATTATTTGTTGAACAGAAGTAATGGTAAGTGTCCTCATTAATGTTTATCGCAAATCGCTTTTCGCAACCCTGTGAAGCTAATTCACTTTTATATAGTGAATTTAGACAACTTCAGTTAACATTCTTTACAGATTTTCATAAAATGTCCAAAGAGAGTGGTGTAGCTTAAAATATAAACGTGTATGTTGCAATAACATTTGCTAATTCCAGTGCTTTCTAGAATTAAAAGCACTTGAATCAACAATGTCCACCAATCAACGTTTATTAAACTTCTGACACATACTAAATACAAATTGTGTCATCTAAATCTTGTTTTCTCATTAAAACATTTCTCATAGACAACATATAGTTGCATATTAGTTTCCAACATTCACGTTGACAAAAACCACTCTCTAAGCTCTGTGTATGTTTCGACATGATATCTGCATCTCTGTCTGCTTGAATGCTGAAAACTTTAGAAGACGTGGCAATAACATTCTAGCAGAAGGATAATAAGAATTTACATTTCATTATTTCGGTAGAAATTAAGACATTCCACGAACGCCTCGCGTAAATGCGCCGCCCGCATGTTACAGCTCTATTTCCAAGGCTGTGGCTGTTCCTTAGTGACGTCACAACGTTAGCCAATAGCAACTGAGAACGCTTACTACCCAAACTTAAGCTTTCTATGGACCTTCGTATAGACTGTTCTGTTAGCGGAAGTAGGGTTTACTGCAGAATGGAATGACGAACATTGATTGATATACCAGTAATGAAGTTTACGAATACTTCTAATGTGCTACGATCCTTACTGTCAATAAATTCAGTCTGCATAATTTGTGAAACTGACGTTAAATTGAAAAAACAAATCATGCTCACTTCCCACCCTAAATAAAGAGCCATAATAACGAACGGTAAATGGAGACTGAAGGGGAAGGAATTAATCTGACGCTGCTCAGCTTGCAATACACGCGAGTGACGTTATAGGTTGTACCAGGTATGTACGTGCACATTATAAGACACTCACTGGAATCTCTGTAACCTAGAGCCTAACAATAATACACTATCAAGAAATGAGAGCATATTTCCTTGACAAAGAACGGTAGGGTTGCAGAACAACGCTACTCGAGAGATATACGACCTAATCAATATCTAAAACATGTACAGGGTGACTATAATTAAGTTAAACTTTCAAACCGCTATAGAAATAACACAACTGGTCAGAATGACGACAAGTTGCAACGGAATATTATCGGAGAAGGCGGGAAACGTATGGCAGAAGAAAAATAAAGTTACGACATGTACCAATACATGGCGCTGAAAGCTTCATATTATAATAGTATCGACTACAAATGACAAATTAATCATACAACAGTGCTTACGGTGTACGTTTGACGTTAACTAAAGTGAACTACTCAGTGTGCATTGATGTACAGGTGTAATACTGTTAGTTACGTAAGCCAATCCTCCACAGCAAGGTTATATCACATCGGATGGGAAAAAATCTGTTTTTAATTGTCCTGAGGCCAAAAACTGCATACAAAGCAATACCCACATCGGTTTTTAATTGTCCTGAGGCTAAAAAACGCATAAAAAGTATCAATAAAAATCAAATCGGATTATTAATTTCCGTGTGACTGGTACAAGACATGTTCAATATGCTGTCCACCGTTTTCCCGCAACAAGTTGAAATCGAGAAACAGCATGTTCCACAACTGATGGAAGTGTTTCCGGGGTCACGTTCAGAATGTGTTGCGCAACGCGTGCCTTCAATGCAGCTAAGTTTGTAATCGGAACACTGAACACAACATCTTCCAGATAACCCCACAGCCAGAAGTCACACTCATACAGGTAACTGTACCGGAAGCACCTGTCTCTTCGAAAAAATATGGCCCTATGATAAATGGTGCCGTGAACCCGCACTGCACAGTGACCTCTTCAGCATGAAGTGGCACTGGTTGATTTACGTGTGGATTTTTCGTTGCCCATATTCGACAATTCTGCTTGTTGACATATCCTGTCAGATGGAAGTGGGCTTCGTTTGTGCACAAAATCTTCCACGGTCGATCATTGTCCACCTCTGTGTGAGAAAGAAATTTTAAAGCAAAGGTCTGTCTTCCTGGCAGATCAACAGGAAGCAACTCGTGCACATGGGTAATTTTGAATGGATGGCAAAGAAGGGTGTTTCGTGCGATTTTATGAACCGTGCTCAAGGGTATGTCCAATGTTCGGGCAATTCTCCATACACTACGCGTTTGCTCACCACCACTAGTCTCCTCTTGCATTACTGTGGCCACTGCTTCCACTGACGTCGAATCAATTTGTATCCTCGTCGAATCAATTAGAATCCTCTTTCTACCAGGTTGCACACTAAAAGAACCCATCTTTCCGAATTTCCCAATCATTTTCTCCAAACCCACGGCAGTCATCAGAACAACGCCTTTTCTTCCAAACTCTTCAATGTCCGGTACTTCTGCAAAGCGACGTGCGTACAGTCATCTTTTTTGTAATTCATCTTTACAAGCAGAGCGCGATCCTGCATTGATACAGTCACGGAAAACGTCGCTGACACGAAAGGAGGAAAAGCCCTGTAACTGACGTATTTATACCGACTTCATGGGTCGTGCGTATGACAGGTGTTTCCATTTACGTATTCTGTCACATACAGCGTCATCCATTGATCAATTTCACTTTTGTTTTTCCTTGGCAGCATTGCGTTTTCCTCCTTGTCCGATAATACTCCGCTGCAATTAGACGTCATTCTGACCAGTGGCGTTATTTCTACAGCGGTTTGAAAGTTTAACTTTAATTGTAATCAACCTGTATTTCTCTAAGTTCTGAAACTGAAAATATACATTTCACACAACAAAAGGTACTAGACAGTTTCTTTCGGAACAGTTAATAGCAACGTAAGTTACCACGGAAGGGAGATTAAAGTTTAACATCCAGCCAAAGACGAGGTCATTAGAAACAACCATAATTATGGACTGTCGAACGAAAATGGCAGAGCTCTGTAAAAGGAACCACACAAGCATTCGCCTTAAATGACATGTGAATCACGAAGAATCTAAACTGATCCGCCGTTCTTCTGAATTTGAGTTCAATATCTTAACCAGTGCGCCTTCTTAGTTGGTTTGTATGTTTCCTTCCAGATGGCAGAAATGTTTGGCAGCGACGTGGTATTTGTTGGTTGGTTTGTGGGATTGAAGGGGCCAGACTGCTAGGGCCATCAGTCCCTTTTTCCAAAAACTTCAAACATCCACAAAGAATAAAAACGAAAGACGTAGTATTATTCTCCCTACGGCAGGGTTCAAATGAACTACCAGCGCTCTTTGCCACTACTAACAGAGATATCCGATGGTTTCCGAAAGGCATTGATCGGTTGTCGGTGATTACTAACAACAATACGTTTCTGGCATGCTCTATAGGATTCAGGTCCTTACAACTAGTTGGCCAATACTTTCGATTAATTTCTTCACATTCTAGTAATTCATCAGGAATAGTAGGACGATGTAACGGCCGTTAACGTCCCCGAACATCACACACACCTCTAAAATGTCGCACGTTTGTTTGTAGTACCACATGTCTTTTTCTCTTGGAAGTTAAAAAATATTCCTCCGACCACTAACTGAAATGTAAAACACCATACGCACAAACAGAATGAGGCCTTTCAGCGACAAGAACCCACTTATACCGACCGATATTCCTGCAGACGAAAGTAAAATTAATATATGAATAACAACGTCCTCCATTGATTCAATTTCTCAATTCGAATAAATGAAAACGTATCTGGAAATGATGTACGGGGACACATTCTACCAAACGTCTAGCAAAACAATTACAGCTTTGAGTCTCCGCTGCACCGTCTGACGGGAAACATCAGATGCTGAAGCAGCACTAACCTGTGTAGACATTCGTTTTGCAGCCGTCGACGGAGCTAATGGTGCATTTAAGTCGAAATATCGTTGTTGTTTTTGTGGAACAGTCACTCTTCGTCGAATGTGTACTGGCTTACGAATATTATTTTCTGCGTATCCGAACTAGCACGAAATCTTCGCAATGTTACTTCATGGAACACTCAACGCTGCTAAGAGTGTAACTCTCTCCATATCCCTTAAGCCGCCCCTGGATGCTTCTACCCAAAATAGGATTCAAATGCAGTCTCAGGCTGTTTTACGTTATAAACTTTAACAAGAAACTGCACTCTGCTCTCAATGTATGTCCAACCTTGACTTACACATAATGAGTCTAATCCGCTACACCTCGTAATCTTTTGAATAATGTACATATTCAAGAAAATAGCAATTGCTCTTTGCACAGATAGCGTAATTCAGATTGGAGACGAAATTTTGACGGCCATTTAAAGTCGTTCGTGCCTTCATATGTATTTTCCTCTTTTTCCAATTTTTCCTCATTTCTGAATACTATTAATGTTACCCAGCCGCAATCAGTTGTGTCAGCTATAAGTAAAAATATTTATCTTACTTTTTAGTTACTTTTTCTTGGATAGTATACTGACGCGTTGCGCCTAGACCTAGACAGTAAGATAGTCATCCAAATTTGTGCTAGGAAAAATAGAATCTTATAATTATTTAACTAAGTGTAATGTTTGTTGTAGTCTGAGTTCAAATACCCATCGGGTCATCCAGATTTAATATTTCCTTGCATTCCCTACGGAAATTTGCCAAGATTATCTCTAAGTGAGTAAAAGTTTCTCTCTCCTCCATCCCCACTGAACTGCACTAGGAGCTGTTCTCTAATGACACTGACAGCGACCACACATTACATCACAGCCGTCGTACATTTTCTCGTATACTTTCCTTTGTTCCACATTTAACGTCTTAGTCCTCTCCATTTATTTCATTTTATCTCGAATTAACATGTATATGCCCCATCGAAAATATAACATGCGAGTAAATAAAGAAACACTTCCGTAGTGCTTATGTTTGAAACTTTTGGCATCCTAAAAATCTTATAGTTACATCGTAAAAATCTTATAGTCACATCGACAGAACTGTTTTCTTTTCCCCTTAAAGAGGACTGCAGGAAAAAATGTGTCTCCCAAGATCACGTACATGTAACCGTTTATGCTGGCGAGGTCAGGTGTTCAAAGTTTTACGTCCGTCGCAGGCTGTCAGATAACGTGTCAGTCATTTGGCATAAAATTTGCGTTGTAGAATGGAGCACAACAGTTCTCTAGGATTGCCCCGTGAATAACAGAGACGAGAAATACATCGATCAGTAGAACCTTCTTAGTGACGGCATTAGCTTTAATTTATTGCATACATATTCCGCTGCATCGACAAAAATGCAGCTACGCAAAAGTTCACTAAGTCATAAATTGTAAAGCTCTAAATTAAGCTATGTGAACCAGAAGTCAAGAGACGTGTAACGACAGAACTTTGAAGAGTTTGGACACCGTAGGCCGTGGACAGCAGGCAAACTTACGTCCCAGAAGTATTAAAATGTCAGTCTTAATAAGTCGCATTTTTTTTTCTCATATTCACTTTTAAACTTGAAGTACGTCTCACAGTAAGGTAGTTACATACTACTTTTGGAACGATTTGCGAAGATAGGATACTTAAAGGCTAACTCTGAGGGCACTGCCATTATTTATATTGTTTCTTTTTGCATAAGCTGCACTTGTTTCAAATCAACACATTGAATTATTGACAAAGCATTACGGCTACAAGAACCAGAGACCCTCACAAATTTATTGTGATAGAATATCAGATATGAGTCATACACGAGCTACTCCAAAGTCTGACAGCTTTCCAACGTCAAAAAACATACTTGCCGCAGTTTTCTTGCTGGTTTACTTAGTTAGTAATGCACTTAATTCATGTTCCATGGATCATCTGCACGATAAAGCCTCATAATATGGAATGAATCATTTTACTTTCACATCACAAAGTAATTTCTAAATATGGCTACATGCTGAACACTAAACGTGATAAAAATAACTTATAGGTAGAGCAAGCAAAGCTAAAAAACTTGTATGTATGAAGGACAGTCAAACAGTTTGAAATCAAAGGTCGTAAAATAGTCCATATTGAAACTGAGTTAAAGCGAAAATCCGCAATAGCTGTTTATTGTGTTTTCGCTGTACGGCGACCAGTTCCATGCCCTGGAGGTATACAGAGTGTTACAAAAAGGTACGGCAAAACTTTGAGGAAACATTCCCCACACACAAATAAAGAATAGATGTTATGTGGATATGTGTCCGGAAACGCTTAATTTCCATGTTACAGCTCATTTTAGTTTTGTCAGTATGTACTGTACTTCCTCGATTCACCGCCAGTTGGCCCAGTTGAAGGAAGGTAATGTTGACTTCGGTGCCTTTACAAGTACTACACAACATGTGGTTCATGCACGATGGAGCTCCTGCACATTTCAGTCAAAGTGTTCGTACGCTTCTCAACAACAGATTCGGTGACCGATGGATTGGTAGAGGCAGACCAATTCCATGGCCTCCACGCTCTCCTGACCTCAATCCTCTTGACTTTCATTTATGGGGGCATTTGAAATCTCTTGTCTACGCAACCCCGGTACCAAATATAGAGACTCTTCGTGCTCGCATTGTGGACGCCTGTGATACAATACGCCATTCTCCAGGGCTGCATCAGGGATTCCATGCGACGGAGGGTGGATGAATGTATCCTCGCTAACGGAGGACATTTTGAACATTTCCTGTAACAAAGTGTTTGAAGTCACGCTGGTACGTTCTATTGCTGTGTGTTTCCATTCCATGATTAATGTGATTTGAAGAGAAGTAATAAAATGAGCTCTAACGTGGAAAGTAAGCGTTTCCGGACACATGTCCACATACTATATTTTCTTTCTTTGTGTATGAGGAATGTTTCCTGAAAGTTTGGCCGTACCTTTTTGTAACACCCTGTACATTCAGGTCATATAAAATTAATACTTCATGTACAATGAACTCCAAGGAACAAGTGCGCGTAAAAACATGTTATTCCTTGGTATAACCTTGGATAAAACGGCAGATGGGCATCCGATCCAAACCATGCATGATCATTAGACATCTCCAAAACACAGTCTTATTATACGTGGATTTTCATATGCTGTGCTGGCTCGTCTCTTTACTGTGTTTTGAAAATGCATTAGTGATCATGCATGGTTTGGATCGGATGCCCATCTGCCGTTTCACGCAAGGTTCTACCGAGAAGTGATACGTTTTTACGCGCACTTGTACCTTGGGATTCGTGGTACATGAAGTATTAGCTTTATATGACCTGAAGTATATACTTCCGTAGCGTGAAACAGGTAGTCATACAGTGAAAACACAATAAACAGCTTTCGCGGATGTGAACTTTCACTCAATTTAAATGTGGACTATTTTACTATCTCTGATTTTAAATTGTTTGATCGTCTTTCACTTTATGCTGAATCTGAAGGTATGGGGTGCCACTGCCTATGTTATCTCGCCTCTTACGTTTTGAGGGTAATCTGAACAGCTATTGCTGCATCAGGGTGGTTTTACAGCCCGTCCTGTACGCTGTTCCAGATTGCATATTTCAGCAGGGCAACACCAGGCCACATGTGACAAGAAAAGTGCAAGCGCCTACAAACCGCGTAGCAGAGTATTCCCCAACAGCATATTCAGGCGCACATTGATTCCACTCCACGACGTATAGCCGTTCTAATTGCAGCACATCGTGGAGCTACTGCGCTCTGAAATTCCATAGTCACCTTGTATGTGCAGGGCTGTAAGCCTAATCGTTTGTGTAGTGTCACGTCTGTAATCGGTGGAATAAATTTCTTTATGATTACGTACCGCGATCTTGGTGTTTCACTTTTTCCAAAGAGTAGTGTACATATCTTCATGTTGTGTCCTAACACATGACAGCGGGTAGACAGAGAGTTACAAGTCACTCTTAAATTATTTTTTATTTATTTATTTATTGCCAAATTATAGACCTGTTACCTGATGTTTAAAACAGATCGTACAACTTACAATTTTCGTTTGTCATCTTTTTTACAGTTTTCAATTTTTTTTTGTTTTATCTACAACATTTACAGAGAATAATACTTTCAAAATGACAATAATTTTAGGTTGAAATATAAATAAAATTTTGTTTTTTAGGAAGAATATGAAAAGAAAATAGGATAGAGGAGAGATTTGTTAGTACCATCACCGAATGTGACTGACGGTGAATACCTCGAAATGGTTTCTTTGAGCCATTGACCGCCAGTCACACACACACACACACACACACACACACACACACACACACACACACACACAGGCGCGCGCACGCCCTCAAGTGGTTATTAGTATGGAAATAATGTTGCTTATCCTATTTATTACTAATCCTATGTATTAACTACTTTAGGTGCCCATGCATGTACAGCACTTGGTGTTTTCTTAGCTAGATCACCAGCACTTTTGCTTCTTTAGTGTAACATCTCAGCTTCCTCCTGCTGTTCCTCCTCATTGCCACTATTTTCGCTGTCACTGTGGATATCGCTGTCCATCCTCCGGAGATTTCTGTTACGCTGCACATAGGCATGTCTGTAATGTCATGTGTTCATTTTGAAATACTGTTTGTCAGTGTTTTTAATTGTGCCCATTGTTCTTCGTCTCTTATTGCTGTGTATATATCTATATATATTCTTCAATTACCGAGCAGTTAGGAGTAAAGGCCGAAAGACAACCAATGAAGGCAGGTTGGTTGGTTGGATCAGAGCCAAATCTGTCACAGGCCACCTACAGGAGACGCATATTTTGGGACTCTATAGGATGTTCGTAGTAGGAGCCTCAAAGAGATCAGGTTTCTGATAACCATCAGTTATTTGCAATCAGTCTAACTACTTCATTGAAGTTTCATTCAAGACATTAAAAAACGCAAACGATTGCTCAACAGAAGTCACTGTCTGAGTCCATGGGGTGAGAGCTAATAGAAATACCAATCACTAGCAGCACTAGTACGAACTTTGAGAGCAGCACTCAAAAACAGATTTGTCGGTGACCACCCAAGGCTGGCGACAGGCGCCGCGGAGTTGGCGCCCCCACAGTCTGACAGAGAAAAGTGAGTGCAAAAACATGGTCTTTTAAAAGACTCTGGTGGCACATTATTCCTGTCTGCCTACAATCGACCCTCCAGTGCACCGGCCTTTTTTAGCCTCTGCACTTCCAAAGCGATCCTGGTCAACCACATTGAGATTCCTCCCCTTCTCCTACTCGGTAGGTGTGGATGTTTCTGGCCTTTATATTAGCAGATTCCATATTCAGTAGCAACAGCATCCAGCTGAAACCTAAATGTCACTGCCCTTCCTATGATGGCTAGTAACGACAGTATTATATGTCACTTGCCCGCCCTAGGCCTCCCGTCAGGGGGATCGTTGTTGTAGCTCTCTACCTGTGTAAACCTACTGACGTAGCGGTTCTCAGGGGCAACTATCAAGCTTGCTGCCCCTCCTAAGTCAATCCTTTTTGTAACGATCTTCTACTATGATGCATTACAACAGCTCCTTGGCAGTGGATGGACTTACCAGTTCATTCTCTGAAGTCTCCCCTGGGACAGCTACCCAGAGTGTCTACAATACGCAGGCTGTAACATTATTGTTTACCACCGGTAAACTAAACACTAACACTTCGCCTGTTCTCTGCATTGTCTCTCTGACTTCCTATCCTGGAGTGCCCTTGCTCGCTCCCAACAGCCTTAAATTACCAGTGTATAAGTTAATATATAACACTGCAGGGTGTTCAAGGGAAACTTCTACCATTATTCCTACAAAATAGTGGCAAGTTCGGGTAACGATGCTGGGGGTGGATAGCGATCACGTCCCTTTCTCTACAAAGCAGACCACAAACGCTCAAAATGTTGAAATTTCTTGACTGTGGTTCTCTTGCTCACAAAAAACAATCCCGGACCATGTGAGCTGTGTGAACAGGTGGCCTGTGGTCTTGGAAAACATCACCATTGGGTAACAAACATTGTACCATGAAATGGACCTGATCAGCCAAAATGGTCACGTAATTCTTGGCAGTAATGCGACATCTGATAGTAACCACAGTGCCCATGGAAAACCATGGTCACTGAACCTTCGCCATATTTCATTCTTGGGTTGTAAACGTGGTCAGATGTTGTGAAGAGTGCGAAACAAGAGACTCATTCGACCAAATGACTTACTTCCATTGTTCCACAGCCCAGGTTTTATGGCTTCAGCATCACGTTTTCCTGTTATGGCAATTTGCATGACTCATGAATAGTTTTGGAATTCTGGCTCACCCTGAAATTGACTCCTTATGGAGCTCCCTTTGTGATGTTTTGGTGCTGACAGAGTTTGCGAATGTATCACTCAATTATGGAGTGACTTTTTCTGCTGTCTTCCCCTTATTTTTTGTCAAAATCCTCCACAAAGTCCGTCTGTCACGATCACTCAACATTTATTTCCGTCCCCTTTACCTGTGCGCGGTACAAATCTTCGATAAAATGCCTCTTCAAATACCTAACACTTCAGCTCCCATGTTTACAGAAGCACCCGCTATATGAGCACCAACAATTTGTCTATGTTAGAATTAACTTATATCCAGCATGTGGCACTCATAACTACACAGAACACTGTTCTGACCTCAACTGACACAAAGTATTGAGGACATTGCACTGATGCTGTTCGTGGTCAAAGACAACAGCATAACTTGCCATCTTGGCTATCGTCTGCATTTATGTTCAACCATGCATTTTTCACAGTGTTTCAATATTTTTGTCCAACCCTAGTATATGGCAAGATAGTATGATACCAATTAAGCACTCCGTCTTCAGTCCACAAGTGGCCCATCGGGGCCATCCGACCGCCTTGTCATCCTCAGCTAAGGATGTGGATAGGAGGAGCGTGTGGTCAGCACACCACTCTCCCGGTCATTACGATGGTTTTCTTTGACCGGAGCCGCTACTATTCGGTCGAGTAGCTCCTCAATTGGCATCACGAGGCTGAGTGCACCCCGAAAAATGGCAACAGCACATGGCGACCCGGATGGTCACCCATCCAAATGCCGGCCACGCCCGACAGCGCTTAACTTCGGTGATCTGACGGGAACCGGTGCAACCACAGCGGCAAGGCCGTTGTCGTGATACCATTTAGTGTCTGGTAAATAAACCATGCAATGCAACTCTTCATACAACAGTTCTTTTGCGACCCGGGGAGCTTAGATTATGTTGTGAACAAGAGGCTGAGTTCGGAGAGCGTGGTGGGTGGTCTAGAGGCATATGGTATCTGCAATAACATTTATTTATCCTGCAATGTGTACAGAGTTATACGTATCTTCAAAGCTGCAGTCAGTGACCAGGCGCAAATTCACGTGTCATGAAGAAGTGCTAATGCCTTGTCAGCGAGTCGCGATGTCACCCTGCATGTTAGTGCCATGGCTTCACGCTGTTTTGGCGGCAGCGGAGAGACGGGGGCGTTGTCGCCAAACGACCTGCGATAAAGTGCAGCTCCCGTCTCAGCACTCTCAAAGGCAGCTTCTTGTGTGCTTAGGTGCAGACTGTCGACTGTGGCCCAGGATGCCAGTTGTTGTGAGGGACAGGCCTTGGCCATCCACCATAGATGGACCAAGCCTACAACAGATGCTCATGAGTCGTCAGAAGGGTGCTTGGACGTGCCAGATCTGGTCGGTATGGAGATGGCAGCTTCCAGATCATCTGGGATGATCCATAGTGTAGGAGAGCCGGCCACAAACCAATCTTCTCAAAAGATTGTAATATTCACGGATCTAGTACCACGGACAAAATAGCTCCATGAATGACTGTCTTTCAGCTCTGCTAGCTTTGTTATTGAAAGGTCCGATCCCTTGCCTTTGATTATCGTCTGTACAAATCTCACAGATTTACATAATAGTACGTTGTGCCCATTGCATAGAGTTTTTTGCTTGTGATAGCTAAATTACATTGATTTTCCCTGAGCTTCCTAATTCTACATCTTTATTCTTAAGTTGTGGTTTACCGAACCTTCCTTACAGTTATGCTACATTATTCTTATTTCCGTTTCCACGAGTTATACTAGTTTTACAGTTTTTCTTAGTCTATGTTTCTCGGGTTATGTTAACAATTCGACAAGTGTCTGATGCCTCAATAGGTCAGGTGAATACAAACTTGTATGTCTGAAACAAAAGTAAAGTGTGCAAACTGTTATCTAAAACACGGGAAGACTCTTGCTCGTAATGCTTATGATTACCACGTTTCAGCATTGGTTCTCTTGATATAGCTCGATATGTTGCAACATTTGCCCAGTGGAAATTATGCCTTGCTGAGACGCTATCAGTGTGTCTAAAGAGTGTATAAGATCAATATACAGGGTGCTTTAAAGGTAAGTTTGCGTTGACAGTACTGTCAACGGTTTTTTCTGGCCAATGCAAAACAAACTGAGTTATTTAGAATACAGTCAGAAACTTGAGTGTAGATAGGAGGCTGAAGTTTACTCCAGCCATCTCACAAGTCGTGCCTTTCACCAAATAGCACTATTATGTAACTCGAACTTGCCCTGAAGTTTTTCATTCTTACAGCAGTTTATGATCACTGTTCCAGTGCAGACAACTGAGTATATCTGATGCGCTCCCATCGCCTGAAAATGAGACTACGGTACCAATATTTCAATCTGATATTCCGCTGACTATATTTTCCCCAGAAACAGTTACACTTCGCATTTCTGTGCGGCAGTCTGCACTCCTCTGGGTGAAAGATGACATTTTCCTTCAAACCTCTCCTTTAGTGGCGTAACAGCACGAGCGTCTTCATGCTCAGAAATTATTAACACCTCTCGTGTCTTCACTTGTACCCGTTTAACCATCATCATCCATCTTACAGTTCGAAATGAACCATATAACATGGATACTGCACGCAGGTGGACTAGTATGTACAACTTTGCTCTGTCCATATTTACTTCCATTGTTCCTATGTCGTAAAATATTGCTAAGTTCTTTTCTGACACCTCCATCATGTGCGTGACTCCGCTGGAAAGTATTTTTACCGCATGACTGACTGCTTCCTGCAACGACCTCACTCCAGTTCTCATATCGTTGACTCTATCTGCTAATACTGACCTTACGACTTATCTTAGAAGAAAGATTAAGAAAAGGCAAACCTACGTTTCTAGCATTTGTAGACTTAGAGAAAGCTTTTGACAATGTTGACTGGAATACTCTTTTTCAAATTCTAAAGGTGGCAGGGGTAAAATACAGGGAGCGAAAGGCTATTTATAATTTGTACAGAAACCAGATGGCAGTAATAAGAGTCGAGGGGCATGAAAGGGAAGCAGTGGTTGGGAAAGGAGTGAGACAGGGTTGTAGCCTCTCCCCGATGTTATTCAATCTGTATATTGAGCAAGCAGTAAAGGAAACAAAACAAAAATTCGGAGTAGGTATTAAAATTCATGGAGACGAAGTAAAAACTTTGAGGTTCGCCGATGACATTGTAATTCTGTCAGAGACGGCAAAGGACTTGGAAGAGCAGTTGAACGGAATGGACAGTGTCTTGAAAGGAGGATATAAGATGAACATTAACAAAAGCAAAACGAGGATAATGGAATGTAGTCAAATTAAATCGGGTGATGCTGAGGGAATTAGATTAGGAAATGAGGCACTTAAAGTAGTAAAGGAGTTTTGCTATTTAGGAAGTAAAATAACTGATGATGGTCGAAGTAGAGAGGATATAAAATGTAGACTGGCAATGGCAAGGAAGGCGTTTCTGAAGAAGAGAAATTTGTTAACATCGAATATAGATTTATGTATCAGGAAGTCGTTTCTGAAAGTATTTGTTTGGAGTGTAGCCATGTATGGAAGTGAAACATGGACGATAACTAGTTTGGACAAGAAGAGAATAGAAGCTTTCGAAATGTGGTGCTACAGAAGAATACTGAAGATAAGGTAGATAGATCACGTAACTAATGAGGAGGTATTGAATAGGATTGGGGAGAAGAGAAGTTTGTGGCACAACTTGACTAGAAGAAGGGATCGGTTGGTAGGACATGTTTTGAGGCATCAAGGGATCACAAATTTAGCATTGGAGGGCAGCGTGGAGGGTAAAAATCGTAGAGGGAGACCGAGAGATGAGTACACTAAGCAGATTCAGAAGGATGTAGGTTGCAGTAGGTACTGGGAGATGAAGCAGCTTGCACAGGATAGAGTAGCATGGAGAGCTGCATCAAACCAGTCTCAGGACTGAAGACAACAACAACATCTGCTAATTCACGTAACAGCTTGGCTAGTGTTAGTTTGCTGCCCAGTAGGCTCAATCGTTTATGCATTTCCACCTAATTGCTGCTCTCTGTTTCAATTGTATCCTGTTTGTACTAGGCTAACTCCATGGTTAACTCACATACTATTTTAGTTTTATTGAGAACGTCGTGCTCTAAATTCGACAGCTCCGTGGTATGCCACACTACTATGGTTTCGGCAGTGTCTCCCATCGTTTACACTTTCCTAATCGTGATAATAAGCTCCTGGATATCTTCGTTATCCACCATTCCAAACACTGTATATAAGGACTTCTCCGCTTGCGTTCAACCATACTATTTTCCCACAAACTAGTGTCCTTGGTACAACGTCCCTGATTTGCGTCAGTTGAGCTCTGTTTTCCATGTGATGGCCTCAATTCCTTGTACTCACGCCTGCAACTCGGTGAGAATTTTGTTACTCTGCAGTTCCTTGTGTTATTCTATGGATGCATCATGCAGTCTGCCAATTTCGTTTCTTGTCTTCCGCACAGCAGCTGTCAACCTCAATGTCCACTGAGACCGAATCAACATACATCCAGATGCCGTGAAATAACACCTATTATTCTAACGGATGAATGCGAACCGTATGCAATGCTCCTTTGTTAATGATGTGCAGCAACATCAAGCTTGCCATAATCTATAAGGCTATTACTGATGACCCATCACTGGAGGAAAAGAGCTTTCGTCCTTCTCTCCTCCTTCGAAAATTCACAAACAAAACAAAATAACTAAGAAACACAATGTAACCAATGTACAGTTGTAAGCTACTATGGTAGCTAGTACAAATTCAGAATACTCTCGAACAAGAATAGAAAAACGTATGCATTAAACAGCTCTTATACACAATACAACTAAACTCAAATACTACTATGATTGCATGACCATGATGCATAGGGTACACTTTGCACATTTTGCTTGTCCACTGGTATATGGTCTTTGACATTTTTAATCGTTTTCTTGCTTCTTGACCCTCTCATTGAGGCTTGTGTTAAGCATCCACCGTTCCTCTAAAAGGTTTAACCCCATCTACATGAAAAATAGACGATTAAGTTGGAAAGTGCACTTTAACGTTTCCCTTAGGATTGTCGGGATTAGTCTAATACCTGCTAACCCACCAATTTGTGGCAATTTTCCCATGTGTTGTGTGGACTGTTCCTGTCGATCCAAAGATTTAGTACTTTATGCCATACCTACCATATTGTTTTTGCAAATTTTTCAAGCGGTTAACAGCTTGGTCCTAGTTTAGGAATCGTGACATTAAAGAGCGATGGCGTTTTTCTACCATACACCACCTCAAAAGGTAAGAGACCCAGACTGATATGTTCTTTAGAGTTACATGCACAAACTAAGTACTGTAAATATGTATCCCAAACCTTTTGATAGCTGTTGACATAACAACTCAATATTTTACAGATGGCCCAAAAAATTCACTGTGTTATGCCATGAGTTTGTGGATGGAACAGGCTTGTCCATAACTTCTGGACATGAAGTGCATGATACAACTGCTTGGTGCAAAATCTGTACCCTGCCCAGTAAGTAAGGTATCAGGCACCTCAAATCCAGGTATATAGCTATTAACTGAACTGAAGCCTGGGCTACTGTACTAGCCTGCTAATCAGGGATTATCACCATTGCCAAGAACCCCGGAAAATGATCTATAATTGTCAGTACATATTTATCCCTAGCCAGTTTTCTATTAAGTGGTCCTAAAAATCAAGTCAAATCACATGAAAGGGTTTTAATGCATCTGGTAGGCATTGTAAATGAGTTTTTTGGTGACCAAAATAAGCTTTCTGTGCACAAGGTACACAGTCCTTCACTTATTGCTTGATATCATGTTTTCTTGTTCTTCACCAGAATATTTACACTACATATCTGCCCATTGTTAAACATCCTCCATGAGATGACAACACATCATCATGTACTTGTCACAACACTTCGCCCTTGAGCACCACCAGAATCACTATGTGTGGTCCACATTCCGTCTTTCTTCATAGGAATCCCTATCACAAACTTTGGTAGTGACCTGAGAGCATGACAGCGTTCATTGTCCACTTGTGTTCTCTGGAGCTGTGTTATACTTTCGCCTAGTGCGTTCAGCATTGCAACTTTCCTTCCTCATTTGTAGTTAACTTCATAATCAAACTCATTTGAGTGCCCATCTTGTTAACCTACTCAACAGGTCCTTCATCCCCATCAACCTTTTTATGATGCATGGTCTGCAACGACCTTAAACTCCTGTCCTGTAAATCCCCACGAATGTTCGCTATTTCATTTCTCACTGCCAACATTTCGTTTTTTTTTGTAGTGGAGTAGTTATGCTTTGTTCAGTTGTCTTCACATGTACATTACTCAATGTTCATGCTGATTGACATTCTGGCTCAATATACAGCTAACAGTCATTACTGGCGTCACATGAGAGGACAGATTCCTTCTCAAAAGCAGGAAAGACTAGTAATGGATCAGACACTAATGCTGTCTTCAATTCTTCAAATGCTGTTTGACAAAATTTTCAGATATTCAACACACAATTTTCATGTCGCAGGAAATCAGAATGATTCAGCGAACATTTTTGGGTAATACTCCATGTGATCTGATCACTGGGAGTTTTGACTACCTCATTGATATGGAGATGATCGCAAGAGGGCTGGAACGTTCTTAATCGACTGTACAGACACCTGCAAGAAACGAACTGCATGAGATATATCTTGTGTAAGTGCCCAAAGATGCCCAACCAGCAAAGCAGCGGCCCTAGATAGACACGTTTGTAGATCACCTGTCACCCAGCGCCCAAAAGATCCTCTCCGCCTGAAGTATCACCCTCACACAATAATACCTCGTTGATTGGCGAACATGGTGTCTTGTTCACTGTGAATAGACCCAGGGTTAAGTGGGAGGGGACAGGAGGGGGGGTATTTTTTCCTCTTTAAGCAGCTATTTAATTTAACCTAGAGATCTATTGACAACGTATGCGCATTTACTGGGCTTCAGAATCACATTTCAGTCCTGCCTTTACGCCAAAGCTGATGCTCTCGTATGCGGCTTCAGTGGTCCTGGGATCATTATGGCTGCTGCGTCTATAGGGATGACTTCTGGGAACGTTATTTGGGACTTTTTGTAGTCTTATAGACATGAGTATTATCTGACGCACAATAATGCCCATCTGCACAGCGCTGGCCAGCTGGACGGTTACTTGTAACATCAGGATATCACGTATCAGGAGTGGCCAGTTTGGTATCCAACTTTAAATTTGATAACCATATATGAGGAGCTCTGTGTCAAAAGACTGCAACCCTAACACAGAAACCACGTGTCCTCCAATGTGAACCGTTATTACAAGCCATGTTGGACGCCCAGTAACAGGTACAGAGAGATGTTGCGCTTCCATATCACCATCTGATTGCATCCCATCCGATATTTACTTTACCGTCGACGACCCATCACACATGCAAAGTGTCACCTACGGTCCAAGGATTGTTTTCTGGTTTACTTCGTATCCACATCATTATGTCACGCTTCACAATGTCGCCAAGGGACGTATTACTATACATGTTGTTGCTTTTCCATAATAGGATCTAGATAATTTCCAGACTAATAGATATCAATCTACAATGGCAAAAACACGAAAAGCACAGTATCCTAGGAAAGCAATTAAGACAGTTTGCAGTTGATCATAATTATGGTATAACTTGTGATCAGTAAGATATAAGTAGAAAATGTCAGAAAATGAACAGCAATGCATATAGCACATAGCAATATGTTGTTTTGCAAATCGTATTGTAGGTTGTCGAAATATAGTTGCTAATCATTCTACCTAAGAGATTTTCTATGATTGCTAAAAGGCTCGAAAGTGAAAACAAATAAGAAATGCGAAAAACCAGAAATTTCATTCAGCTCAACATCAAACAGCTGAAAGGATTCTAAATTTGAGATCACGTTGCATTACAGGAAGCCCCTCGAAAGACGCATGACATACGAGCTCTGTGTGGTACAGTTGCCCCAAGAGACTTTTGATGCCTACGTTTTTGATACCACTCTGTCTGGTATGTAAGATACGTCATAACATCGTAGCCAGCCATAATTTGACCTGTTCAAGGGGCCGAGCTAGGTAACGCAGTTTTTAGGACACTGTATTTGTTTCTGGGGAGGAGCGATGTTCAAATCCCCATCCAGAAAACCAGGTTAGGTATTTCCAGACCATCTGTAAACTACCTATTTCTGTCTTATCGCCTTTCCCAGCCGAGATAATAATTCATCTCCACTGATATAGTAGTCCACGTAACATTATATCCTATCCTTGCTTCCAGAACAGGATTTAATTACAGCGAACACCGATTCGGTGTCCTTCATTCCTTGGGAGGCGAAATGTATCAGAAAGTTGATGAGATTAAATGTCGTGAGGTACTCGTAAATAAATTGCCACGACACGCAGGATTTTCACAGTATCTGTTTTGTTTGTGAGACATACGACAGAAATAAACCCATGGAAATACAATAAAATGTCAATTACCCGTCCATCAACCGCCTCCCCACACCCAAATCATGATTACATTTAGTATTCTATCATGTTGTCACAATTATAGCGACTGTCGCGGATTCACGGTAATTGTAATTTCTGTCACGTTATTTTAGAATAACTGATAATTATAACTAATGACAACTCTGATTACCAGGCATACTCTATCAAAATTCTGATGGTTCATCCAGTATTGTGCGTAATAACGTAATCGAACAGTTTCGCAGATAATATGCTGAAATGCAACTATACGGACAGCTCATGAATACTATTACGGTTTTAGCTTTCCTGTCACCTTCAGTTTTTTTCCGTTACCTGTTTAGCTTTACTTCATCACTTCATACGTAGCGCTCAACTGACGGCAGTACGTTCCAAGAGAACGAGCGCCAGCGGAAACCATGGTGCCGAATGTCATGTGAACTCAATACACATTACATCAAGATTCTAGCCGATTACAATCAACGTACTTCAAATTATCTCGAGCATCGTTCTCAATTACTTTGATGTAGAAGAGACACGAAACTCAAATCTGCCTACTTTTTCACTTCAGGGATATCGCGGTGAGCGTGTCTTTCACGGCTGAAACTCCAAACTGTATTATTCTCCAACAATAAGGACCTAATATTGATTCAACGGGACTCAAAAGTATGTTATCAATGGCGAGATTCTTATTTTGCCAGAATGCCTATTAACATTGCCCATTATGGCGATCTGTCACTATTTAAAGCGTCATGAATTCTAACTGACTGTTACTGCAATAATGCTCAAGAGTTCGTCGAGCGAGTGTTTCCAAGTCATTTTATTCGTGGATGAATTACTTTTCCTTAGGAATGTTTTGACAATAGTCACTCACAAAAAAAGAATTTCTAGAAAACAGGAATTCGTTAACATCGAAGGCATTTGTCGGGAGTGTAGCCTTACATAGAAAATGAAGAATGTGAATACTATACAGTAGGAAAACTTTGTGTGTTTCTTTCTCAGGTAAAAACTGAAAAATTTATTAAAAATATAATAATTTTTTAATTATTGAAAATTTATTTTCATGTTTCTATGTAATCTATGTAAATGATGTAAAAATCAATTATGTCATATTTTTGTTTGCGTATATAAGCATGATTATTTTGTATGTATAGTATTAAAGATTTTCTAAAAATCAGTTTCATTTAAAAGAGGTCAGGTAGAACAACAACCATTATTTATAAATATTTAATTTTGTTCCAAAATAAATTTTTTCACAAAAATAAATAGGGGGTGATGTAGCGAAACACGCACTGTATCGCTTGTGAGATTCATAGGCGAGCGAGCGTGCAGGGACTTACCCCAGTTCACTGTTAGCAGCGCAACGTCACCATAACGCGTCTGCGCGTAGCGCACAAGTATTGCATCGTAATTAAGAACAAAATTAAAAGTCAAAATTGATTTTTCAAACTTTGTCAGGATATACTTTAATGAAATAACGTTTTAAATGTCAAGTCTTAGAGTGATTAAACCAGTGGTCTTCATAAATTCGTCGTTTTAAGAAAAAAATAAGTGGCGCTAAATAATAAATCTAGAAATCCATAAATAACGCAACAATTTATGTCAAAATCAATTGGTAGAAGTCAAAACTTGATTAAATAAAAATTGTGGTCAGAATTTTTTAAAAAAATGGTCCAAATGGCTTTAAGCACTATGCCACTTAACATCTGAGGTCATCAGTCCTCTATAATTAGAACTACTTAAACCGAACACACATCCATGCTCGAGGCAGGATTCGAACCTGCGACCGTAGCAGCAGCGCGGTTTCAGACTGAGGCGCCTCGAACCGCTCGGCCACAGCGGCCAGCTCAGAATCCACGTTTTAATGAAAAATTGAAGGCACTAAATATTAGACTTAGAAATGTAAAAAATTGTATAATGCTCCAGTTCAACCTAAAAATAATAACTAAGTGACCACATTAATCTCCCTCTAATAATTTTCGAGTATTTTAAAGAAAAGTAAATTTGTAACTAAAACATCCCCATTTGTAATAGATTAAGTATCTGTAGTTTTAATGCTAGAATATTTTGGTTAAAGCATATCATAAAACCTATTAAATGATGGAGCGCTACAAATATTAGGACCGTATTGTTAATAACTACCAATACAAGGTCTCTTAAAGTTATAGTTCAGGGGTAACGATCTACTGTCAGTTCAACTCTAAAAATTCTAGAAGGCAAAGTTTTTATGCAAGCAACTGAAACATTTTCTATGATTTCAACCAACTTTCCTACATGCATGTTATAATTAAGAAGATTCTAAATTAATTATTAACTTCGTAATTTAATATTGTGTGTACAAGAACGTGACCGTTTAGAGACAGCTGCCGTACACATAAGATGGATGACAGCAGATGTTCCCTCGGCCATCCGCTGCACCAAATACACTCCTGGAAATGGAAAAAAGAACACATTGACACCGGTGTGTCAGACCCACCATACTTGCTCCGGACACTGCGAGAGGGCTGTACAAGCAATGATCACACGCACGGCACAGCGGACACACCAGGAACCGCGGTGTTGGCCGTCGAATGGCGCTAGCTGCGCAGCATTTGTGCACCGCCGCCGTCAGTGTCACCCAATTTGCCGTGGCATACGGAGCTCCATCGCAGTCTTTAACACTGGTAGCATGCCGCGACAGCGTGGACGTGAACCGTATGTGCAGTTGACGGACTTTGAGCGAGGGCGTATAGTGGGCATGCGGGAGGCCGGGTGGACGTACCGCCGAATTGCTCAACACGTGGGGCGTGAGGTCTCCACAGTACATCGATGTTGTCGCCAGTGGTCGGCGGAAGGTGCACGTGCCCGTCGACCTGGGACCGGACCGCAGCGACGCACGGATGCACGCCAAGACCGTAGGATCCTACGCAGTGCCGTAGGGGACCGCACCGCCACTTCCCAGCAAATTAGGGATACTGTTGCTCCTGGGGTATCGCCGAGGACCATTCGCAACCGTCTCCATGAAGCTGGGCTACGGTCCTGCACACCGTTAGGCCGTCTTCCGCTCACGCCCCAACATCGTGCAGCCCACCTCCAGTGGTGTCGCGACAGGCGTGAATGGAGGGACGAATGGAGACGTGTCGTCTTCAGCGATGAGAGTCGCTTCTGCCTTGGTGCCAATGATGGTCGTATGCGTGTTTGGCGCCGTGCAGGTGAGCGCCACAATCAGGACTGCATACGATCGAGGCACACAGGGCCAACACCCGGCATCATGGTGTGGGGAGCGATCTCCTACACTGGCCGTACACCTCTGGTGATCGTTGAGGGGACACTGAATAGTGCACGGAACATCCAAACCGTCATCGAACCCATCGTTCTACCATTCCTAGACCGGCAAGGGAACTTGCTGTTCCAACAGGACAATGCACGTCCGCATGTATCCCGTGCCACCCAACGTGCTGTAGAAGGTGTAAGTCAACTACCCTGGCCAGCAAGATCTCCGGATCTGTCCCCCATTGAGCATGTTTGGGACTGGATGAAGCGTCGTCTCACGCGGTCTGCACGTTCAGCACGAACGCTGGTCCAACTGAGGCGCCAGGTGGAAATGGCATGGCAAGCCGTTCCACAGGACTACATCCAGCATCTCTATGATCGTCTCCATGGAAGAATAGCAGCCTGCATTGCTGCGAAAGGTGGATATACACTGTACTAGTGCCGACATTGTGCATGCTCTGTTGCCTGTGTCTATGTGCCTGTGGTTCTGTCAGTGTGATCATGTGATGTATCTGACCCCAGGAATGTGTCAATAAAGTTTCCCCTTCCTGGGACAATGAATTCACGGTGTTCTTATTTCAATTTCCAGGAGTGTATATAAATACAGCCCGAGAGGCAAGAGGAAACTTCAGTTCGCACCCAGCCACTGTAAGATACGCGCCTGTGAAACAGGGTGCCCGCTGCCTCGAATGTCGTCAGAGACGGACTCTGACAAAAACGCGTTATTTTCAGTAACGATAAATAGAGAACTGATATCTGATATTACATGCGCTCGATGTATTAAGGTACTGAGAACACCGGCTGTTTGTGCTGGGTGATGGCAGCTTGACGCCTGGAGATACAGATCTATGTGAGTCGGTTTCCTGTACACAGAATGTCCTAATGACCCATCATTTTTACGGCGTACTAGCACGTCTAGAAATGGTAAAGTGCTATCTTTTTCTATCTCCATCGTGAATTTGATATTCTCATGAAACGAGTTCAAGTGATGAAGGAATTTATCCAGTTCCTGTCTGCCATGAGGCCGTACAACAAAAGTATCATCTACGTACCGCCAGAAGACCGTAGGCTTTAAAACAGCAGACTCAAGTGCTTTCTCCTCAAAGTCCTCCATAAAGAGATTAGCTACCACAGGGTACAAAGGGCTCCCTATGGCTACGCCGTCTGTTTGTTCAAAGAATTCGTCATTGAATAAAAAGTGCTTTGAGGAAAGTATAAGTTCAAACAAGGCCGTCATTTCTGCACTAATAAGTTACCAATAAGATGTAACGATTCCATTAAAGGCACTTTGGTAAAAAGTGAGACCACATCGAAGCTGACTAATAAATCTGAGCTGCTAAGCTTAACTTCTACAAGCGACTGACAAAATCCTCGGAATTAAGTATATGGTGGCAACACTTACCCCATACGGCCTAAGTAGTGAGGCCAGATATTTTGCTATAGAATAGGTCGCAGCACCAATATTACTCACTATTAATATTACTCGCTCACAGTGTGCCCACAACTGAAAAGAGCGTCTTGATTCGATCGACGGGAATACTAGAGGCCCTGCGCAAAACGTATGTGAAAAGCGTCGTCGGAATTTCACAGTGGTTTCCATTTCGCGACCAGTCGTTCGTCACGTTCCGAATAACCATCGTATATGACACGGCGGATGATGTATATTGTTCTACGAAGCTGTTTGCACACGATGCTATGGTGTACAAGGACATGGCACCATTGGAAACTGGTTACCAGATTTTAAAAGATTCCAGATGATTTGCGCCTTGTATAAATATATGCACCTGGCTCTAAATGTGTATAAGGAACTGTAATATGATAAATAGGCGAAGAGGTTCAATATTGTTTGAATGCACAATCGGCGCTAGGGCAATGGAATAAGTTGGAATAAGTCACAACTGTAAAGTTCTAGAAGTATCTCTGAGGAGCGATTTAAGGTGGAGAGAGCTGATTAATCTAGTCTTGGGGGACGCAGTTGCCAGACTCAGATTTATTGTAAGAATCCTAAGGAAGTGCGACTGACTCATGAAAGAAAAAATGGTAGGAAGTGATATTAGAGTTAAACATCCTGTCAACAACGCACGAACGAGGTCACTTCAAACCTTTATCATCCTGCCAAATAATAGTCTTATCTTTTGAGAAGAAGTCTTCATTGTCTTCTGAGAAGAAAGTTCCGTGCGTAACAAAACCCTTTATTCTGGCAAACTGCAGTAAAATTTACAATATAATTCAAGAGTGTTGTTCAACTGCTTGTACTTTTTAAATTGTTTGTGTCGATATTGACTATGGTATTTTTCACGTTGCCTTGTGTAATTGCTGTTAATTGTGATGTTACTTGAACTTAATAATTATCTTCCCTGCTTAGGGATTTTGATCTTTTGGATGAAGTGGTTATAGTGACAGTGAACATTATTTTGAGGGCAACTTTCTCAGTCATCACCGCTTTACGTGTTGCAATTAGTAACTCAATTTTACTTTAAATGATTCTAAAGTTATCCATGTAAAGTAATTTAACTATCCAAAATCTTATTACTTTCAAATTCAAATGAGCTCTATCGCGCGTAATGGGCCTTTGTCACCTACGTCTGTTTCATTAATTGTTTCCTAAGTTCAGTTTCATCACAACTCAGTTTCATAACTATATTGTCCTTAAACGAACTGGCGACCGTAATATTTCAGATAATAATTGAAATTTCGCTCAAATTCAGTGTCATTCCCATTAACAAATTCTACGAACTAATAAAAATTAATTAACATTACTTAAGTTTATTAGAGCAGCATATTCCTTTCATTGTAACGAGCAGTAATTTTACTACGCCTTAGTCTTCAAATGGATATTTAAAATACTGATTCTTTATATTTACGCAAATTAGAAATGTTTCTTTATTTAGCACAGTCATTCCTTAAGTTTCATGTTTTACTTACACTGACTACTAGAATGTGTTCATTTATAGATTAACTGTGTTAGAGAACGTTAGTGGTATAGAACCAAGCAGCCTTGTCTTTCGCTAACTCGTGTTTACGAACAGCAAGGGTGCAGTCGTTGACTGCGCGGAGCAAATAATACGCCAGAGCTGTTTCATCTCAGTCAATTGCCAAGCCAAACACGGTGCGCGCTGGGACGCAGGTCCCCGGATTTCCCCAGAGAGGCATCCAAGCTTGAGTATTGCGGTAGTCTCGGGAAATCACGGGATGCCGTTTCGGAAATCCCATCACTACTTAAAGCTACTGTTTCCTTTCTTTGCAGTGGGTGAGTCAACTATCGCCGGCGATGATACGACTCTATTGCTGCAGCTGGAGAGAAAACCGCTAGCAGTCCCTCTTCTATTCTACTGAAACTGTTTACAGACTCACGTACAGAAATGAGAGCGAAAACACAGGTGCTACTGGAAGTGAAGTGAATGAGGGCGTGGCATAATAGATGCTTCCATACAAAGCTAGCACACTGACCCGACATGGATCACATTCTCTGGTCAAACAAAGGACTCGTATTCAGGATGGGGAGAAGGTCACATAGTCGTCTAATAATCCGGAATTAAGGATTCCATAAAAATGTTCAAATGTGTGTGAAATCTTATGGGACTTAACTGCTAAGGACATCAGTCACTAAGCTTACACACTACTTAACCTAAATTATCCTAAGGACGAACACACACACCCATGCCCGAGGGAGGACTCGAACCTCCGCCGGGACCAAGGATTCCATAAGTTTCCTTTATAATTTATGTTCATATGGCTCTGAGCACTATGGGACTTAACATCTATGGTCATTAGTCCCCTAGAACATAGAACTACTTAAACCTAACTAACCTAAGGACAGCACACACAACACCCAGTCATCACGAGGCAATAATTTATGTGAATTCCAGGACGACCCCTTAAAATGATCACTGCCACATTTCTATTCCATTTACCTCCGTTTCGTGTTTGTACTCCGTATCTAACAACCTCGACGCCAAAGTCTGGATCGAATCACATTTGCACACTGTTCTTTCCTTTACATTTGCACACTATGTTCTTTCCTTGTTTTTTTATTTTGTTTTCCTATTTACCTTTCTTTCTGGAAAAACTTACTCCCAGATCGATGCAATGTGTAACAATAACACCTTATCCGCTTTCTGAGAGAAACGCCTCACTCAGTGTAGAGAGATGCTGACTTAGCTTTACCGGCAAGCAAATGGAAAGTTGCGATGCTTAAAATGGGAGCCTTAAACCATCGCTACAGTTGTGATGTCAGCTGAAAGTCTGTGTAATGTTACACTATGAAATAATGTCTGTATCTGACAGAACATTATAACCACCTACCAAACGGCTGGTACGTAAACCTTTGGCACGGATAACAGCGGCGACGCGTCGGGGCATGAAGCCTTGGTAAGTCACTGGAGGGCGTTGGCACCACATCTGGACACACATGTCACCTAATACCCGTAAATTCCGGGGAAGGGAGGCAATGAGCTCTGACGCCACGTTGGATGTGCCACTGCTGTGTACGGACGCAGGAGGAGCTGGCCACTGTTCGCGAACAGTTGAACGCGTTGATGGCCGCGGTCAGCCGTCTTCAGGCTGCTGCCTCGGGATGTAGCGGCAGTGGGGAGTCTGGTGCGTCGCATGGTACACCCCACGTGTTACATGCTTCACCCATTGTCCCTGCTGTCGAGACATCTTCGCGGGAACCAGGTGCGGTTGGGCCACCCTCTCCCCAAGGGGAGTGGCGAGTTCAGCGGCGCACGAGGCGGAGGGTGAATGTGGAAGCTGGCAGTCTGGCATCGCCCGCTCTGCCTGTGAGTGGACATGTGGCCGCTCCTTCGGCAGGGTCCGAGCAGGCACAGGGGGGGGGGGGGGGGGGGGAGGGGTTTATTAGCTCCAACGTTAGGCGGGTGATGGAGCCCCTTAGGGAAATAGCGGAAAGGTCGGGGAAGAAGGCCAGTGTTCACTCTGTCTGCTTGCCGGGGGGTCTCATCCGAGATGTGGAGGAGGCCCTACCGGCGGCGATAGAGAGCACTGGGTGCACCCGACTGCAAATTGTTGCTCATGTCGGCACCAATGACTCCTGCCGTCTGAGTTCAGAGGTCATCCTCAGTTCTTACAGGCGGTTGGCGGAATTGGTGAAGAAGAAAAACATCGCTCGGGGGTGAAATCTGAGCTAACTATTTGTGGTATCGTTCCCAGAACCGATCGCGGTCCTCTGGTTTAGAACCGATCGCGGTCCTCTTTTTTGGAGCCAAGTAGAAGGCTAAAACCAGAGGCTCAGACGATTCTGCGGAGATCTGGGGTGCAAATTATCGACCTCCTCTATCGGGTGAAGAAATGTAGGGTACCCCTGAATAGGTCAGGCGTGCACTACACGCAGGAAGCAACTACAATGGTAGCAGAGTACGTGTGGAGTGCACAAGTGGGTTTTTTAGGTTAGAGGTTTCCCTCCCTAGGCCCGACAAGACGTCTCCTGAGACGCTGCAAGGTAGGAGTAGGCAACATGCAACAGGGAATAACAATATTAATGTGCTAATAGTAAACTGCAGGAGCGTCTATAGAAAGGTCCCAGAACTGCTCTCATTAATAAACGGTCACAATACCCACACAGTACTAGGGACAGAAAGTTGGCTGAAACCAGACGTAAACAGTAATGAAATCCAAAACTCAGATTGGAATGTATACCGCAGAGACAGGCTGGACAGTGAAGGGGGAGGCGTGTTTATAGCGATAAGAAGTGCAATAGTATCGAAGGAAATTGACGGAGATTCGAATTGTGAAATGATTTGGGTGAAGGTCACGGTTAAAGCAGGCTCAGACATGGTAATTGGATGTCTCTATAGGCCCCCGGGCTCAGCAGCTGTTGTGGCTCAGCACCTGAAGAATAATTTGGAAAATATTTCGAGTAGATTTCCCCACCGTGTTATAGTTCTGGGTGGAGATTTTAATTTGCCGGATATAGACTGGGAGACTCAAACGTTCATAACGGGTGGCAGGGACAAAGAATCCAGTGAAATTTTTTAAGTGCTTTATCTGAAAACTACCTTGAGCAGTTAAACAGAGAACCGACTCGTGGCGATAACATATTAGACCTTCTGGTGACAAACAGACCCGAACTATTTCAAACAGTTAACGCAGAACAGGGAATCAGCGATCATAAAGCGGTTACTGCATCAATGATTTCAGCCGTAAATAGAAATATTAAAAAAGGTAGGAAGATTTTTCTGTTTAGCAAAAGTGACAAAAAGCTGATTACAGAGTACCTGACGGCTCAACACAAAAGTTTTGTCCCATGTACAGATAGTGTTGAGGACCAGTGAACAAAGTTCAGAACCATCGTACAATATGCGTTAGATGAGTATGTGCCAAGCAAGATCGTAAGAGATGGAAAAGAGCCACCGTGGTACAACAACCGAGTTAGAAAACTGCTGCGGAAGAAAAGGGAACTTCACACCAAACATAAACATAGCCAAAGCCTTGCAGACAAACAAAAATTACGCGAAGCGAAATGTAGTGTGAGGAGGGCTATGCGAGAGGCTATCAATGAATTCGAAAGTAAAGTTCTGTGTACTGACTTGGCAGAAAATCCTAAGAAATTTTGGTCCTATGTCAAAGCGGTAGGTGGATCAAAACAAAATGTCCAGACACTCTGTGACCAAAATGGTACTGAAACAGAGGATGACAGACTAAAGGCCGAATTACTAAATGTCTTTTTGCAAAGCTGTTTCGCAGAGGAAGAGTGCACTGTAGTTCCTTCTCTAGATTGTCGCACAGATGACAAAATGGTAGATATCGAAATAAACGACAGAGGGATAGAGAAACAATTAAAATCGCTCAAAAGGCGAAAGGCCGCTGGACCTGATGTGATACTAGTTCGATTTTACACAGAGCACGCGAAGGAACCTGCCCCCCTTCTTGCAGCGATGTACCGCAGATCTCTAGATGAGCGTAGCGTTCCAAAGGATTGGAAAAGGGCATAGGTCATCCCCGTTTTATCAAGAAGGGGCGTCGAACGCATGTGCAGAACTATAGAGCTATATCTCTAACGTCAATCAGTTGTAGAATTTTGGAACACGTATTATGTTCGAGTATAATGACTTTTCTGGAAACTAGAAATCTACTCTGTACGAATCAGCATGGGTTTCGAAAAAGACGATCGTGTGAAACCCAGCTCGCGCTATTCGTCCACGAGCCTCAGAGGGCCATAGACACGGGTTCACAGGTAGATGCCGTGTTTCTTGACTTCCTCAAGGCGTTCGAAACAGTTCCCCACATTTGTTTAATGAACAAAGTAAGAGCAGATGGACTATCGGACCAATTGTGTGATTGGATTGAAGAGTTCCTAGATAACAGAAAGCAGAATGTCACTCTCAATGGAGAGAAGTCTTCCGAAGTAAGAGTGATTTCAGGTGTGCCGCAGGGGAGTATCGTAGGACCGTTTGTATTCACAATATACATAAATGACCTTGTGGATGACATCGGAAGTGCACTGAGGCTTTTTGCAGATCATGCTGTGGTATATCGAGAGGTTGTAACAATGGAAAATTGTACTCAAATGGAGAAGGATCTGCAGCGAATTGACGTATGGTGCAGGGAATGGCAACTGAATCTCAATGTAGACAAGTGTAATGTGCTGCGAATACATAGAAAGATAGATCACTTATCATTTAGCTACAATATAGCAGATTAGCAACTGGAAGCAGTTAATTCCATAAATTATCTGGGAGTACGCATTAGGAGTGATTTAAAATGGAATGATCATATAAAGTTGATCGTCGGTAAAGCAGATGTCAGACTAAGATTCATTGGAAGAATCCTAAGGAAATGCAATCCGAAAACAAAGGAAGTAGGCTACAGTACGCTTGTTCGCCCGCTGCTTGAATACTGCTCAGTAGTGTGGGATCGTACCAGTTAGGGTTGATAGAAGAGATAGAGAAGATCCAAAGGAGAGCAGCGCGCTTCGTTACAGGATCATTTAGTAATCGCGAAAACGTTACGGACATGATAAACTCCAGTGGAAGACTCTGCAAGAGAGACGCTCAGTAGCTCGGTACGGGCTTTTGTTGAAGTTTCGAGAACATACCTTCACCGAAGAGTCAAGCAGTATATTGGTCCCTTCTACGTATATCTCGCGAGGAGACCATGACGATAAAATCAGAGAGATTAGAGCCCACACAGAAGCATACCGACAATCCTTCTTTCCACGAACAAAACGAGACTGGAATAGAAGGGAGAACCGATAGAGGTACTCAAGGTACGCTCCGCCACATACTGTCAGGTGGCTTGCGGCGTATGGATGTAGATGTAGATGTAGATGTAGATCCCAGATGTGTTCGATCGGATTTAGCTCTGCCGAGTTTGGGGGGGGAACTCTGTGTTCCTCAAACCACTCCGTCACAGTCCTGGCCTTGTGATGGGGCGCATTATCTTATTGAAAAGTGTCACTGTCATCAGGAAAAATAATCGTCATGAATGGGTGTTGGTGTTCTGCAACCAGATTACGATATTCCTTGTCCCTCATGATGCCTTGCACAAGCTCCACTGGGTCCATGGATGCCCTCGTGAATCCATAATAGAGCTGCCGCCAGCTTCTCTCCATCCCCAAGCAGAAGTGTCAAGGAGCTGTTCCATAGAAGACGGAAGATTCAGGCCCTCCCATCGGCATGATGAAGAATGTATCGGGATTCATCAGATCATGCAACGCTCTGCCACTGCGTCAACGTCCAGTGCAGAAGTTGACGTGGCCATTTCAGTCGTAGTTGCCGACATCGTGGCGCTAACATTGGCACATGCATCGGTCGTCGGGTGCAAAATCTCATCGTTACGAGTGTTCGGTGAACTGTGTGTTCAGACACACTTGTACTCTGCCTAGCATTAAATCTGATGTTAGTTCCGCCATAGTTCGACGCCTGTCCTGTTTTACCAGTCTGCCCAGCCTACATCGTCCGACATTTGTCATGAGAGGTGGCCGCCTATACCCCCACACCCCCCCCCCCCCTACCACACCCACCCCACCCCTCCCCAACCCCTGCCGACGTCTGGACGTGGTTTCACCTTGGTTTCGTCACTTGTTGAAGACACTCACCACAGTACTCCTCGAACACCCAACAAGTCGCGCAGTTTCCGAAATGCTCGTGACGAGCCTCCGGACCATCACAATCTGCCCTTGGTCAAACTCATATAGATCGCGCGCCTTCCCCACTCTACACACGGACAGCATGGACACCGTGCACGTGTCCGATTAGCAGTCATTCCTCGCCAGACGACGCTACTATCGACTGGACGGGCTTATATCGATAGTAGGTCGGTGGTCATAACGTTCTGGCTGATCAATATAGTGTGTGTAATGTGTTGCTGTTGGCCGGCCGGTGTGGCCGAGCGGTTCTAGGCGCTACAGTCTGGAACCGCGCGACAGCTACGGTCGCAGGTTCGAATCCTGTCTCGGGCATGGATGTGTGTGATGTCCTTAGGTTAGTTAGGTTTGCGTAGTTCTAAGTTCTAGGGGACTGATGACCTCAGCAGTTAAGTCCCATAGTGCTCAGAGCCATTTGAACCATTTTGTTTTGCTGTTGTTGTTGTTGTAGAAGTGGTGGCGGTGGTGGTCTTCATTCCGAAGAGTGGTTTGATGCAAGTCTGCTTGCTAGTCAATCCAGTGCACACCTTTTCATCTCTGAATGACCACAGCAATTTACATCCAACTGAATCTGCTCATTGTATTCAAACCTTGATCTCTCTCTAGAATGTCTACGTTTCACAGTTTCTTCGTTTAACAAACTAACAATTCCTATATGCCTCAGGATGTTCCCTGTCAACCAATCCCCTCTTTTAGCTAAGCTGTGCCATACAGTTCTTTTTTCTCCAATTCGATTTAGTGCCTTCTCATTGCCATTCGATCTACCCACTTGATCTTCAACATCCTTCTGTATCACAACATTTGGAAAGTATATACTTTCTTCTTGGATGAACTTCTTATCATCCACGTTTCACTTCCACACAAAGACACATTCCAAACAAATACTTTCCGAACAGACTTCCATACACTTAAATCTATATTAAATAATAAAAAATTTGTTTTTCAGAAATGATTTTCTTGCTATTACCAGCGTGCATTTTATATCCTCTATATTTCGGCCATCAGCAGTTACTTTGCTGCCCAAATACATAAACTCATCTACTTCTTTTAATGTCTCACTTCCTAATGTATCTTCTCATCATCGCCCGATTTAATTCGATTACATTCCATTAACCTTGTTTTAATTTTAGCAATTGTCATCTTATAATCTCAGTTTAAGACACTGTCCACTCTGTTCAATTGCTCTTCGCGTTCCTTAGCCGTCATAGGCAAATCTCATAGTTTTTACTTTTTCTCCCTCGACTTTAACTCCCTTTCCAAATAACTTCTTGGTTTCCTTCAAAACTTAGTGTAGAGATTTAATAAGATTAGGCTACAAAAAAATGTTCAAATGTGAGTGAAATCTTATAGGACTTAACTGCTGAGGTCATCAGTCCCTAAGCTTACACACTACTTAACCTAAATTATCCTAAGGACAAACACACACACCCATGCCCGAGGGAGGATTCGAACCTCCGCCGGGTCCAGCCGCACTTTACATGACTGCAGCGCCTGAGACCGCTCGACTAATCCCGCGCGGCGATTAGGCTACAGCTCTGTTCACTCCCTTCTCAACTACTACTTTCTGAGTGTAGTCCAGTCGACATTGTCAAAACCTTTCTCTAAATCTACTAACGCTGTAAAAGTAGGTTTGCCTTTCTCCAACCTATCGCCTAGGATAAGTCGTAGGATCATTACGGCGCCGCGTGTTCTTCCACCTCTCCGGAATGCAAACTAATCTTCCACGAGGTATGCTTCCATCAGTTTTCCCATTGTTCTGCAAATAATCAGCGTCAATATTCAGCAAACCATCACTTACTAAACTGATGCTTTGGTAACATTCATACCTGCAAACAACTGCCAACACTGGAATTAGAATGAACACTTCTTCGTGACTGTCTGTGGATATATCGCATTTTTAATATACCTTGCATACCAGGTTGAATGTTTCTGTCATGGTTGCCTCACCCAATAATCTCAAAATTGTGAGAGAATATCGTCTACACAAGGGGTCTTGTTTCCACTTAGGTCTTTCAGGAGTCTGTCAAATTCTTCCCGCAGTACTGTGTCAACCATCTCATCTTGACCTACTTCCTCTTCTCTTTCTATAATATTTTGCTCAATTTTGCACTTAGGAGTCCATCTATAAATTTCTTACATTTTCAACTTTTCTTCTTTACTTAGTACATGATTATCACATGAGATCTTGATATTCAGGCTGGTGTTTACCTTTTCTCAAAAGGTTCTTTAACTTTCCTATAGGCGGTATCTACCTGTCTCCTAGTTAACATGTTTCTTCAGCCTTGCTTTTGTTCTGAAGCCATCCCTGATTAGTCATTTTGATCCTTCTTTCGATCCTATTTTTTAGACCCTTATGTTCCCTTTCATCTGCGTCATTTGCTACATTTTATATTTTCTCCTGTCGTCAATTAAATTCAATATCTCCTGTATTATCCACGGATTTTTACTATACCTTCCTGTCTTTTATCTATGTGGTCCTCTGCTGTCTTCCCTACTTTCTTTCAAAGCTGCGTATTCCTCTTCTATTGTCATGTTTTCCCCTGTTTCAGTAAAGCGTTGTCTAATAATCTAACTGAAACTCTCAATAACCTCCGCTTCCTTCAATTTATTCAGGTCCCATCTCCATAAGTTCCTACCTTTTCACCTACCTTCTGTTTTAATCTGCAGTTCATAACCAACAATTTATGATTATAGTTCACATCTGCTCCCGTAAATGTCTTGAAATTTAAAATTTAGTTCCGAAATCTCTGTCTTACCATAATCTGTCTGAAACCTTCTAGCGACCTCATATCTCTTCCACGTATACAATATTCTTTCATGGTTCTCAAATAAAATGTTAGCGGTGATTAAAGTATGCTCCGTGCAGAGTTCTACCAGTTGGCTTCCTCTTTCATTCCTTAACCCGGTCCATGTTCTCCTGGTATTTTTACTTCTGTTTCTTTTCATACAAACGAATTCCATTCACCTATCACAACTAAATTTTCGCCTCCCTTAACTATCATAATGATTCAGCTAAGCTCATCATACATTCTCTCAATCTTTTCACCATATGCAGATCTAGTTGGCGTCTAAACTTGTAGTACAAGTGCATGTTGGTTTCATGTCTGTCTCGACTGTGATAATTCGTTCAATATGCTGTTCATAGTAGATTATCCACACGCATTCCTATATTGTTATTGACTATTAGCCTTAATTCGGCATTACTCCTATTTGATTACTTGCAACTTATCCATGTGTCTATTTGAATTCTCTAAGCTACACACCCAATTGAAAGCTCTAACATTCAAAGTTCCGACCCATAGAATGCCAGATTTGTTTTTCCTTATGACTCCACTGGTATAGGGGAAATTCACTAAATTATTCCTGCCACAATTTTGTGTAATCTGCACTGTTCGCCTGATCAGCGTTGTATTAGCGGGCTAACGAGCTCTCTAACGACCCACGTCGTCGAACATCAGGAACATTTTTAAAATATTTACTGAGGTTACAGAGGTGACCTGTTGCGTTCTCTAAACAAGTCTATAAACACATCTACTAATACAATATGTTTAGAAATTTATGATATTTTTCCAAATTCTACATCTACATCTACATCCATACTCCGCAAGCCACCTGACGGTGTGTGGCGGAGGGTATCCTGAGTACCTCTATCGGTTCTCCCTTCTATTCCAGTCTCGTATTGTACGTGGAAAGAAGGATTGTCGGTATGCTTCTGTGTGGGCTCTAATCTCTATGTAATAATAACCAGAAGAAGAAGAAAAGATCATAAACATACCACATGAAGAAAAGAACATCATTAGCAATGAACTGAAATAGGATAATGTCATACCTTACAGTTATGCTCCAACTGCCATTTACCTACATGCCTTCATTAGTAGTGAAGTTAATTATAAACTTTACTGACCTCCAATTCTGCACCGGCCTCAAAAATGGTTCAAATGGCTCTGAGCACTATGAGACTCAACTGCCGTGGTCATCAGACCCCTAGAACTTAGAATTAATTTAACCTAACTAACCTAAGGACATCACACACACCCATGCTCGAGGCAGGATTCGAACCTGCGACCGTAGCAGCAGCGCGGCTCCGTACTGGAGCGCCTAGAACCGCACGACGCACCGGCCTCGATAAAAGCTCATGTTACAGCATCGATACTACCTGCGCGTCAAGTTTATTTCGAAACTAAGTCCAATAATTGTGTGTGACTCAGTAGAGCTCAAGTCACTACACATCATGTGGGTTACTGGTTAATATATAATATGCCTAGAATAACAGCAAATAGCATATTAAATCCAATTACAATCAATTAGTCATGAAGTAAAAGAAAAATAGAGATAACTGATAACGTATGTATTAAATACTTTAGGAAACAATAATTGCATAAAATATCTAACTCTGGAACGAAGAGAACCAGAGAACTGTATGACATTTCAGCCATTTGTATCCTTTTGATGGCTCTGAGCACTATGGGAATTAACATCTGAGGTCATCAGACCCTAGAACTTAGAACTACTTGAACCTAACTAACCTAAGGACATCACACACATCCATGCCCGAGGCAGGATTCGAACCTGCGACCATAGCGGTCTCGCGGTTCCAGACTGACGCACCTAGAACCACTCGGCCACACCGGCCGGCCCACAGTTCCTTGTACAATATTTTGCTAGCAATGCTATTTACAATTACCCGTGAATCAGGGTTCCTTAATGCATAGCGAAGAAACAGAAAGAGCTGTCCAGTGGTGAGTTGTGGTTGGAAAAGCTACTTGACCAGTTGCTATCGAACTTAACTACTCGACTAAACAGTGTTTTCCACACACGTTTTGTTACTAAATCACTCGGCATTTGACAAAATTCCTTGCCTATTGCGAACCAGGCATTAGTTGCAGCACCTGTCACCAGTATATTTACACCTACATCTCTACTCCTCAAGACACGCTGTTGTGTTTAGTGGAGGTTCTTTGTGTACCTCTGTCACTTCCTCCTTCTCCTGTACCAGCCGTGAACGGTGCCTGGAAACAACGATTGTTCGGAAGACTTCAAATGAACCCCGGCTTTCAATGTTACCTTCATGGTCTTTCGCGAAGTATGCATCATAGGAAGCTATATATTGTTTGACCCTTCAAGGGAAATGTATGCTCTCACAATTTTAGCAATAAACCGCTTCGTGGTGGTGTACGCTTCTCTTGTAGTGTCTGCCACCGGAAATGGATTAGCATCTCCGTAGCGCTTTCGCACTTACTATAAGAACCTCTGAGAAAACGCGCTACTCTTCTTCGGGTCTTCTCTATTTCATCTATCTATTCTATCCGGTACAGGTACAGACTGACGAGCAATATTCAAATATCGATCGAACGAGGATTTTGTAAGCTACCTGTTGGTGGACAACATTTTTGACGTTTCTTAAAGTAAATCTGCCTGGCATCTGCCTCACGTGCGATTAGTTTCATGTACTTGTTTCACTGTGAATCGCTATGTACGCATACTTCTAGATATTTAATGGATATGGCACCTTTCACTGATTATTCGCCAATCATCAAATCAGAAAGTAACGCCTCTTAGCCTATTTATACGCAGTACATTACATCTGTATATTTTGAGTGTAAACTGGCAATCCCTGGAACAAGCAACAGCCTGTGTTGGTCTTCCTGCATTTCGCTATAATTTTCTAGTGTTTCCCACTTCTCTATACATAACAGCATCATCTGCGAACAATCTGTTGGAGCTTCCGTTATCCACTAGGTGATTTATATACATATCGTGAACAGTAATGGTATTTCTTTTACATCAGAAGATTTCTCTCCATTAGGAATTCTGTGGTCTGTTCCTTCCTTGATTCTATGGTGAATGCTTCCACCTATATCTTACTAACCACTTTATAGGTTTCACTCGCCATTGGCACGTTCTGCCATTAGGCTAGCTGAAAACACCTCCATGCCCAACATAAACAATCACTGTCGCTGATGTCTCCTCCATATGATTTCCGAACATGTAGGGTTTTATGAAAGAAGGGCGGATTTAAAAAAAATTAATAATAAATCGGTT
Organism: Schistocerca gregaria; assembly: GCF_023897955.1. Lineage (NCBI taxonomy): Eukaryota > Metazoa > Arthropoda > Insecta > Orthoptera > Acrididae > Schistocerca > Schistocerca gregaria. The sequence goes on from NC_064923.1 coordinate 442,058,578, forward strand.
TATTACTTTACATGGGCAAATCTTACAGCATAATCAGTGGCAACTGTTCAAGTTTTTGGTACAATATTCACAATCCTTCAATATGTGCACTATTGGTTACACGACACACATCTGCACAGTAACCACATTCTTCCTCTACTCGGTGTAGCATGTCCTCTGCGATTGTCTGCAGTGCATACTTTATCCAATCACACACTTCCTCAAGCGACACGGGCACTGGTGGTACATAAACTTCGTCTTTCACAAACACCCACAAAAATAAATCGCAAGGTGTTAAATCCGGCAAATGAAGTGGCCAGGAGGGAAGGTTGTTGTGTGCTGTTGCAGCATGTCCAATCCAGCGTAGGCGAAGAAACGATTAAGAAGCTCTCTTCCATTCCTGCCAAAAAGGGGAGGAGCACTTTCCACTTGCAAAATGTACCCATCATGACTGGTGTTCAGCTAGGGTTACAACCAGGTTTCCAACATGTCTCGAAATTGAGTTACCCGTCACCGTTCTTTGTTCGAAGAAAAATGGGCTGTGCACTTTCCAGCGCGACCCCGCATAGAAAACGTTCCTTTTTGGAGAGTCCCGTTGGTGTTCTATCCGCGTACGTTGTTTCTCGCTTCCCGAGATACGAAAATTGTGTGTGTTCACCTTGCCACTTATGTGGAAAGTGCGTTCATAGCAGAAGATGAGTCTTTCTACAAAACCAGCGTCCTCCATTTTTAACCGCAGTTCTTTACCGAACTCACACTATTCACTTTGTCTGTTGGAATAAGAGCCTACAATAGTCCTACTTTGTATGGTTTAAAACACTTTGGACCTTCGACACAGTAATAATTTCCTGCTCGCTTTAGTAAGTGACTTACGAGGACATCGGTGGAACGCTTCCCGCACTCTTTCAGCGTTTGCATGAGACACACGGGGTCGACCTGGACTCTTCCGCTTAAAAACGCAACTAATTTCCAAAACTGTCGGTACCACCTACCTATGTTATTATAGTGTGATAGGTCTTTCCTACACCGTACACTAAACTCACGCTGCACTGCAACCGCAGATATAGCCACCTCAAAACGAAGGTCAGGGAAAGCCTTTTCCTGTAGCGACGCCGTCTTGGAAACATGTGCCATGCCTGTGCAGTAAGCATGACAAATAAACATAGAGTAGTGCGCCAAAAACTTGAGCAGTTGCCACTGCTAATGCTGTACAATTTGCCGAATAAAGTAACAAATCGATTTATTGTTAATTTTTGAAACTGCACCCTTCAGCAGGCCAGTGTGGCCGAGCGGTTCTAAGCGCTTCAGTCCGGAACCGCGCTGCTGCTACGGTCGCAGGTTCGAATCCTGCCTCGGGCATGGATGTGTGTGATGTCCTTAGGTTAGTTAGGTTTAAATAGTTCTAATTTTTGGGGGCTGATGACCTCAGCTGTAAAGGTCCATAGCGCTCAGAGCCATCTGAACCATTTTGCACCATTCATTTATAAATATCGTTATATACGGTAAACTCTAAATTGATAGTGCCCCCCCCCCCCTTCCCCGTGGTCACCCTCAGATACTTTTATGTCCCAATATTTGTCTCCGTTAAGAATGACTTGTTGCCTTTGCTAGGAGTGGTCTTCTGTCCAGTCATAAAGTTGGTCTGATATTCCGTAAGCTCGTATTTTGTATGTGAAGTGGCAGTGCGGAACTGTTTCAAGCACCTTCCCGAAGTCAACACACATCAACCTAAGTACTGTTATTTGCTTTTCTTTTTGTTTTCGTAGCTTCTTCTCATGCAAATCAGACACTGAGCAATTAATTTTTAATGAAAGAACGACCACTTTTGTGGGACAAAACTTTAGAAAACTTCAAGGCCAAGACTCATACAAAAAATGCGGGATCGACGTGTTCATGGAATTGAGCGTATCATTTCAAAACATGAACAAGAGAAAAAATGAATGCAGCAATAAAAAAATGGTTCAAATGGCTCTGAGTACTATGGGACTTAACATCTGTTAGAACTTAGAACTACTTAAACCTAACTAACCTAAGGACATCACCACATCCATACCCGAGGCACGATTCGAACTTGCGACCGTAGCAGTCGCGCGGTTCCGGACTGAGCGCCTAGAACCGCTCGGCCACCGTGGCCGGCAAAGCAGCAATCACTTTATTCAATCACTTAAAGATGTTCTGTTGTACCCTTCCCGAAATATGTTTCCACTGAACGAAGGAATAAGTCTTTCCAAAAATTGTGTTTTTTGAAAACTGACAGTTTATAGGCACGAAGTATAGTGACAAAATGCATAAAAAAGAACTGATAATAGATTTTATTAATCACCAGAGCAAAATTAATCTTGGATGTTCTTGTCAAAAGTCGCGTGTAAATTCTCTACTCTCCTGAGAACTAAAAGAATACGAAAAGCATCGTCAGACATTTCAAAATAAAAATATTTATTTGCTCAAGAAGATATATATTTGCAAACACATGAAACAATATCCAGAACCCAGAAAATAGCGCTTTTTCACTTTATCCTTTGCATTTTATTTTCTTTCAGAGTACAATTTAACATCGGAAGATATTTTACTAGTTAAATCGATCTGACCTTTCCGCTGCTGAAGTATTTTTCATTAAAGCAAGTTTAACCACTTACTTTCTTAGTAATGCGTAGTATATCCTTTTTTCTCTGTAGAGCGTAAATACCATTCTGGTTCAGATACTACATCTCTCTTGCAAGAGCACACAATCATCACCAAACTATGCGCTCAAGAGATCTTCCACGCGTCTAGCAACAGGAGGTGGAGCGCCATCCTGCATAAACATCGTACGTTCCAGCAGGTGTTTATCAGCTAGGCTGGTGATGATGCGATTCTGTGACATATCGGCGTACCTCTCACCCGTCACGGTAGCAGATTGGTTCAAATGGCTCTGATCAGTATGGGACTCAACATCTGTGGTCATCAGTCCCCTAGAACTTAGAACTACTTAAACCTAACTATTGATATCACACACATCCATGCCCGAGGCTGGATTCGAATCTGCGACAGCAGCGGTCACGCGGTTCCAGACTGAAGCGCCTAGAACCGCACGCGTCAGGGTAGCAGTTACAAAAGCAGAATCACGCATTTCCTCGAAGAAAAAAGGCCAGATAACGGTAGATGTGGTAAATTCAACCCATACCGTGGCTTTCTCGTCGTGCAATGAAGTTTCCACGATAGTTCTAGGATTTTCGGTAGCCCAAATTCTGCGGTTGTGGGCGTTGACAGATCCTCGGGGCATGAAATGAGCTTCATCGGTCCACAACACGTTACTCAACCAATCGTCATCTACCGCCATCTTCTGAAACGCCCACATTCCAAATGCCCTCCGCTTCACTAAATCGCCAGATAACAGTTCATGGTTCCGATGGATTTTGTACGGATAGCATCGGAGGGTACGCCTAGGTGCCAACCAAACAGTAGTGTATGGAATGCGACTGCACGAGCGCTGACTTCCCCGTGCACATACGAACCCGCTACAGTCTCCATTTCTTCTTGAACTGGCTCAGCAGCATTACGCCTTGTTCTCGGTCGGCCAGTATGGGGTCTACCGTCTAAACAACCCGTGGCTTCGAATTTCGAAATCATTCTCGCCACAGCTGCATTTGTCAATGGACCTTTACCCGTTCGAATCCCCTTCCTATGGCGATCCGGCCAGAGTGGCCGAGCGGTTCTAGGCGCTACAGTCTGGAACCGCGCGACCGCTACGGCCGTAGGTTCGAATCCTGCCTCGGGCATGGATGTGTGTGATGTCATTAGGTTAGTTAGGTTTAAGTAGTTCTAAGTTCTAGGGGACTTATGACCACAGATGTTGAGTCCCATAGTGCTTAGAGCCATTTGAACCATTCTTTGGCTTTAGGGTCGTAACGCTGAACTAGCACATTCCGCATTCTGATAATACAGCTTCACTAAAAGCGCCTTTTCAGGTAACATCAACATGCTGCGACTGCTGGCGCATCTGATTCTCTCTCTCTCATTACAGCTCCTTTTATACACGATTGTCATGCGTGTGTGTGTCAGACCTTTTGCTGTTCAGCGCCATGTGTCGGAGATTTTGTGAACATTATTTTTGTTTTGTTTTAATAAAACACTGTGTAATTCTAAGCATGTGTGTCAATTTTTACCTCTCTATCTACATTATTCCGTGGTTTATTAAGTTTTTAAGTTCATACTGACATTTTGATCATCCAGTATATGAATTTTTATTAGTGGCACTAATGGCAGCTGCTCCCACTGTTGATTTGCACGCAGGGACGAAAGTGGACGCACTTCGAGAAGTCAATTTTGACCAGAAAGTCGCTCAAGTAGGACACGCATACAGTATAATACGGTGAAGTTCTCTCGCACATCCTGTGTAATACCTTGCAGATATCTGAGCATAAGTGATTTTACCTATTTTCTATCTGGCAGATTTATATACGTGGGGAGATACCTGCACCTTCCTGGCGGCGAGCCCGTGCCTGACGTGGGCCGTGGTGAAGGCGTCCGAGCCGGTGAGGCAGGCGGCGCACAGCTGCTGGTGCGAGCAGCGCACGCAGCGCAGCAGCTGCTGGCCCGCGCGGCCGCAGCCCGAGCAGCACGCGGACTCCCCGGCGGGCCGCAGCAGCGGCGGTAGGCGCAGCCGGCCCCTCGGCGCGGCCCGAGGAGGGGACGGCGAGGCGCTGCGCCGCGGGGACTGCACGCCCTCTGCGCGAGACGGCCCGGCCGCCTGGCCGCGGGACGCGCCCTCACCTGCGACTGTGGCCGAGAACAGCGGTACGGGCCGTGGAGCGTTGCGGGCCTCCAGCTGCAGTTCGCGCAGCGTGCAGAAGACGCCCCTGCGGTCAACGCACCGCCTTAGCGACCGGCTTCGTACAAGCTTTTCAGTGGGGCTATGTCCCTCCTCATACGACGTTGTCGTGTACAGGGAAACTTTCCATTGGGTGCTGGTGAGTAACTACAGAACCACATACACTACTGGTCATTAAAGTTGCTACATCACGAAGATGACGTGCTACAGGCGCGAAATTTAAGCGACAGGAAGAAGATGCTGTGATATGCAAATTATTAGCGTTTCAGAGCATTCACACAAGGTTGGCTCCGGTGGCGACACCTACAACGTGCTGACAGTTGGAAAGTTTCCAACTGATTTCTCACACATAAACAGCAGTTGACCGGCATTACCTGGTGAAACGTTGTTGTGATGCCTCTTGTAAGGGGGAGAAATGCGTACCATCACGTTTCCGACTTTGATAAAGGTCGGCTTGTAGCCTATCGCGATTGCGGTTAATCGTATCCCGACATTGCTGCTCGCGTTGGTCCAGATCCAATGACTGTTAGCAGCATGTGAAATCGGTGGGTTCAGAAGGGTAATACGGAACGCCGTGCTGGATCCCAACGCCCTCGTATCACTAGAAGTCGAGATGACAGGCATCTTATCCGCATGGCTGTAACGGATCGTGCAGCCACGTCTCGATCCCTGAGTCAACAGATAGGGACGTTTCCAAGACAACAACCATTTGAACGAACAGTTCGACGACGTTTGCAGCAGCATGGGCTATCATCTCGAAGACCATGGCTGCCGTTACCCTTGACGCTGCATCACAGACATGAGCGCCTGCGATGGTGTACTCAACGACGAACCTGGGTGCACGAATGGGAAAACATCATTTTTTCGGATGAATCCAGGTTCTGTTTACAGCATCATGATGGTCGCATTCGTTTTTGGCGACATCGCGGTGTATTCGTCATAGACATACTGGCGTATCACCCGGCGTGACGGTATGGGGTACCATTGGTTTCACGTCCCGGTCACTTCTTGTTCGCACTGACGGCACTTTGAACAGTGGACGTTACATTTCAGATGTGTTACGACCCGTGGCTCTACCCCTCATTCGATCCCTGCGAAATCCTACATTTCAGCAGGATAATGCACGAGCGCATGTTGCAGGTCCTGTACGGGCCTTTCTGGATACAGAAAATGTTCGACTGCTGCCCTGGCCAGCACATTCTCCAGATCTCTCACCAATTGAAAACGTCTGGTCAATGATGGCCGAGAAAATGGCTCGTCACAGTACGCCAGTCACTACTCTTTATGAACTGTGGTATCGTGTTGAAGCTGCATGGGAAGCTATACCTGTACATGCCATCCAAGCTCTGTTCGACTCAATGCCCAGGCGTCTCAAGGCCGTTATTACCGCCAGAGGTGGTTGTTCTGGGTACTGATCTGTCAGGATCTATGCACCCAAATTTCGTGCAAATGTAATCATGTCAGTTCTAGCATAATATATTTATCCAATGAATACCCGTTTATCATCTGCATTACTTCTTGGTGTAGCACTTTTAATGGCCAGTAACAATGAAGCAATGAATCGTAGCAGATGTATATACAAGCAAGTTAATCCTTATTGTGCGGTTGAGGCTCATTTTTTGTACTCTTTGCTGTCACATACATAACTCCACTAACAGAAAAAAGTTGCAGCACCAAGAACGACATAAATGAAAGTAGGTTAAGTGTGTTTCTACATCTGAAAGATGACGTCTATTCAGATTCCACGCCAGATACGTAAGAGTGACGCCAGTAGCGCCTCTGTAAGGGTGATTCAAATGCACGCTGTAACGCTCGTGAGCATGAGCGTTAAACTGGACGTAGTGAGTTGGCGTTAGTCAAGAATGCCTTTAAGGCGACAAAGACGTCGTTATCAGCACCTCACTGAGTTTGAACGATGTCGCGTAATAGGGCTACGAGAAGGTCGATGTTCCTTCCGCGATATTACAGAGAGACTTGGTAGGAGTATAGCCACTGGTACATGATTGCTGGCAGTGGCGTCACGGGAATGTATGGTCCCAAGAAGACTGGGCTCTGGCTGGCCATATGTCACTGCTGCGAAGGAAGACCATCGTGTTCGGCGTATGGCTCTTTCGCATCGTACCGCAGCTCCAGCAGCAATTTGAGCAGCAGTTGGTACCAATTTGACACAACGACCTGTTTTAAATCGGTTACTTCAAGGACAGCGCTGAGCCAGATGCCCTGTAGCATCCATTCCACTGACCCCAAACTACCGCCATTTACCTCTTCAGTGGTGTCAAGTGAGAGCGTATTGGTGGACGGGCTGCAGATCTATTGTGTTTTCTGATGAAAGATGATTCCTTTTCGGTGCCAGTGATGGCCGTGTGTTCATTAGAAGGAGACCATTTGAGGCCTACAACTAGTCTGTTTGCGTGTTAGACACACTGGACCTACATCTGGAATTGAGGTCTGGGGTGAAATTTCGTATGACAGCAAGAGCACTCTCAGGGTTAACCAACGCACCTTGACCGCAAAGTCATGTCAACCTGGTCTCCGACCTGTTGTACTCCCATTCATGATCAGCATTTCAGGGGTTATTTTCCAACAGGATATGATCGCCCACATATCACTGTTATAACCCAACATGCTCTATAGAGTGTCTACAGATCTGCGTGCAATCGAGCATATACAGTACACCATTGGACGACAACTCGGGCACAAACAGCATTAACCATGTGTGCATTGAGCGACCAAGTGTAACAAGCATGGAACTCCATCCCACAACCTGACAGCGGCACTTGTAAACACAACACATACACGTTCGAATGCTTGCATTCAACATTCTGGCTGTTACACCAGTTATTAATGTACCAACAATTCACATCTGCAATGGTTTATATCGCGCTTACATTAACGTGTGATCTTGCAATGTTAATCACTGAAATTTTTTACCAAGATAAAAGTTTACTAAAATTTCATTACTCTACATTAATTACTTTTTGGTGTGCGATTCTTTTCCTTCAGTGTATGTAAACATGGTTTCTCATACACTGCCTGGCAAACAAGAGAGGATCGAGAAGACATGGTCAGGTATGTAAATGATTTAGATTCTCTGTGACAGATAGAACGACCATTCAGAGTGTATTAGTGTTGTTTCTGTTTAGTTATGTTACTATGCATGCTACGGGATATTAGGGGCGTGAAGAGCGACAGATGTAAAGTGAACACTGTTAGGGCTTGGCGATGCCATGTGCTATTGACAGACAACAGTATTAGCACCTGACAGAGCTTGGAAGGGGCCTCATTGTGAGTCTCCCTTTGGTCTGCTGATAGAGTCCATCAGTACCCAGATTTGTGGGGCATTCGGATGTGAGACCAGCTCAATGTTGGGACACATGGGAATGCGACGGCAAGCATATTCACAGCCAATGTTTTGACCGACCACATCTGGCCATCACAAGGGAAACCGAAAACATCGCAACTCCTCCACATCTGTATCTGCTATCCGTGAACAAATAACTCATTCCCTGAAACATTCTTTGTCATAACGCATCACTGACTGCAGGTTAACAGCAGCCGGATCAGGGAATTAGAGACTCATGTGAAGGCTACCATTAACACCATAACACAAGCAACACTGTTTGCCGTGACGGGGAAGCATGGGTTGCTGGTGAATGGCGTCGCATAATATTGTTCAGCACTAAATCACAGTTCCCCACTACCACAGATAACCATCGTCGATGGATACTGCGCCGACCTTGGGAGAGATCCCATCCTTCCACTGTTTTGGAAAATGGCACTGAGCACTATGGGACTTAACATCTGAGGTCATCAGTCCCCTAGAACTACTTAAACCTAACTAACCTAAGGACATCACACACATCCATGCCCGAGGCAGGATTCTAACCTACGACTGTAGCAGCAGCGCGGACTGTTTTGGATAAGCACATCTTTTTTTATTCCTGGCGTCATGATGTAAAAGCCTCTGGCTATGACTTCAGAGTACGTCACGGACCTCTTGTGTCCTCATATATTACCTTTCATGCGACAGAATCATGTTGCCATTTATTAAGAGAGCGCATCACGGCATGCATCCATGCCAGAGAGGGTGCAACGTCATACTGATAAGTGGACTCATAGGGCCAAGTTCTTTGTCTCGATTTAGTAATCACTGTATTAAAATCACGCATGAAGTTTCATTTCGTTTCCTCCTCTCCTTCTGTGTGCCCCTCCTTTTTTTGTCAGACGGACTATGTTATATGCGTCATAGAGGTAGAAATTTCAGTATTTCTGAACACAGAAGGACACTCATTCTACATTTCCAAAGTACCTTATGGATATGAACTACAACCCAACACACATCAACACCAACCTAAACCTGCCGACAGTGTAACATGTCTGGAGATTAAACAAGAAAAATAACAAAGAGAAAAAACACGATAGCATATAATTACAAGATTAGTAGTGAACATTTTGGCCACGTCAAATCAGTCAACTATTAGGTTTGTGCCTAAGTTCGTAGCGTTTTTCCGTAAGTTTAATAAACACAACACACATAACAGAGACTTTGTCATCAACAACATATTCTCCTTCACTATTTACAAAAGTCTGCCAACGCTGGTGTAACTTTTTGTATCCTTGACTATAGAAATCTCTTGCTTTTGAGGCTAAGAACTCGTCGAGCCATGTTCGGACCGCATTTTCTTCTGGAAAGGTATCTCCTAGAAGGCAGTTTGATAGAGAGCGGAAAAGGTGAAAATCTGAGGCGCAAGATCAGGCGAATGAAGTGGATGCGGAATGACTTTCAAACCCAACTCCTGTATAGCGTTTTCTATCAGTCTAGCACAATGAGGGCGAGCTTTAGCATGGGATATTACCACTTCCTGCAGTCTTCATATTCGTTCCCCTGGATGGCGTCTGCAAGACGTTTCAGCTGTTGACAATAAACGTCAGCAGTGATGGTTACACCTCAAGCAAGCAATGCGTAGTGCTTCACACTGTCGCTGCCCCACAAGATGTATAACTTTTTCATTTTTGGATGCGCGCTGGTCTTTGCACGGGGAGCAGCTGCTTTCTTTGGGGTCGACCATACCTTTCTTTTCCTTGCGTTACAATAAAGACATCACTGCTCGTCACCAGTAGCTATACAGGATTGGAATGGTCAGTGTTGTTCACAAGCCAACTGATGACGAACAAGCACAGATGCACATATGGCCACCCGCTGATTTTTGCTGTTTGGCTTAGAGCATACCCATACACCCGATTTTCGAACCTTCCCTACTGCATACAAATGTCGCAGATAGTGGAACGATCACAATGTATCACATTTGCCACTTTTCAAGTACAATATGTGAATCATTGGGAATTAATGCGTTTGAATGATCTTCATCATACTCTGAAGGTTTCCTGAACGTGGCAAGTCACTAATGTCAAAATGGTCCTCCTTAAAACAAAAAATACATTTTCTTGCCGTGCTCTGTCCAGTGGCAGTATGCCCATACAGGGCTCAAACGTTTCTGGCTGCCTCCGTTGGTGTCATCCGTCGACTGAACTTAGAGGATTTCTCAACTTGGCACCCCATTTTCTAACTTCAAGAGCTCGACTCATTATCTCCATATAACAAAATGACAATATGTAAACTCAAATAGCTACATTGAACTACAAATAAAATGATGATCGATAAATAAGCCCATAGCAGCCGGAACACCAAAGCGTAAAACAAAAACGCTACAAACTTGTGCTTCAACCTGATACTTATACTTTCCCTAGAAATGATAGGAAATGGGGAGATTACTCAAATTCATCAAAGAAAATCGCATACAGTACGCTAGTGCGACCAGTTCTAGAGTAGTGTTCCAGTGTTTGGAGGCCTTATCAATAATATATAACAACAGAAGTAGAACAAATTCAAAGATACGCTGATATAATCGTAATAGGTTGGTTTGATCCATAGCAAAGTGTAACGGAAGTGATTAGGGAACTTAATTGAGACTTCTTGGAAGACAGACGATGTATTTTTAATGAATCTCTACTTGGGTAAATTTAATGAACCTGTATTCGAACAAAACTCTGCCACCTTTACGCTGGCTTGCAGCCCACGTGCGACCCTAACTATTACATCTATTGGTGAAATATTGAATACGGACTTAGTATGAGCGCTCTGGATGGTGATTACGAAAGCTGGTGATAATAAAAGAAAATAAATTTGAAATCAAACATTTCTCATCTTACGGAAGTACCATGTTTTAGCTTCCTAGTAATAGATTTTATTTCGCAGCTATTCAGAAAGATGTACAACTTTAAGAAAGCAACTTCCTTTCTGTTGCAAGCATGATCCCTGTTTAATTGAAGAAGAAGTGAGTAACACATTACAGAAGAGCGTGTTCATTGACCACTGGTACATTAGATGAGCCAGTTACGCAGAGACAAAACCCGCCTTCACAGAAAAATACGGTAATGGTGCACCAAACAAATGCACCATCACACGGCTGTACAATAAGCTCTAAAATATAATAAATGTCGACCGAAATAGTAGAAATCGCAGAATTTCTTTGACTTGCAAGCTGCGTACTTTATGTGGTATACGAAATCTGTGCGACGTCTAGTTAGCCACTCTGGCCTCGCCGTTGGGAATTCCCACACGACAATATGTAAGTATTTAAAGTAACTTTTGCACATAATTACTGCTGTTATGAGTTGTTCCCTGTAGACAACGGAAAACGTGTAATTTTCTGTCAGTGGAACATGTCATCTGCAACGTCAGAGACAGAAGAGATCAGTGATTGGTTTCGGTCTGACGAGACATGGCTCCTTCTTAATAGATTTGTGAAGGCACAGACCTCATAAAAAGGGAACACGGAAAATTCACAGTACCTTACGAGTCCCCTCTGCGTTTACAAGGAGTGTTTGTTGTACAATGCCACGCAGGGTAATCTTCATGACATTCGTTCATACCGCAAGTAACAGTGAGCGCTGTAAGCAGCTTGTGCACTACAGCTGAATACCAGCTAAAGTATTGTTGGTTCTAGCAAGACAATGTTGGCTCATACAACCAATAATACCTAGACTTTCTTGATTAATGTTTTCACGGAAAGGAAAGAAACTGAATGAGTGTTGCTGCATTCCTTCAATAAGAATGAAAACGATCTTTCTAAGAACATGAATTTGTATTCAATTATGCAAACGTGGGTACCCAGTTTGATGCCGTGGTCATTGACTGAAGGAAGGCATTCGATATACTATTTCCGCACTGTGTCTCAGTGAACAAAACACGAGCTTACTGGGTTTTGGACCAATTGCGACTGGATTTAGGACTTCCTTACACACAGAAGTCACGTCGCTCTTAACGCAACAATACTGACAAACGTAACCTCACGAGTATCCAAAGGAAGTGTAATAGGATCGACACTGATAAAAACAAATATATTGATACGTCAGATACTCCATAAGGCTATTCGCAGATGATACCGTTGTGTATAAGAAGGTAACGAGGCTAAATACTGCAACGAACAGCAGGAAGCCATGCTGAGGATCCATAATAAGTGCGTGGACTGGCAGTCGACCTTCGACGTAAGTAATTGGAGCGTAATTCGAATAAACAGATGAAGAAATCCACCATTGTAAGATTACGCTGCCGGCGGCGAAACGTTGTAAACAGTAGCTACTGCAAAATGCGAGGTCTAGTCGGAAAGTAAGTTCCGATCGATCGTGAAATGGAAACCACTGTGAAAATCAAAGATGTTTTATTTGCAACATTTAGCTACATCTTTCAACCACTTCTCTACATAGTCACCGCTTCAACTTACACATCTGTCGTAGCGTTTACCAGCTTTCCAATGCCCTCGTCATTCAAGGCAGCCGCCTGTGCTTTCCGCCATTTCTCTACGCTGATTTACAGCTCCTTGTCTGTGCCAAAACTTTGTCTTCGTACCTAGCAGTTCATGTGAGCAGAAATGAAGCTCAGCGGTAGCCAGTTATAGCCGGTATTGTGGGCGGCCACACATTTCGCATCGAAAACGCTGGAGGAACGTCTTCTTTGACCCTGCAGAGTGCGGCCGAGAATTGTCGAGTACGAGGGACCATATGACAGTTATGCTGTGTGGGCTGCACGACATCAGGTGAAATCTCTCACCAGGCCCTTATACTTGGCGGGTGACACCATTTTCTAGGCATCTTTACGTGCTTACCGTGTGGTCAGAAATGAAAAGAGCGACGTGGCGCGATCAACAGGCTTTCTAGAGACACTGCCTGACACATACACTATGTGATCAAAAGTATCCAGACACCCCCAAAAACATACGTTTTTCATATTAGGTGCATTTTGCTGACACCTACTGCCAGATATCAGCGAACTCAGTATTCATTAGATATCGTGAGAGGGCATAATGGAGCGCTCCGCGGAACTCACGGACTTCGAACGTGGTGGATAGAGTGTCGCTTGTGTCATACGTCTGTATGTGAGATTTCCACACTGCTAAGCATCGCTAGGTACACTGTTCCTATGTGACAGTGAAGTGGAAATTTGAAGGGACACGTACAGCACAAAAGTGTACAGGCCAGCTTGACAGAGACCGCCGACAGATGAAGAGGATCGTAATGTGTAATACGCAGATATCGATCCAGACCATCACACAGTAATTCCAAAATGCATCAGGATCTACTGCAAGTACTATGACAGTTACACAGGAGGGGAGAAAACTTGGATTTCATTATCGAACAGCTGTTCATAAGCCACACATCACGACGGTAAATGCCAAACGACACCTCGCTTGGTGTACGGAGCGTAAACATTGCACAATTGAGCACTGGAGAAAGGTTGTGTTGAGTGAAGAATCACGGTACACAATGTGGCGATTCGATGGCAGGGCGTGGGTATGGTAAATGCCCGGTGAACGTCATGTGGCAGCATGTGTAGTGCCAACAGTAAAATTCGGAGGCGGTGGTGTTATGGTGTGGTCGTGTTTTTCATTGAAGGGGATTGCACCCCTTGTTGTTTTGCGTTGTACTGTCACAGAACAAGCCTACATTGACGTTTTAAGCACTTTCTTTCTGCCCACTGTTGAAGAGCAATTCGGGAATGGCAATTGCATCTTTCAACACGATCGAGCACCTGTTAATAATGCACGGCCTGTGGTGGAGTGATTACACGACAATAACATCTCTGCGATGGACTAGCCTGCGCAGAGTCCTGACCTGAATCCTATAGAACACGTTTGGGATGTTTTGGAACGCCGACTTCGTGCCAGGCTTCACCAACTGACATCGATACCTATCCTCAGTGCAGCACTACGTGAAGAATTGGCTGCCATTCCCCAAGAAACCTTACAGCACCTGACTCAATGTATGCCTTCGAGAGTAGAAGCTGTCATCAAGTCTAAGGGTAGGCCAACACCATACTGAATTCCAGCATTACCGATGGAGGACGCAAGTCATTTTCAGCCAGATGACGGGATACTTTTGATCACATAGTGTATGTGCGAAGTTTCATCGGATTTTCACAGTACTTTTCCATTTCGTGACCGATCGGAATTTACTTTCCGAATAATCCTCGCATCTACAAGTAAGCATGCAGAGTGACCTACAGGGTAATGACAACATAAAAACAAATTGTAGGATATGTAGATGTCACGCTGTACATCTTATGAAATGATCACTACGGGAAAATCCACTAATTTAGAGCTAATCCGGAGAGTTATACTTCCCATGCGCCATTCGCGAATGAAACAAAAAAGAGGGGACGGGGAGGGGTGGGGGGGAGCTGAGAGACAGGTAAATCAGAAGCGCCACATACCGTAGGAGTAGAGTTGTAGACGTTAATTCTGTAATACGAAGCTGCTTCCCAATACTGCACATGGTGTAATTACTTTCTGAAGACGTCACAGCAGATAGTGATGCATCAGAGTGTTACGAGAGTCTACGTACAAGTAGAGTCTACACACCAGTAATGGCCTACGTACCTGCAGAGAGGGCAGGAGACGTTGGCGTCGCGGCCGGCGGGCAGCGCCGTGGCGCCCAGCTGGTGCGCGGCCAGGACGCGCATGCAGCAGATATGCACCAGGTGCCCGCAGCCCCGCCGGCAGTGCGTCACTGCAACACGCCACGCTTCAATGATGGATTGGTTGCCTAACATGACAGGCGCCACAAGCTGCCGCAAAATTTTGGATTTCAGTATTACGTTATCACGCTACATATTACATACAATCCGTCCTGGCACCGCTGTTATTTAACCTTCATAAATCTAACAGCCCAGAAATGTAAAGCAAGAAAAGTCTGTTGCCACAGATGACAGTCACAGCCACATTACATAAAAATTTTGCGGAAATGAGCACACTTTAACAAAAGATTTAGTAGTTTACGAAGAGCGTTTTTAAAAATTATGGTTATTACCCTGCGCAAAAGAAATTCAAGCCCCCTGTTTCCATCTTCGTAAGAAATAAGCCAAGCATGAACTCCAAGCGTTATTCGAAAATCTGCCACAGCAACACAGCCGTTTCCTAAAACAGTTGAAATAACCATATCCTGCACATTTTCAGTCTATTTACTACTGACCAGTGCTCAAAACTCAGAACTAGGGACAACATTATACAGAAATCGTAAGGCTCGACTTGGAGGTCAACGACTCATAATCTACGAATCAGATTTCTTGTCCTTCTCTAGTCCCGTGATTGTTGTGCTCCCTCATGACTGCATTTACGCGTAGGCTATCTATGCTGCATCCTAGAGACCCACACATAGAAATCTGAACAAAAAGTCTATGGTCTTAGAATAATAAAATATGTAGACGCATTTTGTAGGGCTTTTTCGCCTGTTTCACTGGATAGTTGATATGAATTAAATAAGCATTCACCTCTCAAACCTCTTATCAAATTCCTACTGGCACCCGGAAAGAGACTGAGAGAGTGTAGCATCAACAGGATACTTGGAGCACACAGTTATTTTTCGTCGGTACTGTAGTAAACTGACTTATTTTGGAATCATAGGAAGGAATGCGCGCTAGACCTCATTAAGCAGTTTCCGCCTTTTTCTACAGTAGTTGTTGTCAGACACGAGTTGTGTTTTGTGAAGCATTAATAAATACTTCGCATTCTACACATTTACGTGCTCCATAATAAATATATTTGGAATATGCTGTTAAATCTTCAGGTACAGAATTTTATGGCACGTAAAAAACTATATGTTTAGAAGTATTTATATAACATGTGGGTAATTAAGACATATTTTGTTGGTCGTCGTATACCAGCATGAATCTTGAAATACAAAGATGTCCTTCACCGTGGAACATGTTGTACTTGCGAATTAACTGAGGTTCTTTAAATACCACTAAATACAGTACTGACAACAGTTTCTCGACTGCAAAGCTTTTAAACTGTACTCTAATATTTGTTCCTAGGTATCTGATCATGATGTAGCTTGGAAGACGTCTTCAAATTTGGAAAAACCATAATCTTGCGTAGTGGTTTTGCAGTTTCAAAAAACGACTGTAGCACAAAAAAGTGAATGATATCATTTAAAAATGGAATAAGAAAATATATTGAACTATCACAGAGCTGCATATAAGCGAAAGTCTGGAAGGCTTACCAAGCTAAAACATTCTCCCCTACTTCAGTTGTTTTCAAAACAATTGTTAACGGCGTTCTGGCAGTTTGAAGTGAACTAGATTTTTCCAGGACACATAAAGCAAGTTTACTTCCTGTTCTTGGAAACGGAATCTTGAGTTCCTGAAGCTGGGGAAAACATTTTCAGACAACTTTATTCGTTAACGAGATGTTGCGGGAAACGACGAAGACGTCTTAAGAACCTGACGGATACTATTGACGCGAGACGTCGTTGCAAAGTCACGAGGCCATTATTGGCGCGTTATCGAGAAATTAATAAGTCGTCGTTTATATTGTTGTTGTGGTCTTCAGTCCTGAGACTGGTTTGATGCAGCTCTCCATGCTACTCTATCCTGTGCAAGCTTCTTCATCTCCCAGTACCTACTGCAACCTACATCCTTCTGAATCTGCTTGGTGTATTCATCTCTT
Source organism: Schistocerca gregaria (assembly GCF_023897955.1). Lineage (NCBI taxonomy): Eukaryota > Metazoa > Arthropoda > Insecta > Orthoptera > Acrididae > Schistocerca > Schistocerca gregaria. The sequence goes on from NC_064923.1 coordinate 442,075,369, forward strand.
GGTCTCCCTCTATGATTTTTACCTACCACGCTGCCCTCCAATGCTAAATTTGTGATCCCTTGATGCCTCAGAACATGTCCTACCAACCGGTTAGTTCTTCTTGTCAAGTTGTGCCACAAACTCCTCCCCAATTCTATTCAATACCTCCTCATTAGTTACGTGATCTACCCATCTACTCTTCAGCATCCTTCTGTAGCACTACATTTCGAAAGCTTCTATTCTCTTCTTGTCCAAACTGTTTATCGTCCACGTTTCACTTCCATAAATGGCTACACTCCATACAAATACTTTCAGAATTGACTTCCTGACACTTAAATATATATTCGATGTTAACAAATTTCTCTTCTTCAGAAACGCTTTCCTTGCCATTGCCAGTCTACATTTTATATCTTCTCTACTTCGACTATCATCAGTTATTTTGCTCCTTTACTACTTTAAGTGTCTCATTTCCTAATCTAATTCCTTCAGCATCACTTTCGCTTTTGTTGATGTTTATCTTATATCCACCTTTCAAGACACTGTCATTTCCGTTCAACTGCTTTTCCAAGGCCTTTGCTGTCTCTGACAGAATTACAATGTCATCAACGAACCTCAAAGTTTTTATTTCTTCTCCAGTGATTTTAATTCCTACTCCAAATTTTTCTTTTGTTTCCTATACTGTTTGCTCAATATGAGATTGAATAATGTCGGGGGGTAGGCTACAACCCTGTGTCACTCGGTTCCCAACCACTGCGACCCCTTTCATGCCCCTCGACTCTTATAACTGCCATCTGGTTTCTGTACAAATTGTAAATAGCCTTTCGATCCCTGTATTTTACCCCTGCCACCTTTAGAATTTGAAAGCGTATTCCAGTCAACATTGTCAAAAGCTTTCTCTAAGTCTACAAATGCTAGAAACGTAGGTTTGCCGTTCCTTAGTCTTTCTTCTAAGATAAGTCGTAAGGTCAGTATTGCCTCTCGTGCTCCAATATTTCTACGGAATACAAACTGATTAAAAAGTCAGATAAACAAATATTTTTAAAAAATATTTTATTTTTTGGTCGTGTTAATTATACTACTTCCAACTGCAAACAACTTGTTGACTTTCTCAATTACAGTTCAGTGACGGCTGTACCTGCTACTGTAGTATTATAAACATATAACAGGAATTCCGTAGCTGCCGTACTCACCACTGCAGGCGAATAATGTACAGGAAAAGGAGTGGTCTTACACTAATAAGCCATTTTTATAATTTTCTATATAATCCATAATTACGGACAGCGCTACAATACGAGTTAATCGCCATACAAAGAAAAAGTATTGTATAAGCGTTAGACCCATGAGAAATTCTTTTCATATTTTTAGTATAATCAGTTCATTAAATCATGAATTGTATATCAAAATGTTATAGAAGTAAACACCATGCGTTACATGCTGTGCCATAGACTTTTAATTCGATAATTGGGCTAAAATGGTCTTTTGCGGATTAATAGGCACAAAATTTTTCCTGGTAGGGCCCACAGCACATTTCAGCCCAGAGGTCTGGAGATGCGAAGTATGACACTGCATTTTCGTATTTTTAAACATTCATCACACCAATCAATGAGGAAAGTCACTCTGCCACGGTGGTTTCTCATACCGCTGGGAGTTGGCCATCATCTCTCCGAAGACTTAATACAATCATGAGAAAGTACAAACGACATTTCCGATTTGCACCAACCTGCAACTTCCAGTCCATCTGCCCAATTACCATAAAGAACAGACAGGTTCAGATTCAGATGGCCACCTGTCAGAGAAGCACAAATACACGTGACGAGTTCACACGGCACATGAAAATGATCTTGGACTTGGTATTGGTAGAGTTTTGTGACGTCAAAATTTGGGATGTCACGTTTCGGAGCGTTACCAAGCGTGATAGGCAGAATCAGACTAGGGCAAAATTTGATACGCCAGATTTTTACTTCATGGAAAGGAACGAGGCCGCCAGTGAGTTGCAAGATCGCTTTTGCCTCAAGGAGACAACAACATACGTCGTTTGTATTTGAAGCCTGTATTCCATGGTTTTTGTGTTACAGCTTACGTGATATTATATTAGTATTGCTGCTTCAAAGCACCGACACAATGAGAATCTCTCGAAAACGCGTCGCTTTTCGTACGATTTGTTACAATAACATGACAGGAAACCTCATGTTTGTGGTCAAAGGCTTTTTGTATTTGGTGCCTTCCATATTATAACGTGCGTATTGAGAAGGTATTTGTTAGGCATAATTGAAGCTTTGCGTCCCTACTACAATTTCTGCCTCGTTCATAATCATCAGAAAGGATGATTTCCTTCATTGAAATAAGCCCGGTGCTAAACACGATCCCAGTTCAACGACTTTTAGTCCGGAGTGCAAGTGTTTTGGAGCTAATCGTCAAATAATGGAATTAAAACTTTCATTCGCATTTTATGTGTGGCCATCTAAACATCTCTGCAGTAATTCATCCCTTGATAAATCTTCATATATTGGAAGAATTTCCTTCTGTAAGTCGGGATGCAATGGAATAAGGTGTGGTTCATGTTCCATTCCAATGTCTTGGAAATTTTGACAGCGTATTCTTGGATAGTTAAGCTAACGATTATGCAATAAAAAATCGGATTTTTTGAACTTTCTAATGTGGTTTCCCCCTTTAACTGCAAGATTGCTGTCTACGTCACTGTGTGATTCACCCACGATTCACTGTTTATTTACTTATTTTTTTCATCAAGATTATGGGACACACATCAGTCCCTTAAAGCACTGTGTATGAATGTGTGTACACACACACACACACACACACAAACACTTACTCTTACAAGAAGTAAAGAAAATTTAATAGCAATATTGCTCTAAATACATGAATTCTCTGCTTTATCTACGAGAGAGGTTGGCGAACTTGCCGTAGGAGATACTGCAATTTCTTGTGTCAAGTTCCTGATAATACACGTGTTCTAAAAACTCTGCTACTGAACACAAGCAGCAACACAATAAGAACGCCGTCAGGATCTGCTAAAAAACGAGAGTGACAAAATACTTTCATGTCAAATACTATTGTAAATTTGTATCTGATTATGTGTAATGGAAGTTTTAGAAGCTGATGTCCTTACTGTCTGATTGAGGAACTTGGTTTTCTGCCTTGTACCATGATCATGGTTACAGAAATTTTTATGTATGTATAATACAAACAGAACAAAATGGCTAGTACATGGACAGAGGACCAAATGCGCGCTTTAATAGAGCTAACGTAGCAATTTTATGCGTGTCCATTTTCGTATCCAAACTGTGTGGGTTGAACGGCAGCTATGGCACACGTCTACCATTGGATAACACTGCAGTGGCAAATCCCGATGAGGAGCTTGTAGCAGCTCATTTCTGAACATGTTTCATGATAAGAAATCCGTCCTGTGTGAGCATGACATCAGCCAGAGCTATTAGAACTCGTTATGCGGGGTGCCCCAACAAACTATAAATCGTACTGTGAGGGAGTGTGCAATACGAACGTGTCAATGGAAATACAGTCACTTTGTAGAAGTCACAACAGCAGCTCTGAACTGGAATCGCCAACTAAATTTCAATTTATCTATACTTCCAAACTTTACTTTCTCTTTCTTGTTTATACACTCTGTTCCAGTCTTACGCAGTTTTACGTTTATTTCTTACATCTTATATTCATTTTATACTTACATATTTCTACTGTCATATTTCATTTGTTCCGTAGGATAAATAAAAATCATTGATCACACGTAATGGCGCTTGTACACTACAACAACTTCATTATACCTGCAGCGCATTTAGATCCCTACATTGCGTAACTCTCACCACATGCTTGCAAATTATACGAATCTTCTTTACGGAAAATTAGCTCTTCTGAATTGCATTCCACAGGGAGGGATTAGACAGTAACAGCTTCTGGTTTCACAATTCGCCCCATCTTTTGCATTGCCTCCCTATATTTCTCTTGATTTTTCGATTATACGGCTTCAATAGGTTCGGTGGTCTGTAGCCACACGTGACTTTTCCAATTTTTTGAGGTACTGTTATACTTTATCGGATAAAGTACCTGTGTTCACTTCTTAATCTGCATTTTTCCAGCTGAGAGCAGTCTTTAATTTTATTTAAAAACTTCATTTCAGATACCTACAAATCTGACTCAGCCTTAAGGGAGACGACTTTTTCAGCGTATCGTGAGCCTTGCAGCTATTTATAAAATTTTAACAGGGTCCCTTTTCAGGGCTTATTCTTTTTATCCGGTGTGCTGTGACACTTGTTCAGTCGTTTGATCATCATCAAGTTCTGATTAAAAACAGTTTTTTAAAAGTTTCGAATTTCGCTTCGATATTTTCATATCACATATTTTACACGCTACTTTAGATGGTAGTGCTCTTTGGAGATCATATTCATTTTCAGAAATAACAGTTTGGTTAACAGTAAACAATTTAGTGTTAAAATATCTATTTTGATTTAATTTAATACCCTTTCACATATTACTGTTCAATTCATTGAAAATACCGTTTTTTTTAATAATGCCGGAAATACTGTCTTGTTTCAGACGTCGATAAGAATTTAGGGACTGCGCCTAGAAGATGTACAATTTCATTCCAAATTTTTATTTTCGAGTAGGCTTCTGGCAGCTCTGATAAAGTGTGTGCATCCTCTCTCATTAATTACAGGGCATACACTCTTCAAATTATGTGGTAGAAATACTTTTTAAAATCAGTGAAGGGAATGTTAGTTTCTAGGTTGAGTTTCCTTTACATTTTTAGAATTTTGTTTAGTTTAAAATAATTATGGATATAAGAAAGTCCTTCATTAATATTGTTTTGTTCACCAGACTAAATAATGTTCGCTATTACATTTAGTGCCCTGTCTATGATTTCATAATACCTTTTTCTTTTTATTTTGTTCGTATGTCCTTTCTTGATCAGTTTGATCAGTGATATTACCTAAGCCATTCACGAATTATACATCCTATCATCTTTCGTTATAAATGTGTAGGAGTCACTGACTTACGAAGGTACTTCCATATTTTCGAGGCTTTAGCAGCACCACGTTTATGTTGCAGTCAGTATTTTTGTTCTTACTGAAAAGAAACTACACGAATATTACAGTCACTTCATGTTCTGAGGATTATAATAAGTGATGCAATTGTTTATTATTAGTATACAAAGAGGATTTCGAACAAGTTTCGACAAACAATTATCCTTACCATAAGCAAGTATACGAGAGACATTAAACGTAAAGGAAACTTAAAATGGATCCACATGACATGCCTTCCGAGAAACATATGGTGATAGCTATAACACCTCAAATGCATTCGCACACAGCCACAGAATGCAGAAACTATCTCCAAACACAAATTGTGCCAAAAGGTAAAACGACGAGTTTTAATAAATACTTATATAGTAGTCGTCCAAACTGCAGCTATTAAAAACTATGTTATTAAGCGTCCCTAGCGAAAGCTTCTAACTTAAGCTCCATTCTTACGAACCAAGAAAAGAAGGATAATATTTATGAATGACTAATGATCTCGGATTAGGTACCGCTTCACTCATTACTAAGGTGTGTTGATAAGGCAAAAGGATTTGTGGGTTTAGCTGCTTCGTCGTCTAGCATGAGATGGGTTCGCCAAATTTGTGTTTAGGAAATGGTAGCTTTATTTGCACACCTAGGCGCTTTACTAAATCAGTCATTTTCAATTTTAGTATCATATAAGATGGATATGAGTACATAATATGGACTGAGCGTAAATAGAAGACAAAAGTAATGAGAAGTAGGAGAAATGAGGACAGTGAGAAACGTATCAGGATTGGTGGTCACGAAGTAGATGAAGTCAAGGAATTCTGCTACATAGGCACCAAAATAACCCATAATGGAAGGAGCAAGAAGGACATAAGTAGACTATCACAGGCAAAAAGGACATTCCTGGCCAAGAGAAGGCTCCTAGCATCAAACATATGCCTTAATTTGAGGAAGAGATTTCTAAGAATGAACGTCTGGAGCACAGCATTGTAAGTTAGTGAAACAAGGACGGTGGAAAAGCATTGGAGATGTGGTTCTACAGCAGAATGTTGAAAAATGGTTCAAATGGCTCTGAGCACTATGGGACTCAACTGCTGTGGTCATCAGTCCCCTAGAACTTAGAACTACTTAAACCTAACTAACCTAAGGACATCGCACACATCCATACCCGAGGCAGGATTCGAAACTGCGACCGTAGCAGTCGCACGGTTCCGGACTGCGCGCCTAGAACCGCGAGACCACCGCGGCCGGCAATGTTGAAAATTAGGTGGAGTGATGAGGTAAGGAATAAGGAGGTTTTCCGCAGAATCGGCTAGGAAATAATACATGTGAAACACTGGCAAGAAGAAGGGAAGGATGGTAGGACAATGTAAAGGGTGCAACGACCAAAGATCCATTCTTTCAGTGCGGATGCACATAAAGTCCGGAATATTGCGGGAATCCGAAATGGCGAATATGTAGTTCATGGAAAGGTGACGCTACGCTAGCAGTGTGAAACAGGCTGGGAATTCGGGTCGGAGGAAAGCGTACTCGGATGGCCAAGGTGGTTAAGATAACCGCTCGCGTTAAGGGGGAGACACAGCTTCGAGTCCTGGTCTGTTACAACAAAATCATTTTGATACCCTAATGCGTCTAACATCATTGAAAACATATGGATAGGAGATTTGTTAAGACGTCATAGAGTATCTGCCACGGTACTAGATGAAGTTGTAGAGGGTAAAAGCCATAATGGAAGACAGAAATTGCTATACATACAGCAAATAACTGAGGACGCAGGTTGCAATTGCTACTCTAGATCAGATCCGAACACGGCGTGCCAAACTTCACGTATGCAGTATGTGCGGGCCACGGCTCGTTCTGTCACTCAGCTTTACTCGGTCCTTCTGGGAAATACCTGGAACAGCGAGATATTTCGTTTAACATTGCGGTGCGGCGTTTTTCGGTGGGCACAACTCTCTGAGTTTAGAAAAATATCGCTCTCAGCGCTGTTTCATCTTCGCTATTTGTTCGTAGTATGAAGAACGTTCACAATTCCAATGGCGTTTAGCCCAATTAGAGGGAGACTACAATATATGGGAATAACAGGGATGAAGACCCCAATTCGTACAAGCGACAGACACTGCATAGTTGCTATGAAATAACGTTACACTACCATGCGGGAAGAATTTGAGGATTTAGATAACAATGAAAGAGTAAAAAGTTAAAACGATCGATAAACGATATTCATTGTGTAGACATCAAAAATTGCTTTGTGCTAAATTTGCAGGCCTGGAGCACTTAAACGTCGCGAGTCAATACGCAACAGCATTTATTGCACTACTTCGCAGTAGCTTTGGAGCCGTTGGCAATGATAGAAACAGCCGCTTGTGCCTTAGCGTGACTCATTCGTACCTGTCGCTAGCCTAGCCGTGGGAAGCGGTACCTGTGTCAATACGAGCGACAGAATATTCAAGGCAAGCCCTTAAGAATCTAAATAAACTGTGTTAAATATTATTCAATTTAATTAAAAGTCAATATACTGTCCATTGTTGTTAAAAAGAAGATTGTGTAAAAATCTCAGCTTTCTAGCTGGCATACTTTCAGAGATAGAAAAAATTACTTGAAACACCTCAGACCAACACGTGTAAGATTAAAGTCAGTTAGGATTCATAACAGTTTGTCTTTTAGCATAATTTGGAATCATTACTTAAGTTCACAAAATATTAGGTCAATTTGTTCGATTTTTCATAGTTAAAAACGTTAACTATTTTTCATTTTCGTAATATAAAATTCAGAAAACACCTGTATTTATTTAATGTGTTGTTGTGTGATTAAATGAGAATGATTGACAGTGTGTATGTGGGACATACGAAAAAATTCTATATTATCTCATGTTAAACAATATGTAACTACATCATGGGAAAATGTTAAGCAAGCAAGTTGCAATGAAAAATGTAATATCTCCTCCGTACTGATGTCCAAGGGTACTTCTTTTGTAAGAAGGCAGCCAGAATAGCCATTTGCATAGTAATAGTTTTCTAAAGTTATTTCAGGATCAGTTTTCTTTTCGTTTGGTTTTGTTAAACCTTTTATTAATATTTGCAGGATGAAGTGACGTAAATGCATCTGTGAATGTTGATTTGCGTACAGTTTTAGCGGGAGAATGACCTCGAAGGATTGTTTTGAGTGGCTGATCATTTTGAACAACCGGAGTTAAGCATTTCCCGCGCATTGCACGTAGTTATAGGCTCTGAGAGGAGCACCAAGCAGGGAGTCGCTGGCTAGCTATTGGATGTACAGGTCATGTTAGACGTGTCCGTCTACGTTATGAGTAATATGAGGAAGTTACTGGTATTTCGCGTCCGGGTGGTATTGCCGTGAACGCAGTCGCATTTACGGACAGATTGCGGAAATTTGAATTTTGTGAAGTATTTAGTTGGAAAGATAAATGGGTGTGAACTTTCGGCCTTTGTAGAATTCCGCGTGGCATGTTTCATATTCATCTATGGAATAGTTGGCGAGCAGTTTCTCTATCAGAAATCCACTGAAAAAAGTACCGAACGTGAAACTCATATATTGTAGCAGAGCATCGACTGTAGATCACGTAATAATTCGGATTGGACGTAAGTACATTTCTGGCTGTCTCGCATGTATATTGGCTTGTATGAACTGTGAGCTGAGGACATTGATATTAGTCGTTTAAATAAATACGGGCTGATGGCTAATTCTTTAATTTTGAAAGCAAAGAAATAAAGAACTTGCTGTTCAATTTTGACTTTTTTTTTAAAGAATGAAGCAATCGCCCTCCGACCGAAAATCGTTATAAGATATTACATAATAGCTTGCTACCAGAGTTTAGGCTGAATTTGCAAACGTAAGTATTGATGATGTTTTTTTTTCAACACTGCTTTTAACATGGTCTGAACAGTATCTCAATATGCACAGAATCGGGCTGGTGACCAGACGCCGTACTGAACGGAACGCGACTGTTTAACCTGCCTCGCCGCAGCACGTTCAGAACGCACTGACCATCTTGTCTCGTAGTGGGATAAATGTAGTTACTGTACTATGGAATAACCCAACAAACAAATGTATTAACATTTACGGAAATTGCTTTCGAAATAATAAATAGTTTATTTTCTTTTTTCCATCTGCACCGTTTTCATTTGATTCCGGCTTTTAAAACAGTATGATAATATTGTTTAATTACATAATCTTCTATATAAATAAGATATTTATCACTGAAAATACCAAACTGTTACGAGTCCCCTAGTAGGTCCAAACATTGTGAATTTAAGCTCTCCGGACAAAAGATGAAAGAGCATGCTGGTCGATTTGTAGCTGAGTAGGTGGTGTAAAACTATTATCAGTTAGTTATATGACATTCCACCACTGACGTCAGGCATTGCAGTGAATGGGCGAATATGTGCCAGTCGGTTGTATGAAATGAGCACAGTAAGATGCGTCGCCGTGGAGAGGTGACAGAATGGTAGAGAGCAGCTATCGCGGTTGGACGTTCCCATGATCACAACGCGAATGAAGTTGCACGATTTGTAGGTTTATCAACGCGGGCTGTTCAGTGTGTCTACAATTAATGGTGTACCACTCGCAGCTATGTACCACGGTGTAAGAACGGTTGTCATAAAATGATCCTACCTAACAGGTTCAAATGGCCCTGAGCACTACGGGACTTAACATCTGAGGTCATCAGTGGCCTAGAACTTAAAACTAATTAAACCTAACTAACCTAAGGACAGCACACACATCCATGCCCGAGGCAGGATTCGAACCTGCGACCTTAGCGGTCGCGCGGTTCCGGACTGATTCTTAACAGGGATCGGAGACGACTGTCAAGCTCTGTCAGTCACAATCAATGTCCAACCAGGAAGGTACTGCTGCTGTCAGTGAACAGAAGTCTAGCTCAATCAGTTCCTGAGCGAACACTGACAAGGCAACTGTAAGCAACGGACATTTGGAATCGTGTATCTAGCAAAAGACCATTGCTCACAGTAGCAAATAAAATTGCACGTCTCCATGGGCCGAACACAGAAACTGTACAGCAACTGGAGGTGAGCGGTATGTTCCGATGAGTGGAAATTTTGCCTCTTTCCAAATAATGCACAGCATCGAGTGCAATGACCACCCGATGAATCGCTGAACCCGCAATGTGTGCAGGATAACGCTAGGTCCAAAAGTATTTCTGTGATATCTGGGTGTATTTTTCGCGTAACTCTCAGTTACCGTGAACAGGATATTTATCCCGACATTCTCAGTATCAAGGGCTGCCCTTTCTTTTACACGCCTGCTTTCGAATATGATAACGGCCGTGTTCAAGGGCTGCATCGGTTTGACGAACACTCACGTACCATATCGTACCTCGATTAGCCTTTTAAATAACCAGATCTTAAATTCCATAGAAAGTGTATGTGACTATTTGGAACAGCGTGTGAAACGTACCAGTCGACATCCGCGCGATTTGGTAGCCCTGTGGGATCTGACCATGAGTGAGTTTCCTCAGCTCGATACGGCCTACCTGAAAGAACATGTCGACTCACTTCCTTGCTGAATTGACGCCGTTATCAGAGTCAGACGCGTACTTCCACGATATCAGCGTTATTTCTCCTGAGACTGACTGATCTTTTGTCCCGTGCCGGCCGCGGTGGTCTCGCGGTTATAGGCGCGCAGTCCGGAACCGTGCGACTGCTACGGTCGCAGGTTCGAATCCTGCCTCGGGCATGGATGTGTGTGATGTCCTTAGGTTTAAGTAGTTCTAAGTTCTAGGGGACTAATGACCACAGCAGTTGAGTCCCATAGTGCTCAGAGCCATTTAGTTTTGTCCCGTGTGCTTATCTGACTTGACATTTTGTGGCTCGATGTCCGGTCAGAATGAATGTGTAGCGTACCCGGCTTCCGCACATCGAGCAGAGTCTCCATGCAGATGGGGCACGTGGTGGAGGGCGTGACCGGCCTCCGGGACACCTCCGTGCCCCTGGGAGTCCTTCTCGGTGAAGAGCTGCCTTCCTCATAGTCCCCTGACGGCCGCGCCGGCTGGGCTCTGCTGCTCTCTGCTCTCTGTAGAAGAGCTTCCAGGTCGTTCGCTGAAAGACCTAGCTGTAAACAGAGCTTCATTGTAGTACTGCAAACCATAACTTACACTTTGAGCTGATCTGCAAACGTTAAAAAAGGAAAGGTTCCTTACAAACGTAATTATGTATGTAGGTAATAATAATTTCGTGTAACTCAATGGCCTGGGGCAAATCTTTTATTGGACGCACTTTGGCGACTTGCTTATGGTTCCATAGTTTGGTATAAGTCTTTCTATTAGACGCCAGGTGACTTGCATGTCCCTAAGCTATCCTGTTATCCAATCGGCTAAAGGAGACCTACAGTTCAACGTGGAATCCGAAACACGCGACGTTTCTGAGGACTCTTCACATCGTTAAGAGGGGAATACTAGGTTGAAATGAAGGCCAAAAGGTCCGCGGCCAGACCGAGATTCGATCTCGCGGCCTCTCTGTTTCCATGCACGAGCTTTACCTCCTTTTTCACATAACAGCAATCTACTGAGTAATCTATATGTACAGGTGACTTACATTGAAAATTAAGACAACAAACAATAGCATGACACAGTTTACATATATGAAAATAGAATTAATTAGAAAAAACACAAAAGAAGTTTTTGAATATTCGGGCAAGCTGGGAATACGTTTTACCAAAAGCAGTCGGTAACTGTCACAGTCAGCTTAAGGCTGGTGGAACAATGTGAGCAGGGTTTGAATCCCGAGACCTGGCCACGATGCCACCCTCTCCCCTTCTGTCACTGACCTGCCCCCTCACATGGTTTCCCAACGTCCTGTCTTTGAGAGATAAGATTCAGCACATTGGCAAATAGTTCTCGAAATAGGGGTAGTTGCAAGCAGGACTAGTAAGTCGTAGACTGGTGAAAAGAAAATTGTCATCAGTACCCTAATCAGCAATGACAAAATGTGCGAAGTGACTAACCATCATATCAACGTATTAGCCGCGCGGGATTACCCGAGCGGTCTGAGACGCTACAGTCACAGACTGTGCAGCTGTCCCGGAGGAGGTTCGAGTCCTCCCTCGGGCATGAGTGTGTTTGTCCTTAGGATACTTTAGGTTAAGTAGTGTGTACGCTTAGGGACTGATGACCTTATCAATTAGGTCCCATAAGATTTCACACATATTTGAACATTTTTTGCACATCATATTAGTCTTTGCCCTCGGAAGAAAAGGAATAGCCGACCACAGAATTATATCAGTGTAACATGCAGCTTCAATAAGCCAAGTGAGGAAGGCCACTTGCTTCCCGAGCCACCCACTTTGCTAGGTGACCACGACAACTCAACCGGTGCTGCAGCTTATCTAGGGACGCACCCCACACCTCCTGCATTTACCTGTCTCTAACCTCAATACCATACTGACGCTCCTTGGTGGAAATCAAATTGTTGACCATCCTGTACCAAGAGGAGGCTGCAGCCCTTGATGGAACCGAGAGGCTGATGTTGGTTCACACAATTATCCGTGATAACTGTTCATCGGTATTGGGGCAGGTAGTCCCTTCCCATTGGACCAACAAAATTTGGTCGTAATCATCGGCCGCTGCAATATGTTCACCTCCCAAAATAGCTCAGAGCTAGGTAGACTTCCTCAGTGTGTCTCAGTTTAAAATTCAGACAAGCAACGTCAACAGAGGGATCAAGACTCGTGGGACGCACTACCGCAAACATCCTAGACCTAAAGGTATGCCCTCGTAAGTCTGAATGATCGTCAAAAAGGTGCGCCGAACAAATAAGCCATACGCCTCCCTCTCTGTGTCAGAATGGCCTAATCCTCCGAGGGAACGTGGCTCTCTCACAATCTCGTATCGCAGCCGGAAGATACGACGCTTCCGTAAAGCGACCAGACAACTGTTGCTGTTTCTTAACCACCACGGAGGGAAGAGGAAAAAGTGCGATGACCGCTAGACCACCGGACCTGGCGTGTATGTAGATTGTTCACCCAAATGTTTTTATGAGTGAGTTTTCGAGTACCGAAATATGTGACATACATGACATGTCTTTTGATTGTTCTGACTAAGAAGCTTAAATTATTGACACCGCCGCCAAAGGACCGTAGACCTCAGTAAGCGACATAAATTTTGACTTGATATCTCTACCAGTTCCTAGAGCAAAAGGTGACTTCATCACAGACGCACAGGCAGACAGGAGGACAGCAAATTGCAAAAAAATATTTTTTTATTTGGTATCAGTACAAACTAACAATTTTCGCATTTTTTTTTACTTGTAATGTGAAATCTTACTATTTGTCAAATTTCATAATTCTATGTCAACGGGAAGTACCCTACAGGTTTTTATAGTGAATTTGCGAGCATCGAAATATCTACAACTATCTCTACGTAGATATTCCGCAATCCATCATACGGTGCGTGGGGTTCGGTGGGAGGGGGGGCGGGGGGGGGGGGGGGGGGGAGAAGCAACTGTCTCTGTGCCTTCCTCTGAGCCCTAATTTCTCGAATCTTTTCCTCTTATGTGCAATGTGTGTTGGAGCAGTAGAATCATTCTGCAGTCAGCTTCAGATTTCGGTTTTCTAAACCTTCTCAACAGTGTTCCTCGAAAAGTATGTCGCCTTCACTCCAGGGATTCCCATTTGAGTTCTCGAAGCTTGTCCCGTAACACTTTCGTGTTGTTCAAACCTACCAGTGACAAACCTTGCAGACCGCCTCTGAAATGATACGACGTCCTTCTTTTTATCCGACCTTCACGGGTCCCAAACACTCTAGCAGTACTCAAAAATTGGTCGCACTAGCGCCGTATATGGGGTCTCCTTTACGTATGAACCACAATTTCCTAGAATTCTCCCAATAAACCGATGTAGACCATTCGCTTTCCCTACCACAGTCCTCACATGCTTGTTTCGTTTCATATCGCTTTGCAACGTACACCCACATATTTAAAGGACGTGACTGTGTCAACCAGAACACCATTAGACTTTTTTATTTGCCGTGTTACGTTTACACTATTATGATTTCGGCTTTAAAGTGCGATTATCAACTGTTTTAACGTTATACAGTTCCTAAGATGACATACTGTCATATTTAAAATACACTATTAGACACATTGTCTAACGGTGAATGTGTATTTTAAATATGAGAGTATGCCATCTTAGACACTGAATAACATTAAAACACTTGATAATCGCACTTTAAAGCTAAATAATGATAGTGTAAATGTAACACTGCAAATAAAAAAAACAGTCTAATGGTGGTACTGACTATAAAGAAATACACTCCTGGAAATAGAAAAAAGAACACATTGACACCGGTGTGTCAGACCCACCATACTTGCTCCGGACACTGCGAGAGGGCTGTACAAGCAATGATCACACGCACGGCACAGCGGACACACCAGGAACCGCGGTGTTGGCCGTCGAATGGCGCTAGCTGCGCAGCGTTTGTGCACCGCCGCCGTCAGTGTCAGCCAGTTTGGCGTGGCATACGGAGCTCCATGGCAGTCTTTAACACTGGTAGCATGCCGCGACAGCGTGGACGTGAACCGTATGTGCAGTTGACGGACTTTGAGCGAGGGCGTATAGTGGGCATGCAGGAGGCCGGGTGGACGTACCGCCGAGTTGCTCAACACGTGGGGCGTGAGGTCTCCACAGTACATCGATGTTGTCGCCAGTGGTCGGCGGAAGGTGCACGTGCCCGTCGACCTGGGACCGGACCTCAGCGACGCACGGATGCACGCCAAGATCGTAGGATCCTACGCAGTGCCGTAGGGGACCGCACCGCCAATTCCCAGCAAATTAGGGACACTGTTGCTCCTGGGGTATCGACGAGGACCATTCGCAACCGTCTCCATGAAGCTGGGCTACGGTCCCGCACACCGTTAGGCCGTCTTCCGCTCACGCCCCAACATCGTGCAGCCCGCCTCCAGTGGTGTCGCGACAGGCGTGAATGGAGGGACGAATGGAGACGTGTCGTCTTCAGCGATGAGAGTCGCTTCTGCCTTGGTGCCAATGATGGTCGTATGCGTGTTTGGCGCCGTGCAGGTGACCGCCACAATCAGGACTGCATACGACCAAGGCACACAGGGCCAACACCAGCATCATGGTGTGGGGAGCGATCTCCTACACTTACCATACACCTCTGATGATCGTCGAGGGGACACTGAATAGTGCACGGTACATCCAAACCGTCATCGAACCCATCGTTCTACCATTTCTAGACCGGCAAGGGAACTTGCTGTTCCAACAGGACAATGCATGTCCGCATGTATCCCGTGCCACACAACGTGCTCTAGAAGGTGTAAGTCAACTACCCTGGCCAGCAAGATCTCCGGATCTGTCCCCCATTGAGCATATTTGGGACTGGATGAAGCGTCGTCTCACGCGGTCTGCACGTCCAGCACGAACGCTGGTCCAACTGAGGTGCCAGGTGGAAATGGCATGGCAGGCCGTTCCACAGGACTACATCCAGCATCTCTACGATCGTCTCCATGGGAGAATAGCAGCCTGCATTGCTGCGAAAGGTGGATATACACTGTACTAGTGCCGAGATTGTGCATGCTCTGTTGCCTGTGTCTATGTGCCTGTGGTTCTGTCAGTGTGATCATGAGATGTATCTGACCCCAGGAATGTGTCAATAAAGTTTCCCCTTCCTGGGACAATGAATTCACGGTGTCCTTATTTCAATTTCCAGGAGTGTATTAAATTACGACGGGCGCGAGAGAGATGTAACGTTCCCTGGCAACACACATACTATTAATAAAATGAAATGACATTTAATTTTACTATGTACGCCGCTAGGAAGCAATTCGTATGTACTGTAATTGTTTAACAAAAATGTTATTTAATTTTGTGTAAAGGACGTTGGTTATTATTGTAATATTTTCTGTAATAATATTCTCGATATATTTATGATTGTAATATTTCTATACTCATAATGTAATTACGAAATATGTTAATATCTGCGATGAAAAAATGTAAAATATAGCCACAGAGGAAAATAATGTTGTAAGATTACAAAGAGACATTCACAATGAGCAATAATATAAATAGCGCTACATAATGTGTATTCTTTGTCGTCTTCCTCTAGAGCTGAGAGAGAGAAAGAGAGAGAGAGGAACCTGTGACCTAGCATTATATGAATGAGTAGACTTCGTTTGTCTGTATCTATCTTTAGCCGCCATTAGAGGAGAAATTGTACAGGTATGGTCTAAATACATTATAATTTATCAAAATTGTGTATTACTAATGTAAATTAGCTTACCCATGTCATCTATAAGATTTCTTTAAAGAATGTTCAGCACTTTTAGCGATTATCGTTGGTGTTGCTGGGCTGTGCCGCGACCGAACGATTTGCAGCGGCGGCACATTTAAAAAATTGTTCCGCTATAAAATTAACCAAACCCGTAAATCGGGAGCAGGTAAAATTAGCAGTGAATTACGAAATATTTTTCTTTTACAGCGATCCGAAGGCTGACTGAATTTATTACTGGTTTTACATTTGTGCATTCATAGGCGGATAATTAACGTTGAAGTTGTTAATCTGTTGGTTCTTTCGATTTCTAAAGCAAATAACTTAAACGTATAGTGAAGTGTGTTTTGTCAATGATAATTAAACGTTCAGGTCGGCTTGGCAATATTTAACCATTTTATGCTAACAGAGACAGTCTTGTGTTCCATAGCTAACGCCGAGAAAGAATACAGTAAATATTTAAAAACCCACTGCATCTAGAAAATGTGTGCCAAGGCCGAAATATGTAAAAAAAATAATTTAAATAAGTTTCAAATAAATGTTATTAATCAGTTAGTTTGAATTTGTCAGCATGAGAGGGTTGCTAAGGTTCATGTAATTTTAAATGTGCTTAATTCTGTGGAAATGAATTTTTATTAACACACGTAAATAAAGGGTTCTACAACAAAGTTCGTACTGAAAGAGTAAATAACATAAATATTTAAAGCCATTTCTTCCCCATTTTCATCCATTCACATTTTTACATTTTTTTTTCATCAAACTGGCGCCCTACAACGGGGGGTCGAATAAGCAGTGGCCAAAAAACACCCTTGAGATAATTAGGGAATTATTGTAGTCGAACTTTGTTGGAGAACAATTAATAAATTTTTCATGTATTGTATGTATTGCCTAACCAATATTGTGTGGTAATATCTGTATATGATTTTTTGCATGAGAACACCATATACCCAGAGGCAAGCTGAAGAAGAGATCTCATTATATAAAAAAAATTAATTACCTACCACAATACCAGGGGCAGCTGCACCCAAGATAGATCACCAAAAGGTAAACTACAGTGTAGTTGTCCTGTGGGTAGTAAAGTAGCCTCAGTGCGGTGTTCTCGGATCATTAGTGGTGTGCTTGTTGTTAGTTTTTTTTTTAATAACAGAACATTTGAGTAGTTAGACATCGTAGTATATAATAAGTGTGTTTCAACAAATGACCATTTCTTGTGTGATTATGTCAGTGAAACCTGAGTGTTAGGATATTTAGTTCAGATATTGTTTCTTTTGTTGACTATGGTTAGATTGCGTAGTCAGAAAAATATAAACATGGATAATGAACAACAGTTAGCAAGCAGTGATACCAAGTTAGAAAGTGGGTCACAAGGTAATGTTAGTGGCGTAGTTCAGGAAGTACAATCTGAGAATCTGGGGGCAGAAGGGCAAGAAGTGTTGCCACTGCCAGCCAGTGATTCAGTTGAAAGTAGAAACACTGTGCCACCCATAAGCACTAGACACGGACCAGAGAGTGGTGAGGTGTCAGAAGTGCAATCATTAATAGTTATGTTCGAGCGCATGCTCAATTTCCAAGCTACGTTTATGCATGAACAAGCAGAGCGTGATCGACGCCAGGATGAGAGAGACTTGCAGTTAATGCAATCTTTGGAAGTTATGCAAAGTGAGATTGTTAGTTTGAGACAAAACTATGAAACAATACCCATAGCGGTGCAAGAACTGAGCGAAAGAGTAGATAATATCCAGGTGGCTAACGCCAGTGTCGTAGATGAAATCAGTGTACTGGCTGACAGGATGGAAAAATTAGAAATTGACACAAGTCAAGCAATACAGCAGAAAATATCCGAAGAGGCAAACAAAATTGAAAGGGAATTTACGAACTGGTTAGAGGCAAAAGACACCGACCTTTATCAAACAATAGACGAGAAGGTGCACGCCGCGAATGAGGCCAAAGACTTGGGCTCGAGTGAGGAAGTGCAGGACCTTTAGGGCGGTGCACACTGACATTCCGCTGTGGCAGCGGAATGTCAACCGTCGTCTTGCGGAGCTGGAAAACAGTTTGTTGCACGGCGACGCACAGGCGTGTGTGACGCCAGCCAGGTCCAACAATGATAGGCCTATAAATATAGCAGTGAAAAATTGCGACTGCGAGACAGAACAGACAACCAATGTTAGCGAAACAAACAAATGTCACTCCTAAATAGTGATTGAAGAAAGCCTGATTAGAAACCGACAATTTCAGATCTTTACAACGGAGAAGAAATCTGTTCACCCTGTAATATTTATCAAGGCATTTAGAAACATTTTGCCTAGTGTTTGGAGCCATACACAGAAAATACAGTTCGTTATGTCTTACATACAAGGAGATGCTGCATTATGGGCAACCGAAGAAGCTGACAGTTGCGACACATATGAGCAATTTGAAAAGGCATTCTTGGCCAAATATTGGTCAACATGTATTCAGGAGATAATACGGAAAGAGGTATATAATCCAGAGCCGTATTCTCCACGATTAGGCAATTTGCGAAAATATTTTGACAAATACATTAATAAGACCCGTTACTGGGACTAGTAGATTTCATCCCGGGATTTGATCAGACTTTTGAAATCACACTTGCCGATAAACGTAACGAAAAAACTTATACACGTACCGGAGAACGACGTGGAATATTTCTTGTCTGTTCTGGACTCAATCGACCTGATTCAGAAGGATGTTAAGGCAGCCTCTGAACAGGCTAGAAGTAACGGAAACGGTTACAGAAATGGTATAACTAACACGCCTCCACCAAGGTAACAATAGGAGACAAGATATGTACAAAACGGGAATATAGGTAGAGACCGGAACGGCAATAGTCCGCCGGTGAACAATGACCGGAAAAGGAGGTTCGATGACCGATATGAAACAGGCCCACCAAGCAATAGTAGATGGAAAAATGCCAGGAGGCCGTGGAACACCAATACCTATAACGATGCAAACCGAACTAGGCCAGGCCGGCCGCGGTGGTCGTGCGGTTCTAGCGCTGCAGTCCGGAACCGCGGAACTGCTACGGTCGCAGGTTCGAATCCTGCCTCGGGCATGGATGTGTGTGATGTCCTTAGGTTAGTTAGGTTTAAGTAGTTCTACCCCTACCTAAGATGTTAAGTCACATAGTGCTCAGAGCCATTTGAACCTTTTTTTTTTTTAACTAGGCCACAGAACCAGAGGCCCAGTCCGGACCGGCAAAACAGTGGAAGATTTGACAATAACCGGCCGCCACCACAAAATGCGCCAATTGCGCAACCGTGGCGGCCGACACAACACAACTTACACAAAGTGGAGGTCAGCGGCACAGAGCAGCCACACCCATCCACCAGTAATAATCCAACAAACTATATTCAGCCGAGATACGCTCTCCATCGTCGGCTGAGTTTTGTAGTGAGAGCAGCCCGACACAGAACAAAACATCGGAAATCTGTATCCTCAGGTATAATGACAGGGTACGGATGGAACATGAATTAATAACTGAACCACCCACGTGCATAAAGGAGCACAAAGACAAAGTACAAACGATAATAGAGATCAAAATTAACAATATTGATGTGCAAGCAATCGTAGATACAGGTGCTACTGTCAGTGTCATGAGTATGGACCTATTCAGAGCACTGGGGAAAGACTTTTCCTGTGAACAACTGCAAAGTCACGGGAGCCATCAGTGCACAGCGACAAATAATTAAACTCCAAGTTCGGGTAGAGACGTATATAGGGGAAGAAGCCATAGCGTGCTCGTTCCTGGTAGTAAAGGGTTTAAAGGTAGCCTGCATTTTGGGGGTAGATTTTTTGAGAGAAAGGGACGCAGTAATCGACCTTTCTCGGGGAAATTTAAGTTTGATGAACACGGGTAAGAGGATAGCATTGTCCATGCTCAGATCTGAAGAGGTGCCTGTGCCTAATTGTAATGCTATTAACATAAAATGTAGGAATCAGTGGATACTACATTTAGACAATCATTCTCTAGGACAAAATCTCTATTATCCAGACGTACAAGGTGATCAATTAAAAGCAAACGTGGACGCACTTGTGAACAAAGTATCACAGTCCGAAAATTTGAACTCAATGCAACAGCAGGATTTGGTACAGTTATTATCTAACTATGCAGATGTACTTTCAGAACGACCAGGAATTGTTAAGGGATATCAATACAATATCGAGGTGAAGCCTCACAAAACATACTGTCGTGCCTCATACTCCATTCCTTGGTCCAAGAAGGAAATAGTAGCTATCTCTTAGCAGATCCCCAATCAGGGAGAGTACGGGGACTGTATCCGCGTAAGGATGTGAAAATATTCCTACAGTAAATGACTAATAGTCCTATGTGTTATGTGTGAAAAGGTACACCATTCTTTTGGAAATGAATGAACATTAATGATGTGATCGGTAGAGATAATGTACTAGTGTAGAAGTATTTAGTTATAAGAATATGATTGACTTTCTCTTTTGTTTATGATTATTTGTGTTACGTCTTCTTTTTAATTAATGTTCCCTTAAACAAGCTCTAAATGTCTGCACAGATAACCTGATTATTTCAATTATTTGTAGTGTTAAATTGTGACAGAGATCAGTCAGGAGGAACATTTTAGTGGTGGTGGTGGTTGTTGGGATGTTTAAGGGGGACTAAACAGCTAAGGTCATCAGTCCCCCAGAACATTTTAGTGGTGATTAGTTTGTGTACTGCATAATATTCTATATGTGTCTCAAACTTGAAATATTTCTTGATACAGTCTTTTCTATTACATGTATATATACATATATATGTGTGTGTAGCTGTCAGATTGACAGGTCCGAACCCGGAATAATATTAATAATATGAGACCCTGAGAACTCTATTTTCAAACCAGTATTATCAAAGAGAGTAATGCCCCCAGTAGTGACCCGAGAGCACCATGGGAGGCAAACTTATTGCAAAATTAAGTAACGCAAAGTTACGCACAAAGAAGCTTGAATTGAACCATGTGAAGATCGAATCAGTAAGAAAGAGCTAGCCTGATACAGTCCAAGTCAATTTTAGCCTACAGAGACTACACTGTAGTTACGTAGGACCTTGCAAATAGAGTGAGACATTATTTCAAAGGAGTTATTGAACAATATGCCTGAATCCGTCTGGAATGCACAAATAAAATCTACTCGAACATAAATATAGATGATTTTTGGGCAAACTAATATGAAATTTCAATATTTGTTACCATGTACGCAATTATCACACACCTTGGTAAAGAGCGAACAAAGAAGTTACGAATGTGCTGATACAAAAAACTGCACAACGGACATTGTAACTGAAAAAACTTAAACAGAAGTGCAGTATTGTGTGGCAGAGACAGACAGTGACTGTTAAAACTGCAGCAATACGTCACAAAGTTGTTTCGAACAAGCAATAAGAAACTGTATCATCGCCGTGTGTGCAAGAGGACAAGGACCTAACACGACACGGACAGTGAGCCGATAATAGACGGTGGACCAAGCTATTGTCAAACTATAACTTGTACTGTGCGTGTGTACAAAAAGAAAATATTCTTTGTGTGTCAAGGGACGCCAGGAAAGCGCATTGACTACAGAGATACATTTTGTTCCAAGGTGAAAACTTGCGTGTGACTAATGACAAGTCATGATATGGTGAAAAAGTATTGTGTGCCCATAAAACGCGTTACTGTGACAACGAAACATTGTGCAAACCAGAGTAGCGAAGGCCTACTGAATAATAAAGGCCAATAACTGTGTGCGTTATTTTCCACAGCAGGAAAAATGCCCATAAGGATAGTACAGTGTTTGTAAACTTGTTGCATGTTTGCTGGAGCACTGCAAGAAGATGTCACACGGGCGAGCTGATATACAACGCGCAACCGGCTACTTCAGCCATGCAGCGGCCGCAGCAACCCGTAGCAGACCAGACAGCCACACGCCTCTCCGTGCAGTAGCTGTCAACACCGGGGGCGGTGACCTACACGGAGCAGACGCGCCGCGCCGAGCACCGCTCAACAATCACTCCTCACCGCTCACCAACTACAGTATTATTGACATATTCCAAAATATTTACATAAACTGCATAACATGTCAATGAACACGGTTTTTGACGAACATTGAACACTTATTATGTATACCCGTAAATTGTCGAGAGAAAATGAACACTAACAAGTGAAGGAGATGGATTTGTAACACGTAGGTAGTGAGAACATTATGAAAAGTAACGTTGTACTAAATTATTTCAAAAAACTAAGTGAAATATCTTAGGACAAGTGACATTGCAGTATATCGCAAAAATGATAATTACGAGCTGTTAAACACACACAACAAACTTTCGTTGAACTGTATGTGACTGTGATATTATGCAACCGTTGATAACAAACTGCTAAATCATTTCAAAACAATTACTATTAAAGAGAGTTGAACCAACTGGAATGGCTGGGCTCCGGCACAGTTTGCCTGTCTGCCTTCGCCCAAATGGAGGAGCCATGAACATATATAACCCTGGCACTAATTAAATGAGCCATTCCATAAAAAAAAACAGAATTTTAAAGAACGTTACTGGCACCATTGTGTCAAAGTAAAGAAACTCTATGCCAAATGCTACCAGGGGGCAATGTAACGTTCCCTGGCAGCACACACACTATTAATAAAATGAAATGACATTTAATTTTACTATGTACGCCGCTATGAAGCAATTCGTATGTACTGTAATTGTTTAACAAAAATGTTATTTAATTTTGTGTAAAGGACGTTGGTTATTATTGTAATATTTTCTGTAATAATATTCTCGATATATTTATGATTGTAATATTTCTATACTCATAATGTAATTACGAAATATGTTAATATCTGCGATGAAAAAATGTAAAATATAGCCACAGAGGAAAATAATGTTGTAAGATTACAAAGAGACATTCACAATGAGCAATAATATAAATAGCGCTACATAATGTGTATTCTTTGTCGTCTTCCTCTAGAGCTGAGAGAGAGAAAGAGAGAGAGAGGAACCTGTGACCTAGCATTATATGAATGAGTAGACTTCGTTTGTCTGTATCTATCTTTAGCCGCCATTAGAGGAGAAATTGTACAGGTATGGTCTAAATACATTATAATTTATCAAAATTGTGTATTACTAATGTATATTAGCTTACCCATATCATCTATAATATTTCTTAAAAGAATTTTCAGCACTTTTAGCGATTATCGTTGGTGTTGCTGGGCTGTGCCGCGACCGAACGATTTGCAGCGGCGGCACATTTAAAAAATTGTTCCGCTATAAAATTAACCAAACCCGTAAATCGGGAGCAGGTAAAATTAGCAATGAATTACGAAATATTTTTCTTTTACAGCGATCCTGAGGCTGACTGAATTTATTACTGGTTTTACATTTGTGCATTCATAGGCGGATAATTAACGTTGAAGTTGTTAATCTATTGGTTCTTTCGATTTCTAAAGCAAATAACTTAAACGTATAGTGAAGTGTGTTTTGTCAATGATAATTAAACGTTCAGGTCGGCTTGGCAATATTTAACCATTTTATGCTAACAGAGACAGTCTTGTGTTCCATAGCTAACGCCGGGAAAGAATACAGTAAATATTTAAAAACTCACTGCATCTAGAAAATGTATGCCAAGGCCGAAATACGTAAAAAAATATAATTTAAATAAGTTTCATATAAATGTTATTAATCAGTCAGTTTTAATTTATCATCATGAGAGGGATGCTTAAGGTTCACGTAATTTTAAATGTGCTTAATTCTGTGGAAATGAATTTTTATTACCACACGTAAATAAGGGGTTCTACAATAAATTTCGTACTGAAAGAGTAAATAACATAAATATTAAAGCCATTTCTTCCCCATTTTCATCCATTCACATTTTTACATAATAAGCCAGCCGGTGTGGCCGTGTGGTTCTAGGCGCTTCAGTCTGGAACCGCGAGACCGCTACGGTCGCAGGTTCGCATCCTGCCTTGGGCATGGATGTGTGTGTTGTCCTTAGGTTAGTTAGGTTTAAGTAGTTCTAAGTTCTAGGAGACTGATGACCACAGATGTGAAGTACCATAGTGCTCAGAGCCATTTGAACCATTTTTTTTACATAATAAATCTTTCATATCTTTTTTTTCGTCAAAGAGATCATAATAGACCTTTGTATGTGACATAAATTTCAACTTGATATATCTACTCGTTCCTGAGAAGAAGAGGTTCCAACAGTCGAACGGACAAATAGGCAGACAGACGGACAACAAAGTGATCCTATAACGCTTCCGTTATACCAGTTGTACGGAACCCTAAAAATTTCTACAGTAATCAGAAAGTTATTTTGTAAAAACTTTATCAAGCAGTTTAGGGTCTAAGAGTGTGTCCAGATAGCGGTACCGTTCTTCGTAACAGTTTTCTTCATTATAGTTGGCCACATTCATGTATACTTTCTCTTATAGGAATAACGTTTTCCCTATGAAGGGAGGCGGAAATAACATTGGAATTTGACGGCCTGTTTACAGAGCGCAAGCTCGGATTACGAAAGGTTGGGAAAGGGAATAGGCCGTGTCCTTTTCAAAGCAACCATTCCGGAATTTGCCTGGTGTGATTTAGAGTAATCGTGGAAATATATGTAAGGGGTTCGGAATCTGTATTAGTTTAGGAAAAATTATTTTATACTTTTCACTCCAATTTAAAAACGTGCGCCGGCCGGTGTGACCGAGCGGTTCTAGGCGCTTCAGTCTGGAACCGCGTAACCGCTACGGTCGCAGGTTCGAATCCTGCCTCGAGCATAGATGTGTGTAATGTCCTTAGGTTAGATAAGTTTAAGTAGTTCTAAGTTCTAGGGGACTGATGACCCCAGATGTTAAGTCCCATAGTGCTCAGAGCCATTTTTTTTAAAAAAAACTTGTTAAATTAAAGATTTATTTTTATTGCAATAATTATTTGTTCTTAGGTGTATTGCTGCAGTTGTAATGATATTATTGTATACAATATCACTAACAATAAATATACGAAAAAGGAAATTCCAGTTATTTACGAATATTTGAAATGAAATTAACTAATTAAACAAATACAAATTTAAATTGTTAAACTCGTTTGAAAATAAGCGCTAGTTGCAGGATATTGATGTGCCTTATCCTTAAATGAAGCAGTTTTGTAACTTCAGTATCGGAACAAACTGAAACTGTTATGTAAGTTTGTTGAAGTGCTGGGTTCTATTGAGAGGGAGATGAATTATTTTTGTAGTTTCAGTTTTAATGAGGATTGGAGACACAGCCTTTACTCGAAACTGAGCAATTCAGCCAAACAGCGTTCGGCTCTGAGCACTCCTGGAAGGAAGGATATTGCAAATACATGGCTTTGCCACAGCCCGGGGGATGTTTTCAGAATGAGATTTTCACTCTGAAGCGGAGTATGCGCTGATATGAAACTTCATGGCAGGTTAAAATTGTGTGCCGGACCGAGACTCTAACTCGGGACCTTTGCACTTCGCGGGCAAGTGCTCTGCCATCTGAGCTACTCAATCACAGCTCACGACCCGTCCTCACAGATGAAGTGTGAAAATAACATTCCGGAAAAATCCCCCAGGCTGTAGCTAAGCCATGTCTCCGCAATATCCTTTCTTCCAGGAGTGCTAGTTCTGCAAGTTTCACAGAAGAGCCTTCTGTGAAGTTTGGGAAGTAGGGGACGAGGTACTGGAAGAACTGAAGCTGTGAGGAGGGGTCGTGAGTCGTGCTTGGGTAGCTCACATGGTAGAGCACTTGCCCGCGAAAGGCAAAGGTACCAAGTTCGAGTCTCGGTCGGACACACAGTTTTAATCTGACAGGAAGTTTGATTCACATCTACGTTTGATGTCGAGAGTTTCCCTTTTTCAGGAAGGATTTTCTTGTCAGTAGGAATCTACATGTTATACCCTCTTTACTTCGACCATCGTCAGCTGTTTTCCTGCCCCAATAGCAAAAATCCTTTTTTTACTGGCTCTGAGCACTATGCGACTTAACTTCTGAGGTCATCAGTCGCCTAGAACTCAGAACTAATTAAACTTAACTAACCTAAGGACATCACCCACATCCATGTCCGGGGCAGGATTCGAACCTGCGACCGGAGCAGTCGTTCGGCTACAGACTGTAGCGTCTAGAACCTATTTTTACTTTTCACTACGTTTGTCAAGTGTTTCCAAAGAAGCACGACTACACTCTTTCCTACATTAGAACTCCAAGACGGATGAATCACCGGAGAGATCGTGGGAATCTCAAATTGACAAAAAGCTCAGCGAAATGCCTTCTGACAACGTTCAGCGTGCAGTCGAAAACCGTTAAACTTCGAATTAAATTTATTGACTGTTTTTAATCACTTTTTATGGGTGGTTTCACCTGCTCACTAGCAGTCTTCGTTGACTTTTTCTTGCTAGTAGCATCCGTATTGTGCGGACTACATCCATGGTTAGTTGTTACGGACACAGAAAAATGTTCAAATGTGTGTGAAATCTTATGGGACTTGACTGCTAAGGTCATCAGTCCATAAGGTTACACACTACTTAACCTAAATTATCCTTAAGACGAACACACACACCCATGCCCGAGGGAGGACTCGAACCTCCGCCGGGACCAGCCGCACAGTCCATGATACTGACTCTCAGGAAAAAAGCCTAGTTTGAGGGCGTCCTTTAATTACATCTGCTCAAAATGGGCAGGGGCGAGGGGTCAGGCAAAAGCTCATAATCTCATTTAAGGGAGGAAGGCGAAGGGGGGGGGGGGGGGAGGCAAATAAAAGTTCACATCAAATATATATTCAGAGAATACATATTATTATAACTGATGACATTTTGTTTTGTATAATTAATCCCGAGAAATAGACAATATTAACGTGCCCACAAGCCTTTATGGCCTCTCTGCACTGAAATGCCGCGCAGGTCGAAATTACTCCGTGTCAGTCAGTGAGTCAGACGTGATATTCTGCAACGCATATAAAGCCGAAGTTATTGTGTTCAACATGAATTTGTATCAAAACTTTTAAAATGCGTATGTTAGCGACGGGCGGCAAGTCGAAACACATGTGCTAGCAAAAAGTTAACCGTTTGTGGAGGAGGCTAAACTGAAGTTTACGACAAGAATCATATAAATCAAAATACTGAAAAGCTACGTCATCATACGGTTCAAAGGTAGGTAAAAACAATATCGTCATTCATCTGCAAGGAAGTAGAGGTTAAATGATATTTAATGTATATAAAAGCTAAAATTAAGGCAGCCCAACAAATAATGGAAAAGCTACGGGCATGGACAACATCACACCGGAGTTACTCAAAGTAAATCTCTCTACAACAGCAGAAATTTTACATCCACTCCTAACAGTACTGCGGATGAATCAAAAGGACCGAATGACTGGAACGGAGAGAGGTATGCTCATCAAGCTCTTCAAGAAAGGACACCTATCGGTTCGTGATCATTGGTAAGACACTACCCTGCTATCAATTCCAAGCAAGATCCTCAAGCGAATAATCCTAAATAGGATAACATCACATGTAGACAAGAAAATAAGAAGAGAACAAGCAGCGTTCAAGGAAGGTCGCTCTTGCATTCACCAGATAAACCCATTGAAAATAATAGCTGAACATTCATATGAATACCAATCGCCGCGTTACATGCTGTCTGTAGACTTTGAAAAGGCCTTCGACAGTATAATTAGAACAAAAATATGGAGCTCACTGCAAATTTTTGGAATTCCCAAGAAAATAACTGCTCTTGTCAAGTGAGCGTATGAAACTGCAAGTGCCACGTTCAACATCAAGGCCTGCTTTCAGTTCCAATATCAGTGAAAACAGGAGTTTAGCAAGGCTGCATGCCGCCACCGATACTATTTAACATAGTACTGAAACTTGTAAAGAGGTAAGCAATGGACAAAGCGAGAGGAATAAAATGGAGCAATAGTACACACCTAAAGGACCTAGATTTTGCAGATGACCTTTGCATTCTATCCCACAGCCTCAACGACATAAACGAAAAACTATAAGATCTTAAATATGTGCGAAGAAAGTCGGTCTGAAAATTAATGCCCAAGAAACAAAAGCCATGGGGGCAAGTGATAACAACACCCCATAGCCTAAGCTTGGGAAACAAGTAATCGAAAGACTGGATAAGTTTTGCTACTTTGGAAGCATGATTACACCATATGATGGTGCAACATAGGACATCAACAGCCACATCAACAAAGCCGAAGGCGCATTTACTACTCTCCGCTCTATCTGGAGATCAAAAGCAATAACACTGAGGACCAAATTGCGGATATTTGAAAGTAATGTAAAATCTGTGCTTATATATGGATGTGAAACATGGAAAGTGACAAAACAGCTAATCCATAAGCTGCAGATATTCAGCTATATATGTCTGAGAAACATCCTGGGAGTATGGTGGCCAAATATCATCTCTAACGAAACACTCTGGAAAGAACAACCAGAAGCCAGTTTAGCTGCAAGCAGGAAGTGGAGATGGTTAGGACATACACTTAGGAGACCAAATGAAAATACTGCGAAGGAAGAACTTTAATGGATCCTGCAGTGACGAAAGAGAAGAGGCAGGTCCAGAATGAGGTGGAAACGATCAGTTGAAGCAGAAGGTTCACAGCAAGGAATAGGATGGGAAGAAGTGAAGATACAAGCAGAAGACGGAACAAATGGCGATCCTTTGTTGCAGCCCTATGCTCCACATAAGGAGTTAAAGAAATTAATAATAAATAAATAAATAACGTACTAATAGGAGGTCATTTGTTAGGGATCCGTCAAAACGATTAATACTATTTTCACAGTGTCTCTTTGTCAGTCTGTCTCAGTGTATCTTCCGTTCATAATTAGCAAGTTTAAAGCAAAGTGCTTTTAATCAGTGTTAAAAAACACTGTTTAATTTACTTTATAAATAAAATATGGTTTTATTACCTGACTACGGGATAAACCTCACATGAGGGGAGTGGGGAGGTCGCACCACATCCTACCAAGTCTCATCAAGGGGGAAGAAGATTCCAAATTTTGAAGGCAACCTCTCACGTAATTAATGGATGTCCCCTTCACTTACAGTCACTTCTTATTCTTCGCTGATGACCTCTAACAGCGGGAAGTTGTTGGTGTCGATGCACTCAACTGGCTGAAAGTATTTGCTAAGGTAACTCCAGATAACTAAGCTCAAGAACTTATCTTCGTAAAAAATCAAAGAGACGTTCCAGTTTTCCGCAACCCCCTGTGACTGACTATACGGATGCATTTCCATTACACCTGCTCCATTGCAGATCATCTTCCCTAACTAGAACAACAAATGACCAGGTCAGGACAAGAAAGATCAAAATCTAAGATGCTCTATTTCTTAACATACATACTGCTATAGATTTGATGACGCTGTAACACACTTGACAAAACCCATCCTAAGAATCAGAAACTATAGCCGTAACATGATACATCACGTCAACAACATAGAAAATGCTGTTCACTGTCCACTAACAGTGCAGTCTATTCCAAATGTTAAACGTAAGCGATTAGAAGTTTCATACGCCTAATGAGCTCTTCTCGGAAGCAGCTCAGAGCTCCTACTTTGCATACAGGTACGGGAGAATCATTTCCGACGTAATGAGCAACTTTAGGATATGATTCGCTAAAGATGAAATCCTTGAGAACGTTGAGAGAGTCACTTAAGTATCGTGTGGGAGGAGACTATCAAAACAGTTTCGAGAATAACGAAACTGCTAACAAGGGCTTATTTCGGAACTTACAAGTCAAAAAATGCAATGTCTGGTCCTAACGTAAAATCTGTCGACAACATGGTTAACAGCGTTTTAGTACGACAGAAGACTGAAAGACGTTGAAAGCAATAAATTAAACGTTGAAACTGAATAAAGCATATTGCTATATCTGACAGTAGCCTCCAGTGACCGAGTAATGAGTAGATACGGATTTCATTCTGCACTCAATTCCTTGTACTTGGAATGCAAAACATGTGGAATAAATGTAATTCGAAGAATTAAACAATAATGTGGAATCTAAACTCTACTCATAGGAAATACGTTATTTTTTTAAAAAGAAATAATCCGGACTTATTTACTAAGGATAACGAAAATACTGCAACAACGCATCCTCGATCGACTACAGCATAGCGTGAAACTACAAAAGTATCACTGCAATAGAATATTTTCTCTGAAGATGTTAACCGCTTCAACACTAGCAACCACTTCAAAAGTTTACATGACACCGTCGCAAGTCAGTAATCGAGGAGAGAGAAAAGTAATACACTATGGTGAAATTGAATCATAACAACAGCTGGATGAAAATGAAAGTTAGAGTCAAAAGCAAAATGTGCTGCATAATAACCACTTTACTGAGAAATATCAATCGTTCAGTGCGAAAGCAGACATTTCTTTGGTCGCCCATGAAAAGCTTCAGCTTCGTGGACAGAAAGAAACGGTGAAAATATTTAATATACAGTAGTTACCTCCCATGACTACACAAGGTCTAAATTCAGAATGAAAAATAACTATTCAAAACAGTTGGAAAAGTAAAAGAGGGAATTCTAAACGGGATATTCATTATGGGCAGACACATTTTTCAATGAAATGTAAAATTTACTTCAGTAACAAACTAATGTGAAACGGATAAGCCAACGTAGATTCTAAATGAATACAGACATCTGTCTGACAGTGGTCTGATGAGAATAAAGGGGGAGTGAAAGGGGGGTGGGGTTGGAGATCAGATTCCTGGACGAATGTGACCTAAAATTTCTAAAATTTGAATGGCAATGGTAGGGTATTCATATGGAATACTACGAAAACATTAAGTTAATTATTCCAGGTTACACATACATCTAACTGACCGCTGCAGAACACTAGAAGACTGAATTTAAGAAAAAGTTCTATAGATAACAAACCACACAAACGACAAACTTCTAATCGTGAGAAATTAGTGTGTAGAGAAATAGAATTTAAGATTAGCAGCTAATCCCTGGAAATATCAGGAATAGTATCTCATCAACATATTTATCCAAGGAAATATTTACCAGTGTAGCATTCAGTAAAATTATCCTTAATCTGAAAGTTGGCTCGGAAATCAAAAATATTTTACTAGACATATTCCTGTTGAAAATCGTCAATTCTTGCCTTTCTCGAAACTGTAAACCTGTTAACCCAATTCATACTAAACATCCTACTTTCAGACATGAAATCGGCACCAGAGTGCATTCTCTGTCTTATCTTTATTGACTTAGCCAACAAACCACAAAATGGAGAGTACAGCCGAGTAATATGACTGAGGTCATACGACAGTTGTAAAAAATGTGTCTGTATGAAAGATAATGAAAATGTGCTTTTCTCTCCATAAGGCTTCATCTTTATGAGGGTTGACAAGACACGTAAAATTGACACAAAACTTTTTGTAAAACAATCACAAAAGGGCAATGACAATTACACAATAACTTTAATCAAAAAAGAATGCAGAACTGCTTATGATGATTTTCATCTTTTGGGCTACTCTTTATCATTAACCAGCTGCTTAATGTTTTGTCAGATTTTTGTTAACGTATTTTTTGTTTTGTGTTTATTTTATTATGACGCTGTTTTGTTCAGAGTTTTATTTAGAAAGTAAGATCATAAAACTAGATGCTAAACTGATCTACAAACAAACAATAAGGCCCATTTCGGTACCCCTTTGCGGCATTTCCCTCAATTAACTACACTCCTGGAAATCGAAAAAAGAACACATTGACACCGGTGTGTCAGACCCACCATACTTGCTCCGGACACTGCGAGAGGGCTGTACAAGCAATGATCACACGCTCGGCACAGCGGACACACCAGGAACCGCGGTGTTGGCCGTCGAATGGCGCTAGCTGCGCAGCATTTGTGCACCGCCGCCGTCAATGTCAGCCAGTTTGCCGTGGCATACGGAGCTCCATCGCAGTCTTTAACACTGGTAGCATGCCGCGACAGCGTGGACGTGAACTGTATGTGGAGTTGACGGACTTTGAGCGAGGGCGTATAGTGGGCATGCGGGAGGCCGGGTGGACGTACCGCCGAATTGCTCAACACGTGGGGCGTGAGGTCTCCACAGTACATCGATGTTGTCGCCAGTGGTCGGCGGAAGGTGCACGTGCCCGTCGACCTGGGACCGGACCGCAGCGACGCACGGATGCACGCCAAGACCGTAGGATCCTACGCAGTGCCGTAGGGGACCGCACCGCCACTTCCCAGCAAATTAGGGACACTGTTACTCCTGGGGTATCGGCGAGGACCATTCGCAACCGTCTCCATGAAGCTGGGCTACGGTCCCGCACACCGTTAGGCCGTCTTCCGCTCACGCCCCAACATCGTGCAGCCCGCCTCCAGTGGTGTCGCGACAGGCGTGAATGGAGGGACGAATGGAGACTTGTTGTCTTCAGCGATGAGAGTCGCTTCTGCCTTGGTGCCTATGATGGTCGTATGCGTGTTTGGCGCCGTGCAGGTGACCGCCACAATCAGGACTGCATACGACCGAGGCACACAGGGCCAACATCCGGCATCATGGTGTGGGGAGCGATCTCCTACACTAGCCGTACACCTCTGGTGATCGTCGAGGGGACACTGAATAGTGCACGGTACATCCAAACCGTCATCGAACCCATCGTTCTACCATTCCTAGACCGGCAAGGGAACTTGCTGTTCCAACAGGACAATGCACGTCCGCATGTATCCCGTGCCACCCAACGTGCTCTAGGTGTAAGTCAACTACCCTGGCCAGCAAGATCTCCGGATCTGTCCCCCATTGAGCATGTTTGGGACTGGATGAAGCGTCGTCTCACGCGGTCTGCACGTCCAGCACGAACTCTGGTCCAACTGAGGCGCTAGGTGGAAATGGCATGGCAAGCCGTTCCACAGGACTACATCCAGCATCTCTACGATCGTCTCCATGGGAGAATAGCAGCCTGCATTGCTGCGAAAGGTGGATATACACTGTACTAGTGCCGACATTGTGCAAGCTCTGTTGCCTGTGTCTATGTGCCTGTGGTTCTGTCAGTGTGATCATGTGACGTATCCTGACCCCAGGAATGTGTCAATAAAGTTTCCCCTTCCTGGGACAATGAATTCACGGTGTTCTTATTTCAATTTCCAGGAGTGTATTTGTCTCCATGTCATCTATAACATTACAACGAGCTTTGATAATTGATCTGTACCATCCTACATATCGTTTCGCGGAAGCTTGAAGGAAACAAAACGGAAACTGGAAACTGAAAGCAGATACCAGAGTAATTACATGAAATATATTCAAGCTGCTCCATTAAAAATGTTTGGTTTCAAATTCAGTTACGATGTGCACTAAACAGTGAAATTCAATGATGGTAAAAGAAAATCGTAATCCGTTACGAGGTGTGACACAGTGACTAACTCAGTGAAATTTCCTGTGTTACAGAATTACATGCATTCCAGGAGGCGGTAAGTTTTCAGGTGTTCGGCCGGAAGTAAGCAGTTTTGGTGAGCCACTGATATCCAGCATACTCTTCATCATTCAATGAAACGTATCCCCGGCGATTTAAGTTCTGATGGATGAGATGGCTGGCGAGATGCTAATGACAAAATTGGTACGGGGTTTCGCTATCGGGTTTAAATATCAGAGCAACACAACACATTCTGGATGGAGTCAAGGCAGCGAGCAAATGCGAAACTATTTCTCAAAGCAACTGGTGATTACGACCTAAATCAATCTTCGATACGTAGGGCCCAAAAGTGGTTCAAAAATGGATCTGAGCACTATGGGACTTAACAGCTGAGGTCATCGGCCCCCTAGAACTTAGAACTACTTAAACCTAACGAAACTAAGGACATCACACACATCCATGCCCGAGGCAGGATTCGAAGCTGCGACCGGAGCAGTCGCG
Organism: Schistocerca gregaria; assembly: GCF_023897955.1. Classification (NCBI taxonomy): domain Eukaryota; kingdom Metazoa; phylum Arthropoda; class Insecta; order Orthoptera; family Acrididae; genus Schistocerca; species Schistocerca gregaria. The sequence goes on from NC_064923.1 coordinate 442,109,500, forward strand.
CGGTTCCAGACTGAAGCGCCTAGAACCGCTCCCAAAAGTGGAATCGTCAATATCGCTGGACATCTGAAAACGTGCTGTTTACGCCGCCTTTAATTTTTCACAAAGACCATAGAAGAAAGACATATTATGGTGAAATTTCTTTTACATAGTGTACACCCAAATATAAGAAATTAATTCAGTCCATATACACTTAAATCTTCAAGCAAGGATTTGGTTTTTCACCTTGCCCCTTATTCGTCAATTATGGTGTACTGACTTCGTTTAAACGTTTTTAAGTTTCGTGTGTCTGTTCCTCAGAACCCTATTTTCTTCTCTGCGTTCAATCTGTTACATTGTTATTTGACGCTCTTAAATCATCCTGGAGTCCACTGAACAAGTTATTTTTGGTTTCATTTTTCCAAAAGTTGTCAGTAGTTATTTCACCAGCCTAGTTTTTGGTAATCTTGATGTGTTGTAGATTAAGGCAGCCCGCCTTTTTCGCACTGTAACAATTATTGACTCACTTCACCGATACGTCACCTCATTATGCAGAAACCTGCACTGAACATCCAGTCTTAGACAACACTATTCTGATTCGGCGGGGTATCATGTACAAGATTAAAGTGAGACGAAACGACTGGATGATGGTTTTGCAAGTATTCAGCATCTTCTTAATATGATGAAAAAAGCTTTCCACTCATTTTTTGACTTAAGAGAACAATGAGAAGTTGCTAGGGGATAAGTCAGGTTACCCACGCGGTAAGACATTAATTTTTCTTCGTCAAATAGTCAACTGGGGTGACATTTTGTATGACTGGTTGCACTGTCGTTATGAAAATTATATTTTTGGTTGTTTTCCTGACAATATAGACGACTGGCAGCAAACAAATAAAACTGTGCCATACAACATTGAGTGTTCTTCAGTCCTCTGAAGCAACGATCAAGGCATGTACTCTGTAAGTAACGAAACAAACGAACATTTCCTCGGAAGTGCTTCGTGAATGAAAACACTTTTGTTGCTTTTCCGCTCATCAGGGATCAACCACATAGTTGAATGCTGCTTAATTTACGGTTAATCCGAATACGTTCTCAGGTTTCATCCCCCTGCCACGAGATTGTACATCGATTTTGCATTTCCCCAGTGGAATTTTTTGAGCATGTACTGAAGCCATCTGCTAGAAACTTTTCCATGTTATTAATCATTACGCAATGAGACAAAGCAGTAGTATGTTACCTCACTGGGCGTCCTCATCTTGCCGTTAGAAAGTTGATGAATTAAAGTAATGAAGGAGACAGGACATCATGTTGAATTACTTGAAAATAGATGTAAAATTCTTAATAAAATTAATAAAATTTTCATACATGAAATGGTGAAAACCGCATCATGGTCGAAGTGAAGAATCACGAGTTATTTGGATTTTAATTGTGTTTAATGATCCACATTGAAGGGAGCCGACAGCGGCAGTGTACGACCATTATCGTGGACACGGGTAGAGGTGAGAACAAAAACGCAAGTCAGCATGATGGAAATTCACATTACGGCGTCTGGAAGTATGAAGGCAGGTTTAAGAACACTCACAACTGAAATGAAAGTACTGCGTAGTTTGCGGGAACGGACATCGCTCAACTACAACCTGATGGAAGAGTCCAAGGGATCACAGAAGGATAGAGTAGAAACAGTCCATCTTAAAATTACGGATTGTCATAGTTAGGAGGTAGGAGAAATTATGTCCTGTATAATTCTGCAAGTGTTTGCACTGTATTCATTGACTTAAGCTTTTATTATATTAGAAGCATTAATGTTATTCACTGGATGGCCTGACATCACTGTAGCCCAGAATGGCAAGCAGTGGGGGCGCTGAACCATTGTTAGAACACGGCTGGTATTGTTAAGATGTAGGATGTGTAGCTAGCATTAACTACACCCCCACAACATAGTAAACTTTTGTTTTTTCTCGTGTTGAGTTAACAATTTTTAATCAGGTACAGTCAGTAAGCAGTGCATTTGATTGTTGTTGATAAAGTGTATTTTGATTTGTGACAACCAACACAGTTTCAGACAATGGAAATAAGGGGCAATGCTTATGATGGCAGACAGCATGAATCATACGCTGCACAGTACAACAGAGTTGTGGCAGCTTAGGATTGTAATCTAATATGGGAGTAACTTTTTCTTTAGTATTCATAGTGTCATGTCAAGAAGAAGGAGTTATGGTTGGGTGATATCCCTGAATTCTGTCAAACGCAATTTTATCTTTGTGCAGTTGATGTAGTGGCTGTACACTTATAAAACTGGAGTACGCTGAGCCTCAACAATATATTCAAATTTTACCAGATTTTTCGGCTGTTCATTTGCAAGTGTACCAACCTCTCCCAGAATGTAGTTGTCTTGGATTAATTTATCATCACATGATGGAACACAACGCAACAGCAGCTGTACTGCAGGTAAGGTCAGGTAATTTTAACAGGTCGAAGATATGCAGATGGTCATTGAAGAATCAGGACAAACAGGTAGGTCTCTGATTCAGTTGTGGCATGCTCCCCTGTTAGGCTTCCATTTCCTGAGATAGACAGTTGGTTCAGGATACGTTTGTTAGACTCTGGACATCAATTATTTTCTTTCAACGTTAACTAATATGTTTTATTTCGATTACCATCAAAAAGTTAAATCATATTAATATAAAATACGAAAGGAAGTAACCGAAATGAAGTCATTAGGAAGTGTCAAAACTATCTGTACAATAGTTTCAGGTGCTAGGGACCTCATATCTCTGGTTGTATAGTGAAGCATATATGCACACTGTACATTCAAGGCAGAGCTCTGTTGACCAAAAAGGTGGCTAGATGGTTAAGGCCTCCATACAAAGGTCAACCAGTTCGCCGACACAAGCTCCCTGCCAAGAGGGTCTGCCCTGAAACATTTACCCTTGTGACGGCGATTTTATAGTGACTGGGTCCATGATCTGGGTTCGTCGGTCTGCAGGTTGACCTCTATTTGCTTGCCCTAACTGCTGTCTGATGTCCCACATTCCATCAATGCAGGAAGGTAGGGTCTGTCACACAGTCCCAGTGTACCCACACACAGGCGAACCACACAGGGGTGGTGGTGGGGGACGTCGGCCGATCAGTCAGGCCGTGACGGTTTGTGGGCACACTGCAACTACATGATGGATCCGGCAGTTTTCACCATGACAGAACAGAAGATAAAAGGATGGTGTGTGGGGTGGCAGGTAGAGATCAGGGATAACAGGTGGAGTAAACACACCTGAATGCTGGACTCAACTGCTATAAAATTGTACAGCAAGAGTCGAACATGTACGCTGCCCATTCACAGGCCAACCTGTCGGCCAACCCCCCCCCCCCCCCCCCCTTCAAATGGTCTGCCCCAACACAGTCAACTTTGTGGTGTACGATTTGTTAGCAATCTGGTCCACATCATAGAATGAAGCCTTTCACGACCGGATGACATAGCTGCTGATAAACCTTTCGGCATGTGAGGTCGTAGTCCAAGAAAATTCCTTTTTCTTTCCGTCACACGATCGTAGTGTGTTCACTGACAGTCAGACAGGTCAGCAACTCGCTCAGTGATGGGTGGGGTAGGGGAGGAGCGAGGGATTGGAGGGGGCAGATTGGCCGATTTGTCGACCTGTAAATGACTAGTTTTACTCACTGCAGCTAGGCTCTTAGGCTTGTTCTTGTCCTGATTCTTCATGTGGTCGGCGCCTGCCGCGGGTAGCCTGTTCTACGTGTTAGACGTTGACGTTAGACCGACATTTCTTCTAACCTGCAGGGTTCAGGATTTCTAGTAAGAGTGTTGCTTGCTAGAGTTAAATTTGCCTAGGTCTATTATTGCATGATTTTTCAGTTTTGCAGGTGTTTTACATCAAAGGCTCTGTCTATTTGCTCCGACTGTGGCTTTCTCCAATATACAAGGATCAACATCAGTCTTTCATTAAGCCATGCATGGATATAGGTCGTATTTCACGTTGCTTTCCGACTCACTATTACTGCCGGAGTCTGAGAATATATGGAGTTCTTTCCTGTTTTCGAGAATATGTGGTACTGTATTTCTGTTGTCCCTTGAAGGACAAATGTATCTACTGCTTGTGAACTTCCATGCTTAGTTAATGAATAATAATGGGAATTAATATCAAATACATCCTTTGCTATTTTCCTCCACACTCATTTCTAAACTAAATGACTTTTATGGCCAAGCTTGACATGCTTGTTTGTGCTTTGCCCACACAGCTCACAGAAAACAATCTGCCTTAAGCGGAATTACTAGCGAGATTAACTGCTTTTTTGCAGATAGAATATTTTTCTTCTTTTCTTGTAAATGTCAACCATTATAATGCAGCTTAATCTGCATAGAGCTTCGGGACATTGCTGCAGTTCTGAATACGTCCAGAGTTGGTTCTTTTGCAACTAATTCTTCTTAATACCAGGTGTTGGGCAATACAAAGTGCAGTATACATCTGCATTGCACGCACTTTCTCTACAAAAGAAGACCCTGCTACACTTTCAGATTATGTTAGGATAATTGAACATCTTTGTTGTTCTTGGAGAATACTTCATGTGTTGCGCTGCGCTAGGAATGTGTGCTTACTATTTCATATTTTATCAATGGAAGACAGATCGCATTGTTGTTAATTCATGTATCAAAATCTTGTACAAGGAAGGGAATATTTTCAGGCCATTAATGGTCATAATAGCTTTGCACTCAAGTTAAAGTCAAATAGGTAGCAGCAGCTTTCAGTACTTCATAAATAGATATGAACTTGTTTCTTAGTTTTGTTTAAATTGTGAGATTACTTTCGGGACAGATCTTCCTCACAGTTGAATTTTCAGCGAAATTGTATCTAAGAGGGTCACTCCAAAAGAAATGAAAATTTAATTTTCTCATCAATCTTTTTATTTCTATATGTTTGAAAGTTTTACTGTTGTATTAGGAACAATATTTTTATTTCTCCACAGAGTTTCCATCGCTCTCAACTGCCTTGTGCCATCTTGGAACGAGCGTCTGTATACCCGTACGGTAAAATTCTGGACCAACCTGTTGGAGCCACTGTTTCTCAGTGTGCAAAAGGGAGTCATCATCTTCAAACCTTGTTCCACGAAGAGAATCTTTCAATTTCCCAAAGAGATTATAGTCACATGGAGCCAGGTCATGACTGTAAGGCGGGTGTTTCAGTGTTGTCCTTCCGAGTTTTGTGATTGCTTCCATGGTTTTTTGACTGACATGTGGTCGTGCATTGTCGTGCAACAGTAAAACATTCTGCTTTGACGATGTGGTCAAACACGACTCAGCCGAGCTTGAAGTTTCTTCAGTGTCGTCACATATGCATCATAATTTAGGGTGGTTCCACTTAGCATGCTGTCCACAACCAAGAGTCATTCGGAATCGAAAAACACCATAACCATAACTTTTCCAGCCGAAGGTGTGGTTTAGAATATTTGTTTTTGTGAATTTACATGATGCCACTCTATTTATTGCCTCTTCGTCTCTGGTGAAAAATAATGGAGCCATGTTTCATCAGCTGTCACAATTCTTCCAAGAAATTCATCTCCACCATTCTCGTACTGTTGCAAAAGTTCGCTGCATACCGTTTTTCTTGTTTCTTTGTGAGCCACTGTCAACAACCTGGGAACCCACCTGGCACAAACCTTTTTTAACACCAATACTTTCAGTATTCTGCAAACACTTCCTTCCCCTATCCCAACGTAGCGTGACAATTCGTTCACTGTGATGCGTCTGTCAGCAGTCACCAATTCGTTAACTCTCTGCACATTGTCTGGAGAGTGTGCAGTACGAGGCCTGCTGCTGCGAGGACAATCCTCAATATTGCCGTGCCAGCTTTCATCACGTAACCTGCTAACCCATCGACTAACTGTACTGCGATCGACAGCAGCATCTCCATACACCTTTTCTTAGTTTCTTGTGGATGTTTCCCACTGTCTAGTTTTCACAGCACAGGAATTCTATGACAGCACGTTACTTCTGACGAACGTCAAGTGTAGCAGCCATCTTGAAGACATGCTGTGACGGCGCCACTCACGGGAACAGGTTGAACTGAGTTTAAAAACAAGCGGGAAGGATGTATCTACTCAATGTAAAACTTTCACACATGCGGAATGAAAACTGTATTTTTAGAAAAATAGTGTGCATTACTTTTGGAATGACCCTCGTAGTAAAGTCTTTCATGTGCGTAATGGTTGTAACCTATATTTTGTGGAGGTGACTTATTACCGAAAGTAGAACGAAGCGACCGAAAGTTTTTAGGTTTAGTTAGGTCTTTACGAAAATCGTAAAAGAACAATCGCCGAAAACCTTCACGTGTAGTTTTCATTTCATCACTCTCAACAAGCTACTTAACCATTCACTTTCTGATGAAAAGTATCTGGGTATATATTAGTAGACATTAATATGGGGTGCGGCCACCCTTCGCCTTTATGACGGCTTGGAGTCTTTATGGGGCACTTTCAATGAGGCGCCTGAATGTCTCTGAAGGAATGGCAACCCACTCTTCCTCCAGAGCTGAAACCATAAAAGGTGGTGATGTTGAACGCTGTGGTCTGGAGCGAATTCGACGCTCTAACTCATCCCAAAGGTGTGCCACTGGGTTCAGATTGGACTATGGTCAGGCCAGTCCCTTCCTCACACATGCTGTTTTGTGATAGAGTGTACTGTCATGCAGATACAAACGACCATCGTCTCAGACATATTCTTCTATTTTAAGCAGTATACCATGCTGTAAAATGCGTTCGTATCCTCCCATATTCAGCGTTTTCTTAAGTAACGAGAGTACCGCAACCTGTTGTTGTTGTGGTCTTCAGTCCTGAGACTGGTTTGATGCAGCTCTCCATGCTACTCTATCCTGTGCAAGCTTCTTCATCTCCCAGTACTTACTGCAACCTACATCCTTCTGAATCTGCTCAGTGTATTCATCTCTTGGTTTCCATCTACGACTTTTACCATCCACGCTGCCCTCCTATGCTAAATTTGTGATTCCTTGATACCTCAGAACATATCCTACCAATCGGTCCCTTCTTCTTGTCAAGTTGTGCCACAAACTCCTCTTCTCCCCAATTCTATTCAATACCTCCTCATTAGTTAAATGATCTACCCATCTACCTCTTCTCCCCACCCTATTCAATACCTCCTCATTAGTTAAATGATCTACCCATCTAATCTTCAGCATTATTCTCTAGCACCACATTTCGAAGGCTTCTATTCTCTTCTTGTCCAAACTATTTATTGCCCACGTTTCACTTCCATACATGGCTACACTCCATACAAATACTTTCAGAAACGACTTCCTGACACTTAAATCTGTACTCGATGTTAACAAATTTCTCTTCTTCAGAAACACTTTCCTTGCCATTGCCAGTCTACATTTTATATCTTCTCTACTTCGACCATAATCAGTTATTTTGCTCCTCATATAGCAAAACTCCTTTACTACTTTAAATGTCTCATTTCCTAATCTAATTCCCATAGCATCACCTGACTTAATCCGACTACATTCCATTATCCTCGTTTTGCTTTTGTTGATGTTCATCTTATTTCCTCCTTTCAAGACACTGTCCATTACGTTCAACTGCTCTTCCAAGTCCTTTGCTGTCTCTGATAGAATTACAATGTCTTCGGCGAATCTCAAAGGTTGTATTTCTAACATAGTCACGAAAAATATTCTCAGACTACACTACCACCTCCTCTGTACTTGGCATTTCACATGATGGCAGGTAACGTTTTCCAGGCATTTACCAAACCAAAAGCCTTCCATCTGACTGCCACAGGGTATACCATGAGTCATCACTCCAGATCACTTGTATCTAATCATCCACTGTCCAATGACGTCGCTTTATACACCACATCAAGCGTCGCTTAGCACTGACCACAGAAAGGTGTGGCATATGAGGAGCTGCTCGGCCTCTGTCACCTGTTCTCTTTAATCCTCTGCCCAGGTTGAATCTCAAAAATGATTCCTTCCGCTGATTACATGCGATCTCTTACACCCACCCATACAATGCTTGACGCTCCCTGTACGCCAGGTCTGCTTGGTCTTGGCTTAGTTACGATCGTTCCTTTCCGTTTCCACTTCACAATCACATCACCAACAATCGACTTGGGCAGCTTTATAAGGATTGCAATGTCCCTGATGGGTATGCTACTCAGGCGACATCCAGTGACTAGCCCACTTTGAAGTCGGTGAGCGTTCCTGACAGATCCACTCTATTGTTCCTGACAAAAGAATACTCCCCGCCTCGTTTTGTACTGGCAGGTCGGTCTATCGTGACATTTAATGGTCAGTTCTGCATTACATTCTGGATACTTTTGATCAGATAGTGCATGAGCTGCTATTGTTTTTGTAATAACAAATGACAAATTTTAAAACATTGATACTTTCACATCTCAACAGCGCCATTTAGCCGTCGTTTCTAAAACACAGGAAAGAAGACCGTCTTATTAATCATAACTGGAATAACAATTCTGAGAGTGAGAGCTATACAAAATAAAAATACAGTAGCTACTTTCGTAGACTTCAAGAAGACCTACGACTCAGCTGACAGACAGACACTATTCCAGATACTTTATGAATCAGGGACAGTAGAAAACACCAGAAGACTTGTTGAACAAACGCCAAAAGATACAACATCAAGAATTAAGTTTCAAGGCGAAATTTCTGAACCATTCAAAATCAAAACAGGAGTTCGACAAGGAGACGGGCTGTCCCCAATTCTCTTTAACTTGATTTTAGATAAAATAGTAGAAACATGGGAAAGCACATTAAACAAGAGAGGTACAAAGGGTATAAGCATGTGCCAAGGAAAGAACAAATTTGAAGTGAAATGTGTAGCCTTTGCGGATGATATGGCATTGATAACTGAAAACCGAACAGACGGAACAGTTATGCTTGATCTGTTACGCGAGATTGCTGAAAAGACTGGCCTAAAATATCCTATGAAAAAACCGGGTATATAGAACAGAAACATAATATAGAAAAGTTTATGAAAACGAAGGATGGAAAAATTAAAAGAGTTGATAGATTCATATACCTGGGTGAGTGGATCCAAGCCAACGGACTGGATAACACAACAAATAATAATAGAATAAAAAAGTTAGAATTTGAATATAAATTAACACAAAACTACTAAAATAACAAATCCATACAAGTGCATATTAGGCATTATAATTCAGTTATTAGGACACAAGCAACGTATGGATCAGAGTGCCTAACACTGAATAAGAAAGGCGAATTAAGTGAACTAGAAAAAGAGAGGGAAAAATTCTAGGTGCTGAGAAAAGGAAAATAGGTGGATTAAAAGGAGAAATGAAGACGTATACAAAAATAAAGAAAAGATCACAGATACAATGAGGGAGAGACGGCTAAAATTTTATGGACATTTAAAAAGAATGGAAGAAACACGGATTACAAAGAAAATTTTTAATTACGTTAGTGAGCTAAAAAAAACTGTAGGATGGATAGAAGCATTAAAGAAAGATGCCAGTAAAATAGAAGGTACAAAAGAAATAATAAGTGACAGGAATCACTTCAGGCTACTGATAGAAAACGCAAACTATTAAGAAGATGAGCCAAAACCTGGACCCAAAAGAGTGTGGACAGATGAGCAGAGACGAGCAGTTGGCGAGAAAATGAAGAAGTACCGGAAAGAACGAAATAAAAAGAAACACTATGTCTTAAGTTGTATGCGGTCCATAACTGGCCAAATTCATAAATAAAAATAAAAAAACTGGAAAAATCAGTAAATCATAATGCATCACAGTGTTAAACGCCTATACTTGGAAGGAGAAACAGCACTGGTCGTTTTTGTTTTTTTTTTTTTGTTTTATTATCCGCAAAATCGATTTTCGGTCACTTAGCGACCATCCTCAGTGCTGTAATATACAATTTAAATTGGTAGGCACTGGTATCAACAAGCTTAGAGTCATCACATGAACTCATGTGATCGCTCTAAGCTTGTTGACACCATTGCCTGAGTTGATGTGATCGCCTGCAAAATCGCACTTTTAGTGTCCGCGCCGGTGACGGAGTATCCACTAATAGGCCTGTTCGTGCGGGAGTACCACAGGGATCCGTCCTTGGCCCCCTGTTGTACACCCTGTACACGTCAGATGTACCTAGGACGCAGAGAGTGTCGCTAGCACTATATGCGGACGACACCGCCCTCTACGCACGATGCCTCAAGGTTAATATCCTTCGTCGTCGCCTACAAGAGGCGTGCGACGTATTGGGAGCTTGGGCAACAAAATGGCGCCTGAAATTTAACGCCACAAAAAGGCAGGCAATTATTATTACACGTCGCCGGATACCAAGGGATCTTCAACCAGTGCAGATCATGGGAGGCCCCATCCCATGGTCTCGCACTGTTAAGTATCTGGGCGTGACTTTAGACCGGCACCTCACATGGGGACCACATGTCACAGAGGTTAGGGGCAGAGTCTTAGGACGCTTACGCGAACTCTACCCTGTACTAAATCCACAGTCCACGCTTCCCACACACTGCGGCATTACGCTATATCTAGCACTGATCAGGCCAGTGCTGGAATACGCGGCCGTAGTGTGGGGAAATGCCGCCGACTGCCATATCAAGCGGTTACAGGGCCTACAAGGTAAGGTCCTGCGCCTTGCCATGCACCTCCCGCGGGACTTCCCCACCAGGGACCTGCATGACGTCACAGGGATCCCCATGATTAGGGATCGCTTCAAACTGCTGGCGCGGCAGTTCTATGAACTGTCGTCCCAGTCAGACAACAGGTTAATAGCAAACCTGGGTACCCAGGAGCACAGGAGGGGGACCACACGATGGCCCGACATGCTTCGGCAGTAATCGCCAGTGGAAACACTCACGACCACTGTTGGAGCAAAATCAGACACACTACACACGCACACAACACTCATGTGACACATAGGACACACACAACACGTTAGGCCATCAGAGACACAAATACAATTAGGATAAACAGGAATAACAATTGGGTTTAGCCTGTGAAACCACAGGGCACTTAGGATGTCCCTTAGGTTAAGAGTCGCTCGCTCGCTCGCTCTAAGCGTGTTGATACCAGTGCCTACCAATTTAAATTGTATATTACAGCACTGAGGGTGGTCACTAAGTGACCGAAAATCGGTTTTGTGGATAATAAAACAAAAAAATACGACCAATGCCGTTTCTCCTTCCAAGTATATAAATTATCTGGTCGTGGTGCACATAATACTGCACGGAGTCGCCAATCAAACGCCTGTGTTTACTTCTTCCTACGAATTAAAGAAGTGAGGGAAACGATTGCAGAAGAACACAGCAGTAGATGGGTGTGAAGCGCGACATACCTCACCTGGAAGCAGCGCTGGTCGTTGTGCGGCAGGCCGAGTTTCCGTACGAGGGCCCAGCAGATGTGCACGCACAGGTCACGCTCCCGCCGGAACACGGGGCACGAGCACGTGTGCGGGTTATTCAGCAGCACCTGCCAGCGCAACATCCCGCTAGTTACTCCTCTCTCATCTGTCGATCACGCGGCTGTTGTTGACAGGGGACGTCCATGAAAAACACGTACTACTTAAAAGACGCACACTTTTGAAGATATGAAAATGAAAATTTATACCATGCTGTACATGAAATTAACACATTTTCTGTAGAGTTCCTTTGATTACATATATTTAACTTTTTTATGGAATTTAAAAATTTTATTTTCAAAAAATAATGTATGGGCGTTTTTCTTAGAAGCTACTCAAGAGATTTCTACAAAATTTTCTCTGTTTAATCTCTTTGGTAATAGTAAGCTTCTCTCCTTAGGTTTTTTAATATATTGAAAAAGACAATTATAATAATGTTTTAATTATAATTCTGTAGGTATCATATAAAATGCATGCAAAATTACGTGCACATTGCCCCATATCTCAGTTAATCACAAAACTTCAAAATTTACTCATGAGACAACATTTATTGGGTTTATAGAAATAAGTGTACAAAATTGATAATTATAGCCTTCATAGATTCTGGGGGAAAGGCACAAAAACCTTACAAAATATAATTTTCAGGAAATGCAATTTAAATTTAAATCTAGCTTTTATTCTCACGTCACCTCTTCAGAAGGCCCCATATTTCCTTCAGGGTCCTCTTTCCCTTCAAAGCTTCTTTCTGATTTCTTCCTTTCTGCCTTTCTTCCTTTACCAGGTCTTCAACTGAATTTTCAGCTGCAGAGAGGCGCTGTAAATCTATTTTTCTCAAGATATATTGAGTGACATTTCTTATCTTAAAGCCTGTTTTTTTTAGTACTTTCATCTTACCTATGTTTCGTTTATTAAATACAAGAACTGCATCCCAAATCGCAATTCTGACAACTGCAGCAGATCAAATTGTGGTTTTAGGGCATCGTTTCCACATGAGTTAATTTTGCTACGAACACACTTTTTTAAAAGTTCAGGATCAGCCAGAAAGCTGTTAGTAGGCTTGACAGTATCCAGGACACAATTTAGAAGCCTCTCCATGTAAATATTGACGTTGTTGTTCCTCTGAGCCTGTAGATACTTATACCGGCTAACGGGCCATAGAGATCATGAATGGGATTTTCATCAGTCGTCATGTCGAAATATGAAGCCCAAACTGCGATTTTCATGTCACTTATGCTGAGTAGGATCTGTCTGATAGTCTTGCCATAATACACTTAAAGAGTGTCTATCATCTTCTTAGTAAGTTGGTTAAGTCCACTAATTCCCTTCCTCCATCTTCCAACTGAAGAGAGTCACACGCGATCTATAAAAACCAAAGAGTACATATCAAAGCCTTCTAGATGTATACGGTGCAAATCTTTTCTGTTCGTTGTTGGCCGCGCTGTTATTGTAGTGTTGCTTCAAAAAGTGGACTTTGCAGAAAGGTATCGTCACACATTTCATTACTTTTCAGGCACTTAGGATGCGATTTCATCATTCGAACTTTGTGAACTTACTACCCAAGAGCTCTACTAATAAATAAAAAACAAACTGGAATTTCATGTAAGTCCCCCCTCGAGCATGAACGAAACGATTTCAGAAAGCTGCCAATATAAACTGGGCAGAGCGAGTAAATTACAAAAATAGAAATGGATTAACGCAATGTTCAGTTCAGGTATTTGTAACGGCAGTGACAGAAAATTCCAGGAATAATTCTAGCGTCTAATTACAGTTCCTGTACAGGGTGTTCAAAATTTACAGATTGCGATGGATAATATGTATGCATTAGGACTTTAAAATGAGTTTGGTGTATTGTGATTGTGCGTGTGGATTCCGTAACCTACAGAAACCAGCGGACCGATCTCTGCTTTATACTACCAAAACACAATTGGCTCCGACCTTTACCTTTACATCTGTGGTCTGTGGCAAAACAGATACAACCAACACCCTGCACACTGTGTGTTAAATATTATTATAACTGTCATGCACCATGTAAAACAAAATTTTGAATAACTTTGCGTAAGCCATATGTACCATACACTTTCGTCAATTGGCGATGGATTTCAATCGTCGCAGTGCCCTATCCGTTGAAAAACTGAATAACTGCGCGCAATTCGCACTTGGCGGTAACATCCAACGTGAGCTCCTTTCTCAACGGCTGGCAAGCCAAGACTGAGCGCCTCAGCGCGGCGTGCGCATGTTTACACACAGCGCGTGAAACTCTTCATAACAATGCGACCAACTGCAACACAAACAGAGTTCTGTACTTATAAAAAAAAATAGGAGATCTTACTTTTGGGATTACCCGCGTATCTTACGCTACCATTACTTGCACTAAAAATAGCTAAGTCGAGAAATGTATATGAATAGGAGAAAACAACGCCACGGGAGCAAAGTAAATGACACATCAGATCCCACCAATGTTGTGCAGTACTGACCCGCCAGCTCGCAAGTGTCGAGGAAGAAGCCTTGTCTGTCCACTGCTCTCGAGTGCCCAGGATGGAATGCTTTCGCGAGTGATATCGTCTGCTGAGCAGCTCGCCCAAAGGATGTTTGGGACAGCCTTCCTTCACGCTACTACAGCGTTTAACGTTATTTCACGTTAACTGGGACTTTGAAAAAGTAGTTAATCTTTATAGATGATTTGGTGGGAGACCAACTCTGTTTGCCTATGGACATGTAGTCAAAGAGTCGGTTTTCCATCTGGAAGGATTTCTATAGTAAGCAGCTTTTACATTAAATATGACATACGTATTTTAAATGCAGGGATGTGATTCGTTTGCTCAGTTTATGGAGAACTCTGGTAGATTTTTGGGTGTACAAAGCTACCCAGACCGTTGGGTTCCCCACCCCCATACGATCAACGGCTGAGCCTGGTACCGACTCTTCGGGAACTCCCTTAGGGCCGCATTCCATCTACTTATTCACAAAGGACTATTATGGCTCTTGTGATCCTCAGTCAGCATGGCTGGCCGACACTTTCCATTGCTGCATCCACCCGCACGCCACTTTTCAGCGCAATCACTATGCCTGACATCAAACTTGTTGTCTCAATAGACACGTGTTCCCTTACAAGATTGGTACAGGTTTGTAGACAGGCAAGGATAGTTAAAACTGAATAAAAATAACGTTAAAATACGGATAGGCCTCTGTCCCTTGTGTGTAATCGATGTTTGAAACTTAACGTATGTGAAGACAAATGAAGCACAGATAGTTGAAGAGACAACAATACCGTGCATCAGACAATTTATTATGATTAGCAAATTCACAAGAAACGTAAATGAGAGATTATTTGGTAGTAAGCTAAACAGCTGCTTGTAGCACCATACAATGTGGTCTGCAGTTGTCGGATCACCCTTCTAACACAAAACAGATGATAAACATGAAGTCAAGTAGAAGCACCCTTCTAAAACAAAATAGGTGATAAACATGAAATAAAGTAATATGAGGTGACAGAGTGGATGAACTTGTGTGTCTATGTTAGCAGTTAGGTGGCCATTTTGGAAGGCGCCATCTTGGACGCCACTCGTAATTTTGAAATGGAGAAAGAATTCAAGTCACATATGAAACAGATAGAGAATTACAGGAAAAAAACAATAGCATAGCTCTATTTATTCTCATGTTATGTCGCATTGTGTGGAGAATAAGCAAATGCTAGTCATAATACATAAAGGCTACATAATGTTCTCATCGTGTTGTCCAGGACGTTCTAAGGTTGTTGCTATCAGCTTCACCCATTCCGCGAGGACTTAAACCAGCATGTGTACCGGAATGCGAGCACAAGCATCAGCAATCTGCTCGGTGAGGCACACACAATTGCCTTCACACGCCCCCACAACATAAACTCTAATGGCCTTAAATCCCAGAAATGTGGCAATCACCCCATAAGACCTCTATGACATATTCAGCTCCTGGGAAATTGCACGTTCAGGTCTGCCCTTACAGCTAGGCCGTAATGAGGTGGGGAAGCATCGAGCTGAAAGGTAGTTGTAATTGTCCCGTATTCAGGCAGCAATGACGGCAGCATTTTTAGGTCCAACAAGTACAAGCTACGGGCTGCTGTTATTGCACCCTGAATGAAGAAAAATTCTATATTCCACAGCAAACAATTTGTTTCTAAGTGCCAGTTACATTCGATGGATCCATACAGTGAGGGTTGACATCTGTGATTCAGTTTATTTATTTTTCCGTTAACAAAGAAAATAGCTTCATTCACAAACAATGCGTCGTAGGAGAAACGACAGTTTTCGCCCAGCTTGCGCGTCACCCATTGCGCAAACTGAACCCGGCGGTCTGTTTCATTCTCGGTGAGATTTGATTTTTGTATGGCAGAAGGCGACCTCGGGGAAGATCAGTTTGGATTCCGTAGAAATATTGGAACACGTGAGGCAATACTGACTCTACGACTTATCTTAGAAGAAAGATTAAGAAAAGGCAAACCTGCGTTTCTAGCATTTGTAGACTTAGAGAAAGGTTCTGACAATGTTGACTGGAATACTCTCTTTCAAATTCTAAAGGTGGCAGGGCTAAAATACAGGGAGTGAAAGGCCATTTACAATTTGTACAGAAACCAGGTGGCAGTTATAAGAGTGGAGGGGCATGAAAGGGAAGCAGTGGTTGGGAAGGGAGTGAGACAGGGTTGTAGCCTCTCCCCGATGTTATTCAATCTGTATATTGAGCAAGCAGTAAAGGAAACAGAAGAAAAATTCCGAGTAGGTATTGAAACCCATGGAAAAGAAATAAAAACTTTGAGCAATTTTGTCATGTGATGACATGTTGGAGACCGTGGCAGTTTTTGAAGACAAATGTTGATGGTGTTAGGACAGCAACCAGCCACGAATTTACGTTGAGTTCCTTTATTCAAAGGAATCGAATCGTTGTCATTCATCATCAGACGGTTTACACGCTTTCTTTCTGCACAGAAAGAAAGCGTGTAAACGGTCTGATGATGAATCACAACGATTCGAAACCGGTAACGGTTTCCTTTGAATAAAGGAACTCAAAGTAAATTTGTGGCTGGTTGCTGTCCTAACACCATCAACAAAAACTTTGAGGTTTGCCGATGACATTGTAATTCTTTCAGAGACAGCAAAGGACTTGGAAGAGCAGTTAAGCGGACTGGACAGTGTCTTGAAAGGAGGATATAAGATGAACAGTAACAGAAGCAAAACGAGGATAATGGAATGTAGTCGAATTAAGTCGGGTGATGGTGAGGGAATTAGATTAGGAAATGAGACACTTAGAGTAGTAAAGGAGTTTTGCTATTTGGGGAGCAAAATAACTGATGATGGTCGAAGTAGAGAGGATATAAAATGTAGACTGGCAATGGCAAGGAAAGTGTTTCTGAAGAAGAGAAATTTGTTAACATCGAGTATAAATTTAAGTGTCAGGAAGTCGTTCCTGAAAGTATTTTTATGGAGTGTAGCCATCCATGTATGGAAGTGAAACATAGACGATAAACAGTTTGGACAAGAAGAGAATAGAAGCTGTCGAAATGTGGTGCTAGAGAATAATGCTGAAGATTAGATGGGTAGATCACATAACTAATAAGGAGGTATTGAATATAATTGGGGGGAAGATGAGTTTGTGGCATAACTTGACAAGAAAAAGGAACCGGTTGGTAGGACATGTTCTGAGGCATCAAGGGATCACCAATTTAGCATTGGAGGCCAGCGTGGAGGGTAAAAATCGTAGAGGGAGACCGAGAGATGAGTACACTAAGTAGATTCAGAAGGATGTAGGTTGCAGTAGGTACTGGGAGATGAAGAAGCTTGCACAGGATAGAGTAGCATGGAGAGCTGCAGCAAACCAGTCTCAGGACTTAAGACAACCACAACAACAACATGGGTTCAATATTCACGTGAGGCAAAAATTCTCATCACTGATGTATGGATGTATGGCTGACCCCATTTTGCTGCGACGTGTTGTGTGTACTGCGCTACCATATGCACAATTCTGACATTGTGCTTTTAGGACACCCTGCACTCTTACTTAAATACGGCAGAACATTGGACGATGTTGCTTCGATCGTCTAGCTTTTGGATCGTCTGCGAGAGAGCCAGTTTAATAGAATTTTGCAATAAGTTTCACTACTGCACTGCAAGTAATGAGTGGTATGACTGGGTGGTGTCGGTGGAAATCCTCCGCAATAACACGAGTGCGGCCCTTCCTTGATATTAGAACAATCTCAATGTATTCTGTTTATGTTAACATCATCAGATTTAAATGAAAGGCACCATTACTTCTTTCGTACAATTATCAGTTTTACGCAGGCCTGGCCAAACAGTGTTTCACGAGTGCGAGCGCTCCGGCAGGGCTCCTGCCTAGCGCTCCGAGGCCGGTAGAGTAGTGTTGAGGGGTGAGAAGGAAGAGGAAAATGAAGGCTGCAGCTGGGTGTCGCTAGAGCAAAGCAGTCGATTTTTCAGACGCCAAGTAGTTCGCTGACAGTACTACTGGCGTTAAATCAACGTACATTCTGCATTTGGAATACTACCGCGTCTACGAGGGTAAGTCAATTAGTATCGGTAAAGTAGTTATAAAATTTTATTGCAATCAAATAGGAAACTTACAAGAACATCATTTTTCGACATAGCCTCCTTGCATTTCAACGCACTTGGTCCACCGTTGTACAATCTTCCTGATACCCTCATGAAAGAAGGTTCTCGGTTGAGCTGCGAGCCACAAAAGCAGCGCTTCTTTCACCGCTTCGTCCGAGGCAAATCGACGGCCCCTTAATGCCTGTTTGAGTGGACCAAACAAGTGATAGTCTGAAGGGGCAAGATCGTGGGACTACATGGAGGATGATCCAGTACTTCAAATTTGAGTTTCTGCAGCGTTTCAGCAGTGTGGACAGCGGTATGCGGACGGGCATTGTCGTGCAACAACACCTTTTCACATCAATCCGCGTTTGCTTCGAATTGCAGGCTTTAGCCTGGTAGTAACACTGTAAGTTACACTTCATTGTTGTGGGCCTTTCCCCATAGTGTTCCAGTACTGGACCTTGTGCGTCCCAAAAACCGTAAGCACCAGTTTTCCTGAGGACGGTAGGGTCTTCAACTTTTTCTTGCACGGCAAATTTGGATGTTTCCATTTCATATTCTGCCGCTTAATCTCCGGCTCGTAATGATGGATCCAGGTTTCGTCACCAGTAATGATCCTGTCTAAGAAGTGGTCCCTTTCGTTACCGTAGCGACCCAAATGTTTTTTACAGATTCCAAGGGCGTTTTTTTATGCAACTGTGTGAGTTGTTTTGGGACCCATCATGCACAAACTTTATGAAGTCCAAGTGTGTTGTGGATGATTTCGTAGGCAGAACCGTGACTAATTTGCAGACGATATGCCACTTCGTCAATAGTTAATCGTGTGTCTAAGAGAATCATTTCGCGTGAACGCTCTTTGGTTTCCTCATTTGTGGCGGTAAACGGTCATCCGGCTCCTTCATCGTGCGTAACACTTGTGCGACCATTTCGGAATTTTTCAATCAATTCCTAGACACTCCGTTGTGGCAAAACACTGTTCCCGTACTGTACCGAGAGTCTTATATGAATTTCAGCCCCTGATTCGCATTACGACCACAAATAACGGATCACTAAACGTTGCTCTTCTCTGGTGCAAATAAACAGTGGAGCAGCCGTGATTCCTGCCCCGGGCATGGATGTGTGTGATGTCCTCAGGTTAGTTAGGTTTAAGTAGTTGTAAGTTCTAGGGGACTGGTGACCTCAGAAGTTAAGTCCCATAGTGCTGAGAGCCATTTTTGAACCATTTTTGAATTTGAACAGCCGTGATTAATAGCACGGCACCGATAACTAAATTAACCTAGCAGCTTGAAAATTGCAAAGATATAACAACAAATAAACAAAGCATGCGTCATTAACGTAAAACGACAGTACTACCAAAATAAACAAAAATATAACTTAATTGCGGATAATAATTGACTTACTCTCGTACATACTTGTCCTAAAAAGGAAAAGTGGAAAGCCACATCTTTCAATGCCGAACAGGAATTGCCTCCCTTTCCGATCGTTTAAGGGGCATGACAAGAGCTTAATATGTCATTGCACTATTATGAGCCGGAAAAACATACTGAAACGTCATTACTACACCAGCCGTAAAAACGATATGATGAATTTATCTTTTGACGAACGACGATGAATGCTGACTGAAATTGAAAGCGGGCTTTAGGAAAAAATCTGAATCAACGATTAGTATAGTGGTGATAAAATGTTTTTTGGTCGACATCATCAATTATTTGTATTCTTTAAGTGTCTTAATGCAAGAGGAAATCATTGTTGACAAATGTGGAGGACAAGATTGAGGCTACTAAAAAAAAGTGAAATAATGCTATGTAAAATTCAACTTTAAGTTCATGATATGGAGCATTTCCCGTAACTCGATGCACACATTTGTGGACCAGACGTGGCTGAGTACGTTTCTGTCATTGAAACGTTTCATTTGAGTTCTCACAGAGAATCCAAGACGTTGCACGATTAAAGACGGATTTCGATTGGCTTAACAGATCGCTCTCGCTTTTGGCTGCCAATTTACGTCATTACTTCCAGCTTTAGCTCACAGACGTGCAAGCTCAGCGACATGTTTTTCCAGTACAGGAATTTACAAGACTTTCATAAAATATGACCCTAACAGAAAATACTCGACTGCACAGAGAAGCCGCTAAAGTTATTTCATCGATTGATTGAGCACAGGTGTGAGAAGATTTTTTTCTGTTATTAAGTTGGCAAAGTCCCACCATCATTTTGGTTTAACAAATTTTAGCCTGCGTAACTCGGCACATTTGTATCTCAAACCATAGTTCCACATATATTACATATTTTAAAAGCGAAATGCATAAAAACATCACAACTTTATGTTGAGTGTCTGTAAGCCTTTTTCTAGTTCTGCTCGTCGTGTTAGAACTACCTAATGTATTTATTCAACCAAGTATTAAAAGTTATTGCTTTGGCAGAAAAACAAAAGTTGAAAAGAAACACATGTGATAAAACCTCGCCTGCAATATTATCCTGAAATATTCGCCTCTTAGAAGTAGCTGCACTGTGTTGCAAACACGTCTTCGTAAGTTCCCCGCACGTGTAGCCTTCGGTATATAGCCATCTCATCCACACACCTGTTCAGAAGAGCAGAGTGGTGGGGGAAACCGAAGCGCTGAGCAGACACAGCTGAGTTCGCGGGGCGCGAGCGCGTTCCGGAAGTGTAAACCTTGGCCAGGCCTTATTTGTGTGTCACATGATCCCCTATCCATATGAAAATTAAGAGCTGCATCGAAGATGGCGGCGCTCCAGATTGCTGGCATTTAGAACAGTGGTTTCACACCAATAGACCACCCTGTACGTACACACATGCAGCACTAAAGTAGCCATATTTCCCTAAATAGAAGTTGGTTTGTCACACGTTCTTCCTCTATACCTCGTACAAATGCAAATGTGGAGTTTCAGTACAATGATCCAGACTTGAGAAGAGCAACATTTGGACAGGCCTCATCATTCTGGGTGAATCAGCACGGCAGTAGTCCAACGTCAAAAGCCACATGGATCATACTGCCAATGATTTTCAGTTCAGCTGTATTTTAATAATTTCATTCAAACTCCACATTTTCAATTCGACGATCCAAAAGGGAAGAGCGTACGATGGCACAGCAGCTTCTATTTTTGGGAAATACGACTGTAATTACTACATGTGTTTCACACATTGTTTAAACCAAATGTCTGGGTTTTTGCCACATAGTACCGCATTGATAACATGCCGGTCGTAATTCTCTGTTAGACAGCATTGTTTCTTCTGTGACCTGGGCTTTTATGGTATTTAAATTAATTAAGGCTCAAACATTGATTCAACCAAAATGCAGAGTGTTAGAGAAAAATAACCTTGATGGGTGGTAGAACAGACATATTTCCGTACCTTAAAATCATTTTTATTCGCTTCTAGTTGGTCAAGCAGGGTACTTCTCTTGTGAGTAGGCTGAGATAAGCAACTTATGGCCGACAATGAATACTTCAGGTGCAAAGTACTGTAGAAAGCTGGCTAAAGTTCTCTAAAAAGAACTGTTCGAACTCAACAGTTTCAGAAGATTGAGTTAAAGATTCGTGAACAAGTATACACCAACTTGCCCGTGAAATTTACGCGAAGAAAAATATAGTGTAGAGAGCACTGACAACGCAGCTATTACACCAGTTATCACAAACAATGTGCCCATTCAAATATGACCAGATAATTTCCGTATCGTTGTAATGCGTGCGTGTTTCTGGCGGTCGTCCGTTTGAATAGTTAAGCCATGTTGTTCAGGCCAATAAAAAACCAAATACTTATTTCCGACCATTAGCTCCTTAGTTTTAAGTAATCACTATAGGACCCTCTACTGTATGTACAATTTTGACACTGAGCTTTTAGGACATCATGTATGACGCCACCATACAGCTGTCTTTCCCAGTTGCTGATGGAACTGCTGATTATTTTTGGTGTTTTGCTTTCATTGTTAATACAATGAGGTGACAATAGTCACTGGATACCTACTAATATCGTATCGGACCTCCTTTTGTCCGGCGTAGTGCAGTAACTCGACGTGGTATGGACTCAGTAAGTCTACAGAAGACCCTTGGAGAAATATTGAAGCATGCTGCGTCAATAGCCGTCGACAGTTGGGTAAGTGTTGCCGGTACAGGATTATGTGCACCAATTGACCTCTCAATACGTACCATAAATGTTCGTTAGGACTGATGCACGGCGTTCTGGGTGGCCAAATCATTCACTCGAACTGTCCAGAATGTTCTTGGAACCAATAGCGAACATTGGTGGCCCAGTGACATGGCGCATTGTCATCAGGAAAAAAATCCATCGTTGTTCGGGAACATGAGGTCCATGAATGGCTAAAAATGGTCTCCAAATAGCCGAATATAATCATTTCCAGCCAGTGATCGATTCAGTTGGACCAGAGGACCCAGTCCATTCCATGAAAACACAGCCTGCACCATTATGGAGCCACCTTGATAAAGGTCGGATTGTAGCCTATCGCGATTGCGGATTATCGTATTGCGACATTGCTGCTAGCGTTGGTCGAGATCCAATTACTGTTAGCAGAATATTGTATCAGTGGGTTCAGGAGGGTCATATGAAACGCTGTGCTGGATCCCAACGGCCTCGTATCACTAGCAGTCGAGATGATAGGCATCTTATCCGCATGGCTGTAACGGATCGTGCAGCCACGTCTCGATCCCTGAGTCAACAGGTGGGGACGTTTGCAAGACAACAACCATCTGCACGAACAGTTCGACGACGTTTGCAGCAGCATGGACTATCAGGTCGGAGACCATGGCTGCTGTTACCCTTGGCGCTGCATCACAAACAGGAGCGCCTGCGATGGTGTACTCAACGACGAACCTGGGTGCACGAATGGCAAAATGTCATTTTTTCGGATGAATTCAGGTTCTGTTTACAGCATCACGATGGTCGCATCCGTTTTTGGTGACATCGCGGTGAACGCACATTGGAAGCGTGTATTCGTCATCGCCATACTGGCGTATCACCCTGCGTGGTGGTATGGGGTGCCATTGGTTACACGTCTCGGTCACCTCTTGTTCGCATTGACGGCACTTTGAACAGTGGACGTTACATTTCAGATGCGTTACGACCCGTGGCTCTACCCTTCATTCGATCCCTGCGGAACCCTACATTTCAGCAGAATAATGCACGACCGCATGTTGCAGGTCCTGTACGGGCCTTTCTGGATACAGAAAATGTTCGACTGCTGCCCTGGCCAGCACATTCTTCAGATCTCTCACCAGTTGAAAACGTCTGGTCAATGATGGCCGAGCAACTGGCTCGAACTACTGTTGATAAACTGTGGTATCGTGTTGAAGCTGCATGGGCAACTGAACCTGTACACGCCATCCAAGCTCTCAACGTCCAGGCGTATCAAGGCCGTTATTACGGCCAGAAGTGGTTGTTCTGGGTCCTGATTTCTCAGGATCTATGCACCCAAATTGCGTGAAAATGTAATCACATGTTAGTTCTTGTATAATATATTTGTCCAATGAATACCGGTTTATCATCTGCATTTCTTCTTGGTGTAGCAATTTTAATGGCCAGTAGTGTAAATAAAAATTGTAGCAGTTGGATATGGCTCGAATACGGCAAGCACGTTGAAGTGGACGTAGTTATTCAGAGATAGAAAGACTAGCACAGGATAGACTCGAGTGGGGGGCCCCACAAAACCGAACTTCGGAGTGAAGACCACAACAAAAATAAGAGGAACTTCAAGCCACCGCCTCTCCTTTCCTACCTAGCCGAATACTCCCAGTATCAAATTATCCTCCACAGGGATTGGAACCGGCTACCTCCGAGTGCCTTTCCACAAGCTCCTGTTAAGACTTGACTACAGAGACATGGAGAACGTAAGTAACAATGAAAGAAAGGAGTACCTGGTGGGGCTTCCTGTGCACGCCGGGCGCGGCCACGAGGAAGGCGGTGGGCCCCGGCTCTCGCAGGAGCAGCAGCCGCTGCCGGCCCTCGGCCACCTGGCGCAGGCGGTCCTCCACCGCGGGCGGGCAGCGCGCACGCCACAGGCTGTGCCGCTGCATCGCTGCAGACAGACCACTCTACCATTACCAGGCCAGCGCACAGGACTATTTTCTGGGGGGGAGGGGCAAATTGAAAGGAGGATTTTACCTAGTGTGACTTTTTTATATTATAGTATACACTGACAAGCCAAGACCTTATGATCACTACAAAGCTGTGGCGTTGCCGACACGTGACGCCGTGACAAAAGTATGTAAACGGAACAGAGACGGACGGGACATCACCCTAACGAAGATATGGGCTACAAATTGGGATATCCATTGAGATAAGCGACTTTGACAAAGGGCAGGTTACTATTACGCAGAACCTAAGAACGAGTATATGCAAAACGGCGAAGCTGGTCGAACGTTCACGTGTTACTGTAGTGAGCATCTAATCAAGCTGCGGGCCTGTGGGGTATCGTCTCAGTTGGATTAGTGATTTCCTGTCAGGAAGGTCGCAGTTCATAGTAACAGACGGCAAATCATCGAGTAAAACTGAAGTGATATCAGGTGTTCCCCAGAGAAGCGTCCTGGGACCTCTGCTGTTCCTGATCTATGTAAATGACCTGGGTGACAATCTGAGCAGTTCTCTTAGGTTGTTCGCAGATGATGCTGTAATTTATCGTCTAGTAAGGCCATCCAAAGACCAGTATCAGTTGGAAAGCGATTTAGAAAAGATTGCTGTATGGTGTGGCAGCTTGCAATTGACGCTAAATAATGAAAAGTGTGAGGTGATCCACATGAGTTCCAAAAGAAATCACTTGGAATTCGATTACTCGATAAATACTACAATTCTCAAAGCTGTCAATTCATCTAAGTACCTGAGTGTTAAAATTAAGTACAACTTCAGTTCGAAAGACCACATAGATAATATTGTGCTGAAGGCGAGCCAAAGGTTGCGTTTCGTTGGCAGGACAATTAGAAGATGCAACAAGTCCACTAAAGAGACAGCTTACACTACACTCGTTCGTCCTCTGTTAGAATATTGCTGCGCGGTGTGGGATCCTTACCAGGTGGGATTGACGGAGGATATCGAGGTATCGAGGGGGTGCAAAAAAGGACAGCTCGTTCTGTATTATCACGTGATAGGGGAGAGAGTGTGTCAGATATGATACACGAGTTGGGATGGAAGTCATTAAAGCAAAGACGTTTTTCGTCGCGGCGAGATCTATTTACGAAATTTCAGTCACCAACTTTCTCATCCGAATTCGAAAATATTTTGTTGAGCCCAACCTACATAGGTAGGAATGACCATCAAAATAAAATAAGAGAAATCAGAGCTCGAACAGAAAGGTTTAGGCGTTCATTTTTCCCGCGCGCTGTTCAGGAGTGGAACGGTAGAGAGATAGCATGATTGTGGTTCGATGAACCCTCTGCCAAGCACTTAAATGTGAATTGCAGAGTAATCATGTAGATCTAGATGTAGAAAGACAGCGAAACTATCACCAGGTGCTAAATAGTTGGACGGTCACGACTCTTCACATAACATGGGGTTCGGAGGCTTCTCTGTAAAGGAGGATATATGGGGATCTGTGGCTTCTCTGTCGAAAGAACACAATGCTGGTGGACGCATAAGTGTTTCGGAGTACACCGTTCATCGAACATTGTTGAACATGGAACTCCGCGGCAAACCACGCCTACGTGTTCACATGTTGACCCAACGACATCGTCAATTGCGATTGGAATGGACACGGGACCATCGGGATTCGGTCGTGACCCATCAAAACGTGTTGGCTCTTCGAGTGAATCACATTTTTGCTACACTAGATAGATGATCTTCATAAACGCCCTCATCGACGTGAACGACGGCCCGTGCAGCGCGCCAAGGACGCAGGTTGGTGGGAGTAGTATGATGATACGGGAGACATTCTCCTGCACTTGCATGGAACCTGTTGTAGTAATCGAAGGGACGCCGACAGCTGCGAACCAACTGCATCCCTTAATGCTTGATGTCTTGCCCGACGGCGATGTCATCTTTCAGCAGTATGTCTCGGAGCTATAATCATGCTACAGTGGTTTGAGGGGCATTACAGTGAACTCACGTTGATGTCTCGGCGACCTATGGAACCCATCTGGGTCACTATCGCGCGCCATCAACGCGTACACAAATCAGTGGCCTGTTATTTACGCGAATTACATGACCTGTGCGTAGACATCTAACGCCATATACCTGCCCAGCAAACTGTCGGTTCCCTGATACGTAGAATCGGTGATGTATTTCTTCCAAAGACGTACAAACTAGCCATTAAGCAGGTGATCATAATGTTTTGGCTCATCAGTATAAATACAGATTCGATTAAACCGTTTAATAGATCAGACATGAGGACAAGTGTGTGTGTGTGTGTGTGTGTGTTGGGGCTTACGGGCGCTCAACGTGGAAGTCATCAGCGCCCTGACACATATTAAAAGAAACAAATGTGAACAAATTTAGTAAAATAAAAGCATACACGTAAAGAAAGCGGGAAAAGATGAAAAATGCTATATAAGAAAATAAAACGTTGGACAAGACACAGAAATCAAAAACTTAAACCACATTCGTTTGAATATTTCCTAAAAGAGATGGCGGTTCTGCCACATCTTTTAGGAAATACTCAAACGAACGTGGTTAAAGTTTTAAAGTTCTGTGTCTTGTGCAATGTTTTCACCAAGATTTTTGGGAGAGGGTCTTAATTTGTTCACAGTATGACTCGTTCGCCCATATTTTACATATGTGGTCAGCCAGCGACAATTTTCTGTGGCATCCTTGACGCTCCTTTACAAGAATTGATCTGCTGTTTTCATTTGCCTTAAATGATACTAACGTGCTAATAGCTCAAATTTCTGCAAAACTACTAGATAAATGTTTACTTAATTTAAATCAGTCTTACTGAGGTATCAGTCTCACATAGAATGCAATAGAAATGCAAATACCTCGAAATTTCTATGAAAGTAACAAAGGTTACAAAAGAAAGCCAAATAATCGTGGGGATCGAGCTAAAATGTCACTTATAACATCGCGATTCACATCAATATCTTTTCTTCCACTGTCGCTTCCACTGTCGACCGTTGATAAGTTTTCAATCTACGCAGGCAGCTAAAACTTCGCTCACTAGTGAAGGCTGATACAGGAAGGGCAGCAGATGTTGAAGCAGTTTCGAGTGTTTGCGAAGGAAGCTTTCGAGCACGTCCCTAATGTTTCGATTGCGTTCTTCGGCTTGTCACTCTGGTCAACATTTTCCCGTTTCTTCTTCCATCTCTCGAATTCACTTTTTACAATTCTTTCTGAACTTGGGAGGTCACTTCTATAGGCGCGAATAGTGGACTGTGTATCTGAAAAGTTGACTCTAGTAATGAATTTTGAGCCGCGCCGTCTAAGGCGCCTTGTCACGGTCCGCGCGGCTCCCCCCGTCGGAGGTTCGAGTCCTCCCTCGGGCATGGCTGTGTGTGTCGTCCTTAGCGCAAGTTAGTTTAAGTTAGATTAAGTAGTGCGTAAGCTTAGGGACCGATGACCTCAGCGGTTTGGTCCCATAAGACTTTACCTCAAATTTCCAAAATCTCCAATGAATTTCGAGACAAAGTGCTGCAACTCAAGATGTCTAGAAAAAAGTTCTGACAACTCACTGTGTAACATCTTAATCTAAGGGATTTGTTTTCTGCGCGAAAGGCGTCTATTCACTTTACAGAAGTTTTCGAACAAACATACAAACCTTCAGTCGAATCTGTTCTATTCTGAAATAGCTCAGACGCAGCAATGTTAAACCCAAATTTTTTTTCCTGTATGGCTAAGCACGGCTCTGATCCTGGAGACTAAGGAAGCTAATTAGCTCAAAATCTGCCCTAATCCGGTCTTTTTCCAGCTACAGGGAAATCTTTACAGAAAAAAGATTTAGTAATGTTATGAAGCTGTTCACTATGTACCTTGCTTTACAGAAGGTGAAGCTTCATATACTTTCGTGAATCTTCGTCTGCTATTTTTCAACTCCTTTACACCTGAAACTCTTTTCACTTGACTTTCATTCATAACCAAGAGTGAATATGAGCCCAATCATTTCGAGAGGGGGGGGGGAGGCGCACGGGTCCCGTGGCACCCCTCCCTTCCCTCACCTGCGCGTCTGATCGTTACCAAACATTCTGATAAATTTATAAGACAGAGAATGGAGAGTGAAAGGGTGGGGATGAGTGGGAATTCGTGACTTCCAGCCGCACCGGGTATTGTGGTGGTGCAATGGGGAAAGTTGAAAACTTGTGTCGGACTCGGACTCGAATCCGGATTTACCGCTTCTTACGAAAGGTTACCTTAACCGCTTCGGTCATCCGAACACCGTCGCTGACCGACATAAATTTCCGACTTATCGCACGCTGCAGTGCAGCGTCCCTCTAAATGGGGTCTGAGCTTAAAACAATCATCACAGCCATCGTACGTACAGCAGCACAATCAGTTGCAGTGTGGAAACGGAAAACGTTCTAACAAGGAGACCACATGGGAGTCGGAATTTTGTAATTTTTTTTATATTTATGGTATGGAAAGTTCAGAACTCAAATATCAAATTCCAAAGCAGTTCGAAAAAAACTCTCAAAAATTCTCGATAAACTCGACCTGTGGAGTTTTCCGATAGCCTTTAATATCCTAAAGTAAGGTAGGTTTTTCAATAGGCAGTGTGGTTCTGTGGTAAAATGGTCGCTTGTCATGGAATAGACCTGTGTTTGATGCCTGGATACATAAACTTTTAAACAAAGGTCCATGTTCTGCAAGCATTTCCGTGAAATGTAAAATACATGAAGATCGAAAGAATTTAATGTGTACTTTGTTTTAATTTAACCAATCTTTACTAATAATCTTTTATAAAATACTAGTGAACCCAGCAATACTTCTCAGTTACTAAATATGCACGGGAATCGGAGATAACCCTAATCTCCTTCTCCCCCTCTCTCTGTCCATCTCCTCCTCACCCTGTGTCTGTCTATCGCCTGTGCTTCTCCTCCTCCATTATCTCTCTCCACTTTCCCTTCCCCCATCTTTCGGTCCACATCCTTCTTCCCCCTCTCTGTGTCCATTCCTCCCCCCTCTCTGCCATCTCCTCTTCCGCCCTCTCTCTGAACTGGAATCTTGTTTATTTTTATTGGCAATTGAAGTCACGTAATATCTCTCCTGCTGCTGGATCTATGAGAATAGTAGCCTAGCTTCAATGACAGTAATTCGCATAGTTTTAATATGCAAATGGCAACGGCCTTGCCGCAGTGGATACACCGGTTCCCGTGAGAGCACCGAAGTTAAGCGCTGTCGGGCGTGGCCGGCACTTGGATGGGTGACCATCCAGCCGCCCTGTGCTGTTCCCATTTTTCGGGGTGCACTCAGTCTCGTGATGCCAAATGATGAGCTACTCGACCGAATAGTATTGGCACTGGTCAAAGAAAACCATCATAACGGCCGGGAGAGCGGTGTGCTGACCACATGCACCTCCTGTCCGCATCCTCAACTGAGGATGACACGGCAGTCGGATGGTCCCGATGGGCCACTTGTGGCCTGAAGACGGAGTGCTTTAATATGCAAATGCGTCCAATTACAAAGCTTCGGGCGATTCAGATTCCGTAGTAATATTATGATCATAAGCCGATAAACAATAAATACAACTTTCCGGTTTTCTGTAAGGAAGAAAATAAAACAGTGCATAGTCGTGCATACAATTTTAGATTAAAATTCTTAAAATTATATATAAGCAGAAAGAATATATATTGGAGAAAAAATTTGATTAATTTTTAGATAAATCTATCGTGGTTAAAATTGTCTTCGAGAAAGATAACGAAATCGCACATTTTCGCAACACAGCATTTCCTTTCTCGCAGTTGGTTTTGAACAGAAAATCTGTACATTGTTGTTATAAAAATTATGTATCCTAAGTCTGTCTGAATGTTTGTTAGACTACTGTGTAAAATTTTTAAATAAACTTGTCACGAAATTCCGCTATTTTTGCTGACAATCGCTCCTTATTATATAGTACACATATTAAAAAATGTACAGCCTAAAATTTAACTTATGTCTGTGCGAACGATACAGTATATCCTCACTCAGTTTCAAGAATCTTAACTGACCAAAGCTGCTAGCAGAACTACCGCAGTCTATGGTAATTTATGATAGTCTACGACAATCTACAGTAGTTTTACAACTCTACATATACGCCCACTAAAAAGCGCGATGCGCTATATCAACCACAGGGGTCTAAAAAATGCCGGCGGTTGCTTGCCTCAGTTCTTTCAGAACAGAGAACTTTCCAGACGCTATTTTAATGTTCTACACGTAACGAATCAAAAACCTTGATTTTAAAATTAGTAGGGAGGCGTGCTTTTGCCGTTGAAGTTCCCATCCGCCAGTCAAGTTTTTTTTTTTTTTTTTTTTTAAAAGCCGGCAAATGTTCCCTCCGATCCAAAGAAAGATAGGAAGGAACTGCCTCTAACTTACAACTGTGTAGCCTTGTTCCCATTTTATCCAGCTGGCTACACAAGGGCGCGGAATATAAATTGGAATTAGATTGCTGATCTCAATAACCGGATAATGAAATAAAACAAAATCAAACGTCCAACAATCCATTGTCCACAGGCGTCGACATGTGATAGAAAAGTATTTTTTTAAATATAGATGTTAAATACACTCATAAGAAATTTGGGAAAGATGAAATTGCGAGGGTTGCCCTGAAAGTAATGCACTGCATTTTTTTTCTTCAACAATTCTTTATTGAACATAATGACAATTACACGCCCTATTTTAACACGTAGTCTCCATCCCATTCCATGGCCTTCCTCCAGAGCGAAACAAGGGCGTGTATGCCCTGTCGGTAGCAATTCTTCTCCTGGTGGCGAAGCCAGTGCTTCACTGTGTGAATCATCTCCTTAGTGTCCTCAAAATGTCTTCCACAAATGGCATCCTTTAATGTCCCAAACATTAGGAAGTCCCAGGGGGATAGGTCAGGGCAGTAGGGCGGATGGGGTAACGCTATCCAACCCTGTTTTGCGATTTGTTCAGCAGTCCTCAGACTTGTGTGGGGCCGAGCTTTATCATGTTGTAGCAAAACGTCTCTTGGGTTGCTGTGGCGCCGAAGTCGCCGGAAGCGCGTTTTGAGTTTTGTTGCTGTGTTGACGTATGCTTCTGAATTAATGGTACCGCCTCTTGGCACTTCTGAATTAATGGTACCGCCTCTTGGCATCACATCAATGAGAATCATACCGTCACAGTCCCGGGACACGGTGATCATGACCTTACCGGCGGAAGCAGTTGCTTTTAATTGTTTCTTCTGTGGGGGATGGGAATGGCACCAGTCTATCGACTGTTGTTTTTTTTTTTTCGGGCTCAAAATGGTGAACCCAGGTATCAACACCTGTCACAATCCGAGGCAAAAAGGCCTCCCCCTCAGCTTCAAAACGTTGCAACAAATCAAGACAAATGTTTTTTTCTGTGCGATTTGTGATCCACCATTAGACACCGAGGGACTCATCTTGTACATACTTTTGAATATCCAAGAGTGCGAATATTTTATCCACACTTCCTTTGCTGATTGACAGATGCAGCGCCAACTGCCCAGTCGTAATGCGTCTACCCTCCCGAATAACATCAGCTCGCTGCAACATGTCAGATGTGACAGCCATGGATGGTTCCCCAGACCGCTGCAAGCCGTGGAGCAGCGCCGAACCGCCTTCTGACGACCTCACCTTCCGTGCCCAGCGACTAACTGTACTTCTGTCAACAGCAGCTGCTCCATAGACTGTGCACAAGCGTTTGTGAATATTCCCCACAATTTCTTTATCTGCGGTGACAAATTCATTGACGGAACTTGCTTGTAACATACATCACCTACAGATGCCATTTTATAACTGTCCTGCAGCTACGCTATCTGTCAGAAGTGATGGAAACTTGGCGCGCTCGCTCAGGAGACTTCAAATAATACGTACGTAACGTTTCGCATTCGTAGTTTTGTTTTCGGCTGAGAAGAAAAATGTGGTGCATTACTTTCTGGGCAACCCTCGTACGAATGGGGAACGACAGTTAAGTACCTCTTCCAATAAGAAATGCCGAATACAGAATTCTTGTTGCCACTGAAAACTTTTAAGTAACCAACCTGCAATTAAAGCTAAGAGACACTTTTCGGTATTTAGTAACATAATTTAGCACGCAGTTTTGTTGCTCAACAAAGACTGAAGTGTAACACATTCACGCCGACGTTTACCACGGCCGACTCCCGCTACAACCTCCCATCGGACGGCGTGTACCACCGGTGTTCACGCGAGACTCTCCCAATTATGCTACTAGCAATACAAGAACGACAATAACGTGTGATATATTACTTAGCAACCAGGCGCAAAGAACAGCTCTGAATATAATTTTGTGTGACCCTTCAACGAGAGAGCTTTCTGAGCGAATGAAGTATCTCATAATTTGCGATTACTTTACTGTAAAATTACTTTTATGATCTCTCGTTATTTTAAAAATAAAAGGTCGATGTATTAAAACAGTAGCCTTGGGCATTTGGATACGACCGCTCCTCCATGGCGAGAAACAGGAAATGCGACGCCGTCAGATGAACGAATGTGAGCGGCCCCACAGCGATAAACGCAATTCGCAGCGCCGGCATGAAGGTGTTAAGAGCATCGTCCTGTTGGTGGGATAGTCACTGGATCAAAAAACTCTTCAAATGTGTGTGAAATCTTATGGGACTTAACTGCTAAGGTCATCAGTCCCTAAGCTTACAGAATACTTAACCTAAATTATCCTAAGGACAAACACACACACCCACGCCCAAGGGAGTACTCGAACCTTCGCCGGGACCAGCCGCACAATCCATGACTGTAGGGCGTAGACCGCGCGGCTAACTGGATCAAGTTAGTGTTTTTTTAAGAATCAGTTGTGTCATTCGCTATAGAGCACTCACAAATACCTTAAATGAAGATAGCAAAATGGCGGTTTAACCAGTCCCCCCTCCCTCTGTCCCAACCTCGCTATCTTAAAATAAAAGTTCAATATTGTACCTCAGAAACTAGTAGATGCCAGAAATGACAATGTTGTGAGAGTGCGCCCTCTTAAGCGTCATTTTGGTTGCGCGTTTATCGTAGATGATCTGAAAATGATGCAGTCCTAAGAAAACTGAAATAAGATTATCGGACAGGTAAATGTTTTCTATTATATTTCATTTCACACAGTGGGAGTTCTGAGCAGCATAAGCTTTACGATTCACAGTTACTTTGCTATCTGATGGTACAATTTATGATGTTTCCATGTATGTCACTTGAAAGAAATGACATCAAGTCTTTGATAATTTTTGATGCTGCGTCCCGAATAACCTAATTTAGTGCAAGTGTGTTTCGAGTATGCGAAAACTCCTCTACAAGTTGTAGTCAAGCAATTGCCTATTTATGTTCGTAATTTTGTTTCCCAAAAGAAAATGGGTTTTTGTTTGGAAGGGCCCACAAATAACCTTGTTAAATTTCAGATTTCTAGTTTCAGATAAAATGCTACTCATAGTAGTAACAGAAATACCAAATGACGTTTGCAGAATATTAAAAATGTTTATTGAGAGAGTAACACTCGCTGCGATAAAGTCTTCGGCGCATACGACCACTTCCTTAAGCCGTCGTGGAAGTGATCACCACGTGGCTTCGTGTACCTTTCTACTTTCCCTTGAGCAGCGCACCACTATTTTCACAACTTGGTCTAAATAACAAAAACAGTTATTATTTAACCATCTCAGATTTTCAGTGCAACAAACGTATCGAATACACATGACGTACTTTGAAGTGTGGAAATTTATCTTCTTTGGAACATATAAATTTTATTTACAATTACTGGCTCTGTTAGATAGTTCTACTGAATACGCACAAAACTTCTCCTGGAACGTGTGATGAGATGTGTCTGGCGCTATATATTTCACAACTTTTGTCTCTTATAGTGACTGCAGCATTCCTGTTTCTTCGTGTAGAGTGGCCTACCAATGAAAGATTCTGTAGGACAGAGCTTTCCAAACTGGGTGTCCTAACACCCGAGGGTGTTGAATTGTAGCATTAAGCGTGTCGTGATACTAATAAATCTGAAATGTAAAAAAATGAGCTTATAATAAAATAATACAAAAATCCTTCCCTTCGACCAGTATAACCATAAATCACCTATTAAACGAGTTATCGCTAAGTTGAATTCTGCTTCCAATTACGGAATTAGATGTCTCATTTCTGTTGCTGTACATAGGCGCTCTCTATGCTCCATGTCTTAATAAGCTATTTGGGTGGTGATAGTGGAAGATTGCACACGTTTCCTTTGGTCTGTTCCTTTGTTTCCCACCTGTAATTATTTTACTTCTTTCAAAATGATATAATTTATAGAAATCATCAGAGACAGATAACTTCATTGTCAGAGAGAGATCTTTGGCAGTTTATGAAACATCAGATGAAGAGCAAGTCAGACAATTTGTCTGAAGCCTCAGTAGATACAGAGCAACAATTATTAAAATTTTGTATTTGTGCGTATCCACAGTTTGCAGGTGCTTAATAAACGTAAACATGCTCCATATTAGGCTGTAATGCGATGTTTATTTAATCGTGCGATTAGCTAACTTCAACGAGGCGTTATTGCCAAGTACATTTGTAGCATCTGTAATTCATGTCATTCTTAACTACAAGTAAAACTTAGTTTTATTCCGTCATTTTACGAAAAGATCCAAACTACAGACACCTTTCGGGATCATATTCTGAACTTTGCTCTGTGCACGAGAACATGGTAACTACTTTTTATTCGTAATTAAGAGTGATATGAAAATAACATGAAATACAGATGTTACAATTGTGATTGACAATGACGCTTAGTCGAAATTAGATAATCGCACGATTAAATAAACATCGCATTGCAGCCTACTACGGACCATGTTTACGTTTATTATGAACAATACTCAATCAATGAGTCTCAAACTTCTGTTTGCAGTTGCAAAAACACAAAAATGGGGTTGTATAATTGAGAATACTTGAAAATGAGGTTAACGTGGTATGGAGATGAAGGCTGCCCTATGCCCGAACGTGTGAGGTTCCGTAAATGGATTCATAATACTGGCCAAACAACGAAACGAAAACTGAAAAACTGATTATTACACACTGCTTCCTACATAAAAAGCGTTCGTAGCAAACGATATTGGAAATGACTGAAATCAGTTCTGCACAAAACATAAAATGATAGATTAAGAGCATGAATCTCAAATCAGGACAAGGCAGACACGAGCCGAGCTAGAAACATAGCACTATAACCTCCTCGTTCATTCAGAAGTCAGCTGGCTATTCTGAGGAAGGAAGGCTTGATCGTGTGTATGAACTCAAGGATGTAACACTGCAGTTATTTGAGCAAGAAAAAAACCAGAGTTTCTGGGTGGATTAAAAGAAGATCTCTGGAGCACAAAGCTAGTTTCCTTTCTGATATATTTGAAATACTCAAGAAGACAAATGCTCGTCTACTAGGTAAGGGTGTAAATCTCCTTACGGCCACAGACAAAATTGTAGCCTTAAGAGATAAAGACGAGGTATAGTTGAGGAAACAACAGAAAGTAATTTAAAAATGTTTCCTTTGACGTTTAAATGTGCAGTTAGTAACAAAATACTACCATCAGTTCATGATCATTTAGTGCCAAGGTACGTGTATTTATGTACTTGCTCTATGTGATTTTGGCCTATCTTAATGTGACATGCAGGGACTCTGTTTCTACCTATTATCATTGTTTTCGTTTTTTGAGGGATGACATCTAGATCATATTCAGAGCTTTTTTGAGCAAGTCTATCGACAAGGTACTGCAAACTATCCTCGCTATCAGAAAATATTATTGTGTCTTCAGCATATCGGATGCTGTTGATAAATTTTCCATTTAAGAGCACTCCCATCTCTACTTCATCAAGAGGTTCCTTAAAGATGTGTTGTGAATAGATGATGAAAATCAGTGGGAATAATACACAACCCAGCCTTACACCTCGTGGAATGTCTGTCTTCTGTATTTTCTCTGTCCAGCCTCACAAAAGCCGGGTGGTTCCAATATACGTTCACTATCATACGTAGGTCTTTATCATTCAAACCAATGCTTCTTAAAATGTCAACAATATTCTGGTGTTTTACTCTGTAGAAAGCTTTCTGATAATAAATAAAGCAGGCATAAGTGTCGCAAATCACGTCTCTGCACCTTTGAAATAGTACCTGGATACTAAATAATGCTTCGCGCGTGCCAAATGCATTTCTGAAACCATGCTGTGTAGAAGAAATTTGTTCTTCACAGATCTTGTAAATTTTTTGGTGAATGACCCTGAGAAACATCTTTTGCAGGTGACTCATGAGGCTGATGGTCAATAAATTCGGATTTAAGCCATTCCCGTGGAATGTTACCAGAGTTGTATATGTCATTGAATACTGCAGTCAAAGATTTTAAATTATCCTCACAGAGCAGCTTGAGAATTTCGGCATTCGCATTGTCGGGACCAGGTGATTTACCATCTTTCATTCCATTTACCGCAGCTTGTACTTCTTCCAGCAGAATTCTAGGTCCTGTTTCGCAATATATTTGAGGAAGTTCTGGCCGGTTGTCATAAAAGAGTTGTTCTATGTATGTTTTCCATGTTTCTTTAAGCTCATCTCGTCCAACTATTATTATTCTTCATTATTCACTAACCTGTTTCCCGTCCTTTTTCAGTAATTTCCTGTCACTTCCCGGATCTACTGAAGAACGGGATATAACCGGTCGGCTTTGACCAATGACGTCAGAATTTGCCAGAGAACATTTATTACACAGATGTAACAGCTGAGAGGAGTGTTCAGAAACAAAGGAATACAAGAGAGAAAAAATATGGTAGACATATATCAATGCCAGTAGTACATCGACCTTAATGTTAAGGATATCGCTTGTTTGTGTCCTAATACTCTGTGGAAAATAAAGGGGAAAAAAGTGATAGAAGTAGCGGTGGCATAGAATACCACACGTCAGATATATATGAGTTGTATCTCGAACCTCAGTCGAGCTGTATGGGTTAACTGCAGTACGGGATACAAATTTAACGTACGTCGATTACTTCGTTTTCGTTAGCCCTAGTATGCTGTTGTCCAGTTGAACTTTAGGTAACTGAAGTACGGGATACAAGTTTCACATGTGTTGTTTCTTTCGCCTCCGCTACCACTAATGGTCTGTTCTTACATACATAGTAGTACTACCGACAGCGGAAAGGTCTACGTACGTAATATTTGTATCCCATACTTCAGTATAGTATACAAATTTCACTGCTGTTGGTTTTCTTGTCGTCGCTAGCAAGACTATAACTTTCAGTCGATACTTTAAGTGTCCAAGGGAAAAAAAGAGAATTGTAGCCCTTTTTTAAGTATGGGATATATATATATATATATATATATATATATATAACTAGCGACGACAAGAAAACCAACAGCAGTGAAATTTGTATACCATTCTTTAGTTGAACTATATAGCGCAACTGAGGAATAGAATAGTAGTACTAACGAATGGGAATTAACATTTATAACACAGGTATTCTGTACTACAGGTATAATTGATATATGTATGTCACTTGAAGAATAGGATACTAGTGCTACGGAAGACGAATAATAGCGTCATACACAACATTTGCACCCTGCTCTTCAGTTGACCTATATAGGTAAATCACGTCAGTGTTACATATATCGCTCTTTTCGTACCAGTATTCCGTGCTTCAGTTGACCTTTAGACGTCAACTGAAGTACGGGATACAAATTTTACGTGTGGTGGTCTTTTCGCTTTTAGTGGTGATAGTCTAGACTCGAAAAAATCGTACTGATACCAGTGCTGGGAAAGGGAAGAAGAGCAACAGCTGCAAAATTTGTATTACGTACTGCAGTTGACGAAAACATACGTAACAGTGTAATACAACATTTGTAAAAATGGACAAATGCAGTAAAATAAAAAAACTGAACTTACCACAAGTAAACTCCTCCGCAATAAAAAACGAAGCTCGCCTAGAAAAACATCAACAAAAATCACATACCCACATACACAAGAAACGAAACCACACACACAAACTCACATGCACCCGCAACCTTCATGCCAATCTGAAATTAACTAACAAATTTTGGGCGATACATTTGCCCAACACGTTTAAGAAAACACTAAAACGGGCAATACGTATCCATGAATATTCATTTAAGTGACTCTGTAATGTCGAAATCCGTCGTTTCTCCATCCCTACAACAGATTTAATAGCTGGCCAATAACCTTCTATGCTATTTGTACAAGCCCCAGTGGATAAAGTTCTGAATTCAATATTGTGATTAACAACAAGATGCTGGTAACCCCTATTCCCCAAATCCCTATATGAAAAAAATCTGAGAACACTATGGAACCCTCTGCAACATGATCTTCAATTAATATGACCAAAACTTCCTTCGTTCGATTGGAAACCACTTTAAAAACTACATCGTCACATTCTTGACCTAAAACTACAGCCCCCCAAACCCATAATCCTACCGGAGGTCCACCCCACCCGTCGATTTCGACTATAACACCCCCCACCCCTTTAACGGCACCCTATACTTTATGTATTCCCCACAAGCTTCCTACAAAAGGATACCAATCTACAACCGTACGCTCACTCACACGACGTTCATGCACACAAACACCAACAGTATGTAATTTTTATGATATCCCTCAAAGCGAGATTAGATTTCTCGAGCCACGTTCCTCGTCTAATGGACCGCCATAACCGATCTTCGCTGCAGCGCCATACGAATAAGTCGTGAGTACGGCGAAGAGACACACTTGTCAAACGCATATGTTCGCCGCACTCACGACATCGAGCATAATCGGCAACGAGACCATACATTTGTAAAAATCGAATCGTGGCCAACATGTCTACACCCATAGCCTCCGTTAAATCATCCAGATTCATTGGAACAGACAAATCCATAACCCACAAACGAAAATGAAAAACTAAAAGCTCTCCTAAAATAAAAGAACTATGATTCCAAATTATCTCAAACTCACTAAGAATGAAATCAAGTACCGATTGAATTGTTAACAACCAATTATTTAAATCAATGCACACGAAAAAAATTTACCCAATATCTAGCGCTCTTTTTTAAAACCACATTCAATTTTTTAAATGTACAATGATGACGCGTATCCGCAGCAGACAACCGTTTTACTATCTATAGCTGGAAAATAAAAACATTAATATCTATGAACAACGTGTGACGTCTTTAGTCAAAGCCGACGGGTTGTATCCCGTGCTTCAGTAGACCCCACTTTCCTGACTTTTTTTATGAATATTGAAACTATCATGCTTCAATTGTAATTTCTCTATTTCTTTGCACTGTTCCTGTATTTCTCTTTCCTTAGCTTCTCGTATCCGTTTCCTCATCTCGTTGTTGATATTTTTGTATTCATCAGGATTACTTTTCACTTTCCTCCTTCTGTCCATCATTTTAAGTATATCTTGAGTCATCCATGACTTCTGTTTGGTGACACTGGATTTCAGATGTTCTTCTTTAACTGATATCACTATAGAGTTTATATTTTTTATTTTCTCTTCGGTGCACAAGTTAACTGACAGCGACTTTAGTTTATTATTAGGTTGAACTCCTGCATTTTCTCTCATGGAAGATTCTTTCAGTTTGCGGATATAGTAAATTTTGACTTTTTTCTTTTGAGCTCTCTTCATTCTGATTTTAAAGACACCAACTAGGTGAACGGGGTCTGAGTTAATGTCGGCACCTGGATAGGTTTTCGTTGAGAGACAGCTGTTTATATACCTTTGATTTATCAAGACATAACCAATCTGATTCCGCTTAATATTTTCGTCTGAATCTCTTGGGGACTTCCAGATATAAAGACGTCTGGGTGGTAGTGTGAAGAATGTGTTAGCTATTACGAATCTCCACTCTCCTGCAAATGCACTGAATAGTTCGCCTCTCATTCCTTTCACCAAGTCCATATGGACCTATAATGTCGCCTTCGGATCCCCTTCCTATTTCAGCATTAAAATCTCCCATCATTACTGTAAGATCTTTCTTCGGTAGTTGTTGCAAAACACCTGAGATTTGGAAATAAAATTCTGCAACTTCTTCATCACTATGATCTGTTGTTGGTACGTAGACCTGAATAATGTTCAGTTGTACGACTAGAGCACTCATTTGGAGTAGCGTCACTCTCTCAGAAACAGGTACACAATTAGTGACACATTCTGCGATTCCTTTCGATACTATAAATCCCACTCCAGACTTATACTGTCCTTTAGATGTTCCTGAGTAGTAAATTCTGTGTCCATTGATGTTACAAAGACCTGAACCTGGCCGTCGCATTTCACTAGTGCCCATGATCTTGAAGTGCATTCTTTCCATTTCGTGGATTGCATTGTTGATTTTTCCAGCCTGATCCATCGTATTCACATTCCACGTGCTTATCTTTACACTACAGTTCAACGATAATCTCTTCTTTGTGACGGCGTTGCTCAAAACTGTTCCCCCCCTCCCCAGAGATCCGATTGGCGGACTTGAAACTCCGGATAATTTGGTTTTGAACACAGCCATGATGTGTAACTAGAGAAATCTATAGGATCTTTACTGTGGTGGTTTCTCGTTGCTTGCACATTCTGATGCCGTTGACCAGTCCGGTTCTTCCGCCTTCAGGGACGATTCCTCATCCCAAGGACAACAGAGTGCCCTATCCTTTACCCGCTCATCCGCCCTCCAGGGAGGCTAACTATGAAATATTATGGCTTTAGAACCAAACATGCAACTAAAAATTAACAATAGAAAAATAATTACAAAAATTTTAAAAAATTAACAATAAATCCACCACCATTTCAAAACAGAAACCTAACTCTTTTTTGGCACATACATTCTACCCGCACCTTCCAGAAAAACGCCAAACAAACACCGATTTGGTGGAATATTTTTTCTCCAGGCATACTCATCTAAATGACTGCAGCACTGAAACTTTTCCGGGTCCAATAATACTTTTTATAGCCCCCCCCCCCCCGCCCCCCCAAATACTCTTCATTTCTGTTTTTATTTGCCCTTGTTTTTTAGTCTCTAAATTCAACGGAATGATTCACAGCTGAATGCATGTACCCAACTTCATCTAACCCCTTGTAGCTGTCCCACCCATCTTACATTATAATTGAACCATCTGCTAAATGGAGAAGAATGATTACATGAAACAACTGTGCCCCATACCCATGGTCCAAAAACATCATACCCTCTCTCGTCTTTCTTTTTTTTGTGCAAATTGTAACTAATCTACACTCCTGGAAATGGAAAAAAAGAACACATTGACACCGGTGTGTCAGACCCACCATACTTGCTCCGGACACTGCGAGAGGGCTGTACAAGCAATGATCACACGCTCGGCACAGCGGACACACCAGGAACCGCGGTGTTGGCCGTCGAATGGCGCTAGCTGCGCAGCATTTGTGCACCGCCGCCGTCAGTGTCAGCCAGTTTGCAGTGGCATACGGAGCTCCATCGCAGTCTTTCACACTGATAGCATGCCGCGACAGCGTGGACGTGAACCGTATGTGCAGTTGATG
Organism: Schistocerca gregaria; assembly: GCF_023897955.1. NCBI lineage: Eukaryota > Metazoa > Arthropoda > Insecta > Orthoptera > Acrididae > Schistocerca > Schistocerca gregaria. The sequence goes on from NC_064923.1 coordinate 442,151,039, forward strand.
GACTTTGAGCGAGGGCGTATAGTGGGCATGCGGGAGGCCGGGTGGACGTACCGCCGAATTGCTCCACACGTGGGGCGTGAGGTCTCCATAGTACATCGATGTTGTCGCCAGTGGTCGGCGGAAGGTGTACGTGCCCGGCGACCTGGGACCGGACCGCACGGATGCACGCCAAGACCGTAGGATCCTACGCAGTGCCGTAGGGGACCGCACCGCCACTTCCCAGCAAATTAGGGACACTGTTGCTCCTGGGGTATCGGCGAGGACCATTCGCAACCGTCTCCATGAAGCTGGGCTACGGTCCCGCACACCGTTAGGCCGTCTTCCGCTCACGCCCCAACATCGTGCAGCCCGCCTCCAGTGGTGTCGCGACAGGCGTGAATGGAGGGACGAATGGAGACGTGTCGTCTTCAGCGATGAGAGTCGCTTCTGCCTTGGTGCCAATGATGGTCGTATGCGTGTTTGGCGCCGTGCAGGTGAGCGCCACAATCAGGACTGCATACGACCGAGGCACACAGGGCCAACACCCGGCATCATGGTGTGGGGAGCGATCTCCTACACTGGCCGTACACCTCTGGTGATCGTCGAGGGGACGCTGAATAGTGCACGGTACATCCAAACCGTCATCGAACCCATCGTTCTACCATTCATAGACCGGCAAGGGAACTTGCTGTTCCAACAGGACAATGCACGTCCGCATGTATCCCGTGCCACCCAACGTGCTCTAGAAGGTGTAAGTCAACTACCCTGGCCAGCAAGATCTCCGGATCTGTCCCCCATTAATCATGTTTGGGACTGGATGAAGCGTCGTCTCACGCGGTCTGCACGTCCAGCACGAACGCTGGTCCAACTGAGGCGCCAGGTGGAAATGGCATGGCAAGCGGTTCCAGAGGACTACATCCAGCATCTCTACGATCGTCTCCATGGGAGAATAGCAGCCTGCATTGCTGCGAAAGGTGGATATACACTGTACTAGTGCCGACATTGTGCATGCTCTGTTGCCTGTGTCTATGTGCCTGTGGTTCTGTCAGTGTGATCATGTGATGTATCTGACCCCAGGAATGTGTCAATAAAGTTTCCCCTTCCTGGGACAATGAATTCACGGTGTTCTTATTTTAATTTCCAGGAGTGTATTTCTGTAATAACCACAGGCCCACTAATTTTGCCATTTTTCGTCACAAAATCCGAAGAAATTTCCAAGCAAATCAAATACCTATATGTAACAGTCTTGCGGTCTGTCTCACATTCATGAGCAGCGAGCCAAACAGGAGATTTCAAACAAAAAGTAGGATAGTAATAAAACAATTTTCATAGGTAGCCTTGATTTCTCAAACCACGTCCGTCGACAAACATACTGCAAGTCACGATCTTGAACACTGCCACATATATAAACCGCTGGTGCGTTTCTTAGAAATCTTGGACAATGTCATGTAGCAACCACAAACTCTACATCTACAATAACCAGTTCACTGTGTGTTGAAACTGATGACATTCATTGGTTTCCTCAGTTCAACAGTGAAGCGAACGTGAGAAATTTGTGGTTCTCCACTCCCTCTACTTTCCACTGTTTTCATAATCAGGAGCAGAACTAAGCCCCATAACTGGCTCCATATTTCTCGATGCCACTAATAATTCGAAAGCAAATACAAATCCCGCTCATACTTACGTCAAAGACAGACTTTTGTTTCTGATAAATATCAAAGATTAACAAATTACTTTCTCTATAAACCAACGAGATTACGATCGATAGGATGTAAGCACTGAGGTAAAAAAAGGAAATAGATGTCATTACGTTACAAAGTTGAAGCCGATGTCCGCCATCCTAACTTCAACAGCTACAAGGATGTACATACAGGGTCCCAATTATGACCTACATGAAATTAAATCGTCAGAACTTCTGAAGGATTTGCATTAGGGCATTCAGACTTCACGGATGGCAGCGGAGCATGATGGGAATTAATATGCGCTGCGTGGTTTAGCAACGAAGTCCACTTTAATTTGGATAGGTCCATCAATAAGCAAAATTGGCGCATTAGGGGGATTGAGAATCAGCATTTCGCGATCCAGAAGTCTCTTCAGCCTCAACAGGTGACTGCATGGTGTGCAATGTCTAGTCATGGAATAATCGGTGCGATACTTCTTGATGGCATGGTGACTATCGAATGGTACGTGAACGTTTCGAAAGGTGATTTTATCCCCGTTATTCAAAATAACCTTGATTTCGTCAAGATGTGGTTCATGCAAGACGGAGCTCGACCCCATCGAAACAGGAGAGCGTTTGTTATCCTGAAGGAGCACTTTGGTGATAGCATTCTGGCTCTGGGGGTACCCAGAGACCATTGGCATGGGACTTGATCGGCCGCCATGTTCTCCGGATCTGAACTCATGCGACTCCTTTTTGTGGGGCTATATTAAAGACAATGTGTACAGCAATAAAGTCCCAACAACTCAGCAGACCATGCAGAATTTCGCCATTCGTCTACCCCACGTCATCGTCAATGACGGCAGGCGTATAGAACATGTCATAACCTAAATCCGAACATGTCATAACCTAAATCTGAATATCTGTAGTGACGTTTGTTGTGATTGGCAGGAGAGCCAACCCCGTATATGTAAAGGAAGCCAAAATGCACGCGTTTTAGCTCACACAGGTTTGCGTGAGGTCTGGAACATGACAAGGGAATTAGAATTGAGAAAAACGGACGTAGCTGGTGGAATACTTAACTTTAATCCATTAATGGAGGACGTCGCTCTTTATGGTACATGATTCACAATATCAATAGTACGGATACTGGCGCCTTGCTAGGTCGTAGCAAATAACGTAGCTGAAGGCTATGTTAACTATCGTCTCGGCAAATGAGAGCGTAAAAGTCAGTGAACCATCGCTAGCAAAGTCGGCTGTACAACTGGGGCGAGTGCTAGGAAGTCTCTCTAGACCTGCCGTGTGGCGGCGCTCGGTCTGCAATCACTCATAGTGGCGACACGCGGGTCCGATGTATACTAACGGACCGCGGCCGATTTAAAGGCTACCACCTATCAAGTATGGTGTCTGGCGGTGACACCACAACGTTTGCATATTGAATAGAGTGCGTGCACACCATAGTTCGTAACTAATTTACGTTTTGTTCATGTAGTTCAATAACTGGCACCGTGTATTTACAATTCCAGAAGAAAAAAATGACATTAAGTACGCCACATTAAGGTTGTCTATAGTACAAACAGGGGGGTCACAATCCTGCAACCGAAAGTCACTTACTCATTGATATAAAATGCCTGACACACTGCCACGTAAAATTTGAAACTAAACTGAGAAGATTCTCTTTGACAACTCCTATTCCGCTGAAGATTACCTGTTATTACAATGTGTTAATTGTGATGGGTAGGAACTACTAACATCTGCCTGCATTTAATTAAAAATGTAAAAACTAATAAATAATCAGCATGGAGGCATATTTAAAAAAAGTATGTCAATACATAATGTCTCGTTCCATTTCATTACGATTTATCGTGTAAATGACACATGGAAAATGAAACTAAGTAACTGACTATTGGCATATCACAAAGCATGATGTAGACTTATACACTTTGAAAACCTCAAAATTAAATTCAAAAGTAAAATCAAGCAGATGATCAAAGTATACGTACACTCCAATTGTGCTATATTTGGTTACTCCTGGAAAACTTCCAGAGTTATTAGCGAGAAATATTGCGGGAAAAGAAGCAAACAGGCTACTATTGGAAAGGTAGGCCTACACCTTACACAGGTTCGGCTGTCATTATTAAAGAGTTATATATATAAGTTAAAGCAAAATGTCCATTTCAAGGGGTCCATAGCGTTTGAGATCATTCCCTTAATCACATTTATAACATTCCACAATGCAGGAAGATGTTTAAAAAATTGTATCATTTTTTGACGCAGTTAAGTTGCTATTATTGGCCACACACTGAATGACACATCATTCTCTAGATTTCAAAGTGAGAAGGTGGGTAAAATACAGTGAGACTAATCCAGTGACAACATAATAAAACAAGAACTCTATTCTGCATTGAGGTATACCTCTATGCATTTCTGTTTCTTTGACATTCCAATAATCATTAACTTTGTTGACGTGCACAAGATACGATAGCATGCCTAGCTTCTTTCCTCATTGCACACGTTTATGGACTAGCAAAGAACATGTACGTAAGTTTTTTGCAAACGTGAACACTGAAATTGTTGTGCATACGAGTTAAAAGCTCAAAATGTAACAAACAAGAAGCAGTACCGATACCAGTAAGCAAACAAGCATTGGTTTCGGAGTTCCAGTTTCAATTGCTTTCGATACAAGTACAGTAAAAGTGGAGTTGAGTGGATTAAGAAAGCATGCTTTTCACATGACCGTCTTCTGTTTCCAGTTATCCGAGGTACAGAAGCAAAATAAGAAGTTATGTTAATAAGGCCAAATGTGTCGTATTACTAGAGCAAATATTCTTTCAAGGGCAGAAAAACGTTCGAAATTGCTCTCCTGACACCGTGTTATTCATCTAAGCTCTATAATTTCTAGTATTCAAAACAGGGATTGCGCGCACATAACAGAAATAATTAACAAGAAGCAATCGTAAACAGTAGTCTGCTGATGTCTCTGGCTACTTAAAATGGCGACGGGCGGCGCTCACTCTGGTTTCAAAATATCGAACAGAGTAAGTCTGTAGTGCCATCTCCATTCTTTTTTTTTTTTTTTGCTTCCATCGATGTAAGACTACACAGAAATTCAATTCAAAATACCCGCCAAGACGCGACGTCACAATAGCCATTACGTCACTGGTCAAAACCAACGACTCGTATCTAACATTCCTCTACAACCAGAATTAATAGGCCAGGCAAAAATTTTGTATACGAAGGGATAATTTATTCATGAATACTACAGATTTGCCGGCCGGTGTGGCCGTGCGGTTCTAGGCGCTTCAGTCTGGAACCGCGTGACCGCTACGGTCGCAGGTTCGAATCCTGCCTCGGGCATGGATGTGTGTGATGTCCTTAGGTTAGTTACGTTTAAGTAGTTCTAAGTTCTAGGGGACAGATGACCACAGATGTTAAGTCAAATAGTGCTCAGAGCCACTACAGATTTCACTTAAATTTTGCTATTTCCTCTCTTTACTAAGACGAGCAAAGATAATGGTTTGTCTTTGAGCGATCATGGGGCGACCGAGTGCCTCAATGGAGCGAATCGTGGCGTCAGCTCGTTAAAGAGTGACTTCCCTACGACGTCACAGCTCGACCCGATTGGCAGTATCGGAGGCTGATGTTGAGCCTTATCCTCCAACGCATATTTGGCGAAATGAGGGAGAGAAAAGGAACGACAGTGATACACAAAGTAACCTCCCACACACACTCTAAGATGGCTTGCAGAGTATACAGGGTGATTCCGTCACACTGTTACAAACCTTCAGGGATGATGGAGAAGGGTCAATGTATAAATTTGATATATGGGACCCTGGTCCGGAAACGTCGGTGTCTAAAGTTATGAGTGAAAATTGTTCTGTTAACTCTGATAGTGGAATACTTCTACTGCAGTCTCTTTGCTTCCTATATTTTGAAAGGTGTTCATATGGGCCAAAACAGGAAAAAATGTCCAGTAAACACTGATTCTAACCTGCATACCTTAAGAGCTACGAGCATTTGCTCATCTTTGCTACTGTGAAACACATCTCTTCTATTTAACAAGCTATACCTCCTGAGGTATGCATTTTAGAGCTCATATCTAGTAGGCAGTGTTTTCTTCTTTTGTCCCTATTACCTCCTGCGAAAAAAAAAAACTGTCAGAGGTATCTGGACGATTTTCCCGTATACGAGTAACTCTCGATTCCGTCGTTTCTGGGCCACGATGCCTTACCTCGCACTGATACATTTACTCTTCTCCATTACACTTCGAAGTTTGTATCATCACGGTATCATACAGCTCTAGCATTTTTAGTACTATTTCATAAAACATGACATCTCAAATACTTATAAAAACATGTCAACTGCCGCAACCATGTTCTACTATTTTGACTAAACGTTCACGTTTCAGTGAAACGTGAGAAGTAATTAATTCCTCTTGCATAACTACAACAGTGCAAACTTTTGCAGAGAACAACAATTACATTGAACTATAACTGGTTACCAGAGCTGTGGTATTGTCAATTAACAACCTATCAGCAAACATTTACAGAAACTATTTAAAAAAAGTACAAGAGCAGTGAAAAAAGATCTAAATGAAGTTTTGTTTGGACTGGATATTTTTGTTTTGACTGGATATTTTACCCATTTTTAAATCATTTAAGCGAAATTGGCACTGTCATTCATGTGAGAAAAAATTATTTCCTTCCTGTTACATTACATAGCAAAGAACAAGCTGGAAAGAAACTAATCTTCACCACTCTTTTTTAAAGTAGTTTATACGTGAACCTTAGAACGCTTATGACATCACGCAAGAAGCTAGCGCTTGAATTGGTCAGAATTTATTCCATACAACTGCACACCACATACAGCCAATATCTTAATAACGCGGACTACAACTGTTCTAAGACGAATTTTGATACATGTTTTAACCACACCGAACTTTCACTTTTATTGGATCCACCAGTGTGTATAGCACGCCTACAGCTATCTTAATATGAAACTAACGTAATTCAATATTTTGAAATCTGTTACTTCTTAGTTCCTTGAGAAACACTAAAGCTCATTCGGGCATGCAAGATTAACTTGAAACAGAAATTTACAGTCGAATATTACAAAAAAAAAAAAAACAAAAATACCACAAGATTCCATTTTTATCAGCTCCACAGATTTTAATTTGATATGAACTTAAGTCATTTTTAACTACTGTAACAGTTTCGTTGGCAAGAAGTGAAGGGTGTTTTTATTCACATACAAGGTAAACAATAAAGAAACAAAACTTTTCTCAACAATTCTAGCATAAAAAATACCGAAAGTTCCAACGTACCTGATTTGTCAGCTCTGCAGATATATAATGTGATAATAACACTAAGAAAATTTTAACTGTATTCCAGAAACCCGACATAGCAACTGAATGGATTCGTACGTCCAATTTCTAAGATGTGGCATTACTATTCCCTATAAGCGAGGAATGGAACTTACAGGTTTGCCTAACTAATCGAACTTTTAACCCATTCGTTCAAATTGCCATGTTGTTAATTAAGATCATCAATCCCTTTTCCCGCTGAAGGTAAATATAGAACACGTGCTTACGTTATAAAGCATATGAAAAATAATGCAGTGTATATTAACCATCGATGTTATCAACCATTTCGATACTCACTGCTTTACCAGCACACAGTTTTCGTTAATTTTTCGGGCAGTGAGTTTCTTGATGACTATCGGTTGTAGTGTAAATCGTGAACGAATTGAAACTGACTAGGCAAATGAAAATCTGGTCGCAAGACCATCACAAACATATATATCTGCATATACACTACTGTTGAGGCGGAAGGAATGATCTCTGTGACTGCTGTATCATTTGTGAGTTAAAACTATATTCACACTCTTGTAACTCGCCTCTGTACTTTTTCCCTCATGCTCCAAAACGTTACAAGATAACCTGCAAGGATCTGTATCAAATCGAATTGCCGAAATTCAGAGCAATATATGAAATAGGCTTTTAATGTGCAGTTGATAACTTCTCTACCCCTGTTGCAAAAATGATATGGACAAAACGTGCAGTGGTCGGGCATGCAAACATCTGACGTTTATGGTTAACCTTACCAGTAACTTTCAATAAAATCAAAATGAGAAAGACAACGAAATTTTCAAGAAATGACTATGCCAGTCGTGCCAGGTTACAACTAAAGGTGTGAAAATTAAATTAAGACCACAATCATTCCCAAATAATCTCCTCCTAATCTGCAAAAAAAAAAAAAAAAAAAAAAAAAAAAAAAAAAAAAAAAAAAGACAGTTACTCTAAAGATGATTTTAGAATAAGGAAAAAAGTGATTAAGCAACTGATAGCGAATTTGAGCAACAACCACGCCTACACCAACCGCAAAATAAAACAGCATTTTCAATGCAAAAAATAAAAACGTTCAGTTATGACATCGTCGAGAGTTGGCGGTAAAACACTAAAACAAAGGAGGCAGCTTATTTCAAATATTTGTGCGTTTAGTACATGATGGCTCGAATCCGCATGTGTTAATCATACAACAATTAAATGGACATACAGTAACATTTAAAGCACAGTATCAGTGTTGGTGGTGTCTTAGCACTGAGTCCCAGGACTGAAATTTACACTCTGGAGCGGAGTGAACTCTGGTTTGAAACTTCCTGGCGGATTAAAACTGTGTGCCGGACCGAGACTCGAACCCGGGGACCTTTGCCCTTCGCTGGGAAGTGCTCTACCAACTGAGCTACCCAAGCACGACTCACGACCTGTCCTCACAATTGTTGTTCTTGAAGTATCTCGTCTCCTACCTTCCAAACTTCATAGAAGTTCTGCGAAACTTGCAGGACTAGCACTGCTGGAAGAAAGGATATTGCTGAGACATGGCTTAACCACAGCCTGGGGAATGTTTCCAGACTGAAATTTTCACTGTGCAAGTTTCGCAGTAGAACTCATGTGAAGTTTGGAAGGTAGGAGACGAGGTACTGATGGAACTAAAATAGTGAGGAGAGGTCGGAAGTCGTGCTCAGATAGCTCAGTCGGTAGTGAACTTCCCCTTGAAAGACAAAGATCTCGAGGTCGAGTCATTGTCCGGCACACAGTTTTAATCCGCCAAGAAGTTTCAAATCAGAGCACACTTCGCTGCAGAGTGAAAATTTCATTCTGGAAACATCCCCCAGGCTGTGGCTAAGCCATGTCTCTGCAATATCCTTTCTTCCAGTAGTGCTAGTCCTGCAAGTTTCGCAGGAGAGCTTCTGTGAAGTTTGGAAGGTAGGAGACGAGGTACTGGCAGAAGTAAAGCTGTGAGGACGAGGCATGAGTCGTGCTTGGGTAGCTCAGTTGCTAGAGCACTTGCCCGTGAAGGGCAAAGGTCCCGAGTTCGAGTCTCGGTCCGGCACACAGTTTTAATCCGCCAGAAGTTTCGAATTACTGAGTTGCAAGTCTGGTAGCCATTGTTTTATCACTAGGGAAAAAAAAAGTGTTCTCTTACGTGACACAACATGTTTGCTTTAAACAGGTTCACTGGTGTGGGCTGATTACTAAACATTTCATGGGCCACCACTGGAAAGTTATCTTGTGCCTTAAGAAATCAATATCTTGCCGTGTCTGTATTGACATTCAGAGTTCTGAAACGGTGAATATGTGTTATAGTTCAGCTCCAGGTAAATAAGACTCTTATATTACCACACCAAGATTGGGTAACTTTTTTTTTTTTTTTTTTTTTTTTTTTTCCCTACGAAATTACTTTCCTCTGCAGCAACAGAACATTCTGCACAGCGAACCTGCAGCTAGTCTACAGCTGACTAGGACGCCAAGGCCGTAATATGGTCACAAAATACAGCTGTTTTAGAATCCTCCTTCAAAAGCTCGTCTTGCATTTATAAGTCGAGTTCTGTTGTCATGGAGTTGGATTTCCAAAAGCCGCAAGTCGCATTGTGAAAGACGTTATTGTCCTCAAAATTAGGTAAAAGTTGGCATTTCATTATGAATTCCATCACATTGTCCAATACCAGGATTATAGATACGCCTGTACTATTTTTTCACACACCCTTAGTTCAAGATACGCATAGGTCGGTCGACTTCGGCCCTCTAATATTTTGTGTCCGGTTGCTGCCAGCAATGGCGACCTTACATGGCTTGTTCCTTCCGAACAGCCTGCCTCCGCCCCCTCCCCCCCCCCCCCCCCCCCAACCACTTCTCAGCTGTCAGTGTGATGATAGTCGTTGACCGGGACTTGTTTCTTTTGCTCCACCCCACCTCTGTGAATTGATGCAAGACATGAACAAATTATAGCTCGAACCGCGACCGGTGTTCCTTTTTTGTAAATTTGTATAAGCCTGTTGTGTGTGTTAATTTTTATAGTCTGATACTTTACCAGCAAACAGTCATTTATTATTTACGTAGTGATTGGTCAGTTTCACTGAGTATCATTTTCAGAGCGACATAGGACATATGAGTGTCTCAGATCACTGATGGTTTGCAGATATTTACAACTTTCAGAATGTCATTTAGGTGCGGCTGCTGTGTAATTTTACATGCTACATTTGTTTCTAGATATTCTCATTTCAGGCACTCCATTGCAGTGTTTTTCCTAATGAAATGGCGATTAAAATCGTTTGGACATGGATATGACAAAAATGTTTTTATTTTTTGGAACAGGTCCCATGCTGCTTTGCTAGAATTCTGAATTTTTTCCACTGAATCTAAATATGTTTTTCCTTCTTTGGTTAATGTGCTTTCTTTTGGGCTGTAGATAATTGCAATAAAGTGCATCCTTAGTGTCATTATGTGATTATTCAGTACCCAAACAATGCATTTTATATTGGCGTCTAGGAGTGTACCACAACTTTTGCTTAATTGTTTCCTGTATCCCTTTTGATTTACCAATATGTTTTTTCGTAAGTTTCAGTAGAAATATTTCATCAAATTTGACTAAGGTGCTCGAATATGCAACTGAATCCATCACTTGGTGCCATAGCTTCACACATTTGTTGCCTTGCCATTGAGTATTACATAACACAGCTTCGAACGCACCTAAAAACATCTTTATGATCTCATTATTTGAAAGATTATTTAAATGTCAGATAAAATATGTTGTTTACTCCAAAGGTAAGCTTTCCAATTGTTTAATTAAGTTTTCAGAATTGTTATCTTGTCATGTTTCTATTTGGTAGCTGAAAAGTAACCTGTTCTAGATGAATAGCCAAACAAGTTCTGTAAATCCACTTTCGTCGCACTGAGCCATCTCCTAAAACAAACACACAAACACACACACACACACACACACACACACACACACACACACACACACACACACACACACACACACACACACACAAGTACAGCTGTAATACTCTGTTTCTATTTCAACAAACCAGTGTTTACATATAGGCAATTCAAGTAGATCTAGAGTCACTTCCTCTGTAAAGAATAACAAGGCATCATGTTTTTCATGAGATACTGTACACATTATAACTATGGCTTCACGTTTTCAGAGGAGTCCATTCCTTTTCTGCTGGAATATTCATTATCTCCAACTTTCATGTAAGAGTTTATCACATCGAACAGGGTCTGGAACAAAAAACACCATACTTGTGTCATTTAGTGTTGCCCACTTTTTTTCTTTCAGGCTGAAATCAACATTAATTTTAATGATATGAATAACATCTGTGGGAACTCTATGATAATAAACACTGTAGCTGGCAAGTGCAAGTGATCTCTGACAGACATTTCAGCTTATAGCTTCAATCAGTGTTCTGACTTTGATACAATATGGTGGGCACTTATTCAGATACAAGTTGTGTTATTGTACATTTCACACTCCATGTATAATAGAATGCTGCACTGGTGTCTCACGAAACTTCACTCGCAAAGCAGGCTACTTACGAGCCACAACCATCTGACCAGTCACATTTACATTTGCTCACTTTGGCCAAGGTGTCATCCGTGTCACATAAATTCATTCGCTCTGAGCTTCATGCAGACAGCTGTTTTACCCACGTACTGTGCATTAAGTCATGCCACCCAGGGAGCGAAACTGTACAGTTGTCCTTCCTCTATTTATGTCACTGTGGCAACCTGCTGGACTGTATCTCTTCTTCATATGCCACCTTTTCGGCTGGATCAATCAAGCCAGTGGTTTATCATAATGGAAATCAGTTTTTCTTTGAGTTGGATCATCAGTGACAGAACAAAATTGGTTTGGTTGTTTGGGGGAAGAGACCAAACAGCGAGGTCATCGGTCTCATCAGATTAGGGAAGGACGGGGAAGGAAGTCGGCCGTGCCCTTTCAGAGGAACCATCCCGGCATTTGCCTGGAGCGATTTAGGAAAATCACGGAAAACCTAAATCAGGATGGCCGGGCGCGGGATTGAACCGTCGTCCTCCCGAATGCGAGTCCAGTGTGCTAACCACTGCGCCACCTCGCTCGGTCAGAACAAAGTTCATCACACTGTTAAGTCACATGAGTGAACATGCAGACACGATCAGCAATACCATCATCACCCTATCCTTACACAATAAATACAAGGCTGCTGAAACAGTATTCCTCCACTGCATCTACCACTCCCTGGAAGAAGTTACACCTCATATCTATAATCAATTCATCATAAGAATAAACCTGATGTAAACAAACGCAAACGCGATGATTGGTCAGAAGCCATAGCATATACGTACACTGGTGGTGTTACGCCCTTGGAAGTAGGTCCTACTTATATATTAGATATCTTATTACTAAGTTGTGTTAAATGAAACGTTAAGATATTCAAATGTATTACAGGAATCAACGTTTTTCTTAATCATGCTTTGGCTGCGTAGTTTTTATTTCAAAAATCGTGCACAGTCACAATCTCTGCAGCGTTGTGCTCTGATTGTCGCGCTGTTAATGCGCAGTATGAAAATGGCTGAGGCTGTTTTCTGTCCCGCAATGAAATACGCGCGTGGAACACAGATAAAAAATGCCGAGAAATAGGTTGTTCTTAATGTTTTTCATTAAACATGTGGCGCAGTGCCGGCCAAAGTGGCCGAGCGGTTCTGGGCGCTTCAGTCTGGAACCGCGCGACCGCTACGGTCGCAGGTTCAAATCCTGCCTTGGGCATGGATGTGTGTGACGTCCTTAGGCTAGTTAGGTTTAAGTAGTTCTAAGTTCTAGGGGACTGATGACGTCAGATGTTAAGTCCCATAGTGCTGAGAGCCATTTGAACCATTTTTGTGGCGCAGTCGGTAGCGTTATGGAACCTACAGTCATGGAAATAAGTATTCATACAGTAGGTGGTGACAAAATGGTGTGTTGGGATAGTAAATCACCCACAGCGCCGATACGAATAAGTACGATGATATGGCGTCAGATAACCATTTTATTGGTAATGATGCTTCCCGTATGCTATGAACCTATTCTGGGAAAATAAAATATGTTACACTCCGCACGGTCGACGACAGGGCAAAATGTACTCATACAGCGTACTAGCAAACGGCTGACGCAGCCCCGGTGTGCATGCCATACTTGCATAGTCGTTGGCGGCCATGAAGCAACAGCACGTCGTACGTGGGTACCGTGGAACGGCAGAATGGGCAGCAAGGGGAAGGAAACGACCATTGAGGAACGAAGCACAAGTCGTATACCGAAATTGCGAACATCATGGGACGAAGCCGAGCGACAGTGAAATCTATCATTAAGCGACATAGGGACAGGCATGTAGTAATAAACAGTGAACGACACGGCCGTCCACAGAATCTTACAACAAGGAGGATCAGAATGCTACTAAGAATCATGAAGAAAAACCCGAAAACGACAGCGTCGGCACTATCCGCATATGTTTATGACCACTTCCAAAAGTACATCACTCCAAGAGTAGTTCGTACCATTCTCAATCGTTCGGGCTACAGAGCCAGGGTCCCGAGACGAAAGCCCTACATCAGCAAAAAGAACAGGAAATGGCAGATGGAATTCTCGAAACAGCATGTATCCAAGACAGCAGACTTCTGGGATACTGCATTGTTTAGTGATGAAAGCAAATTTAATATCGTGCACAATGATGGTAGGATCTTGGTCTGGAGAAGACCGAACCCAGACCTCGACACAAACAACATTCAACCCACGGTGAAGCACGGAGGTGGTGGGGTGATGGTACGGGGTTAGGTCAGCCTCCGGTGTCGGAAAATTAGTATTTGTGTCAGGGTACCATGGACAGATTTGTGTGTATGAACATTCTCAAACAGAACTTACAACAGAGTGTTGACGCCTTGGACCTTCCTAGAAATTATTACTTCCAACAGGACAATGATCCCAAACATACAGCGCAAATTGTCCGGCTGTGGTTGCTCTACAACACTCCACACACTTTTAAAACACCAGCTCAGAGTCCGGACCTGAATCCCATCGAACACTTGTGGAGTGAGCTGCAAACACGAGTGCGAAAACACGACATCCGTAGTAAGGCCTCTTTGTATGAGGCTTTCCTTCGAGACTGGGAAGGTATCACGTCGGAAACTACAAGAAAATTTGTCCATCCCATGCCACGGAGGTTGCGAGAAGTAGTACATCGGAAGGGTATGCATACGAATTATTAAACATGTTCTGGCTTTGTTAGAAGTGTCATTTTCTGTTGGTGTATGAATACTTTAATTCCCAGCGCAGTAGAGAACTTGACAGACGTTTTTGTACTTTGTTTTGTGAAGGCTTGTTCATCCTCGTTTTATATACCAGCATAGCTGCAATGGCGACTGGCCAATGTGTATAGTGCACATCCAATTAGTGTTTTTGGTTTCGTATTGTCAATAAAGGCTGTTTACTTCTCCACGCTCTAGTGTATGAATACTTGTTTCCATTACTGTACACGGTTACTCGTACGTTGGTTCAAATATTATTTTTTTTCCTCATTCAATTTGAAATACCTACATCTCGTAATTATAAAACTCATAATCATTTTTCTGAATAATGCACGTCTTCTTGTTTCTAGTAACATATTGGACACGAAATTCCTGCCTCCATTTCAAATACAAATTCTAAATTATCGATGTTTTATGAAAGACAGTTCAAGAAAACATAACAATTTAATTTTGAAGGAAAAAATGGAAAACCATATCCTCTTTATTTGGACTACCATATGTCCATCGGTTTATACCACAGAGGCAAATAAGAATCGTTGAAAAATGAAAAACAATCATGATTATAAATAATCCACCTCGACTGCAAATAGAAACTGGATGTTGAGCTAGGTTTCGGAGCGGATAACCACGTCTTCTTCGGAACACACTTAAACTACAGTGTTCCGAAGAAGACGTGGTTATCCGCGCCGAAACCTAGCTCAACATCCGGTTTCTATTTGCAATCGAGGCGGATTCTTTATAATCATTAAATTATTCACGATTGCTGACGCACTGCAATGCTTAAAGTTCTCAAAAGCAATCATTTTCACAGCATCGAGCACATCATACAAATGCTGCATTTTTACATTTGCTACTGTACCATTACAATATGAACCCAACGGAACTGATCTGGAGCCAGACTGCGGGATTTGGCCCGAGAAGTAACAAGACTTCCAGATGTACTGGAACTAACGCACGCAGCCTTTTCACACGTCACTGCCGAACGCCGGCGGGATATACAACGGCTCGTCATAAAAGAAGAGAAAATGCTGCGCCTGGTCGGCTTCGCGGATTCTGTCGTTGATAGGCTCAGTGTCAGCGTAGCAGGTGACACTTCCAGAACTGAAATGTATTTCTCGGATTCGGAAAAGGAAAGAGGTCAGAGATTACCAGACGATTGACTAATTAATACCTTCAGTGACTTCCAAGTTTAACTATACGGTGAAATCCTTCATACTTTCTTACGTTACACACAGCTTATGAAGAAAAATTACAATGTGGTTAAGTCAGGAACTTTCATCATTCTTGTTTTTAATTACAATAGTACGTTGGCTAAAAAGGATAACGTATTGAGGTTTTCGTCTAGTCGTCTAAGGAGCGTATTGTGGTAGATTTGCAGTGTATTATTTCATTCCGTTTAAAAATTAAATGACATTCGAAGCTGTATTGCTCGTCTCTTTTTACATGTGAATTGTAGCTGGACACGTCACTGCAGCTGACCGGCCAGTGCTGTCCAAGTTAAATGCGCCGGTAAAGCTGCTGTCCCGTATTATGTGGAATGTGCGTAATTCACAGCATAAAACGTACCCTTATTATTGTACTTGACAATACTCGAGACAGCTTGGCTGCAGTTCCAAGTGAAACGGAAATCCGATGAAGTTCCAGCAAATGCGGAAGAATACGTAGTGCGATGTTTACATCAGGTTTATTTTTATGATGCACGGATTATACAATGAATAATTAAGGGACATGACTCTGTCATAATTATGGCATCAGTTACGCACTCTGTTAGATTTGCACCTCATGCCAAACCAATAGATTATGGGCAGCACGCGAGTCAAGCTTCCACTGTAGTTCAACTAGCTAAGGTTGCCGACGAATAAGAGATACTAAATGCATGCCACAATCAACATCAACAGTATATTAATAACACAGACAGCAATGGCTTCGGCTGTAACTTCCAACCACATTTGGAGTGCAACCAACCTCCCACTTGCCTCAAGCCGAGCTGATGTCGCCCATATCCCTGGCGATCCCGATGACACCGCCACTGGCCAGAATGATGACTACATGCTGTCACAACAAACCCCGACTCACTTGCCAACCACACCTGCGCGGAACACCATGAAACTTTCCAAAACTAAATGCGTGGTTTGCAGGAGGTGCAACAAACTGCAAAATGTCTGAGCTGCCAAGGCTCATGGAACGATGATGCAGTCTCTCTCCCACTTCGCTCTCCTTATGACAACGGGCTCTTCATTCTTGACCGCATCAGCGACCAATGCTTCCTTTACGACTCCACCTTGCAAGTCGGTTTTTTTTTCCAACCTCTTCTCCCTGTCTGATGCCTGCCTGCTCAATTGTGCGATTTCAAGCAGAAAATGGCTCGATAATATGAGTCTATGGAACCTGATGACAGTTTCATCTAGACATTCATGTTTGCAGATGACAGTGAACCAATGACGACCTACTTTAGAACTTTGACCTGGTTCCCAACCTGTGTAGAGGTGTTTTAACTCACACTGTTTGTGGCCACTTGTGATGTGTCGTCAACCACACCCACTCAGTGTCCTGGCACAACAGAGCTATCCACATTACACGACAGCTTCTGCTGCTTATCTGAACACTCAATGGCCACAAGTACCTCCAGGCCCCCTTCACGCCATCGATCACATTTGGAAACTACAGCAGCTCTAATTTCGACTCGGACATGACGAACATCCATCTGCAACACAGAAGTGACATCACAAGCGCGTAATTCACAAAGTTGAGGAGAAAATCCACATGGCAAGGCACCCTGCCAGATTTCGACGTACCTGCTGTCTCTCTGGACTGACCTAACCGTGAAGCTCTTTCGTCATCTGCAGCTATATCTGCAGCATCTTCACCATCTGTCCAGATGAAGGTCAGTATCACACTTTTCACTCACCCTTCCGATACGCCTTTGTGCTCTTCCCCACAATAGCTGTTTCTGTATTGTGCCATTAAAAATCGAATGGTTCATAAGAACAACACTAAAAAAAGCCCTCCAGTATGTTGCAGACAGCATAGACTATAGCCGGATACACTCAGGGTTGCTAAGACAGCGGTCACTGAACTTCTACAGGCTCGGATCATGCAGCCCTCTGATAGTTCCTGGGAGTCAACCATCAAATTAGTTCCAAAGAAAGACAGGTCTGTCAGGTTGCGTGATGATTACAGAGTTCTCAATGTTCTTACTATAATGGACAACAACCCAGTCCCAAACACCCAGGACTTTACTGATTATCTGGCGAGTGCCTTTGTGTTTAGTGTCATTGACTGCAAAGAAGCATACAGCAAATCCCTTTGCGTCAAAACAATATCCACAAAACGGCCTTCTGGCTTTATGAGTTTGTGTTTATGCCACACAGACTGCTGAATCTGTCAACGCTTTATTGACAGCGTAATATTCAAGTTAATGTTCTGTTCTGCTTATCTCGATGATATTATTTTCTCACTGGATGAAAATTCCCATAACATGCATATCAAACAAGTTATTGACACACTTTTTGTAAACCCTCATCGCCAGTTTTGTAAAAGCCTCCTCACTACTGCTGTGGAAGCCTAGTTCCCAGTATTGTTGTGGTAGGCTGAGTTTGCGAGTTAGTGAAACGGCTTCAGGTGCGGTACACTACTAAGACAATTTCTCCCTGCCACTATTGCACAGCTATGTCCCAGTGTCAGGTAACAGGATAAGAGACGGGAGGTTCTACAACACTTCAATAAATTAGTAACTAAGTCGCAAAAAAGAGTTACAAAGGTTTACTTATCTTTGTGACTTGCTGAATAAGAAGTCTGTACCACTGCATGTTGTATAACACAATAAAGGCCCTTTGTTTACGACGGCTGTCTGTTTACTTCTAATGGTTCGGTAAACGACGTTCCCTGTCTAATGTCAGCCCTGAACGATGATCTATAACCAAGTGGGTGAGAGCTGCTCGTCTATCTTCCAAGTATGCCTCTGTCCTTTGTCGTCCGGTCATTGGCGCACTGTACTCGGCCGGCAACTGGCCGAGGCGAGGTCGATATCTTCATCCTCAGCGCCGCCCGCGGCGTTGGTGGAACTCGCGCAAGTGGTGAATCACTATGGCACTGGCACCAGCTCAAATCTTTGTGTCTTTGCCCTGGCGGTGTCTTGTTAAGACGGCAAAGCAACTCTGGCAGCTAAACCTACCAAAAAAGAATAATGCCTGCTCTGACAAAAAGAAGTCTGTTCCCTTGGCCACATAGTAAACACTTCCTTAATTTGCCCTACCCCTCATCACATAGAGGGCATGCAACAAGTGCCTGGGCAGTAGAACTATCATGAGTATGCCCGTTTTTAGGCATGGTTAATTTTTACTTCCAGCACCTTCTGCAGGCAGCTTGTTTTCAGACAACATTCAAGTGCTCAGCGGCAAAAACAATACAGGAGACACACTGACGAACAGTCTTGCTCGAGACACTGTTTTGCTGCCCCCCTCACTGGCATCCAGTTCACAAAACAGTGGATGCTATTGTCCTACAACAAGAAGTGGGGGGTGTTCAACAGCCACTCCATTTTTTTCTTGTTGAAGCTCCCGCCTTTGCAATGCAAGTGGTCAGTGTATCATCGAGAGCTACTAGCAGTTATGAAGCAGTAAGTTACTTCTAGCAAGACACCAAGGTGATTATTCACATGGACCACTGACTGCTTACAGCCTCATCCAAAACTCTTCCAAGGACACTTTCCCCCAACAGTTTTGGCACTTGGATTACATCGCACAGTTTATCACCAATGTCCGCAATATGAAAGGTGTAGAAAATGTCTTGGCATATTACCTCTTGTGCATCAAGACCATGTCATCCCACTTTGACTATAAGACCAGCAGTTACAGGCCTGTCTTCATGATGCCTCTACGAAGATCTGGACAAACTTCAGCCTATTCTGGCGTCATCTGTCTGATCCTCTGAGACGCCTCACAAAAACAGACATACCCCCTTTATTTCTCAACCATTTTGACAAGTCATCTTCAACCTGTTACATAACTTGGAACACCCCAGTGTATGTTCAATTACAAACCTGGTGATGGACCATTCTATATGGCCTAATGTGGGGGGAGTGTAAGCTCTAGACTTGTACATACTTTCCAAGCTAAAGGTGCAAGGTATCATGTCAAGCTGAACTGCACCTAGGTTGCTTTGAAATATCATAAGGACATTTCCAGCATGTGCACAGGCCCACTTCCAATCTCTGACAACGATCGGTACAGCCTTTCAGTGATCAACTGCATCACTCGATGGGTAGAAGCTGTACTGCTTAAGGATATTATAGCCGAATCCACTGTCCCACATGGACTTCGTGCTTTGGAAGTCTTACGTCCATGACTGATCTTGGTCAGCAGACTCAATCAACTCTTTTCCTAGAGCTGTACAACGTGGTTGGCACCTGTCGATTTAGAATGACAATGTATCACCCAGAGCAACAGGTTCATTGAGTGGTGGCATTGCACCTCGAATGTAGCTCTCATGTGCCATGGTGGACTCTCGATAGAGCCTCTACCATAGTTACTCCTGGAACTGTGTATGGTCCACGAACATGACCCTGGAGCTTTGCTCACTGATGTTTTGTATGGTGAAGTGCTCAACTTGCTCACTGACTGTGTTCCAACAACTGTTGGTTACGTCTCCCAACCTGGTCTCAAGAGTTGAATGCCACATTACCCATCTTCACATACCTTCCCCTCGTCCTCACTCTGCACCTAAGATATTTCTCCACAAGGCTCTAAAAAATTGCAAGTTTGTTATGTTATGCGATGACACAATTTGACCAGTTTTCCAACACCCATACTCGGGTCCCCACAGGTACTTCAATGGGACAGCTATGCCTTTGACATACTATAACTTGGGAAACCAATATCAGTGTCCGTCAATCACCTTAAGCCAGAGTGGGCTCTGCAGGATGCTTTACCAGGCAATGACCGCTTCCAACAGCCTCCAACTACTCCATCTGATGACACGCCACCTGAGACGTGCCCCTGGGCTTTTGAGCTGCACATTGATGTCATAAATTTCTTCTCGAATTCCTTATCATCAAGTTGCTCGACAACTTCATCCTTACTGGTCAGCATTCATACCACAGATGGCTCTGTCATTTCAGGAGAACCTTTAAGATACTGCTCAACATCGATACCGCAGCTCTCACCTCCTGCTTCTCTGCCAATAGTTTTCTCACCATCACGGCTCTCCACCTGCCTTCTTTGGATAACACACCTTCACCGACACCCTCTGCCCCCGTGAGCTTTCTGTCCTCGCCCCAAACACAACAACTGCTGCATCACACAATGCCTTTATGATTATCACCTGTACACAATGCAATAAGCACCGCATCCTCTCACTGGCTCCACCAGAGATGACAACTCACATCCACGGGGCACCATGATGACTTCACCACCTTCATGTTGTCTTGTCACCTTCTGCACTCCTCGCATCTCCTCTCACAGTGCCTGCACTATCACTAACAGAAAAGAGGGGGGCGAGGGTGTGTTGTGGGTCCTCCGTGACAATAAACAGTAACGCTGCTAGTCGAATTAGAACACATACATGAATGATCTCTGAAAGACAGTTTGGGCAATGCCTTCAAGCAGTGAGGACGTAGATCTATCGTACCAACTTTGATATGATGCAGTGTGCACTTATTCAGATACAGGTTGCATTCTTTTACATTCCACACCCCATCTACAGTAGAGCACTACAAGTCCTTTTGTTTCCAGCTTTTCAACTGCAATGATAGAGTGGAACATAAACCTCTTTTGTAAGAAATTAGTTTCCAGCTGTTTCCTCTTGCCAGATTGCATTGCTGCTTTCTGGGGTTTTCACCCATCAGCTTGTTAATGCTAACAATACAGCAGAACTGGTTTTAAATGGTATGAGTAGAAAAATTTTCCTCTGCCCCTTTTATCCTTGTAGTCATCATAGTATCCTTATGCTCATACAATGAAATTTTCATTTATATACAACATAATTTTCAGAAGAGACTAATAAGATTAAATATTTATTTACTTTAAATCTGGTAAGGTCCCCAATTTCTTACTTTTTGTTGTGCGTTTTACGCTAATCATTTGTACCAATACCCAGAAGGATCATTCCATGTCAAGTGCCCTAAATTTAACCCTCTACAATTTGGATGAAATTTTTACAGAATGTATGCATGGGTCTTACATAAAGTCATACCAAATTACAGTGTGATAAGTAGTATGGTGAGGTACTAGCCACACTTGTAAAGGCCAGGATTTCATATTGCGAAAGATCTGAATAAATCACAAAGTTTGCTTTACTGAGTCTAACGATCCAATGGATTTCCCATACAAAGGCGACACCAAGCAGAAAACAGTCATCAGGAATGCCACAAGACAGCAAGATATTGGCTCGCAGAAATATCATACCTTCTGGATGTCATCTGTCTGACTACATGAGAAATATTCCAGATATGAACTATTCTTATAGTGTAAAGCATAGCTAATGCTTTCTTTTCTATTTGCCAATAATTCAAAGAGGTATCAAACTGAGACAGGTTGCTCCAAGACATCTGAACTTCTGGGCGGAAAAGCTGCACCTAAGCCTTAATGGGATTTATCAGCTACTACTATCAACATCTTTCCTGGTGTGTATGTGTTGAAGCATGGTGCCAGTCTTATACATTTCAGCATTTGGAACACTTATTTGCACATATGGGAATGGATTTCCATACAGATTGCTGTTGAGCTCTGGCCATGATCACGCCTGGGTCCCAGTCATTGCTTGACTGAAAGCTGCAGTCATTATATTATTAGTTCATCAGTGCCATCATAATCCATGGCATGTCTATGTGAGGTGCATTGTTCTGCTACAGCAGACTTTGTCGGTTGTTTGCTGCCCATGTTGCTTATATGCTCATTGCACCTCTCCTGTACCATCCGGATAGTCTGGCAAGGTATATGGTAAACTCCCGATTTCCAGAGACCCAGGTCATCCTTGACTGATCCCAACAAGGCTGGTAAGCAAAACATGCACTTCATGTTATGTTTCCATGCTATTATGATATGGTGTATTCCTGATGTAGGATAAATGCTGTCATAACAGATTTCTCTTCATCTGCAGCAGGCTGTGGTCTTGGCTTCTTTGGTCTTACGACATGTTGTATATGATGGTTTTCATAACTGTTCATATGAAACACGATCTTTAGGTGCTGCAGTTTGTTTGCTGGACTGTCATGTTCCAAGATTTCATGTGTTCTGAGCACTAGTGTGCTTAGGACACTTTTCCATTGTGAAGAGGCATGACAGCTGAAGGTATGCAACTAGAATAGCTGTATGTCAGTTTACAGTAGGCACTGTGTCCTAGTGGGCCATCCCCACTGGTCTCCAATTGACTTCATGAACACATCAAAGAATTGAAGTTCATTATTTTCTATCTCCATCGTGAATTTGATGTTCTGGTGCAGCGAATTCAGCTGTTGCAGAAATATTGTGTGTGATGTCATCCATGTACATATCGAAAAAGTATGAAGACTTGCAGGCTGCCAAGTCCAGGGCTGCTTCTTCAGATGTCCCAATAAACACATTGGCGAACTACTGGTGATACCGTGCACCCTATTATTAGTATGTCTATTTGTTCTTAGTATTTTTCATTAAATAGAAGTAGATCAATGTAACTACGAATTCAGACAGTTTCATTAGTGCCGGCCCAAACTTTTCTCCTATGAGGCTTAGGGAGTCTCTCGGACGTACACTTGTAGAGAGAGATACAACACTGAAAACCATCAAGAGGTCCTCTTGGTCCAGTCAAAAGTTCTGGAGCTCCTGGATGATATGGGATGAATTTCATATGTGGTACCGGCATTTGTGCACAAAAGGTAAATTGGGTCGAGTGGATGTTAGGTAGTCCATAAAGCCTACATGGCATAACTGGTTGTGGACAAAGTCTCTTCAGCGTCTTCTTATCTGGAAATGTATTATAGAGAAGCTCTATGATCTTCCGCTTTACTCAGTTGGTATAATAATTTTCATTTTTCCTGAAGCCATTATCATCTAATGGGTTGTATGTTTTTTGCTTATATATTTGATGTAGCAACAGGACCATGCAGTTCTCTTTGTCTGCTGGTACGCAGCAGAAAAATTGTCAGTCATTAGGAAAGCCTAAAGACAGCAAGAAGTCTGCTTGCTGAAAAATCACACCTTCTGGACAATGCCACCCAGTACAATACATCATATGGCCACAACATTGTGCCCTATTTCTCAGTTCTTACAACAATATGATTTTTTATAAAGCAACAGAAAAGCACACAAATGTCAATACGTTATTTCAGCTTCACATGGCTCAAAATCCAGCAATTGGTAAGGATGACAAAACCCGTTTAAAATTAGACCTGGCCTTGCAGGGAAAATTAAATAGTTTTTCAGTTATGGTACATACCATTGTCGAAGTGATGAGCAATTATAGTTTTGCCACAGTAGAAACATTCTTATAGGTTCACCTGAGAGAAACCCAGCAGCAGAATGTAATTACACAGTTTCTTAATCTATTAACCTTAAGTTTTTGGGGTTCATGGTGGTAGAGGAACTATCAAATTTCCCATGCATCCTCACAAAGTATTGTTTTTAAGGGTTGGAGAGCAGAACAAAACTTCAGTTATTAACAATTCTGTACCTCTAATCACAACAGACTATCAACCACTTAACCCCAGGGCCAGAGGGAACATCCGAAGGCACTCATAATAACGGAAAGATACAAACAATTTGGAATGGCCAGTTATACGGCAATATCTCCACAGCTGTTAACTGTACTAGTTACAGAAACTAGCTTAATTTTTCAGATACGTTTCTGGTTACAAGCACAGTTATGCCACTTTTTTTTTACTCAATGTCTTGTGCACAATTCATTTATGGTTACTAACACTGGAGATGGTAGCCACAAGACAAAACAACACAAATAAATTATTTATTTTTCTTGTTTTAAGCACTACATTCGTGAAACAGTTTTGATTCCAAGCAGATAGAAACACTTCTCCATAACGAGAGCAACAGCTTCACACAGCAGCAGTCTTCCCATATTTATTGCTTTAATCTCACCTGGAACAAACACTTTATGTTAGTATGCAATAAAGTTTGCTTTTTACTTGTAATTTATTTTAAAATTGTATAGTATACACATATCACATCGGGGGGGAGGGGGGGGGGGGGGGGGGGAAGGAAAGGAGAGAAGAGGATAACATCAAAGGTAAACCCCGCAATATATTTAACTATCTGTTATAACACTACATTTTATTGCTTAAGCTTAAGCTCCCCTCTCACATACTCCCCTCCCCCCTACGACATTTCATAATTAAAAAGTTATTTTAATAATATCAAGCACAACTCCCTCTATTGGTTCATCTTTACTGGAGCAGCCTTCAAATGACTTGACAATGGGCAGCAATGGACACAGCAGTGGGATACAAATATTTCCATTGTAATAACACACCGTAAATTTGAAAACTGAAGTTCAGACTTATTTCTGTCAGTTTGTTACAAGTTGTTATAATGTCAAAACACACGGCAAAATATAAGTTAAATTCATTATTTTACACCAATCGAAATAGAGTGAAAGCTGCTGGAAGATATTTCTCCATACATCCTAATTCAATATGGTACTGGCAGAGAAAAAAATATAAACTCATGGCTACAAAGGGAAGCTCCAAACCTATCCATGGGCCTGAAAACAGGGAAATATCCCGAAATTTATAATGGTGTAATTGGCTATGTCAATGAATTTCAGAATGATCGTTGTGCTGTCTCTTACGAAACAATTCTGCTGTGGCTGCCCACTTCATACATCATAGCACCTACTGCATCGGCATCCCACTTCACGTCCAAGCACCTTGAGTGGCCAGCATCACAGGGCATATATTCACCAGGAGAGCCTGTGTTGTCTGTGCTGTCAACACAAATATTTAATGGAGTCACAACACAACACAACATCAGACCTCCATGAACGGCTGCCAGGGAGCGCTACCCATTCACGGAGCCTGCAGAACAGCTTCACCAGAGGTCGCAGCTAGCCCAGGAACTACTTTGATATGCCAGGCATGTGACCGCAAATAGTTCTGGCAGATACATTCGCCAACCGGGTTTATAGGGTGGCACACTGCCAGCAAAGGGCAGTTCAATGAACCGCTTAGAAGTATACAGAGCTGCCATCCCGGCAGCCATGGCCAGATGCCTCTTCCAGGTGGCCGATCTCTTGCAGATGGACTTGGTATAGTCGAAGAACATCTTGACATTGTTTTGTGTGTGTGTGTGTGTGTGTGTGTGTGTGTGTGTGTGATGATCCGCAGTTGGAACCGAGTCTGTTGTTCTTCTGCAGATTGCATTATTGTTTCGTTCTAGTGAGTCCAATGAACTGTTTTGGACTTGTGTTTACTGCATTTCTATTCTGCTAGTGCAAATACTTCAGATTCAGAACAATGCTTGTGAGATAGCTGCTATGCTGAACAGTAACAGAAAGAATTTTAAAGCAAGCGTTGGTTGGTCAAATCTCAATCTACAAAGGAGAACATCTTTGTGCCAGCATTTACCTCAACACTACATAGATAAGGTAAGCAAGTTCCACTGTAATGTAACACAAGTGCAACAGCGATATGAGTATTTGCGCTCCTAGGTTGGTAACACTGACAAGACAGCAGTGTCTGACACGTTGCATAACACCACTGTTACTCCAACTGGCTCAAAAAGTGTCCTTGGGAAGACAACTGAAGCAGAGATTATTAAAATGCACAGTGACCCTGTGCATTGCAGGAGACAGCAATAAACTTCCACAGTACACCAAAGGATACCACCACATATGGCATTCACTTGCGAGTTCAGGAAAAGAGCTGAATGATAGAAGATTTGATGGTGGATTGATTGGAAAAAGTCTAGGAAAGATGACCAGGGGTATTATTACACAGGAAGCCCCTTCTTGTCCTATCCTAGACAGCTTCCAGGATCACCTTGTGGAAGCTGTAAAGGAGAAAATGAAACAGATTAAGCCCCATCCTGTCTTCATCCCTGGAGATTTAACACCCATTCTTCAATCTCTAGATGTCAGCATCAACAATCCTTTCAAAGAACATTTTCGAGACACCTGTATTCAGAATGGACTGCAGTGGGAACTCATCACATGACTCCAGGAGGAAATATAAGGAAGCCAGCAATACCGATGATGTACAGGTAGTTAATCAGTGCAAGGGAGAAAATTAGTGTCGATATCGTTAAGAAGAGTTTTTAAAAACATAGAATTTCTTGTGTCATTGATAGTGAAACAGTGAAAATGAAGAAGATAATATGTTATCTGAGTCTAAAAATAGTGATGACAGCGATGAAAGTGAAGCCACAAAATAGTGAGAGAAAAGCAACAATGAAACAATGCATTGTTGCTTTTCATTGTAGACATAATGAAACCATGGTATGAATCCAGTTCTTTTTTGTTAATTAAAATAAATACTGGTAGGTACCACTTTTTTTCACAATTACTGTAAATACAACTTTTACCTACCTAATACAGTGTTTCCCTTCCTTTCTGAATTCCTAGAAGCACCACTCTACTACTCACTTAATTCCCTCCCTAGTGTTTTCAAGAAATTTTTTCAAGGAAAAAGGGAGGGTATTATGCAATAAAATGCAGTACATATAGTGCTTAGTTTTCTGTCAAATTTATTGAAGCATACACTATTATTAAATTTATTTGTTGATTGTTTGCTGAATCATTTAAAAGATCTAATGTACAAAATTTATGTGTTCGATGAAATCAAGCAACAGAAATATAAGTACGTGCAAAACTCACTTTGGGAAATACATGAATAAATGCAAAGTCCAACTTTCACATGCCTGCTGACAATAGTTAAAACAACTGTAAGACAGTCACTATTGGCAAAACAAGAAACAAGACAGCCGAAGCAGTGCATAACACAATAAACAAACGCCACAATGTGTAACATTTCTTCTTTATGAATTTCATAAAGGATAGCATGTTTTACAATAATGCAAACTAGCTTCCAAGAACTCATGTTAGCAGTCTGGCACTGATTTGCCAAGCAACACAATAGAACAGTTATCACAAGCTGGAGAATTTTTCTTTTAACCAGTATAACTTTTACTGTAATGTGTTATCTTTGTCAGTCCCACTCACAGGATAGAAATGTTCGATGGCAATAATTACTCTTTTGGAGCTGGGAATTTCTTTTTTCTCTCACTGTGTAATTTACTGTTGCTGGCAGCTTCCAAGCTTATGATCTGCTCACATATACAGGGGTTGGACAAAAATATGGAAAAACCATCAGAAATGCGTAGTTGAAGATAAATGCAGATGATAGCCAAGTCCACAGACTACACTGTTGTGTCCAACCACAAATGGCACCTGTGCAAGATCCTCAATAAACTGCAATGTCAGTCGTGGTCAGAACAGTGTTCTGCGTAGTTGTGAGGGCACTATGTTGGAGTTAAGTGACTCCAATTGTGGGGAAATAGTTGGTGCTTGTCTGGTGGGTGCTTCCGTAGCCACAGTATGTGAAGTGTTTGGTTTTTCAAGAGAGACTGTATTATGTGCATATACCACATAACGGGAAAACAGAAAAAAATCATCCACTAAGTCACAACACGGACAAACATGTGATGAGTGATCGCGGCAGATGATCACTGAAGACAATGTGACGAAAAATAAAAGAGCAACAGATGCAAAATCACTGCAGAACTGAATTGTCACACTTGTGAACCCTGTCAGCTCCAAAACAACACAAAGGGAGCTTCATATGCAGGAGAAGTCAGGGCAAGCTGGAATTCTAAAATGCTCATCAGTGATGCAAATGCCCATCAATGGAAGAAAGTCATTTGGTCATTTGGCTGACAAGGGGACCATACGAGTTTCTCCTCACTGATTTGATTCATATTGACAGGGTATGTCAGAGCATAACTAGAATTTCAACTATGTAAACAGGACACAATTCCCTACCATTTTCTATGCTATTGAGATGTAAAATTTTAGGCCTGCTTACAGACTTCGTAGGATCACTTAGTAACCATGGAGTCCCTAGCCGAGCATATAAACACTAAGTTTTTTATGCACAAGGTCTCTGGAGCAAATCTCGCTGTCACTTCTAACTTTTGAAGAAATCTGCATCAGTATTCGATGACATGCTACGATATGTGTGATTGGTGCAAAACTGTGGGACGACTGAGAAATGTTCACGAATGTAAACCAAGGTTGTTTTGCAATTGAAAAACCCATGCCCAAAGAAAAATTAAGGTTGTTTAGCAATATAAACATTGAAAAACCCATGCCCATGGAAAAATTTGGCATTCATTGGACATGCTGTACGTCACAATAATTACTGTTTTCCATTATCCTATGATCAGTATCATCCTGATTTGTGGAGTGCTTCATAGATTACACATTATACTCGTCACAAATGTAGCTGCAATAATAATAATATGCGTATCATTAAATTTGGATAATTTGCACAGTCTTAACACAACTGTTGTTATAATTACATGGAAATAAAAAAAGGACCAGTGGCAAGGATCCAGAGACTGCATGCTTATGAAACTAAGTGCTGACTCTCTTAACTGCGACTCACTGCCCCCTTAGGCAGTACTGTAAGTAAGCATGCCTAAAAGTTTCTAATTAAATTTTCTTGAAACTGGTTAATAGCTGCGTCTTCCCGCTTCAGGTCCTAGTCGTGTGCGACATACACTGTCAATACAAATAAATTCGGTCAGTGGAAGTTCGTGTGGTCCCCCTGTGTGAATTTACGTCCCAAGACTGAAACATAACAGGCATTTGGTGCTGATTCGGGCAGCCAATTGTGGTATTCCATGGGCCCCATGATTACTTTGCAAGGTCACATTACTACCAACGATTATGTGACCATTTTGTCTATCAGGTCCATTCCATGGTGCAACGTTTATTCCCCAGTAGTGATGCTGTGTTCCACAATGGCAGGGACCCTTTTACCACAGCTTGCATTGTCCAGGACTGGTTCTAAGAGCACAAGGATGAGTTGTCGCATCTTCCCTGACAATCACAGTCACCAGACTTCAATATTACTGAGCCCTGATGGTCTACTTTGGAGAGACCGGTATGTGACCGCTATCACTACCTTAACTGGCCACTGTTTTACAGGAGGAATGGTTTAAGGTTCCCTTGAAAACCATACAGGACTTGTATTTATCCATTCCAAGACAATTGGAAGCTGTTCTGAACACCAAAAATATTCCTACACCATGTTATGCTGCTAATGTGTTTGGCGTTTCCATATTTTTGCCCGCCCCGTGTATTTTAACCCCTATCATTTTGAAACAGAGCGAACATGCCATTTACCAGCATCTCAGTAGTTCCATCAGATGTGCTATACTGGTAATGTCCACTGCATGTATTAGATTCCAAAACAGAACCTGGGAGTTTAAATTTATTTCACTGGTTTGACAGTTCACCTTTTTCTTGCACGATTATCATCTGTTTATGATAATTTCTCCTACACACCCCAATCCTCCTGCTATCACTCACACACTTCTCTTCATTCCCTGGTTTGTCATTTCACATTATTCCTTTTCTTATTGGTTTCTTTCTCCTCCAACAACCTATTTTTTTTTTAACGCTTTGTGGTTTTATTTACACACATGTACAAACACACGGATGCATGTGCACATGACACTCACATGCACTATCCCCCCCACCACACACACACACACACACACACACACACACACACACACACACACATACACGCTGCTGGCATTGTAGCCTGTAGCTCAACTGGGGAAAGGATTATGTTGGCTGGAGTGGGCAAGGAGAGAAAGGAGGAGGAGAGAGGGAGGGTCGGAGAGGGATAGCAGCCAGCTGGGAGGTAAAAATAGCACATGCACAGGAGTGGAGTGCAGGAGTACTGAAAGGCAGCAACTGCACGGGACAAAATGTGGCAAGGGCACCAGCATAAGCAAGCTCGTGTGATACATAATGAAGATTACACAGAAGAGTGGTATGAGTAGGAGAGACAGAAAAAGGACTGGCACTATGGGGAACAGAGTGTGTGAGGTGCAAGATGAGTGAAGTTAGGGTTATAGGACGGGTGTGGAGGAAGGGGCTAGCAAAGATTGAAGCTAGGAAGACTACAAGACCATAGGATTTGTTGCAAGGACAATTCCCATCTACGTAATTTACAGAAGCTGGTGTTGGGGAGTGGAATCCAGACAGCACCTGTTGTAAAGCAGTGTGTTCTGTCACTAGATTGCTGATCCTGCTATTGCTCAAAGTTTGGCGGTGACAATTTATTTGGGTAGACAGTTCGTTGGTGGTCACAACCACATAAAATGCTGTGCAAAAACTGCAGCAGAGTCTGTATAAAACATGACTGCTTCCATAGGTGCCCCTGCTTGTTATAAGAAAGGATAATTCCATGATGAGATAGACTAGTGTGTGTTGGATGGGTACATCAGACAGGTCCTGTCTCTGGGTCTACCACACGGGTCATGGGTATGACCCATATGGCAAGGGGTTACAAGTTGGTGTGGTGTATGGAAGACATAAGATTTTGCATAGATTGGACTCTGAGCTCTCTTTCATCCACAGCCTCAATAATTTTTTTCTGATCCGTTTCACATTCTCCTGCTCAGTCCAATCTGCCACTTTCCTGGATGTTGAACTCAACCTCTCTGATGTCTCCCCCCATACTGCTGTCCATACCACACCATTAACTGTACTTGCATTGTGAAAGCTGTCATCCCTTCCATGCCAAAAATTACTTTCATATAGCCTGACCACCCAAGGATTGTGCAACTGCAATGAAATGAAATCCCTTGCCCAGTATGCTGAAAGCCTTACTAAGGCCATCACAGACACGACTATCCTCCAAACCTAGTCTGCATAAAAATTTCCTGCACCATATCCTCATACTCTCTCTCTAATCTTTTGACAACACCAAAGGATCAGCTACAAAGTAATGTCCTCTTCAGCACTCAATATAATCCTGGACTGAGATAAATGAACCATATCCTTTGCTAGGGCTTCAACTATTTATCATCATGCAGGGAAATTAATACACTACTCACAAGCTTTACCGTTCCTCCTCCAGTGATACCAATTCCACAACCCACACAAGCTACCTGATATGCTACCATCATTAAGCCCCTGTGAGCACACAGAAGTGCCGCAACACGATGTGGCATGAATTCGACTAATGTCAGAAGAAGTGCTGGAGGGAATTGACACCATGAATAGATTCTCATACACCTGTGGCACGATACAAGTATTTCATGTATATTTGTGCTTTAGTACTAATAACCCACGTCCATCTCAGAGACCAATCCTGTCATTTAAATGTTTGTTCCTTTCCAACAACTGTGTCTGAAGAATGCTGCTGAAGAACCATGATTATTGAAAGTCTTCACACTGGGCATTCACCCACTGAAATAGTTTGGTTCTTTGGGTACTTGGGAGATCAACTGTGTAGATATTGTGACCAAGTGTAATGCTTCCGAGAAGTCTGGGGAAGGTTCCGCTGCTCCGGCGGGGAAACCTCATTTGAGGAAACACGTCTCAAACTGCGGCAGTCATTGAAAACGCTCACCCACTGATTTCGAAGGACTCAGGGCAATCACTGACGAAACTGGTGTTAGTATTGAATGTCAGTGAGCAAACAATGTGTCAGATGGCAGAGGAGGACCTCATATGAGCCATTTAGTCCAGAACTGGCTCTCGTTTGACACTGACATGTTTTAGTCAAAGGAGTTCTGGCCCCTGAACAGCCCAGATTTGTACCCTCTTGACTATGACTAGACTGTACTCAAAACAGTTACCAATAAGACGAGGCACCCTAATGTCGCATCTCTGCGCACTGCTATCGAAGCAGCATTTGCGAATCTGGGCAGTGCTGTTTTAAGGAGTGTGTGCAATCACTTCAGGACAAGATTGGAGGTGATCAGTGCGACTGAAGGGAGTTACACAGAGTAATGTTACTCTTGAAAGATACTACTACTTATGTGTAAAAGGATTTTCATTTTCTTTTGTATTTTGTTTTAGTACATTTGTTTTAATAAAATGTTTCATCCGCCCAGATGTAAATGTCACACCCTGTTCTTGGAACCTATGTTAAATAAAAACAGGCTTATACCCACACAAGACCATGTGACTACCATTATTAATGTACTGGTGGCTAAGAATCTTAGAGACTTGCAATCTTTTCTGGGCACATGTCAATTATTATGCCAAGTTCATTCTTAATGCTGCTCATATTTCCCACCTGTTTAACCAGTTACATAAAAAGGGTGCTCCATTTAAGTGGTCAGATGCATGTTAACCAGCATTTGCGCACCTCAGAAAATGTCTTGGGTCAGGCTTTGTTTGGCTATGTTCCAGCCAGGCAGACAGTTAACAATGACCAGAGATGTATCTGATTCTGGTGTTGATGCCGTCCTGTCACACAAATTTGCCAACAGCGAGGAACAACGTATTCACATTTGCATATAAGACATTGAACTTAGCACAACAAAATTATTCAATGATTGAAAAAGAAGCACTAGCCATCAACTACGGTGTCCGAAGGTGCCATGTCTATCTCTATGGTACCAAGCTTCATCTGATTACAGACCACAAGCCCCTGCTATTGCTGGTTCGCTCCCATGCAAAACTACCGCACAAAATGGCACAATGGCTGCAGCAATGGGCACTGTTTCTCGGTAACTACACTAATGATATCCATTACAGAAATACCATGCAGCATTATAATGGCAATGCTGTGTCTTGTTTGCCACATAGCCATCATGCCGATTTTGACCAACAAGAAATGCTGTGTTTTATCTTAAGACATAAACCAGCAGCATGCCCTTGATGAGTTTCCCATTACAGTGGGCAATGTAGCAGCGGAGATGAGCCGAGACCTGCTTCTTTACAGGATGTTGTTCACGTTGCGGCGTGGCTGGCCTGAACATTTGCCTGAAGACGCAGACCAAGAGTGGGTCTCTGTTTTATCTACCCTCTGGCACAGAATTAATGTTATGGAAAGAGTCATTTTTTTAGCCATGGACAATGCAACATGTTGGGTGCTTGTCCCTACTATGTTCTGCCCCTACATATTGCACATCCTACGCACTGCATACTGAGGAATGTGGCAAACAAAATCAATGGCGCAGAACATACCGTTTGCAACTGCTATGATGATGCGCAAAACCAATTAGCCCCAGCACAGCATTTTAACTCATGGCTCCACCCTTACCACCCATGGCAAAGAGCAGACTTGGATTTAACTGCCCTTTTCCAAGGACTGGCTTGATTGTTGGCACTGACACCCTTTCAAATTTTTTGTATGTAGTGCAGATGTCTCAAACATCCTCTGGGGCCAAGTCCCATGCCTCATTTACTATCTTTGCTAAAGAATGGGGCCCCAGTTACATCTGTTTCCAACAACAGCCCACATTTTACAGTTTTTATGGATTTTCATAGATGTAATGGTGTTGAGCACCTGACCACCATCCTGTTCATCCGGCATCCAATTTGGAAGCTGAGCAGTTGGTCAGGATGTTATAGACACAGAGGAAAAAAAATCTTGATACTGGCAAACTTAAGGGATACACTCACCAGCTTCCTGGCCACGTACCGGTCCACTCCTGTCAATGGATGTAGCCCAGCTGAGATTTTGCACAGGTGCTGAACACATGCCCTGTTTAATCTCATCTGGTGGTGCAGACTCTGCCCCCTTGCACCCCCCCCCCCCCCACCCCCTCTTACGTGTGGGCCTGCACATTCAGCTGAAATCCCAAGTCACCCTAGGTGTCACGGTTGACAATAGGTGGCAACAGATGTTTGAGGTGGTCTGTCACAGCAATTAACTCCACCCACAGCATGACTTGCCAGCTCGGAATCCTCCTCAGACACAGATAGGGCAGTACGACTAGACTTATCACAAAACTGTAGTCACAGAACTTTACTAACCTCTGGGCCTGCTCTTTCATACCCTCCGCCCAATGTAAGGTATCATAGGGAAGTAGATGCTGACAAGCAACGGAGCCAATGGAGGTTCTCTTCCCTCCCAGCACACTTTGCACAGCTGCTGTCCCTACTGCCAGAGCCGTCCACTCTGAATGATCATGGGATTGTGCAAGTTTTTGGGGTGAGGTGCCAATGGAGGCCGAACCATTGGCACCACCCACATCACATACGATGGCCACTCCCTTTGGACTGACCCAAGTTATGCCCCAGAGGACATTACTCCCCACAGAACATTACTAGGCCTCAATCCATGCAGATGGTGCTGTCTCCCACTCACTCTGGCTGTGGAGGATGTGCAGCTCGAGCCTTTGGCAGGGATTCAAGTTTTGCCCTCTCTTCATCCTTGACACAGGCCGTCTCCAGCCTTACAAGCAAGTTAATGGGGGAGAGAAGTTTTGTATCCAACAGTGGATTTTCTGCCTACCGCAGATGTGAACATATCAAAGTTGCTAAAGCTGCAAAACAGCAGCTGCATGCCATATGGCACCATCCGGAGGCGACTATTTGCCACTGAGCCTGTGGCCCAGGCTTGCGGCACGATCATTCCTTGCTGACTTACAAGGAGAGGTCTGCAGAGATCGGATCAACTTTTGAAAAATGTCTATGCAGTGATGTAGTTTAAGATCACAGGTACCACACCCTGCAGCCACTCAGCCTATTGGGCACTCATTTGAAAGTAGTTGATGAAAAAAATTATAATTTTCTGTGATATTTATTAGCTTTAAAAAAAGTACTGATGTATAGATTGATCGTGTAGTGCAATGGATTTGGGAACAGCCTTAACATGAAGAATGTAGTCAGTTCAAATATCATCAGATGCTTTAATTTTATTTTATTATTTTTAAATCTTTACTGAAATGACTTTGACCATTATTTTTATTGAATAATTGGTTTAAATGTATTTTCTGTTTACTCTTTTGTCACATCATTTTAATTATCGTATCACCTTTTTTCAATTGCTTTTATTTTTCTCTGTATCATCCTTTTTCCACTTAAAAACTTCATTCACGCAATTTTAATTAATCTTATGTATTAATTTTGATTTAATTTATTTCCTTTCATCTTCCTACTTTTTCGTCCATGTTAGCGAAGTCAATGTTTCTATTACTCGTTTTGCTTCAATTTCATGTTACTTTTATTTAGATCTTCACCTGCATTATTTCGTCCATAGTGCAATAAGAATTTTTGTTTTAAGTGTTCGTACGACAATTACCATCCCCAAAAAACCACATCTCGCAACGAAAAATATATTTCTGACATCATTGCACAGTCAACAAAAATAGATTATTTTGCCTTTTGTTTTTGAAGCAGTAGATCAGAATTTTCAAATTTATATATATATTACAGTGGATAAATAAATATAATTAAATTCACATTCACAAAAATTCTGAGAGGGAAAAGAATGATGCAAAGAAAAAATGAGAACAAATAAAAAAGTTCATACTGCAAGTAAGGTGATGTGACAAAGGAATAGAACCAAAAATTACATTTAAACCATTTAACTGAATAAAAATAATGATCAAAATTGTTTCGATAAAGATTTAAAAATAAAAATAAAGTTAAGCACCAAATGAGATTTAAACCCACACCCTTCTGCATAAGAGGCCCATACCTTCTCTATGATGCCACAGAACCAACGTACACATCAGTACTTTCTTAAAGGTAATAAGCGTCACATAAAACTCTAAAATATTTTTTTGTCAAAAAGTCACAAACAATGGCACACCAGAGTGAGTGGCTGCAGGGTATGACACCTGGAATCTTAAGCCACATCACTGTACAGATGGTTTCCAAAAAGTCGATCCCACCGATCAGGGCTTCTTGTTGGTTTGTTTTTGGCCTCGAGTGGTTACCAATTTGGAACTGTTTTAAAGCTATGCTGACTTCACTATGTCCCGATGACTTGACAGTGCTTTCTTCACATTGCGAACTCAGTTTACTGTGGACCTATAGGAACATGTGTTTGATTTCCTGTGATTCGGTGTGCCCACTGGAGCAACTGACGATAAACAATTTCTATCCACACCACACAGGATAAAAAAGGTACTACATTCATGAGGTATTTTATGAATTCCATACTTCGGAAAGAAAGGTATGATAGCAAAGGACATTCATGCCAATTTCCAGAATTCACTGGGAGTGAGTCTGCTCCTTCATATTCAACTTTTGCCAAGTGGACAAATGAATTTCAATTTGGTCAGGAGAGCTTAGATGATGATCTGGGAAGTGGTCAGCCAAGATGTCTCACTATTCCAGAAATCATTGCAAAAGTGCACAAAATAGTCACGGAGGATCGCCGACTGAAAGTGTCTGAAATTCCTCAGACTTGCCAGATGTCATCTGAAAGGGTATATCACATTTTAACTGAAGAATTAGAAATGAAAAAATAATTTGCAAGATGGGTGCTGCGACTCTTGACGCTGGATCAAAAACACATGAGAATGGACATATCAGAACAATGTTTGGCCTTTTTTAGGAGAAACAAACAAGATTTTTTGTGCCAGTTTGTGACCACGGATGGAACTTCAGTGCGCTACTACACCCCAGAGACAAAACAACAGTCAAAGCAGTGGAAACATGCTGATTCTTTCTCCACCATCAAAGACAATTCCTTCGGTGGGAAGGCATCAGTGTTCTGGGATGCATAGGGGATTCTGTTTGTAGATTAACTCCCCACTAGGAAAACAATTACTGGAGGATAGTATGCTAACCATGCCATGGCAAAATTACATGAACTAAGATA
The DNA here is from genome assembly GCF_023897955.1 of Schistocerca gregaria. NCBI lineage: Eukaryota > Metazoa > Arthropoda > Insecta > Orthoptera > Acrididae > Schistocerca > Schistocerca gregaria. The sequence goes on from NC_064923.1 coordinate 442,188,014, forward strand.
TGAATTGTTGCCAGATCTGCCTTATTCGCCTAATATGCCACTGTCAGAATTCCATCTCTTCCCAAAACTGAAAATTTTTCTGATAGCCGGAGTCAACAATTCTTTTGCAGGCCTGGAAGAAACTCATTTTCGAGATGGGATCAAGGCACTGGAACATCGTTGGACCAAGACTCATTTTGGAAAGATGTTTCATGTGTAGCAGCATGTATGCTGCATATACTTGTATTGCTAAAGTATACAGGGTGGCCCATTGATACTGACCAAGCCAAATATCTCATGAAATAAGCATCAAATGAAAAGCTACAAAGAACAAAACTCGTCTAGATTGAAGGGGGAAACCAGATGGCGCTATGATCGGCCCCCTAGATGATGCTGCCATAGGTCAAACACATATCAACTACTTTTTTTAAAAATAGGAACCCCCATTTTTATTACATATTCGTGTAATATGAATGTTTTAACTGGACCACTTTTTTTGCTGTGTGGTAGATGGCGCTGTAATAATCACAAACATATAAGTACGTGGTGTCACGTAACATTCCACCAGTGCAAACAGTATTTGCTTTGTGATACATTACCCTTGTTAAAATGGACCGTTTACCAATTGTGTAAAAGGTTGATATTGTGTTGATGTATGATTATTGTGACCAAAATGCCCAACGGGCACGACCTGCAACAAATGATGATGCGCAAGTAGGTGTTTCAGCTGCTGTCGCGGCTATTCCGCATGAGAATAGGGAATCTCAAAAATGTTGAGAATGCTATTCCAACATTGACTGCACCCATACCATATTTCTATGCACCAGGAATTGCATGACAATGACTTTGAACGTCGTGTACTGTTCTGCCACCGAGCACAAGAGAAATTACGACACAATGACAGATTTTTTGCACGCATTCTATCTGGCGACGAAGAATTCGTCGACAGTGGTGACATAAACCAGCATAATATGCACTATTGCGCAACGGAAAATCCACGATGGCTGCAACAAGTGGAACATGAGCAACCTTGGTGGGTTAATGTATGTGCGGCGTTATGGGAGGAAGGATAATTGGCCCCCATGGCAATCTAAATGGTGCAATATATGCTGATTTCCTACGTAATGTTCTACCGATGTTACTACAAGATGTTTTGTTGCATAACAGAATGGCGATGTACTGCCAACATGATTGATGTCCGGCACATAGCTCGCGTGCGGTTGAAGTGGTATTGAATAGCATATGTCATGACAGGTGGATTGGTCGTCGGAGCACCATACCATGGCCCGCACGTTCACCAGATCTGACATCCCGGGATTTCTTTCTGTGGGGGGAAGTTGGATATTCGGTATCGTGGTCCACAGACAACACCTGAAAACATGTGTCAGCCCTAGGTCAATGCATGTGTGAATATTACGGAAGGCGAACTACTCGCTGTTGAGAGGAATGTCATTACATGTACTGCGAAATGCCATGAGGTTGACGGACATCATTTTGAGCATTTATTACATTAATGTGGTATTTATAGGTAATCACGCTGTAACAGCATGCGTTCTCAGAAATGATAAGTTCACAAAGTTACATGTATCACATTGGAACAACTGAAATAAAATGTTCAAACGTACCTACATTCTTTATTTTAATTTAAAAAACTTACCAACTGTTCGTCTAAAATTGTGATCCATATGTTTGTGGCTATTACAGTGCCATCTATCAGAAAGCAAAAAAAGTGGTCCAACTAAAACATTCATATTTCTTTATGTACTACTCAAATACATAATAAAAAATGGGGGTTCCTATTTTAAAAAGACTCTGTTGATATCCGTTTGACCTATGGCAGTGCCATCTAGCGGGCCAACCATAGCGCCATCTGGTTTCCGCCTTCAAGCTAGACAAGTTTCGTTCTTTGTAGTTTTTTCGTTTGACACTTATTTTGTGAGACGTCTGGCCCAGTCACGATCAATGGGCCATCCTGTATATTTGAATTCCAGCAAACACAGCATGTTAGTTTCCAAAACACTGAAATCGAGACTGCGATGCGCTTTAGTAAGCCAACCATAGCTGACGTCACATGATCTCGCCAGCCAATGATCGCAGATCTTCAGAGCATATGACACGTGACGTAGGCAGCCAACAGCAACCAACATCACTGTTCAGTAGTGCGAACACATAAATATTAAAAGTTAATGGTTTAAATTAATACACATTGTGCAGCTAAAAGAAAAGCTTTCACATACAATACTGGTCTTTTTTACACGTGTTACAGTAATATACATCACACAAATGTGCCAGTAAATTTTAAAACAATACAGAAATGTCTAGGCAAGAAATTCTGCTAAGTGGTTGGCCATCACAGTGTTAAACTTTAAATGAGAATCAAATGCTCTGAGAATTAAGAAATTAAAAGCACATTCGCACACGTAACATAATTTATCTTGCATAAAATGAAATTTACTTTGAAAGTAACGATTTTCAACCACCATTCGCAGTATTTTCCCGTCGCCTGTTAGATTTCATTTCAGTAGTTGTCAGAGAGCACCAGAAAACGGCGTTACTGCGCATGCACAGCTACGATGACGTAGGAAGCCAACATATTTGTACCTATTAAGTGTTAAGAGAGCTTACATTATGTCTTAAACGAAACAGAACATCAAAGGGTACTCCAAGAGCATCAGAATTTCGTAAACCAGACTAAAATGCATAACTGGCAGAAAGTGCACATTCGTATGTCAAGATTTCCAAAGAAATAGGCCCCAACCTGATGTTAAGCTTTTCAGTGTGGTTTTTGAGGTGCTAATTTTCTTGGGAGTATCAGTATCTAATGTTTGGTTCTTCACTATGGCTTAATGCCATAGGTTCCAGGGGATAAAAATGGGCACTCGCAATTCAGTAAACAGTTGACACTAGCCAGTACCTTGGAATAAAACGCTTTGTTTAAAATAAATTGACTGCCTCTGCGGAAAAGATTAATAAAAGCCAATTTTCTTTATCAAATCGACAAAAATAATTTCAGTACTGTTAAAGGCAATTAATGCTTGACTGCCAAAAACCTGGAATTAAAATAAAACCAGGAAACTAAAACTAATAACATTTCAGTCTTTCATAATTATATGACTATTTTAATTCACTTGCTAGCTCTCGGCCACATAAATTGGTTTTGTTTTCATTTGGCGTGAGAGTTGTAAAGGAAGAAGAAACAGCAGAATCACTAAACCTAAACACAGGTCACGTGGAGACTACCGTCCTCTCCACTGCTACTACTGCTCTGTGCATGTGTGAATTAGGCAGCTCGGAATTGACAGAAGAATTTTTCCTACTGTGTTTGACTGCTTGTTGCTACTGCTGATACAGCTAACAGCTGTACTTCAAATAGCCATAAGGGGAAGCAGGTTCTGCTCACATGCAAATCAACTGCGCATACACACGAGCCCGCTGGCAACTGCTCAAATGAACCTAATGCAAACCGTTGTGACTTCACAGTCATCAGAAGCCATTTACTGTTATGAAGTATAGCATAGTCTTCGTCCTACAGCCTTTGACACATTTTGATGTTGACAGGCACTTGTGTGTGCACTGTCGTTTGTTGTTGGAAATGGCGCATTTCATTTGCAAGTTAATTTTATTTTGGTTTTCTTTCCGTTGTTTATGTATTATTGCTGCAGTATTATTCTGCAGTAGTGGGCTAAAGTAAAATTCTTTGTTAGAGTATCAGTTCTTACCAGTCAAAATTACCGAATTTTTAATTGAAAACTAAAACAATGCAAAATTCCTAGAATTCTAAAACATTCCCGGTTTTTTCCCAGTTTCCTCCCAGATGAAAAAATTCCCTGGTTTTTCCCGGATCTCCCAGGTCGTATATACCCTGCAAACAGCCTTATGAACAAATTGGCATTCCAGCCCGAGATGCTGGAGGTGGCAGTCATGTGTGCATGAGCAGTGCTCACTTGTGCGTATGATGGTATATTTTTCTCTTTTGCTGATGAGGGCTGTGGCTGGAAGCTTTATGTAAGTGTCTTTTAATTGTGTCTGTCTGCAACTTAATGTGTCTTCTTTACGATAAATAGCAATCTATATTTTCCAACATTGTTGATATTCCTACCTAGAGTTTCCATTGTTTAACATACGATTATGTTTGATGAAACGGAACTATTATCCTATGCATACACTCACTGAGATTCAGTCATCAAAGAATCCACTGTTATGACAATGTGTAAAAATTTGTGCAAAACAGGGACTATACCATTAGTGCTGCATGGAAATGGGCGCTTGATGTTGAAAGGCAACAGAGAAACCAGCTATGACATCCACCATCTACCAAAATCAGCATCGCTACCAATGTTCTTCAATCACAAACATCGACCTAACTTCCAGCAAGCTATTTCACATGAGACATGTTTCTCATTGCAAAGCAAGCGAGATGTATTACCCATCATGGCATTTGTACACTTTGAAATGACCTACTACATGTCATGTTGACTGCAGCACTCTTCAGCGGTAGTTGCTTGCAACTTGCACACGGAACGTTCACAAAAAACGGGCATGCTTAAAATAGCTGTGTTAACTCTGTTAATAATCATCGAAGAGAGACTCAGAAAATTATGAAGAAGATTCTGGACTCGTTGATGGCTTAAACAGCGAATTGCTGGTAAAGAAATACTACCTATCCTGCACAATGATCTGAGATATGTACTAGTATGCTTATTCATGAACTCAATTAAATCTGCATCACATTTTAAAAAAATTGAAGTATAATGTCTAATGTCAGTTTCCACATGCATAATACCCATATTCACGATGTTGTATCAACCGCTATCACTCTGAAGTAATGTATACAGATTAGAAAATTGAGATTCATTTCGTAATTTCATTAGAATATAACAAAAGCTTTTTGGCATCATACATCACAACTGAAAATCACATATACCAGCAAGATACAAACATGAGACAGTCACAATACAGAGATAGATACACGTCTTTTACACAAAGTTTCACAACAACAAAAAAATTCAGTGGGTAACTTGTGTTTGCTTTCTGACGTAGGCTGCCAATCACATTACGATTTCTGACCACTGGGTAAGTATTCCAGTCATAAGCCTATGCAACAAAAATTGCAGCAAGTACATTATTTACAATAAATAACTTTGACTATTTCAGATCAAACGTCTATTAACACCTTAATGCTGAGTGTCATGAATTCGCTTTATACCAATGCTATGCTAATAATTATTAGGTTAACTGTCTTTGAATGCCAGTGCCGGTAGATGCTGATTCTTCACGAAGCTACCAACACTTTCGACAAGTGCTGCATTCTACTGAATGTTTTGCATACCTCTAAAGCACCATGATGGTTAATTGTTATCTTTCATTTATTCAGGCATTACAGGGTTAAATTAATACAAAAGTCACAGATTTTTTGGGGGATGGGGGGATAGGAGTATTGTCATTAGTGAAACAGGAGTCTGATACCTTTTCCTCCGCAGTTCATGATGTTATAGATTATGGCACAGTTTGAAAGTGGCACTAGTGTCTGCATTACATGGTATGTAATCTCTAATCTCTACAAACACCTCAAGGCTGTACAACAGATGTCATTATTTGATATTTAACCATGACAAATTGTACCAAAAATGACTTGCTTTTGATAAATGACCATCGTGCTGTAGCAATAAAATGGAATATTTTCGTAGCATGCAATTTACAATATATAATGCATCACATACAAGAAGCCTTCAATTACTGATATGTAGCTTCCTATCATTTTATTGTAACAAATTACACCGAAAAGCCAGCATTTTCTAGACTTCTCAATGTACTGGTGCTCTGAAATGCTTATATACATATCAAGTGCATTATAACATAAAAGCATGAAATATGGAGTTCAACTCCATGTGACTCGATAAAAGCTCTCCTTGTGATGTATGCTGCATCTCACTTGCCATGTTCCTCTCCACAAGGCCAAAATCTGACATGGTACATTCTTCCTTTCACATTCTGAATGTAGTTGAAAGTGGAATTACACAATGTGGCATCATCAACTCCTCATACACAAAAGTTTTCAAGTCCCATGTGACTTCATAATGCCTACACGACATAAAACAGTCAACTAAAATACCTAACAACCAACTGAAATCTCCTGATAATGACAACAGAGGAAGTTAATCACAGCTCAAGGTTTACAAATCTGATGTGGCAAGAGCTCTTGTGAAGCACAGCATTTATTCAAGAAAACCACATCAAAAAACTATGTTGTCATAGATGGGAGTTGCAACTGAAACACATCATTCTACCATAATACTCTTTCCCTCAATCTCCTAGCCCCTGTCGAAAACCCATCTCCAACCTGTCCCATGAGTGAAACTTTAAGAAACCTGAATCCAACCCTTCTTCCCCTGTCTTGCCTTTCTCTGTTCTGTCCCCCCATTCCTAATCCACTCATTCATATCCTCATCATCATCATCATCATCACCACCACCATCATCATGCACAGCATGAACTCACAAGTGCCTTTACTGCAGTTATTACAATTCTCTGATTGCTCTAATAATTCACTTCTTGTTAGCTGGGCAATCACAAAGTCTGACTGCTATGATGACACGGGTTCAATTCCCAGTATTGTCATGATTTTTCTCTTGGTCTCCTTCTATGATTTTTATCCTCCGCGTTGCCCTCCAATGCTAAATTTGTGATCCCGTGATGCCTCAGAACATGTCCTACTAACCGGTCCCTTCTTTTTGTCAAGTTGTGCCACATACTCCTCTTCTCCCCAATTCTATTCAATACTTCATCATTAGTTATGTGATCTACCTATCTAATCTTCAGCATTCTTCTGTAGCACCACATTTCGAAAGCTTCTATTATCTTCATGTACAAACTATTTATCGTCCATGTTTCACTTCCATACATGGCTACACTCCATACAAACACTTTCAGAAACGACTTCCTGACACTAAAATCGATACTCGATGTTAACAAATTTCTCTTCTTCAGAAATGCTTTCCTTGCCATTGCCAGTGTACATTTTATATCTTCTCTACTTCGACCATCATCAGTTATTTTGCTCCCCAAATAAGAAAACTCCTTTACTACTTTAAGTGTCTCATTTCCTAATCTAATTCCCTCAGCATCACCCAACTTAATTTAACTACATTCCATTATCCTCGTTTTGCTTTTGTTGGTGTTCATCTTGTATCCTCCTTTCAAGACACTGTCCATTCCGTTCATCTGCCCTTCCAAGTCCTTTGCTGTCTCTGATAGAATTACAATGTCATCGGCGAACCTCAAAGTTTTTATTTCTTCTCCATGGATTTTAATACCTACTCCGAATTTTTCTCATTAATTTTCTTGTAGGCAGTATCTATCTTACTCCTAGTGAGATAAGCCTCTACATCCTTACATTTGTCCTCTAGCCATCCCTGCTTAGCCATTTTGCACTTCCTGTCAATGTCATTTTTGAGATGTCTGTATCCCTTTTTGCCTGCTTCTTTTACTGCATTTTTATATTTTCTCCTTTCATCAATTAAGTTCAATATTTCTTCTGTTACCCAAGGAGTTCTACTAGCCCTCGTCTTTTTACCTACTTGATCCTCTGCTGCCTTCACTACTTCATCCCTCAGAGCTACCCATTCTTCTTCTACTGTATTTCTTTCCCCCATTCCTGTCAATTGTTCCCTTATGCTCTCCCTGAAACTCTGTACAAACTCTGGTTTTTCCAGTTTATCCAGATCCCATCTCCTTAAATTCCCACCTTTCTGCAGTTTCTTCAGTTTTAATCTGCATTTCATAACCAATAGATTGTGGTCAGAGTCCACATCTGCCCCTGGAAATGTCTTACAATTTAAAACCTGGTTTCTAAATCTCTGTCTTAACATTATATAATCTATCTGATACCTACTACTATCTCCAGGATTCTTCCATGTTTAGAACTTTCTTTCATGATTCTTGAACCAAGTGTTAGCTATGATTAAGTTATGCTCTGTGCAAAACTCTACCAGGCAGCTTCCTCTTCCATTTCTTAGCCCCAATCCATATTCACTTACTATGTTTCCTTCTCTCCCTTTTCCTACTCCCGAACTCCAGTCACCCATGACTATTAAATTTTCATCTCCCTTCACTACCTGAATAATTTCTCTCATCGTACATTTCTTCAATTTCTTCATCATCTGCAGAGCTAGTTGGCATTTAAACTTGTACTACTGTAGTAGGCATGGGCTTCGTATCTATCTTGGTCACAATAATGTGTTCACTATGCTGTTTGTAGTTGCTTACCCGCACTCCTATTTTTTTTATTCATTATTAAACCTACTCCTGCATTACCTCTATTTGATTTTGTGTTTATAACCCTGTATTAACCTGACCACCAAAAGTCTTGTTCCTCCTGCCACCGAACTTCACTAATTCCCACTATATGTAACTTTAACCTATCCATTTCCCTTTTTAAATTTTCTAATCTACCTGCCCGTTTAAGGGATCTGACATTCCACGCTCCGGTCAATAGAACGCCAGTTTTCTTTTTCCTGATTACGACGTCCTCTTGAGTAGTCCCCGCCCGGAGATCCAAATGAAGGACTATTTTACCTCCGGAATATTTTACGCAAGAGAACGCCATCATCATTTATCCATACAGTAAGGCAGCATGCCCTCGGGAAAAATTACGGCCGCAGTTTCTCCTTGCTTTCAGCCGTTCGCAGTACCAGCACAGCAAGGCCGTTTTGGTTAATGTTGCAAGGCCAGGTCACTCAATCATCCAGACTGTTGCCCCTGCAACTACAGAAAAGACTGCTGCCCCTCTTCAGGAACCACACATTTGTCTGGCCTCTCAACAGATACCACCCCCCCCCCCCCCCCCCCCCTGTTGTGGTTGCACCTACGGTACAGGCATCTGTATCATTGAGACATGCAAGCCTCCCCACCAACGGCAAGGTCCATGGTTCATGGGGAAGGATGTTCCTGTATACTGTCTCCAAATGATGCCACATGGCAGATGACGACATGGGGATCCTTCAACACTGTGTGGTCTTCAGGAGCTGAACACAGATTAACTTTTTGAAACCATTTTGTTCGTCTCTTTCAAGAAATAATTTTTGTTAATGACTTAAACTTCAATCTCCAAGTTCCTCCAACTTCCACTGCCTTCCCAATTCTTCCTGCCTGCCCATAACTGGTGGTGTAGCATTCTGTGTCTATAATGTGTTTCTGTATATCGCACAGGTTTCAAAAATTTGACTGATGTCATCCATTTGTAATACACAAAAATAAGTAACACACAAAAATAAGTTTTGAGTTGCCTCATTCAGTCTTCCTTCCTCAATGCAAAAGTCTTTCATTTCATTCCATAAAAATTCATGTCTAGCTCAGCATGACCACATTCACACTTGCATCTAACAATGCATTTTCTGCAGTGCTTGTGACAATTTCACACCACATACCATGATTAGCCATGCTCTTCTGCAGTAAGTGATTAATTAGGAGGAAATAAGTTTGCTGGTGATTTTTACACCAATTATAAGTCTGACAGTAATATGTATAATACCAGTTTAATTCTACTACACATTTATTTGGGTTGACATCAATTATTATTTTGCTCTTTTTGTACTAACTATACTGCAAATGTTCACTATTTCTCTCAATTCACAGTACTCTCAGGACAGAAAAAGGCAAAATAATAATTCAGTCAACTCTTGTGTTTTGCAATGTTTATTAAAAAAATCATAGTTACAAAAGGTAACGATAACAAAAAGGAAACCTACTCAAAATTCTGAACAGACAGACTACTATTTAAAGAATTTTATGCTTACCTGTAGAATCTTTTTCCACACAGTAGCAAGCATCGTAAAAATCAGTAAAAGTGCAGCTAACTTCGTAGAGATATTCACATAAATGATGGAGACAGAGATCTTTTGTTATTTTTTCTAAAGTCTCAGGCAGACGAAGCAGCACCTGCAAAAGAGAAATAAATATTTGTAACACATTTCTTAAGTAATTTCGTAGTGAACACCCGCATAAAAATGTACATACAGTGGAGACATTTTTAGATTAATTATGCTTACTAAATTTCAGTTTTTTTAAGGTAAAAATTACACAATAATTAAGCATAACAGGTAAACATGCCTATCACATACCTTATGAGAAAGATATAAAACAAGTACTTACAAAGAAATTGCAAAATGTGACTATATTTCGAAACCCTACACTCAGTGGGAAAAAAACTCCAGTAATAATTTGGATAACTTTAATACTATCATACAAACTCAATACCAAAATTTCCATTTGATGATAATGAGGAGTGACAAATGCCTAGGTTAGTATTTACTTTAATATACGAGTCTTATTTACAAGTGTCAACGGCCTTTGCACAGTGATAACACAAGTTCCACATCAGATAACTGACATTAAGAACTGTTACTACTTGGCTAGCACTTGGATGGGTCACCATCCAGGTCTGCCGAGCATTGCTGGCAGGCCGGGTGCACTCAGCCCTTGTGATGCCAACTGGGGTGCTATCTGATTGAGAAGTAGCAGCTCTCATCACAAAAGTGACAATGGCCGGGAGAGCCGTGTGCTGGCTAATGCTCCTCCTCACCTATATACAGTGACACCTACAGACAGAGGATGACATGGTGGTCAGCCGGTCTTGTTGGGCCCTTTCAAGGCCTGTTCCCATGGAAAGGGAAAGAGAAAGAGATCTACAAGGTAAGTATTATCTGTTTGTATTTCAATGTTGGCTGCTCAAACAAAGTGACACGAATGCAGCACCATATTTTGATTGTTTGCAAAGTCAGAAGTTGTCATTTTGATTCAATATGTGTTTACTGAGTGACAGCAAACTACAATGACTATGGAAATTGATGCCCCTCCAGTTGTGAAATATCTGCTGTAATTCAGAGTTGTGTGTGCAAAAGAATGTATAGCTGATCAAATTCATATGGAGTTAAACCTAGTTTATAGGCTTACAGTAATGAGTAAAGTATCTGTACAAATGCATATGATGAAGTGCAGAGTGGCAGTATCCAGACTGGTGCAGTCATGTAACACGCTCTGAGGGAGCACAGTGTCCAAAAGCTTAACAAAGATTTTAACCTTGTATACGTGCTTGTCAACCATCCATAGTAATATTTTGCAAGACACATTGTCAATATATTAACCCAAGGAAGATTGCACCAAACTAAATATAGTGTTAATTTAGGAATTTTCAATACAGTTCTTCTATCATTTCCTACTTAATTGCAGTTTATATGATCCTGATTGTGGTTAGAGTAAGAACAAAAATCAACATTCTTCGGTTTTTTAAGTAAGTATTTTTGATTTTCCTGTCATTTTCACGATTCTGTTGCAATCTAATTTAACAAAAGGCAATGTACTTATTACAAGTCCTACACCTACACAGTATTTACCAGTGAAGTGTCTAAATACAAGCATAATCTTGTTTACTTTCAAACTTTTATTTTTGCTCGCATCATCATATTGGTTCTTCATCACATTAAAAACGATTTCACTTTAATTACTGTGTCATATACCTACTTCTTTTGTGGTCTGACTGTGGGAGTTCTACAGGTGCTCTGCCTACAGAGCACAGACTGCTTCAGTTAACACTGTACTCTTCGAGAAAGTTTATTTGTAATAGTGTGATTACTTGGAATATCTCATTGAAAATTAAATATAAAAAACTTTTTAGGATGAAAAATATCTCAGTGGCAGTAACTAATCTACTACTCTGTCACAACATGGTGACATAGGCAATCAGTTTAGTTGTTAAGTGCATTTGAATGGATTTTTCACTGAAAGAACTAAAAAAATTGCAATCTTATAACATTACACACTTGCAATCTGAACAAAATGATTAGCAACACCAAATGCCTCCAATAGACTTAGATTTTTAGACAGACATTGACATATTACAAGGTATTACAACCTTAAAACTTGACAGATGGGGTATCGTAAACCTAAATACAACAGTAATTCATAACTTCCTAGTATTTACATTTTCAGTACACTATACCTCAACTTTTCTATACAAAGGGGCATAATAAATGTTAAAATATTCTCATCAAACTGCTCAATGATAAGATACCAGCAACCAGATGTGGGCAAATAGCGACCCGCTAATGGTTTTTGTGCGGTGTGCCAAGACAGAATTTTCATGTAACAGTTTATACCTTTTCTGAAACTCCTGACCATAGACCACACATACCTTACAAGTGAATACTCAACTTACGTCCCTGATAAACAGTTAAGAGTTCACCCTCATACTTTAATACGAAGCCTTGTATCAAACAAAGTTTTTAACATGTACAAGGGCAGCTCAGAGAAAATAATTTCATATGGATGCAGGATAGATTTTCTACTTACCTTTGCAAGCTTCCATTCACGTTCATGAGTGATCGAAACAGGTACAGTTCCAACAGCTTCACGTACTTTTGATGACTCAAGTCCAGCAGTACGTGCTATGGATCGAATTCGAGTCAGAGCATATAGCAAATACACAGCAGTATTGCCACGATCCTCTAACATCTTGTCAAATGAGAATACATAGTCATGATTTCTATTGTGTGACAAGTCAGCATATTTTATGCAACCATAGGCTACGGCTTCCTGGGCCTGAACTAATTCCTCCTGTGTAAGTACCTGATCCCGTTGCTTCTCTTTCAGTTTTTCCAAAGAGCGGCGAAGACCTTTAGAAAAAATATAACAAATGATTTTCTGTTGGCATGTATTAATTCCTTTTATGCATTATATTTGAAGCATATAATACTGATTAATAGCCTTAAAATGTCTATGTTTTTTGCACATAAATTATAGTAACAGTAGCACAAAATGCACAGTCTTCCTTTTAATTTAAAGAAGGCATATATTAATGAACAAACATGCAAACACAATTAGAAGACGAACTACTCATTTATACATTATTTATGGAATTAGTTGAACCTTCACAGTCATAGTGTATTCCTCAGCAAAAACTAATACAAAATTTCAAAAATAATATTAGAAATTATAATGTACTAACACCTTCAGAACAACATGTCTACCTTCATCAAGTAGTTCTACAAGCCGTATTGTTTCACCAGAACGAGTCTTGAATTTCTTTTTATCTTCTCCAAGAACGAGCCCAAAACCCACATGGTCAACACGGACATTTGGTTTCAGAATACCAACACGTTTTGCACAGCTGAAGAGCACTTTGAAGTGACCTGCCTGAAATATACGAACTGAGTTAGTATGACCATTGATTTAGATGTAAATACAAAATTCCAAACTAACTACAGTTTCAAATGTAACAATTCTTTCTTACATCCACAGAAGTAATATGCATCTGCAACCACAAGGTCGAGTAGTCAACTGCTTATCAATACAACTTAAACCGTAAACACTGGAATTAAGAACTGTGAGTTATTTTATTTTTCCACAATGCACAGAAATTTCAGTCAATAAATCCATCAGTTTTTATGTACCTCATAATCTCCTGCTTTCTGATCCACAGAAATTATCTATTCTGGAAAATCCAAGTTGGAATGTAACAATATTATGAAAAGGATTCTTCTTGCCATATAGCGGGGATGCTGAGTTATGGATAGGCACAACAAAAAGACTGTCAAATGTGAGCTTTCAGCCACCTTCATTGGAAATAAATAAAACACACACACACAAATGCAACTCACTTGGCAGCCAGAGACTGTGGTCAAGTGCGTGCGAGCTGTGTTTGTGTGAGTGTGTGTATGTATGTTGTGTATTTCCATCGAAAGCCTTGTTGGCCCAAAGCTCACTTTCTGGCAGACTTTTTGTTGTGCCTATTTGTGACTTAGCGTCTTCGATAAATGGAGAGTAGCAACTATTCTTTTCATGATATTGTTACAAATTATCTTTTCTGTTTGACTGGAAAAATTAGGGAAGCATCAATTCAATTAAAATATTCAATCAAAAACATAAGTGTCTTTGAAACAGTTAAGACTGCATTGCCTTGTGGTCCTGTTCTATGTTTCATATGTATGAATTAATTCTGCGTGAAGTAGTTAATAAGAGATGTAGACTGGGGGAAAAATGGCTAATTAATTGCAAACAATTAACTGAAGCATAGAGATTGTTACCTTGTCTTTGGCTAATAAGAATGTAAAATAAATGTAGTCCTATTTTACAGTAAGTGCTGGACGCTAAAGAGACAAGACCAAAGAATAAATTACACAGAGGATGTGATACCAGAACATGATGACCACCCAACTGTTATACACAGGTTTTCTTGAGGTTCATTCCCTAGCATGTTGTGTTCTTAATAAAACATTCATGAATTAGATCTCATTGCTGTCAATTAACAAGGACAGACTAACACTTTAGCAAATAGAGCTAGTGAGGATTCTAATATATATATTATCCAAGCAAATCAGGAGCCACAAACAAATTTGACAATATCGGACACTAAACAGCAGATAATGATCAGCAACCATGTCTTTAACACATGGGGGGGGGGGGGGGGGGGGCACGGGCACAGATACATCATTGAGATACTGCAGTTGGAAGAGTGCAAACTGGCAAACTTGGATGCCCTCATTACAAAATAGCTTCTTCTGACCTAGACCACATGTCACAAAACATATACATCTGGGTGCACATTCCTAGTAAGCATACAACCGTAACATCCCAAAGGAGCAATACTTGACAATTCAAGAATACACAATTGACAAATTTTTTTGTAAAGGTATGAAACAAATGCAGGTATTACCAGCACTCACTACAAAGGGGTGAAATGCACAGAGCACTGGACTTACCATTGCACCTTCAACTAATACTGAAAACAACCAAGAATAAGTACTGCGAATGAACATATGAAATGTGACCCAAGTTTCTTACTAATAACATCAAGATCCCCACCATACAGCCCACTCTTCACAAGACTGGTGGGATAATGATATACAGTAAGTGTGTTTGGCCAGACATTTACTACACACTGTTTTGCCAAATGACAGCTAGGACTCTGACAATAACCATCAATCAGGGCTTTATTACCACAGTACAAAAACAATGTTGTCTTACTTCCATTTGCATAGCAAGAAGCAGCAGTGATGGTCACACTTATATTGGACTCTGCATTGATGTTCAATAATGAATGGTAGCTCACAATTTTTGTTTGCCAAAGAGGTGCCCAGGTCCCAAAATAGTTTTGGTATTATTTTAGGCAACTATAGTATGGGCCATACAATCAAATGGCTAACTGGGCAGCATAAGGTAATAAGTAATATTATCAAAGTCTGCTTGTGATACCTTTGGGTGGTCTGATAATTTGGAATGAGTGGTAGTGCATGCTGATGACATCAACATGTACATTGCATCCAACCCTAAAGCTACATGATAGTTCAATCACTCTGCATTGTTGACATTCACTAAAGAGCATTCCTTAATGATGGCAGAAACTTTTTTGGCACAGATACATACAGTCTACCAAAATAGGCATAAAATTGTCACTGCTTCCACTGGCAGCTGCAAGTTAACCTCGGTGGTTGTAGTACTTCACTACAATTCAAGTCCGATGGGCACTTTGAACTTTGCAGCAAGTGCTTGAGCACGGTCGCTAAATTTGGTACAAAACTAAGCCATCCTATAATACATACAATCAGGAATTCACCTAACAGAAACCTTTACCAGCAGAAGTTCTCCTTGTCATTCTTGAAATATGCCCCATCGATATCACAGTGAAATATACGGTCATAACAGACTGGTTTCAGTGACACAAAATACAAAAGATGACATGTTTCACGACAAATAACAAGGCTGGAGACTTGATGAATGGCAATGGGATTAGAACAGTAGAGGTACAGGATGCCATCTTCAGCCCACTTATTAACATGGAGGAGGGAGTGTGCAGTAGGGTGGTGTGGAACAGGAGGGGGGAGAGAATACAAATGATAATTATGGTATTGGGTTCAAGGCACTCAATGGCATCATGATCAGCATCCTTGCACAAACAAATTAAATGCTTAGTGAAATCAGTTTCTCCTTGTATGCAATCTTATTGGACAATGACCCACAGACACACATCAG
This sequence comes from Schistocerca gregaria, assembly GCF_023897955.1. Lineage (NCBI taxonomy): Eukaryota > Metazoa > Arthropoda > Insecta > Orthoptera > Acrididae > Schistocerca > Schistocerca gregaria. The sequence goes on from NC_064923.1 coordinate 442,204,016, forward strand.
ATACTTGAAAGACTGTTGGCAATAACTTAGAGACAGTGGTTGCTTTTCAATACAGTAAGATGGACAGTAAAAATATGTGTGTAGGAGTGTGTATGTCTGCTTGCAAGGTCATGCCTTTTCCTCACACTTACACGAAACTTCAATTAAGACACGATAAAGTAGTAGACGAAACAAAGATTAATTGAAGGAAGTGCTGAAAGTTGTTGCTGGCTACCACTCACAGACCAGAGAAATATCCAGCCACTGTGAAAGCGTAAAATGACATACTACAGCTTCAGACAGAGGTGTTAAAAATGCTTGAATAAAAGCTTGAGACTTAGTGTAACAATATATATTAAAAAGAGAAATGTACACAGTCAGAACTGTAAAATTGATTAAGATATCCATGGCTGGTTTGATTACTGGCTAACAATAGATGCACAAACCACTCTGAGATGCATTAAATTAACCTACCCAATAGTCTGGGTAGGAGCCTGACAACAAAAAAATCATAAAGCCTTTTCCCTACTCATCTCATCATTATTTACAACAATGAACAAATTCTTCTCCGGAAAAACTGCTGCTCTCTTGGCAGAAATAAAACATAATTGGCCCCAGGAGGCAGAGACAGCAGTCATGTGTTTAGTAGTCTCTTTGTTGTGCCTGTCTGCGACTCAACTTCTCCACTATATGGTGAGTAGCAAATCTATCCTTTTCATAATACTCTAATTGAGTAAGTGCCACAGGCACCTCCCACAGGAAGATGTACCTATGGGTCAGAGAACAGTGCTCCATTCTCAGTCATGTTAAAGCCACTTCTTTCAGTCACTCTGACAAGCTATGTTTACCATGCAAAACTGTAGGCTTCAGCTGCCTTAATGTGTTATTTTATTCCTCCAGCCATGCATCCTCCCACATACATGTAGCTTTCCTTCACACCAACACGGTACTAGCACACAAGGGGACAGAATATGGCAGAACATTGCTTTCATTGCATGCATTCTTTGCTGACATCTCAACTTGCTCATTTTCCAGTATTTCTGTATGGCCCAGTAACCAGCATAGACACACTTCCTCTCATTGTCATCGCACATTAAGTGTCTCGTTATACTTGTACAACCCTGTCTGGTGGTTACAGTGGCTGAATGCTGTCGACAGCACTTGGGCAAACAGAGCAGATAAAGTTAATTTGTCAGTTGGATCTTATCTGCTCCATTTCCATTTGTCCGGAAGTCTAATTCTAAGGACCCATCAAGAAAAACTATTACACAGCTGATGGTATGGCCCTGCTTAAACCCACCAGTATAAATGTCAAATTTCAGTTCAACTCCAAAAACTCTTAAAAGGTTTGTTTAAAAATAAAACAAGGTGTACAAGATTTCTGGTACCTTGGCAAATTTAAAAACGATCTTGTTTCACTAACAAACATGGGGATACAACCCTGTGTTAAAATATTTAGGTCCACCAAACAAAAACACTGCAATCTGCTCCTGTACTGCACTCCAAAATGATCGTCTTGATCTCCTCTGATTCACATGCATATCTTCACTCTTCTGATAATCAGACAAGAAGATTGAAGGCCCGAGTCTGGGGAACTGACTGGTCATTATATCCACGTCGCACCACGAGGAACTTCCACAGATTATAGGGGGCAGCCAGACTGGTATAGGACTTGACCTGAAGGCTTCTGTCATCAATCTAATGGCCTCATGGTAAATTGAGTCCAAGATCTTTAAAGAGGATGGTTGTACAGAACCACAGACAATACAGTATTAGTCCAGCTGTGGCCAAATAAAGAGGCTCTCATAAAATAACAACAGGGAGGATCAGTAGCCATGATCCCCCTCCCCACAGTATCTGCCACTAAGGCACTTGTAAGATGTTTACAACCTTTAGAACTCTTGATCTGAGTCTTTCACTCCAAACAAGGCCCATGAGTTTTACTGATCCCTTAAAGCCAAAAGTGTATCCCTCAGTTACAGCTCAGGTAATCATTGAGCAGTTGTTTCAAGACTGTAAGACCAACAAAACAGATGGAAGCATCAGAAGATTACATCAGAATGAAAATTGTTCATAAAAAAGATGGCTTTGAACAGGACAGTGCTCCTGACTGTGGCCATTGTGCTGTTAAGCCTATTACAACCAAAGTAACACTTAGAACATGTTACTCTTAAGTTTGTTGGTCTGAGAGTAAACAACCAAACCTGAATCTACAACAACTTTCTGGAAGGAAAGGCCACATTGTAATGGGAAGAATCACCGATGTCATACCATACCTTATCAACATAAAAATGTTTCTATTAAGTGCCGACCATGCATATAAAATGCCCTCTCATATTGCTACCTACAGGAGTATTTTATTTTCAAATGCAGAGTGATACCTATGGAAGACACACACTGAAGGCAACTGAAGAGATTACCCAGTTTCTATAACCCATAGTAACAGGCTATTGGTCACTCATTTCAACATTTTCTAAACAAATTGTAAGTGCCAGTTACTGTTGTAATTACTTGGGCTGGAGTGATCCTTCCCAGGCTTCAGAAATGGAATCATAATTGCTTACCCCCAAGAATCATGGCATTGCCCCTTGACCAGATGTAAGAAATGTATGCTTTCACTTAATATTCAAATGTCACAACACATCACAGAGCACTTTGTTGGTGCTGGTATTGTATTGCGAACTACAGATACCACATACTATAAATTCTTCATCCACGAAAAGTGGTTGTACTCTTCAGTGTTACTGTAACAGAAGTCCAACCATGTCCTCTCAGATAATTCCTGCCTCCATTGGAAAGTGCGATCTTGACTGGCACTAGATGTAATTTGTACAAATTATTTCGCCCCTGAGCTACAGCTTCTGATGTAATCAGGTGCCACTGTTCTGTATGGCTGTTGCAATAGATAACTTGCCTTTCCCACTGATCCTTCTCATCACTACAGTATCTTTGCTGATGGTGTGAAATGGTTTAACACAATACAAAAATTGTTGCTGTGACTGCTTTTCACTCTGCCTAATGGTGCACCGAGCTCGTATCTAAGCAGTGTCAAATGCTGCAAAGTTGTCAGCAGATGGACTAAGTTAGAACGTTCATAGAGCAGCTTCCCAATCCTGATGGTTAAGTGGCATTCTTGCCCCACAATGACACTGGCCACCTGTCATATTTAGCAAGAGACCTGTAGATAGAGAACTTCAGCAGCCCAGTGAATGATGTTAGTTGCCCGTTCTGTCACATACTGGATGTTGGAATACAGTCAGGTTGTTGTACAGTGTCCAGTTGGCTTTGTTTATCATCCATTTAAGTGGCTTGCTCACAGGTATTGATTTATGTAGCAAATGGATCCAAATGGGAAAATCGTCACTAGAGTGCTAATAGTCCACCACTTCCCAAAGGGTAGTATTGGTGTGAAAGATTAAAGTGACAGACAGAGTCTATGATTCATCTGCAATGCTGACTTGTCAAATCCACTGTATTGAAGAGGCAGATGTCATCTGACAAGAGAAATATGTTCACTCTTTGGGCATATGTATGTAGAGACCTACTAAATGTGATGTGCACTGAAATCTCTGAGGAATAGAACAGGATGGGGGAGTTCATGGATAAGGTCACTGCTGTCCACATTTTTATAAGGTGGGTCATGATTCCTGTTGATGATGTAGTGTTTATAACACAGGGTTATCTGAAAGTTTGAAATGCGACTGGTATGTACACGAACCAGTGCTTGCCCTGTGCAAAGGCCTTGCTTCTTCCATGTGTGTTCTTACGCCGTTCATACTCTTCTGCAGTGTGGGAGTGATCAGAAGGAGTTTTCTTTTATACTACCTCTTTTGGTAACACATGTTGGACAGGGAAAGGAGCAGTAACAACACTACCACTGACTTCATCAACATATAAAATACAGATCAATTTCATAGGTACCTACAACAGTTAATACTAACCTCAGACTATCTGATGGTTTAATGCCAGAAGATGATCAGAACTATCATGCATTTAGCACATGTTGCCTTGCTGTGGTGTGACTGTATCTAGTTAGACTGAGAGTGGCTGTCTTCTCCAGCTCATCATTCATTCTCTTCATCAAATTTCTATAACACTTTCCATTTCCCACTCCTTTAGCTGTTCAGTCGAAACAACTGATGTATAGCATAATACCAGTTATATGCATATATAAATACTGGAGCAGACAATTCAGTCTATGTGTATTATTATGCACAAATGATGTCAATGGTTGTTGAGTACTGAAAGAAGTTCAAGGTTACATTGAATTTCTGGAAGATATAGACACTATTAAAAATGCAAAAGTAAGTGTGTGTGTGGGGGGTTAACTGACACTTTTACCCTGGGGAGGGGGGCAGAGGCAATACAGTGTGCCAGGGATAGCCAAAATTGTAAGGATACAGAAGTGTTTTCATTGGGTGAGATGCAGCAGTTTCAACCAAAAGAATTCTGCTGTGAAGTAGTCTGATTTTACAGTTACAGAAATATTTTTTGACATTTTGCTGATGTGGAAGGGGGAGACTTTCTCAAAAGCCCATCTCCTCTCTTTATCGCAATAAAACAATCTGACATTGTTGTACCCTGTTACAATCATCAAGGTTCATTTTTCTAATTCAGTTCCAGAGGCACTATTGTGCTGAGACCTGTTAGTTGTGTAGAGATTTGTTTTTGTGGTTGTGGGGTTTCATGGTGTTCTCACAGACAGATAGGGATCTGTAACTTAACCAGGGAAAGTGCTGTGGATCCATAACTTAATTAGGGAGAGCGCTGCTTTCCTGGGTACGACTAATTCTAGTGAGGTGCAGCAGGTTCCTCAGAGGTTGCTCGTTACTAAATGTTTTGTATGAACAGCCGTCCATCCCATTGGTGTACAGCACATCTTGAGATTGAGGGTTTTCTCCCTGCACCCCCCCCCCTCTCCCCCACCCTCGTGACCTAGATTGTTTAACCAGAATTTCTTTTCCCTATGACAATGTTCCACTACTAAGCAGCACGATGGTTGTTGAAGCTTGCCCTGAACTCATGGTTGGAGAGCAGATGACTGGTAACATGGACACAGAGCTGACACCCCACAGCATCCCAGAAGAATTCCACAGGGTTCAGAACAGATGAATCTGCTGGTCAAAACATCAATATGCTCCTACCATGGCTCAGTTCTGGTCTTTTGATATGGGCAATTATCCTGCTGTAATTCATCACTCAAGTCGGGGATGAAATCCACAACATACTCTCCACATCACACTACAGTGTATGATGGAAAGTACCTTATACCACTACTAATCATGTCCTCTCCTATTCTATTTGCAAATAAAGTGAGGGAAACCGACTATCTAAAACCTCCACACAAGCCCTAATTTCTCTTATTTTATCCTCGCGGTCCTGAATGCAAAATGAATGTTGGCGGCAGTATAATCCTTCTACAGTCGGACTCTAATGCCAGTTCTCTAAATCAGTGGAATATTGCCTTGCAGAAAGAGCAACATCATCCTGAAGGATTCTCATTTGAGTTCAAGGAGCATCTCCATAATACCTGCTTGCTGATGGAAGGTATGAGTAACAAATCTAAGAGTACGCCTCTTAGTTTCTTTAATGTCTTCTTTTAATCTGACCAGGCAAGGATACCAAACGTTCACATAATACTCAAGAATGGGTTGCATTATCATTCTACACACTGTCTCCATTATGGATGATGTACACTTCCCCAAAATTCTCCCAATAAAACCAAGTTGAGCATTTGCATTATCTGCTATCAACCTGATATACTCATTACATTTTCTATCGCTCTGCAATGTTATGTGTAGGTATTTAACTGATTGACTGTGTCAACAGCACATTATAGGACTGTTTTTCCTACTCAACTCATTAACTTACATTTTTCTACGTGCAGAGCAAACTGCCATTCATCACAGAAACTAGAAATTTTGTGTAAGTCATCTTGTACACTTCTACAGTCACTCAATGACAACACCTTCCCATACACCACAGTATCATCAGCAAACAGCTGTAAATTGCTGTTCACCCTGTCCGTCAGGCCATTTACGATACAGAGAATAAAAGCAGTCTTATCACAATTCCCTGGGTCACTCCTGACGATATTCTTGTCTCTCATGAGCACCCTGTCAAGGACCATCTACTGGGTACTACTACCTAAAAAGAACACACAAATAGCAAAGGTTAACTGTTTAAATTAATATACGTACAGTATTGTTACAAGGAAAGCTGACTTTCACATATAATGCGGGTCGTTAAAAATCTTTTGTTGCTTTTTATGAGGGTGTGGTTAGGCAGTTTAAACTGCAAGCATGATGAAAAATTACACTGCTGCACACTGAACATTTCATGGGTTACAGGGCCAAATACATGCTCTGTCAGGCACTCTGACTTTTATATAGAAAAGTTAATTACGTGCAAAATTGCTGAACTCACCTCGCCATTTTTGTTGAAGGATAATTATACTTTTTTCCATCACTATTGCATAATTTGTAATCTATGAATAAACTAAAATAAATATGAAAAACTAATCTAAACACTTAGTCTTTTTTAGTGTGTGTCCCTCTTAATGTACACTGGACACAAATGTGCCAGTAGAATTTTAAACAATAACTTAAATGGCTGGTCTCCTGGGCCCAAAATTTTTGTACATGGCTGCTCCTCCTCAAAGCATTACATTTTGAATGAAATTCAAATGCTCCGTGATTTAAGAAATTCACTGCTCCTCCTCAAATCATTTCGTTTTGAATGAAATTCAAATGCTTCTTGATTTAAGAAATTCACTGCACATTTTCACATGTAACGTAATTCATCTTGTGTAAAAAGAAATTTACTTTGAAACTAATGCTTCTCAAACCAGCATTCACAATATTTTCCCACAACCTTTTAGAAATGTAAAAAACTGCAATGTCACGCTCGTCAAAAGAAGTTTGTTGTTACGAATTATTGCATAGTTTTTGTCCTAAAGCCTTTGAAACATTTTGCAGCTGGAAAGTTGGCAGACACTTGTTTGTACACAGTGCTGCATTATTTTCTTTGCAATTACAGTTTTATTTTGGTGTTAATCTCTCATTTATGTTTTATTGTTGCAATATTGCTCCACATCAGTGGGCTAAAGTAAAATTCTTTGTTAGAATATCAGCTCTGACCAGTCAAAATTACAAAAATTTAACTGAAAACTGAAACACTGAAGAAATTCCTGAGTTTTACCCAGATTTTTTCCAGAGGCAAAATTCCTATGTTTTTTCCATTTGTCTCGGGCAGTATAGACCTCAGGTTTGCTTTATAATACCTTTCTTTATGTGACAAGATGACTGACTTGCTCGTAATAAAATGTCATTTATGACACAAATGAAAGCTGCAGAATGCTACACATCCAAAATTTTTAAGTTATAATTAATAATAAAGAGGCCAATAATGAAGGTGAAAGAGCACATATAGTGAGTGGTCTAATATGAAATGGAAGTGGTGGTGGATGAGTGCATGAATAAAAGGACTAGTAACCCAGTTACTGACTTTGACAACTATGCATCACAACAAAGTTGATGGTAGAAGCAGAAGTATAGCTAACAATACATGTGCACAGTATGCTCATTGAAATGTTATGTTAAACACGCAAAAACAATGATGACAGTACAATAACTATAATTTAGTTTGGTAAGTTAATTAATATGTGTAATTTTTACAAAGTTGTGTGAATCAAGGTTTCATTACGTCACACAGTAAATAGCTGGAGGATAATTTACAATACAAAAATTTATATAACATCCAACAGTAGTAACATATGCAAGCAGAGTTATGACAGCTAAAGATAAGCTCATACGCACAAGCACAGGCACGTGCACACACACACACACACACACACACACACACACACACACACACACACACACACACACACACACACACACACACAAATAGATGGTTTTTGATACTAGAACAACACAAGTAGCACAATTTAATGATAATAAATATTTACTGAAATGAAAGAAGCAGCTTAGACTGTAGATGCAGTTGAAATGAAGGTCATGGTTCCGTGTGACACAGAAATATGTGAGACATATGGAGGTAGCAGACTGTTAATGGTCATCTATACAAATCCACATTAAATATTATTAATTTATTGCATCTTCTAAGTGTTCTGCCAATGAAACGCGACCTTTGGCTCGCCTTCCCCACAATATTATCTATGTGGTCTTTCCAACTGAAGTTATTCGTGATTTTAACACCCTGGTACTTAGTTGAATTGACAGCTTTGAGAATTGTACTATTTATCGAGTAATCGAATTCCAACGGATTTCTTTTGGAACCCATGGGGATCATCTCACACTTTTCGTTATTTAGCGTCAACTGCCACCTGTCACACCATACAGCAATCTTTTCTAAATCGCTTTGCAACTGATACTGGTCTTCGGATGACCTTACTAGACGGTAAATTACAGTATCATCGACGAACAACCTAAGAGAACTACTCAGATTGTCACCCAGGTCATTTATATAGATCAGGAACAGCAGAGGTCCCAGGACGCTTCCCTGGGGAACACCTGATATCACTTTAGTTTTACTCGACGATTTGCCTTCTGTTACTACGAACTGCGACCTACCTGACAGGAAATCACGAATCCAGTCGCACTTTCAAACACTTAACTCCTTTCTGACGTTCAGTCAAGTCTCCATGGCGACATATCTTGCCAAGCGGATTCCGTAGAAATGACTAGCAAAGACTGACCCCTTCACCTCCAAGATACGAGTCAGCACGGACTAATTGATACCAACTCTGCATCATCTACTACCGTCTAGTGAGACCAGAGTGGTCTTTTAAGAGAGGTGACTAATAAATCGCCGGTGAGCTTAGGAAGTGGTTCCCGCATATATTGTGGCGTCGGCACGACAAAGGCCGTCAGCGCTGGGAGCAGAGGAGGGCGGAGGATGAGAACAGTGGGAAGGCAAATGAGGAGAGAGGCGGACGCACGGGCGACCCCTACCCGCAGCACGCGAGCCTCGCATGCCGATGGGCGGCGTCGACGTTCCCGTGGGAGGCGGTCGCCTTGGGCCGGCTGCTGCTACCGATTGTTATTAGCTTAGACCGGCTCTAGGGGGGCAGCGCGGTGGCCCGCCGGCCAAGTGGTCGACGCCCCATCGCGTGTCGCATGTGGCCCTCCGTCTCTCTACTTGACACCTATGATGTGTTACAAGGTTATGTGCTACGTGTAGTATGGTGAGCAGCACCATGCATCAGTGTGGCTTGAATGAAACCTGCCATGTCTGTGTGGTCGATTTGAGAGAGCAAAAATTGCTGTCTGTCACCTCCAACTGTTCAGCTCCCAATGACATGATTCTTCTGTCAGATAAGGAGACAACGGCAGGTAAGGAGACAACGGCAGATAAGGAGACAATGGCATGCAAGGGGTGGCACACTGACTTACAATACCATCCCAACATGCTTCTTTGGCTGTTTTGTTGTCTACGTCAATTCCCTGTATCTTGGTATCCCCAGGTGTGCTGCAAGAGATCACCTCCTTATCTCAGTGTTAGAGCTGCTTTTCAGGGTCATGTGTGAGTTGAATCAACTGGTCTAATAGGTACGTTTGGTGGACCGCTTGCAACACATCAAGCAAATGAGAAAACAGTAAAAAACTTGTACTGTAATGCCTCTGAATCCAGCCCAGGACTGCCATAATGCCACATAGTTCTGCACCATGATTTGAAAACTGTTCCGGAAGACGCACTTAGTACATCCTATCAGGAAAAACACGTGAACAACTGAGGGTATTCCCTTGCTGGAATCAATCCGTACAAACAATAATAACACTGTGGCACGTACTTAAAACTGAAGAAAATAATGTTGTAAAAATATAAGTTGGAGTACAAGTTTTCTTGTACTTCATCAGGCTTAAAATCACTTTGGGTCTCTGAACAAGCCAAGGCAGAAATTTGTTCCATTCCTGGTTGTGTAATCAGACATATGGCATAGCCATGACAGTTGGTAGCATATACGCCAGAATGCTTGGTTGCATCAGAGCAATTCCTCAACAGCCACTTGAAATTGAGGTGTATTGCCACACTAAACGCTAATGATTGAGAGAACACTGAGATTTTCAGGGCCTGATGAGCCAGGAGGAAAAGCCACTGAATCCTGAGAGGTGGTTCACCAAACTCGGCACACAAACTCTGAATATGGCTAGTCTGAAGGGTTGCAGTCGATATTCGAATGTCCTCATGGCAAACAGCATCTCACACCTTGAGGTCGGAAATACGGGCTGATCCACAAACAACAATGCCATAATCTAACTGTGATCTGACATGCTCTATAAAACTGAAGGTGGGAGAACTGTTAGGTATCCACGAATTTCGACTGAGGCACTTTGAAATATTCAATGATATGACACCCTTTGTTCAAGGGTGTTTCAGGTGTGAAAGGCAGGTTAATTTCAAGCCACAACAGTTGGTCCAAAAATCACCCATTGTCACTAAAACTGAAAATATTGTCACCCATGATGAGCTCCAGTGAGTGAAAAGTGTGACGAACACAGGTAAAGTTGGCACATGTATTCTCCTCATGTGAGAAACTTAAATCAGTTATATGGGCACAAGTTTCCAGCCTCCTTATGGTCAGACAAAGTTACTTTGTCATCATAAGAAGGGAGGAAGAGCAGTTCACATAGTCAAAAAGACTTTTAACTGGGCTACTGACTCCACAGGAGACACCACTGATATTGTTGTTGTTGTTTTCAGTCCTGAGACTGGTTTGATGCAGCTCTCCATGCTACCCTATCCTGTGCAAGCTTCATCTCCCAGTACTTATTGCAACCTACATCCTACTGAATCTGCTTAGTGTAATCATCTCTTGGTCTCCCTCTACGATTTTTACCCTCCACGCTGCCCTCCAATGCTAAATTGGTGATCCCTTGATGCCTCAGAACATGTACTACCAACTGGTCCCTTCTTCTTGTCAAGTTGTGCCACAAACTCCTCTTCTCCCAAATTCTATTCAATACCTCCTCATTAGTTATGTGATCTACCCATCTAATCTTCAGCATTCTTCTGTAACACCAAATTTCGAAAGCTTCTATTCTCTTCTCGTCCAAACTATTTTTCGTCCATGTTTCACTTCCATACATGGCTACACTCCATACAAACACTTTCAGAAACAGCTTCCTGACACTTAAATCTATACTCGATGTTAACAAATTTCTCTTCTTCAGAAACGCTTTCCTTGCCATTGCCAGTCTACATTTTATATCCTCTCTACTTCGACCATCATCAGTTATTTTGCTCCCCAAATAGCAAAACTACTTTACTACTTTAAGTGTCTCATTTCCTAATCTAATTCCCTCACCATCACCCGACTTAATTTGACTACATTCCATTATCCTCGTTTTGCTTTTGTTGATGTTCATCTTATATCCTCCTTTCAAGACCCTGTCCATTCCGTTCAACTGCTCTTCCAAGTCCTTTGCTGTCTCTGACAGAATTACAATGTCATCGGCGAACCTCAAAGTTTTTATTTCTTCTCCATGGATTTAATACCTACCCCGAATTTGTCTTTTGTTTCCTTTACTGCTTGCTCAATATACAGATTGAATAACATCGGGGATAGGCTACAACCCTGTCTCACTCCCTGCCCAACCGCTGCTTCCCTTTCATGCCCCTCGACTCTTATAACTGCCATCTGGTTTCTGTACAAATTGTAAATAGCCTTTTGCTCCCTGTATTTTACCTTGCCACCTTCAGAATTTGAAAGAGAGTATTCCAGTCAACATTGTCAAAAACTTTTTCTAAGTCTACATATGCTAGAAATGTAGGTTTGCCTTTCCTTAATCTTTTTCTAACATAAGTCGTAAGGTCAGTATTGCCTCGCGAGTTCCAACATTTCTGCGGAATCCAAACTGATATTCGCTGAGGTCAGCTTCTACCAGTTTTTCCATTTGTCTGTATAGAATACGCGTTAGTATTTTGCAGCTGACTTATTAAACTGATAGTTCGGTAATTTTCACATTTCAACACCTTCTTTCTTTGGGATTGAAATTATTATATTCTTCTTGAAGTGTGAGGGTATTTTGCCTGTCTCATACATCTTGCTCACCAGATGGTAGAGTTTTGTCAGGTCTGGCTCTCCCAAGGCCGTCAGTAGTTCCAATGGAATGTTGTCTACTCTCGGGGCCTTGTTTCGATTCAGGTCTTTCAGTGCCCTGTCAAACTCTTCACGCAGTATTGTACCTCCCATTTCATCTTCATCTACATCCTCTTCCATTTCCATAATATTGTCCTCAAGTACATCGCCCTTGTATAGACCCTCTATATACTACTTCCACCTTTGTGCTTTCCCTTCTTTGCTTAGAACTGGGTTTCCATCTGAACTCTTGGTGTTCATACAAGTGGTTCTCTTTTCTCCAAATATCTCTTTAATTTTCCTGTAGGCAGTATCTATCTTACCCCTAGTGAGATAAGCCTCTACATCCTAACATTTGTCCTCTAGCCATCCCTGCTTAGCCATTTTGCACTTCCTGTCGATCTCATTTTTGAGACTTTTGTATTCCTTTCTACCTGCTTTATTTACTGCATTTTTACATTTTCTCCTTTCATCAATTAAATTCAATATTTCTTCTGTTACCCAAGGATTTCTACTAGCCCTCGTCTTTTTACCTACTGGATCCTCTGGTGCCTTCACTACTTCATCCCTCAGAGCTACCCATTCTTCTTCTACTGTATTTCTTTCCCCCATTCCTATCAATTGTTCCCTTATGCTCTCCCTGAAACTCTGTACAACCATTGGTTTAGTCAGTTTATCCAGGTCCCATCTCCTTAAATTCCCACCAATAGATTGTGGTCAGAGTCCACATCTGCCCCTGGAAATGTCTTACAATTTAAAACCTGGTTCCTAAATCTCTGTCTTACCATTGATAGTGGTTGCAAACAGTGACACAGAGTACATTACTTTGGAGGAACCCATTCTCCTGAGCAAAGTGGTCAGACAAGGACGGATTGAATAAGAATTGGCAGATATCCACGTAGTCCCCGTATGTGAAGTTGGTGAATGATGTGAGTGGTGAAGTATGCTTTCTCAAGATAAAAACACACTGATTAAATGGATGTCATGTATAAAACATTCTTGTATCACTGTCTCCAGGAGAATTAAGGTATCAAGTGTGAACCAGTAGCACCTGAAAGAGCACTGGGAGTAGCACAGGTGATCCCGGGATTGGAGGACCCAGACAAGGCACCGGTTGACCACATGCTAAGATGTCTTACACATACTGGTGGTAGGAGCTCCACTCTAGTAACTATTAGGGTTGACACAATCTTTGCCTGGTTTCCGTTAGAAAATTAATACTGCTTCCTTGGAAAGTAAGCATTTCCGGACACATGTCCACATAACATATTTTCTTTCTTTGTGTGTGAGGAATGTTTCCTGAAAGTTTGGCTGTACCTTTTTGTAGCATCCTGTACACAACCTTCTCGATAACTTTAGCAATCACCGATAGCATAGAAATAGGTCTATAATTGTCAACATTATCCCTGTCTCCCTTTTTATAAAGTGGCTTCACTACCGAGTACTTTAATCGGTCCGGAAACCGACCACTCCTAAAGGAAAAGTTACAGATATGGCAAAGTACAGGGCTAACATACATAGAAAAATACTTCAGTATTCTGCTAGATATCCTGTCATATTCATAAGAGTTCTTGGTCTTTAATTATTAACTCAATCTCCCTCTTGTCAGTAACACGGAAAAGCATTTCAGGTAACAGTCTCGGAACACTTTTTTCTAAGAGCGCTATGTCATTCCCTGTTGCGACTAAGTTTCTATTTAGTTCACCTGCTATATTCAGAAAGTGATTATTAAATACTGTACATATATGTGACTTATCAGTAACATGGACATTCCCACTACGCACTGACCCCATATCCTCGACTTGTCTCTGCAGACCAGCCACTTCCTTTACGACTGACCATATGGTTTTAATTTTATCCTGAGACTTAGCTATTAGCTATTCTATCTGCATACCACATACTTTTTGCCTTCCTAATAACATTTTTAAGCACCTTACAATACTGTTTGTAATGGGCTGCTGCATTTAGATTTTGCCTGTTTCTAAAGTTTTGATATAATTGCCACTTTGTTCTACAAGATATTCTTATCCCTCTAGTCAGCCACCCAGACTGCCTGTTGTGCTAGTACCCTGTTTTGAACGTTCTAACGGAAAGCAACTTTCAAAGAGCACGAGAAAAGTCTTGAGAAAAGCATTATATTTATCATCTACTGTATCAGCGCTATAAACATCTTGCCACTGTTGTTCCTTGATAAGGTTTACAAAGGTCTCTACAGTAACTGGATCAGCTTTCCTACACAGTTGATAACTATATTTAACATGTGTTGCAGCACAAAAATATTTTAGAGTTAAAATTTGTACATCATGATCTGAAAGGCCATTCACCTTTTTGCTAACAGAATGCCCTTCTAGTAATGAGGAATGAACAAAAATGTTGTCCATGGTTGTTCTACTGTTCCCTTGCACTCTCGTTGGAAAGAATACGGTTTGCATAAGATTATAAGAATTAAGGAGGTCTACCAGCATCCTTTTCCTTGAACAATCACTTATACAATTAATATTGAAGTCACCACATATAACTAACTTTTTGTATTTCCTATAAAGTGAACCAAGAACCTCCTCTAGCTTTAGCAAAAATGTAGTGAAGTCGGAGTCTGAGGATCTATAAATAACAAGAATTAGACTTTAGCTCCATTAAATTTAACCACACCTGCACAACATTCAAACACCTTTTCAGTGCAGTACTTTGAAACATCAATTGACTCAAATGGGATGCCGTTTTCACATACATGGCTACTCCCCCACACTGCAAAGAGCTCCTAGAAAAGCTGCCAGCCAACCTGTATCCTGGTAAAGGAAGCCTCTAAATTATCTCCTCATTTAAGAAGTGTTCAGATATACCAATAATTTCAGAGTCAACATCTATAAGCAGTTCACTAACTTTATCTCTAATACCTTGTATATTTTGATGAAATATACTAATTCCCTCATTATTCGGATACCTAAGCTTTGTCAAAAGTGGTTCCTTAAGCAGGAATACCTATCAGCTGACTTCAATCTAAAAAAGGAAGATACCTCTATTATGTGCTTCATGGATTTAGAAAAGGCATTTGACAATGTGGATTGGGACAAACTGGCGACTATAATGAGGGAAAGAGAGTGGACTGGAAAACCACAAGACTTGTAAACTCATTATATCTGAATCAAAAAGCCTCAGTTAAAGTGAGAGGAAAAAGTACAAACTGGATTGGACTTGGGAAAGGAGTAAGACAAGGATGCTGTCTATCACCTACCCTTTCAAACTTCTACTTGGAAAATATGATTGACCAATGCTTATTAGATGACAAAGGAGTAGAAATTGGAGGAAGAAGATTAGGGTGTTTGAGGTTTGCTGATGACATGGTCCTTCTAACCACAGGGGAAAAAAGAATTACAGGATTTAGTGATCACCATTGAAGCTAACGGAAAAAATTAAGGAATGAAAATCAACACAAAGAAAACAAAAGTATTGGCATTAGGAGGAAATAAAGAAATAAAAGTTATGCTGAATGGAAAATATCAGAACAGGTGCAAAATTTTAAGTATCTTGGAAGCAGGATAGACACCGACTGGAAGTGCAGCACAGACATTAAAACAAGAATAGCAATGGCAAAAGAGGCATTTTATAAGAAAAGGAGAATTTTCTGAAGCAGTCTGGACAGAGAACTGAGGAAAAGACTCATGAAATGTTTGTGTGGGGTGTTCTTCTGTACGGCACTGTAACATGGACTTTGAGGAAGAAAGACAGAGAAAGGCTGGAGGCTTTTGAGATGTGGACATGGTGGAGGATGGAAAGAGTAATTTGGATGGACAGAGTAAAAAATGAAGAAGTACTGAGATGAGTGGAAGAGAAAAGACAGTTACTAGATGTAATAAAAAGAAGAAAAAGAAATTGGATTGGGCAGATATAAGATAGAATGACAGACTGATAAAAACAGTTTTAGAAGGTTGTGTAGGAGGGAAAAAAGAAGCAAGGAAGGAAGAGATTTCAGATACTGGATGACTTGATGGACGGTACAACATACAGCAGCCTTGAGAATGAAGCAATGGATTGCAGAAAATGAAGAGGCAAAGGACCTGCTAATATAGCAAAAAACTGATGATGATGATGATCCTATGTCCAAGTACAGGTCACATGGAAATGATTTTGTATCCTAGTGAAACTTTAATTTTTCTGCAGAAGTAACAGTTTTAAGTGAAGCTTTAAATTACATGCTGAACCTCACAGTAAGAAATATTTAAATTTTAAAAGACTGCAAAAGCTTGCTCCAAGATATCCAGACACCAACCCTTCTTCAGAAAATTAATCCAGTGATAATGGAATTAATGAAAGCTACCATGGAAAATGAAAATCTTGAAAAGAATGTGAAATTTATGTGGATTGAAGGACACACTAACATTTAATTCCATAAAATGATCAATGACTTAGCAAAAACCATCACCCAAAATCGTAATTTTAAAAACACCTTATTACTGCCATCAGACACGAAGACACATTACATATAAGAACAAGACGACGAATATCGATCATCAATACATATTAAAACGTAATATTACAGAAAAATACAGCCAAACATTTACTCAAAGCCCTTATTCTGAACTATTAAGGTGAACAAAAAGTTTACGAGTTCCACAATTCACATGAGATTTAATTGTTGATAATTTCCCTGCCACCTTTGCTGAGTACATGTCTGAGATAATCCTTACGGTGAATTTGATGGAATAACAGTACGAGATATCAATCACATTTTTTTTTTCTTCAAATATAAGTTGTATGCCAACCAGCAAACTGATTTCATACAACAGTTACTCAGGCCTCACTAGCGATTGGCATCTAATGTAGCAATGCTCCTTCAACAGAATATATTAATTTTAAAACTAATTATCATATTTTTAGATAAATGTATTCTTACTCAGTAACATTCCAAAACACTGAGAGATGACTGTATGGCGTATAGCCCAAAAGTCACAATTTAAAAAAAAAAATCAAAACAGGAAAGTAGGTTCTTCATCTCTGTGGAACTACCACATCCTGCATCCGTTTAAGCCTGCTTACTGTATTCATCTCTTGGACTTCCTCTTCCATTTTTAACACAACACTTCCCTCCATTTCCAAATCAACAACTCCTTGGTGCCTCAGGATGTATCCTATCAATGGAGCACTTCTATTAGCCTACTTGTACCATAAATCCAATCTCCCCAATTCAATATCTCCTCATCAGTTATTCAGTTACATGTTCAACACATTTCTCTCTTTCAGAAATAAACGCTTTTCTTACTACTGCCAGTTGGTGTTTTGTATCATCTCTACTTCAGCCATCATCTGTTATTTTACACCCCAACAGCAAAACTAATCTATTACTTTTAGTGTCACATTTCTTAACCAAATTCTCTCAGCATCACCTGATTTGCTTGACTACATTCAATTAAAAATTTTTACTTTTATTGAAGTTCATCTTACAATCTCCTTTCAAGACACTAACCATTCTATTCAATTGATTTTCCAAGAATTCTTTCATAGACTTACAATGTCATTAGCAAACCTCAAAGTTTTTATTTCTTTTCCCTGAACTTTAATTCTTGCTCCAAATTTTTCAGTAGTCTCCTTTACTGTTTGCTAAGTGTATAGTTAGAGTAACTCTGGGGCTAAACTACAACCATGTCAAACTCCCTTCTTAACTACTGCTTCCCTTTCATGTTCTTTTGAATCTTATAGCTGCAGTCTGCTTTCTATATAACTTGCAAGTAACTGTTCACTCCCTGTATTTTATCCCTGCAACTTTCAAACCACAAAAAGTTTACACCATGCCAACACCATAAAAATCTTTCTTAAATCTATGAATACTACATATGTAGGTTCACTTTTCTTCAGTCTATATTTACAGATAAAGTCATAGGTTTACTATTGTCTCCTGTGTTCCAAAATTTCTCTGAAACCCAAACTGATCTTTCCCATGGTCAGCTCTGGCCAGTTTTTCCATTCTTCTGTAAATGATGTGTGTCAATATTTTGCAACCATGACTTATTAAACTGATAATTCAGTAATATTCACATGAGTCAGCAACTGCCTTCTTTAGAATTGGAATTATTACATTCTTCATGAAGTCTGAAGGTATATTGCCAGTCTCATGTATCTTGCACAACAGGTGGAATAATTCTGTCACGCCTGCCATCCCAAGGATCTCACTAATTATGAAGGATCATCATCTACTCCAAGGCTCTATTTTCCACTTACATCTCTCAGTGCACTGCCAAATTCTTCCCATTCTACCATATTTCCTATCTTATCTTCATCTACTTTCTTTTCTGTTTCTATAATATTGTCCTCAAGTTTGTTTCCCTCATACAGCTCCTCTACATAATTCTTAAACTTTGCAGCTTTCCCTTCTTTGCTTACAACTGGCTTGCCAACTGTACTATTGATATTCATACTGCTACTTCTCTTTCCCCAAAGATATCTTCAGTTTTCCTATAGATGGCATCTATTTTCGTTCTAGTCATGCATGTTTCTACAGCTTTCCATTCGTCCTACAGCCATTACTGGTGTGCTATTTTGCACTTCCTGACAGTCTCATTTTTTAGACATCAGTTATACACTATGGAAAAATAAATAAGTTTTCACAAACCTGTCCAGCATCAGTAACATATATGATCCAGTCAGCTTTCTCTTCCTCAATACGTTGTTTAATACAAGCAATATCTGATGTGTCATAAGTAAATCCTCCATCTGATTTCACAACTGTTAGTGGAATAGCATCTTTCTCTAGGCCCCACATAATTTTTCTCCCTTCATCTTCCTCCAGAAAACCTGTACAAAAGATGCATAAACAAATTCTGTTGCACTATGTTTGGACTGCATTTTAAGACTAACCATTCACGAACGTATAGAAATAGCTCAATAAGAATAAACAATTAATTAAAATATTGTCATCATAAAACACACACACACACACACACACACACACACACACACACACACACACACGTACCATCTGTTCCTCTTAATGTGTAACTACACAATTTGCACATAAAGTGGAGATAGGGTCAATGTTCTTACAAAACACAATATTCCATATTTATATACAATTAGTGTACGTTCACTGCAGAGTTTGGATAACTTTTTTGCACAATGAATAAAGAATTTATCTGAACCATTTTTGATTTACACAAATAAAAAACATTTATTAATCATTTGTGAATAGAAAGGGTCTATAAACAGGAAACAATTTTCACATAAAAAACATTAATTCCTGCAATTCATTATTTAAAAAATAAATGTACACTTTGTTGCTTTTAGTTTTCAGAAAAATCCATTTTTATAACAACTCGTCAGGAAGTTCCTTCAATTACGAATGGTTTGTCACTGTCATTTATGAAGAAACATACAAAAGAGGATAGCAATGTGTTATACTACCCAAAAACTGCCCTTGTTTAAAGGTAATAATCGAAGATCTTCAAATCATGTTATCCTTCAACAAAAAAATTGAGAAATCCTTAATTGTGCTCTAGTTCCTGGCAAATAAATTAATTTTGGTTTATGTCAGTTTCATCTTAACAAATCTGTTCCAAAGCTGAAAAATGAGTTTTCTTTTTCTATTAACTTCACAGATTGATTCACTTTCAAAACAGATAAGTGCTTTAAGAACTCGGGGAGTTGCTATTGTAAAGACAAGAGAACAGATATAGTAACAGATACCTGTTAAGCAGCATCTAACAGAACACTATACAGTTCTATCAACATCTTAATAAAAATATAGCTTAGCATTAATTTCAAAATTCACCTTGATTATTATATCATAAATAACGAAAGACGAAGAAAAACTACGCATGTTTAAAAGAAAAGTACTCTAAAGTTTTTGGTTGCATAATGTAATCTTAGACTTGCTTCTTTTGCAAACCACACCCAAACTGCCTTGATAGGGTCATCCTCATTTCTCATATTGGTTGGTCACAGTCATTAAAGATCAGCACTTTGCCTACAGGGGATGACACAGCTCATTGTTTTAAGAGTTGTTCCATAGCAGTTGCTACTGCAATTTGAGACCAGCCTGGGGTATCAGTCTGTTTTTAGTGCCTCAGTAAAGTAAATATTATGTGGTCTTTGCTTAAGAGTGTGTGGCATTCAGCCTTTAAAGGAAGTATGTTTCTATAACCTACTAGTGCAAAACCTGCTGTCCACTGACATACATACATTCAATAGAGCACCTCTTTTTGTCTCACTGGCTACAACCAAGTCCATCTTCTCCATTCGGCAAGCCATCGAGTTTCCACCATAACCTCCCAAGGGGCTCTTCCCTGGAGCTAGCAGCTGAACCAAGGATTTTATTTATTTTATTTAGAAATGTGTAAGGCCTCTTTGTTCTGACTTGTGAGAAGCATGAACAGTACCCTGTCGGCAAGCGGTACACATTGCCTCTTGTGATTTATGATGCACTTAAAACCTGTCATTGATGTGTACCAATATGTACGCAGCTCACCAGTCAAAGTGCCCTTTCTCTTTTTTTGGGTTTCCAATAACGGTGTTCCTGTGCCCAAGCTAAATCTCTGTGCACTATACAGACTGGTTGTCTGAAAAATTTATTGGCAATAAAGTTCTATGTGGTGCCAAACTATGGTGCAAAACCAGCCATGTAGGTACCACTATGGCAAATTAGTGGCACAAAACAACAACACAAAATGGATATAACAAACTGAGAAAAACACATACCCGGTGGAGGGGCCATAGGTATGTCAACAGCAATTCATAAGTCAAAGATTATTTTAAAGGGTTTCAGCAGTAATACTATTGCTTGACTACAGCTTC
This sequence comes from Schistocerca gregaria, assembly GCF_023897955.1. Classification (NCBI taxonomy): domain Eukaryota; kingdom Metazoa; phylum Arthropoda; class Insecta; order Orthoptera; family Acrididae; genus Schistocerca; species Schistocerca gregaria. The sequence continues at coordinate 442,224,879 of NC_064923.1, forward strand.
ACCAAAGTGGTCCTACACCTAGCAGCCCATCTGATTAACATTAGTCCACAACACTTTACTCAATGGAGACAAATGTGTGACTGTAAAAACATATATTACATAAAGGAGTCAATATTCTCAACTATATCAAATTTATTGTTATAAATTTTTATGAGTGTGGCACAACATTAAGACATAGAAAAACTTACATTCCATAAGATGAGGTCACTTTGATATTTTGAAGAAAACTGTGGCATTGATATCTAAATAAATCACACAATTTAGTGTCTTGGTTATATTTTATTTGCACAAATAATCAGTTTTGGCTTTACAGTCATCAGATTTTAGAAGGCAGCAATGTGCAGCTGTTAACTGAACTGACTAATACTGCCAGGCCTTTTGTGAGCTGCAATTTTATTATTTTCAAAGCAGTTTGCACACACAAATTTGGTAAGTCATGCTGAATTAGCCAACACAATAGGCCATGGGAGGAATGCAGTGATTTCCTTTACCCGAAACTTTTATCTAAGTAGCTGTTTGTGTGTGGGAGAGTTAATGATGAACCCTGGGAATAAAAAATACTTTGGTGGCATTCCTTCAAATTTTAGAGAAACAGTCAAACACTTTGTTGCAGTAGTTGTAAAATTATAATATTTCTTTTGCTTCATTCAGAGACGAAATTACAATCCATTTCCCAAACACTCCTCCTCATGTTTGCTTTGTAGAAGTGTTATCAAACTGTCATCATGTAACCATATAACAGTGTTTTCCTTGATGATGCCGATGAAGAAAGATATGTGCATAACATTCCCTCCACTGCTTGTTATTTTGTGGCAGTTCACAAGGTTATATAGTATTCCAATGTCTCTTTTATGGGGGAGGGAACAGAGCAGTTAAAAAGGATGTAACATAAAATAAGTACATCTCATACATAACAAAAACTGTAATCTATTGTCTTTTCCAGTTATAGAACAACAAATAGAGTTTTAAGCTGCCTTCAACCCAATGTTGGTTTGAACATTCCTAGATACGGGTCCTACTCGAGGTGGTATAGCCTTTCCTACCTCAGAATTCTGAAACAACTCATCCAGACAGTTGTAGGGACACCTACAGTACAGTTTAAGGTGGAATATGAACCATAGTGCAACTTGGCATTTTTCTTACATATAAATCATTGGCAGAGCCACTGAGCCAAACACTATTTTGAAATTTGACATAACAATACACATAGTAACAAAACATATTTTTAAGAATATGTAAATACTTTCAACATATAATAAATGTAGTTACTGATTGTAAACAACTAGTTGCAATGTGTAATCTCATTTCTGTAGAATTTGGGTTAATTAACAATATACACTCCTGGAAATTGAAATAAGAGCACTGTGAATTCATTGTCCCAGGAAGGGGAAACTTTATTGACACATTCCTGGTGTCAGATACATCACATGATCGCACTGACAGAACCACAGGCACATAGATACAGGCAACAGAGCATGCACAATGTCGGCACTAGTACAGTGTATATCCACCTTTCGCAGCAATGCAGGCTGCTATTCTCCCATGGAGACGATCGTAGAGATGCTGGATGTAGTCCTGTGGAACGGCTTGCCATGCCATTTCCACCTGGCGCCTCAGTTGGACCAGCGTTCGTGCTGGACGTGCAGACCGCGTGAGACGACGCTTCATCCAGTCCCAAACATGCTCAATGGGGGACAGATCCGGAGATCTTGCTGGCCAGGGTAGTTGACTTACACCTTCCAGAGCACATTAGGTGGCATGGGATACATGCGGACGTGCATTGTCCTGCTGGAACAGCAAGTTCCCTTGGCAACAACATCGATGTACTGTGGAGACCTCACGCCCCACGTGTTGAGCAATTCGGCGGTACGTCCACCCGGCCTCCCGCATACCCACTATACGCCCTCGCTCAAAGTCCGTCAACTGCACATACGGTTCACGTCCACGCTGTCGCGGCATGCTACCAGTGTTAAAGACTGTGATGGAGCTCCGTATGCCACGGCAAACTGGCTGACACTGACAGCGGCGGTGCACAAATGCTGCGCAGCTAGCGCCATTCGACGGCCAACACCACGGTTCCTGGTGTGTCCGCTGTGCCGTGCGTGTGATCATTGCTTGTACAGCCCTCTCGCAGTGTCCGGAGCAAGTATGGTGGGTCTGACACAACGGTGTCAATGTGTTCTTTTTTCCATTTCCAGGAGTGTATGCTGTTAGATTCTGGTATTGGGTGCGCGAAAGTTGAAGGTCCGCCGCAGCAAGTGGATCACAATGGACAATTGAGGGCGGTATCTCTGCACTCGCCTAGTGAGTGCGGCACAGTTTTATCACATGAATACATCGGTCAATGGTGTCCCCCACAGCAGGTATAAATACCACTGCCTCTCGACTGCTCAGTCAGCTGTGTACTTCGTCTGATAGCATTCGTTACAGTCTCCACGATACTACTGTCTACCCATCGACGACCTCGCTTTGGTATTGGTTTTCCTCTTTGGTCTCAATTTGGATTGTGGCTCGTACTTGACCTGCTGACAAAGTTGTGACAAAGGTTTGTTGCACGCTGTTGTTGCATAAGCTGCTATTGATTTGCTCTTGTGGTGTCGGGTCCATCGTTTGCTCAGCCCGACTGATCAACTCCGGTCTGGGTTCATGCGATCTTCTGGCCTTGCATCATAACCATTTCTCTCCTGTTTTCTGACATGTGCACCGGTATCCGGCTACTTGCAGATGTAGCACAAACAATGTACGGTTCAGATTTTTTGGCAGATTCTTCACAAAGACCATCTGTTAAGTCATGAAATGTTTTTATAAAATTACATCATGGTGTATCTTTAATTCAAAGAGTATATAAGGCAATAAATGACACCATTATTATAAATAGTTGAGAAGATTATTTCAGGGAATGATTAATATTCACATACAACTGGACTTAGCTTAGTTGATTAATACTGAGAAAAACTAAATTCAGTACAATCTAAAAGTTTAAAAAGAATTGGCCAGGTGCAAGCAGGACTCAATCTGAAGGTTCCATACAAACTTAATTATTTATGTAGACAGTTCATCCTTCTCAGGAACTGAGAATCTCAAGGATTTTTGAACTGAGAGACTCGAGGATTTTTTAACTGAGAATCTCGAGGATTTTTGAACTGAGAATCTCGAGGATTTCTGCCTGTTATCGACATTGATATTGGCTAGATCTTGATCTCAGGAATTCACAACTTCTGAGAACATTTTCATTTTAAGCCTTAAGTCAAATAACAAATGACACACACACACGACTGCAGTCTCTGGCTGCTGTAGTGGCGTCAGCTTATTTGTGACAGACTTTTTGTTGTGCATATCTGGGACTCAGCATCTCCACTATATGGTTAGTTGCAACTTTCCTTTTCATAAAATTGTTACATTCCATCCTGGATTTTCCATTGTTTAAATGGCAAAAGCAATATTATGTGTGTGGTATAATTACAAATTAACAGTTTTCTGATTTTTTCCCCTTTACTTTTAACCCTAGGACGCATAAGGGGAGGGGGTGGGGTGTTCTTTGAACCCACAATTTTTTATGTCCCCTGTTTTTGCCCAAGTAACTTTCATACTACATATTCCCTTTGAGTTATTGTTTGTTGGTTATTTTATTAAACGTTAGTGTCAATATACTATCTATCCCCTCACTTTACATATATGAGATGGTGGTGTTCCTATATAGAAATCAACATACACTAGACACTTTTCATTTTGACTACAACTACAGCACTCCCAGAGATAACTTCAAACTTCCAACACATCGTTTAAAACTTTATGCCCAAACACCAGAGTATATGGGGTTAAAAATTTTCAATCAAATAGAAGGCAGTAATATATTTAAAATGGAGATTGGTTCACTGAAAAGATTGCTCTTTACAGTTCTGGTGGAAAAGTGTTATTATTCAGTCGATGAATTCATTGAGGACAGCTTCACAATCTGTACAAAGGGATTGTATTACATGTATTATTTTATGTACATGTGAAGCTGTAACTTAGAAATGAAAAATATAATGTAAACTTTTGTATTTCTCTTAAAAAAGTGAAAGAAGTTTATTCAGTAAACGTTGACATGTCTCCTGTACATCAAATCAAATGATTTGAAAATTGTACATAATGAGATGAATAAAACACATATCACAATATATTTTATAGAAAATTCCTGTTTTGAAAGAAAAAATAAACAAACTTATTATGGGTCCAACAAACCCCACCGCCCCCCTTAGGCTTCCATGCTATAGAAAATTTCCCTTATTAGGATTTCGTATTTCCCATCTCTACAACAATGCAAGTTAGTTTCTTGTTGGTTGGTATTCATGATATTCACAACAATTGGTTTACTTTCAGAGGAAGTGATTGTTGATGTCAGTCAGCTGTTATTTATCTTGTAAACTTGCAACGAGTTAGTGCATTCCCAACACGTAGGCCTCCAGTAACTCTGGTGGCCTACACAGCAAAAACTAAATCAAGTAAAAACTTAATGATGTTGTCAACAATGCACCAAGAAGATAAAGGCACTGTAGGAGGAGAGAAGAATAAAACTGAGATAAATGCATATTATAATTCCACTAAAGATGGAATTGATACCATTGATCAAATGGCGCGTATGTACACCTGCAAGTGGGAAACAGAGATGGCCTCTATCTGTATTTTACTCTCTCATCGACATTTGTGCTATCGACGCAACCACTATGTTCATCCAGCAACATCCAAGATGAAATGAAAAGAAACACAACAAACGGAAACTTTATCTTCTGCAAGCTAGGATGGAACTAGTGAAATTGCAGGTAGAAGAAAGACGTCCCAATGCAAGAGGGTTATCTAACAAACTTATTTAATACCTATGGGCTCGCCGGAACCCCCCCCCCCCCCCCCTTAGGCATCCAAGTTAGAAAAAAAAGGCTTGGCCATCCTAGGGTTAATGTGAAATCTTCCTTCTTGCCAAATTTCGTGAGTCTATGTCAGTGGGAAGTACCAACAGGCTTTAATGAGTGAGTTTTACAGTATCAAAATATGGGACATAAATGGCCATGTACTTTTATTGCACCGACTTAGAAGCTAACATGTGCTACACCGACATGGGAATAAAGACCTTAGTATGTGACATGAAACTTGATACGTCAAACTTGTTCCAGAGAAAAAGGCATCTTAACAAATGGACAAGCAGACAGTCCGATGAGAAGTGACAAAAAAATTTCTTTCTCAGGTGATATAATTACAAATTAACAATTTTATGATTTTTCCCTTTTACTGCGAAACTTTGCTTTTTTGCCAAGTTTTATGATTCTAGGTAAATGCGAAGTACCCTACAAATTTGATGAGTGAGTTCGTGAGTATCAAAATATGTAACATAAATGGCCATATCTTTTGACTGCACTGACTTAGAAGTTTCAATTTTTCACAATGCCAAGGGACTGTAGACCTTAGTATGTGAGAAAAAGGGTTTTAAAAGTTGGACAGACAGACAGACAAGAAAGAGAAACCATTAAGGGTTTTGTATATACCGATTTGTGTATGGAACCATAAAAAAAGATCAGCATATTGTGCAATGAATATCGTGGCTCCCGTTGTTTGCACAGTTATATACCAAAACAGATTCACACAAATTTGCACAACAGTTATACGCTACTGGCCATTAAAATTGCTACACCAAGAAGAAATGCAGATGATAAACGGGTATTCATTGGAGAAGTATATTATACTAGTACTGACATGTGATTACATTTTCACGCAATTTGGGTGCATAGATCCTGAGAAATCAGTACCCAGAACAACCACCTCTGGCCGTAATAACGGCCTTGATACGCCTGCACGTTGAGAGCTTGGATGGCGTGTACAGGTTCACCTGCCCATGCAGCTTCAACACGATACCACAGATTATCAACAGTAGTGACTGATGTATTGTGATGAGCCAGTTTCTCGGCCACCATTGACCAGACGTTTTCAATTGGTGAGAGATCTGGAGAATGTGCTGGCCAGGGCAGCAGTCGAACATTTTCTGTATCCAGAAAGGCCCGTACAGGACCTGCAACATGCGGTCGTGCATTATCCTGCTGAAATGTAGGGTTTCGCACGGATCGAATGAAGGGTAGAGCCATGGGTCGTAACACATCTGAAATATAACTTCCACTGTTCAAAGTGCCATCAATGCGAACAAGAGGTGACCGAGAGGTGTAACCAATGGCACCCCATACCATCAAGCCGGGTGATACACCAGTATGGTGACGACGAATATACGCTTCCAATGTGGGTTCATCGCGATGTCGCCAAACACTGATGTGACCATCATGACGCTGTAAACAGAACCTGGATTCATCCGAAAAAAATGATGCTTTGCCATTTGTCCACCATGTTCGTTGTTGAGTACACCATTGTAGGCGCACCTGTTGGTGATGCAGCGTCAAGGATAACCACTGCCATGGTCACCGGCCCAATGGTCCATGCTGCTGCAAATGTCGTCGAACTCTTCGTGCAGATGGTTGTTGTCTTGCAAACGTCTCCATCTGTTGATTCAGGGATCGAGATGAGGCTGCAAGATTCGTTACAGCCATGCAGATAAAATGCCTGTCATCTCGACTGCAAGTGATACGAGGCCATTGGGATCCAGCATGGTGTTCCATATTACCCTCCTGAACCCACCGATTCCATATTCTGCTAACAGTCATTGGATATCGACCTACGCGAGCAGCAATGTCATGATACGAATAACCGCAATCGCGATAGGCTACGATCCGACCTTTATCAAAGTCGGAAATGTGATGGTACATATTTCTCCTCCTTACACGAGGTATCACAACAACATTTCACCAGGCAATGCCGATCAACTGCTGTTTGTGTATGAAAAATCGGTTAGAAACTTTCCTAATGTCAGCACGTTGTAGGTGTTGCCACTGGTGCCAGCCTTGTGTGAATGCTCTGAAAAGCTAATCATTTGCATATCACAGCATCTTCTTCCTGTCGGTTAAATTTCGCGTCTGTAGCACGTCATCTTCGTGGTGTAGCAATTTTAATGGCCAGTAGTGAACAACTGTTTATTGCAAATATTGACATCATTCTTCAATGAATTTTTAATACTGACAGAAGCACAAAATGGACACTTATTTTGTTAAACATATTTTTTTTCACTGGCAAACCACATACCTTTCTCATCCAATTCCTTCACAACAGCCTCCATTCTTGACTGGTAGAAGGACTCTCCCCGCTCCTCCAGTTTTATTTCCAATCTATCGTACACCTTTTGGAACTCTGCAAAAAAACGATAATAGTACAGGCTAAGACACTTTAATCTTTAATAGGAAAGCAGTGTAGGATAAGATTGATTCCGCTGTCCCAAACAGTATGGAAAATTTTTTTTATAAAACTAGCCTCTCACAGCACATTAAAAATATTCTTGGAAGTACTTAGTTTGACACTTTAATGCCTCTAAATATGTAGTACTTACACTGTGAAGATGTCATATAAAAACCACTCAAATAAAACCATGTCATCATGATGAACAAGATGATGATGATGATGATGATGATGATGATGATGATGATGATGATGATGATGATATGATATATTACAAAGCACAATCATTCCATGTCAAATTACCTAATTTCAGAACATTTTCCAGCTTGATCATCACGAATTTCAATGAAATCTTAAGTGAATGTTTGAACATTTCACTGATGAACAGTGGTAAAGTTTAACAGTTGAAGCAGTACTGACTGGGATGTAGTCTCTTGCTTAACTCCATGTGCAACATTGTGTAGAGCCAGTGTGAATCTCTGGTGTCTTAGATCTGTTACATATCGGACAATATTTTGTTGAAAGAAACGAAATTCAGCCATCTTGTACAACTCTAACATTTTCTTAAGAATAATAATTATTTTGTTATTATTTTGAGCTTCTCCTCATTACAGAGTCTTATCTCCAACATAATAATTTACCCGGAAATTACAATACAAACAGTAAACATTCTTAAACTATATTTTCAAAATATTCCACCAGGTGTTTCGATCTTGTGTGTCCTCTTCCTCTGCGCCCATTCTTCTTATTGTGTGCTGTACATTTTGGAGCCAGGTGGTCATATGTCATTTTCTTCTTCTCCCCTCCGGTTCCCACTCCAGTATCAATTTTGGTATTCTGGTTTTCTCCATTCGTTGTACATGCCCGTACTGTAATTTCTTCCTATCTATTATGTCACATATTCTTTCTTTTATTTCCATCCTCCTCATCATTTCGGTGTTCCTTACCTTTTCTTTCCTGGAGACTCTTGGCGATGTTCTGCAGAAGTCCATCTCTAGAGCTTGTAATTTTTAATAATGAAAAGAATTTTATGAACCGAATTTAGCCACAAAATTTTACACAAAAAAGCCCAAAAAATCAAAGCATGCCTTTGTGTATTTCAGTGACGAAAGGCATGAAGAATGCAACATACTGACATATCAATAGAATAAAATGATGCACTGATATAACTTCTGCATACCCAAGGCCTGGATCATTCATTTTATTGCCTAGAAAGATTGTATGCTTTTTGAGCACCAGAACATCATCTCATTTCCATGTTCTCTGTTCCTTCAATATCATCACCTGGCTGACAGTATTAATTTCCAGAAGACGAGCAGCAGAAAGTAACTAAAAAATTTTGAAAAATGTAAACTGCAATACTGAGAAGTTTAAAACCAAAACTGAAATAAAATTTTGATTGTCCTGAGATACTCCTATGGATTGCGAAATGAGGATACGGTACTTACTTAGCAAATGGCTTCGAAAGCAGGCAAGTAACACCATAAGGCATTTGACCTTCAATTAAAAAACCAGATTACAGGCTCTGGGACCTGAGTGAAGACACCCCTCTATGGCTGGTGTTTCACAGCTACCTGGCAATACCCCTATGGTGATGGGGTTGCCAGTTCCTGTTCTTGAACAGGCAGTAATAATCTATCTTAGATCAACGCAATATAGCGAGACATTACTTGTAAATTTAAAAACAAATGTCACAAGCAACAGTACACAGACAACAGGTTGCTGGAATGTAGCAGCTGCCATGGCACATTCCCTCAAAGTTGTCCATCATTTCAGGTATTGTTAGCACACTTTAAAAAATCAAACTTGATTTCCTGAATGATTCAAAACATGCTGTTTCCAAATTAAATTAGTCTGATATCAATTACGCAAAAGATTTTCTAAGAGCACAATGAATGTTGGAAATTTTAAACACTGTTCAGGGTGGCTAAAAGTACGCTTTTTCGAATGAGACTGGTTTTGAAGCTTTTACAGAAAATAGTATTTTAAAAGAAGTGTCAAATATACACTGTTTTCATCTTCTCTTTTTGGTGAATTTTCGGATTATTGGAAAAGAGTAGGTGAAAGAAATTTTGTATTCCACATCCTTGTGCTACCGAGATACTGTGTATTGTGTTACAGGCTCAGGGTGAGTTTATTCTTTGAGCTGTAAGAATCCAAAGCTTAAATTTTTCTTCATATCACAAGTTTTGCATCCAACTTTCATTAAAATTATCTAGCATTTGTTAGTCGAATTTGGATAATCAAAAGTACATTTTAGGTGGTTAAAACTAGGGTCTTTCAAATGTGCCCAGTTTGGAAAGCTTTATAGAACTTAAGTTTCTTGTAAAATCAGGTCCAAAGTGCCACATTTTCACTTCTTTACAAAATCTTCAATTTACACTTAATTTACTCAGTATTGGAATGTGGTACATAAATGAAACATTATATCACATAACCTTGTCTTAGTAGACTACTACACATCAAGGTTCACACCTTTAGTCCCTGAGATATAAGAAGCCAAATACTGAAATTTTTTTGGTTGGTGAATTTTTTGGGTGAATTTGTATAAAATTTTCTGGCTGAATATGACTCATAAAATTCTTTTCATTGTTATTCTTAAGAAAATGCATACAGTTGTAAAAAGTGGCTATACTCCATTTTTTTCAACAAATACTGCCACAGACATAAAAGTTCAAAGTCGTCAGAATCTCATGTTTACACTGCACAAAGTTTTGAGTCAAACCAGTAAATGTATCTTGGCCAGTATTGCTTCAACAAATGTTAAACTTTACCAATGTTCATCTCAGACGTGTGCGTAATTTCAAATAAAATATGATCAAACTCTATTACATACACGAAATGTATTTACAGTTGCAAATGATCACAATGAAAATTTGTGCTGGACTGCTTATTGCGAGCGGTCTCCTTACCACTTCATTTGGCAACTGGAGCATGATTCATGGCTAGACTCACACTTCCATATGTCATCAACCACGTGTCTCACACCTGTACTTGTACATTCATTACATACATTCCTGTACTTGTATATTCATTATGTATATTCTTGTACAGGGGAAGCATTTTACTTGAATGTCACTTGCCCGATGTTGGCGGGTACATACAATATCACATTGCCTATATTATTCCAAATTACAATGCAATCTTGCTTTGGACATGCATGTATGTCCAAAGGAATAGGCACTGTGGCGACTACAGCCATTATGAAATACATGGAATGTATTCACAACAGTGAGTATGGACAACCATCAGATGTGTAATGAAATGAGGACAATGAAAATTTTAGCCAGACCTGGACTTGAAGCAATATTTCATGCTTATCGTGAGTGGTTGCCTTACCATTTGGCCACCTGAGCAAAACACATGGCCAGACCCAAACTTCCACATGTGTGTCTACAACCTGTACTCGTACATTCATTATGTATATTCCTGTACATGGGAGACATTTTACTTGTGAATGCATTTCCTGTATTTCATAACGGTTGTAGTCGCCACAGTTCCTGTTCCTTCAGACATTCATGCACATCCGGAGAAACACTGCATCATCGTTCGGAATAACACAGGCACTGCAATATCGCATTGTATTGTAGAAATCCATTATGGTCAAACAGGAAGGCCTACGTGAGTTGATATGGAATGACCCAGTATTTTACAATGAAGTTACAATAAACAATGCCTAGGGAATGAATTAAGTTGTTCGCTATATTTCAATGTCTTAACAGTGTAAACTTGCTTACGGTATTTATTCGAATCTAAGCCGCACTCGAATCTAAGCCGCACCTGAGATATGAGACTCGAAATCAAGGAAAAAAAAATTTCCCGAATTGAAGCCGCACCTGAAATTCAAGGGGAGAGAGAAGTTTTGGCCGCACTTCCAAATCAAAACAAAGTTGGTCAGTTGTAATACAAGACACAATTTCGGTCGAATGAATGACGATACAGCTACAATAGTTTGGTTCGAGTCATAAGGTTAGCAGTTAAGCTTTACCAGGTAGCCATTGCCATGCGTCCGGTGCTCCATCCGTATTTATACGGGTACCCTTCCTTTTGCACATGCTTCGTCTGGTTTAAATCGTTTGTTTATTTTGCTTTGATCTGATAAAGTGTTGTTTTCTTTGTTATAGGTGTTTACGTCACTCTAAGCTGAAAATGCATTACTGAACTACGTCATGCATTGTTTGTCGCATTCTGATGTGCTTGTTTACGCCCTGTCACCGCTCGCGGCATGGTTTGCTTCTGTACACACTACCGCCGCTCACACACACACACATACACACACACACACACACACACACACACACACACACACACAAATCTTCTCATTAGAGAAACAATGGCAAGAGACTGATATTTTTCGTTACTTACACCGCTGCTTTCTTTGATAGTGATCAGCAAGAACCAAATAATAGACTGTGTATGACAAATGATGTTCTGAACGAGAGTGACGAAAATTTTTTTCCGTTTGAAAATCTTTGCAGGCGTCTCTTTAGTACATTACATTCTGCACAGAAATTAGAGTCACCTAGATTTAAAAATCTAGTCAGTTGCTGTGCTTCATTTCTGACTGTATCACTATTAGGCATAAGAATAATATGAATATAAACATGACATGATATGTATATTCTTCCGCGTTTGCTGTTGTCCCACCCTAATTTCGTAGTTTATTAGGCAGACAGGATTTAAATGAGATGGCAGCAAACACGAAAGAATACATGGCAAAATGTTTATATTCATATTATTCTTATGGTGAAGAGAATACTACATGTGATTCAAAATTCATAAATGTTCCTATAAGCAACCATCTCTTCTCACAGGTAGGAAAAAATTCAGAACGTAATGTTGGCCGTATTGACAAACATCCCTGACAGTCTTGCCAGTCGGATTTTCATGGTACATCGAAACGCTGCTACTTTCGAAGATGAACAATACGGAATTTGTATTTACTTTGTTGGATAATGTATGAAAATATAGATTTTGGCGCCAGTAGTTATCTTTGTGCCTGCAAAGCATGCCTGTGTAGCGCTACATATATTCGACAGCATAAGTTAGTTGTGGCGGCACCTACCAACATTTTTCAGAACTTCCGCTTACTTAGCACTAGATTCTAAGCCACAGGTGGTTTTTTGGATTACAAAAACCGGAAAAATAGTGCGGCTTAGATTCGAGTAAATACGGTAATATTTCACTGGCTTTACACTCAGTAACACCCATGTAACTATAATTACTGTATTAAACACACCTTAAATTTATCAATAAATACAGCATGTATCATAATCAACAGCAAAAACCAACAGGGTAAAAAATATAGGGTGTCCCATTTATCTTGACCACCCTAAATAAGTTTGTCCACATGCAAATTACTAAATGTTTTAAGCAAATGTTCTGCAGCCGTCAGGAGGCCATCAAACAGCATGATTGCCTTCATTGCAACGTTGTTTTTTAAAAAAAATATGAATAGCGGTATGACTTTTTCAAATGGCACCCTGGCACTGACTACAGGACAAAATATTTTTCTAGTTATTACAATGTATTTTAACTGTAAACTTTTTGATTAATTCCACATCTAATTTAGCTCAAATTTCTTTCATTGTGTTCTTCTGCAATAAACACAATACTACTTCACTATATTATGTATAGCAATTTCATATAAACTTTTAACTATTAACAGAAGTGTTCCTGTAGTTGTCCTTTCATTGTGGTGCAATACTAAACTCACCTATGAAGTGTGTTGTACACTCCCATGTGCAGTGTGTTAAAGTTACAATTTCTTTCAAACACCCACGGATCATCTTATAATCTGGTCAAGACTGTACAATTGCTGCTCCAATTCTCCAAGTGAATCCACAGAAGTGCTATACACTTCAATTTTGATATTACCACAGACAGAAGAGTCCACAGGATATAGGTCAGGGGATACTGATATCCAAGGTGCACAAGATGCACCTATCTATCCGTCTTCGACCATTGTTGTTGTTGTTGTTGTTGTTGTTGTTGTTGTTGTCTTCAATTCAGAGCCTGGTTTGATGCAGCTCTCCATGCTACTCTATCCTGTGCAAGCTTCATCATCTCCCAGTACCTACTGCAACCTACATCCTTCTGAATCTGGTTAGTGTATTCATCTCTTGGTCTCCTTCTATTACTTTTACCCTCCACACTGCCCTTCAATACTAAATTGGTGATCCCTTGATGCCTCAGAACATGTCCTACCAAACAATCCCTTCTGCCACACATTTCTCTTCCCTCCAATGCCATTCAGTACCTCCACATTAGCTATGTCATCTACCCATCTAATCTTCAGCATTCTTCTGTAGCACCACATTTCAAAAGCTTCTATTCTCTTCTTGTCTAAACTATTTATCACCTATATTTCACTTGCATACATGGCTATATTCCATACAAATACTTTCAGAAATGACTTCCTGACTTCGACCATATCGATGTGTTAGATGCTGTCCCATATCATCAAAAAATGTGCCAGTGCTCCATCATGCACGTACCACATACCCAATCATGACCCATAGACGAAATTCGAAATCAGTTAGGGACTTAATCAAATAGTTAACACTTCAAATATATTTGTGCTAATTAGGTCAATATTTCATACTGAAGTCATTGGTGATTTGTAACACACATTCAAAATCACCCCATAAATGGCTTATTTACATTCCCATGGTTAATGGAAAATTTTTTGCTTCTATTGCCACATACATTGATCAGCTAGAACATTACGAGCACCTATCTAATAGTCTGTAAGTCTATCTTTGGCACAGATAACACTGGTGACACGTAATGGCATGGAAGTAATGAGGCCTTGGTAGGTCACTGGAGGGAGCTGTCACCACATCTGCACATCACGTCACTTAATTCCCATACATTCTGGGGAGGGGAGGGATGAGCTCTGACACCACGCTCAATTGCATCCAAGATGTGTTTGATCTGGTTCAGATCTGGCAAGCTGGAGGACCAGCACATCAACTGGAACTTGCCACTGTGCTCCACGGACTACTCCATCACACTCCTCGCCCTGTGATGTCGTGCATTACCTAGCTCAAAAATGCCACTGCCATTGGGCAACATGATTGTTATGAAAGGGTGTACGTGGACTGCAACCAGTGTAAGATACTATTTGGCTATCATGGCACCCTGCCCAAGTTCTGCTGCACTTGTGGATTCCCATGAAAATGTTCCCCAGAGCATAATGGAACCACCGCCAGCTTGTCTCTTTCCCACAGTACAAGTGTCAAGGAGCTGTTCCCTGGAAGATGATGGATTCATGCCATCCCATCACTATGATGAAGATGGTACCGTGATTTATCAGACCATGTAACACACTGCCACTGCGCCAATGTCTAGTGATGAGGTCGCATGCTCACTTAAGTCGCAGTTGCCAATGTTGTTATGTTAACATTGGCACATAAATGGGTCGTTGGCTGCGGGGGCACATTGTTAGGAGTATTTGGTGCACTGTGTATTCAGCCACACTAGTAATCGGCCCAGCATTTATGTTAATTCTGCCGTAGTTCGCTGCCTGTCCTGTTTTACCAGTCTGCCCAGGGTACAATGTCTGACATCTGTAAAGAGGGGTAGCCACCCAACCCCAAAACGTCTGGACGTGATTACACCATGTGTTGAAGACACCCACCGTAGCATTCCTTAACACCCGAAAAGTCAAGGAGCTTCTGAAATGCTCACACCGAGCCTCCAGGCAATCAAAATCTGTCCTTGGTCAAACTCAGATAGATCATGCACTTTTCCCATTCTACAGAAGAACAGCACACTCACCGGTACTTCATGCAAAATGTGTGTGTATGACAAACAGTCATTTCTCGCCAGGTGATGCTGCTATTGCCTGGACTGGTTTATATCGATAGTATGAGGTTCATTCAAATGAAACCTGGTCAGTGCGTGTACCTTTGCCTTACACGTAAGGTGGCACCACGTAACTGTGGGTATGGTGGTGCAATCTATTTGTGGAGAAACTGACGCAAGCGCACCTTTTGATGCTGTGCAGCACCAGTGTGGTTTCACGCCAAAGAGAGGGTGGTCACACAAGTTATCGTCACTACCGAATATGCAGGCAAGTAAGCAGGAACAATGAGGAGTGATTCGAGTTTTGGCAGCGGAGGGAGTTGGAGGCCGTGAAATGTATCGACAGATGAAGGCTGTGTATGGTGGGCACAGTCTGAGTCATTCAAGTGTTGTCAAATGGTGCAAACGATTCTTTGTGGGGTGGCATCACAGGAAGACAATGCTCGTCCTGGACAGGCTCATCGTGTCATCACACCATAAATGGTTGCGGAAGTGACTGCTTTAGTCTTGGACAACCGCAGAATCACCATGGATAAGATCCATTGGTTACTGGGTATTAGCGTAGGCACCGCCCACACTATAATGCATCAACACTTAAACTTTCCAAAAATGTATGCGCAGTTGGTTCCCCACCAACTGACTGCTAAACAGCACAATACTAGAATGGTGATGTCTTTCAGTCATCTGCAACGTCACCATGAGGAGGAAAATGGCTTCCTGTCACATATCTTTGGCTTCCCTCTGACAACCATGCCTCCATCCTTGCTACCCTCCCTGTTTTCCTTGCCCTATTGCTTCATAACCTTCTTCCCCTTCTTTCCCCTCTCTCATCCCTGATGAAGGAACATTTGTTCCGAAAGCTAGGAACATAAATTTTCGGTTTTGTTTTTTGTGTATCTATTGGCTGTACTGAGATGAGGTAAGTACTGGCCAGCCCCTCTATCTCTTTGTTAGTATTCATTACTTTGAATCGTATAATGTAGCACACGTCAACCAATAAAAGCATTTTCACAGATATGAAGAAGGTCAAAAGACAGAGTGTAAATATTTTTGTGTAATTCACGTAATACTCTTCAAATCAATAAATATTTGCACACTTTCTAAACAGCCTATGTTCTCTATCATGGATCAAGCTATTTCAGTATCAAATTTCATGAAAATCAGTTCTGCAAGTTTGACATGAAAACATCATAGACAAGGTTACATTTGTATTTATAATATTAATATGGATAAAACTTTTAATTATGAGATCTTTTATTTTCATAATTTGATTTTAATGAGATAAAACTTTTATTGTGCCTCAAGCTATACTGAAGTTCCCGCTGAAAATACCAGGAAAAAGATTATCTTGTTCAAACGGAACAGTTGGTAGATTAATTATTAGTATAGGTTAGTCACCATGTAAAGAATACACTTCATCCTTGTATCATGTTTTCATGTCACAGACTCGGTTGTGTGTCCAAAATGTGTGTATGTCAAAGTAATTGTTAAACATTCTCTGAAAAGAGATTAAGTATTAAAATAAACTTACAGCAGTCTTTGAAAATGTTTTATATGTGTACATATGTACAGACAGACACACATACATACATACATACATACATACATACTCACTCAAAACAGAACACTGTTCACCAGTAACTGATCAACCATGGTATTGATATAAGATAATTGTCATGCCCAGTGTTGCATATGTAGTGCCAGGCAGAAATTGTGAATTCACAGTGATTATTCTGAACTCATTTCTGATTTCTTAGCTCATGGGTGTCTCAATCCTATCTCGCAGGTCTGCTGCCCCTTCCTCCCAGGTATTAGCCACCTTTCCTCAAGTCTCCCTCCCACTTGCCTTTTCCTTTCCGCTCTCATCCACTTTATCTGGTGCAACCCCTTACCCCAGTTGATCTGCCATCAGTCAGGAAAATGTACCCATGTAACTTTATATGTGTTATCTGTATGTACATGTATTATGTTGGCTATGGAGGAGGATTCATCCAAAAGTTTAGCAATTTTGTTTGTCTCTTTTATGTGCCTATTAATTATTCAGTGTCTCAACTCCTACTTTCATTATTTAGGAGAACAGCAGCTGGTTTGCAAAAAGCCACTGCCCCCCTCTTACACTATGTAGCTGCTGTTTTTATCCAGTAGTTCAAACAGAGTATTTACTGTACAGAACCGACACAGATGAATGTACACTGATCAACTAGAACATTATGACCACCGATCTATAAGGGACATTCAAATGAAACCTGATCACTTGTGTAAAGTAACGGTAATGATTTTACTAACTCAAAAATGTAGTTATACACAGTACACATAACCAAAAATAGTCGCCAAAACTGTTGGCACATTTATGTCATTGCAACACTAACTGGTTAATTCCATCCTTGAAGAAGCTAGTAGGCTGCTATCGGATCCAGGCCTGGACCCAGTCACACACTTCGTTGTCCATTGCGAATCAATGTCTTCGAATAGCTTGTTTTAGAGATCGAAACACGTGAAAGTCACACATTGAAAGATTGGGACTGTACTGTGGATGTTCCAGTGTTTTCCACCGAAATTGCTGCAATGTCATCTTCAGCGCATTGGCCATGTGTGGGCGGGCATTATCATGCAGGAGGATAATGCCATTGGACAACATAGCTCGTCTAAGGTTCTGTAAAGTGGCTTGATAATGCTGGGCATTGATGGTGGTTCCCCGTTCCAGGAGCTTGACAAGCAGTAGGCTCTTGTGGTCAAAAAAGGACATATTGACCTTACCAGAACAGGTGTGCACGGCCTTTGATTTCTTTGAAGGCGGTGAAGTCGCATGTTTCCACTGCTTGCTCTGACGCTTTGGCTTCCCTCTGACAACCATGCCTCCATCCTTGCTACCCTCCCTGTTTTCCTTTCCCTGTTGCTTCATAACCTGGGTTGTGAGTAACTGAATCCACTTTCCCTTCTTCCCTTTCTCCTCCCTGATGAAGGAACATTTGTTCCGGAAGCTAGGAACATAAATTTTCGGTTCTGTTTTTTGTGTATCTATCGACTGTACTGAGCTGAGGTAAGTGCTGGCCAGCCCCTCTATCTCTTTGTTAGTAATTGTTTCACATCTTTATATGAGATTTTCCATTAATCATTTAAAGTAATGAATACAACACTTATGCCATCTTCAATGTGTTTAATCCGTATTTCCACACTATTTGTTGCATAATTTACACGTATAATTTATAGCTACTTCAATAGCACAATGCATGCTCCTGCCCATGCTTCTCTGTACACATTGCTTGGCAGCGACCCTGCTATGCCGACACATTGCGCATTGGAATAGCTTGGGAGCAGGGAGAGCAGGGCACACATTCATGAGCTATGCTTACCCAAACAGGCAGACACATGAGGACAGCTGATGTTACTGCACGTACAATAGCTTATTTAATCACCATCATTCATCATAACAAAACTATTGATATGCAAGTGCAGCTGCAGGTTACCGCTAGCTATCAAAGTAAATTCACGGCAGTTCTTGAAAAAGTTAGAGAAATGAATTATAAGCTACAAAGCTCACTATCAGGCCACAATCGCTGGTTACCATAATCATTAGAATACACATGTAGTGTGCGTATTGTTCACAGGGACATAACAGTGACAATTCTGGGCTTAGTTTTCACTTGACAGGGTACAAATGTTTTCCCATGGTGGAAGTGGAATAAACAAAGAATACAACCATTCTGTTTGCAATTGATGAACTTTGTATGTTTTTCATCTGAAGCATGGTTTATAGCAACCACCTTTTTCCAGGTATCACTCTTCCTCTAATGACGCACACTTGCAATTGTGTTCACTGTGTTCCTTAATTTTCATGTTACACCTTCCACAGTCACAAAATACAGCTTTGTAGAGGCCATCTGATCTTGACAATCTGTCATTTCACACTGTCAGTGCTACTATATTGCAGCATAATCACGCACTCAGCTTCTGTACAAAGTCACGACTAGCTCCACTCCAGCATGCTTCAGTGAGAGAGAATGAGTCGACAAATGGGAAGAGAATGAAGTGCCATTGTTCTCCGACTCCTCATACATGCAGAATTACAGTGGAAGAAATGCAATAATGCACTAATGTAACAGTGACACCTTGATTTCTAGTGTATGCAACCCTCAACATGAGATTTGTACTCACTCCATTTCGGATCAAGACCATGATGTAGTTCTGGCCAGGGTGTGGTGTAGCAATATATAGTTCAATCTTAAAAGCAGTTTTAAGCCTCTGCAGAAACTATACTGAAGATCCAAAGAAACTGGTACACCTGGCTAAAATCATGTAGGGCCCCCGCGAGCATGTCGAAGTGCCACAACACCATGTGGCATAGAAATGACCAATGTCTGAAGTAGTGCTGGAGGGAATTGACACCATTAATTCTGCAGGACTGTCCATAAATCCGTAAGAGAACGAGGGGGGGGGGAGATCTCATCTGAACAGCATGTTGCGAGGCATCCCAGATATGCTGAATAATGTTCATATCTGGGGAGTCTGGTGCAGAAAAGTGTTCCTGGAGCCACTCTGTAGCAATTCTGGATGTGTGGGGTGTTGCACTGTCCTGTTGGAATTGCCTAAGTCCGTTGGAATGCACAATGGGCATGAATGGGTGCAGGTGATCAGACAGGATGTGTATGTACATGTCACCTGTCAGAGTCATATCTAGATGCATCAGGGACCCCATATCACTCCAACTGCACAATTACTGAGGCTTCACTAGCTTGAACAGACCACTGTTGACATGCCAGGTCCACGGATTCATGTGGTTGTCCCCATACGCATACACGTCCATTTCCACGACACAATTTGAAACGAGACTCGTCCAACTAGGCAACATGTTCCCATTCATCAATTGTGCAATGTCAATGTTGAAGGGCCCAGGTGAGGAGTAAAGCTTTGTATTGTGCAGAAAAGTGTTCTCCCTGTTCTGCACTCATAAGCATCACACCGCGCCTGGTACACGCAGCACTCGGGGACCACAGCACAGCTACGGCACCTGAAGGTGGGCTTATAACAGTCCGAAACCGGTCAGGTGAAAATAAAGAAATCTACAACTGAAGCGGTATTTTCAAGGGTACACAACTGGGCCTTAAGCTCCAAAAGCCCATATTAATGATGTTTCATTGAATGATTCACACGCTGACACTTGTTGATGGCCCAGCACTGAAACCCACAGTAATTTGTGGAAGGGCTGCACTTCTGTCAAGCTGAACGATTCCTTTCAGTCATTGTTGGTCCCGTTCTTGAAAGATCATTTTCCGGGTGCAATGATGCTGGAGATTTGACGTTTTACAGGATTCCTGATATTCACGGTACACTCATGAAAAGGTCGTACGGGAAAATCCCTACTTCATCGCTACCTTGGAGATGCTGTGCCCATCGCTTGTGCGCCAACAGTAACATCACATTCAAACTCACTTAAATCTTCATAACCTGCCATTGTAGCAGCAGTAACTGCTCTAACAACTGCACCAGACTTATAGTCTTATATAGGCATTGCTGGCCGCTGCGCCATATTCTGCCTGTCTGCATATCTCTGTATTTGAATATGCATGCCTGTAGCAGTTTCTTTGGCGCTTCAGTGTATATGGAGAATGGAGCCCAGGTGGCTAGCTCCCACACTATGTGAAGTGCCATGTGGCGTGCCACAGCGCACTAGAATGCAGCAAGAAGCTAAATCATACACCAGACTGTTATTCTATTCCATCCATTTCCATAAACCAATGTTAATAAAACTTTGAACTATATAATTATATGCACAAAAATCCATTAACTGAAAACAAATTGCAGGTGGCATATTATTAAAATAAGTAGGTAGTGAGTGGGAAGAGTATGTGAAGAAGTGAGCATGTGAAATAAAGCTGCACTATAGTGGAATGAGTCTCACGCACACTGAGTACAGCTGGTGATTATATCCATGAAGCAATAACTTCACACTGGTCCATGAGGTAAGTAAAGATATGTTTATTTGAAGTTCAAGTGTCATTTTGAAAATAGTATTTGAGCAGTTAACATACACTACACTCTATTTAAGAGTTATTATTGGTCAGTTAGTGGTTTTTCTGAGTTATATGAGAACAGGTGCTTCTCTCATTGGCCATCACTATGACGGTTTCCCACATTCTGGAGCCGGATGTACTGTGGGGCTACAGTCAGGAACCATAACTGAATCACCAGTGCATAAGGCAGTCTTGCAGGGGCTCCAACAATTTTTAAAATGTTGGTAAAATTCATTTTATGAAAACAAAGGGACCACAGACCATCAAAAGAAGGCATGTTTGTAATTAGCAGTTCTGATAAGGTATTTTGACGAAGTGAAACAAGTTTTTCTTACAACATGTCTTAACTCTGTGTCGTATATTTTTAGCAGAAGTCGCATACAAACCAAGTATGGGACTGTTTGGTATTTTTGGCTAGCACAACAAGCTGAACACTGAGTGAAATGAAGACTGTTTGTAAACTCATTACATTGGGATTTAGCGACTGAATGTCATGAGTTGGATATTACTACTGACTGTAGGCATGAATATCACACACAAAATTACAGCTGAGATTTACACAGAAACTCTTGACTGGGACACTAAGACTTCTGGTTGCTATTACAGCATCAATTTTGAAGCAGTTTTGTAATCCAGCTATTCTGAAAATATACGTCACTTCTTCTTTAACATGTATACTGTGGCTGACATTTATAAGTGTCAACACCAGCCACTAGCCCAGTGCTGCTAATGCTTCTAGCATTTCCATGACCAACTAGCGAGTGTGGCAGTCACAGGTGTAATACAGTATAACCTTGCTTTTACGTTCCTTAAATTAACATTTTCCCGCTATTTACTACATTTTTTTATAGTTCCCGCCAAATTTCCTATGTTCACAATGTTAACTTACAATTGATTTTGCATCACCAAATTTATAATTTTTCTGCGATTTACGCATTACCAAGAAAAAGATTGATGGAGAAAAAAATGATGCTGAATTATTTTGACCATCCATTAGTGTTTACAAGTATTATCTGGTTATGTTTCTTGACGCCAGGGCACTCTACTAAGTGGACTTGAACCGGTAAATGTGTAAAAAGTTGGAACAATTCGTGCCATATCTCCCGCTGCTGCGAAGCTCTACTTGGCGTGGTGGCTGATGGGCATAACTAGGTTTGTTCCAATAAATATACCATGACCAATCACAACCATTCCCAAACTATCGACCACACAAACGCAGTTTCATGATTGTTGTGATCACTGTGACATCTTTGTCAAACCATATTTAGTATGTTTTGGTGTTTTGCCACTTGTAGCACTAGTTCACACCATCATTCACTTTGCATTGCTCAAATGTTTTTGGTTTAAACACAGCACCGGTAACATATTTTTTTTTCATGCCGAGCAAAACATGTTTCGAGAATTTATGCTAGTTGTCAAGTGCAGTATTGATGTATGTATTTTTTGTGATATTACACAAACGATGTGAGGTAGTTTGCATGTGTGTGGTTTTCCACATAACTGAGGAGGCACAACATCATAAAGTCAACTATAGTGCAAGAGATGTAGAATATTCAAACACCACACTAAATGCTCATGTACATATTTGCACTTAACAACAAAAAATTCTCGAGACGCATTCGTGCTAAGCACGAAAAAATGGGTGACTAGTGCAGTATTTCATTATTTAAATAATGAATGACACCTGCAGGTTTTCAAAAACATTGATTATGACATACAAAAGTGAGTCAAATGTTCCTACTTCCCAGACAGTTATCAGTACCAGTTGCATCAGCAGTTTTTATTGGATTATAAAGCTGTATTAGATAATAAGCAAGTCCCTGACAAGTCTATTGATGCCTGTTATGTACACATACTATACATGTGTGCAAAAATCCAGGGTGGTATCCTATACATAACTTTTTACAGCTTAAAACATTATTTTCCACATTTTACATTTTTCCTGCATTTACACAATTTTTCTGAAGTCCCTTGAAAGTAAAAGCAGGGTTTCACTGTATTCACTTTAGTTCTGCAGCTGTGCAACAAAAGTCTCAGGCAATAATTTTGTTACCTACAACTCTTTTTTGCATACACTAACAATTAGTTACCTGTAAATTGGACTGTTCAACATGGCAGCTAATCAACCAACACCAGGATCTTATAACATTAAAAAGTGTTGGAAGAATCAAAATTCACTGCTATTCAGCTACTGAATGTGTTACAAGATAGTGATTTTGAGTTTGAAGATGAATCAGAGGAGGAGAGCTGGAATATCGAGAAAATAGGTAGGTTGGAACTTAAATAGTGGCAACACTGCTGTGGAGACACTATGCAATGGAATCTACTACTGATGCTGATAGCACACGTTGTTGACATACCTACCTTACCTCCAAGCAAATGGACTCGCCTGTCCCACGTCACAGGCGCGCACAATCAACACAAATCACTTGTGAGCGAGTGGTCTAACGTACCGTATTTACTCGAATCCAAGCCGCACTTTTTTTTACGGTTTTTGTATCCAAAAAGCCGCCTGTGGCTTAGAATCCAGAGCAAAGTAAGCAGAAGTTCTGAAAAATGTTGGTAGGTGCCACCACAACTAAGTTCTGCTGTCAAATATACAGTATGTAGTGCTACACAGGCGTGCTTTGCAGGCACAAGGATAAATACGGGCACCAAAACATCTGCATCAGTAAAGAAATTAAAAAAAAAAAAGGATGGAAGATGAGCTATTTTCTCTGTTCCGAGTTTCGACCACTGCATTTTCATACATTATCCAACGAAGTACGTACAAATTCCGTATTGTTCATCTTCGAATGTAGCATCATTTCAATGTGCTACGAAAATCCGACTGGCAAGACTGTTTGGGATGTTTGTCAATATGGCCAACTCTACATTCTGAATTTTTTCCTACCTGTGAGAAGAGATGGTTGCTAATAAGAACTTTTGTGTATTGTGAATCACATGCAGTATTCTCTTCACCATAAGAATAATACGAATATAAACATTTTGCCATGTATTCTTTCGTGTTTGCTGCAATCTTATTTAAATCCTGTCTGCCTAATAAACTACGAAACTAGAGTGAGACAACAGCAAACACAGAGGAATGTACATATCATGTCATATTTATATTTGTATTATTTTTATGCCTAATAGTGGTACAGTCAGAAATGAAGCACGGCAATTGACTAGATTTTTAAATCTAAGATGACTCTAATTTCTGTGCAGAATGTAATGTACTAAAGAGGCATCTGCAAAAGATTTTCAAACGGAGAAAAATTTTCGCTAAATTCTCGTTCAGAACATCATCTATCATACGGAATATATTATTTGGTTCTTGTTGATCATTATCAAAGAAAACAGCAGTGTAAGTACAACAAATAGCAGTCTCTTGCCATTGTTTCACTAATGAGACGATTCCTCTCTTTTGTTTTTTAATTGTAAGCAGCGGTAGCGTGCACAAAAGCAAGCCACGTCGCGTGCGGCGATAGGTCGTAAACACACACTATCAGAAGGCGACAAACAATGCATCACACAGTACAGTAATGCATTTTCAGCTTAGAGTGACATAAACACCTATAACAAAGAGAACAGCACTTTATCAGATCAAAGAAAAATAAGCAATCAATTCAAACCAGAAGAAGCACGTGAAAAAGGAAGGGTACCCGTATAAATACGGACGGAGCGCCTGACGCATAGCAATGGCTACCTGGTAAAGCTTAACTGCTAAGCCTACGACTCGAACCAAACTACTGTAGCTGTATCGTCATTCATTAGACCTAAATTGTTTCTCATATTACAATGGACCAACTTAAGTTTCGATTTGGAGGTGCAGCCTAAAACTTTCAAGTCTCAAATTTTAGGTGCAGATTAAGATTTGGGAAATTTTTTTTTCCTTGATATGAAGTCTCATTTTTCAGATTCGAGTAAATGTGGTAATGGTGTCACTATGTTTTCGAAACAGGAACAATGTAGTTGGATGAAGACTGAATGTGCCAGAGGTCCTATAGCACAACAGTGTCATTAAGAACTTCAAGTGGTGTGCATGGAATCTGAACTGCCGTATAGAACAGTGGCACGTTTGATAAAAACCTTCAACGAAGGTCGGCAAACTGTGGCAGACATGCATCGGGCAGGTCGTCCTAGAATCTCTGAAGAAGAAATGCATGCTGTTGCCGCATTAGTGGACAGTGCCACATTAGTTGACACCATACAATTTGTGAGTTCGCCCATGAAACTGGATTAGCGCATACAACTATGCTTCACATCCTGAAGGAATGCCTGGGTTCTGCATGACTTGACGGAAATGCAGAAATGGATGCGTTACGATACTTCTCAGGCACACTTGGAGTGCTGTGAGCACGAAGAAGAGGCTTTCTTGCGCCATATCGTAACACTGGATGAGACATGGGCCACATCGTATGAGCCAAAACTGAAACGCCAATCCAACAAATGGCAACATTACAAGCTGCCGCGAAAGTGAAAAGTGCATCAAAGCCCCAGAATGGTTAAAGTTATGGTGATTCTTTTGTACAACTGTGATGGTGTTATCCTAACGCATTACTTTCCTCGACGGCAGATTATCAATGCACAGTATTACTGTTTGTTTTTGGAGCATCACCTGCAACCAGCCTTGCTAAAGAAGCGGTGACACTTTCTGCACAACCGACCCATAATTTTAAACGACAATGTGCACAGTGCAAGCTGTGGCTGCTCTGTTCGGTCGTTGGGACTGGGAAGTACTGTACCATCTACCATACTCCCCGGACTTAAGTCCTTGTGACTTTGATTTTATTCCAAAGATGAAGGAACCACTTCTTGGCATTCGCTTCAGAACTGTTCCAGAGATTTGAAAGGCAGTAGACCACTCTATTCACACCACCAACAGAACAGGCTCTGCTAACGGCATACTACGCCTTCCACATCACTGGCAATGGGTTCTACACTACACTGATAGCTACTTTGAAGGACAGTAACAGGTGCAAACATGTAACTTTTGTATTGGTTGTGAATAAATAGTTGCAACTATTTAAGTTTCAACTCTCGTGGAACCATGCCTTAGTAACAATAGTATAGAAACAGAAGTTTCAAATATGTTTCGTGAGAGTGCAGAATCTGAAGATATGGATGATGATGGTGACAAAATTGCAGATGAAATGGTTCAAATGGCTCTGAGCACTATGGGACTCAACTTCTGCGGTCATCAGTCCCCTATAATTTAGAACTACTTAAACCTAACTAACCTAAGGACATCACAAATATCCATGACCGAGGCAGGATTCGAACCTGCGACTGTAGTGGCCACGTGGTTCCAGACTGATGCGCCTAGAACCGCATAGTCACACTGGCCGGCAATTGCAGATGACGTAGCACACGATGCATAAACAGGAATGTTTACTAATCCATTCCATCTTGTTCACATTAAATTTTGCTAATAAACCACAGCTGGACAACCCTAAAAGGATGATAAATTATGTAATATATGACCGACACTAAATTAACAGAATCTGTTGAGTTTATTGTTCAGAAAGAGATCTATCTTTAGATTAATCAATGATTCTTTGGAGGGGGAGATTGTCCTTTAGACAACATATACAAATAAAAGGCATAAATATGGCATCAAAATATACATGCTAAAAAATCCGGGTGGTCTTTTTGCATTTGATGGAGAAGTAGCTGCATGTTGCTCATTATATTCACAAGGACAATTACTACAACAGCTGAATTAGCTTCTGCAAAATTCAGTAAAGAAAACACAATTGCTTGATATTTGCAATGGTGAAGACAGGAAAATCAAAGGCTAGACAAGATGTTAGTTAATTTCCACAGGATTTAAGAACACAGTGGTACAAGTGACAAATTCACACCAGCAAACAATCTCAAAACTGCTGCCAATGATCAAATGCAATGCGAATGTGTATGGAACTGATGGGCACAATCAGATGCTGTCATATTGTTTATGTGAACAGAGAAATGTCTGCTGGCCTAAAAAACTACTCTTCCACTTAACTAACATGCTACTTCGCATTATCTTCACAACAAATATTCAGAGTGTAAAATGATACTGTATGATTACAGAATAAAAATAATAAAGGGGCTATACTTCTTCCAATGGAAATTCGAAGAGACATGAGAAAGAAACCTCATAATAAAACAAACAGTGTGCAAATGCGGGAACCAACCGAAGGAGAAAACAAATCATGAGGAAGAAGTGTAAAAATGCATTGAATAGGGCAAGCGTACTGACACATCTTGTCAGCGCAGAGACAGTCCAAACAATGCTGGACACTGTTTCGACTGTTGTATAACAACACATGATCGGTGAGCATTTTGTTTTATTATGGTTGTTGTTAATATTTCCAGAGAGGTATATTTTCTTCATATGAATAAGGTCAGATTATCTTTTGTTTTCATGTTTTATCACTGTTTCCATGTTCTCATTGCAAAACTTTTTTTTCTGATTTTCCAAAGGCACACATTTGCTCATTGTTTGAACTGTTTCTTTTCATTGGAAATAAATCTGAGGAGCTAATGAAATTGTTTGAAATTATGCTTATGATGCTTACAAGCTTATCACACGATCCAAATGTGACTAATGGTTGTGTGTGTTGAATTAGCTGTCAGTTTACTATCACCTGTAACGAGCCAGATACAAAAAGTAATATGCAAAGCAACTGCACACATAAAAATATGACACATGTAGCATTACAAGACTCTTATCAAAAATAATTATCTATCACTTTCATTAAATTTATGGAAGGTATATTTATGGGCATAAACTCCTAGCAGGACAGAGAGATCCAGAGGACATCCAGTTGTTACCTGTCCAAGAACAGTTTTACTGAAAGAATAAACTCCTAATATAGCAGCTCTATTTAAAATTACAGTGCAGCCTAACTTCAATTGGAAAATACCTACATTCTCAACAATCACACACTATGTGCAATAATTGAAAGGTTCTTTAGGGAACACCCATAACGATCAAATGAAATGGAATAAAATGATAAAACATTATCAGTATTCTCAGAGAGACTTTCTTCCTTTCTATCTTTCTCCTTCTTCTTGTGGGTAATTAAATCTGAGAAAATTAAAAATTGAGCTGAGTTTCTGTATGTTAAAAAGCCCTGTATCAGATCATTCAACTGGAAGAATCCTCTTGATGTCAAAACAGTAAAGATGTATGTACTCGTCAACTAAATTTATTTGCAGAACGAAAATAAAAGTAAAAAGATATTAAATTTAGATCAGTTTACTTGTCTCACCTTTCCTTGAGACAGAGCAAATGAGCTCCCAAGCACTTGTTACCTCAGGATGAAATTTTTGAAGTTTGACAACACATTCATATGCTTTTCTCTTGAAATCTTGGTCATTATCGAATCGAACTTTTGATTCCTTGTAAAATGCCTGTAGCAAAAGACAAAGAGTAGGTGCTATATTGACATGTATCTAAAACACTCATAATGTAAAACAATATGTTTCATGACTGGCCACACATGTCTAAGTTTGTTGCATGTCAATGCTGCTAAGCAACAGAATGTCAGATCATCTCTACAACACAGTTTTTTTTTTAATATTTATTTATTTTGTTCCCAAGAATTTTATCCTGACAATGTATAAAAGATATAGGACAAATTGTGTGCACAGAAATAGAAAAAATGTAGCAGAGAACTATAGTAAAGCACAACAATAAGCTCTAATAATAAAATTTTACAGCACAGTTCAACAAAAATTATGTAACTTATGCGTCAGATCTGTATACAGCAATTTAGTTACATTGTAACAGTCAAAGTAATATGAATTATTATACTAACAGTAAGTATAATAAACGTTCTAGCAGAGTTAACACAAATTTGCAAATTTGTC
Source organism: Schistocerca gregaria (assembly GCF_023897955.1). Classification (NCBI taxonomy): domain Eukaryota; kingdom Metazoa; phylum Arthropoda; class Insecta; order Orthoptera; family Acrididae; genus Schistocerca; species Schistocerca gregaria. The sequence goes on from NC_064923.1 coordinate 442,253,846, forward strand.
TTTACATATTCATCAGCTGCATAAAAAGGTTGTGCATGCATTGTAATATATTTAATAGAATTTTTTCTTTACATATTCATCAACCGCATAAAAATAATGTTTAACTAAAATGTTCTTAATTTGATTCCTAAATGTATATTGTTTTCTTGGACTGATTAGGGTAATTTCTTATGGGGTACATCACCCATACTCCTTGTCAGAAGCAGATTCCTGGTCAGTCTCTGGCTCTTAAGATAGATGTTTGCAATAGAGTGTATATTAAATACAGACAATATTTTTAATTTCCTGAATATTGGTTTAATGGCTGTTAGAGAAGACACCTGTTCCATTACCTTTACGATCTTCCTTTGTATCACAAAATTTTTCCTATGTACTGACACCCAGAACACGGTGCCATGAGAGATAGCTGAATATTCTAATGCAACATAAACTGTCTTTAATATTGTGCTATGACAGTAACACAGTGAGATAGGGTTGTCATTAATAACGACCAGTCAAGTTGTTATTTGTTACTGATTTGTACTAACTCACTGAGTTCTGTCCGAGATCCTTCCTTTTTTATAGCTTTTATTGTATCTGCTACTGTCGGTATATTTTTGTCACAATTTTCTCCCAGAGGTCAATTTATGATAAATTTCTACTTCAGCAACTGCTTTAAGAGCTATTAAAACAAAAAACTGTATCTAGTTTATAACAAATAACTTACCAAGAATATTATCAATGAACGTCTTATCAATCCAAACACTATAACTCAAACACATAACTTTTTGTCTTAGCAAGAAAAATTTACTTGGCATTCAGAATATGTGCGGCTCTTAGCTAACTCTATCAATATCAATGACTTTTCCATAACGTTTAAACTAATGTGGAAGCACTTTACGCTTGCTACAAAAAAGGATACAAATTTCGTTAACTATTTTTTTCATTTTTATTAACAACATACTTTTTAAGGATTAACAGATTTGGAAGTAGGATTCAGAGCCTGAAAATATCTTTTAGTACTGTCTTAACACACCAACACATTTTCAATAACATATTACCATCAGGCGAAGGGGTACTATATGACTACAGAAAAAAAAAATGCTAATTTTATTGTTATTGACTTTATTAATAACATACTTTTTAAAGTGATAGTGATGTATAAGTAGGGTTCAGAAACTGAAAATACTTAATATGTGAAAATCCTTTATGAAAAGTCGCACCTACTACTACATATCAGTTCAATTTTTGGATTAAGTTGAACTGAACAAATTAAAACAAGGAATCTGAAAGAAAATTTCAATGAGAACAATAAATATTTTCTTCAAAATTTTAAAATACACAGTACATGACCAGAATACAACATTTACAAAAGTGAACATAAAGTACCTCCACCCCCATTGGTATCCCTACGGTTAAGACTTTTGAAGTATAGCTGCCCCAAAATATATATTAAAATAAATTTCTCAGTAATAGATTACAGAATTTAAATTGTCAGTAAGCATTTTGGACATTTCCCCATACAAACTTGCATAATGAAATTCACTTTCTGGGACTGGGGATATCAAGTGATGTTTTTCAATCAGGTAGTAACTAGTCTTAAGGCAGCGCATTGACATACCAGTTAGCAGAGATTTGGTGGCATGGTTTTCTCTGAGGACAGCTTTTATGGGGCTCCCAAAGGCTCGGTCCATTCAGCCTTGCCTCCTACATCACCAGCAGGACTTGGGAGATGTCATATTGGGTTTTGCCCTATTCTGTTGACGTTCATATTTGGTGGGCTTTATATTATAACTTACAACCTATGAATACAGCATCAACACATTGAGGATCTCTTACAAATGCTTCATAATTGGTATTATTTGTTGTAATAAAATGACAAGAAATGTCAGATTAATGGTTATGGAATTTTCATATTTCACAGTTATTGTACTATAACTTGTGTATTGTGAACTGCCATATCAAGGCAATGCTATTATGAAATGGAAAGCAGATATTGTACATAAACTTCTGTCTAGGGTGTTGTATTGTGTTCCCCCCTCCCCTCCCTCTCACCACCCAAAGTCTTGGTTATAGTGATGCACCAATCTGTAACATACTGCAATGCCTATGTTAGTTCCGATCACTAAGTATCTTAAACCTCCACAGTATGGAGACCAAAAACTATGCATGCTTCGGAGATTTTCTTGCTCAAGCTGTGGTTATATTCAACCATACAACACAAAAGCATAAAATAACATGAGAAGTCCCTAATTCACCTCAAAATACAACATTCAAACACTAAAAAAATTATAGCTGAGCCTTCTACTTCTTATGTGATTGGTACAAACACTGCATGTGGTGGATGGATCGGTATTCTGATGGTTCACTATGTCATGTTATTTCTTTACTTTTTTCGTATTTTTGTACATACCATGTGTTTTCTTTGAACTTTTAGATTAATCTTTGACATACTGTCAGTTTGCAGTTGTTTATTAGGATTGGATTGGATTCTTTGGGGGAAGAGACCAAACAGTGAGGTCATCGGTCTCATCGGATTAGGGAAGGATGGGGAAGGAAGTCGGCCATGCCCTTTCAAAGGAACCATTCCAGCATTTGCCTGGGAGTGATTTAGAGAAACCACGGAAAACCTAAATCAGGACGGCCGGACACAGGATTGAACCGGCGACTTCTGATGTGTTTATTAGGGGTTCTGAATTTAAACTCCAACTGTTGTAGGTTCCTGGTACTTCACATCCTTTCTAGCATCCTGTCTCCTTCCCTATACAAGATTTGGATTAGAATTTCTTTCTCACAAACATATATACACCTTTCTTCTCTCTTTCCTAATTCTTCCCTTCCACTCCTTTCAACAATAAAGGAACTGCTAAAAATATCCAGAAACTAGAGGTTCAAAATGTTATTTCCCCAATTTACTTTTATCAGCTTTATATTGTGAATTTAGACTCCTGTCAGTTTACTGACATACAGGTCCATGCCCTAACAGCCTAGTTTCCAAAATTGGTGTTAAATTAGGTTTATTTTAGAAAATTTCACTCTGCAGCAATGTTTGTACTGACATGAAACTTCCTGACAGATTAAAACTGTGTGCCAGACAGAGACTTGAACTCAGGAACTTTGCATTTCACAGGCAAGTGCTCTACCGACTGAGTCACCCAAGCACAACTCACAACCCATCCTCACAGCTTCATTTCCGCCAGTATCTCGTCTCCTACATTCCAAACTTCACAGAAGCTCTCTTGCAAAACTTGCAGAACTAGCACTCCTGGAAGAAAGGATATGGTGGAGACATGGCTTTGCCAAAGCCTGGGGAATGTTTCCGGAATGAAATTTTCACTCTGCAAGAGAGTGTGTGCTGATATGGAACTTCCTGGAATATTAAAACTGTGAGCCAGACCGAGACTCGAATTCGGGAACTTTGCCTTTTGTGGGCAAGTGCTCTACCAATTGAGCTACCCAAACGTGACTTACAACCCGTCCTAAAAGCTTCAATTGTGCCAGTATCTCGCCTTGAAATTTTCAAACTTCACATAAGCACTCCGGCGAAAGTTGCAGAACTAGCATTCAGTACATAATTTTAATCTGCCAGAAGTTTCATATCAGCATACACTCCACTGCAGAGTGAACATTTCATTCTAGAAACATCCCCCAGGCTGTGGCAAAACCATGGCTCCACAATCTCCTTCTTCCACGAGTGATGGTTCTGCAAGTTTCGCAGGAGAGCTTCTGTGAAGTTTGGAAGGTAGGAGACAAGACACTGGCTGAATCGAAGCTGAGTCGGTAGAGCACTTGCCCGCAAAAGGCAAAGTTCCCGAGCTCAATTCTTGGTTCAGCAAACAGTTTTAATCTTCCAGAAGTTCCGTAGGTTTATTTTACTTTTATTTTTACCATGATTGTACATAAGAAATATGCACTGATAAGAGTAAATTTTAGAAGGAGTGTCACTCCTCCATACAAGAATTTTCACTGAAATGCCTGCATTCCTTGACACTACTCTTATTCAGTGACTTTTGTGTAACATATACTAAGTTTGCTTAATATACAGGCACTGACAAATCAGTTTGAAGAATGTTCTAAATAAAAATATCTACTTCAACTACAATGAAAAACAACATGGAGGTCAAAAACATAAACAGAACTGTAGTCTAGCTATTACATTTCTATGAGCTCTTTTAAAATGAGTGTGGAGAGGGGGTGTACAAGTTACTGCATGTCTTAATTGTCAACTTTCCTAGGAAAATGCAGCATATTTGTAACATCTACCTATCTGCATAAAACAAAAGAAATCTACAATTTTTGTTTACAGCAAGTAACTTCATACTAAATGTAATTTTGTGTGTGTGTGTGTGTGTGTGTGTGTGTGTGTGTGTGTGTCACATATAAGTTTTCTCAATGTTATTAGAAGAACAGATTTTTACATATAATAAATCCAATGTATCCACAATCCACATATAAATAAAACAGTTACCTGAAGGTCAGATATGGGTGGGACATTTGTTTGATAGTCTGGGAACTTCTCTTGGAGGTGAGCAATAAGCATACCAAACTGTGTTCCCCAGTCCCCAATATGATTGATGCGGAGCACATCATGACCAAGAAACTCCAGCAATCGACAAATGCTTTCACCAATAATTGTAGAGCTGCAGAACAAATGTACAATTTTAGTGGGCTAAATATGAAGATGTTAGCTACATTGCTGTATCAAAGGAAAATTCTATCAAGAAAACAAATATATTACGGGACATAATTGTTAGTCAGTACTTACTTTCAGGAGGCAAAATGTATAGAACTGCTGATAGACACATACAAGAGAAAAAGTCACACACTAACTAGCTCTTGGAAACAATAGTTCATTAACTGGTGAGGCAAGAGGGATACGTTGGGGAAAGTTGAGAAGAAAGAGCAAGATCCATAAGGCCACAGGACGAAAATGATCCTGAGGGTAGGTAAAGATGAAGGGGGAAACATTGGAGACAACACATTAGGCACTGCGACATAACGATTAAGCAGTGTTCATCGGTGACATATAGATTTTAGTATATGAAATTTAACATTTCTGAAAGATTATAAGGCCTTTTAGTTAGTGCACTGGCAACTATTAATTTTATGTGTACCAATATTATGAAAAGGAAAATTGTTACTCACCATTCAGTGGAGATGCTGAGATGCAGATGGGTACAACAAAGGACTGTCACAATATAAGCTTTCAGCCAGCAAGATCTTTGTCAAAAATAGGTGACACACACACACACACACACACACACACACACACACACACACACACACACACACACACAGTGTGGCTTCAGCTGTCAGAGGCTGCAATCATGTGCAAGTGAATTGTGTTTGCGTGCATGTGTGTATGTGTGTGTGTGTCATCTATTTCCGACAAAAACCTTATTGGCCGAAAGCTTATATTGTGACAGTCTTTTGTTATGCCTATCTGCAACTCAGCATCTCTGCTATATGGTGAGTAGCAACTTTCCTTTTTATAATATTGTTACATTCCATCCTGGATTTTGCACTGTTTAATTTTGTGTGTACACCGGTTCATAATTCAGGCTTGAAGTTTGTGCTTGTTTCAGGCTCTAGAGCGCACTCGGTCTGCTAATATGACAGCTGTTGAGGGTACACATATTCACAGTAACCTACCAGCATTTTTATTTTCTTATTCTTTACGAAACATACTCCTGCATAGCCTCTATTTAATTTTTAGTTGACCTGGCCGGATGTCTCAGTTACCTATCTAACCCCCAATACTTCAAAATGTAGGACACCAGAATTGGTTTTTTTTCTGATGATAATCTCCATCTTGTAGAGTTGGTCATCTTAGCCTTCAGGCTCACTTGTAAGCTCGTAGCTGCTGTGTCGCATACTTGCAGCTGGGAGGTGCAATGAGGTAGGAGCTGCTGATAGACAATGGTCGCAGTGAACCTGCGAAATCTCACTGTGCTCGTGAGACTTGTGAGACATGTAGACACTTGAGTGCCATTTGTCTTAGTGCTGTGACAACGAAGGAGCACCTTCTGTAAGTGTTAGCAGATGAAATGCACATTCTACTGGACAGACCCAAAATAATTCTGAATAGTCCCAGCTGCGATAGTTTCAAGCCACTAATTTAATTTAATTTCAAATTTGTGTCATTTCTTGTTAGATAATCGATGTGCCCAAGACAAAGTTATGAAGTGTCCTGAATTTTCCCTCATTTAGTCTGATAACCATGTCAAATAAGAGTGCTTAAGTTTTATTTTCATACCCTTTTTTTTTAATTTTTGAAGAATGGTAGATTAGAAGTGTACAAACTGTTCCATTTCTTCTGCTCATTATCTGATTTAATTTATCTAGATTCCAAATAAAGTTAAAAGCTACATCACAAACAAAGATTCAGGAATATCACAACAGGCCACAGTCACAAGAAATTAAAATGGAAAATAATTTTTAGGAATAGTGTGAATGATATTTCTTATTTAACGAAAGAATTTTCAGGTTGTATCATTTCAATCGACCACTCCTCAGAGATTATAACAGGTGTGAAAATAAAACTTAAGCACTTTTATTTGACATTGTCATCAGAGCAAATAAGCGGAACTTTAGGAAACTTCATAACTTTTGTCTTGGGCACCTTGTTCATCTAACATGAAATGACGCAAATTTGAAATAAAATTAAACTAGTAGCCTGAAACTATCCCAGCTGGAGCTATTCCGAATTATTATCGGTCTATCCTGTAGAACATACATTTCATCTGCTAACACTTAATGAATGTGCAACTTCATTGTCACAGTACCATGACAAATGGCAGCAGAGTGTCCATGTCTCCTAAGTCTTGCGAGTGCAACGAGGGCTCATTGTGACCGTTGTTTATTACCATCTCCTACCTCATTGCACTTCATGGCCATAAGTATACAATGCAGCAGCAATGAGTTTACATATAAGCCTGAAGGCTAAGACCAGCTCCACGTGGTGGGGAATACACAGAAGTAGTTCGTCATCAGGAAAAACAAGACAGATACAATGTTAACAAGAATACAGGTGTCTAAGCTTATATGCAGACTAGCTTTGCAGATGATGAAGAAGTTGAAAGAATGTACAATGTTATAAAAAAAATATTCAGACTGACACAGGATAAGAAATTTTAAATCTGGTGGGAGGCTAGAATTCAACAGTAAGAAAGTGTAAAGAAGGAAAACTAATATGAAAACTTGGACTGTGGGAGACAAATAAAAGAGAAATCTGCCAGGCAGAATTTTGCACAAGCTCAGTTAAATAACTACCAACAGTTGTTTTAAGAACCAAGAACGAAAGTTTTGAATGTGGAAAAGACCTGGAGACACCCGGAGGTTTCAAACAGTTACATAATCATAAGACAGAGATGCAGAAGCCAGATTTTAGACTGCAAAGCATTTACAAGGGTAGACATGGACTACAACCGTAATTCATTGGTTATGAACTGCAGATTGAAATTAAAGAACGGCAGAAAGTCAGGAATTTAAGGATATGGGACGTAGATAAATTGAGAGAATCACTGGTTGTGCAGAGTTTCAAATGAAGCAGTATGCAAGGATTAGCTTAGAGGAAGGGAATACAGTAGAAAATGAATGGATAGCTTTGGGAGATGCAATACGAAAGGCAGCCGAGTCTCAAGCAGGCAATTACATAAGGACGTGTAGAAATTCTTGGACATCATTTGAGGTACTGAATTTAATTGACAGAGGAGAAAATATAAAAATACTTTACATGAAGCAGGCAAATGGGAATGCACCATCATCTTCATCATAATTTCTTTCCTATGAACGACATGCCTCCCCCAATTTCTGTCCTGGATTTCTCTCCCCCCTGCATCCTACATTACACTTATCCTCCTGAGATCCTTTTAACCTGGTCTGTACATCTCTTCCTAGGCCATCCAATGGGTCTTGTTCCTGGTACTTCCATCTCTAAATATTGACATGGAGTTTGAGTTGTGTGTATTCACTTCAGTAGTTCAATCTAGCTGCACTCATTCTTTTGCCAATGGTCAAAGATATCTGCAGTTCCCTCCTTACATTTTTGTTCCTGACTCTTCTGATTTTTTTTAGAGGCGACTTAAGGAACTTATTTTCACATGCCCATATCAAACTCTCTTCTCTCATATTTATGATACAGGTCTCCAGACAACACATCATGATTGGCACAACATCTAAAAATGACATTGACCGAGTTGCAAAATGGTAAAGCTGGAATCACTGGGGTAAAGGGTTGTTGCCATGCACAAATGAAATTAAAGAAACGTTTGGAGAAAAAAATAAAAAATTACAAACATTAAGACCTCAGATGGCAAGAACGGAAGGCTGCAAGATGGAATTAATATATACGGAGTCTTTGTAAGATAAACAAACTACACAACAATAATATAGAAAGCGTTTGATGAAAATTAGGCCACAGTACAACAACCTCCTCAAAATCTGGTTAACAGTATGTGACAGCAGACAAATACAGACAATTTGTATGTGATAAAGAGGTCTATGTTTTTTATAGATTGGCCAAATATCACAAAATCAATCAACAAAATGGAAGAATATTATTGAATGACTGGAATACAATAATGAAGAGCTGTCATATAATTCCACATCTCACGTGGAATTTACAGGTCTGCAACAACACAGGACTGCAATTTAATCCAGAAGAATTCCTTTTGCACAGAAGAGTATTGCACTCATTGGACAAAGAAATTAATCCTCTGAGGTTGCCAATGATAGTTATTTGGGCCTCAAACGAGTACAATATAAAACATGACTTCCATTATAACAATATTTTATAGTTGTGCTGCTCGGCTTTACTAAGAATTCCCTAACCTGTCTGGTGGAATACAGGAATTCATATAAGAGGGAAAAAAAGATATGCACATATAGCTCACTGCCTTCAAATGTCAACAAAAACATTGCTGATTCTAGTAGCCAACAACAACAACAGCTACACTTTAGGCAACAGCAAAACTGATTACGGTAGTTTGTTGTTCTTTCATAATATTCTAGTAAATTTATTCAATCTCTTCACTGCACATCACAGACTGAGTTTTCATTTGCCATTACAAATGCAACACACATTTCATTGTTCATTGATTGACAGCTGCTCGTATATCGAATGATCATATGGAATATTTTATTTTACACCTTCTGAAAATTTAGTCTTCCACTAGACAGAGTAAAGGAGCACAAAAACAAAGCTGACACTCTTAGCTGGTGGAACATGCACTTACTGCACATTGCAACAGTAGCAGAGCACTGGTGTGACAACTACACTACACCACAACCTTGCATAGATTGCCGCTAGTAACATAGCTGTTTTACACTCATTTGGTAAGTCACATCATCTTTATATTTATATATATATATTACCCTCTCCCTTAAAACCCACATCCCTTCGTCTTTCCCTCCCCTTCCCTATTTCCTGAAGAAGCAACCATTGGTTGTGAAAGCTAGTAATTCTGTGTGTGTGTTTGTGTGTTTTGTTCATTGTGCCTGTCTGCCGGCACTTTCCCGCGCGGGAAAGCGGCGGTAGATAGGCACAATAAATAAAACACACAAACACACACACAGAATTAAGAGCTTTCGCAACCTGCGGCTGCTTCGTCAGGAAAATAGGGAATAAAAGGAAACATGAAAGGATGTGGGTTTTAAGGGAGAGGTTAAGGAGTCATTCCAATAGAAAGAAACTTGCACATGGGAAAAATATATTAAAAACAAAGATTCCAAAACTTACCAAGCGGGAAAGCGCCGGTAGACAGGCACAATAAATAAAACACACAAACACACACACAGAATTTCTAGCTTCCGCAACCGGCGGTTGCTTCTTCAGGAAAGAGGGAAGGAGAGGGAAAGACCAAAGAATGTCGGTTTTAAGGGAGAGAGTAAGGCGTCACTCCAGTCCCGGGAGTGGAAAGACTTACCTTAGGGGGAAAAAAGGACAGGTGTACACTCGCGCACACACACACACATATCCATCCGCACATACACAGACACAAGCAGACATTTGTAAAGGCAAAGACTTCGGGCAGAGATGTCAGTCGAGGTGAAAGTAGAGGCAAAGAAGTTGTTGAAAGACAGGTGAGGTATGAGCGGCGGCAACTTGAAATTAGCGGAGGTTGAGGCCTGGCGGATATCGAGAAGAGAGGATATACTGAAGGGCAAGTTCCCAACTCCGGAGTTCGGATAGGTTGGTGTTGGTGGGAAGTATCCAGATAACCCGGACGGTGTAACACTGTGCCAAGATGTGCTGGCCGTGCACCAAGGCATGTTTAGCCACAGGGTGATCCTCATTACCAGCAAACACTGTTTGCCTGTGTCCATTCATGCGAATGGACAGTTTGTTGCTAGTCATTCCCACATAGAAAATGTCACAGTGTAGGCAGGTCAGTTGGTAAATCACGTGGGTGCTTTCACACGTGGCTCTGCTTTTGATCATGTACACCTTCCGGGTTACAGGACTGGAGTAGGTGGTGGTGGGAGGGTGCATAGGACAGGTTTTACACCGAGGGCGGTTACAAGGGTAGGAGTCAGAGGGTAGGGAAGGTGGTTTGGGAATTTCATAGGGATGAACCATGAGGTTACGAAGGTTAGGTGGACGGCGGAAAGACATTCTTGGTGAAGTGGGGAGGATTTCATGAAGGATGGATCTCATTTCGGGGCAGGATTTTAGGAAGTCGTATCCCTGCTGGAGAGCCACATTCAGAGTCTGATCCAGTCCCGGGAAGTATCCTGTCACAAGTGGGGCACTTTTAGGGTTTTTCTGTGAGAGGTTCTGGGTTTGAGGGGATGAGGAAGTGGCTCTGGTTATTTGCTTCTGTACTAGGTCGGGAGGGTAGTTGTGAGATGCGAAAGCTGTTTTCAGGTTGTTGGTGTAATGGTTCAGGGATTCAGGACTGGAGCAGATTCGTTTGCCACGAAGGCCTAGGCTGTAGGGAAGGGACCGTTTGATATGGAATGGGTGGCAGCTGTCATAATGGAGGTACTGTTGCTTGTTGGTGGGTTTGATGTGGACGGATGTCTGAAGCTGGCCATTGGACAGATGGAGGTCAACGTCAAGGAAAGTGGCATGGGATTTTGAGTAGGACCAGATGAATCGGATGGAACCAAAGGAGTTGAGGTTGGAGAGGAAATTCAGGAGTTGTTCTTCACTGTGAGTCCAGATCATGAAGATGTCGTCAATAAATCTGTACCAAACTTTGGGTTGGCAGGCTTGGATAACCAAGAAGGTTTCCTCTAAGCGACCCATAAATAGGTTGGCATACGAGGGGGCCATCCTGGTACCCATGGCTGTTCCCTTTAATTGTTGGTATGTCTGGCCTTCAAAAGTGAAGAAGTCGTGGGTCAGGATGAAGCTGGCTAAGGTGACGAGGAAAGAGGTTTTAGGTAGGGTGGCAGGTGATCGGCATGAAATGAAATGCTCCACTGCAGCGAGGCCCTGGACGTGCGGGATATTTGTGTATAGGGAAGTGGCACCAATGGTTACACGGATGGTTTCCGGGGATAACAGACTGGGTAAGGATTCCAGGCGTTCGAGAAAGTGGTTGGTGTCTTTGATGGAGGATGGGAGACTGCATGTAATGGGTTGAAGGTGTTGATCTACGTAGGCAGAGTTCTGTGGGGGCTTGGTAACCAGCTACAATGGGGCGGCCGGGATGTTTGGGTTTGTGAATTTTAGGAAGTAGGTAGAAGGTAGGAGTGCGAGGTGTTGGTGGGGTCAGGAGTTTGATGGAGTCAGGTGAAAGGTTTAGTAGGGGGCCTAAGGTTCTGAGGATTCCTTGAAGCTCCGCCTGGACATCAGGAATGGGATTACCTTGGCAAACTTTGTATGTAGAGTCGTCTGAAAGCTGACGCAGTCCCTCAGCCAGATACTCCCGACGATCAAGTACCACGGTCGTGGAACCCTTGTCAGCCGGAAGAATGATGATGGATCGGTCAGCTTTCAGATCACGGATAGCCTGGGCTTCGGCTGTGGTGATGTTGGGAGTAGGATTAAGGTTTTTCAAGAAAGATTGAGAGGCAAGGCTGGAAGTGAGAAATTCCTGGAAGGTTTGGAGAGGGTGATTTTGAGGAAGAGGAGGTGGGTCCCGCTGTGATGGAGGACGGAACTGTTCCAGGCAGGGTTCAATTTGGATAGTGTCTTGGGGAGTTGGATCATTAGGAGTGGGATCAGGATTATTTTTCTTTGTGGCAAAGTGATATTTCCAGCAGAAATTACGAGTGTAGGACAGTAAATCTTTGACAAGGGCAGTTTGGTTGAACCTGGGAGTGGGGCTGAAGGTGAGGCCTTTGGATAGGACAGAGGTTTCGGATTGGGAGAGGGGTTTGGAGGAAAGGTTAACTACTGAATTGGGATGTTGTGGTTCCAGACTGTGTTGACTAGAATTTTGAGGCGTTGGGGGGAGTGGAGCTGGAAGTGGGAGATTGAGTAGGTGGGAGAGACTGGGTCTGTGTGCAATGAGAGGAGGTTGAGGTTTGTTGGAAAGGTTGTGGAGGGTGAGTGAGTTGCCTTTCCAGAGGTGGGAAACCAGGAGATTGGATAGTTTTTTAAGGTGGAGGGTGGCATGCTGTTCTAATTTGTGGTTGGCCTGTAGGAGGATGCTATGAACAGCCGGTGTGGATGTGGGAGAGGAAAGATTGAGGACTTTGATTTGGGATAGGAGTTGACGGGTGTGTTCATTGGCCGAGTCGATGTATAGGTGAAGGATTAGGAGGGTGAGGGCTATGAATTGTGTAGTTTGGAACTGGTATAAGGACTGATGGAAAGAAGGATTGCAGCCAGAGATGGGAACTTTAAGTGTGAAGCCTTTGGGGGTAGTGCCAAATGTCAGACAAGCCTGAGTAAATAAAATATCGGAGCGTAATCTGGCTAGGGTGAAGGCATGTTTGCGGAGGGAATGTAAATAAAATTTAATGGGGTCATTGTAGGGATGTTGTGAGGTTGACATGGTATTAGAAGGTGGAAATAGTGATCTGAGGTTAAAGTGAAAATAAATAGAAATATATATATAGGGAGAGATAAAGGTGTGAAAAAAGTCGAAAAAGTGTTGGTTTGAGATGAGGTATGTTGATCCTGTGCTGAACTTAGGTTGGTGAACAACAATGGGAGCAAAGGTTAGGTAGTTGTGTTGTCTCCAAAACACGTTAAAGGGTGGGGAAATAAAGGAAAATTTCGAAAAAAATTCTTCGAAAAAAAATTCTAAAAAATGTCCAACCTATTTATGGGTTGCTTAGAGGAAGCCTTCTTGGTTACCCAAGCCTGCCAACCCAAAGTTTGGTACCGATTTATTGACGACATCTTCATGATCTGGACTCACAGTGAAGAACAACTCCTGAATTTCCTCTCCAACCTCAACTCCTTTGGTTCCATCCGATTCACTTGGTCCTACTCAAAATCCCATGCCACTTTCCTTGACGTTGACCTCCATCTGTCCAATGGCCAGCTTCAGACATCCGTCCACATCAAACCCACCAACAAGCAACAGTACCTCCATTATGACAGCTGCCACCCATTCCATATCAAACGGTCCCTTCCCTACAGCCTAGGCCTTCGTGGCAAACGAATCTGCTCCAGTCCTGAATCCCTGAACCATTACACCAACAACCTGAAAACAGCTTTCGCATCTCGCAACTACCCTCCCGACCTAGTACAGAAGCAAATAACCAGAGCCACTTCCTCATCCCCTCAAACCCAGAACCTCTCACAGAAGAACCCTAAAAGTGCCCCACTTGTGACAGGATACATCCCGGGACAAGATAAGATTCTGGATGTGGCTCTCCAGCAGGGATACGACTTCCTAAAATCCTGCCCCGAAATGAGATCCATCCTTCATGAAATCCTCCCCACTCCACCAAGAGTGTCTTTCCGCCGTGCACCTAACCTTCGTAACCTCTTGGTTCATCCCTATGAAATCCCCAAACAACCTTCTCTACCCTCTGGCTCCTACCCTTGCAACCGCCATCGGTGTAAAACCTGTCCTATGCACCCTTCCACCACCACCTACTCCAGTCCTGTAACCCGGAAGGTGTACACGATCAAAAGCAGAGCCACGTGTGAAAGCACCCACGTGATTTACCAACTGACCTGCCTGCACTGTGACGCTTTCTATGTGGGAATGACCAGCAACAAACTGTCCATTCGCATGAATGGACACAGGTAAACAGTGTTTGTTGGTAATGAGGATCACCCTGTGGCTAAACATGCCTTGGTGCACGGCCAGCACATCTTGGCACAGTGTTACACCGTCCGGGTTATCTAGATACTTCCCACCAACACCAACCTATCCGAACTCTGGAGTTGGGAACTTGCCCTTCAATATATCCTCTCTTCTCGTTATCCACCAGGCCTCAATCTCCGCTAATTTCAAATTGCCGCCACTCATACCTCACCTGTCTTTCAACAACGTCTTTGCCTCCACACTTCCGCCTCGACTTACATTTCTGCCCTCACTCTTTGCCTTTAAATATGTCTGCTTGTGTCTGTGTATGTATGGGTGTGTGTGTGTGTGTGTGTGTGTGTGTGTGTGTGTGTGTGTGTGTGGGTGTGTGTGTGGGCGCGCGCGAGTATATACCTATCCTTTTTTCCCCCTAAGGTAAGTCTTTCCGCTCCCGGGATTGGAATGACTCCTTACCATCTCCCTTAAAACCCACATCCTTTCATCTTTCCTTTTCCTTCCCTCTTTGCTGGCGAAGCAGCCGCCGGTTGCGAAAGCTCGAAATTCTGTGTGTGTGTTTGTGTGTTTTGGGAAAAATATATTAAAAACAAAGATTCCAAGACTTACCAAGCGGGAAAGCGCCGGCAGACAGGCACAATGAAAAAAACACACAAACACACACACAGAATTACTAGCTTTCGTAATCCGATGGTTGCTTCTTCAGGAAAGAGGGAAGGAGAGGGAAAGATGAAAGGATGTGGGTTTTAAGGGAGAGGGTAAGGAGTCATTCCAATCCCGGGAGCGGAAAGACTTACCTTGGGGGTGAAAAAAGGACAGGTGTACACACACACACACACACACACACACACATCCATCCGCACATACACAGACACAAGCAGACATTTGTGTCTACTTTGAGAGAAGGCCTTTTGGCGAAAAGCTTACATTTTTAGCAGTCTTTTTGACTTGAAATCTCCTCTATATGGTGTGCAGAAATCTATCCTTTTCATAATCTTGTCATTATTCCATCCTGGATTTTTCATTGTTTAATTAATATTTCTTAGGGAGATGGTGTTGCACATATGCCTAGCAGCCACACATCTAGCAAGATTGAAAATGTCAGTGTTATACTAAGTACAGTTACTGAAGAGCTGTAACAAAGTGGAAAAGTGAAAGCAATTCCCATAAGTTTTAGTTTAGTACAGTGGTATGACTTCAGGATATGAGCTTGCGACAGAACAGCATTTCAGGTCATACAGGGCACGAGCTACTTGTGGAATCAATGGGTAGAAGAGTCATATGCAGGATTGAGGGTACTGGAGCACTTAATGTGACCACTGCACAGAATGAGCTTGCGACAGAACAGCATTTCAGGTCATACAGGGCACGAGCTACTTGTGGAATCAATGGGTAGAAGAGTCATATGCAGGATTGAGGGTACTGGAGCACTTAATGTGACCACTGCACAGAATGACCATCTTGCTCACATGGCAGTAAAGACAGTCCAGCTTCACCAAAGTGTTCACTTGACACAGAAGCACTGAAACAGGTGCTCTTGTTTCTGTCAACTGTTCTGCCTCATATGTTATGGCCCACACTCACAGGCAGTGTGCCATTTTGTCAGCTTCTATTATTTTGAACCAGAACATCCTCAGATTGCAAAGAAACGCGGTTAAGCCATTACTGTTGTGTTAAGTGGCAAAAAGTAGTGCTACTGAGAAACTCCCACTTGAAACTGTGCCCACTGATGGTGACATGTGGTGTCATGGCTACTGCAGGAAGGTCAATCTGGCAGCCTGGACTGCTGAGTGGCACAGTGGACAAGAATTAAGTGTAATAGTTCAGGGTACCATTATCTCCTATACTGCTTTCTCTGAGGATACCTTTCATAAAACATAAAATCTCACTTTTGAGGAGTGCATTACTGTAAAAAGACCTTAAAAGAGTAAAAACCTGAGCCTTTGCTAAATTTTAAATAAGGAGTAAAATAGTGACTGTCAAAATTGTGAAACAACTATGCATCCAAATGTGACTGGTTGTTTAATTACTAAAAAGAATAATGTAACCACTCTTAATGCACACTAAACCTTAGAAATTTCTCGCCACTCATCATATTGTTACCTCAAACAGAGAGCATCTGAAGCATATGGCTGTGAGTTACAAGACATAGATAGCTCTTCTTTTACTCTTGTTAACACGGTTGCTTTGTAGCGAAGTGTCTGCAGACAAGTCTGTTAAGGACCTGACAATGGCTTGGCACAAACTGTTCTGAATTTCCAGCCACTCATTACCCTAATGACACAATGACCATTTTTTTAAGCCTTGAGAGAATAATGCACAAACTTGCATTTTGTGTACGCTTAATAACAAACTATTACTGCCAGTATGAATGGACAATGAAAATCAAATTTGATTATAATCTTGGGTTACCAAAAAATAAAGATACATTGTAAACCTACGAACAAAAATAATTGTACCAATATTTCCTACATCATTTCAATTTTACCATGCAACAGCACACAGTCCACTGATGCCCAATCAAGTGACAAGAACCAGAATAACTAATGTTACATTCTTCCTCCGTAAAGCATTCATTCTTCTCTTTCATACCAGATCTGCATGTTTACATAGCATTTCAATTTGTACAAGAAATATCAACTTATTGGCAAACAATGAAGAAATTAAGTGTATGGATGATTTTCAAGGAACATTATTCTAAAAGTTACATTGGTAGCTTGCTTAAAAACTAAAACATACCGCAAATGCCCGACATGCATTTCCTTTGCAATATTAGGAGCAGAAAAGTCAACAACAACTCTCAGCTTCTTCTCAATTGGTGGTGGTTTCACTCCATTCTTCAACAAGTCAGTCAAAGCCTTCTGTCCAAATTCAGGACACAGTGATATATTAATGAAGCCTGCACCAGCTACACTCATTTCCTTGATTAAATCATTCTTTGGCACATTATCCAAAATCTTTTTTGCAATATCAACTGGAGACATTTTCACACCTGTGAAGAAGATAAAATTTTGGCTCACTTAAACTGATATTCATTTACAAATAAATCTAACTTAAAACATAATTCCTTCCAAAATTCTGAACTGTTACAGATGTGCAGCAATGTATACTTTGTTAATGTATGACCTCTACCCAAATAAGCCTATTTCATTCCATCAAGGGATTTCTCTAATATTTCCATTGGTTTCTGAGTTGTAATTCCAAACAACAAATACATGCAAAACTCGAGGTTCTTTTTCGTCAATACAATAATGTTGGAACAATATGTATAAAACATATAAATAAAAATTACTGTAGAGAATTTAAAATATTTTATTCTGAATACGATTTTCTCTGATAAAACTAACACAATATGAGTACATACAGTCTGTATAGTTTTACTGTCCACACTAAGTTAAACTCTGGCTAAAGTTAACACTGACAAAGAGAGAAAATGCTACAGTACTTCATTTGGATTAGGGGTATAAAGATCTATTTACACATGTGAGATTTTCAGTTTCAAAAGGTGATTCTACCATGATTCAGGAGAGACACCATAATAACATCTTCATGAGAATTAAGTTAACCAACCAGATTAGATCACAATGTCCCAACCAAGTATTCACATCCTGCAGCCATTATCCATATGGTAACTCTCTTCATCTGTTACTGTAAGGGGCACAAGTATGGATATGCTGCTCACCAATTCACAAAGGAGACGGAGTGCTGAGGCAACATTTGCTTACCTTTTGAATTTAAGACTAACAAAGTCTAAGTGAAGACATGAGAACTCTACTGGCATGATACTAACATGATCACAGGCTATGAAATTCAAAACCATTCAGTTCTGGACTGAGACTGTTGTAAGCAAAGCTCAGCTGATGTTAAGCAGTTCATATTTCTCACTGAACTCTTCAGGTGCTGTTAACAGAGTATACAGGGAAAGGCTGTCAGAAGCTCTGCTGATATGCGGGAGTTCCTGAGATGCTGGTGTTTCAGTCTATGTGAAGTAATATTAGGAGTAATGGTCCGGCAGTGCTCAGGCAATGATTTCGGGCCACGGTGCACGTCCAGCTACTCCTGTGCCTGCAGAATTTGAGGACTTGCAGAACTTTAGGAACCAATGTTATGTTAATGCAATTGGAAGAACACTTTAACAACAGTAAAACGGATATTGCAGAATTATAAGAAGTGTGGGGGAAAATAACAATCACATACAATTAAGATCAGCACACTTGTTTTATTACAGAAGAACAGGGTATGTGGTAAATTCAGGTGCAGGCTTTGTGGTTAACAACAAAATTAAAAATACTATCACACATAGTGAAGGAATATCAGAAAGAACAACAATTCTTATTTTAAAAACAAACAAAAAGATATTCCATGGAAATAATTCAAGTTCATGCACTAAAATACTCATGTTCTTGTGTGGAGGTAGAAGAGCTCTACAGCTAATGGAACTGTAAAAATGTGAAAAATTTAAGAACAACTCTTCAGTGGGAGACTTCAGTTACATTGTACTTTCATACAGTTTACTGAAAACAACAATGTACGCTATCCAGTCACATTAAAATGAAATGTCAAAAGCCTGAATAACCATCTTTTGCTGTGCGGATCACTTTGAGACATGCACAAAGGATGTGGAGGCATGCCGACTCCAGTGCCATGATCAGCTGCGGTTATGTTTCTCAGCAGAGGACCCATGGCGCAACAGCCCAATCAAGGTTGTCTCACAGATTCTCAACTGGGTTTAAATTCAGGCAGTTTGGAGGCCAAGGGTGTTCGGTAAACTCGTACTGGTGCTCTTCAAACCACGCACATGCACTGCTAGCTGTGTGACTCGTTCAGTACTCTGCCGATAGAAGCCATCATGCCAAGAAAAAACAAACACCATGTAGGGATGGACGTGGTCCCCAAGGACAGTTGCATACTTGTGTTCATCCACTGTGCTTTCCAGAATGATGTGATGACCCAGGGAAAGCCCCTATGGGCTGGACCCTTCTGATAGTTGTTACAGGCTGTTTGCTATCAAACATTTGAAATCATATACGCCAACAGCCATCTGTCCGATGGAGCATAAAATGTAATTCATCTTAAAAGGACACCTGTTGCCACTTAGTGGACGTACAGTTGGTTTATTGGCATATAAACTCCAGCCTACGTTGCCAATGAACAGCAGTCAACATGGGTGCATGAACAAAGGTTAGGTTAGGTTAGGTTAGGTTAGGTTAGGGGTGCCTAATGTGAGGACCATTCACAGCAAAATTCACTGAATGGTCTCATTGAGCACAAAACTGTTGGTTGCCCCTTGGTTCATCTGGGCCGTCAGTGGCTCAACAGTTCACGTACATTCTCCTGTACGCATCTCCACAGCCCTTGCTCACCCCTGTTATAGCACTATTTCGCCTTGCACGGTATATTTTAACCATAGTGACACGGTAATATACGGTTCAAACACAAACATTAGTAAGCATTACAGTTGCAGACAGTCAACACAGGTCTGGACAGAGTGAGTAGAGCTTTTCTTGCACAACTCTTTTATCAAAGCAACAGCAATAATGCTGCTGCTATTTGGTAGCATTGGTGTATTAAAGGAATACAGAAATATTCTGATTTGGACGTTCAAATTAGCTGGTAATATGGGAATTGCTCCTGGGAGAGGCTGATGGACAACTGTGCCATGAATTGTTGAAGAGGTTGATGTTGCCATGGCTGGGAATGCTGAACTCAATGTGTGAACTTCAAGCATGCATTAGCTATGTCACAACAGCCAAACATTCTATAGACCACCATTTGAAATGTGCTGCTAAAAATTGTGAAATGGTATCCATACAAACTTCACATTACTCATTGACTCACAAATTCGAGTTGCTCTTATGTTTCTTGAAAGGGCTGAGGTTGAAGATATGTGGCCTTGGAACATCTCGTGGAGTGATAATGCACACTTTATGCTCAATGAGGCAGTGAACACTCACAATTGCCACATCTGGGAATCATCACAGCCAAGAAACATTCACAAAGTTCCCCTGCAGGCTGAACACATTGCTGTGTGGTGTGGCTTCTAGGCACAGTCCATGATTGTTCCAACTTTCTTTGATGAACTCAGATCCCAAGATTCAAGGACAGCAATGTGAACAGCACACATTACTGCAATCTGCTTTACTAACATGTGATCCTTGCTCTACAAGAGAAAGGTCCTTTGGACTCAACTGTGTTGACGCATTATGGAGCTCCACCTCATGTTGCTCATCAGGTGTCTCTGTTACTTATGCAAGGTAACACATTTGGAGAAAACCAAATCATTAGCCGATCTTTCCAAACTATGTGGCCACCAAGGTCACCAGATTTGAATCCACGTGATTTCTGGCTCCGTTGAATTACACGACTATGTCACTAATGTCGATTTGCAGTAGGGTTTTGGAACATATACTGTATTCAAACATTATGAAGTACCTCGAAGAAAACGATTTATTGACACATAGTAAGCAGGGATTCAGAAAATATCGTTCTTGTGAAACACAACTAGACCTTTATACTCATGAAGTAATAAGTGCTATTGACATGGGATGTCTACTCGATTCCATATTTCTAGATTTCCAGAAGGCTTTCGACACCGTTCGTCACAAGCTTCTTCTAACCAAACTGCGTGCCTACGGAGTATCGCCTTAGTTGCAACTGGATTTGTGATTTCCTGTCAGAAAGGTCACAGTTACTAGTAATAGATGGAAAGTCATCAAGTAAAACAGAAGTAATATCCGGCATTCCCCAAGGAAGTGTTATAGGCCCTCTATTGTTCCTGATCTATATTAATGACATAGGAGACAATCTGAGTAGCCATCTTAGAGTGTTTGCAGATGATGCTGTCATTTACCATCTTGTAAAGTCATCAGATGATCAAAACAACTTGCAAAATGATTTAGATAAGATATCTGTATGGTGCGAAAAGTAGCAATCAGCTAAATTTCAAGTACGTGATAAATTCACACAAATCTGAAAACTGTAAATTCAGCTAAACACTTTGGGATTATAATTACAAATAACCTTAATTGGAACGATCACATAGATAATATTGTGGGCAGAGCAAACCAAAGACTGTGATTCATTGGCAGAACACTTAGAAGGTGCAACAGGTCTACTAAAGAGACTGCTTACACCACACATGTCCGCCCTATTCTGGAGTATTGCTGTGCGATGTGGGATTCACATCAGGTGGGACTGACGGATGACATCCAAAAAGTACACTGCGAAATAGGGGAGATAGTGCCAGAGACATGACACGTGAATTGGAGTGGCAATCATTAACACAAAGACGTTTTTCGTTGCGACGGGATCTTCTCATGAAATTTGAATCACCAGTTTTCTCCTCTGATTGCGAAAATATTATGTTGGTATCCATCTACATAGGGAGAAATGATCATCACGATAAAATAAGAGAAATCAGGGCTCACATGGAAAAATTTAGCTTGAAGGTGGTTCACTGAACCCTCTTCCAGGCACTTTATTGTGAATAGCAGAGTAATCACGTAGATGGAGATGTAGAAGTTTAAAGTACATGATAACAGGAATATGTCAGAATATGCTGACTCAAGCAAAACCATTCCGATATGTCTTTGAGAGGCTGTGACAAGACACAGCAAAAATTTGGTACGAAGTAATGAAATACAAGTACCATTAACCACATGAATTGTGTAAAGTCAGTTGGAGTATGAAGAAAGCAATAGTACTGGGACAAGGTGTCCTTAAAAAATAAGTAAATAAATAAAAAACTGGGGGGGGGGGGGGGGGAGGGAGGGAGGGAGTTAATACAAAAAGAAGTTGGAGAACTGTTTATGGGAAGTCTATGGAGGAAGACAAAGTCCCAAATATGGAACAATGTTGCAATTATTGTACTTCACAATAAAAGAAACACAGACAAAACAAAACAAAATATTTACCAAAGAAAAATCACCAAACAGCCGTCGGTTTTCAGAAGTTGTTATTTTATTAACATGAACAGTTTGGGCACCTCATTATATGTCATCTTCAGGCCCCCTAAGCCCACCATGTATACAGAATCAGATGCATCGATGCATGCATAACCGAAGCCATCAATACCTGGATTCCATGAATTTTTTGTGGATTGCATACTTCAAAGGCTTGACAACTCATACTGGATGTTTTTGGCCCTTGGGATCTGAGTTCCTCGAAGAGAAATGGACCAATCATGAACTGCGCCTTGAAGTTACACAACACAGTGATGCATTCACTATCTAGGAGACCTTCATGAGTTGTTGTCATGTCTTCAATTTACACACTACACAAAAAATTCATGGAATCCAGGTGTTGAGGGCCCATATCCATGACGAATCAAGAGAGAGAAAAAAAATTGTTCCTCTTTGTAATATTCAAGACATTCACTTAAATTGTCATCTTCCAATTTGAAAAACAGATTAGACTTTAATAAAGCTATGTAAAAAACTGATTTTAGAAATGGATATGATGAAACAGACCATTTTTAAGTTGTGAATGAAAATACAAATTACCACTTTTCTCAGAATCCTTAGAGGCTGGGGAAGCAACTGACTCAATTTCAAAGAATGTGTACAAACTGCCCTTGAGAGACAAGGCACTGATTAAACTTAATGTAGCATACTGAAGAATATATGCATAAATGATGCCACTTCCTTTCAGTTTTATCAGAACTGCGAGAAATGGGAAATGGAAGTGGTAGTATTGTAGTAGACAAGAATCTCAAATCCACTGAAACAGAAATTGAAGTTACATGTGTGTCTCTTTTGGCAATACTCAGTATTAAGGGTGAGCATAAAATGGTAACTGGATCCTTCTATCGCCCACCAGACACATCTCCTGATGTAACCGAAAACTTAAGAGGAAATCTCAGCTTGCTTGTACATACGCCCCCCAACCATACAGTTATCACTGGTGGAGACTTTAATCGCCCAACTATAAATTGAGAAAATTACAATTTTGTTAGTGATGGGTATGAAAAGACATCGTATGGAATATTACTAAATGCCTTCTCTGAAAACTACCTCTAACAGTTAGTTAGGAACCCCACTCATGACGGAAATACATTGGATCTAATGGCAACAAATAGACCTCACCTCTGATAATGTCTATATTGCAACTGTTATCAGTGACCATGATGCGGTTGTGGCAATAATGATTACCAAAGTACACAGGACAACTAAAACGAGCAGAAAGATGTGTGTGTTCAGCGAACTAGTAGTATCATATCTCAGTGAGGAACCTGAAACTTCAACACAAGGGATGAGCATGTAGAAAAACCACGGCTCAATTTAAATGAACAGTTGACCGGGCACTGGATAGATATGTACTCAGTAGAACAGATCATAATGGAAGGGAACATTCATGGTATACAGTCACTTCATAGAAATTTCTAAAGAAACAAGAATTACTGCATAATCAGTGTAAAATAAAGTATAGGGCTATAGATAGAGAGATGCTGAATGAAACATGTTTGGCTGTCAAGAGAACAACGTGTGAAGCCTTCAATGACTACCATAGCAGAATATTGTCAAATGATCTTTCTGGTTGTACGTAAAGACTGTTAGTGGCACCATAGTTAGTGTGCAGTCCCTAACAAAAGAGACAGGAACTGAAATTGAGGGCAGCAAAGCAAAAGCTGAAATTCTTAACTTCATTTTCAAATGTTCTTTTACAAATGAAAATCCAAGAGAATTGCTCTAATTTAATCCTCGGCTCACTGAAAAGATGAATGAAATAAGTATTAGTATCAGTGGTGTTGAGAAACAGCTGAACCCAATGGAATCACTGTCAGATTCTATACTGAATTTGCAGTTGAATTAGCCCCTCTTCGGGCTATAATCTACTGCAGATCCATCAAACAAAAACAAAAAAAAGTCATGCCCAGTTCTCGGGGAGAAGCTCAGGTCGCATCCATCTACAAGAGGGGAAATAAAAGTGATCCACAAAACTATTGTTCAGAATCCTTGATGATGATTCGTTGTAGAATCTTAGAACATATTCTGAGCTCACACATAATAAGGTACCTTGAACAGAATGACCTTCTTACTGCCAACCAGCATGGATTCCAAAAAAAATCGATCATATGAAACCCACACACAAGTATTAATATATACAATATGAACATGCCTAGTATATTGTGATGTTCAAACCAACTTTTGGGTTTAGAACAGCTTTAACTTAAGACTCATCTTACAGCAAATACAGCAAAAAGAAAATAGTCCTCCTAACAATGAAGTTATAGAAATTTCTGACAGGTTTTTGTATTCGGGACAGTTGAAGAAAACAGATGGATGAACAGGAAACAGAGATAAACAGAAGAATAGAAATGGCCTGGAGTCTTTCCATAATCTAAAAACATTTTTCAAAATGAAACTTCTGCTGTGCCAGAAAAGAGAAGCCTACAGTCAGAGCATACCAGCTTTGACTTAAGGGCACTGAGACATGGGCAACTAATGTGAATACTGGCAGCCAAAATATGGAGAGATGCAAGTTGCAAATTACTAGGAAATATATGAAAACATACAAATGGATTAGGAAGTAGCCTGGAAGAAAAGATTTAATTATTACTTTAATGAAAATGACATGAAGGTAGTCGAGGCATGTAGGAGGGCAAATGTATGGTATATGGATGAATGAAGTTCTTTCGTGAAGTCTATGAAGTGTATAAAGCCCAGATTACGATCTAATTGAATTTGGGTATGTGGCATTAAAAGAAATACAGGAGCAATATAAATGTGTATGGTTAACGGACTTAATACATGGAAACTCCTACACACTGTCTTTATCTAGAAGCAGAGTAAAATAATTGGTGATAATTCGTTGTTTGTATAATTTTTGTCAGATGTAGCCAGCAGAAGCTGTTTCTATCCTAACCCATTTGTACATTTTCATGTATCTCCCAGTAATTTGCGACATGCATTTCTCAGTTAATGAGAACTTAACTACTTCCACACATCTGAAGACTCTTCTTCATGATGAGATACTTTCCAATATAGTAGTAGTAGTAGTAGTAGTAGTAGTATTAGTAGTAGTAGTAGCTTTACTCATCCGTAGAACTTTTTACAGGGATATAGGATATGTCAAAGTATTTACAAGTTTGGACCAATTTAAAATAACTCACATACACATACATTTAAAGACTTCTAGTTAGAGACAATCATTAGATTTACTCCTGGTATACAATACCTTTTTTACAAATAACTTATTAAATAATGTAATGCCACACTGTTCACTCATATCTCCCTATAAGTCACTGCACACACTATACTCACATTTTGTAACACACACACACACACACACACACACACACACACACACACACACACACACACACACACTCACTCTGACACTGGTGATACAAGGGCTATTCAGAAAGTATGGAACAATGGGTCACGAAATGGAAACCACAATGAAAATCAAAACTGTTTTATTTGCAACAGTTAGCTACAACTTCCAGCTACTTATCTCCAAAGTCACTGATCCGACTTAGACATTTGTCATAGCATAGTACCAGCTTTCCAATACACTCGTTATAGAAGGCAGCTGCCAATGCTTTCCGCTAATTCTCTATGCTCTATGCAGGCCTACAGCTCGTTGTCTGTGCCAAAATGTTGTCTTCATAGCCAGCGATTCATGTGATCAGAGAGGAAACTCAGAGGGAGACAATTACGGTCTGTAGTGTGGGTAATCAAACATTCCCAAATGAAAATGCAGGAGCATCTTCATTGCCCATGCTGAATGCGGCTGATAATTGTCTTGAAGAAGAAACCGCACAACAGTTATGTAATGTTGACTGCATAGCTTCAGGCGAAATTTCTCACCAAACCCTCATACGTGGCGGGAGACGCTATTGTTCTAGGTATCTTTATGTGCTCCATGTGTGATCAGAACTAAAAAGAAAGATGTAATGCGATCGACAGGCATACTAGACACACTGCCCAACACACCCGTGCAAAACTTCATCGGGTTTTCACTGTGGTTTCCATTTCACAACCGGTCGTTCCTTACTTTCCGAATAACCCTCGTATTAAAGTTAGAAGATGAACACAAAGCTACACCCTTGCTTTCTGAGGATAATAATTTTTATCATTACACAGATATGCATCAGAAATGCTTAAACCAGCCTGTATCTTTCCTCTATCATTCAACAGACATACACAATCCTACATGTCTTGCTGACTAGCACCCTTGGGAAAAGGGATATGACAGAGGATTGTTAATCCAAAACCCTTACAATTGCTTCTTGAATGAATCTCCCACTGTTACTAAGGTTAAAATTTGTAGCTTTTGTTCTTGGACATCAACGGAAAGTGGGGGAGAGGGATTTCCAATCAGCATCAGTCTCCATTGCTAATTAACAATACTTACCACTATGTGTGAATGAGGCTCCCCCCCCCCCCCCTCCACACACACACACACATACACAAACACACACAGAGAGAGAGAGAGAGAGAGAGAGAGAGAGAGAGAGAGAGAGAGAGAGAATTTATGGAATAAAATTAATACCTTGTGCCTTTAGAAGCTGTAATACTGGCAATGCTGAATTGCATTGATAATCTGCAAATTTTGGAGACAGAGAAACATTAACAGGTGGATCAGCCAAGTCCGGAAATGCTGCTTCTATTGCTCTGGAGAACAACATGGTGAGTTCACCAAGTACACTTCGCATGCTACTGGTGTCAACATCCATCTCCTGAAATCCATCAAATAAAAAAACTTAACGGCTGCTACAAAATTAATTAAAAAGACACAAATTATATTTATTGGGTCACAATATGAGAGTTGACTGTTGGTAACAGTTGTAACTACTTGCAAACAATATTAATAGAAGGAGGGGGAGGAGGAGGTAGAAAGAATAACATTCATCAAGATTTCCTCATATTGAGTGTGATACACAGTGCCTGAGAGAATAGATAACCTTTAGACAAAATGCAGTGTGACCAATAAAAAGGAGATGATGGCTTAGACTTTTAAAATTTTGTAACAGCAGACAGTACATGGTATAACTAGGATAAATAGTTGGCTGGGCTAAAGAGAGTGGTAAAACAAGAGTGGGTGGAAGTGAAAAGAAAACAATAGAAGACCACACAGAACGGGCAACATAGGAGTACGGGAATATAGGATCTGCTACCAAATATAACTGAAAGAGTTTAAGCAAACAAGAAGATAGATAAACTGGATAAGTAACATGGTACTAAAGCATATCACCAAAAGAATATAAAATAATAGAAGACCATAACGATAAGTAGAGCATGGATTTGTAAAATTGGTAAAACTTAAAGCCAATAAGTTAATGGAACTGCATTAGCAGATGGACACGAACTGACTGGAGATCCAGGATGGGTGGACTGCAGGGTCATTTCTCAACTGTTTAGTCCTTACAGCTAATGCTACATTAAGTGATCCTCATGGATAGTCTCTGAACTCTTGTCTCGCTCTCATTCTACTCTTGTGTCACTGCTCCTCCAGTCCTCACTTCCTTTTCTGCTTGACTTCTATTCCTTTTATCTTCCTTGCACCACTTTCTCTTGTAATACTTTCTTTCCCACTTTTCATTCTTTAGCATTTGACAAGCAGGCAAATTTCATTTCTTTCACGAAGTCTTAATTGACAACATAGATGATATTTACAGCTACATGCAAAATCTACGAACTACCATATGGTGTGTAATAGAAGATAAAGTGTGTACCAGTCATTTCCCACCCTTGTGTTCCAATTACAGCAGCTATTTCTTTGAATAATCCTGAAATTCTCTTAATTTTACTGTTACAGCTATTGCAGATGAAAAAACAAACTTTCTTCTTCAAATGTCCATTTTCATAATTTTAAGAGTGAACCTTACAGTGATATATAAAAAGCTACTTGTACTGTAACTCAACCCCTTATGGTTTCCTAGAACATGCAGCTCTACAGCATGGTTTAATCGTCGTGGCATTCTCTCGTGTAAAATATTCTAAAGGTAAGATAGGCTCCCATTTGGATCTGACAGCGATGACTACTCATGAAAATGCCGCATCAGCAGAAGCAATACTGGCATTGTACAGGTTGGTGCATGGAATGTTAGATTCCTTAATTGGGTACGTAGTTTAGAGAATTTTAAAAGAGAGATGCATATGTTGACTTTAGAAGGCAAGACAGAGATTTATGAACCAAATTTTACACTGCAAAACATTTCCAAGGGCAGATCTGAACTACGGCCATAATTTATTGGTTATGAACTGCAGATTAAAACGGAAGAAACTGCAAAAAGGTAGAAATTTAAGAACATATGACCTGGATAAAAAGAAAGAATTACTGGTTATGGAGAGTTTCAAAGAAAGCATTTGGCAAACATCGACTGAACCTGGGGAAAGAATAAGGTAGAAGAAAAATGGGCAAAAAATAAATTAATTAATTGAAAGGCACAGTAGAAACCCTTGGATATCATGAAGAGATAACTCATGAGATAACTGAATTTAACTGACAAAAGGAAAAAAATGCTCACATGAAATTGGAATACAGATGTCTAAAAAAAAAAAAAAAAAAAAGAGACTGATCAGAAGTTCGAAATGGCAATGTAGCGACGGTTGGATGAGAAAAGCAAGCCTGTAGAAGTGTGCATGACTAGGGAAACAGTATATACTGCCTACAGGGAAGTTAAAGGAACCTTTGGAGAAAAGAGAAGTGTCTCTATGAATTTTAAGACCTCGAATGGCAAGCCCATACTGTGCAAGGAAGAAAAACTGAAAGGTGGAAGCAATGTACAGAGCATCTATTAAAGTGAAACAAAAAGTCCAAGTAGAAGAAATTAAAACATTGGGATTTTCTAATGACACTATAATTCTGTCAGAGACAACAAAGGAGTTGATGAATGTAATGAATACTGTTTTGAAAAGCAGTCACAAGATGAACAATAAGAAGAGAAAAATAAGTGTAATTAACGATAGTCATACTAAATTAGGTGAAGCTGGTAGAAGTAGATTAGGAAATTGTAGTAATAGATGAGTTTTTAAATTTGAGAAGCAAAATAAATAATGATGCACGAATTAGAGAGGATATAAAATGCACATTGCCTACAGCAGTAAATTGTTTCTGGGGGCAAAAAAAATAAAAAATAAAATAAAGAAACAGTATTAATGTTGCACACTATTTATTTTATATTTCGATGTGAACTGGCTTTCGGCTTCTTAGGTCATTATCAGATGACTTAATACTAAACAGATAGTCCACACAGCATCAATGACAGCTATTTCTCAACAAAGATTGTTATTGTGAAAGGTATGTGATTGCTCGAGAACTATATATAGAAAAAACACAAACTGTGATGTTCAGTGAAGACAAACACTGTCTGGTGAAGTGTGCAGGGACTATAATTCCTACAGGTGCAGCATCAGGAGGTTGTGGGGCAGGGAAGTTGGGAAAAAAGGAGCAAAAAAAGGGCAGGAGTGGGGAAATGTGGGCAGGTGTGTTGGAAGAGGGTGGCAAATAAACAGAATGGGAGATGAGAATGGGAAGGAGATGATATGACAGAGGAGGTGGAAACTGTTGGGTGGAAGGTGTGGGGACAGCATGATCTGTAGGTTTAGGCCAGGATAATTACAAGACTGGAAGAATGTGTTGTATGGATAACTCCCATCTGCACAAGATCAGAAAAGCTGTTGGTGGAGGGAAGGATCCACATGGCTTGGGTAGTGATTCAGTAGCATGTTGTGCCACAGGGTGGTCTACTTTGCTCTTGGCCATACTTTGGCGATGGCCACTCATTCTGGTGAACAGGCAGTTGGTAGTCACACCAACATAAAAAGCTGTGCAATGACTGCAGCTGAGCTGGTAAATGATATGGCTACTTTCACAGGTGGCCTGGCCCCTGACAGGGTATGATAAACCTGTGACAAACTGGGATAGGATGTGCTGGGTGGGTGGATTGGGCAGGTCTTGCACCTGGCTCTTACATAGAGATATGATCCTTGTGGCAAGGAGTTGGGATTGGGAGTGGCACAAGAATGGACTACGACATTCTGGAGGCCGGGTCGGCGACGGAACACCACTTTAGGAGGGGTGGGAGGCATCTCAGGTACAATGTCCCTAATTTCAGTGCATGATGACAGGAATCGAAGCCCTTGTTAAGGTTGTGGTTCAGTTGTTCCAGTCCAAGGTGGTGCTGGGTGACTAAGGAGACACTCGTTTTTGGCTGGTTCTTGGGGGTGGTGGGATGATTGGGGGTGTGACGGGAAATGGCGCGGAAGATCTGTTTACGAACAAGATCTGGGGAATAGTGCCTACCAGTGTGGGCCTTGCTGAGACCCTCAGCATACTGAGCACGGGAGTTTTTGTCACTGCAAATATGCTTTCCCCAGGTGGCCAGGCCAAATAGGAGGAATTTTTTGGTGTGACTGGGATGACAGGTACTGTTGGTGGTTTTAATATGGACAGAGGTGCAGATGAAGCCATCAGAGAGGAGAAGGTCAACAACTAGGAAAGAGTCATGCTGGATTAAGGAGGACCATGTGAAGTGGATGGTAGAGAAGGTGTTGATGTTGTGTAGGAACCAAGATATTGTGTCTCGGCCTTGAGTACAGAGCATGAAGATATCATCAATGAACTGAACCAGACTATGGGTTTCGTGTTTTGTGATGCTCGGATGGTCTCCCCTATGTGGCCCATAAAAATGTTGACATAGGAGGATGCCATGCAGGTGGCAATGGCTGTGGCACAAATTTGTTTATATACCTTCCCTTGAAAGGAGAAGTGGTTGTGAGTCAGGATGAAATTAGGTGCATGAGGAATGAGGTAGTGGGTTTGGAGTCTGAAGGATGCTGGGGAAGGTAGAGTTCAATACCAGTAAGATCATGGTCATGAGGGATGTTAGTGTATAGGAAGGAGGCATCAACAGTGTCAAGTACGGATTTGGGATGAAAAGAGGTGGGGATTGTGGAGTGTCTGTGGAGGAAGTTGTTGGTCTCTTTGACACGAGAGGTTAGATTACGAGCAACTGACTGGAGGTGTTGGTCAATGAGCGTCAAAATTCTTTCATTGGGGGCACAATGACCAGCCACAGTGGAGTGTCCAGGATTGTTGGATTTGTGGATTTTGGGGACCTTGTAGAAGCTGGGTCTGTGTGGTGTCTTAAGGGTGAAGAGGGAAATAGATTCAGGAGAGATATTTAAATAGGACTTGAAGCTAATGTGGGCCTTCAGGAATACGATTATTGTGGCAGAGTTTACATGTGGAGAGGTCAGATAATTGGCAGAGGCCTTCTGGCAGGTAGTCATAGTGACTCATAACAACAATGGTGAAACTATTGTCTGCAGTTAAGATGATTAGGTCAGGATTTGTTTTGAGGTTGAGTATTGTTATTCTTTCTTCTACTGAAAGGCTGGTGTTCTGAGGGTGGCAGCTGGGAAAGGATGATGAGACTAAGTTGGAGGTAAGGAATTCCTGGAAGTTGGCCAGCAGGTGATTAAGTTGGAGGAGGGGGGGGATCACGGTTGGACGGTGGTATGAACTGGATGAGGCGGGGTTCAATGTGGAATTAGCATGGTTTTGGTTGGAGGGATTGGCGGCAAAGAACTGCTTCCATTGCAGGGATTGGGAGGAAGAGAGTAGGTCTTTGACAAGTCCAGCATGGTTACATTTGGGCTACAGGTAAGTACTTTGGGTAGGACTGAAACTTCTGTGAAATTGAGGGTCTTTTTGGAAATGTTAACAGTGTTATGGGAATGTCTTAGCACTGGGTTTCGTAGAGAGTTGGTAGGGAGCTTCGGGGAATGTGCCAAGTTGAAATGGTCCACCAGGCAGGGTTAGCTGCTGTTAAGGGTGGATGAGGAGGAACACTGTGGATATGGTAGGGGCTGGATAGTGATGCCCTGAGGCGACAGTAAGATGTCAGCAGGTTGGATAACTTACAGAGGTGGTGGTTTCGAATGCTGCTCCAGGTTCTGGAGAGCAAGGGATTCAATTTTAGAGATGTGATATATGGAGTAGGGATTGCATAATGGTAGTACCTTGCAGAGGGAGCAGAAGAGGTTCTGAGATGCCTGTGCTGTGGAGATATGTTTTTACAATGCCAGGTTTGTGAGGGTCAGGGATTGGCAGAATTTGTAAAGGTGTAGGACATTGTGAAAGGAGGGGTGGGAGCCAGAGAAATGAATATTTACAGTTAGGCCATTTGGGAGGATTCCATGATTAAGCAGCATTTGAGGAACAGGATGTGGGACTAGGTTTTAGCCAGGGAAAGGAATACCTTTATGAACTGATGAAGAAAGATGGAGCAGGAGTCCATTTGGCAGGAATGTCGGAAAGGAAACAGGAATGATGCAGAAACGAGCAAAATAGGTGTTCATGGTTATGAGAGGAGCTGAATAAGTGAAAAGACACATAAAAATTACAAGAAACCACATAAAAACATGCATAAATATATTAACAATGTATATGAATGTGGGAGAAAAGGAACGATGAGGTGTGTGTGTGTGTGTGTGTGTGTGTGTGTGTGTGTGTGTGTGTGTGTGTGTGTTGTAATAAGCAAAGAGAGAGAGAGAAGGAGAGAGAGGTTAGGTCAAGGATCAATAGTTTGTATGGCACGAGTGTGTGTGGAAAATAAAACTTCCAAGTACATCAGGCTGAGAGATGAAGTGGGCTCAATAGGAATAAACATAATTATAGCTATTAGAGGAAAGAATTTGGGGCATCAGATGATGCATCAACAATCCGCACGGCCACAGAGTCTGTGTTGTGCATGGGTAATCAGTGATACAGGGTGGCTCAGAAGTAGATGAGGTTTGGAGGGTGGTGAATAAACACAAGAAAGGAGAGAAAGAACAGACACTGAAAAGAGTAATGCTGTAGAGAAGAGTAGAAAGGAAAACATCACAGCAAAATCGAATAATAAAAACTCCAGGCTTTCACAGAGATGTTATCTCCTCCTCCAGACTGAGTCTGCAAACAGATCTCCCGTGCCATTTCCCCTCACACCCACAATCCTCACACCATCCTCAAGAACTAGCACAAAGGAGTGTCCCCTTTGTCACCTGGTACCCCCGGACTGGAACAGAACAACATCATTCGCAAGGGCTTTGATTACCTCTATCATCAAGCCCTGAAAAGAGGGACATCCTACTAGGGACACTTCCCATCCCTCCTCAAGTGGTGTTCTGTCATCCACCCAACCTCCACAGCAACCTAGTCCACTCCCCATCCCACGCCATTGCCCCAAGCATCATATCCCTGTGGAAGACTCAGGTGCAAGATCTGCCCAATCTACCCACACAGCACCTCTTATTCCTGTCCTGTCACAAGTTTATCCTACCC
Organism: Schistocerca gregaria; assembly: GCF_023897955.1. Lineage (NCBI taxonomy): Eukaryota > Metazoa > Arthropoda > Insecta > Orthoptera > Acrididae > Schistocerca > Schistocerca gregaria. Next base: position 442,287,274 of record NC_064923.1, read on the forward strand.
CATTAGGAGCTAGGCCACTTGTGAAAGCTGACATGTCATTTACCAGCTCTGCTGCAATCACTGCACAGCTTTTTATATTAGTATGACTGCGAACCGGCTGTCCACCAGGATGATATGTGTATAAATTCCTAAATGCACGATAAAGTATTTAATAAATACTACGGGACATTAGTACTACATAGGGCTATTTCAGTTTTTTAATGAGACTTTGTTCCTTCACGTGTTGGCAGTACATTCTATAAATGTTATAAATTTAAATGAAAGGAAATATTTTCTGGACATATTGTCTGGAGTGTAGCATTGCACAGAAGTGAAACTTGGACAATAAATAATTCAGACAAGAAGATGATTGAAGATGCTAAAGAAGAATGTCAAAGATTAGATGGAAATATCATGTAATTAATAAAGAGTTACTGAACTGGGAAAAAGACATGTATGGCATAGGAACAATGTTGAAGATTAGATGGATATAGAAAGTAACAAATGAAGAGGTACTGAATTGGACTAGTTAAACAGACATGTATGGCACAACCTAACTGAAAGAAGGGATTGGTTAACAGGACATACTCTGAACATCCAGGAATTGTAAATCAGGTAAAAGAGGGACGTGTGGGGGATAAAAGTTGTAAACGGAAACCACAGTTTGGGTATAGTACGCAGATACAAATGAATACTGGTTGCAGTGGCTATACAGAGATGAAGAAGCTTGCACAGAGCAGACTACAGTGGAAAGGTGAATCAAACCACTCTTCTACACTGAGAATTACTACTACTACTACTGACTATTTCTGTGTTGTTCCCGAATAAACAAACCGAAGACAAATCACACAGCTCTTTTCTTAATGTTCAGTATCACTTCTGTTAATCCATGCGGTAAGTGTTCAGAACTGGCAAATAATACAGTAGAATTTGTTGGACAAGAAAGTAAATTCATTTATGGGTGAATTATATTTCTCTAGGGTTGTTTCAATAAATCTAAAGAGAGGAATCAGTACAAGTGGTTCCCGTAACTACAATGATGTGTTCATTCTTTATTAAATTACTATGAATGAATGGTTGTCGTTTATTGAAGTGACTGACTGACTACTACAGAAGCAATCTCCTTGACTCGTCACATGGATTATGTTAGATTTGTTTATGAGACATTCTATTATAAAACTGTAAAACATTCTATTATAAAACTGTAAAACATTATATCAATACAACATTTTCAATTTCTAATGTGAAATAAATGACAAACTAATTCTCATTTCCTTGTTCCTTCTATCCCTATAGGGCCCTCATGACAGAAAAGTTAATTTCTTTATCTGGCAGAGCAGCCTGCTGAAAGATTATAATTTATAGATTCTGCCACAAACATTATATGTAATAGAACTTCTCAATCCGTTATTATTTTAAATATACTATTATTGATATAACACAAAGAACTTCAATATGGTGTGGACTAGACAATGCTTTAGAATATGGACTTAAGTTACTTTGCACTGTTCCCAGTGAACATCTCATATATATCTTTTGTTGAAAATAAACCACAGTGAGTTCCCACTAGCTCTTGCGTAACTCGCTTTTACAAAAGCAGCGATAAGAAGGAATTGTAATGCATGTACATCAGATATTGAAAACTTTTATAATTAGGTAAGAGTATGGAACACTTACAACTGCATACAGCGATACTACAAGCAGTGCAGGCATTAGCAAATGTAGCCGAAACATCTCCTGCTTCACCCCTGTGTACGGCTTATCCACCATTTCACAAACAACATGAAGATTTGGATGCTTAAAGCCAAACATTGTATAAGACTTATCCACCCTTAACAAGCAACATTAATATTTGGATGCTTAAAGCTGAAGACTGTCAAATTTCTGATATGGAAGGAGAAAAGGACATCATCCTGTCTGGAAATCCCGAAATTTTATCATTCAACTAGCTTTTGCATGTGACTTCGTGTGCATGGATCTCACATCTGTATGAATTTCAAAAAATGCTGAAGCTTATTATCTGTGAGTAAAATGAAGAGGAAGCTGACAAAAGAGCATAACAGTAAAGAATTTGTGTGATTGTAAGCGCAAATACAGATATTTGAAGCACGAAATACCAATAGAACTGGATTGGGGGAACAACCTAGTGTATTTAAAGAAATTACAAAAATTAAAGTATTTCTTTACATACAACATTTGATGTTTTGCTCACAGGAGCCATTATAAACAAATTAACTGAGCTAGTGACCCACAAGCAAGCTAAGTAGAGTTGCCCATGTGAGAAACAGTTCATCATAAGGTCAAGACTGGTGTTCGAAACACCTGTTCTTGGAAGTTGTAGATGGTCACAGTGACACATATGCTTACAGGAAACTGCATGTGTCTGAAACAGAAAGTGAAATTGTTGGGGATGTGGGGTATGACAACTACTTCACCAGCTCTACAGCCCATGAAAACTTAAGCCTCTATAACATTATTATGAAGCAAAACAAGTTTAGGGCAAGTTCCATCACACAGCTTTGGAGGGGTTAACTTCTGAAGCAGCATAATCGGAATACCCACTTTCAAAGTGATGTTATACATGGGAACTCTGGATGCAGAAATGGGAGTTAAGAAACCCAATCATATAAGTGGTAGCATTGTTCCCATCCCGAAATTTGTTTATGGACTGATATAACACCTCATTCCAATCAATTCTTTTCCAAAATGCTATGGTTTATAGAAGACACTTGATCTTTTTGAGTGTCAGTATTGCTCGTTCATAAAACCAAGAATTCTAATGATGCATTATGTGGGATAGATCTCCACAAACAAAAGAAATAAGTTCCCTCACAGAAGGAACAATTAGACAAAGCTCTCTGACAGATTCACTAAACCATTCAATTCGAGCAACATATCGTCACCAATAAAACATTCAAGAATTCTTGCACATGGGGACTGCCACCCACCTGAGCCCTCATGTTCCACATAAGACTCGTTTTCTGTACCCGAGGCCACTGCATGAAGCATTTGAGACATGCGCTCACCTCATCTGCTCTAGTTCCCTGAGTTATAATAGGTAGAGCCTGGCGGAAATCACCATGAAATAAAACAATGATGCTTCCCACAATGTGATTGTTTGATTGGATGTCTTGCAGAGTGCGAATGACTGTTTCCACAGCCTTTTTGTATGCCATGGTGCATTCATTCCGAACAGTTAGACTACACACTCCAAGGATTTTTGCCTTGGTGCTATTTTGTGATACTGCACATGCTGGGGTTTCATTTATGCCTAGGTCCAAAAGTATCTTGAACATAGTGTGCACAGTTTTCCCTTGAGGCAGTAATGTAGCAGCAATTCCAGAAGACGCAACCACTGATGGTATCCTCCCTTGCCTTCTGATTTCAGCTAGTAACAATTCACTGGAGAAGGATTTTGCCTGTACTACGAGGGGTGTTAATGAAAAAGGTTTCACTCTGCTGTTGATTAACACTCCATAATACTTTGTCATATACTGACTTTTGCAAATCAAAAAGGATCCCAACTTTATTATTCACGATCACAGTAGAACTATAATTTGTCTCTGAAGCATAATCGAGACTAACTCGTGGACCATCAGCAGTTTCTTGCGGTTCTGGAAGACCGTAATGACTCAAAGGATTGTCACCAATGGAAATAACAATATCTTGAAGCAAACAAAGGCAACGATTGGTGACACTCTCATCAGATTCTACTGTATTCAATAAGCAAGCCTAAATGCAAAAAGAAAACAACTGCAAACAAATTGGCACAATCAACTAGGACTTTCACCAATTATGGCATTTTCGAGCATTTCATCCCACTTTCAGTCATCATCTAGCAGACGTTGTGCACTGCAAGCCGCATGAATCGTTGAATGTTCATCCCCTTTACAGGTCTCAGAAATGTAAAAGATGTGGCTCAGAGGACTGAGTGCAGCAAAAGGCACAAGTAATAGCATTCACTGTTACTTGGATGAACAGTGCACACTCTACCTAATGCGACTGCTGATAAACGCGTGGAAACCCTGCCATTGGTTGACTGCATCAGCACCTACTGAAAATATCACTTTGCTTGTCATAAGTGTAGTAGGATAGTACATCATTATACATACAAGTTTGAAGAAAACTATATTCCTTACAGAGATTGAAATAAGCTAAGAGTGTGGTATGGTGAGGATTTTCTATATGTTCCTGAACGTTTTCAAGACTGAAATAGACTCATAAACCATTTTCTAAATAAACATATAAGTGCATATTGGTAGGGTGTCATTCGTGAATAGGGAAACCCAGTATACATCACACTACTTCCAATGTAGTAAAATAGTACCCTTATTAATATTTGGTCACCTTGTCACGATATGCACTCTGAAAACCAAATATTACCTGGTCATTTCCCTTACTCATGTGACTCTCTGCTAGCAAAGTATTCGACATTCAAGTGAGCTTCAAATGCACATGAAAGAACTGATGAGCATTGTACTACCCACCAACTGTCTACTGCAACACAACCAACGTGCATAATAACTTCAACTGTGAAACCACCATTTGAGACGCCCAGCAGCGATTTGATGGATACCTGTTTTCACCAATAACACTTTTGTTAACAAAGTTTTTTGGGAGCCTCCTCGTGCAACGACCTTCTTTCATGCAACGTAAACTAGTATTTAATGAGCCACATGGACCATGAATCATGTTGGTTTTGACAATCCTGGGCAGAATGGGATCTGTGTCACGATTTGATATTTCGGTGCTAATAACTCGATCAATGTTGTTGAGCCTAATCTTCTTTTCGAGCCACAAAAGGTTGTGCATATGAGGCAAACACACTTTTGCCACTCTATTGAATACCTACAGCTCTATATGCTCCAAGTGCGTTTTCTTTTATAAGAAGGTCCATCATGCATTTTTGTTTTAAATGAAATACTCTAGAAATCAAGTTGCACTTGTTGAAGGAGACCTGGCTGACAAGCAAGTTGTTCTCCATTTCCGGCCACTTTCGACTGGTGATTATAGTAATAAACAAATCTGCATCACCATATTTTCTAAAATATGCAAACACACCCTGACTAAGCCCGTAAATATACCTGGGACCACCAATAAATGTGAAAGGGAGAATCATCATCCAACTCAAGTCTTCAGCATCAGAATTTTCTGTAAAGTGTCTCTAACGTTGATGTAATTTTCTGTGTTTAATTGTCTCTGACGAATGAGGAAGGATGCAAAACTGTTTAGTTTCAATTTCTACATATATGTTAACTAAAAATTGGTCAAAAACACCTTGAAATCGCTGTAAGTAGATATGTTCGTCCTCTCACAACTGGATTAAAAGAACTGCACAGGTGCATTGCAGAAGCTTTTTTGTTAAAATTTGGAGCACCCATTTGAGGATAAACTTTATTATATATTTACAAGTGACAAAGGTCTTATCGATCATATGCCTGCTCTACAAGCCTCTTCCATTTCCTTATGTTGAGTGCACTGTTTGTCCATTCAGTGTTTGTGTTCATTCTAGTTGTGTCCTTCTGGATGTTATCTTTCCACCTACTTCTAGGTCTTCCTCTCGTTTCATGTATTGTTCTTCCAAATGCTATTTTAGGTAGTCTGTTTTCTGTCATTGTTGCTATATGGCCTGCCCAGTTCAACCTTCTCTTCTTTAGCACATCTATGATGTTACAGTGTTTGTACGCTTTCTTATTTCTTCATTTTTTCTTATCCTCCATTCCATGTTATCTTCATGATATACTGGACCAAAAATTTTTCTTAGTATTTTTCTTTCAAATATTAACAGTTTTTCTTCATCTTTCTTTCTAAATATTAATGCTTCACATCCGTCTAACGTTACTGGTATAATGGTCGAGTGATACAAGCGGATTTTGTGCTAAGTACTAAGTGATCTTTTCTGTAAGATTTTGATAAAACTAAAGAATGTTTTGTTCGCTGTTGCTAGACGGGCATCTACTTCTATATCCATTACATTATTGTTACTAAATGGATTTCCTAAGTACTTGAAGCAGTCAACTGTTTTGAAAGTGAATCCATCTACAGCCAAAGGTGCATCACTTTGGTTTTTCTTACTTATGATCAGATATTCTGTCTTTTCTTCAGTAATATGTAATACTGGTTTCTCAGCAATTTTGTAATAATTTTGCATCTTTTGATTAATACTGTTATGGAACTAGGCAAGTACAGAAGTCTAGTAATGTTCATCTCCTGCATTTGGATCCCTCATGGATTAGTTTTATTAAATTCTCTATTGATTATCTCTAAGACGAGGTTAAATAAAATAGGTGAAATGGCCTCTCCTTGTCTCAGTACAGTGAACACCCTAAAATTTTCTGATTCTACTACAGATGTCTTGATACGAGAAAGTTTCATTTGTACAGATTTCAATTAATCTGATTAGCTTTGATAGTACTTCATATTCCCTCATTATATTTAGAAGTGTCTGTTGGTGTACGCTACCATACGCCTTTTTCAAATCTACAAATAATATGTGTACATCTACACTGAATTCCCTGCCTTTTCAGGTATCTGTCTTAGAGTGAAAAGATGATCTAATGGGGATCAATTCCTGTGGAAACCACATTGGTAGCCACTAATTAATTCTTTAGTAATTGGGATCAGTCTGTTTAACAAGCATGTCGATAGGATTTTATAAGTAGCATCCAGTAAAGCAATTCCTTTATAGTTGTCACACACAAGGGGATCATTCTTCTTAAATATGGGGCATATAATTGCAGTTTTCCAGTCTGCAGGTATAGTTTCTGTCTTCCAAATTGTTTCCATTAGAGGTTCCTCCAGTTGTGATCCTCCATTCTTTAATAACTCAGCATATATCTGGTCTTCACCACAAGCCATGTTATTCTTTAATTTCTTTATGGCTTGTTTACTTAATTTACGGATGGGGTGGCAACTTGTACATCGACTGTATCAGGTTCTTCAAATTTAAAGTAAGACTGTGGATCATTGCAGTTGAGTAATTGTGAAAAGTACATCACTCTTGTTTGTCACTACTTTTCCATGCTGATCCTTTATAAACTGTTCTCTTTTAGTAAATTTACCCAAAGATTTTTTAATATTTTGGTACATCTGCCTTGCTCTGTGGTGCTTGAAATCATCCTGTGCTTCTTTTATCATATTGTTGCAGTATTCCCTTTTCTCTTGTCTTAGCGTTCACTATGTTTCCTGGCGGATTTTGTAATATCTTTCCTTCAGTGTCATATTGTTCATTTCTGTAATCCACACTTTTCTTGCATTTCTTCTATCCAGAACTTTTTCTTGGCACTATTTGTTAAACCAAATTTTGTTAGGTCATTTTCTTTTTCCCTATAACTTTGGAAGATGCTTCCTGAATACTGTTCTTCAGGTGTCTCCATCTGCTTTTGACATCTTGTTCCCTGTTGGACAGCCTTTAGGTTGCTTTCCATTTCTTTGATTAAGTTTTCTTTTGTAGATTCTTCAGCCAGATTTCCTAAGTCATATCTAGTAATTTATGCTCTATTTCCATTTATTTACACTATACACAGCAAATTTATAGCAGTCTTCACCTCCACAAATATTAATGGATATCGTAACAAATCATAAGCCTGATTTGTTTCACTGATATGCTAAAGACAATCATTGCAAGTAAATAACACAATGTCTCTATCACTTCCCTGGTTGACTAACGGGCAGCGACTTCATTTGTAGTTGGTGCATATAACGACCCAGGTGAGACCCTCTTTGTCTTTTCTCATCTCCAAGCAGAAACTTGCAATTATTGCACTCCTCATTTAGAACTGATTGCAATGCTGCTTCAAAGCTGTTGACATAAGGGTTCACACTGTGTAGTATACTTTGCAGGCTTCTTACTAAATCTGAGTTTAAATTACAAATATCTAACTTCCTGGTCTTGGTAATTAGCTACAAAATAAATCTGTAAAAACCCTGGGACATTAACTGGTGACAAAGAGCCATTCAAATAGAACACTTGGTTCTGTACCTTAGTAGTACACATAAACACTCCTTCACTGATCCGCTTCGCTCCAAAAGAAGTCACTTGGAAAGCGCTGTTGTTGTACCGTGAATTCTCCAAAACATGTTTTGACAGCAGATTCTATACATTTACTAACTCTTTCAGTACCTCTGGTGGGTCTTATATTTTTTCTCAGAAAACTTTGCCAGACGAACAACGCATTCCCTTGGGTTCTACGTGCCACTTCAAAGTGCGGCAATAAGTGCATATTTCGTTCATTGATCCCAGCTGAATACAATCAACAAATTTTATTACTGAATTGTAGTATAATGCACTTTACTTCTTATAGCCATGGCAGCTCCTCAGGATCACATAACACTGATTCATCATCATCAATGACTGACAGCCTAAGAACAGCAAGGAGCAGCTGGTCTCCCTGTAACTAAATCATTTTGGTCTCACTAGATTGTGCTTGTTGCACTTTGTAATCAACTCCTTTCTTGTTACAAGTGATGGACAGTTGTCTCCTGTCTGTCACAGTAGCAGCTCCGAACAGCAGACAAACGAAGCTTGCACTGCTCATCTACCTCCAAAAGCTGTGAATTGTCACGGTGACAACATTAGGCAGAAAAATGAATCTTGTGCTGCTCATCTGTCTCTATCCAACAGCCGCGAAATTTCATGATGGCTATGGTCAGTAGATAAATGTGCTTCTCTTTCTTAGTGAGTCTCAAGAGACAAGAAGTCTCTTGAGATTGAGACGATGCAATTCTAGGATGCTCTTCACACTCCAGTTCACTTTCTATTAATCTTCTCAACAGTGTTCGTTTGACTTGAGCAGGAACAAAAGCAAAGTTTGAGCATTTTCGAGAAGACATTATTCCTACTTAACAAACTTAATGAAAATGGTTACACCAGCTAAAGAATGAGTTCAAAAAGTAGTTAAATGAATGAAGGCACTAATATGAAATCACAACAATTAGAATCACTTCACTTATATTGATAAGTCACAATGAATGCCTCTGAAGAAATGTACAAAAGTGATTTTTAGTCAACTCAACAAACTTACAAAAAATAATAGTTTTTTAATGTAAATTCAACAAACTTATCAACAATAATAGTAGTGCCAACACAACAAACTTATCAATGATAATAGTTACACAAATTCAAGAATGAATTCAAGAAAGTCTATGGATAACGGAAATAAACTGCTAACATTACTATTTGATGATAAAATGTTCCAAAATACTGCTTTTTATGGATTCTATTATTTTCATCCTGGTTTATTTAGTTTGGCTTTATAAAACTTCTGCTGTCCAGATTTTTTTCTTTGAATACAATTCACTCATGACCAAAAATGTGAGTATGGCAAAATTGTTTTCACAAAAAAGCACCTAAAGGTTCCTAAGCAGTTTCGGATTTCAACTTCCCCATAATGACACAGTTAGGAAAACACTATATGCATAGATAACTCGGCTCCTAGGCGGTGTATCAATATGAAACATGTACCAGATTTTAAGTTAGACGTCCAACAATACAACTGTGAAAACCACATCCAAGTTGTTCTCGCATGATGCACATACAGACAGACAAAAATCTAAAAATAACTGTTGTGGCTTTACTGCTGGAATAAAGATCCCTCATATAAAGTTTTCTTAAGTATCTCCTACGTACAGACACCAGGCAGATACAATTTTATTATATGTGTAGGTCCACAAACTGAAGCCAACAAAAAGAACCTAGCGGGGGTGAGGGGGAGCTCATATCATTGCAGCCACGTAAGAATTCTGAGACAGCGTAAAAGTGCCGTAATCAATATTACAAAGACTGAGCTGCCAACTACACTACATAGATTCCACAGGAATTGCAATTTGAAATGCCCCGTATGGGCAGAGCTATGCAGACACACTACTCAGAGATGTTATAGTGCATTTACTTGTGATTCAAAAATGAGAAACCATGTATTGCAGGAACCTGATCACTCTCGAAAGGAAATAATGCAAATACAACCAAGTGTTTCATACAGTTTTTTGGGTGATAGTTGAGCCCAAAGGCAACAATGTTTTTGAGCAGTCTCTTTTCAGAGCTATGAATTTATGATTCATGAAATAGCAAAATGACTCAAACGCAAACTGTTGAAGCACTCTTTCATTCCACCATCCTTGACATACTTCAGTTCAAACCTTTGGCCGATGCATTTGCATCAAAGAATGACTAAGTGGTGGCCATCGGTCATAAGGAAATGCTGTCTACCATCACTGATAAAACTCTCTGCGGTTTTCTAGCAACTTTGTAGGGCCATCCTGATTGAAAGCTGAAATCTGGCAGAGTGTAGCTTTACACCCAACCATCACCACACCCTCCTGACATATTGTATCTCATGTCACTGTCGGGGCCTCTCCCTTCTGTGTATGCATCCGGCACGAGCCCATGAGGTCAAATACCACATAACGTGACCTGTGGAATGAGCTCTGCCCACCACAGGTCCTTGCCGTATAACATCGCCTGTGCCATGAAATCAACTTCGCTTCCATCATCATGGCAGACATCATGCAACTTCCATTGAGCACCTTGCAGCTCCAGGTTTTCACAGTGATGCCCACAGAAATCGATCTGCTGCCTTTGCAAAAATAATCCACTCTGTGCACATCCATTAACAATTACTATTTCCTTCTTACATGATGAAAAACACAGAAATTGTGTAAACTATATATCCCAAGGATTTCAAACAATATAAACTATTTTAATTCAAACAAGCTACATGTGCACACAAGTTCATAAACACATGCATTATTTTTAAATATACAATCCAATAATGCATATTACATGACTTTTCAAGTGACTTTAAATGCAGAGCTCCTGCAAAGTACTTCAGTGAAAGTGATACTGTACAGTACTAACAGGGAACATTGTGAAGTGGTGCAAAATCTCTTGTTCAACTGCAGTTTCCTCACTAACATGTTGAAATGTCTATTGATACTCAAGGAACAGTTGTGCTTTTAGTTTAATAGTTTGCTGAGAGAGCACAACCACTTGTAGGCTGTACAGTAAAGTTTTGCATCCTTTTCTAAAGTTACAAGAACTGATATAATTACTTAATATCCAGAAGGATGAAACACACCAACAGAAAACCTTTTTCTGTAAGCACTGCCACTCAAGAAAATTTTGTATGAAAAAGAACTAATATGTGCTTGGCCAACTAGTATTGAAAAGAAAATTCACAAAGCGTAACTACTGTGGTAACCAGCCAATCACAAATAAAGGAATCTAACAAAATAGAGTTGTTCTCATTTCTTTCAAAACCAATGGAAAGTGACAATTTTTTGCACATGTCAGAGTCTTGTGTTGATGAAATGGTAGCAAATACAATATTTACCCGATTACAAGAAGAGTTTTTTTCCCAAATTCATCATTTGAAAAATACAAGTTTGTCTTACATTTTCAGATTGAGCTATTGCTGCCAAGGTCAACATTTTTACATTGCAGAATAAATTAATATAAGGGTTGTCTTCATTTACAGATGAAGCTTTGGCAGTTGACGTCACATGCTGATTTACCGGTATTTTGATGAATGTGGAAGGGTTGGAGGGGAAAGAGTGACACCACCTTGGTTGAGAACTAGGACAAATTTGAGGAGGGGAATGGGGAGCAGACAGCAAATTTTGTTCTGCTGCCAACCACGGGTATGTATGCCACATACCTCAGTTTTTGATGGACGTCTACCACATTTTAAGTGCAGTTTGCCTGAATCAATTTGCAGTCTCAATTCAACTGGCTTTAAAATTGGACAGATACTAAACAATGATCCTCACCGTGAGGCATGACGGAAGGAAAAGGAGTATGCCACCCACCAGTTCTACACAACCAATGAGAACAGTGTGCAGACACCTTGTTTGGAAACAAAAGACAAACGAATATTGTTTCATTCTCACATCAACATAGATGTGACATCCACTATGCATTCAGAAAAAAAAAAACAACAACTGTATTCTCAGTTCCCATTATAAATGCAACCTCAGAAATCACCACATACTCAGAAGAACCAGTTGAATGCTTGTGACAACCATTATTACAAAATTTATTGTTGCTTGTTTCACTCACAGCAACTGCAGCTCTGCTACAAGATCCCACACCAGCTAATACCTAAAAAATAATCGTGAAATATACAGAAGAAACAGCTTAATACTGACAAAAGTTACACAGCAGACACCACCAAGTTTTTTGTAACTTATTTATATGTGTAATACACATTAAAATACATGTCAGAGACTTGCCCATTATCTAATGAATATTTTCTATACTTATACTGCAGTTTTACTTTTTATGACGGAAAGAATGTTAAATATGGCAAAGTGCATTTAAATATGGTGCACGTGCAAATATTAAGTCACGCTAGGTCGGTCTGATACCACAACAATTACTTCATATTTACATTTCACCGGCTTCATCAATTCATAACTGAATATCACTGTCCAACTAAAACCTTCTTTATCTTGGACCACACTACAGATCAGTCTGTCACAACAACAAAGATTTCAGGACAGTGTCCAATATCACACACTAGCTCCAAGAATCGCACTAGATAATGATATCAGTAATTATTATTATTTTTATTATCAATAACTTCACATTTTTCTATTATTATTATTATTATTATTATTATTATTATTATTATTACAGACAACTGGCTTAAATAGTAATAAAAAAAGGCAGTGGAGCTACAAATTAACATAAACTGTTTCTTTTTTGTTTACTTTATTTCTCCATGCATTATCAAATGCAGATAATCAATAAATGGCATATGTTTAGAATAGATATAAGGTTACCTATTTTGGCAGCTACTTCACATCTATAAAAGTTTGTAATTTTCATTAGTCAGAATATGTTAAAAATAAAATTTTCTCCACGAGACTCTTATAATACTCAGGTAAATATGTTTATCTACACTATTGGATGAAGAGCTTTCTATAGGCATAACAATATTAATTAGTCATCATAAACTCAGTAACATTAGCTGCAGGCTACAGTAAGGTGAATAATAAAGTCTGCTATGAACAAATCACACAGTAGCAAAAATAGTTAACTATTAAACCACACACAAATTTGCTATACATTAAAGACAGAACATAAATGATGTAAGAATTCTCTCTCAAATGCACCACATTTACTGTTTTCTCAGCTGCTATGACATGCAGGCGCGCGCACACACACACACACACACACACACACACACACACACAAAATTATATTAAGACAAGTTATAGGAAAATAAATTTCTATTGTTATTAGTTCACTCGATCGAAAATTTACCTTTCCATCCATGATCTTTCCCTGTTGTTTATTCTTTTCTTCCTCTTCCTTGATAGACTGAAAACAAAACAAGAAAATTATGTATAACTTGTTCACATGACACACAGTGAAGTTAGCAGACAAGAACAAGAAGAAAATATGGAGAAAATAAAAGTTTTGTGAATATATGTTGAACTGATAAACCAGAGGAAACGTATTGGTAACAAATACAGAGGATGGAAACACCGATGGAAGGCATGTATTCTCGACCTGCCAAAGAGTATTAGCATATCCACAGTCAGGATATCATCCACCTTCATTGGCACTAACTTAGGCTGATTCACTTTAAACAATTTCAATCCTTGGTATCATAATGGATAATCTTTTGGGGAATAAGTTTAATCAAAAAGGATAGTGTGTGTGTGAATTCCTAAGGGACCAAACTGCCGAGGTCATCTGTCTCTAGACTTACACACTACTTAAACTAACTTCTGTTAAGAACAACACACACACACACCCATGCCCAAGGGAGGGTCTGAACCTCCGGCAGGGGGGCGGGGGTCGCAATCTGTGATATGGCACCTCAAACCACACGGCATAAAGGATATTTTTAGTACAAAACTATGCCCTGTGGATAATTTGTAATATTAATTTATGTTGATCACTACTGTACTTAAAATGCTGGGGAGTCATTTGGTAACTACAGTACATTTACTGAAAACTGCAGTATATTTACTCTCTGCTGTTAACAACACACAACTTTTTCAAAGGAATAGATGCACATATCAGAGTACATAGGAAACAAAATTTGTACTTATGGGGAAACTTTGTCATTCTCTAGCATCCAAATTAGAGTGTTTTACCCTGCAGCATGCATTTTCAACATATTTTTGGAGGGGCAAAAAGGGAGGGAGGGAGGGAGGGAGAGAGAGCTACATATTCTCGAACCGAAGTTGAAAGCATTTCTTCGGGGAAATTTATTCTCTGTATGCTATTTACAGTTGAGCTGACTGTTACTGATAGTAAAATTAATGGAATTCCGGAGAAATTAAATAATGGAAAGTCAAGTCTGGAATAACAACATTATTATTTAAAAGGACAGATTTGCTACTCACCATATACAGGAGACACTGAGTTGCAGGCTGGCACAACAAAAAGACTACTGTACATTTAAGCTTTCAGCCAAAAGGCCTTCATCTGAAGCAGAAAACACACACAATTACACAAGCGCAACTCACACACCTGTCTCTGGCTGCAGTCTGGCCACAGAGAGTCATCTGTGTGTACTTGGGCTTATTTGAACATGCATGTGTTTTCTAGTTCAGAAGGAGGCCTTTTGGCTGAAAACTTAAATGTATAGACGTCTTTTCATAGTGCCTGTCTGCAACCCAACATCTCCTCTATCTGGTGAGAAGCAATCCATCATTTTCATAATACTGTTGGAATTTACAAAATATTTTTTTTAATTAGTACACAGAATAGTCTCCTAAAGCATATTTTCCTAAATTTCTCTAATAGACTGTAAGGACAGTTTAATAACAACAGGTCAAATTCAACAGCTTCCCTACCCTCCTGTTATTACTAACTTGGAATTAACATATTAATGAACTATGAGACAACACTGCTGCCCAGTACTTCACGAGGCAAAATTTGTAGTGGTGCTGATATATACATATAAAATCTAAAGTGACAGCACTCTACTTAGCTTTCAGCACTAATAGTTCCTTCTTCAGGGAGAAGAGAAGTATAGGTTAAAGGACGTTACAAAGAAAGGGCAGGTCACTCAGACCCCAAGATACGAGGGATACACCGTTCATCACACTACAGATGGATCTCTTTCAACCTGAGGTCTGGTGAGCCCCCCCTTCCTTTTTAATCTTCCTCAGCCTATCCTCTCCAACCTGAGGAAGAAATTCTTGGTTCCGAAAACTAGGATAGTCTTCAGAATGAGACTGTCACTCTGCAGCGGAGTGAGTGCTGATATAAAACTTCCTGACAGATTAAAACTGTGTGCCGGACCAAGACTAGAACTCAGGACCTTTGCATTTCGCGGGCAAGTGCTCTACCAACTGAGCTACCCAAGCACAACTCACGCCCCATCCTCACAGCTCCACTTCTGCCAGTACCTGTCTCGCAGGAGAGCTTCTGTAAAGTTTGGAAGGTAGGCGACGAGCACTAGCAGAAGTGGAGCTGTGAGGATGGGGTGTGAGTTGTGCTTGGGTAGCTCAGTTGGTAGAGCACTTGCCCGCAAAAGGCAAAGGTCCCGAGTTCGAGTCTTGGTCCGGCACACAGTTTTAATCTGCCAGGAAGTTTCATACGATAGTCTTGTTACTTCTACTTTTATGTGCATCCTTTGGCAACACTAAATATTTTGCCTCCAAAATTAAGAACTAAAAATCAATTCTGTATCATAATTTGTTAGTTTTCTCCAAATTATCTTTTGATAAATTTGACGTATTATGCAGCTTTATTATTAATAACAATTCTTACTGATGTTATTATTAGTATCATAACTAACACTTGGTTCAAGAATCGTAAAAGAACATTGTATACATGGAAGAATCCTGGAGATACTAGAAGGTATCAGATAGATTATATAGTGGTAAGATAGAGATTTAGGAACCACGCTTTAAATTGTAAGACATTTCCAGAGGCAGATGTGGACTCTGGCCACAATCTATTGGTTATGAACCGTAGACTACAACTGAAGAAACTGCAAAAAGGTGGGAATTTAAGGAGATCGGACCTGGATAAACTAACTAAACCAGAGGTTGTACAGAGTCTCAGGGAACAATTGACAGGAATGGGGGAAAGAAATACAGTAGAAGAAGAATGGGTAACTCTGAGGGATAAAGAAGTTAAGGCAGCACAGGAACAAGTCGGTAAAAAGATGAGGGCTAGTAGAAAGCCTTGGGTAAGAGAAGAAATATTGAATTTAATTGATGAAAGGATAAAATATACAAATGCAGTAAATGAAGCAGGCATAAAGGAATACAAATGTCTCAAAAATGAGATCGAAGGGAAGTGCAAGATGGCTAAGTAGGGATGGCCAGAGGACAAATGTTAGGATGTAGAGGCTTATCTCACTAGGGGCAAGATAGATACTGCCTACAGGAAAATTAGAGAGACCTTTGGAGAAAAGAGAGCCACTTGTATGAATATCAAGAGCTCAGACGGAAACCCAGTTCTAAGCAAAGAAGGGAAAGCACAAAGGTGGAAGGAGTATATAGAGGGTCTATACAAGGGTGATGTACTTGAGGACATGGAAATGGAAGAGGATGTAGATGAAGATGCAATGGGACATACGATACTGCATGAAGAGTTTGACAGGGCACTGAAAGACCTAAGCCATAACAAGGCCCCGGGAGTAGACAACATTCCATTAGAACTACTGACGGCCTTGGGAGAGCCAGTCCTGACAAAACTTTACCATCTAGTGAGCAAGATGTACGAGACAGGCGAAATAACCTCAGATTTCATGAAGAATACAATAATTACAATCCCAAAGAAAGCAGGTGTTGACAGGTGTGAAAATTACCGAACTATCTATTTAATAAGTCACAGCTGCAAAATACTAACATGAATTCTTTCCAGATGAATGGAAAAACTGGTAGAAGCTGACCTCAAGGAAGATCAGTTTGGATTCTGTAGAAATGTTGGAACACGTGAGGCAATACTGACCTTACGACTTATCTTAGAAGAAAGATTAAGGAAATGCAAACCTATATTTCTAGCATATGTAGACTTAGAGAAAGTTTTTGACAATGTTGACTAGAATACTCTCAAATTCTGAAGGTGGCAGGGGTAAAATACAGGGAGTGAAAGGCTATTTGCAATTTGTAGAGAAACCAAATGGCAGCTTTAAGAGTCGAGGGACATGAAAGTGAAGAAGTGGTTGAGAAGGGAGCGGGATAGGGTTGTAGCCTATCCCCGATGTTATTCAATCTGTATACTGAGCAAGCAGTAAAGAAAACAAAAGAAAAGTTCGGAGTAGGTATTAAAATCCATGGAGAAGAAATAAAAACTTTGAGGTTCGCCGTTGACATTGTACTTCTGTCAGAGACAGCAAAAGACTTGGAAGAGTCGTTGAACGGAATGGACAGTGTCTTGAAAGGAGTATATAAGATGAGTATCTTCAAAAACAAAACGAGGATAATGGAATGTATTTGAATTAAGTCAGGTGATGCTGCGGGAATTAGATTAGGAAATTAGACACTTAAAGTAGTAAAGGAGTTTTCCTATTTGGGGCACAAAATAACTGATGATGGTCGCAGTAGAGAGGATATAAAATGTAGACTGGCAATAGCAAGGAAAGTGTTTCTTAAGAAGAGAAATTTGGTAACATCGAGTATAGATTTAAGTGTCAGGAAGTCGTTTCTGAAAGTATTTGTATGGAGTGTAGCCATGTATGGATGTGAAACATGGACGATAAATAGTTTGGACAAGAAGAGAATAGAAGCTTTCGAAATGTGGTGCTAGAGAAGAATGCTGAAGATTAGATGGGTACATCACACAACTAATGAGGAGGTACTGAATAGAATTGGGGACAGGAGTAGTTGGTGGCACAACATGACAAGAACGAGGGACTGGTTGGGAGGACATGTTCTGAGGTATCAGGGGAATACAAATTTGGCATTGCAGGGCAGTGTGGAGTGTAAAAATCAAAGAGGGAGACCAAGAGATGAATACACTAAGCAGATTCAGAAGGATGTAGGTTGCAGTAAGTACTCAAGAGCTGCATCAAACCAGTATGAGGACTGAAGACCATAACAACAACAACAACAGCAACAATTATTATTATTAATGAAGGTAACTGCAGTTCATTTAGGTAATTATTTGTTAGTGATCCTCCAGAAGTAAACTGAAATAATTACACTGTTCCAAATAAATATCCTATTCAGCATAAAAGTAATAACTAAATTTTTAATTGCTGCTGTTGCTTCTCTATTTGCACTCAGCTGTTGCTGCTGCTTTACCTGCTCAATAAAGATCTCCTGTAGGCCTTTCCTCCATTCCTGTCATCACTGACATGCATACATGCCACTCTTCCATGTTTTCTACACTCACCTATTGCTCTTTCATTCACTGCCATATGTATTTTTGCTTTATCCTGCGTTGTGACTATGTTTACAAGAGCCACTAAAAATTTACATTCATTACTGGTCATAATGTTCCCTCCGTAGGCAAGTGGTTAGCTTGTCTAATGGCACTATGGAGGACCTCTGTTAGGTCTAGAGGGTTTTTTCTTGGTGTGAGCTCTGGAATTTGTCCCCCCCCTGCCTCAATTACAACTTTAAGTACCTATTTTAAGGAACAGTGACTCCAGTTTCAAAAGCTGAGACTGCTCCCTACAAGACCCTTGAGGACTACTGCCCAATGATACATTAAGCAGAATTTAAATCAGCACAAAGCACAACAGCAGCTAAGAGTTCAGTTTTTGGTATAAGAGCTTCACTGTCCTTGAAAGGACCTCTACAAACTATCTGTGTATACCTAGTACTGCTGTGCTGGATGCATGACCAAAAGATGATGAAATATTCTATCCATAAGGAAAACATCAAGTCTGGCCTAAGCAGCTAGAGATAGCCGCTATGTGTGTGAGGTGTGCCTGCTGGCATGTGTGTATCTGTTTTTCCTTCATTCTGAAGAAGGCTTTGGTTGAAAGCTCAGTGTGCAACAGTCTTTCCATTGTGCCTGTCTGCAACTCAAAGTGTCATCATCACAGTGAGTAGTAATCTATCCTCGTTGATATTAAAACTTCGAGTATCTCTTACAAACCTAGTGACCCTTTTTTTTGCCATAATCTTTTCAATGCATTCATAAAATTTCTGTAAATTATTTCCCAAAAACTTAGGGAATTTCACCGGTGAAATTTCAGTTGCTTTTGGCTAGTACCCTTTATTACTAGGACCTGTAAATTACTGCTACTCATTTAGAATTGTATAACATGGCTCCTTGTGATGTGGAAGCATAAGCTACCATTATGTATGCTGCACTATCACATAAACTCCCCCCTATGGTTAACATCTACGCTTAATCATTGCAGCAGATATTGCAGTTGTTAAAAAGTGTTGTATGTCTTTGCTACACAACATAAATACATGAAGAGTATGTGTACAGAATGCTGTATTTAATGTTCTTTCTTCCACTTCTTTCTTTCTTATGAACAGTTTGAACTTACTAGCTGGGTCTGACAGCTTCCTTTTGTTCTTCTCTTTCCAAAATCTCTCCTAAAATTTAGTATGTTGTTTCTAGTGTTCTTCTGCCCATTGTTTTTGAGTAGTCTTTTTAGCTTTCTCTGGGAATGTGTAATTTTTAACTAGGATTCCAAAGGCTTTGTGTTCTCTAAGGGTTTCATTTGTGGCATTCACTTAAATCCTGCTTAATTTCTTTTAATGTAGTGTTGCCTATTCTGCAGATGTGACCATACAATCTATATACAGCATCAGCAAACCTGCTTACTGCTGTGCATAGGCTTATATTTTTCTTTTAATGTGCATGCCATTTAAATTAATGGAATCACAACATTTCCCGAGAATTTTTCGATCCTCCCTTCTAATTCCATTAGTTTTTGAGTTGCCTCCTAGAGACGTAGTTCCTCAGACATGTAATACTTCAGGCACAACTGTCTTGTAATGCCGAAGTTCCGCATTAGGGGGTATCACTCATTTATTGTTACTTTATAATATTTTAAACTTATTTTAAGCCATCCCTCCGAACACAGAATGAAGCACCTAAATTTACATTTAGGGATTATATGCCACCTGACACTTGTAAATGATTTCTGAAGTTGTTCCATATTGCAGCTGTTCAGAAAGCACAACACATTGTTATCTGAATGCAAGAACTACTGAACAGTGGCCTTATTGGGCCAAAATAATATATCTCTCTTTTTTTCCTTTTTCTTTGAAAAAGGAAAAACTTGCCAAACATGCTATCAAATCTGGCTTAACTGTCTCATCACCCCTGATCCCATCTCATTTCTCTCACTAATATTTTGTACATACAGTTTGATAATGTCCTACAATATCACTGCTTTTATTAATTAAATACTGTATACTGTACGGCATTTTAATAACACAGCACATTTTATGGTATAATTTATAGTTAAGCCTGGTTACTTATTACCGTCAGAACTCTGAATATGAGAAGCGTTAGTTTTTCCAGATGTGATGCACTGAAACCAAATGTCAGCCATTCATTCT
Organism: Schistocerca gregaria; assembly: GCF_023897955.1. Lineage (NCBI taxonomy): Eukaryota > Metazoa > Arthropoda > Insecta > Orthoptera > Acrididae > Schistocerca > Schistocerca gregaria. The sequence continues at coordinate 442,307,701 of NC_064923.1, forward strand.
CCTCATTTTTGGTTGGTTTTACGTAACAACAGGATATAAAATGCTCTACAGATGTATTTAATACAGAATTTAATTTCATGTGCACATTGTCTGCTTTTTCCTCTGAATTTTTCTTAAAGAATTTGACTGATTTTCCCAACTGAGTATCACAGTATTCTTCATTACCCGCAGCTAAACAACCAGACAGCCCACTGTTACACTTGACGATAATGTTCTTATAGAGCTTTATCACTTTAGTGTCCGATTCTTTGAAGATAATTGAATCTGAGAACCAAGTCTTTGCACCTCATTCTTTTGGGCCCAATGGAGATGTTAATAGCCTCTGAAGTACCAATTCCAAATGTTTCATACCATGCAGATATAGATGATAGTAGTGTGTATTAATCTGTGTATCTCTCAAATGATCTTACTATATTCAAACTAAAGGGCAGTGTGTCTGGAAAAATTGTTGCAATATTGCTGTTTCTAAAGTCAGGTATATAACCTGATAAGGAAAGTATATATACATGATCCATTAAAACCCCCAATATAAAAATCGCATGATCTCAGATTGTGTGTGAATATGGAGATATGCAATACAAGTTCTGCCATCTGGCATCTTACGGTCAATGCAGTGGTCTGGTACAACGTTGTTTAACCAGTCATGTACTGAGTTATGCCAGTGAGGCGGCACACCACAAATTTATGTGGTTCAGCTTCATTCAATTGAGAAAAGAACCATAATTCTAAAGCATGAAGATAAGAAACACAAGTTACAGTCGCTTCACTGAAAAAGAAAGGCCCATAAACTATTTACCAGGATATGGCACACAAAAAAACAACAACAAGTAAATTAAGGAAATCTTGCTGCAACTTTACCATCCTGTGCACACATTATGTGTGTTCACTTCCACTTAGGTGTCATGTCAATTCATCACTGAAGATGACAAAATCTTCACCATCATACAACAACACATTTGCAAAGTTGGGTCAACAGAAGCGAGAAGCGTCCGATTCCACACGTCTGTGTGTGTGTGTGTATGTGTGTGTGTGTGTGGAGAGAGAGGAGAGGGAATAGCCAGTTGAAATTTGTTGGTGGTACATAATTGTTTTTTTTTTTTTTTTTTGGGTCTATTTTTCTCGAGTTGTAATGTTTTGTGTATTGAATGTGTTTTAATTTACATAGGGATGTTTGAGTTTTTAATTTTCAAGGTGTTGTGGTTTTGGTTTTCGTAGTTGTAGGTGTTGGTTTTTTCGAGTCAACAATTATAGTTGACCTATATTCAAGGGAAATGACCGATTCCAACATTCGTATTTTTCTATGTAGATGTAGGTGTTTCGGTACCATCAGCTGTGATCAAGGGAAATGTCTGATTCCAATTTCCATAGTTTTTGCTGTAGGCGTTGGTGTTTTAGTATCATCAGCTGCCATTCAACTACACTCCTGGAAATGGAAAAAAGAACACATTGACACCGGTGTGTCAGACCCACCATACTTGCTCCGAACACTGCGAGAGGGCTGTACAAGCAAAGATCACACGCACGGCACAGCGGACACACCAGAAACCGTGGTGTTGGCCGTCGAATGGCGCTAGCTGCGCAGCATTTGTGCACCGCCGCCGTCAGTGTCAGCCAGTTTGCCGTGCCATACGGAGCTCCATCGCAGTCTTTAACACTGGTAGCATGCCGCGACAGTGTGGACGTGAACCGTATGTGCAGTTGACGGACTTTGAGCGAGGGCGTATAGTGGGCATGCGGGAGGCCGGGTGGACGTACCGCCGAATTGCTCAACACGTGGGGCGTGAGGTCTCCACAGTACATCGATGTTGTCGCCAGTGGTCGGCGGAAGGTGCACGTGCCCGTCGACCTGGAACCGGACCGCAGCGACGCACAGATGCATGCCAAGACCGTAGGATCCTACGCAGTGCCGTAGGGGACCGCACCGCCACTTCCCAGCAAATTAGGGACACTGTTGCTCCTGGGGTATCGGCGAGGACCATTCGCAACCGTCTCCATGAAGCTGGGCTACGGTCCCGCACACCGTTAGGCCGTCTTCCGCTCACGCCCCAACATCGTGCAGCCCGTCTCCAGTGGTGTCGCGACAGGCGTGAATGGAGGGACGAATGGAGACGTGTCGTCTTCAGCGATGAGAGTCGCTTCTGCCTTGATGCCAATGATGGTCGTATGCGTGTTTGGCGCCGTGCAGGTGAGCGCCACAATCAGGACTGCATACGACCGAGGCACACAGGGCCAACACCCGGCATCATGGTGTGGGGAGCGATCTCCTACACTGGCCGTACACCTCTGGTGATCGTCGAGGGGACACTGAATAGTGCACGGTACATCCAAACCGTCATCGAACCCATCGTTCTACCATTCCTAGACCAGCAAGGGAACTTGCTGTTCCAACAGGACAATGCACGTCCGCATGTATCCCGTGCCACCCAACGTGCTCCAGAAGGTGTAAGTCAACTACCCTGGCCAGCAAGATCTCCGGATCTGTCCCCCATTGAGCATGTTTGGGACTGGATGAAGCGTCGTCTCACGCGGTCTGCACGTCCAGCACGAACGCTGGTCCAACTGAGGCGCCAGGTGGAAATGGCATGGCAAGCCGTTCCACAGGACTACATCCAGCATCTCTACGATCGTCTCCATGGGAGAATAGCAGCCTGCATTGCTGCGAAAGGTGGATATACACTGTACTAGTGCCGACATTGTGCATGCTCTGTTGCCTGTGTCTATGTGCCTGTGGTTCTGTCAGTGTGATCATGTGATGTATCTGACCCCAGGAATGTGTCAATAAAGTTTCCCCTTCCTGGGACAATGAATTCACGGTGTTCTTATTTCAATTTCCAGGAGTGTATATACATCAAGGGAAGTGTCTGATTACTGTAGATTTTATAATTATTTTTTTCATTCGTCATCTTGTGTGTTTGGGGATCGTGGTGTGTGTGTCTGTGTTTTTAATGTTACATTTAGCTTGTCCCCTCCTTAAAACCCCCAACTTTCCACGGTTGTCCCATTAGTTTGATTGTATTTTTGGAGGGAGATGTAATTGTCTTATAAATACGTATTTTCGTGGTTGTTGCCGTGTGTATGTAGTGATATCATAGACGCTTAGAATAGCCATTTCCACCATATTGATGATGCCATAGGTCAAAGTAGAGGGGGTGGAATCAGACACTTCTGTATTCCCACAAAGAAGTCATGTAAACCATAGTGTTGAACTGATTTCCTGACACTATACGTGGAAGACTCTCACTCATTCTTCAGTCACTCTTTGTTATTTCATACTCTTCCCTTTGCACATCGGTACACAAACGAAATTGTTTGATTTGCTCTATCATTTGATGTATTATTTTAACTAATTTATTTATAACTTCAAGTTGAATGTAATAAATGCTACAAAGCCTTCCATGATATATGATGCTCATTGTCACCACATTTAGGAATCCGTGTTCTGAGATAGGAATTACACTGTGCTGAAGGTTGTGGATGGAAAACACATCCCAGCCACTGCAATGAGAGAGTAGCTATCAATGACACTCAAACTTCTGTAAATTCAAAAATACAAATATAGAGGTATCCCTAAATAAGACTCCTTCCTCAGTATCACAAGTCAATATATATCTGGAAACTTGTAGCTCCTATAAGATGAAGCAACTCCATCAAGTTGTTCTAGATGGTAGTTCACCACTGAAAATCAATTTTATCCCACTAATTAACAAGATGGATGTACAGTTAAGCCGTAGTGGGCTGTAAAAATGGCACTCAAGAGACAGAAAAGAATAAATATGCCAGTAATGATCATCACTTTCACAAATGGTCAAGAACAGTTCTATGTCACTAAATGCCATGAATGCCCATTACAAATTTCAAACCTGTTCATGGAGGACTTACTCCTTTTTAGTACATCGTGTTACAGAGCTGGATATTATTAGGAACCTAGGTGTAAAATATTATCTTCAATTACTTACAACATGCGTTTTTGCAAAAGCCAATGTTCATGGTGTCCACTGATAAAGAAATAGTTCACATAGATATAGATTAAACAAGATTGGAATTAGTTAATTCTGCATAAAAATTTGGAATTATATTACACAATATGCTCCAATGGAGGAAACATATAGGCAATGTCTGCTCTAAATTAAGAACTGTACTAGGCCATTTCTTGGGAAAGAGCTTGCACAATATGTAAATAAACTGTGTGTACAATGCACCATTCTCCTCCTGAACCATACTTGCAGAATGGTATTACTGTACGGGCTGTGCTTCAATTTCTGTATCTAAAAAAAGCCATTCCAATAAAAAAGAAACTGCTCATGCAAAAATGCTTTTCAACATCGAAACTTTAACATTTCCATCTCTTAAATATATAGAACAATAGTTTCATTAAGTAAAGACAATACATTACTTGGCACAAACACAGATGTTACTTCATAAGACAAGAAATGAAGACCAACTGAGAAGTATATCAAATACCGTTGTTAAGAAACATCCTAAATACTCATATAACTGATTAATTAAGTGTCTACTTAAGAATCTACAGGACACTATGAATGACAGGATATTTCAAAAACGTCTTGATTTTATTTAGTATGAGCAGAGTTTTACAATGCAGAAGAGTTTGTACGTAAATAATGGGAAATTTCTTATTACTTGTATGCACTTACTGTAGTCATCCATGTGAAACAGTCTATTTGTATGTCTGTGCTGTAGCCACAAGGGTTGAAGAGTATCTAAATTGGCCTAACTTAAATATCGAATTTAAACCCGGGGAGAAATGTATACCAAATTACTATAAATGCACTGTACATAAGGCAGACAAAAGGAACAAAATAACCAGCCAGTCCTCAGACAGTTGCAAGTATTCTTTCAGCTTGAGATTCTTGTAATCAAGTGTGTTATCTTAAGAGCACTTGGCAGCTTTCAACACATCGAGCGTCATAGGCGTCTTCATCAACATATAATATGTACACAAAGTACTAACTGCACCCTAAGGTCGTGATGATATGTAGATTTCTCGTGTAATAACATACATATTTTCTTCGGGGCTGTGTAACTGTTGTTGTTGTTGTCTTCAGTCCTGAGACTGGTTTGATGCAGCTCTCCATGCTACTCTATCCTGTGCAAGCTGCTTCATCTCCCAGTACCTACTGCAACCTACATCCTTCTGAATCTGCTTAGTGTACTCATCTCTCGGTCTCCCTCTACGATTTTTACCCTCCACGCTGCCCTCCAACGCTAAATTTGTGATCCCTTGATGCCTCAAAACATGTCCTACCAACCGATCCCTTCTTCTAGTCAAGTTGTGCCACAAACTTCTCTTCTCCCCAATCCTATTCAATACCTCCTCATTAGTTACGTGATCTATCCACCTTATCTTCAGTATTCTTCTGTAGCACCACATTTCGAAAGCTTCTATTCTCTTCTTGTCCAAACTGGTTATCGTCCATGTTTCACTTCCATACATGGCTACACTCCAAACAAATACTTTCAGAAACGACTTCCTGATACATAAATCTATATTCGATGTTAACAAATTCCTCTTCTTCAGAAACGCTTTCCTTGCCATTGCCAGTCTACATTTTATATCCTCTCTACTTCGACCATCATCAGTTATTTTACTTCCTAAATAGCAAAACTCCTTTACTACTTTAAGTGTCTCATTTCCTAATCTAATTCCCTCAGCATCACCCGATTTAATTGGACTACATTCCATTATCCTCGTTTTGCTTTTGTTAATGTTCATCTTATATCCTCCTTTCAAGACACTGTCCATTCCATTCAACTGCTCTTCCAAGTCCTTTGCCGTCTCTGACAGAATTACAATGTCATCGGCGAACCTCAAAGTTTTTACTTCGTCTCCATGAATTTTAATACCTACTCCAAATTTTTCTTTTGTTTCCTTTACTGCTTGCTCAATATACAGATTGAATAACATCGGGGAGAGGCTACAACCCTGTCTCACTCCTTTCCCAACCACTGCTTCCCTTTCATGCCCCTCGACTCTTATTACTGCCATCTGGTTTCTGTACAAATTATAAATAGCCTTTCGCTCCCTGTATTTTACCCCTGCCACCTTTAGAATTTGAAAAAGAGTATTCCAGTCAACATTGTCAAAAGCTTTCTCTAAGTCTACAAATGCTAGAAACGTAGGTTTGCCTTTTCTTAATCTTTCTTCTAAGATAAGTCGTAAGGTCAGTATTGCCTCACGTGTTCCAACATTTCGACGGAATCCAAACTGATCCTCCCCTAGGTCTGCATCTACCAGTTTTTCCATTCGTCTGTAAAGAATTCGCGTCAGTATTTTGCAGCCGTGGCTTATTAAACTGATAGTTCGGTAATTTTCACATCTGTCAGCACCTGCTTTCTTTGGGATTGGAATTATTATATTCTTCTTGAAGTCTGAAGGTATTTCGCCTGTCTCATACATCTTGCTCACCAGCTGGTAGAGTTTTGTCAGGACTGGCTCTCCCAGGGCCGTCAGTAGTTCTAATGGAATGTTGTCTACTCCGGGGGCCTTGTTTCGACTCAGGTCTTTCAGTGCTCTGTCAAACTCTTCACGCAGTATCGTATCTCCCATTTCGTCTTCATCTACATCCTCTTCTATTTCCATAATATTGTCCTCAAGTACATCGCCCTTGTATAAACCTTCTATATACTCCTTCCACCTTTCTGCCTTCCCTTCTTTGCTTAGAACTGGGCTGCCATCTGAGCTCTTGATATTCATACACGTGGTTCTCTTCTCTCCAAAGGTCTCTTTAATTTTCCTGTAGGCAGTATCTATCTTACCCCTAGTGAGATAAGCTTCTACATCCTTACATTTGTCCTCTAGCCATCCCTGTTTAGCCATTTTGCACTTCCTGTCGATCTCATTTTTGAGACGTTTGTATTCCTTTTTGCCTGCTTCATTTACTGCATTTTTATATTTTCTCCTTTCATCAATTAAATTCAATATTTCTTCTGTTACCCAAGGATTTCTAGCAGCCCTCGTCTTTGTACCTACTTTATCCTCTGCTGCCTTCACTACTACATCCCTCAGAGCTACCCATTCTTCTTCTACTGTATTTCTTTCCCCTATTCCGGTCAATTGTTCCCTTATGCTCTCTCTGAAACTCTGTGCAACCTCTGGTTCTTTCAGTTTATCCAGGTCCCATCTCCTTAATTTCCCACATTTTTGCAGTTTCTTCAGTTTTAATCTACAGGTCATAACCAATAGATTGTGGTCAGAGTCCACATCTGCCCCTGGAAATGTCTTACAACTTAAAACCTGGTTCCTAAATCTCTGTCTTACCATTATATAATCTATCTGATACCTTTTAGTGTCTCCAGGGTTCTTCCACGTATACAACCTTCTTTCATGATTCTTAAACCAAGTGTTAGCTATGATTAAGTTGTGCTCTGTGCAAAATTCTACTAGGCGGCTTCCTCTTTCATTTCTTAGCCCCAATCCATATTCACCTACTATGTTTCCTTCTCTCCCTTTTCCTACACTCGAATTCCAGTCACCCATTACTATTAAATTTTCGTCTCCCTTCACTATCTGAATAATTTCTTTTATTTCATCGTACATTTCTTCAATTTCTTCATCATCTGCAGAGCTAGTTGGCATATAAACTTGTACTACTGTAGTAGGTGTGGGCTTCGTATCTATCTTGGCCACAATAATGCGTTCACTATGCTGTTTGTAGTAGCTTACCCGCATTCCTATTTTCCTATTCATTATTAAACCTACTCCTGCATTACCCCTATTTGATTTTGTGTTTATAACCCTGTAGTCACCTGACCAGAAGTCTTGTTCCTCCTGCCACCGAACTTCACTAATTCCCACTATATCTAACTTTGACCTATCCATTTCCCTTTTTAAATTTTCTAACCTACCTGCCCGATTAAGGGATCTGACATTCCACGCTCCGATCCGTAGAACGCCAGTTTTCTTTCTCCTGATAACGACATCCTCCTGAGTAGTCCCCGCCCGGAGATCCGAAAGGGGGACTATTTTACCTCCGGAATATTTTACCCAAGAGGATGCCATCATCATTTAATCATACAGTAAAGCTGCATGTCCTCGGGAAAAATTACGGCTGTAGTTTCCCCTTGCTTTCAGCCGTTAACTGGTGTGTCAAAATAAAGACTATTTCCTTTCTTTTACCCAAACCCGCATGTCACACAGGATTCGAAACATGAGTACGCACATCAAACGCAAATATTACAGTAACGTCGATAACAACTACGTAGCCAGTGTAAAACCTAGAGAATACTCACCCGCTGCAGAATTCGTATTCGGTACTTCAAAGCGTTATTTGCATCCGCTAATTTCTTAATTTCTGGGTTGGTTTTCGATAATTCACTCACACATTTCCCTCCTTTTATATTCTCTAGCTCCTTAGTTAACGCAACAATAGCAGCCTCCTAATAAAAATATGATGAAATTATGTGAAGAAATTGTAATCTGTATAATGGTTACTGTGGTGGTCTTACCGTACCGTTACTTACAGCTTGTTCTGCTCGAGTCTTATAACTTAACAATGTTGACTCGTCCATCCCGAACAACAATATTTACAAAAATAAATAAACAATAAGACACACAGTTGACAGTACACGTGGGTGTGTTTATTTCATTCCTCTGATCGCGCCACATCAAAGATCACAGCGAACTAGCGAAGTCTTCTTCCGGACAAAGATAACGTACAGGCATTTTAATATCCTACCAACGACGAGGGCATTAGCCTGTTGGTTCCATTCATATCTGATAAACAGTGTACAAGGAATTGTGATAGCACAGACTTCAAACAATTTTTTAGTAAAACATTTATCAGATTCCTAGTATGTTAACACAGGTACCTATGAGGAAGGCATCTTAAGCAGCGTTCACACCCGCAACTAATGTGACGCCACAGCTTGTGGCTTTCTGCAGTGGCACCGTGAGCTGCCATTAACACAAGACGCTAAGAATTCTAAAGAAGGGTGATCATTCATTAATGCAGCCTCCCTCCTCGGGAGGATTTTCTTGCCGGTCCGGCCGGCAGCAGCGGTCGCGAGGAGTATATTTCACCTCTTTGCGAGACCTTTTTTTGCCCAGGTAGCACGTATTTGTTAGGATTTTCTTGTAGATCCGGCCGGCAGCAGCGGTCGCGGGGAGTATATTTCCCCTCTCTGCGAGACCTTTTTTTTTGCCCAGGTAGCACGTGTTTGTTAGGTGACGCAGTACAGTGTATTGAATGAAAGTGTTTCAAGTAAAATGGCGAAATACAAGCATTCGATTCGCCAAAGAGTATACGTGTTTCAAAATCAGTGCATGCAGGTAGGAGAATATTTAAAAAGGAATTTCCTGATGTTGAAGTTTCTAATCTCGAAACGGGAAGTGTTCTTGACAGGAAAAACAGACAACCACGTATAATACTCACAGAAGTAACTCTGAATACTTCGGAAAGATATCCTAGAAAATTTGTTCGATGTCTTTCCTCAACAAATTGGAATTTCCTACGGCTCTATTCAAACGACTATGAACTTTCTTAAGTTGCAGCCGAATAAAATAACTGCAGTGCAAGAACTTAATCTGGGTGACACTGCACAAACTTCGCAGTTTTCTGAACGGATTTTGAATAGTGTGTATGATGCAGAAATTGATCCTCATCTAATTTACTTTTCTGACAAATCATGGTTCCACTTACGTGGATGCATTAATTCGTAAAATAACTGTTACTGGAGTTCTGAAAAATCTTACATAATACATGAGGCACCACTGCATTATCACAAAAATAGGATGGTGTAGGCTGTTCAGAGGTTTTCATTACGAGTGTGAGACGTGAGAATTTCATGAGTAGCACTCTTTTCTTTTTCCTTTATTGACTTTCGATTCCCCATGATGGGGGTGGCTGGCTGCAGCTTAGTACGCTGCTCTTCATTCTACAGAATTTTTAAAACATATGAAGGTAAGAAATAATAAAAGCAGGCGATAAAACGGTGACTTAAACTGTAAAACGGTGGAAAACTGTGTAAAGTTAAAACATAAAACAAAGGGTGGGCGATGCTAATAAAATGCACACAGGAAGCAGAGAAGTAAAATAGTAGACAGACAACTAAAAAAAAAACACGGCAACAGTCTGGTTTCTGTTCGCAGGAGATATAAAAACCACACACAGCGACAGTTGACTGCACTAGAAGGTCGGCATGAAGATGACACACCACAGCCAAGGGCAGATGGAGAGAGGGGGGGGGGGGGGGAACCTGGACAGATGAGGGAGAAAAATGGGGGAGGACAGGAAAAACGAAAAGGGGGGGGGACCGACAGAGGGAGATGACTCATAAGGGGGGGGGGGCAGGGCAGATGCGAGAGGGAATGGGGAAAGGCAGAGGAGGGAAATGAAAAAGGCTTCCTGGGAGAGAGGGGAGGCAGAGAGAGGGGGTAGACAGGAAAAAAACAGGATGGAAGGGGGGAGAAGTAGCCCAGGAAAAGGACAGAGAAAGGGAGAGGGAGGTGAACATCAGAGTTGATAGAAGGGATAAATGGAGGGAGAGAGGGCATGATCTAGGAGGGGGAGTTGACAGAAACGACCTTGGGAAAGGTGATGGAGGGTAGGGGGGACACAACAGTTAAGGTGTGGGGGTTGGAGAGGAGAAGAGCAACCAGGGGATGAGGGGGATCAAGGGGGTGGGATGTGTAGAGTATTTAGATATGTTCAAGGAATAGGAGCAGATGGAGAAAGGAATCAGGTCGTAGAGGATCCATGTGGGGGATGGGAGGCATATGTGGAAGGCGAGACAGAGTGCATGGTGCTCAAGGATCTGGAGGGACTTACAGAATTTTGGGGGGGGGGGGCAGATATCCTGGTGGGACTGGCATAACAAAGGTTGGGATGGATTAAGGATTTGTAGGTGTGGAGGATGGTAGAGGGATCCGGCCAGAGAGGAGTTTGAGGAGCCGTAGGTGGTTGTGGGCTTTGAATTGGATAGAGCGGACATAAGGGATCCAGGTGAGGTGATGGTCAATGGTGAGGCCAAGGCAGGTGGTGGTGGGGGAGAGGCAGACAGGATAGGTGCAGATGGTAAGGGAGAAATCAAGGAGCCTGAAGGAGCTAGTGGTATGACCTACATGATTGCCTGGGTGTTGGAAGGATTGATTTTCAGGACATGCAGCAAAAAGGGCAGGGTGATTCTGGAGAAGGCCCTGGGACTGTTGGAGGGTAGAAGCGAGGACAAGGAATGCTGTGCCATCGGCATTCTGCAAGAGGTGTACTGGAGGGGGCATATTCTCCATGTACAGAAGGTAGAGGAGGTGGGAGAGGACAGAGTGTAGAGGAGGTGGGAGAGGACAGAGCCCTGGGGCACAACTGCAGAGGGGTAGAAGGTGTGGGAACTGGCGTTATGGGTGGTAACATAGTAGAGGTGGCAGGAGAGGAAGGAGGCATTCAGACGGACATAGTGGACATGAATGGCTTATGTCTGGAGTTTAAACAGGAGACAGGGATGCCAGACATGGTAACAGGCCTTTTCAAGATCGAGGGAGACAAAAATGGTGGAGCAATGGGAGTTAAGCTGGAGGGAGAGGAGATGAGTGAGGCATAGGAGTTGGTAATCGGCAGAGAAGGAAGATCAAAAGCGTCACTGGGTGTTGGGAAGGAGGTGGTGTTGGTGGAGGTGGTGATGGATGTGCTGGATAAGGATGGATTCCAAGAACTTGCTGAACACCAAGGTGAGACATATAGGGCGATATGAAGAGGCATCAGATGGAGGCTTGTTGGGTTTGGAGAATATCAGGTTCCACAGGTCGGGGTAGAAGCCGGTGGCAAGGATTATGTTGTAGAGGGTGGCAAAGACTGCGAGAAAGGAGGGAGGGCAGTGTTTGAAGTGGCAGTAGGTAACATGATTGTGGCTGGGAGCAGTGTTGCGTTTAGTGCGGAGTGTGAGGCTGTTGTCCTGTGTAGTGATGGGAGTGTTAAATTCAGATGATGGTGTGTGGCCCAAGTACTGGAAGCTAGGAGCAAGGGGAGGAACAGAGGTATCTGTATGGTTGATGATGTCAGGGAAGAGGGAATAATCAAATTGGGGATCATTTGGGATGGAAAAAACATCGGACAGGTGAGAGGCAAAGTTGTTGGCCTTACTGAGGCTGTCAGGAAAGAGATGGTCATCAAGGAGGAGAGGGTACCGGAGGGGGGTGGGGGCGATTTCCAGTAAGGCAGTGGAAAGAGTTTGGAAGAGTTTATTGGGAGTATGGTGTTGAGTTGTGTACATGTCTGTCGCCATGCGCGGCGTTTCTTCACAGTAAGCAGGTTGTGGATGTGTCATTGTAATTGCCGGTGGCGGATGAGTGTGTCCCAGTCATGAGTGCAGAGAAAAGAGCGGTAAAGGCAGTGGGATTCACAATGGAGAAGGACGGCCTGTGGGGGCAGGGCTGGGTAATGAGGGTGTATGGCTCTGGCAGGGATACGGTTGGCAACGGCCTCAGACAAGGTCTGGTACAGGAAGGCAGCAGTGCGGGAGATGTTATCAGGAGATTAGAGGGTAAGGTCGTGGCCTTCAACCTGGGTGTGAATAGAGTCCCAGTAGGCATCCCAGTTGGCACGGGAGTAATCGTGGACAAGTTTAAGAGAGATACTGAGGAGAACGGGAACATGGTCACTGCCAATGAGGTCAAGAACATCTGTGGTGGTGTGCCCAAGAAGGCTGGGAGAGGAAAGGATCACATCAGGAGTGGTGTTGGATTCAGGTCGGGCATGCTGGGGGAGGGGAACCATGTCTCCCTGGAGGGTGGTGATAAACTGATGCCACTGCTTGAGGTCGGCAGGAGCATGGTTGTGCATATTGAGGTCATTGGTAATCACATAGGTGGTGAAGGTGCGGTCAGTGTGGGCCAGGAAATTGTATGGGATGGGGGTTTGAGGGCGGACACTAATGGTGGCACAGGTGACAGTAAGGATGGGGAAGAAGAGGCTGAGGGTGAGATGCTCAGCAGGATTCTTGAAGAGAGGTTGGGGCTGAACAGGGAGGTGCTTGAGGTGGCCTATAGCAACCCCACCATGTGCCATAGGGTATGGGTTATCGGTGTAGTGAAGAGTGTAAGGACCTGTGAAGAGGGAGATATGGGGTTGAAGGAAGGTTCCATTTAAGATAAAGGCATCCACAGGGTGCTGATGGAGGGCGTGGAGAAAGAGGAGTTTGTGGGTGGGCAGGGACCGGATATTATGGTACAGGATACTGTTGCGTAGTTGCTCCATGGGAGGGTAGGGTTAGACGAGGATAGTGAGGGGGGCTGAAGGTCAAGTGGGCCTGGTTGTGGGAGTAGGTGGCATATGTGGTAAGATGGAAGATGGAATGGGCAGCGAGGGCGATTTGGGAAAGGGTGTGGGAGCGTTTGAAGGGGTGGATGTTTTGGAGCACAATGGTGATGAAATGGATGATGTCCTCTGCAGTAGGGGGACAGCAGAGCGAGTTGTTGGGGTGGATGGGGTCATCGACGGGACGGACAGGGACAGTGATCTCAGGGGTGACTGGAGGAGGTTTCGCTTTACACTTCAAGGAATAAGTAGGATAGGGTTCGTTATAGGTGTTGCAGGAGGGTGGAGAGGTGAGGTTGGGGCAGTTCTTTAAGAAGTGTGAAGCTTTGCAGTGGGAACAGGTAGCGGGGGTTCTTGCAGGCGGAGATAACATGGTCATTTGTAACACTCCAGCATTCGCTCTGTCCTTTTAAACTCGTGGACTGTTTCACTGTGCATGTGGCCATAGATTAATAGGTGCCAGAGATGTTGATCGGCGGGAAAGAAATACAGCGTGCATAAATTATATCTGTGACTGTGCAATCGATCCATGCTGGGATGTCGATGTATCACTCTGAGCTGCATTGTCGCTTTGTATTTGTAAGTTTATTACAGGAAGTGCAGGATCCCATGAGTATCCAAGTTGAAGCCGCTATCTTTATTAATTGAATTCGTCGCCAAGCGAATTTCAGTCGCGTCTTTCACCACTGAGTTCCAGAAAGATGATGTAGGGGCTAAAATTTCGACGTCTTTGTACATCATAGAGTGACCAGTATCAGTACAGTATTCTGCCATAGCCGATTTATTTGGCTGCAAGAGACGGATGTACCTGTGGTGCTCCGTATATCCCTCATGGACTGTTTGAGTCATCTGTCTGATGTATGAGCGACCACATTCGCAGCCAAACAGTGCCACTGTCTTAGGTGGAGGGTGAGAAATCACGTTTAGTTTGTGCGTACAGAGGATCTGTCCTACTTTTGACGATAGGCTGCCCACATATGGAAGGAAAGACATGAATAAAATCTTTCTGTGTCTTCTTCTGCATTGCTAATGACCATCTTTGGTTTAATTCATGGTGCCTTGCATATTTGCTGTGGAGAATATCTGCTGGCTTCAGAAACTCGCTTTAAGTGTAGAGCTCATCTTACATACTGCTCTCATCAGCAGTGTTTATGTGAACTAAAGTTCTGAGGACACTAATTGTCTGCGAAGGGTGGTGGCAGCTATTTGCACTTAAAAGTAAATCTGTATGCATCAGTTTCCTATATCCTATATGTCCCAACGTGCCATCACCTTTGTGTCGAAACAAAATGTCCAAAAATTGAAGGCATCTCTTCTTTTTAATTTCCATTGTAAACTGGATTTCTCTAGAATGGAATTCAAATGGCTGAATTTTTTTTGTAATTTGTCCTCACTGTGGAGCCACACTACAAATGTATCGCCAACATACCATTCACCAAAGTTCTACCCTCAGAATCCTTATCACTTATTGCCAGAAGTTTTGATAAAGAGATTTCAGTCTTGTTCAGACATGTAGTGATCTCTTAACATACTTTTTATTTAATAACGAATTTTTTAAACAGACTGATGGGGTCGTCATAGATAATACCTCGTTGCCCTTGGTGGCGGATTTATCTATGGAGGACTTCGAGGAAAAGGTGCTGGAATCTGCTATCTTAAGCCCACAATATTTTGGAGGATGCAGAGTGGGCCAGAACATATCAAGTCTCAGTATTCTATTTTGTTCCAAGCGATTTTTTAAGGGATGAGACAGATCCACCGCGGTTTAATAGTCGCTACTACGCAAGCAAGGAGGGTACACATTTAAATTTTTTATTTTTATTTTTTTATTGGCTTCTAGCATACAATCTTTTTAGCCGTTACAAACAAATTTAACTGATGTCAAAACCTAGCTAACAAACAAATGTTGAACGAAGCGAATGTTAGCATAAGAAGATGTACAAGAGAAGTTTACAATTAATGTCAAAGTAAAATTTGGCCTGCCGATCAGTCTAAAAACTATAAGAAGTTTTAGTCTTATGTAAAATTAGTAAGCGGATTGAAATCATCTGTTCAATCGCTTAGTGACCATAATAGCACTGAAACGATAGATGACAGAGAGAAGGTCGGAACACTGAATTCGATTTTCCGATTTTGTTTCACCACGAAAGATCGTAATGCCGTCCCTCCTGTCAGTCATCTCACGAATTCCGAAATGGTAGATATTGAGATAAGTGATCATGTAATAAAAAATCAGCCACAATCGCTCAGTAGTGGAAAGGCACCTAGATCAGATGAGGTACATGTAAGTTTCTACCAATATTATACGAAACAACCACATCTAAATCCCAAAGAAAGCAGGTGTTGACAGATGTGAAAATTACCGAACTATCAGTTTAATAAGCCACGGCTGCAAAATACTAACACGAATTCTTTACAGACGAATGGAAAAACTGATATAAACCGACCTTGGGGAAGATCAGTTTGGATTCTGTAGAAATGTTGGAACACGTGAGGCAAAACTGACCTTACGACTTATCTTAGAAGGAAGATTAAAGAAAGGCAAACCTACGTTTCTAGCATTTGTAGACTTAGAGAAAGCTTTTGACGATGTTGACTGGAATACTCTCTTTCAAATTCTGAAGGAGGCAGGGGTAAAATACAGGGAGCGAAAGGCTATTTACAATTTGTACAGAAACCAGATGGTAGTTATAAGAGTCGAGGGATATGAAATGGAAGCAGTGGTTGGGAAGGGAGTGAGACAGGGTTGTAGCATATCCCCGATATTATTCAATCTGTATATTGAGCAAGCAGTAAAGGAAACAAAAGAAAAATTCGGAGTAGGAATTAAAATCCATGGAGAACAAATGAAAACTTTGAGGTTCGCCGATGAAATTGTAATTCTTTCAGAGAGAGCAAAGGACCTGGAAGAGCAGCTGAATGGAACGGACAGTGTCTTGAAAGGAGGCTATAAGATGAACATCAACAAAAGCAAAACGAGGATAATGGAATGTAGTCGAATAAAATTGGGTGATGCTGCGGGAATTAGATTAGGAAATGAGACGCTTAAAGTAATAAATGAGTTTTGGTATTTGGGGAGCAAAATAACTGATGATGGTCGCAGTAGAGAGGATATAAAATATAAACTGGTAATGGCAAGGAAAGCTTCTCTGAAGAAGAGAAATTTGTTAACATCGAGTAAAGATTTAAGTGTCAGGAAGTCGTTTCTGAAAGTATTTGTGTGGAGTGTAGCCTTGTCGGAAGTGAAACGTGTACGATAAATAGTTTAGACAAGAAGAGAATAGAAGCTTTCGAAATGTGGTGATACAGAAGAATGCTGAAGATTAGGTGGGTAGATCACATAACTAATGAGGAGGTATTGAATAGAATTGGAGAGAAGAGAAATTTGTGACACAACTTGACTAGAAGAAGGGATCGGTTAGTAGGACATGTTATGAGGCATCAAGGGATCACTAATTTAGTGTTGGATGGCAGCGTG
Source organism: Schistocerca gregaria (assembly GCF_023897955.1). Lineage (NCBI taxonomy): Eukaryota > Metazoa > Arthropoda > Insecta > Orthoptera > Acrididae > Schistocerca > Schistocerca gregaria. The sequence goes on from NC_064923.1 coordinate 442,324,441, forward strand.
GAGGGTAAAAACCGTAGAGGGAGACCAAGAGATGAATACACTAAGCAGATTCAGAAGAATGTAGGTTGCAGGAAGTACTGGGAGATGAAGAAGCTTGCACAGGATAAAGTAGCATGTAGAGCTGCATCAAACCTGTCTCAGGACTGAAGACCACAACAACAACATCAGTAGCAGTTAATCGTAGGTCACTGGAGCCTATAAAGGCATCTAGCGTCTGAAAAAAGTCCAGGTCATCCCGATTTTCAAGAAGGTTTCTAGGTCAGTTGCGCATAATTTTAGGCCTATATCCTTGACGCCAATCTGTCGTAGAATTATGGAACGTGTTTTATGCTCACATATTATGCTCTCTTTGGAAAACGAAGATCTCCTCTATAAATACAGCATGGATTCTGCAAACTGAGTTCTTAAGAACTCAGCTCGCTCTTATCATCCTCGATATCCAGAGCACTATAGACATCGGCGCTCAGGTTAATGCTGTGTTTCTCGACTGCGGGAAGGCTTTTGACACCGCCCCGCACAGCAATTTAGTGAAAAAAAATTTACCGAGTATCGGGCCCAGATTCGTGCCTAGAGTCAATCCGCCGATATAGCTGTGTGTATTAAGGCTCCGCCTTAGGGATGGAGTGATGCGCTGGATTTGAATTCTCCTGGCGGGTTAACAACGATGGCAGGTGCACTGACCGGCATGGATGTGGCCTTTGCCAAATACCACCAGACGAATACCAGGCTGGTCTCCAAATCCCACCTCAGTTACACGGTTCGCAAACATTTAGAAAAACTCATTTTCACATGAATAACACTGCTCGGAGTGAAATTGAGGTACACATATTCTGTCCCAGGGGGTTAACTGGGGGTGGGGGACGACAGGAAGAGCATACGAGAAGGGCATACTATCACCCTTTAAACTAACCGTTAATGGCCATGCCGATCCTGCCCCAATGCGAGACAAAGACACAAGGAAAAGATTTGAGGCTGGAATCAAGACTTACTTGCAGACATAACTCAACACACCGTTCTTAACGGAACAAAAGCGACAGGTATAAAAGTCATTTAAGGAGTACCTCGACGAAGCGTGACAAGTCTGTTACTAGAATGAGATTTTCACTCTGCAGCGGAGTGTGCGCTGATATGAAACTTCCTGGCAGATTAAAACTGTGTGCCGGACCGAGACTCGAACTCGGGACCTTTGCCTTTCGCGGACAAGTGCCCTCCCATCTGAACTACCCAAGCATGGCTCACGCCCCGTCATCACAGCCTTACTTCTGCCAGTATCTCGTCTCCTACCTTCCAAACTTAACAGCTCTCCTGCGAACCTTGCACAACTAGCACTCCTGAAAGAGTGGCTGAAGTAAGGCTATGAGGACGGGGCGTGAGTCGTGCTTGGGTAGCTCAGTTGGCGCCGGCACGGTAGCTCAGCGTGTTCGGTCAGAGGGTAACATGCCCTCTGTAATAAAAACACTGAGTTAACAGATCAACAACGAACTTTAATGGATGTCTTACGACGTCCGCCCCGAGCAGATGCAATGAACTAAAGCGAACAAAATGAAAAAGAAAAAAAAATGTTGGTAGAGCACTTGCCCGCGAAAGGCAAAGGTCCCGAGTTCGAGTCTCGGTCCCGGACACAGTTTTAATCTGTCAGGAAGTATCACGTCTGTTACTGTTTACAATACAGATAATTGATACAGTCGATAACGTCGAAAGTTTCTTGATGCCGTTTGCGGATGATGCTGACGTCTATAAGAAAGTGGTAATCCAGTAGACTGCAGCGAAGTGCAGGAAAATTTGCAGAGGATTAATGAAAGGTGCAGAGACTGGCAGTTGGTTCTGAAGACAAGTAAGAGTAAAATGTTGCGCATGCACAAGAGAAGAAATTCACTATGGTACAATTACAGTATTGAGACAAATCGCTAGAAATGCCTTAAAATACCTAGAAGTAACCACCCAGAACGACATACGAGTAAATGGAATGACGACATAAAACAAGTAATAGGAAAAGCAGATGCCAGGCAGAAATTCATAGGAAGAATCTTAAGGAAAAGAAAGTCATCTACTAAGGATGTGGCTTACAAGACGCTTGTTCGACCGATTGTTGGGTATTATTCATCATTCTGGAACCACGTAGGACTGACAGAAGAGAGAGAGAGAGAGAGAGAGAGAGAGAGAGAGAGAGAGAGAAACCTCCAACGAAGAGCGGCGCATTTCAACACTGGATCGTTTGTTCGGCGCGAGGGCTTTGCACAGACGTTTAACAAACTATAGTGGCAGATGCTACACGAAAGTCTTTGTGCGTCAAGGAGAGATTTACTGTTGTAATTTCGAGAGCGTACGTTCCAAGAAGAGCTGTGCAACATATTACTTCCTCTCGCATACATCACCCGAAATGATCACGGTGAGAAAATCGAAGATGTCATATGGAGCTTTACCCCACGTGCCACACAACACACGCGAATCGCAAATAGTAGTACCTGAACTACCCTCCGACACACACCGTAATGCGGTTTGCGTTGTATAGTTGTAGATGGATCCCAGATTAAGTTGTAAAGACATAGCATATATTTTTTTTTATTTTGGGATGAGCAAAAAGCTCGTAACATCCAGCAAATATCACTCAAAGGGATGCCTCCAGACGAGGCAACGTGGTTATCTAGCGATGATACACAAGCCTCCATATCTTCCAAAGAAAAATTAATAAGGAGGGTCCCCAGGGGAATGAGCGACTTTCTTAAAACAATCTATACGGTGATGTCGGATAAGGTCCAAAGAATCACACCCTGCAACCATTCACCCTGCTAGGTCTTTTGTTTACTAGTAATCGAGAAAAAAATCTTAATTTTGAGTGATGCTCTATGAGTTTAAAAATAGTAACAAATTATCTACTCGTTGCATAGCATAAAGGATGCTTGTCGGTTCGAATTTTGTCAGGTACACAGATTTTTTTTTTTAATTTTCAAATTTTATCGAAGTAAAAATGATCACTATTGTTATTCAAGCAATTGATTGACATTCAGTTTGTTGTACTTGTATCCCTTTGTCACATCATTTTAATCAATGGTTTAACTTCTTCAGTTGATCTAATTATTTTTTCCTATCATTCTTTTTTCACGTGGAATCTATGTGTATGTGAAATTAATTATTTTTGATTGTCTGTCACAATGCTTATACATTTGAAGATGTCGACCTGTCTGTTAAAAAACAAAAGATTAAATAATCTATTTATGTTGACTGTGCAATGGTGTCATGAATGTATTTTTCGTTACAAAATGTACATCTTGTAAGAGGTCCATGATTAAAGAATTTGTTGCAAGTGCAGTCGAGCAGATGTAATTTCGATGGATTGCTCACGCGCTGCCTACAATATGTAAGCTAGAAGAGAATCTGAGACCACAGGGCACTATTGACTGCAGTAGGAACTTGTGTAGCAGTAGCAGTAAGTTGTTGCTAGCGAGCTGTCGTGTCTGGTGTGTCGTGTTGGCTGGGCCGGTCGTGTGCAGCGATGGCGGAGCCTGAGCATTGTAGGATAAGGTAAAAGCAGCCTCGCGCATATGTAGTATTGTTACATCAAGTCCCATGTAAATTATTTTAAAAAAATCTGTTAATAATAATCTTTCTCATAAAAAGTAACTTTTGACATTCATCTCAATTGAAAGAATTCACTAATTTCTCCAATCCTTGGCCATCCCGATTATTGAAAAGAAAAATCAGTTCTTTCCTTTTATATAAGACAAATCTATCTGCCAGCATTGCACTTAGCTGCGCCAGGAAAATTTCTTATAGGAGCAGATATATACGCGTTATCCGGCGATCTAATTAAGGTAAGATTTTTCAGTTTATTCAGAATGATGTATCAGGGCCATGACGCAGCATTGCTGACGTCCAAAATTTACCAGGTTAAATTGACTGTCAATTATTGAAAGGTTATAAGTGACCCACATTTTTATTGAGAGATTAGTCACATTTTATTATTGATACGTTACGCAATTTTCCTGTTGGTAGGTTATACTGAATGTGAATGACATAATAATATTTTTTTACTGTTGAGAGGTTTCGAATTTTTCTGTTTTGAGGTTACACTAAATGAGAATATTATTCATATTATTTTATTTTTGTGGGGAGGTTACACTTGGCGATCCTGCCAGGATCGTATTTTTGTGAATTTCTGAGAAGTAGTCAGTTCTTATTTATTTACACCATTTTATTTACACCATTATTTACACCATTGCTAAAGGTAGTTTGCATCTGGCGCAACGCATTTACTAACTTGTCATTCTTTCTTTCACAGATCATGGGCAATTTATTGCTCTTTGTTGTAATTGTATTTGTTCCATTTTGCTTTGTCTTTGTTTGGTTTTGTGCTCAGCTTTGATCTGTGAAAATGCCCCGAAAAACTGCTAACAGTTCATCGTGATGTGCAATCAGTGAAAAAGCCGATTCGAATAATTTGACCGATAATACTAGCGACACTCAGTGTAAAAGTGATAATCCTCTAATTACTGATAATCAGTGCGTGCCGATTACTAGTAATGATTTTGATCATAATGATGAACAAACAAATTCAATTATGTCCACAGTAAATGTAACAACTGATGACGCGGCACGTTCCGTTACAATGAACGGTGTCCAGTTTGACGCGCCTAATTTGCAAAATCTACGTAGCGAACAGATAATTGTTTCTAACGAAGGTGACCAATATACACAAAATACGTCAGATTTATTTGATTCCGAGGTAATGACCCACAGTGCACATCCAATTAGCAAACCTTTTCGTGAATCAGACAATGACCAAATGGTTTCACAAAACGTGACAAATGCAGATACACCATCACACAGTACAGAGAATAGAGTCGGTAATTTTGGCTTAAATCAAGTTGTAGCATTATTGCTACAATTCAATGAAAAACAAGACGACAATTTCAAACGACTTAATGAATCGAACAGACAACTTAATGAAAAACTAGACAACAATTCCAAACAATCGAATGAAAAACACGACTGGTCGATCAAACAAATTAATGAGAACTTTAAACAGATTAATGAACAGATTGCAGCCGTTGCCGTGCAATTTCATGATACTAAAGAACAATTACGTGAGGAAATTAAGGCTTGTGCTAGGAATAGTAGTGAAGAAATTAGATCCGTTGCACAAGAATTAAGTAATACACATGCAGCCACAACTAAATTACTTAGAGATGAAATTAGTGCAGTCGCTAAACAATGTTCTGAAAACGCAACACAGTTACGCGACGAGTTTAAATTAATGTCAGCAGAACTTTCACGCACACTGGATGCGAAAGTAGACAAGAAATTCGAACAACAGAACAGCCTAATTGACGAACGTTTTAAATCACTACCTACAGAACAGTGAAACGCGTTACCGTAAATTTATACAGGAACAGAACAAAGTAAAGAAACAAGTCATGGAAACAATTACTGCACAGAGACAGGAAGATAAGCGTAAATTATTTACGAAAGCAAAAACATACGTAGACAATAACATGGCTACAGTATCAGACGAAATCAATACTATTAAACAGTTGAACACCGAATTGCATGATGAAATCTCCGATCTTAAAACAAAAACAGACACACACACAGTAGACTTTCAGACAGTGACCAACAGACTTGAACAATTAGAATTAATACAGTATCCCTATGCCATTAAAGCAGACGTTAAGAAATTGAACAAAACTACCCATAAAATCCAAAAACAAATTAATGCTTGTGACACTAAAAATGATGATCAGGTTAAAGCATTGACTGAAAAATTTGATGAATTGGCCAGACGTATTGACGTTATCGAAAATAACAATGACACCAAATCAGGCGATACGTCACCAATTTCTTTCAATCAAACATCCGAATTCCAAAATTTTCAGCATACAATCAGTGAGATAGGTTCGTCCAATTGTACATTGCGTAGAAAAGTGTCGTCTTTACAGCAAGAAGTGACGGAGCTGAAAAATGTCTCAGCCTGTAACACGACACAGCATACGCCACTCTCCGAACATTTCTCACACTCACACAGCAAGTACAATTTAGGTAATTTACAGAGACTACGTGACTTAGATTTCGAACAGTCACAGACAAACGGATTATCATACAATCCTGAACCAGTTCGCACATTCAGAGACGATAACGTTGATTATAAGCAATTTTTATCCATAAAAAAAATCTAAGGTATTTAAAAATGACAGAACACAAATACATCCTTTGGATTGGATACGACAATTTACTTTTGTATTTTCATCAGCTTGGCGTGTATTGCAGAAACTAGAATTGGCCTGGATACAACAATTTGTTTTTGAATTTTCACCTGCATTGGCTGTAACGCAGAAACTAAAATTTATTTGCAGCGCGTAAGAGACCTCAGGGGATTCATTACACTTCGATGAATATGTGCCGTAGCGTGCACAGTGCCCCGAGCCGTAGTAGTGCTATTTCATTTTTAGTTTTCTGCACTGCTGCCTTCTCTTCTACTATCCTTTATATCTATCAAAACAGCTCTTCAACTATCGATCTATCTAGGATTAAGAATGAGTAAAAACAACCTGATAGACGAGTTTTACCTGAAAGTGGCAGTCATCATTATACGCTCCAGAAATGACAACCACGAGAACTTTAATACCAGAGAAAAGTTTAATCATCAGTATGTACAAAATTTTCAGCTATTGCAAACACATTTTGGCAACAATAGAGGGTTTTCTCCGCAACAGCATCAAAACCAGCCGGTTAGCATACCTAACCAACTATGTAGTCTGCAAGATCAACCAAGCTTTAATGTTTCGCCGCCTACACGTATAGCGTCGGCTCCACCAAATAGTAACGCACAACAACAAGGAAATCACTACGTACAGAGAACACACCATTTCAACTCATATCGCAATGCACCGTATAGCAACGATTATTATGACAGACGTAAAAGTAATGAGCACAGTTTTCAGCGTAACAGTCGGTCTTACCAGCAGCAGAATCATCGACAACAACAGATTATCATGAATGAACCAGACAGTAGATATTATCCCGAACGTAATACGTCAGTGAGAAATAACAGAACAGTACAAATAGTGGAAATGCCACAGCATCCTCCCGCAAATAACAGCACGTCAGATAGAATTTGACTAGATACAGCACAAATTGAACCTTCTAGCGATGTAAGCAATACTTCTGATACACAGACTCTTGTTCACGAGAATGTTATTACTTTTGACGACATCCGAGACACTCTTTTGCAGGAAAAACCAGTTATTCAAAAAACCATTTCCCACCCTGTCATTGAAGTAAAGATTGGATCGTCCACATTTTCAGCAGTAATCGACTCTGGATCACCTATGTCAGTTATAAATGAGGAAACTTTCAACGAATGTAACGAAGAGAATACTTATCCTACGTTACCATTAGGCAAAACTAAAGTAAAAGGAGCAGTATCTGGTAAAGGAGTAAATGTAAAATTACAGACACACTTATCATTTTGTATTGCAGGTCATACGTTCCACTCAAATTTTTGGATTGTTCCCTTATTGACAACAGACGTTATTTTAGGTACGAAATTTTTGGTAGAACACGACGCAATTATTGACTTTCAAAATTCCTATTTAATGTTAAAGGATAAAAATGTACAACTGGCATTAGAATTTCAGCACTCTTTATCTGCAGAAGAACAAACAATTAATCGGACAGAGGTCATTTCTGCATCACGTAACATAAACTGTCATTCCACATTGTTCACAGATACGTATGTTCGCAACTACAATACACCAGACGAAGCCGACTGTGACGTTATACAAATGATTTCGGATAAGGTTAAACAAAGTAGCCCAAATACAGACGACGAACGTACGCAACTACTACAAATTCTTTTACAGCAAGCTCCAGTTTTTGACAACATCCCTGGTACTATGTCCGGTTTCATGTATGTTTATTAAGTTAAACAGCACGACACATTTAAAGCTAATCATTATCCCATTCCGTATATTCACAGAGAACAAGTTAAGAAAGAATTGCAAGCTATGCTTGACCAAGGTATTATTGAACCAGCAGTTAGTCCGTACATAAACCCGCTCCATATTGTTAAGAAAAAGGATGGATTGCTTCGACTCGTACTTGATTCGCGTCACATCAATGACATTATTATTAATGAAACAGTTCGCCCACAGACACTAGAAGAACTTCTACAGAAATTTCATGGTACTGCTGTTTATTCCACATTAGATTTGAGATCGGGATTTTGCCAAATTCAGCTCCATCCGAACTGCAGAAAGCACACAGCATTTCTCTGTTTTGGTGACTGTTATCAATTTTGTAAATTATCGTTCGGTTTAACAATTTCTTCAGCAGCGTTTATTCGCGGTTTGAATACTATACTTCCGACAGAACTTAAAGACAGAATCACAACGTATGTAGACGACATTCTTATTGCTGAAGCTAACTGGTCTGAACACAATTTGTTTCTGGAACAACTGTTGGAAATTTTTCGTGCACAAGGACTCACAGTTAATCTTAGCAAATCACACTTTGGCAAAACTTCTATAAAATTTCTTGGACATGTAATTTCAGCAGAAGGCATTGCGCCTGACCCGGAAAAACTTCAAGCATTACGTGACATTACTGTTCCAAAGACGAAGAAACAACTACGCAGCTTTCTGGGTTTAATTAACTTTTTCCGTAAATTTATTCATTAGTCTGCTTTAGACACCCCTAGATTATGCCAACTGACGGGTCAAAACACTATTTGGTCCTGGGATAGCGAAGCGCAGTCAGTATTTGTCAATCTGAAACAAGCTTTTTTGAACGCACCACTTTTACCACACCCAGATCTCACTAGAACTTTTTCCATTGCCACCGACAGTTCTAACACAGCTTTAGGAGTACACATTTTTCAGGAAATCGAAGAAGTCGGTAATACAGTAATTAAAAACATCTCCTTTGCAAGTCGCATTCTGTCACCTGCTGAACGCAATTATTCTGTTACAGAACTTGAAACATTATGTGTTGTATGGGCATTTAGCCGATTTAGGCATTTTCTTTATGGAAGACATACTACCGTTTACACAGACCACAGAGCTATCCAGTTTTTACTTCCCGCTAAATTTACACATGACAGATTAAGCAGATGAAAACTTTATTTACAGGAATTTAATTTTACAATTGTTCACATTCCCGGTACACAAAATATTGTAGCAGACGCACTATCCCGTTCTCTCTGCAACAATCAGCAAGACATCGCAACCAACTTCTACCAAGCAAATTCTAGCGTCATGTACATTCAACATGTCGCATTTGAAAATTTCATTTCATCGTCATTACGAGACATGGCACAAGAGCAGAGTAAAGACAACGTATGGAAAGAAATTAAACACCTTTGGCAAAATAAGAATAACGTTACCATTAGAAACCATTACACGGTACGCAATAACATTCTGTTCCGCCGCTCTCACCCTGACAGCAACAATTGGTTACTATGCATTCCTGACGAGCTTGTTAACAAATTAATTTGGTATACTCATTTGAGTTACGCACATTATAGAGCCAGAAAATGTTTTCTTATACTGAGACAGAACTGTTATTTTGCCAACATGGAGAAACGTATTCGACGAGTTTTAGCGTCATGTAAAATCTGCCAGAAAGCTAATTCAGACACGACTTCATATATTCCTCCGTTACATCCCATTGTACCTGTTAAATTGAGACACATGGCCGCTGAAAACATTTTTGGTCCGATTCCCAGAACTAATAGAGGTTTTTGCCACATCTTTGTCGCTGTTGAACTCTCTTCGAAATTTGTTACCTTCACTCCGTTGCGCAAAGCTACTGCCAAATCTATTTCGAATGCATTTGTAAAACATTTTTTATTTCATGTAGGGCATGTATTGAAAGTAATTTCCGACAATGGACCACAATTTCGATCTGCGATATGGACACGTATGTTACGAGCTAGAAACATTTCTCCGATCTATATATCCAGGTATCACCCTTCTTCGAACCCTTGTGAACGACTGATGAAAGAAATTGGTAAACTGTGTAGAATGTACTGCCATAAAAGACATATTGATTGGGATACACACATACTCTCATTCCAGGATGTAATTAACTCCATACCAAATGAATCTACTATGCTATCTCCGACTGTTATATTGAAAAATGTTGAACCACCTAACAAAATTAAAGAATTAGTATCCTTTCCTACATCTCGTCGACTACGCCACGATGAAATTATTGAGATTGCGCTCAACAACATCAAACGTGCAGCAGAGTGCCGGAGACCACAGCAGAAACAGGTTTGTACACTCCGTGATTTTCGCATTGGACAGAAGATATTAGTACGCACACACTATTTATCCAACAGAGGAAAGAGTAGATGCAGTAAATTTGAGCTTCTATACGCAGGTCCATATAGAATACGAAGTATTCCTCACCCTAATGTAGTGCACGTTGAAACTCTGAGAACCAGAAAAAGCAAGGGCAATCACCATGTCTCCAATATTAAACCCTTTATTGAATGAACATACTTTATGATTTATCACATTCTAATGCCTTTTCCGGTTATTGATATGAACACTTACTGATGATTATCATACACTCCTGGAAATTGAAATAAGAACACCGTGAATTCATTGTCCCAGGAAGGGGAAACTTTATTGACACATTCCTGGAGTCAGATACATCACATGATCACACTGACAGAACCACAGGCACATAGACACAGGCAACAGAGCATGCACAATGTCGGCACTAGTACAGTGTATATCCACCTTTCGCAGCAATGCAGGCTGCTATTCTCCCATGGAGACGATCGTAGAGATGCTGGATGTAGTCCTGTGGAACGGCTTGCCATGCCATTTCCACCTGGCGCCTCAGTTGGACCAGCGTTCGTGCTGGACGTGCAGACCGCATGAGACGACGCTTCATCCAGTCCCAAACATGCTCAATGGGGGACAGATCCGGAGATCTTGCTGGCCAGGGTAGTTGACTTACACCTTCTAGAGCACGTTGGGTGGCACGGGATACATGCAGACGTGCATTGTCCTGTTGGAACAGCAAGTTCCCTTGCCGGTCTAGGAATGGTAGAACGATGGGTTCGATGACGGTTTGGATGTACCGTGCACTATTCAGTGTCCCCTCGACGATCACCAGAGGTGTACGGCCAGTGTAGGAGATCGCTCCCCACACCATGACGCCGGGTGTTGGCCCTGTGTGCCTCGGTCGTATGCAGTCCTGATTGTGGCGCTCACCTGCACGGCGCCAAACACGCATACGACCATCATTGGCACCAAGGCAGAAGCGAGCTGCACGATGTTGGGGCGTGAGCGGAAGACGGCCTAACGGTGTGCGGGACCGTAGCCCAGCTTCCTGGAGACGGTTGCGAATGGTCCACGCCGATACCCCAGGAGCAACAGTGTCCCTAATTTGCTGGGAAGTGGCGGTGCGGTCCCCTACGGCACTGCGTAGGATCCTACGGTCTTGACGTGCATCCGTGCGTCGCTGCGGTCCGGTCCCAGGTCAACGGGCACGTGCACCTTCCGCCGACCACTGGCGACAACATCGATGTACTGTGGAGACCTCACGCCCCACGTGTTGAGCAATTCGGCGGTACGTCCACCCGGCCTCCCGCATGCCCACTATACGCCCTCGCTCAAAGTCCGTCAACTGCACATACGGTTCACGTCCACGCTGTCGCGGCATGCTACCAGTGTTAAAGACTGCGATGGAGCTCCGTATGCCACGGCAAACTGGCTGACACTGACGGCGGCGGTGCACAAATGCTGCGCAGCTAGCGCCATTCGACGGCCAACACCGCGGTTCCTGGTGTGTCCGCTGTGCTGTGCGTGTGATCATTGCTTGTACAGCCCTCTCGCAGTGTCCGGAGCAAGTATGGTGGGTCTGACACACCGGTGTCAATGTGTTCTTTTTTCCATTTCCAGGAGTGTATTTTTCCCGGCAAGGTAAGGTTAGCAGGCCGCTTTTCTCGTCGTTATATATCAGACCGTGCACATTTTCGATTTTTTGTGTATGTATAATTGTTTTCCTATCGAAAGTAGAATTTTGTCTGTATGCACTATCAAATGTTGAAGATGCAACAAACACCAGTTGACTTTGATGTTTTTCGTTATGATATCTCAATATCTTGACTATTCTACATTTTTTGCTACTACATTATGATACTGTGTGTATATTTTATGCACTTAAAAACTGTCTATGTTTTTGACCTAATATGTTTTCTGTCATGCTATGCTGTATGCTTCATTATATCACTAGAAACAAGTTTTCATTTAATGAGTATGTGATTAAATGCAAGATATTAATCCTTATTCATCATTTTTCAGAAAGCAATACCGTGTAAAAGAAATGAATTAAACAACCACAGTGGTTTATCATGAAATGGAAATTTTACCATCAGAATGAAGGAAAGAAAATGCAATATCTTGTCATGAAGAGTAAATGGATCAGAATTAACAAGCATTAACCAGAATATACTGTACACATCGTATAATAGCAGTCTTGACTAATTATTTTTCTTTCAAAATAGACGGCGATTGATGCAGACTGTCAGACAGAACTACAGATGTTAATTTTAGTGACGAAATATGCTAGAAGTAAGAAACTCTATACTACATGAAGTAATGAATGATAATGAATAGTTGTATGAAGTAAATTATAATATGAATATGCATAATGAAGTGTCCATTTTTTGCAGGTGATAAATGATGATGAATAGTTATATGAAGAATATGCTAATATGAATAATGAAGTTTTTCTTTGCTGGTGATGATAGTGATGAAGTTATGGTAATACGAATAATGAAGTTTTTCTTTTCAGATGATGATAATGATGAGGTTTATATATTTTGTGTTAGTTAGGAGATGCTATGTAGTTATTTAAGTATTTGTTGCAGTTCCTTTTGACAGTATGCCTTATGTCGCATTGTATAATCACTGAATGTTTTGGAAAAGACAGCTAGAGTACATACATATTAAGTACACGTTTCATTACCTGTTAATTCGAAGTTCACTATTTTTCAGCATAATATGCATTTCTTCTTTCAGCTCAATAATCCATTTTGTATTTTTTCCAGGAGAAGCTTTTCGTGACATAATATGCTATAAGTAGTACTTGCATTTTTTTTACCCAGTTGTGTCTATCATTTATGAATGTGCTCACATATACTGAACTTGTTTCATAACCTTGCTACAGCTGACTCATGACGAAAGACGTTAATAATCCTTATTTCCAGCAATAAGTCAAAAGCAAATATTTTAATGCCCCAGCAGTTAATTATCGATCCCAGTGCAATGCTTATCTAGCAAAAAAAAAAAAAATTACAAGTCCCAACTATTACCAGTATACAACTAAATAATGCTACCAGTTTAATATTTATTTGTAGTTCTAAAGATAATGCAAATTTTCTGTGTATTGATTCCATTATGTCTATGTATTATTGGACTACCGACCTTGAGTAATAGTTCCAATGTCTTACATTTTAAATATGTCTTATGTCACTTACATAATATCGTATATAAACACCAGTAACTTGATGCTACACTCAATAACTGCTGTTTTAGATGATAACTTGTGAATAACACTGAATAATGTTTTGTAACACTATATGAATACTTTGTAACTAGCCAATGAATGTCAATAATTCAATAGCTCCTGTTTTAAATGATGACTTGTGAATAACACTGAATAATGTTTTGTAACACTATATGAATACTTTGTAACTGGCCAATGAATGCCACTGATTACTGTAATATGATGACTTATGCATAAAAGCTATGCCATTAATTAAGTCTTGCTTTGAATGATGACTTCTGAATAATGCAGCAAAATGTTCAGTAACTAACCAATGAGTGCCAATAATTATTCAAATCGGTTGATACACTAGGGTAATTCTATGATGATTAGCATAAGACTTCATGTGTGCTTCACCTTCTGACCTAATTACCAGCAATTACTGCAATATCCGTTTATCCTGTCCATCCTCATGATCATGGAGCACTATATTGGTTTTTGCACTAATTCTACGTTGCTGTAAGAGTATGGATTGTACAAGAATATGGTGTTGACATATCAAGCTGTCCATCAGCTTGAACGATGGAGATGTTATTATGGTCCTACTGTTTGGTGTACCTAATGTACTACCAAAATGATAACACTGAATATTAATACAACATTTCAGTGTCTTGGCTACACTGATAAATACGTCAGGGAAGAGAACTTCAGATTGTCTCACTTGGTGTTGTGCTTCTGTAGAAAGATATGGACTTTCAATGCAGCTACGCGCAACCTACTGTGCTACAACCATGATGCAATCCTTCCCATTCCTTTCCTAGTTTTTATAAAATGGTAAAGACTGATACAGTGCGTTTAAATTTTTGTAAAACGATAGAGACTTATACAGTGCTTGTGCACTTCATTTCATTTGTTAACAAGATCAGTTGTCCTAAATATGCTCTACAGTGAATGTGCACTTTATGTCATTTGTTAATATAGTTTGTACTCATTGCGTATATACTTTGTCATTTCTGAATATGTTTTGTACTCAGTGCATGTGCACTCTATTTAATTTCTTAATATGTTCTGCACTTATCAATGATGTATATACTCTGTGACTGTAGACAAAGTAGCTAAATAGATTATAGAAAATTTGACTCACCATCGCTGCCAAATTTTTGCCCCCCCCCCCCCTTTCCAATGGAGGGTTATGTAAGAGGTCCATGATTAAAGAATTTGTTGCTAGTGCAGTCGAGCAGATGTAATTTCGATGGATTGCTCACGCGCTGCCTGCGATATGTAAGCTAGAAGAGAATCTGAGACCAAAGGGCAGTATTGACTGCAGTAGGAACTTGTGTAGCAGTAGCAGGAAATTGTTGCTAGCGAGCTGTCGTGTCTGGTGTATCGTGTTGGCTGAGCCGGTCGTGTGCAGCGATGGCGGAGCCTGAGCATTGTAGGATCAGGTAAAAGCAGCCTCGCGCATATGTAGTATTGTTACATCAAGTCCCATGTAAATTATTTTTAAAAAAATCTGTTAATAATAATCTTTCTCATAAAAAGTAACTTTTGACATTCATCTCAATTGAAAGAATTCACTAATTTCTCCAATCCTTGGCCATCCCGATTATTGAAAAGAAAAATCAGTTCTTTCCTTTTATATAAGACAAATCTATCGGCCAGCATTGCACTTAGCTGCGCCAGGAAAATTTCTTATAGGAGCAGATATATACGCGTTATCCGGCGATCTAATTAAGGTAAGATTTTTCAGTTTATTCAGAATGATGTATCAGGGCCATGACGCAGCATTGCTGACGTCCAAAATTTACCAGGTTAAATTGACTGTCAATTATTGAAAGGTTATAAGTGACCCACATTTTTTATTGAGAGATTAGTCACATTTTATTATTGATACATTACGCAATTTTCCTGTTGGTAGGTTATACTGAATGTGAACGACATAATTATATTTTTTTACTTATGAGAGGTTTACGAATTTTTCTGTTTTGAGGTTACACTAAATGAGAATATTATTCATATTATTTTATTTTGTGGGGAGGTTACAATCTCTTTGAATGATAATCGTCATAGAAACATTTAAAATATAAATTCTTATTGCACTATGGACAAACTAATATGGATGATGATTTAAACGAAATCGGGCATTATAAGTAAAATTAAATTCGAGCAAAATGGGAAACAGAAATAATGAATGCAATAACAAGGACGAAAATGTAATATGACAACATGGAAGCAATTAAATCGTAGTTAATACCTAGCGATACTCAAAATCACACGAACAAGGATTCCAAGTGGAAAAGGACTGGCAGAAAGAAAAATGAGAGCAAAAGACACATTTCATGCGGTGAATAATGTGAAATGACAAAAGTTAGACGAAAAAATTAGGTTTCAACCAATTAACTGAATAAAAACAATGATCAAACGCATTTTGAAAAAGATTTAAAAACAGAAAATTTCAAGGTACGCTACAGGATTCGAACACAGTTTATTTCGCATGGGAGATCAATAGATTAACCATTACACTATGCAGTCAGTATTTTAACTGTTGTCATTTTTAAAGCTATACCGCATCACGCGAAATTCCGATTTTTTTTTCGTTTTGCTCTCAAACGAGAGCCGACCAGGGTGAATGGCTGCAGAGTCATATGATGAGGAAGTCCCCACATATTTGTCACACTGAGAACAGATTTGCAGGAAGAAAGGAAGATCTGCAGACAGCAGGAAACTCCAGGCAGCAATATATGGAAGTGTGCTGTATTTTGACCTCCACAGTGGATGGAAAAGCTGTCACATTAATGTGATCCTGTCAAAACCTGAATAACCACATTTTGCAGCGTAGACCACTGCAAGATTTGCTGCAAGGGAGTCAATGAGATTCTTGAAGGTACGTGTAGGGATGTGGAGCCATTCTGACTACAGTGCTGTGGCCAGGTGCATTAAGTTTCTCAGTTGAGTACCCATTGCATAAACAGCCCGATCAAGGTAGTCCCACAGATTCTCGACTGTGTTTAAATCCGAGAAGTTTGGTGACTAGAGGAGTATGGTTAACTCTTCCTTGTGCTCTCTGAACCACTCAAGTACACTGAGAGCTGTATGGCATTTTGCATTGTCCTCCTGGAAGATGCCATTGCGCTGAAGAAAAACAAACTGTACGTATGGGTGGACATAGTTCCTAAGAATAGATGCATGGTTGTGTTGAACCACTGTGCTTCACAGAAAAACGAGATTACCCAGGCAACACCACAAAATATTCCCCAAACCAAAACGCTCCCTCCTGGTTGCCAGGAGTCTGCTTTCAGACGTTTCACGCCGTGCGTGCCAACGGCCATGTCTGCAAAGGAGCACAAAATCTGATTCATCTGAAAAGCCCACCTGCCGCCACTCAGTGAACATCCATTTGCATTATGGGAGTGGAAAATTCTAGCCTTCACTGCTGATGAACAGCAGTCAGCCGGGTGCATGAACCAGGTGCCTGCTGCACAGGCCCATCGTCAGTAATGTTTGCTGATCCGTCTCTGAGGAGACTGTTCGTAGCTCCTTGGTTGATCTGGGCAGTCAGTTGCTCAACAGTTGCTTGTCTATTGAACCGTACACATTTTTGCAGCCGCCATTCACCTCTGTCATCCCAGGCCACTGGTGCACCAAGGTTGCCTTGGCACCAGTTTCTGAAAGCGTCATTTTGACATGCACAGAAAACTTCAACCACAGTACACTTAGCCGTTTGGAAAATGCTTCCACCATTGGCCTGGAAGCCAATTATCATACCCTTTCAGACGTCAGATAAATTGGTACATTTGAGCATTACAACAGCGAATGCTCTATTTTCCGCGTGCTCCCGACACGCTATGGATGTGCAGGGTGGTCCATTGATCGTCACCGGGCTAAATATATCATGAAATAAGCGTCAAACGAAAAAACTACAAAGAACTAAACTTGTCTAGCTTGAAAGGGGAAACCAGATGGCGCTATGGTTGGCCTGCTAGATGGCGCTGCCATAGGTCAAATGGATATCAACTGCGTTTTTTAAAAATAGGGACCTTCATTTTTTTAGTACATATTCGTGTAGTACGTGAAGAAAAATGAATGTTTTAGTTGGACCACATTTTGCTTTGTGATAGATGCCACTGTAATAGTAACAAACATATGGCTCACAATTTTAGACGACCAGTTGGTAAGAGGGAGGATTACTTAAATTAAAATACAGAACGTAGGTACGTTTGAACATTTTATTTCGGTTGTTTCATTGTGATACATGTACCTTTGTGAACTTATCATTTCGGAGAATGCATGCTGTTACAGCGTGATTACCTGTAAATACCACATTAATGTAATAAATGCTCAAAATGATGTCCGTCAACCTCAATGCATTTGGCAATACGTGTAACGACATTCCTCTCAACAGCGAGTAGTGCGCCTTCCGTAATGTTCGCACATGCATTGACAATGCGCTGACGCGTGTTGTCAGGGGTTGTCGGTGGATCACGATGGCAAATATCCTTCAACTTTCCCCACAGAAAGAAATCCGGGGACGTAAGATCCGGTGAACGTGCGGGCCATGCTGTAGTGCTTCGACGACCAATCCACCTGTCATGAAATATGCTGTTCAATACCGCTTGAACCGCACGCGAACTATGTGCCGGACATCCATCATGTTGGAAGTAGATCGCCATTTGTCATGCAGTGAAACATCTTATAGTAATATCGGTAGAACATTCCGTAGTAAATCAGCATACATTGCACCATTTAGATTGCCATCGATAAATGAGGGCCAATTATCCCTCCTCCCATAATGCCGCACCATACATTAACCCGCTCAGGTCGCTGATGTTCCACTTGTCGCACACGTCGTGGATTTTCCGTTGCCCAATAGTGCATATTATGCCGGTTTACGTTACCGCTGGTGGTGAATGACGCTTCGTCGCTAAAAAGAACGCGTGCAAAAACTCTGTCATCGTCCCGTAATTTCTCTTGTGCCCAGTGGCAGAACCGTACACGACGTTCAAGGACGTCGCCATGCAATTCCTGGTGCATAGAAATATGGTATGGATGCAATCAATGTTGATGTAGCATTCTCAACACCGACGTTTTTGACATTTGCGATTCTCGCACTATTTGTCTGCTAGTGATGTGCGGATAAGCCGCGACAACAGCTAAAACACATACCTGGGCATCATCATTTGTTGCAGGTCGTGGTTGACGTTTCACATGGCTGAACGCTTCCTGTTTCCTTAAATAATGTAACTATCCGGCGAACGGTCCGGAGACTTGGGTGATGTAGTCCGGGATACCGAGCAGCATACATAGCACACGCCCGTTGGGCATTTTGATCACAATAGCCATACGTCAACACGATATCGACCATTTGCGCAATTGGTAAACGGTCCATTTTAACACGGGTAATGTATCACGAAGAAAATACCGTCCACACTGGCGGAATGTTACGTGATACCACGTACTTATACGTTTGTGACAATTACAACGCCATCTATCACAAAGCGATAAAAGTGGTCCAACTAAAACATTCATATTTCTTTACGTACTACATGAATATACAATAAAAATGGGGGTTCCTAGTTTTAAAAAACGCAGTTGATATCTGTTTGACCTATGGCAGTGGGCTAACCATAGCGCCATCTGGTTTTACCCTTCAAGCTAGACAAGTTTCGTTCTTTGTAGTTCTTTCGTTGATGCTAATTTCGTGAGATATTTGGCCCGCTCACTATGAATTTACAACCCTGTATATACCACACTGCTTGCTGTCACCTGCTGTCTGTGAGTAATTGTTACATGATTGCATGATGACATCAGAGATAGGCGGTGATCACATTAATATGACTAGACCATACAGTTGTCAGGACGACATTCGGCTTTCCATGACAGTTAAAGCGTCAATCACTTTTTTCCTCACATACAGCAGCAGTGTTATTACAATTGGCGGCCAGAGTCAGACGTCGGCCATGGAGTAGAGGCAAGGTGCTGAACTTGTAAGTAGGAGGTTTAGGTTTTTTTATTGGTAACGCCACGTAGCGCTCTGTAGGAAAATCACTGGCTGTGATGTGTGCAGTCTGTGGCTGTTTGGCATTGTTGTCTGACATTGTAGTGTTGGGCAGCGGCAGCTGGATGTGAACAGCGCGTAGAGTTGCGCAGTTGGAGGTGAGCCGCCAGCAATGGTGGATGTGGAGAGAGAGATGGCGGAGTTTTGAAATTTGTAAGAATGGATGTCATTAACTGATATATATATATATATATATATATATATATATATATATATATATATATATATATATATATAATGACTATTAAGGTAAATACATTGTTTGTTCTCTATTCAAATCTTTCATTTGCTAACTACCCTTATCAGTAGTTAGTGCCTTCCGTAGTTTGAATCTTTTATTTAGCTGGCAGTAGTGGCGCTCGCTGTATTGCAGTAGTTCAAGTAACGAAGATTTTTGGTGAGGTAAGTGATTTGTGAAAGGTATTGGTTAATGTTAGTCAGGGCCATTCTTTTGTAGGGATTTTTGAAAGTCAGACTGCGTTGTGCTAAAAATATTGTGTGTCAGTTTAAGCACAGTCGTGTATAATTGTTCTAAGGGGACGTTTCAGACTCAATAAGCAGTCACACAGTCCTCACCAGCATAGCCTGTTCACAGCATAAGGAGACTGTAGCGTGGCACCGTCCTGCCATTAACATTACGCCAGTGAGGAAACATGGAGTCACCATTCTGACCTGTGTGACATGCAGCAGTGGTGGTTTCCTAGGAAGGTGACTATGATGCTAGGTGCTAGTGCACACCTTAATCCACTAAAGTTGACACGGATGCGGACGGGAAACCCAACATAACAAGACATAGCACGGTCAGCACATGCTCTCCAGAGGCAGTTGTCGGCTTTATTTGGCTTGTAAGCCACACAGTATGAATACGAAAGGTTCCGCTTTCTCTATTAAAACTGAAGTTTTGTCCGTTGGCCGCATGCTAGTCGTGTCCCTCTGTCTGTAGTACACACAAACAAAAACTTAAATATTCTTGAACATGTGATAAGACAAAAAGAAACGATACATATCCAGGAAACCTGAGTAGTCTTCAAAGCCTCATGGCTGGTGGTATTGATCTGTTGGTCAACGAAGGCAGGATTCGGTTACGATTGTGGACAGGGCCATAATCACAACAAATTAAAATAACTGCAGTAATTTAAGAATTGTTAAACGGCTGAAGGCCGTAATGGCAATAAATTAAGAATTGCTGAAATTGTTGCAACTTACAAACTACAGTTATTAAAATATTGGTTAACTGCTAAAAATACAATTGCCATATTAGAATTTTAAGACACGTAGCGACAGTCACCGCTGAAGGCCTTTAAGGCCAAGAATAGTAATTATTTAAAAAAAATTAACAAACATACTGTGAAACAGCAAGGCAATAGCAAAAGTCAATGTACAAGACAGGCGACTGGTCACCAAACAGGTGAGACAAATGATAGTAAACTTGGTAGCACAACCGTTTAAACTTGCTGTAACGCCAAGAATGGCAATTATTTAAAAAATATTTAGAAATATACAATAAAACAGCAAATATAATAACAAGGTTAATTCAAAAGAACAAGCAACTGATCACCAAACAGGTGAGGAAATGGTGGTAACTTGGTAATACAATATTCAAATAAAAACACAATAATAAAACACAAGAGCTAGTCACAAACGGTGCTCCAGGAATCGACCTCGGAGTAGTCAGGTCAAAAACACTTTCGCGAGCGATGAGAAAGGCAGCCAAGAATTGCATTCACTTCACAAGGTGGTAACTCAGATTAGTGGCAGTCTAACGACTGACTAATGATAATCTTGGTGAGGCTACCTGATGTCCAATAAACTAAATGAAAAGACGTAAAAATACGCCAAAGCCGGAACCGGTGGTCTGGACACCGCCGGCAGAGTACTGTGATTAGAGCGACCAGAATAAAAAAGGAATCACTACCACCAAGGTAGAAGAATCGCCCACCAACCTACAATCAAGAAAGCTGTCAAACTTACACGCCTCACCGGACAGTGGCGGCAAGGCACGCAAACGTAGACTGCTGTTACTTATACTAACCCTCCCCCCCCCCCCTCCCCACCAGGGCAGGTAAACTGACGATTAGTGCTGAACCTGACTCAGAACTGCGAATTTCCGCCAGTCAAATACGATCCGACTTCACGGCGATATAATCTAGGATTAAATTTATACAAAGCAGATTTCCACGTTAAGCTTGGTCTAAGGTCTTTCTCTGTCTTAATCTAAGGTTAAATACTTCATACAATCGGTCCTTAAGTTGCCTACAGAAGTACATCATTTGTGCCCCTATTGAGCCTTCTGCGCTAGGTTCACAGGAGGCGTTCACAAACACTAGTCCTTTGTGTACACCCGAGCAAGCCGACGAAGTCGGTTCCGCATTTGTCAAGCATACGCGAGACAGGTCCAAATGGAATTATCAAATGGGCTGTTACGTTCCACGAACTGGAAGCAACAGGCAAGCAGCTAGGCAGCTTCGAGCCGGCAGCTGGGACAGAAGCAATATGCACAAGACATCAACACATCACAGCAACTCCAGGTCATGAAATCGTCAGCTTTGTGCAGCTCCGCTTTTACGGACACTATCATGATCTGAGGGTAGGATTCACGGCTTTGGCGAACTGGACAAAACAGCTATTCGTAACGAATAGATACTCTATAAAGAAGTTTTTGGCAGATACAGGATTAGATGTCAGTGTGTTACCTAAAAGATTGTTCCATCCGGACAGCACAGTTACTTCTCTATATTTAACAGCTGCAAATAACTCAGCAATCAAGGCGTATAGAGGCAAATCATTAGTTTAGATCTTGACTTTCAAGAGCACACGACATGTAATTTTAGCCGATGCCAGAGAGACAATTATAGGTGCTGATTTTTTACACATGTCTGGTCCCACAGTCGACATTAAGAGATGATTACTGCAGCAAGCAGCTAGCGCGGCAGTTAGCGAACACAATGAATGCACAGCGTAGCACAAGAATCCTATTAAGAGCAAAGGCACGGTGAAAGGCACGACACAACATTCAGCATTTGTTCAAATGGCTCTAAGCACCACGGGACTTAACATCTGAGGTCATCAGTCCCCTAGACTTAGAACTACTTAAACCTAGCTAACCTAAGGACATCACACACATCCATGCCCGAAGCAGGATTCGAACCTGCAACCGCAGCAGCAGCGCGGTTCCGGACTAAAGCGCCTAGAACCGCTCGACTACAACAGCCGTCTTCAACATTTGTTCTCACATGCCAGGGCAGCCAGTAGTTGCCAAAGCACGACGTCTCACGCCCGAAAATTTGTAGCAACTAGGCAAAACATGGAGAGACAAATACACCAGAGTGTGACAAGGCGACCAGATAGTCACTGAGTGTCGGCTCTACTCAGTGGCGGATACATATGGGGGTCGAGGGGGCCCGCCCGCATTGCCATTGCCACTCGCGCCGCCCCCGCCAGTCAGCAGTGAGCCCTCACGCTACTCGCACGTTTCTCTCGCCAGTCGATTCGACTAAAACGAGTTATCGAGTAGTTGTGCTTTTCTATGTAGTACGCGCGTCCACGTTATCGTATCTTATACGTTTCTGTCTGGCACATCGATAGCTAATGCATACTTGCGAGAAAAGTCGCGGCCATTCTAGTGATTATTGTGTCTGGCATTTTTTCGAAAAAAGTCGCGAATATTCTACTGTTTTCTTGCACAGAGAACCTTCGATACGTAGCGTTATAAATATGGACTATTCGCCGAATAGAAAGCTAGCTTACATTCAGTAGCAGAAACATTAAGACTAAAGAACGAATAAATAATAAATCCTACTAGGGTAAGACGTGTATATTTCTATTGCCAAAGCACAATTTATGAAAGATGTTTATATTTTGTTAATAGGATTAAGTAGAAATAATTAATATTTGTCACGTTGGAAACAACTGTGGTAGCAGGGAATATCTGCACCAGAGTATTGTTGGCAAGAGAGCCCACAAATTGATAGAATTTTAAAAAGGGCGGGAGAGACCGCGTTTGGATATTTTTTAAGATAAGAGCGGGAAAGACCGCGCATTGATACATTTTGTAATGGTAGCAGGGGTTTTCTGCACCAGAAAGCATCGTTGGCAGGAGAGACCGCACTTTAGCGTTTTTAGGAAGTCAGTAGGAAGTAGAGATGGGTCGAACTCGTTCATTCCCGTGAACTACTTCATTCATTTCACTCTTTGCCGTGAAGCGTTCAAATGAAGTAGTTCATTCATGAAGTAAGGAAGCCTGGCGAAGTTTCCCAGTTCGTCGCTCAACTACTTCACTCATTTCACTCTTTGTCGTGAAGCGTTCAAATGATGTAGTTCTTTCACGAAGTAGGGAAGCCTGGCGAAGTTGCCCAGTTCGCCGCTCAGCCACGCCTACGCTCGCCTCGCCTCACTCGTACAATAAAGCTTCGTAAATCGTAATACTTCATAATTTTACCAACAGATGGCCGAACTATGCAGTAACGTGCACGCAACGTTTTAACGCTCTTACAGCGTCTTACTTAACTTAAATAGAGCATGGTCGAAGGGGACAAAGGAAAGATAAACAGAGAAGCCCGTTACATATAAAGAAGGTATTAAATGTAATGTTGCTCGACATTTTCTCATGAAGCGCCTAAAAAAGTCTTTATCTGCCAAAAGAAACATTATTTGTTGTATTCATGGATTGAAAACTAGGGCTACCAACGAAATGCAGTCCAATTTTACGTTCCTTTTAAAATTTAATCCAAAATAGAATGAGTATGTTTACCACTGTCATAAAGTCTATATACCTACGTTAAGTAATTATTCAGACGTTTTCCTGTACTTTTTATTTTTGTTGAGAATAATAACCCTACAGATTCAAAACGTAAACTGTCACCTGTAGTCATTGGTACGATTTCAACCTCCCCAACCCCTCGTAAACCTAACGTTCCCCACAAACACCGCGCGATTCGTCGACAGGCAGTAGAGGGAGGACTGAAGTGAAGGGAGTATGAGTGATGTAGCGCCGATGTAGTGGGAGAGGGGAAGAGAGTGTGTGAACTAGAAAAAAGTGTGGAGTGTGCTATCTGTGAAGAGTTTGAAGTACCAGTTCATTGAAATTGGTGGTTAGTACACACTTCACTGGAGTGGAGCGTTCATTTGAACGACTCATTCACGAGCTCCCCATCACTAGTAGGAAGCGAGAAGTGAAGCGAGTCGGTAGCAGGTCTGAAGCGAGAGGTTGAGAGGAGCGGTGTGCCTGCCAGCCACCAGCTATGATTTATAAGAGATTATAAACGGATGTACAGGGACATCAGCTAACTATTATCATAAGAGAAACTAATATTATTGAATTATTTTTTTGAGAAACTCAAGACTACTGAAGGTATGTTTGCGGAATGCTAGTTGTAAGATTATTGTAAAAAGTAAGTCCTATTTGAACGTTTGTAAAATCATTTCATTCAGAATATAATTAATGTTTGCCAGCAATATTGCATTTATGAATATAATCCATCTCAAAAACGAAGAACGTAAAACTCTGCAAAAATTGTATTGTTGTCAAGAAAAAGTGTAACTATGAATTACATAACTTCAGTCAAATTAATTAAAGAATAACGTCAGCTTTGCTATTAAAGAATAGCGTAATCTTTGGTAATAAATACAGCCACTTATTATGACAGCCCCCCAGCAGTTAATACAGTATATAAAACCAGAGTAAGTATATTCCATGTCGCAGTTCCATGTAGCAGTTTGATGGCGTTCCAACAACAGTAAAAAAAAAAAAGAAAAAAGGTAAGGAACAGTTTTGGGTTATTGCAGATAACGACTGAGGGCCACGACGACGACACATTCTATATTTCGTCGAAATAATCAGAAAATCACTTTTAATAAGCAGCAATTAAATTTGTATGCCAAGATTGAGAAAGAGAATAAATTTCAAAGGGAAGATTTCATTTGTTATTATTAAGCAAGAGATATAAATCCTAAGGGAAGTTTACGTAGGTTATTGTAAAAGGGAAGGTTATTATTAACAAAAGAGGTATAGAGGAGAAGGGAAGGTTTCACTTGGCGACATCCAATCAGTAAGACTCTTTAGTGAATCTACTGTGAAAATGAATATATTGACTCTGACAATTGTATGAATAAGCTAGTGTTAAGTAGCGCAACGCTTATACTAAACTGTATACCTTTAATTCACTGCCCATCTGCAATTCTGTTTGCTCCATTGATTCTGCGTTGAAAAGCGTTTATTCAGTGTTGAATCCGCATTGAACAGTGATATATTTTGTTGCGTGTGTTAATTATAGACAATGTTCCGCAGAATAATTACTCGTTCTCAAAGCGATAAAAATCTGGAAAATAGCGATGAGAAATTCTTTTTAGTAATAGACAGAAATAATACTTGTGAAAAACGCGGTAGTGAAACGTTAGGTGAATAGACATTCGAGAACAGTAATAATATGGATTCTTTTGACGAACAATCAACTTCAGAAATGCCAACCTATAATGAGACATTAGTGCAAAATAATTTGTTTTTAAATACAACAGACGCAACACAGTCACAAATTATGCGCAGCAGACATAATAGTTTCAGTAACGAAACCACTACAATGCAGCCAAACAGTGTGACTCCATTACGTGGCGAAACTGATTCAAACGGTACACAGCTACGCTATCTGCGTAGCAGATACCACAGTTTTATTGACAAAAATTCCGAAACCACAGAAGAGGTGACACGATTACAATTGTCTGAGGATGTTCGAATGAACACAGATGTACAACCTTTAACAACGAATACAAATACACACAGAAGTCAATCCGTAACGGATCCAATAATGGCATTTTTGCTACAAATGAGACAAGACATGAATCAAAACTTTAACAGAAGGGCATAAGAATCAGCAGACCTAAAAAACGAAATCAAGGCAGAACGCACACACACAGATCAGAAATTATACAAAATGTACCAAAATCTAAAACACGAAAGTAGAAATTCAAGCAGTCGCTGAAAAATCAAATCAAGAATTACACGCCAAGATTAAAGAAATAACAAGAAGCATTCGCAGTAAGCATACGAGAAAAAATGGCACAGAACTTTTCTAAACAAAACGCTCACATTGATGAACGTTTTAACAATCACACAGAAAACTGTTCGATACGTCACCGCAAACTAGTGCGATCGCAGGATAAAGAACGAAAAGAACTATCACAAACAATTAATAAAAAGCGACAGGACGACAAAAAGAAAGTGTTTGCTCAGGGAAAAACTTACGTGGACAATCATATACACTCGATTTCGGAAGAAATCGAAACGGTTAAGGAGACAAATATTCAAATACAAGAAAGGCTCACAGAAATCCAATCACATACATTTGAGGCGAAAATTTCTACACACACTGAAATCCAGAATATTAGGAATATATTAACAGAAGAAGTTCTGACACTAACTGACAAAATGGAACACATGGAAATCAATCAAGACTCAGAAAATTTGAAAGCAGATTTTAAGAAAGTAACCAAAAGTAATCGTAAATTACGAAACGAATTGACAGAAAAGATCAATGAACTCACTTCAAGAATACTTCCAATGACAGTAAATCAGATGACACAATACCAGTTTCAGTTCAACAGATTTCTAATAGTAAAGATACCCAAATTACAAATGTGCAACAAACAATCGCAAACCTAGAATCACGTAATAATTTGTTACATCCGAAAATCAATTCTTTACAGCAAAGGATGGGTGACACACAAGAAACAACTGCAAACAATCAATTCCAACAGAACACACACCATTACGACATGTCTCAGATGCACAATACATATAATGTCGGTAGACTTCAGAGAGTAAGAGATCTTAATCAGGCAGAAAGACACATAAATTCATATTCACAACATTACGAAAATAATTACACACAAAGATATGACGGTTTCGACCACAAGCATTTCCTTTCAGTGAGAAAGTTAAAACATTTAAATACGGCAGGACGCAAATACATCCACTGGACTGGATCCAACAATTCAATGCGGCACTCCCACCATCATGGCCATTTCAACATAAGCTAGACTTTATTATTAGTTTTCTTGAAGGGAAACCAGCGAGAAGAATGCGACCAATTGCTAGACAGTGTTCGAGAATTCTACTTTAGCAACAATCACACAATTTTTCGAGTATTTGGTTGAACAAAACCAATACCTCAATGAGCCATACAGTCAATCTACATAAATACAGCTGTGTATTTCAAAACTCCCCAGAGCATTAAAAGTGTCATTATTAACAGGCCAGGCCGACCGCGGTGGCCGCGCGGTTCTAGGCGCTGCAGTCCGGAACCGCGGGACTGCTACGGTCGCAGGTTCGAATCCTGCCTCGGGCATGGATATGTGTGATGTCCTTAGGTTAGTTAGATTTAAGTAGTTCTAAGTTCTAGGGAACTTATGACCTCAGATGTTGAGTCCCATAGTGCTCAGAGCCATTTGAACCATTAACAGGCCAGCAAAAGGACAGTGTGTACGCATTTAGAGACATCCTGCAGTTGCTAGAGGTACACCAGGCAGATTATGCGTTTGTTAATAAGAACTTTTCACGACGTAACGCAAACCAGACAAACAATACTAATTTTGAGCAAACACGATTTGGCAATAACAATCATAATAAACGCTTTCGCAGCGAAAATGAAAACTTTAATCGAGAATACACACAGGGATTCAATGAACAGCAGTATAATAACAATGTACATTACAATTCAAGACAACAACAAAGCCATCCAAATAACACGACACATATACGACAGGAAATGCCGAACCGGTCAAACTTTCACATGAATCTTCACCAAGAATATGCGACAGGTGCAAACAATTACATGGGTCAGCCGCAAAATATACAAAATGAACAAAGACAGCTTTTTCAGAAAAACACACGTGCCTCGCCGTATAACCACAGTTATGACGACAGAAGGAGAGAAAACGAACACCGGCCGCAAAGGACACTCTACAATGATAATTTTCATAGAAATTCAAACAGTGCACAACAACCAAGTTATCGCATGAATGTACCAGACACAAGATCTCATCCATGATCTACCGCTAATAATCTAAACGGCAGAACAGTACAGCTCATAGAAAACGCACAACACTCTCAAACAGAAAATGAAATGTCAGGACATTTATGACTAGAGATAGCCTGTGATGAATCTCTAAATGACAACACTATGGATAAGGACAGAGAAAAGATAACGATAGAGAATGCTATTACATTCGACGACGGGGGGCGAGACATTGTTACAAGAAAAACCGGTCATGCCACCCAATAATCCAGATAAATTTAAAGTCACAAAATATTTTAGCAATAATTGATTCAGGCTCACCAATGTGCGTAATTAACGAAGACACATTTAACATATGCAATAGCGATAATGATTATCCAGTATTCCCGTTACACAAAACTAAAGTTAAGGGAGCATTTCCAGGAAAAATCATTGAAGTCAAAAGACAGACACAATTAACGTTTGTTTTTGCAGGGCAAACTTTTCACAGTAATTGTTGGATAGTTTCACGTTTAACGACTGATATAATATTAGGAATGAATTTTCTCGTACAGTACGACGCAAAGATTGACTAATTCGTCATACCTAACATTACAAAAGGAAGACAATGAAGTGGTAGTGAGATTTCAAAACACAGTATCCTCAGAAGAACAAAATATGCACAGGATCGAGATTCTTGCAGATTCTAAAGATAACGATTGTTATCTCACACTATACACGAATACACATAATAACGACATGGCAGAGGAATGTATTAGAGACAATTACACGCAAGGCTGGAGACAGCATAGCAGAAGTCGACACAGAACGCGCAGAATTAGAAAATATTCTTGTGAAACATAAAACAGTTTTTAACAATGTTCCAGGAACGATGACAGGATTTATGTACGAATTTCAGGTGAGACCACACGAGACTTTCAAAGCAAAACACTATCCAATCCCGCACATATACACAGAAGAAGTTAAGAAAGAGTTACGAGCAATGACTGTTTATGGCATAATTGAACCAGCAGCAAGCCAATATATAAATCCATTACACATCGTTGAAAAGAAGGATGCATCACTCCGTTTAGTTTTAGATTCACGTGAGGTTAATAAAATAATCATTACAGAAACTGACCGACCACAAACGTTAGAAGAGTTACTGCAAAAGTTTCATGGCACCTCTATATATACTACCCTCGATCTCAAATCAGGATTTTGGCAAATCCAGTTCCATTCAAATTGCTGAAAGTATACGGCATTCCTTTGCTTTGATGAATGTTGCCAATTTTGTAAACTTCCTTTTGGACTCACGATTTCGTCTGCAGCCTTTATGCGAGGCATGAATACAATTCTCCCACAGGAAGTAATCATCATCGTCATCATCATCATCATCATCATTTAAGACTGATTATGCCTTTCAGCGTTCAGTCTGGAGCATAGCCCCCTTATAAAATTCCTCCTCAATCCCCTATTCAGTGCTAACATTGGTGCCTCTTCTGATGTTAAACCTATTACTTCAAAATCATTCTTAACCGAATCCAGGTACCTTCTCCTTGGTCTGCCCCGACTCCTCCTACCCTCTACTGCTGAACCCATGAGTCTCGTGGGTAACCTTGCTTCTCCCATGCGTGTAACATGACCCCAACATCTAAGCCTGTTCGCCCTGACTGCTACATCTATAGAGCTCATTCCCAGTTTTTCTTTGATTTCCTCATTGTGGACACCCTCCTGCCATTGTTCCCATCTAGGCTATTACCTGCAATCATCCTAGCTACTTTCATATCCGTAACAACCTTGTTGATAAGGTAACCTGAATCCACCCAGCTTTCGCTCCCATACAACAAAGTTGGTCGAAAGATTGAACGGTGCACAGATAACTTAGTCTTGGTACTGACTTCCTTCTTGCAGAAGAGAGTAGATCGTAGCTGAGCGCTCACTGCATTAGCTTTGCTACACCTCGCTTCCAGTTCTTTCACTATGTTGAGAGAATATGCATACTAAGTACTTGAAACAATCCACCTGTTCTAACTTTGTTCCTCCTATTTGGCACTCAATCCGTTTATATTTCTTTCCCACTGACATTACTTTCGTTTTGGAGATCCTGATCTTCATACCATAGTCCTTACATTTCTGATCTAGCTCTGAAATATTACTTTGCAAACTTTCAATCGAATCTGCCATCACAACTAAGTCATCCGCATATGCAAGACTGCTTATTTTGTGTTCACATATCTTGATCTCACCCAGCCAGTCTATTGTTTTCAACATATGATCCATAAATAATATGAATAACAGTGGAGACAGGTTGCAGCCTTGTCTTACCCCTGAAACTACTCTGAACCATGAACTCAATTTACCGTCAACTCTAACTGCTGCCTGACTATCCATATAAAGACCTTTAATTGCTTGCAAAAGTTTGCCTCCTATTCCATAATGTCGTAGAACAGACAATAACTTCCTCCTAGGAACACGGTCATATGCCTTATCTAGATCTATAAAGCATAGATACAATTCCCTGTTCCACTCATAACACTTCTCCATTATTTGCCGTAAGCTAAAGATCTGGTCCTGATAACCTCTAAGAGGCCTAAACCCACACTGATTTTCATCCAATTGGTCCTCAACTAATACTCGCACTTTCCTTTCAACAATACCTGAGAAGATTTTACCCACAACGCTAATACCAATAATATCAATAATACTAATTCATAGTAATTTCTCGCTAAAATACTGTTACGAGGCAGACAAAGGCACAGGGAAAACTGCGATCATAATGATGATGCTATGACAAATTGGAAAAGAACTGTTTTAGTTCCAGCACTGGACCATTTTACGGCTGACTTGAGAGAACGTGTTGCTGAAGAAAATATTTATCATTTAAAATTCAACACACATTTGCTGTCACAACTACTGAAACATGACGGTAATGATCTGGCAGATAAATTGAATCAGTGCTTAACTGAACTTCTTTGAAGAAGAATCACTCTTTGTGACTGAAAAAACACTAATGGGTGAGATTCTTCAATACAAGCAAACGAGCATAAACGGCCTTAATAATGATCATTCTGTTATGCAAGCGTTGTCTGTTTGTCTTACATCTGACTATCCTACCTTGCACACGCTGTACAAAATATTTGCTTGTCTTCCTGCATCTATTGCTACAGTAGAAATTTTTTTTTTTAACATGGCTGAAGTTGACACTGAAGGAGCACCGACTGAATGACGTAGCTCTGTTGAACACTCACCGTGACATTGATTGTCCTGCTGACGATGTAATTAACCAATTTGCCAGGAAGAATAGAATTAATTATTTAAGGAAGAGAACCAAAATTATAACTTATTTATATCATAAAATGGGATTGTCTTGTATATGTGTATAATCAGTTTAAATAAAACTTTCTTAGCTGGCCGGTGTGGCTGAGCGGTTCTAGGCGCTTCAGTATGGAACCGCGCGATCGCTACGGTCGCAGGTTCGAATCCAGCCTCGGGCATGGATGTGTGTGATGTCCTTAGGTTAGTTTGGTTTAAATAGTTCTAGGGGACTGATGACCTCAGATGTTAAGTCCCATAGTGCTCAGAGCCATTTGAACCATTTTTTAAAACTTTCTTAAAGTTTGCATGTGACTTGACTACTTTTTATTAGGGTAAAAGTAAAGGTAGCTCACGATATCTTTAGCGCCCCCTCCTTGAGGTCTTTCTGTATCCGCCACTGCCTCTACGTACGGTCAAGAAACGAGACCGCACATGGAGGCTATGCGGAGACTATCGAGTGTTAAATTACAGAACTATCCCAGACAGATGCCCTATTCCACAGGGATGTGAACCATTCAATGGGAGACGCGCATTTTTCAGCGTAATTGGTTGCACACGTGTCTTCACGTATACCTGTGGTCCCATCAGACACTGACAAAACGGCGGATGCAACGCCCATTGGTTTACTCCAGTGTTGTTACATGCCCTTTGGGATAAAAACGCTGCTGAAGGACGGCAGTCTTTTATTCATCAGGTGCTATATGCGCTGGAATTTATATTTTGCTACATGGACGACTTGCTTATTTTTTCAAAGTCTGAGGATGAACACGTCTCATTTACAGCACGTTTTCTCGCCTCCCAGATGCTAGTATCATGATGGTCAATTTAGTACAAGCGTATTTTTGCTCAGAACAAAGTACAGTTCCTCAGTTTCGAGATATCGAACCGACAGTGTTCACTGCCACAAGTCCCATGGAAGCCCAGGTGAATGTCCCCCCGCAGCATAATTCTGTCCTCGCTGGCTGATCTGCATACTCGGCGTAGTGCGTGTTTCGAGCAGTCGTTCACCTGTACCATGGCCATCGACCTGCTGCAACAAGAAAAGTGTTTAACCCGAGTAGGTAACACATTTACATTGATCCACAGTCCTATGTCGATGATCTTGTGTTCACTGAAATCGCAAATGATGATGCCATTTGTTCAAAAAGGGAGCACATAGGGATAGTCTGCTGCGAAGCATTATGTTCAATAATGAGCGCTAAATAGTGTTTTACGAAACACCTGCGCGTGCACCAGAATTATACTGTTTCGTCAGGCCTGTCACAGATCACACCGCCTGTCGTACTGTACAGAGCGGACACACTTCCGACCTCCACGTTCTGTGATAAGGCGTGAACGTCCAACATCTTGTCGCCTACTCGTGGACTGACTGTCAGTCAACCAGTTTCGATAAATGCTGACGACAGCAGCAACCGAACATTCGAGCAGCTTTGTAGTTTCTGAGATATTCGTTTCCAAGTGCCGGGCTATAACAATTAGCCCTTGTCAAAGTCGCTTATGTCAGTGGATATTCCTATCTGAGGACAATACCGTCGTTAGAAGATTCTTCTCTGCTCTGTTTATATATGGGCTTTCCCTACATTGTCACACGCCTGCAACGCCAGATGATGCAGTGAATACAGATCACACTGTATTTTTTGACTCATCAGCGTATGTGTTGCATTTTAGGTCTGCACTGTCAGCATTAAACACCTCTTGCTGAACTACAAGTTTGATTCGGATTGAAAATACGTTGGTTACCATAAACCAAGTGAAAATCATAATGATAACTCAAGAAATTACGTGTCGGAAAGGAATGAGAGTGAGCCAGTGGGTAGAACACATGCAAGGTTTGTAGCTTATACAGGGTGCTCATCTCTCCGCAGTGCCATATGATTGTTGGTCGCACGTGCCCTATGACGCGGTGAATATACCGAAATGACACTGAGTGAAATATAAGTTATTAATTTATTGAATATTCATTTTTATTTACAAATTTTCACATTAAATGTTGAATGTGTTCCCCCTGTTGTTGAATACTCAATTCAATTCGTCTAATCATGTTTCCAAACACAAGCTATAACATTTCTTCTGTAACAGAAGCAGTGAAAGTGGATATGGCAGTTTTCAATTCTTTGATGGATTTTGGACGGTTTTTATAGACAGTTACTTTCGCTGCACCCCAGAAGAAAAAGTCAGGTGGTGTTAGGTCAGGCGATTGTGGAGGCCATAGTCCCTGTGAAATTATGCGATAACCAAAAACATCAGCAAACAGTGAAATGAAACGCGAGCTGTATGCACGGTTGCACCATTATGTTGAAAATAACCGTTCAGTGTTTCTCTTAACTCAAGTTCTCTTATGAATGGGTACAGAATATCTCTGCAGTATAGTGGTGTGTTTATTGTTTCGTTGCAAAATATGGGACCCACAATCCGACGTTTAGAATTTGCAACCCAAACTCCTATTTTCACAGAATAACGTGGTTCCTCATGAATAAACAATGGATTTGCAGTACTCCACATACCATAATTTTGCGAGTTCATGTACCGGGATAAATGAAACTACTCCTCATCAGTGAAAAACGTTTAATTAAGAATATCCCTTCCATTTTGTTGAACGAAATTTTTGAACCATTGACAATAACGCAGTCTCTTGCCATGACAGTATTTTTCAGTTCATGCACGACTGTCACTTTGTATGCGAAGAGTTCTAATTTTTTTCTTACAGCTGTGTAGGCTGTTCCGCACTAACATCGATTTCCTGGGCGAGTTTTCTTACTGACTTGTTCGGACTCATGGACATTTTATCGAAAATATCGAGTAGTTTATCCTCAGACAAAACGCTAGGTCGACCACTTCTAGGTGCGTCTAATACTGAACCTGTACTTCGAATTTTGTTAATGAAATCTCGCAAAGTATCGCAAAGTGGGAGTGTTGTCTCCGGGAAAACTGAATTAAATGTTTGACGAACTGAGACTGTGTATTTACCGCCAGTTTTGAAGACTTGTTCGACTAAAAACACACGTTCTTCAATGGTTAGCATTTTAACAGTGACAAAAACGAAACAAACGAACAAAAGAACGAAACTTAAATGTTCGCGTCAACACTTAACGCAACACACCAACGATACTACTGACGCTGGCTGAGTTAAACGTAACAGTGGAATGCTGGGAGAGTCCACTTGGCCACTTGGAAGGAAGTAACCCAGGTAGGCGAACAATGACACGGCACTCGCGGTTAACAATCATACGGCACTGCGGAGAGACTTTTTGAACACCCCTATGTTTAACCAGGACACCCTGTACTATTGCACCTGGGAGTGAAGGTGCTTGTTGACAGCATATGGGCAACTGCCTTGAAATCATTTACACTGCGATTCGTTTTCCTTTGTCACCACCGTACTTACTTACGTCACCGAGTGTTTCCGATAACGGTCAAGTGCAATAATATCGTGGCTCATTGTGCTAGAAATTGTAGTAACTTCTAATCATTTTCAACTTTGGTAGTATAACAATGTAACTTTGAATTAAACCAAATTTTTGATGTTTGAAGTCATGGAATACAAATTCCTAAGCAGGCATAAAGGACGTGGAATGTCAGAAGAGCTTGTGAGGGTTGTGTTGTTTTCCATCGGTGTGTTCTCCAATTTACTTGCGTTCGACATTTAAAATGTGAAGTTTAATAAATATTTTGTTTTCTTATTTCTTTTTATTTGCTCTCCAAAGTTTGTACTTTACTTGAAAAATACCTGTTTACACAGATACATATTATTACAGAGAAAATACATGAAGGCATATTTACAAAATTGAAAATTCAAGCCGTCATTTTTTTTCCCCTCAGTAAATTTTTAATAACGAGATAATAAACTAGATACTTTTGTGTTATCAACTGACAATATTTCTTAAGTTTAATCATGAACGATGTAGATAAATAAAAATGTGAATACTATTAAAATCTACAGAGTGTTCCCTACAATCTTAATGAAATTAACAATCAATTTATATAGGCGAATGTCTTGAGTTACCAAAAGGGAAGAAGCTGGTTTAGGGAGTTAACATGTCGATTCTATATAGAGTGAGAGGAAAAGCATGGTTAAAGCAGAGCCGAACGATGGTGGAAATCGTAAATCGGGACAAATATTTCCTCGTAAACCATGGCCTTGTAGGAATTTGAGAGTGTAATGCTGCATGATAATCGCCTTTCCCTTGTTGGGAGGCATTCCAAATCTCTTGCCATTTCTGTTTTCGTGGCTCTTGACTTCTTGTAGGTAGTGTGTATATGGCATTATCAAATCGAGAACATGTAAATGCAACTGGCTTCTCTAAAACGTCAAGTTCCTCATTATGGCAGTTGCCAGAGTAGGACTGCACCCACAGCAGAATGATTTCCTTCTCTGTTTACAGCAAACATATTCCAAAAACCACATCCAAAATATAAGAGTTGGCTATTTTATTCCGTCTTCGATGTCGAATATGTTTAAAAACATTCTGGGAATCGGACACGATTAATCTCTTTAAGAAGAAATTTGAAGGTAAAAACTTGATTACTTCCAAAAGTGCCACAGTCCGCCGTAAAAACTGAAGCACTGTTAGATACTTTGAAGGATTTACTACCTTGGATCCGAGAGCATAGGAAAGCACATCCAGTATACTCCTCTAGTCGAATTTTGCATCAGGCCACTGAGCTACATTGAGACCATTAAATCTGCAATTTACATTAACACTAATCGAGCTTGTCCTGTCATAATAATAGGCTTGAATCTGGCAGCTCAGTGTTTCAAGATGATCTTCAAATAAAGGCAAAGTTGAAGAAAATCGCATAAAATTTTTGATAGGAGACAAAGTGGAAGCTGGTGCCGATGGCCCGAATTTCATTTTCTGTCTTGGAGGCAGTCCGTAATTGGTAAAAGCAGTCTCCACGCTAGACAAGACTACTCATGAAGGCTAAGGCTTAAATGAAACACTTTTCTGAAAACATTTGACGTCTAATGCTTAAGGGTATTTATAGCCGTATTCTTACATGTTTTACTAACAATTGGTCCCGTTACTTACGGCGAGTCATCACAATCACTCTTGATTCAGTCTTGCGCATGCGCTTTTCGCTTTCAACAGCGGAACGGAAACATGTACTTTGTACAGTCGTATTTTGCCGAAAATGAGAGACGTACGGCAAGCGCGTAACTTTGCAGTCTGACGAAATATTGCGTCACAAGTTGCTTAGGTGGTAGACTTGCTTCGTCCTGCACGAGTCAACGCCAACGCAGAGGATCAAAGTCTGGCAGCGAGAGTGAGAACGTAGCAGCAAGAGCGTGAAGGCTGCGGTCTGCCTTTACAGCTTGTTTGCGAACGCCGGCAGGCCACAGAAATCTGCCAAACATCCTGGCGGGGCCAGACAGTTCTGCAAGGCCGTTGCTGTCCGCTAGGGACCAACTGGCAAATAAGCAATAGTTTTATTAGCGGAGCTGACTTCTCAATGACGTTTGTAACGGATGGAACTACTTCCTCGCTTCTGGTACATTGTGGAGGCAACTCTAGACATTCTAAATATCCGAAACGTAGTGTAATGCGTAAACTGCTCGCCTTAGGAAAAACTGAAACTACACTACTGGCCATTAAAATTGCTACACGAAGATGACGTGCTACAGACGTGAAATTTAACCGAGAGGAAGAAGATGCTGTGATATGCAAATGATTAGCGTTTCAGAGCATTCACACAAGGTTGGGCAAATGATTAGCGTTTCAGAGCATTCACACAAGGTTGGCGCCGGTGGCGACACCTACAACGTGCTGACATGAGGAAAGTTTCCAACCGATTTCTCATACACAAACATCAGTTGACCGGCGTAGCCTGGTGAAACGTTGTTGTGACGCCTCGTGTAAGGAGGAGAAATGCGTACCGTAACGTTTACGACTTTGATCAAGGTCGGATTGTAGCCTATTGCGATTGCGGTTTATCGTATCGCGACACTGCTGCTCGCGTTGGTCGAGATCCAATGACTGTTAGCAGAATATGGAATCGGTGGGTTCAGGAGGGTAATACGGAACGCCTTGCTGGATCCCAACAGCCTCGTATCACTAGCAGTCCAGATGACAGGCATCTTATCCGCATGGCTGTAACGGATCGTGCAGCCACGCCTCGATCCCTGAGCCAACTGATGGGGACGTTTGCAGGACAACAACCATCTGCACGAACAGTTCAACGACGTTTGCAGCAGCATGGACTGTCAGCTCGGAGACCATGGCTGCGGTTATCCTTGACGCTGCATCACAGACAGGAGCGCCTGCGATGGTGTACTCAACGACGAACCTGGCTGCACGAATGGCAAAACGTCATTTTTTCGGATGAATCCAGGTTTTGTTTACTCCATCATGATGGTCGCATCCGTGTTTGGCGACATCGCCGTGAACGCTCATTGGAACGTCTCGGTCACCTCTTGTTCGCATTGACGGCACTGTGAACAGTGGACGTTACATTTCAGATGTGTTACGACCCGTGGCTATACCCATAATTCGATCCTTGGGAAATCCTACACTTCAGCAGTATAATGCACGACCGCATGTTGCTGGTCCTGTACGGGCCTTTCTGCATACAGAAAATGTTCGACTGCTGACATGGCCAGCACATTCTCCAGATCTCTCACTAATTGCAAATGTCTGGTCAATGGTGGCCGAGCAACTGGCTCGTCACAATACGACAGTTACTAATCTTGATGAACTGTGGTATCGTGTTGAAGGTGCATGGGCAGCTGTACCTGTACACGCCATCCAAGCTCTGTTTGACTCAATGCCCAGGCGTATCAAGGCCGTTGTTACGACCAGAGGTGTTTGTTCTGAGTACTGATTTCTCAGGATCTATGCACCCAAACTGAGTGAAAATGTAATCACATGCCAGTTCTAGTATAACATATTTGTCCAGTGAATACCCTTTTATCATGTGCATCTCTTCTTGGTGTAGCAATTTTAATGGCCAGTAGCGTAAGATTAGGGTATAACGTCCCTCCGATGATGATGTCGTTAGAGTGGGGCCCCAATATTTCGAACAAAAATGGCTGAGCCAAGAAATCGGCTGAGAAGTATGCAAGGAACCACCTCAGCCTTCCCCTCAAGTCTTCATTCATTCTTGTCATAAACGTACACTAGTTTCACCGATGACAGTAATAGCAAGGAATTATTTTCTTGTAGTACAGATCCATAGCTTCTAAATTTTTTATAGACTTTCATGTTACTTTCATCTAGTACAGTATTATTTTGCAATTGCAATTTCGGTATTAACCCATTTTCAGGCATCTACAAAACATAATACAACGTAATGAAAACAGTTTACAGTGGAATTAACATTAGGTACAAACAATTCTGTAGTGTTTTAGTATCCTCAAACCGTACATACAAGATTTTGACCTATAGGTTTATGATAGACAGAGATAACTATGTAATATGCACAACTGGCAGTCGGAGAACTACTAGTCAGCGATACTACCGTAGTCAATATTCCATTTTATGGGCTGCGATGTTGAGTATGTTGTATATACCAGACAACTACAAGTGTGCACTTAACGATACATTAGGGTAAATGTCTAAAACAGTCGAGAAAATTTTTATTTCTGAGTTCCGTTTCTTCTCTGAAGTATGTAATGTGGTGGTTGTTTGAAGGTGCTATAAATTTCAGTTTCCTTTAGATCGTCCACTAGTCTGTCTTTCACTACCCTGTCTTAGTAACCTTCAAAGATGCTGATGAGTGTTTCGTAGATGTGCATTGTTCTCATTAACTTATGTTTCGCCGGGAGATACGGGAAGATTTCAATTAGCTTACATCATGGTCAGACAGAGATTGAGAAATCAGATACTGGACTGTAAGGCGTGCCCAGGAGCAGATATAGACTCAGATCACAATATAGTAGTGATGAAGAGTAGGATGAAGTTCAAGACATGAGGCAGGAAGAATCATTGCGCAAAGAAGTGGGATACGGAAGTTCTAACGAATGACGAGATACGTTTGAAGTTCTCTAACGCTATAGATACAGCAATAAGGAATAGCGCAGTAGGCAACACAGTTGAAGAGGAATGGACGTTTCTAAAAAGGGCCATCACAGAAGTTGGGAAGGAAAACATAGGTGCAAAGAAGGCAGCTGCGAAGAAACCATGGGTAACAGAAGAAATACTTCAGTTGATTGATGAAAGGAGGAAGTACAAACATGCTCCGGGAAAATCAGGAATACAGAAATACAAGTCGCTCAGGAATGAAATAAATAGGAAGTGCAGGGAAGCTAAGACGAAATGGCTGCAGGAAAAATGTGAAGACATCGAAAAAGATATGATTGTCGGAAGGACAGACTCAGCATACAGGAAAGTCAAAACAACCTTTGGTGACATTAAAAGCAACGGTGGTAACATTAAGAGTGCAACGGGAATTCCACTGTTAAATGCAGAGGAGAGAGCAGATAGGTGGAAAGAATACATTGAAAGCCTCTATGAGGGTGAAGATTTGTCTGATGTAATAGAAGAAGAAACATGAGTCGATTTAGAAGAGATAGGGGATCCAGTATTAGAATCTGAATTTAAAAGAGCTTTGGAGGACTTACGGTCAAATAAGGCAGAAGGGATAGATAACATTCCATCAGAATTTCTAAAATCATTAGGGGAAGTGGCAACAAAACGACTATTCACGTTGGTGTGTAGAATATATGAGTCTGGCGACATACCATCTGACTTTCGGAAAAGCATCATCCATACAATTCCGAAGACGGCAAGAGCTGACAAGTGCGAGAATTATCGCACAATCAGCCTAACAGCTCATGCATCGAAGCTGCTTACAAGAATAATATACAGAAGAATGGAAAAGAAAATTGAGAATGCGCTTGGTGACGATCAGTTTGGCTTTAGGAATAGTAAAGGCACGAGAGAGGCAATTCTGACGTTACGGCTAATAATGGAAGCAAGGCTAAAGAAAAATCAAGACACGTTCATAGGATTTGTCGACCTGGAAAAAGCATTCGACAATATAAAATGGTGCAAGCTGTTCGAGATACTGAAAACAGTAGGGTTAAGCCATAGGGAGAGACGAGTCATATACAATATGTACAACAACCAAGAGGGAATAATAAGAGTGGACGATCAAGAACGAAGTGCTCGTATTAAGAAGGGAGTAAGACAAGGCTGTAGCCTTTCGCCCGTACTCTTCAATCTGTACATCGAGGAAGCAATGATGGAAATAAAAGAAAGGTTCAGGAGTGGAATTAAAATACAAGGTGGAAGGATATCAATGATACGATTCGCTGATGACATTGCTATCCTGAGTGAAAGTGAAGAAGAATTAAATGATCTGAACGGAATGAACAGTCTAATGAGTACACAGTATGGTTTGAGAGTAAATCGGAGAAAGACGAAGGTAATGAGAAGTAGTAGAAATGAGAACAGCAAGAAACTTAACATCAGGATTGATGGTCACGAAGTCAATGAAGTTAAGGAATTCAGCTACCTAGGCAGTAAAATAACCAATGACGGACGGAGCAAGGAGGACATCAAAAGCAGACTCGCTGTGGCAAAAAAGGCATTTCTGGCCAAGAGAAGTCTACTAATATCAAATACCGGCCTTAATTTGAGGAAGAAATTTATGGGGATGTACGTCTGGAGTACAGCATTGTATGGTAGTGAAACATGGACTGTGGGAAAACCGGAACAGAAGAAAATAGAAGCATTTGAGATGTGGTGCTATAGACGAATGTTGAAAATTAGGTGGAGTGATAAGGTAAGGAATGGGGAGGTTCTACGCAGAATTGGAGAGGAAAGGAATATGTGGAAAACACTGATAAGAAGAAGGGACAGGATGATAGGACATCTGCTAAGACATGAGGGAATGACTTCCATGGTACTAGAGGGAGCTGTAGAGGGCAAAAACTGTAGAGGAAGACAGAGATTGGAATACGTCAAGCAAATAATTGAGGAAGTAGGTTGCAAGTGCTACTCTGAGATGAAGAGGTTAGCACAGGAAAGGAATTCGTGGCGGGCCGCATCAAACCAGTCAGTAGACTGACAACCAAGAAAAAAAAAAAAAAGGCTTAATGTCGAACTTGCAATCGCAAAATAAAGCACGAGCAGCTGAAAGCAAGATGAGATCTTTAAAGGAAAAAAAAGAGAAGGTAGTATTACTTCCTGTACAGTTCAACAGAAAGAAAAGTTGAAATTACACAGAGGAGACGAAGGTCATGGGGTAGTGACTTGAACATATACATATGGTGGTAGTAGCGCGTACAGTAGGTATGAAAGGGCGCATGTGGAACGATTTCCGACGTGATTGTGGCTGCACGATGGGAATTAACAGACTTTGAACGCGGAGTGTAGTTAGAGCTAGACGCAAGGGATACTCTGCTTCCGAAGTCGTTTGGAAATTCAATATTCCGAGATCCACAGTGTCAAGACTGTTCCGAGAATACCACATTTCAGGCACTACCTCTCACCACGGACAACGCAGTTAACAACCGAGAGCATCGGAGTTTGCGTTGGATTGTCAGTGCTAAAGGTAGGCAGTTCTGCGTGAAATAACCGCAGAAATCAATGTGGGACGTACGACGGACGTACGGCGAAGTATGGCATTAATGGGAGAGGGCAAGAGACGACCGACAAGAGTGTTCTGTTAAGAGCGCGACGTCGCGTGCAGCGCCTCTCTTGGACGCGTGACCATATCGATTGGACCCTAGACGAGTGGAAAACAGTGGCCTCTTTAAATGAGTCTCGATTTCAGTTGGTAACAGCTGATGGTAGGGTTCTAGTGTGATGCACACCCCAATGGACCCAAGTTGTCAACAAGGCAATGTACAAGTTGGTGATGGCTCCATAATGGTGTGGGCTGTGTTTACGTGAAGCCGGCCACTGTGGCCGAGCGGTTCTAGACGCTTCAGTCAGGAACCGCGCGATCGCTACGGTAGTAGTCTCGAATCCTGCCTCGGGCATGGATGTTCCCAAACAACTATGGAATTATAACCAGGCCGCAATTATTCGAGATTGGATTGATGAACATTGTGGACAATTCAAGCGTATGGTATAGCCACCGAGATCGACCGAATGAATCCCATCGAACATTAATGGTACATAATCGAGAGATCAGTTCGTGAACAAATTACCGCACTTGTCAATTGAGGGCGGTTATAGAGACAGCCTGGCTCCGTATTCCGGAGGGGACTTCCAAACACTTGCTGACTTAATGCCACGTCAGACTACTGCACTACTCCGAGCAAAAGAAGATCCGACGCGATATGAGGAGGTATCTCAAGATTTTTGTCACCTCAGTGTATGACATTTCGAAAATGATTCATACAAAACTGTGCTGTTCGAGGCACCGTTTTAGTTATCGCACCTTGTCGATATGTGCTTCTGGTTGACAGCATCGCTGGTGGTGACTGCAACGAGCAGTGTATCCGCCACCAGAGGGAGGGCGAATCTCGTGACAGACGATTTAAGTGCTGTCGCAGTGTACATCCTCAGTCAGTACCGGGTAGGCAGTGAGCTGTGAGACAGGTCAATGACTTCGTGGCCGGCAGTACGCTTAGGCAGCAGCAGTTAAAAGTGGCGACACTGCTTTGCTTTAGGCTCTAACCAACATCAGTAAATATAGCTATTGCGGACTATTCGACTTTTCATTCCCTTTTATATTTTAAAAGCTTTAACACTTGTATGTAAGTACCTGTGTTATACTGTATGAATGTCAATTAGTTATGCGGTATAAACAACTTTAGTTATGGCTGCCTTAGTTCTAAAATTATCTAAAACGGTAATCTGTTTTGGTTCGAAGTGTCAGTTGTTGCTGTTCGACCAGTGAATATCGCCTGGTGGGAAACTTATTCCGACGTGGACGGTTGGACTTTTAATTGCGCGCAACATTTGAGTATCTGGAAGAACCCCGCGTCAGCTGCGATGGCTGGTTTCCTATCTGGATGTCAGTTCCGATCATTGGTCGCAAGGGCTGCCTTTGGATCACGTCCTGTTGGTTCCTGAGCGAGAGCTATACTGTGTAAGGGCCCACTTTGCTAGCCGTCTCTTTTATTTGTAGCCGCCGTGATATTCAGAAATTACGGAGAGCATTTTTGTTTGTTTGTACGTCTGTTATCTCGTTAAGTGATCTTGCCATCTGTGTCTTCGCCGTCCGGGTTACCCAAATTTTGTCAAAAGCACAGTAGAATCAGTGAACTAATCATCTGGCGCTGGATGTTAAGTGATTTCCTTGAGACTATCTGCAACTGATCTTGTGACATTAATGGAGCCACTTGACCAACTCGGGTTATGTCGACTGAGGGCCCTGTTCAAAATTGCAAACTCTCATGTGATTTAAGTCACTCCTGTGACATGGTAGTTAATGCTTTATTTAAATTTGTTTATTGTATCTAGTGAGGACGAGGGGTCCCTTAATCTCAAGGTGGTCTGTTCCGTATATTTATAGCTAGTAATTCTGAAAATTGTTCATCGGCGTCTCACGTGTTACAGGAAGAGGAACTTGTAATTCTCGCTGTCCACTTTCTGTATTCATGGACGCCTCTACTGAAACAGATGGTTGACTTACCACGAAAAAAGCTTTACACTGAGGTGACAAAGTCATGGAATTTGGGTATGCAGATATACAGATGGCGGTAGTATCGTGTACACTAGGTATAAAAGGGCTGTGCATTACCGGAGCTCTCATTTGCACTAAGGTGATCCATGTGAAAAGGTTTACGACGTGATTGTGGCAGCAAGACTGGAATCAACAGACTTTGAAAGCGGTACGGTGCCTAGAGATAGACGCATGAGACATTCCATTTCCTAAATCGTTAGGGAACTCAGTATTATCCACAGTGCCTATAGCGTGCCCAGAATATCACATTTCAGGCATTACCTCTCCCCACAGATA
The DNA here is from genome assembly GCF_023897955.1 of Schistocerca gregaria. Lineage (NCBI taxonomy): Eukaryota > Metazoa > Arthropoda > Insecta > Orthoptera > Acrididae > Schistocerca > Schistocerca gregaria. Next base: position 442,369,159 of record NC_064923.1, read on the forward strand.
ACGCAGTGGCCGACAGCATTCACGTAACATCCGAGAGCAGCGGCGTTTGTGTAGAGTTGTCAGTGGTAACAGACAAGCAACACTGCGTGAAATAAACGCAGAAATCAGTGTTGATGTATGACGAACGTATCCGTTAAGAGATTGCGGTGAAATTAGGCAGAAGACCGACGCGAGTGCCTTTGCTAACAGCACGACATCGCCAGCAGCGTCTTTCCTGTGCTCATCACAATATGGGTTGGACCATAGATGACTGGAAAACCGTGGCCTGATCAGATGTCCCGATTTCAGCTGGTAAGAGATGATGGTAGTATCCGAGTGTGGTGCAGACCACAATGAACCGTAGATCCAAGTTTTGAACAAGGCACTGTGCAAGTTTGTGGTGGGTCCATAATGGTGTGGGTTGTGTTTACATGGAATGTTCTGGATTCTCCCGTCCAACTGAATCGTTCATTGAGTGTAAATGGTTATGTTCGGCTACTTGGAGACCATCTGCAGCCATTCATGAACGTGATGTTCCCAAACAACGATGGAATTTTTGTGGATGACAATGCGCTATGTCACAAGACCGCAATAGTTCGCGATTGGTTTGAAGAACACTCTGGACAGTTCGAGCGAATTATTTTGCATCCCAGATCGCCCGACGTGGATCCGTCGAACATCTGTAGGATATAATCGAGAGATCAGACTGTGCACAAAGTTCTGCACCGGCCACACTTCCGCAATTATGGACGACTACATACACATAATGGCTCCAACGACTTGTTGAGTTCATGGCACGTCGAGCTGCTGCAGTACGCCGGGCAAAATGAGGTCCGACACGACATTAGGAGGTATCCTATCACGTTTTTCGCGTCAGTGTATGTTATCCATAAGCTCCACTAATGAAGCTAAATTAAGAAATGAATTAGGCTTGCCAGCTGTTTGGTGCTGCTAAGCCACATTTCTGTTTTAGTTCTGCTTCCGTTACCATCTGATGATCCCATTCTACAGACCAAATTTTGTACTATTTCTGGGTATGATTGTAGGTAGTGACTTGTGGTCAACCTGAAACTTGAGTGCCCATTCTGTAATAATTTGTCTGACTGAAGGTGTCAGGTGTTTATTTTGACTTTCGTTATTTAAAGGGTCATTCTGGTTCGGTATTACTCAATCTATTTCCTCCCGGATTTCGAAGGAGTACCCTCACGGAATTAAATTTAACTTTCAGTCGAATTTTTATAACGCCAATGTTTTTTTAAATGGTTCTCTTGCTGGGAGGTGCTGTTTAACTTTGTGCTCATTTGGCTATTCTATTAAATTCTGCCAACAATTATTTTTCTCAAGTTGTAATGGCGGCATGTTTAACACTTCAAAACATGCAGGCCCGCAGCTCGTGGTCGTGTGATAGCGTTCTCGCTTTCCACGCCCGGGTTCCCGGGTTCGATTTCTGGCGGGGTCAGGGATTTCCTCTGCCTCGTGATGGCTAGGTGTTGTGTGATGTCCTTAGGTTAGTTAGGTTTAAGTAGTTCTAAGTTCTAGGGGACTGACGACCGTAGATATTAAGTCCCATAGTGCTCAGAGCCGAGCCAAAACATGCATAAATATTGTAAAAATTGATGTACATAAATATGTATATTGGTTTTTGCACATCTCCTCCTAAACCACTGGACCGATTTAAACCAAACTTGGTATACATATCACTTACTGTCTGGAAATAATTCCCGAAGAGTTCAGAATCATCAACCTATCAAAGTGGTGGGGCTGAATAACCTTAATTCAGTCATCCAGTATTTGAGAATATAGCATTTCGTGAGTTGCAACAAACTTTCCACATAATTTCAGATCTTTTCGAAATTGTCTTCTGACAACTTCCAGAAAATGATGAAAGGAAAGAAGTTTGTCACTTACAACATTATCGCTGTTGATGCAGTGAAACTATCACATAAACCATGACGTTTTAATTTATAACCTCTTTACTACTAATTTTATTCGCGACACATTTTGCAGATAGTACTTTCATGTAACACTGAATGTACCAGCAAAATTATATCATTGTTTGACACATAGTTCAGGAGATATGGCGTCATAAACACTGAGACGTATGACAAACTGTTGCATCATGTATGACGACTTAATTTATTACTTCTTTGCTACGACCTCTATTCACAACACAGACAGTGTCCACACATGCCGCTGAATGTACTTGCAGAAACACATCGTTGTACGACATATAGTTCTGGAGATACTATGTCAGAAATTTTCAGCTGTGTGAAAATGAACTTGCAGGGCTACATTCGCTAGAGACACAAGAGAAATATGCCTACAAACACGTGTGAAATACGTTAAATATGTGTGATGTATATTTGACATGTATGCTCGCAGGTGAAAACTTCATCCTAAAGTGCTGGAACGATTTCAGCCAAATTTGGTGCACTTATTATTTATGATCTGGCAAAAGAAGTACTGTGGGGATAAGAACCACCAGCCTCCTATTGGGGTGAGGGTCACAACGTGGAGAGAGAAGGAGGAGGAGGAGGAGATGCACAGACAGAATGGGGAAGGAGAAAATGGGCACATATATGGGGGAGGAGGAGATGGACAAAGAGAGGGGAGGGGGAAGTTGACAGTAGATGGACAAAGAGAGGGGAGGGGGAAGTTGACGGAGAGACGTGAGAGGAGGAGATGGACAGAGAAAGAAAGGAGGAGGAGTTGAACAGAGACAGCGACAGGAAGAGATAGGCAGAGAGAGGATGGAAGAGGAGAAGGACTATATCCGGGCAAAGCCATCTTTCAGTTAGTTGTAAAATACACTGATCAGCCAGAAAATTATGACCATTGACCTACTATCGATACAAACTAGTCCAGGCGATAGCAGAATCACCTGGCGAGGAATGACTCCTAGTCAGACAAACTCATGGTCCATATAATATCAGGGAGCGTGCTCTCCGTGTGTGGAATGGAGAAGGCTCACACTCCAGCTGAGTTTTACCGAGGGTAGATTGTGGTGGCCCAGAGACTCGGCACGAGCAATTCAGAAACTGCACGACTTGGGTGTTCGAGGAGTGATATGGTGAGTGTCTTCAACACGTGGCGAAACCAGAGTGAAACCACGTCCAGACGTCGTGGGGTTGGTCAGTCACCCCTCGTTACAGATGTCGGACGTCGTACGTAGGGCGGGCTGGTAAAACAGGAAAGGCTGCGAACTAAGGCAGAACTAACATCAGACTTTAATGCTAAGCAGGGAACAAATGTGTCTGAACACACAGCGCACTGAACATTCCTACAGATGGGTCTCCGCAGCCGACGACCCATGCATGTGCTAATGTTAACACCACAACATCGGCAACTACGACTGAAATAGGCACGTGACCACTAGCACCGGAAGTTGGGGCAGTGTAGAGCGTTGCATGGTCTGATGAACCCCGATACCTTGTTCATCATGCCGATGGGAGTGTGCGAATCCGTCGTCTTCCAGGTGAACAGCTCCTTGACACCTACATGGCGCACGGTAGTTCAGAACTGAATACTCCCTGGCCAAAAGTCAAAAAGTGAGAATGTTGTTGTTGTGGTCTTCAGTCCTGAGACTGGTTTGATGCAGCTCTCCATGCTACTCTATCCTGTGCAAGCTTCTTCATCTTCCAGTACCTACTGCAGTCTACATCCTTCTGAATCTGCTTAGTGTATTCATCTCTTTGGTCTCCCTCTACGATTTTTACCCTCCACGCTGCCCTCCAATACTAAATTGGCGATCCCTTGATGTCTTAGATTATGTCCTACCAACTGATCTCTTCTTCTAGTCAAGTTGTGCCACAAGCTCCTTTTCTACCCAATTCTATTCAATACCTCTTAATTAGTTCTTAATTAGTTATGTGATCTACCCATCTAATCTACAACATTCTTCTGTTGCATCACATCTCGAAAGCTTCTATTCTCTTCTTGTCTAAACTATTTATCATCCATGCTTCACTTCCATACATGGCTACACTCCACGCAAATACTTTCAGAAACGACTTCCTGACACTTAAATCAATACTCGGATGTTAACAAATTTCTCTTCTTCAGAAACGCTTTCCTTGCCATTGCCAGTCTACATTTTATATCCTCTCTACTTCGACCATCATCAGTTATTTTGTTCCCCAAATAGCAAAACTCCTTTACTACTTTAAGTGTCTCATTTCCTAATCTAATTCCCTCAGCATCACCCGACTCAATTCGACAACATTCCATTACCCTCGTTTTGCTTTTGTTGATGTTCATCTTATACCCTCCTTTCAAGACACTGTCCATTCCGTTCAACTGCTCTTCCAAGTCCTTTGCTGTCTCTGACAGAATTACAATGTCATCGGCGAACCTCAAAGTTTTTATTTATTCTCCATGGATTTTAATGCCTACTCCGAACTTTTCTTTTGTTTCCTTTACTGCTTGCTCAATATACAGATTGAATAGCATCGGGGAGAGGCTACAACCCTGTCTCACTCCCTTCCCAACCGCTGCTTCCCTTTCATGCCCCTCGATCCTTATGACTGACATCTGTTTTCTGTACAAATTGTAAATAGCCTTTCGCTCCCTGTATTTTACGCCTGTCATCTACAGAATTTGAAAGAGAGTATTCCAGTGAGACTAATAATTCCAAAAATTTCCAATTTTTGGTTTTTGGGGTCGCTGATTTCGAATTTTATATTAAAATTATGAAACTTAAAATGGCCAACATTTTGGAAAAACAATCACTTTATCGGCCCGAAAATTTGCACAAATTGGTTTTCGACGTCACTGATTATGAATTTGATATCAACATTATGAAACACAAAATGGTGGACAAAATATGGCGAAGATTTTGGAAAAATAATCACTGTATCGGTACGAAAATTTGCACCAATAGGTTTTTGAGGTCGCTGATTACGAATTTGATATCGTAATTATGAAATTCAAAATGGCGGACATTTTGGAAACATTATCACTTCATGGGTCCGAAAATTTGCACGATTGGGTTTTCGGAGTCGCTGACTGTGACTTTGATATTAGATTCATGACATTTGAATATGTTGCTCAATTTTGGGACACCCTCAGGGAGACTATTGAATAAAATCCCAAGAAGAAAGGAACTGATTATCATGGGAGATCTGAATGAAAGGGTAGGAATTAGAGAATCTTGTAGAATAGTAGGAAAACATGGAGAGGACGAATATAATGACAATGGGGAACGATTGATTGCAATTTGTGAACAATTTGATCTAAAAATTACCAATACATTTTTCAAACATAAGGACATTCGTAGTTATACTTGGCAAAAGAACACCAAAGAACTTTGTTCTATAATAGATTATATTATCATTAGGCAAACAAGTAGTTTCAAAGCAGTAGACGTCAGATCTTATAGAGGAGCCCAGTGTGGATCAGACCACTATCTAGTTAAAATGAAGTCTTTCTGGCCATGGAAGAATGCAAGGAGTGGTACAAGTAACATAAATAAAACGAACCAGACTGAGAAAGATGAAAATTTGCCTTTTAATATTGACAGCCTACAAGACGAAATTATCAGAACACTCTTTGCGGCCAGGATGGAAAGGAAACTGGTTGAATCATTTGAAGGAAGTACAGAGGAAATATATGACTATATAAAAGCTAATGTGAAAATCATAGCAACTGAGGTGTTGGGTAAAAAAGATAGCAACCACGACCGTGCAGCAGAGTGGTGGTCAGAGGAACTAGAGGTCCTTGTTAGAGAAAAACGAAATGCATTCCTTCAGTGGTTGAATGATAAATCGGAAGAAACAAGATCAATATGCAAGGAAAAGAAGAATGAAGTGATGAAAGAAATAAAGATGGCAAAAAATGAAGCATGGGAAAGAACATGTACCAAGGTGAATAGCAAATTAGGGTTTGGGAGAGCAAAAGAAGCATGGTCAGTATTGAAAGGGCTTCAACAGGATACAAAAAGCAAAAATAATCTCCAACTGATAACACAAAAGGAATGGGAAGAGTATTTCCGAAAATTATTAAATGAGGACAGAGAAGAATATCTAGAAGAAGGAACAGGGGAAGATAAAGGACATGAAGATGATGCGATCCAGATTTTAGAAAGTGAAGTACTTTAGGCGTTGAGAACAGGAAAGAATGGTAAATCACCGGGACCAGGCAATATCAATCTGGAGTGTCTGAAATATGGTGGTGACAAAATTGTGAAACTGATAACACAGCTCTTCAACAAAATGATACATGGAGAGTCAATACCCAACGAGATGAAGCTAGGTTACATTAATACAATATTTAAGAAAGGGGATCGCAAAATTTGTTCAAACTATCGAGGAATTTGTGTTACAAACACATTAATGAGAATTTTAGCGAAAGTAATTAAAAACAAACTGGAAAAAATTTTAGAACTCAATAAGAACAATGTGGATTCACGGCTGGGAGATCATGTGTAGACCATATTTTCACATTAAGACAGATTTTGGAGAAACATAGGGAAAAATCAAAACATATAGGATTAATTTTCATAGAACTACAAAAAGCGTATGATACTGTTCCAAGAAAATTACTTTTGAGAGCACTACGTATGGCAAACATAAACCGTTCCTTGATTAAAATAATACAACAGATGTATAAAGATAACATTTGCCAAGTGAAAGTTGGTAATAAACTTTCACAGAAATTTAGAACAAGCAAAGGCCTTTTACAGGGCTGCCCCATGTCACCATCATTATTTAAAATCTATATAGATATTAGCCTTAGAACATGGTCTCGTAAATGTAATACTATGGGATTAGAAATAAGATATGGAGTTTACCTACATCATTTATTATTTGCTGATGATCAAGTAGTCGTAGCACAAGATGGGGAGGATGCTAACTACACTCCTGGAAATCGAAAAAAAGAACACATTGACACCGGTGTGTCAGACCCACCATACTTGCTCCGGACACTGCGAGAGGTGAGGTAAGTGATTTGTGAAAGGTATTGGTTAATGTTAGTCAGGGCCATTCTTTTGTAGGAATTTTTGAAAGTCAGATTGCATTGTGCTAAAAATATTGTGTGTCAGTTTAAGCACAGTCGTGTATAATTGTTCTAAGGGGACGTTTCAAACTCAACAAGCAGTCACACAGTCCTCACCAGCATAGCCTGTTCACAGCATAAGGAGACTGTAGTGTGGCACTGTCCTGCCATTAACATTACGCCAGTGAGGAAACATGGGATCACCATTCTGACCCATGTGACATGCAGCTGTGGTGGTTTCCTAGGAAGGTGACTATGATGCTAGGTGCTAGTGCACACCTTAATCCACTAAAGTTTACACGGATGCGGGTGGGAAACCCAACATAACAAGACATAGCACTGTCAGCACATGCTCTCCAGAGGCAGTTGTCGGCTTTATTTGGCTTGTAAGCCACACAGCATGAATACGAAAGGATCTGCTTTCTCTATTAAAACGGAAGTTTTGTCTGTTGGCCGCATGCTAGTCGTGTCCCTCTGTCTGTAATACACACAAACAAAAACTTAAATATTCTTGAACATGTGATAAGATAAAAAGAAACGATACATATCCAGGAAACCGGAGTATTCTTCAAAGCCTCATGGCTGGTGATATTGATCTGTTGGTCAACGAAGGCAGGATTCGGTTACGATTGTGGACAGGGCCATATTCAGTTGCTATTGGTTGGCTTTTCTTTTAATCACACACAATTTATTTAAAATCAACAACAAATTAAAATAACTGCAGTAATGGCAATAAATTAAGAATTGCTTAAATTGTTGCAACTTACAAACTACAGTTATTAAAATATTGAAAACAAATCACTAAGGTCTTAATGGTTAACTGCTAAAAATACAATTGCCATATTAGAATTTTAAGACAAGTAGCGACAGTCACCGCTGAAGGCCTTTAAGGCCAAGAATAGTAATTATTTAAAAAAATTAACAAACATACTGTGAAACAGCAGGGCAATAGCAAAAGTCAATGTATACTCCTGGAAATGGAAAAAAGAACACATTGACACCGGTGTGTCAGACCCACCGTACTTGCTCCGGACACTGCGAGAGGGCTGTACAAGCAATGATCACACGCACGGCACAGCGGACACACCAGGAACCGCGGTGTTGGCCGTCGAATGGCGCTAGCTACGCAGCATTTGTGCACCGCCGCCGTCAGTGTCAGCCAGTTTGCCCTGGCATACGGAGCTCCATCGCAGTCTTTAACACTGGTAGCATGCCGCGACAGCGTGGACGTGAACCGTATGTGCAGTTGACGGACTTTGAGCGAGGGCGTATAGTGGGCATGCGGGAGATCGGGTGGACGTACCGCTGAATTGCTCAACACGTGGGGCGTGAGGTCTCCATACGTGGGGCGTGAGGTCTCCACAGTACATCGATGTTGTCGCCAGTGGTCGGCGGAAGGTGCACGTGCCCGTCGACCTGGGACCCGACCGCAGCGACGCACGGATGCACGCCAAGACCATAGGATCCTACGCAGTGCCGTAGGGGACCGCACCGCCACTTCCCAGCAAATTAGGGACACTGTTGCTCCTGGGGTATCGGCGAGGACCATTCGCAACCGTCTCCATGAAGCTGGGCTACGGTCCCGCACACCGTTAGGCCGTCTTCCGCTCACGCCCCAACATCGTGCAGCCCGCCTCCAGTGGTGTCGCGACAGGCGTGAACGGAGGGACGAATGGAGACGTGTCGTCTTCAGCGATGAGAGTCGCTTCTGCCTTGGTGCCAATGATGGTCGTATGCGTGTTTGGCGCCGTGCAGGTGAGCGCCACAATCAGGACTGCATACGACCGAGGCACACAGGGCCAAAACCCGGCATCATGGTGTGGGGAGCGATCTCCTACACTGGCCGTACACCTCTGGTGATCGTCGAGGGTACACTGAATAGTGCACGGTACATCTAAACCGTCATCGAACCCATCGTTCTACCATTCCTAGACTGGCAAGGGAACTTGCTGTTCCAACAGGACAATGCACGTCCGCATGTATCCCATGCCACCCAACGTGCTCTAGAAGGTGAAAGTCAACTACCCTGGCCAGCAAGATCTCCGGATCTGTCCCCCCATTGAGCATGTTTGGGACTGGATGAAGCGTCGTCTCACGCGGTTTGCACGTCCAGCACGAACGCTGATCCAACTGAGGCGCCAGGTGGAAATGGCATGGCAAGCCGTTCCACAGGACTACATCCAGCATCTCTACGATCGTCTCCATGTGAGAATAGCAGCCTGCATTGCTGCGAAAGGTGGGTATACACTGTACTAGTGCCGACATTGTGCATGCTCTGTTGCATGTGTCTATGTGCCTGTGGTTCTGTCAGTGTGATCATGTGATGTATCTGACCCCACGAATGTCTCAATAAAGTTTCCCCTTCCTGGGACAATGAATTCACGGTGTTCTTATTTCAATTTCCAGGAGTGTAGAAAGTGTGTGATATGAGTGCGGGTGTGTGTTTCAGGTTGAACCATTTCCACAATTGACTGGATTTTAGAAAAGCTGAGTAGTGGCAAACAAACACGTACTAGTTGTTTTTTGATGTGTTTATTCAGAATGACATGTTTCAGGCTCTGCCCATCATCAGATTTACTGGTGTAAACAATGTAACAAATACACTATGTGATCAAAAGTATCCAGGCACCCCCAAAAACATACATTTTTCATGTTAGGAGCATGGTGCTGCCCCCTACTGCCAGGTACTCTATATCAGCGACCACAGTAATCATTAGACATTTTGAGAGTGCAGAATGGGGCGCTCCGCGGAACTCACGGACATCAAACATGGTCAGGAGATTGGGTGTCATGAGTGTCACAAGGCTGTAAGCGACATTTCCACACTCCTAAGCATCCCTAGGTCCACTGTTTCCGATTTGATAGTGAAATGGAAACTTGAAGGGACACGTACAGCACAAAAGCGTACAAGCCGGCCTCGTCTGTTGACTGACAGAGATCGAGGACAGTTGAAGGTTGTAATGGGTAATAGACAGACATCTACCCAAACATGCCGCGCGGGATTAGCCGAGCCGTTTAGGTGCTGCAGTCATGGACTGTGAGGCTGGGCCCGGCGGAGGTTCGAGTCCTCCCTCGGGCATGGGTGTGTGTGTTTGTCCTTAGGATAATTTAGGTTAAATAGTGTGTAAGCTTAGTGACTGATGACCTTAGTAGTTAAGTCCCATAAGATTTCACACACATTTCAACATCTACCCAGACCATCACACACGAATTCCAACCTGCATGAGGATCCACTGCAAGTACTATGACCGTTAGGCGGGAGGCGAGAAAACTGGATTTGATGGTCGAGCCGCTGCTCATAAGCCACACATCACGCCCGTAAATGCCAAACGACGCCTCGCTTGGTGTAAGGAACGTAAACATTGGACGATTGAACAGTGGAAAAACGTGGTGTGCAGTGACGAATCACGGTACACAATGTGACGACCCGATGGCAGGGTGTGTGTGTATGGCGAATCCCCAGTGAAAGTCATCTGCTAGAGTGTGTAGTGCCAACAGTAATGGTACGCCCAGCTTAACCCTCGGGACAGGACAGGTAGTTGAAATTGTGGAAAAGAGCTAAAATAAGGGGCTGTCAGTTACACTCGAATATACAACTTTATTATTTGAACAAACATTCCAAGAGCCCAAAAAATTTTTCTTTAAACAAACAGGTTTAATCTTTGGGACTTAATTACCGGCTGAAAGCCACTTTAATTTAAAAATGGCTGAAGGCCAATAACTTAAAACGCAGGCCTAATCAGAAATTTAAATGGCAAGCCTTATCTTACAACAGTTCGTTATTTAGGCTGAAGGCCCAAAGAATCTGAGATTTTCAGAGCAAACAATTTGAATTCAAAATCTGGTGAAAGCCCAACACTTAAGGCTAAACAACAGTAATTTTTTAATTAAGAAAAAAACAAGGCCTTACGTAAAGCAGTTCTTAATTAGGTAAAACTCAACCAAAACAGAAATTTAAAAGGCAAAGCCTAATCTTAAAATAGTTCTTTAGTTAGGCTGAAGGGCCAAAGAATCAGACACTTCAAGAGCAAACAAATTAAATCAAATTGGCTGAAGGCCTAACACTTAAAACTCCATAACATTATTTCTTTTAATACCAAAGGTCTTTCGTGAAACAGTTCTTTAATATAGGCTGAAGGGCTTAAGAACAAAACAACTCAAACTCCAAATCGACTGAAGGTCCAGCACTTAAAATTCAACAACATAAAAAATTTTAAAATGCCAGAGGCCTTACATGAAACAGTTCTTTGAACTAGGCTGAAGCCTTAAGAGTAAAACAGCTCAAACTCAAAATCGGCTGAAGGCCCAACACTTAAAATTCAACAACATTAAAACCTTTAAAATGTCAAAAATCTTATGTGAAACAGTTCTTTAAATTAGGCTGAAGGCCTAAAGAATCTTACTCCTTAAGGCCAAAACAACCTTATTTTTTTTTTTAAATCGGGTGGAAGCCATACAAGTACAAACAACAAGAACAAATTTAAAAAAGGCAGTACACCCAAGGGTGCTCGGATGTTCGAGGGTTGGCCTGTAATACAAACACTAACGCTCGCTTAGGTGAGACAGGCAGTCGGCCCAACCTTTCACGATCCGACGACACCCCAACCAACCGACAGTCAATGGACCCACCGACAAGATAACTTCCACTTCACCCGACCAGGGCACAACAGGGAGTTCAATGGAACAACGTAGAAGATATTAGAGCCCACAACCAATCATACATGGAACTGTCTAATTACACACCGTGCTGGACAGCAACAACACGATGAGGAAACTACACTGCCAGAAATTTACGTCAACGGCCAGGGCAGGTAACCGGAACGTTAACGGCAACAAGGCAGAAGATTCCCGTGGTGCACTTCAATTCAAACAACCAAGTGCAGCTAAACTCCACCGGAAGGAAGCTAGAATTTTCCAACTTGAAAACCACGTTGTTGCTCGCGGGAATATCCTACTAGCCGACAACGAACTCCAAACGACACAATGTGAACAGTCTTGTCTTGCTGGTGGATTAAATCAAAACTAAACTTTCGTGTCCACGGTAGGTGAGCCACGGACCTCGTAGTAATGGGAACAGCCCCACACTCTCCGACACCACGTAGAGACTGCCAGTGGCCCCGGCCAAACTACGTCCCGCGATGAATTCCTCGCTCCTCCACGCCAACCGACCGACTGGTCGCACACAGCCCAGCCGGAAACTATAGGCGCCGGGTCAAAGATAGTCCAAGGTGCGAATATCGATACACAATGCTTCTGCCACCCGCTGAAGGATAACAGCATAATCGCGATAACCGCGGGAGACTAAACACAGAATCGCAACGAAGGTTTAATCTAGCGCATAGCATGAGCCAGCCACGGCTCAAGTAACATTCGGAAGCAGTAGTGTTATTGCGTGGCCGTGCTTTTCATGGAGGGGGTTTGGACCCCTTGTTGTTTTGCGTAGCACTATCACAGCACAGACCTACATTGATGTTTTAAGCACCTTCTTGCTTCCTACTGTTGAACAATTCGGGGATGGCGATTGCATCTTTCAACACGATCGAGCACCTGTTCATAATGCACGGCCTGTGGCAGAGTGCTTACACGACAATAACATCTTTGTAATGGACTGGCCTGCACAGAGTCCGGACCTGAACCCTATAGAACACCTTTGGGAGATTTTGGAACGCCGACTTCGTGCCAGGCCTGACCGACCGACATCGATACCTCTCCTCAGTGCAACTCCCCGTGAAGAATGGGCTGCCATTCCCCAAGAAACTTTCCAGAACCCTGTTGAACGTATGCCTGCGGGAGTGGAAGCTGTCGTAAAAGCCAATGGTGGACCAACACCGTAATGAATTCCAGCATTACCAATGGAAGGCGCCACGAACTTGTAAGTCATTTTCAACCAGGTGTTCGGATAATTTTGACCACATAGTGTAATTTGTTATACTTTCTTTTAAAACACCAAATGTCAACAAGGAAGCGCAATATCGATTTGTCAGAACCAAACCATACCATTTCATAGCAAAAATAACTTTGATAATTTGTTGCTTACTCATACATTCACGAACAAAAACGTGTGACATGCAATTTAAACTTGAAAAATGGGAATGTTGGTCGTGAGATGGACTGCGGAATACTGCCTCTTCAGTGCGCTCGCGCTTGCTAGATAAACCACGCGGTGCAGAGGGCACCACCTTACGGCATTGCGACTGTGCAAATGCCGATATGTTTACTAAAAATTAAAACAGCAACCAATAACAACTAAAAGTACAAGTTATGTGCCTGCACATAGGTACATTAAAACACACATCGCATTAGTACAAAGTACAAGAAACTACATTACAATATGATAGAAAAAAATATTTTATGTTGGATAGACATAACTTGTCGAAGATTACAAGAAGATTTGTTTAGATTTGCAATTACACTTCTGGACTTTTCATCAAGCATAAAAGCTTAAGACATTTGTCCCATCCTGTGATTTATTACTGCGGCTGTCCATATGCCAAAATGTTCCAGTTAAAACAGTAAAAAATAACAACAAAAGTACATGTAGTGTGCATGCACAAAAAAAAAGAATGGAAGGGTGGTTGTCTGCCTGCACTTAAGCAAAATATCAGAAGCATCACTGTAATACATGAGCACGAGACTGTAGCTATCAGCATAATGAAAAATTTACGTATCGTAAAAGAATAACGTATCAAAATTATAGAAAAATTTGCGTTGATACACCAGAGTAGAACATAGGGAATGGACTGTACATTTCAAAGTTCAGTTTATTTTATTTTTATATTCTTTACCTGGTGTTCGCTAACCACTGTAGGCCACAAAGAAAAATAGTAAAGGGAGAGGTGGTTGTCTATATATCAAATTTCAGAAAGTACGAGCGCACTGAAGTAGCAACTTTCCGTAGACCTCACGATCAACATGCCCATTTGTCAACTTTAAATTATATGTCACACCTTTTAGTTCGTGAACGTATGAATAAGCAACAAATCGTCAAAGTTATTTTTGTTATGAAATGGTATGTAATGGTTCCGACACATACTTGGATTTTGCGCATTCTTGTTAACATTTGGTGTTTAAAAAGTACGTATAACTAATTATTTGTTACATTGTTTACATCAGGAAATTTGATGATGGGAAGAGCCTGAAACATGTCATTTTGAATAAATGCACCAAAAAACGACTAATAAGAGTTTGTTTGCGATTACTCAGCTTTTCTAAACTCCAATGAATTACAGTATATTAATAATAATGGTCACATACCTCTACCGGCAGTTTCACGCCCACATACGTGAAACATTTCTGTTTTTTTTTTTTTTCTGGGCGGTTGTTGTCTTTTTGTGAGCGTGCAAGTGCGCAATAAGTGGCAAAAGGTTGCCAGTCTTGCTTGCAAGATGAAAGGAGAGCTGACCATTTGCAGCATAGTCGACAGGACCGATTACGGACCTCTGGTACAGAGCCGAGTGGAGGGTCTGAAACAGAGGCTCAGAGGGTTCTGCCATCTCGTAGGCTGCAGATTCCTCGACTTGCGCCAAAGGGTGGTTGGGTTTCGGGTTCCGCTGAATAGGTCAGGTGTCGACTATACGCAGGAGGCGGCTACACGGGTAGCAGGGGCTGTTTGAGGTGGACTGTGCGGTTTTTTAGGTTAGAGGGTCTCGGGAAATCACAAGAAGGGCTTCAGTTACAAAGGGTGCAAGCTGAGCGCAGGAAGAACGTAGATACAGGAACCATTGGTATAACAGTTGTAAATTGTCGTAGCTGTGTTGGGAAAGTACCAGAGCTCCAAGCGCTAATAGAAAGCACTGATGCTCAAATCGTTAATGGTACTGAAGCTGGCTAAAGCCGGATATAAGTTCAGCCGAAATTTTTGCGAAGAACCTAACAGCGTTCCGAAAGTATAGGCTGAACACGGTTGGCGGTGGCTTGTTTGTTACTGTTAGAAGTAGTTTAACCTGTCGCGAAATTCAAGTAGGTACTTTCTGTGAGGTGGTATGGGCAGAGGTCATTGTTGGCAATCGGAATAAAATAATAATTGGATCCTTTTACCGACCTCCCAATTTAGATGATACAGTTGCTGAAAGGTTCAAAGAAAACTTGAGTTTGATTTCAAACAGGTACCCGACTAATACGATAATAGTTGGTGATGATTTTAATTTACCCTCGATATGTTGGTGAAAATACATGTTCAATGCCGGAGGTACGCATAAAATATCATCCGAAATTGTGCTAAATGCATTCTCTGTAAATTATTTCGAGCAGTTAGTTCATGAGCCCACGCGAATAGTAAAAGGTTGTAAAAACACACGTGACCTCTTCGTAACAAATAATCCTGAGATAATAACGAGCATCAAAACCGATTCAGGGATTAGTGAACACAGGGTTGTCGTAGCGCGATTGAATATTGTAATCCCCAAACCCTCGAAAAATAAGCGAAAAATATACTTATTCAAAAATGCAGACAAAAATTCACTTGACGCCTTCCTGAGAGACAATCTCCACTCATTCCAAATTAATAATATAAGTGTAGACCAGATGTGGTTTAAATTCAAAGAAGTAGTATCGGCAGCAATTGAGAGATTTAGATCAAAGAAATTAACAAACGGCGGAGCTGACCCTCTTTGATACACAAAACTGGTTAGAACACTGTTGCAGAAACAACGAAACAAACATGCCAAATTTAAAAAGGCGCAAAATACCCAAGATTGACGATCTTTTGCAGAAGCTCGAAATTTAGCGCGGACTTCAATGCGAGATGTTTATAACAGTTTCTACAACGAAACATTGATTCGAAATCTGGCAGAAAATCCAAAGAGATTCTGCTCGTATGTGAAGTACAATCAGTGCCTTCTCTGCGCGATAGCAATGGAGATACTATCGAAGCAGTGCTGCCAAAGCAGAGTTACTAAACACAGTCTTCCGAAATGCCTTCACAAAAGATGACGAAGTAAATATTCCAGAATTCGAATCGATAACAGCTGCCAACATGAATAACGTAGAAGTAAATATCCTCGGAGTAGTGAAGCAACTTAAGTCAATAAAAGCAAGTCTTCTGGTCTAGACTGTATACCAATTACGTTCCTTTCGGAGTATGCTGATGCATTAGCTCCATACTTAACAATCATGTACAACCGTTAGCTCGACGAAAGATCCGTACCCAAAGACTGGAAACATGCACAGGTCACTCCAATATTCAAGAAAGGTAATCGGAGTAATTCACTAACTTACAGGTCCATATCGTTAACGTCGATATGCAACAGGATTTTAGAACGTATATTGTGTTCGAACATTATGAATTACCTCGAAGAAAACGGCCTATTGACACACATTCAACATGGGTTTAGAAAACGTCGTTCCTGTGAAACACGGTTAGCTCTTTACTCACATGAAGTTTTGAGTGCTATTGACAAGGGATTTCAGATCGATTCCGCATTTCTGGACTTCCGGAAGGCTTTTGACACTGTACCAGACAAGCGGCTCGTAGTGGAATTGCGTGCTTATGGAATATCGTTTCAGTTATGTGACTGGATTTGTGATTTCTTGTCAGAGAGGTCACAGTTCGTAGTAACTGATGGAAAGTCGTCGAGTAAAACAGAAGTGATTTCTGGCGTTCCCCAAGGTAGTGTTATATGCCATTTGGTTTTCCTTATATATATAAACGATTTGGGAGGCAATCTGAGCAGCCGTCTTCGGTTGTTTGCAGATGACGTGTCGTTTATCGACTAATAAAGTCATCAGAAGATCAAAACAAACTGCAAAACGATGTACAAAAAATATCTGAATGGTGCGAAAGGTGACAGTTGACCCTAAATAACGAGAAGTGTGAGGTCATCCACGTGAGAGCTAAAGGGAACTCGTTAACTTCGGTTACAAGATAAATCAGTCTAATCTAAAAGCCGTAAATCTAACTAAATACCTAGGCATTAGAATTACTAACAACTTAAAATGGAAGGAACAAGTAGAAAATGTTGCTGGGAAGGCTAACCAAAGACTGCGTTTTATTCGCAGGACACTTAGAAAATGTAACAGACCTACTAAGGAGACTGCCTACAGTACGCTTGTCCGTCCTCTTTTAGAATACTGCTGCGCGGTGTGGGATGCTTACCAGATAGGACTGACGGAGCACATCGAAAAAGTTCAGAGAAAGGCATCACGTTTAGTATTATTACTAAATATGGGAGAGAGTGTCACAGAAATGATACAGGATTTGGGCTGAACATCATTAAAAGAAAGGCGTTTTTTGTTGCTGCGGAATCTTCTTACGCAATTTCAATCACCATCTTTCTCCTCCGAATGCGAAAATGTTTTGTTGACACCGACCTACATAGGAAGGAACCATCACAATAATAAAATAAAGGAAATCAGAGCTCGTTCGGAAAGGTATAGGTGTTCATTCTTTTCGCACGCTTTACGATATTAGAATGATAGAGAATTGTGAAGGTGGTTCGATGATCCCTCTGCCGGGCACTTAAATCTGATTTGCAGAGTATGTATGAAGATGTAAATGTAGATGCATCTTACATCAAGTTGTGGAGTCAATTACCAAACTGGACGATGGTATTTCAGCGAAGGAGGTTTTATTGGAACAAGTAATACAAATTTGTTTCCGTGAAAATATGAGTGTTGTATTGTTGTGAAACTTCTTCCTTTATTGAGCGTGAACTGTATTGCTGTTTTCAAACTGTGATCATCGGCTGGACTGCCAGTAGCCGTTAGAAGTTGTGTGCGGAACTGTTAGCGACAAACCAAGTCCAGTACAGTGGTCGGACATCAGAATCTTTTCGGAAAGCTGTTGGATTGGTACAGGGTTCTGATTGCACTGTGACACAATGAAAATGTAAATCGAATGAAAATTGCCAATTCCTTTCAGTTCTAGTGAGCTGATCGCGAATCTCACAAAAACAATTCAAAATTATCTCTAGTTTTCATTTTACACTGTTTTATTACGGTGAGATAATTATATACGGATTTTTATGTTAAGTTTAAAAAAATATTATAATGGTTTGTCAGAGTCCTAATAATTAGTAACAATGGATTATATTATTGTCCCTGGTCTTACTTGTGTGCAATATTTTGGATATTAACATTTTGATACCAATTTTAGTGATCTTTTTGTCTTCTTACTCTTCTACTTCAGTGACTTTGTAATGCATGTAATAATTTTTGCACATATGTTTCCAGATTAACTACCAGTTGTTCAAGTTGACTGCTACTGAAGTGAACGACAATTCCACGAGTATGTGTTAACAGTGCTGACACATTTTGCTATGTGTGTGGAGAAGTGACATTTGCTGCACACAAAGAGCAAATAACTCAATTGATTAAAACAGTTTACAATTGTTATTTTGGGTGCAAAACAGGTGATATGGGTAAACTCTGGGTTACACATGTCATCTACAACACTTGTGCCAGGAACCTCAGGAAATGGGTGCATAGGAAAGGACGTTCAATGCCTTTTGCAGTGCCCATGATCTGGCATGAACCAACTAACCATGTCAATGACTGCTACTTTTGTATGGTACCTCCCATCAAGAAGGGAATATCTAAGAAGAAGCAGCGGACAGTGATCTATCCTAACAATCCATCTGCCATACATCCAGTTCTACATGAGAAAGGATTGCCAATACCTGAACCACCGACAGAGTACGAGATTACTTCTGATGGGGACTCTGAATGTCCTGAACCATGTATATCACAAGATACAGAGTTTCTTCGAAATATGTCATCAACTGACGATCCACGAAAATTGCCTCAAAATGTGTTATGTGATCTCATTAGAGATTTGGAGCTCTCTAAAACTAAGACTAAGATTTAAGCATCAAGATTGCAGCAGCGCAATTTTCTGGAAAGCAATGTAAATGTTTCATTCTACCGCAGAAGAGAGCAACAATTCACTCCATTTTTTTAATATGAAAGATAGTCTTGTGGCATGAGTGGACATAAATGGTCTAATGAAGGCTCTCAGAATTAATTACAACCCTGATGAGTGGAGACTCTTTATTTATTCGTCAAAGTTGAGCTTAAAAGCAGTGCTTTTACGTATTGGTAATGAGCTTCCATCTATTCCAGATGGGCATAGTGTACATATGAAAGAGTCATACCAAAACATGAAACGTTTACTAGAAGCCATCAAGTACATACATCGAAAGAAGTTTTGCATAATCTCGGTTCCGACAGTTCCGGAACCTGTACAGGAAATTGGAATAGAGAGCAACATAAACATCATTTTTGCCCTTTTTATTGCTCATGAAAACCACACATTGCATGTTGTACCACAATGTAGCGAGACCTTCAGAGGTGGTGGTCCAGAGTGCTGTACACACCGGTACCTCTAATAACCAGTAGCACGTCCTCTTGCATTGTTGCATGCCCCTGTATTCGTCGTGGCATACTATCCACAAATTCATCAAGGCACTGTCGGTCCAGATTGTCCGACTCCTCAACGGCGATTTGGCGTAGATCCCTCAGAGTGGTTGGTGAGTCACGTTGTCCATAAACAGCCCTTTTCAATCTATCCCAGGCATGTTCGGTAGGGTTCATATCTGGAGATCATGCTGGCCACTCCAGTCGAGCGATGTCGTTATCCTAAAGGAAGTCATTCGCAAGACGTGCACGATAGGGGCGCGAATTGTCGTCCATGAAGACGAATGCCTCGCGAATATGCTGCCGAAATGGTTGCACTATCGGTCGGAGGATAGCATTCATGTATTGTACAGCCGTTACGGCGCCTTCCGTGTCCACCAGCGGCCTACGTCGGCCCCACATAATGCCACCCCAAAACAGCAAGGAACCTCCACCTTGCTACACTCGCTGGACAGTGTGTCTAAGTTCAGCGTGACCGGGTTGCCTCCAAACACGTCTGACGATTGTCTGGTTGGAGGCATATGCGACGTTCATCGGTGAAGATCCTGAGCGGTCCATTTGGCATGTTGTTGGGCCCATCTGTATCGCGCTGCGTGGTGTCTTGGGTGCAAAGATAGATCTCGCCATGGACGTCGGGAGTGAAGCATCATGCAGCCTATTGCACACAGTTTGAGTCGTAACACGACGTCCTGTGGCTGCACGAAAAGCATTATTCAACATGGTGGCGTTACTGTTAGGGTTCCTCCGAGCCATAATCCATAGGTCAGTCCTTGGCGGCCTGAGCGAGGCACGTCATTGACAGTTCTTGTCTCTCTGTATCTCGTCCATGTCCGAATAACATCGCTTTGGTTTACTTCGAGACGCCTGGACACTTCTCTTCTTGAGAGCCCTTCATGGCCCAAAGTAACAATGCGGACGTCATCGAACCGCGGTACTGCCGGCCGGAGTGGCCGTGCGGTTCTAGGCGCTACAGCCTGGAACCGGGTGACCGCTACGGTCGCAGGTACGAATCCTGCCTCGGGCATGGATGTGTGTGATGTCCTTAGGTTAGTTAGGTTTAATTAGTTCTATGTTCTAGGAGACCGATTACCTCAGATATTAAGTCGCCTAGTGCTCAGAGCCATTTGAACCGCGGTACTGGTTGTCTAGGCATGGTTGAACTACAAACAACACGAGCCGTGTACCTCCTTCCTGGTAGAATGACTGGAACTGATCGGCTGTCTGACCCCCTCGGTCTACTAGGCGCTGCTGCTGCGTAGTTGTTTACGTCTTGGGGTAGGCTTCGTGACAAAAATGGTTCAAATACACTCCTGGAAATTGAAATAAGAACACCGTGAATTCATTGTCCCAGGAAGGGGAAACTTTATTGACACATTCCTGGGGTCAGATACATCACATGATAACACTGACAGAACCACAGGCACATAGACACAGGCAACAGAGCATGCACAATGTCGGCACTAGTACAGTGTATATCCACCTTTCGCAGCAATGCAGGCTGCTATTCTCCCATGGAGACGATAGTAGAGATGCTGGATGTAGTCCTGTGGAACGGCT
This sequence comes from Schistocerca gregaria, assembly GCF_023897955.1. Lineage (NCBI taxonomy): Eukaryota > Metazoa > Arthropoda > Insecta > Orthoptera > Acrididae > Schistocerca > Schistocerca gregaria. Next base: position 442,390,039 of record NC_064923.1, read on the forward strand.
TGCCATGCCATTTGCACCTGGCGCCTCAGTTGGACCAGCGTTCGTGCTGGACGTGCAGACCGCGTGAGACGACGCTTCATCCAGTCCCAAACATGCTCAATGGGCGACAGATCCGGAGATCTTGCTGGCCAGGGTAGTTGACTTACACCTTCTAGAGCACGTTGGGTGGCACGGGATACATGCGGACGTGCATTGTCCTGTTGGAACAGCAAGGTCCCTTGCCGGTCTAGGAATGGTAGAACGATGGGTTCGATGACGGTTTGGATGTACCGTGCACTATTCAGTGTCCCCTCGACGATCACCAGAGGTGTACGGCCAGTGTAGGAGATCGCTCCCCACACCATGATGCCGGGTGTTGGCCCTGTGTGCCTCGGTCGTATGCAGTCCTGATTGTGGCGCTCACCTGCACGGCGCCAAACACGCATACGACCATCGTTGGCACCAAGGCAGAAGCGACTCGCATCGCTGAAGACGACACGTCTCCATTCGTCCCTCCATTCACGCCTGTCGCGACACCACTGGAGGCGGGCTGCACGTTGTTGGGGCGTGAGCGGAAGACGGCCTAACGGTGTGCGGGACCGTAGCCCAGCTTCATGGAGACGGTTGCGAATGGTCCTCGCCGATACCCCAGGAGCAACAGTGTCCCTAATTTGCTGGGAAGTGGCGGTGTGGTCCCCTACGGCACTGCGTAGGATCCTACGGTCTTGGCGTGCATCCGTGTGTCGCTGCGGTCCGGTCCCAGGTCGACGGGCACGTGCACCTTCCGCCGACCACTGGCGACAACATCGATGTACTGTGGAGACCTCACGCCCCACGTGTTGAGCAATTCGGCGGTACGCCCACCCGGCCTCCCGCATGCCCACTATACGCCCTCGCTCAAAGTCCGTCAACTGCACATACGGTTCACGTCCACGATGTCGCGGCATGCTACCAGTGTTAAAGACTGCGATGGAGCTCCGTATGCCACGGCAAACTGACTGACACTGACGGCGGCGGTGCACAAATGCTGCGCAGCTAGCGCCATTCGACGGCCAACACCGCGGTTCCTGGTGTGTCCGCTGTGCCGTGCGTGTGATTATTGCTTGTACAGCCCTCTCGCAGTGTCCGGAGCAAGTATGGTGGGTCTGATACACCGGTGTCAATGTGTTCTTTTTTCCATTTCCAGGAGTGTAGCTCTGAGCGGTGTGGGACTTAACATCTATGGTCACCAGTCCCCTAGAACTTAGAACTACTTAAACCTAACTAATCTAAGGACAGCACACAACACGCATTCATCACGAGACAGAGAAAAATCCCTCACCCCGCCGGGAATCGAAACCGGGAACCCGGGCGCGGGAAGCGAGAACGCTACCGCACGACCACGAGCTGCGGACGTTTCGTGACATCTCTGGACAGTCCAAGGGACTGTGTCTGTGATACAATATCGACACCCAACTTCAATGTTCAGGAGTTCTGGGAACTGGGATGATGCAGAACTTTTTTTGATGTGTGTATAATGAGTCTCAATGCCAGACTGGAACATGAAATGCATATTTAGTTACTGAGTTACTTATACAAAAATTTAGATTACTTTAAATAAAACTAGGGCTAAATATTTATGAATATGATGATTTTGTATCATTTTATACTGAGATAAACATAACTAACTCAAAATCATGCAATTTACACACTTTCGCTCCAAATATGTTTTTCAGTGTTATTGAGTTCGGAGCAGCGAGTGGTTTCACTCCTTTCTTGCGGGTCAAATCGAGTCTGACGACACTTCTTTAGAGTGATTTCAAAGGCATATAAGTGCAAAGAATTCATCAAGATCCGCCATTAAACTGTTTCGAGTAAATAGTACGTCGCGTACTTCGTCTTGCGCGCTTTGTATAAAGCGATATAAGATCACGTACGAAGTAGAGACACTTGAAATGTCAAGATCTTAGCAGTGGATTTCCGAAGCATTACCAACGAAGTCTCTGAATTCACAACCTCCAGAAAAGCTGTCGCGCACATACTCGGAACAGAAAGCTGGATGAAATCCGTAGTAGAAAACTCCGAAAGACATAAGAGGAGGTGGAGTTTACATTTTAATCAACAGAAATATTACTTTATCGAGGTCGAAATTGAGTCTGACGCCAGTAATCGTCCTAGACGAACTCAGCTATCGAGCAGCCGCCCCATTCAGCCGCAAAGTTGTAACGTCATTTAAAGAAAGTCTGTGCGCAGTAGCGCGGTAATACCCAAATCACGCAATATTAGTTGGAGGCAACTTTAACATATCGAGTAGAGACTGGCACGTCTATGGAGTCATTGCGGACAGTCTTGTGAAGTTATTCTGAAAACATTTTCCAAAAACTACCTTGAGCAGCGAGTTCGAAAGCCTATATATAATGAGAATATTTTAGACGTTACAAATAGCCCTCAGCTTATGAATAGACTCATTATAGAGAAAGGGATTAGTGATCGTAAGGCTATCATACCGACGATGGTTACTGAAGTTAGTAAATCCATCAACAAGACTAGGAGAGTTTTGATGGTGGTAGGGGCTGACGAGGAATTGTTGGCATCCTATTTAGACAATGAATGGACATGATTTACGTCTAGTATGAAAGAGGTAGAGGGAGTATGCGCAAAGTTTCAAACAGAATGTAAATCGTCCTCTGAAGAAGTACGTATCGAGTACGTGGAATAAGAACGGAAAATGCAGAGAAAGCAGATATTGTTGCTTTCTCGGTTCAAAAAAGACTGCAGAAATGTCTATGAGGAAAATTTAGTAGGAACTCTTGTATCTATAAGGAAATCGATGCACGAAGCATTCAACCACTTCCCCCGTGATATCTTGGCGAAAGATATTGTTGAGAACCAGAGAAAACTCAGATCATACGTAAAATCTCTAAGCAGGTCGACGGCTTCTATCCACTCACTCGCTGACCAGTCTGATGTGGCTACAGAGACAGCAAAAGGAAACCTCAAGTGTTAAATATCGCGTTTAAGAAATTATGCACGCAGGAAGATCGTACAAACATACCACCATTCCACGGTCGGACAGAATCCTGTATGTAGGATATAGAAGTAGGCATCCCTGGCGTTAGAAGTAAGTAAAGGAGTTTAAAGTAAATAAGTGAGCAGTCTGGATGGAACTGCAATTCGGAGTACTCTTTGGCACAGACCCCTTACTGATGCTTTTGCCAAATGGTCCGAAATTTCCGTTGTTTTGTCTACAATGGCCTTAAGTTTTTTGCTGTCGAGTGTACACGATTTACTGGGAAAACGCTGCATTTCTGTCGAAAAATGTGAACGACTGCCTAAGGGCCACATTAGAGCTGAATGACAAGCAGACACCAGCGCCATCCACAAACTGTATTTTAGAACTGAGTGACGGTACATTCCCAACCTTGCCAAGACCTCCGAGCTCGCGTTTACGCGAATGGCGTTCGAACAATTTCTGACTCAGATGCACTAGAAGCAAAGTTAATTGGCGCCTAAATAAAGCACCGATACACAGACTGAATCATCGGACTCGAGGGCGGGAGTTGTTCGGTACGTTGGTGACAGCGCGGCCGCTGGCAAATATACCGCGTGATTCGGCGGCGACCGTCACAGAGTGCCTGCCAGCTCGCTGTGCTCGCGGGACAGGTGCCCCGCTCAGCGGACGAATGCTGCTTGCTACTCCGTCGGTACTAGCGGTGCTGGACGGCCGCCAAGCGCTCTGGCCTAAAGCGACCGTGACTAAAGCCGCGAACGCCACAGCTTCCCCACACATTCCCGGGCCGCCTTCCTTCCAGCATCCGGAAGCTACTGCGTGCCTCTGGCGACCATCTGTTTCAAATATAACATCACATGAGTTACACGGCAGAGGCTCCAATTGAACCCATGCCCTAGAACAGGCACGGACAATCTTTGGTGATCTGTGGGCCTTATTTACGTTTTTAGCCTTGTAGGCCACCTCGTCACGTGACACGATAGTAGCGCTCCTAGCGCATCAAGTCAAAATTATAGCGTCTGTTACGTTAACATATAAGGAGTAACGCTCCGATATGAGTAGTACCCATTATCCGACACGGCACGCCAACAATTTATGCCGCGTTTTTGAGAGCACATCCAATTTATGTTAACCCCATTTTCAGCGAATATTAGCTGAAAACAGCCAAGCTTTGATGTGGCTCAGTCTGCTTAAATGGAAGCACACGTTTCTAATATAGATGAGAATTGGATATACGTCCTAATATCCTTCTCTCCCGTCCACCTCCCCTCCCCCTTTCTTTGTCCATTTCCTCCTCCTCTCCCCCTCTATCTGTTCATTTTCTTCTCTGTCCTCTCACTCTCCATCGCCTTCTGCCACCTCTCTCCCCCTCCCTCAGACCAACAACTTCCTCTGTCCATCTTCTGCTGCCACCCCTCCCTCTATCTTCTCCTGCCCCCTATCTCTGTCCATGTCCTCTATCCCGTTTTCTATGTCCATTTCCTCCCAACTTTCCGTTCGTCTCCTCTTCGCCTCCTCTCTCTGACCTTAAGCCATGTTTATTGTTACTGCAAATTCAGGTTCTGCAGCAGTATTCTAATCATAAGCCGATAAGCCATAAATACAACTTCTGCTGACAACATTTCAGTATAGTATGTTTTATGTGTATATTTATGTATTAAAAAGTATATAATCCATGTGTGTCTAAACGTTTATTACATTAATGAGTAAGCCACTTGGGGTAGCCACGCAGTCAAGGGAGTCTTGTCACGATCCGCGCGGCACCCCCCGTCGGAGGTTCGAGTCCTCCCTCGGGCATGGGTGTGTGTGTCGTCCTTAGCGTAAGTTAGTCTAAGTTAGATTAAGTAGTGTGTAAGCTTAATGACTGGTGAACTCAGCAGTTTGGTCCCATAAGACCTTACCACAAATTCCCAAATTTCCATTAATGTGTAAAAGTTTGAACCAAATCGGAAAGGTACGTTTTGAGATTTTTGGTTACAAGATTTTCCTCTGATATATTACATAGATATATATTTATACATTATATGTATTAAAATTTACATATATTAAAGAATTAGGTACCTCAACACACGCCCACATTAGAATTCAATGCTGTATCAAAATGTCAAAGCAATCTTTCAAGAACTTTTGGAGATTAACGATTTTGAACAAATCAGCATTTATATTTTTATAACGTTTCCCCTTTTATTACATATAATATACCAGATGGCATTCCAGTAGGTATATAAAAACACGTGAGTATTAGAATGTAATGTTGTTTCAAAATTTCAAAAGTCTTTGAAGAACTGTTAGAAACTTTAGGTTCTGAAGAAACAAACATCTACATTTGTACTTATACAGAAATTTTAAATGTCCGTAATCGCAAATCCTCGAAAGTTTTTAAAATTTTGATGCAATGCTCCATTGGAACATGTGTATGTTTTTCTATACTTAATCCTTAATATATGTAATATATAATTTTATCAATTTTTTAATGTATGTAATATACAATTCCTTAAAAATTTAATAATAGGGGAACGTTGTTACAAAATAATCTCTAAAAGTTACACACACACAGACGCCCTCACGTACAAAGGAAAAGGTATCTACAAAAACGCCTGTGTTATAATGCAATGTTGTGTCAAAATTTCGTTATTCATTTTCAACGAACGAACATTTACATCCTTATTTATATAGATAGATTGTATCTTTACTTGTGACGTTTTAAAATAGCTGCATTTAAAAACTTCCGCTGCACAATTCTGCAACGCCGTATAATGGTTCAAATGGCTCTAAGCACTATGGGACTTAACACCTGAGGTCATCAGTCCCCTAGACTTAGAACTACTTAAACATAAGGACATGACACACATCCATGCCCGAGGCAGGATTCGAACCTGCGACCGTAGCAGCAGCGCGGTTCCGGACTGAAGCGCCTAGAACCGCTCGGTCACATGAGGCCGGCAACACCGTATAAAGAAACCATATTCATAATACGTAAATGAATGTAAACATCTGAAGATGAGATACCAGGCATCATGGAAAAGCCATCATCAAAAAATAAACGCCTATAAAACCAACTGGTTGCAGCTAATTCATTATAAATTCATTTGGCGAACAATTGTTCGTGTCTTTAAACTTAGCTATTTGTTCCAACTCTTTTTATCTGCAGTCTCCAAAAGGCGCTTATTTACCAATTCTCTTTCAGCAAAAGGCTTTAACTATTTGTTAATTTTTCTAGTCACTATAAAACTAACTCCAAGCAAACTATCACACGGTGTTCTCCGTTTGCCAAACGTTCCCATTGCTTGTCAAAATTGGAAAATAATGTTTTCATTTTCTCTTTCCGCAATTGCCTTCAATGTGTTTCGTAGAAAAGTACCTTTTTATTTTGTATTCCTTCCCAACAGATAGTGATTTACTTCCTGGCAAGGAAAAACGTTTATTTTGGCATATTGTAAAAAAATAACTCATCGTCCATTGTTCCTGTATCTGGCGGCATTCAGCATCTTCTGTTCTCGTCTTAAATGTCAGAAATTTTGCGAATAAATTCAGTAGATACGCATGGAAACACGTAAATCAACAACAGATAACTAATTTGTTCATCAATAAGGGCCCCAGCTACCGTTGTTCAAAACGATATATTTCGCTAGTAGTTGACGATTTTATGCCTTTATCGCCTGCTGCCAACGTTTGCCATCTATCACTGTGGACCACAGGCATCGGCAGTAAGTAGTACATAACGTGTGTTGTCAGCACTGATCCAGTGGCGAAAATACTTCTCCCCGCACACATTCAAGGTAATGAGCCGTTTCAACCACTCTCCAGGAGCAGATGAGCACATGGGCCGTAACTTCGCACTCAGATTGAAAACGTGTTTATCTTTGTTGTTTTTCAAATCCAGCAGCAGCGAAATAGCATTGCGCAGCGCGAAATAAGCAGAAGTTCCACTTGTCTGCGATAGCTGCAAACTCGAGGCGAGCCGAATGTCGTGGGAAATATTCGAAAATACGTCGCGGTTGGAGTGCAAGTCGTGCGCCTCGCTGCCTCTCTCAGTAATTTCTTCGGCGGGCTGGATTGAAACCAATTGCGGACCGATCCTGTCAACGACGAGGTTATTAAAAACGGAATTCGTGTTCAGACTGGATAAGGATCGAGAAGGAAATCGGGCATTTCCTTTTCCAGGGAACCATTAGGACTTTTGCCCCCCAATGAGACCCTGTTCACCACGCAATACCGACCGGCCGCCGGGTCATCGATGCCACGTGTCGTCATTCGGTTGCGACACGGAAGGGAAATCTGCTAGTATCAAACATCGGCCTTAATGTGAGGAAGAAATTTCTGAGAATGATCGTGTGGCTCTCAGCATTGTATGGTAGCAAATCGGGGTCCGTGAGAAACCCGGTAAAGAAGACTATCGAAACTTTAGAAATGTGGTGCTATTGAAGGATATTGAAAATTGAGTGGACTCATGAAACAAGGAACGAGGAGGTTCTCCAAGGAATCGGTGAGGGCAAAACTAACAAGTAGAAGGGACAGGATCACAGGACACCTGTTAACACATCAGTGAATAACTTCCATGGTAGTAGAGGGAGCTACAGAGGGTAGGAGAAGACAGTGATTGGAGTACAGCCAACAAAATATTTCAACACGTAAGCTGCATGTGCTATTCTGAGATGAAGAGGTTGACACAAAGGATGAATTCGTGGCGGGTTGCATCGAACCAGTCAGAATACTAATGAGCCCAAAAGCAAAGAAAAATAAGGGAGAGGCTTGATGCCGGTGCAGTCCTTTCCCAGCGGTTACAGGCCTTCCAAACGTTGGAGCCGCTACTTTTCATACAAGTAGCTTCTCAACTAGCATCACGAGGTTGAGTGCATTCCTTCCGCTAACGAGTATTGGGTTTGAGCCCTTCCCACGGCAATCAGAGGCGCTAACCAGTCAGCTATTTAGGAAAAACCAACGCCTAACCAAACCAAATAACCTGTATTCCCACAACTGTAAATTCAAACCGCTTCCCATGCAATATCGAACTCATGGTGTCCAGGCAACACTCTTCTCCATTCGCACAACTAGGTGACACTAGCGTAAACGGAGAAGAAAATAAGGGCTTTGTGTTTTTTTTTAAAAAGAACTTAAAGGTTTAAGGATGACAATAAGTCACGAAAGTATGCTCTCTACCAGCAACCTTACATCTCGTCTGTAGGTCGTTTAGAAGGTGCATTGAGTTGTGCGTTCAAGAAATTGAGCACTCGTTTGATCCCCTCACATAAATTAACATTCCCACACCAGAATAGCTGGCCGGAGTGGCCGAGCGGTTCTAGGCGCTACAGTCCGGAACCGCGCGACCGCTACGGTCGCAGGTTCGAATCCTGCCTCCGACATGGATGTGTTTGATGTCCTTAGGTTAGTTAAGTTTAAGTAGTTCTAAGTTCTTGTGGAATGATGACCTCAGAAGTTAAGTCCCATAGTGCTCAGAGCCATTTGAACTATTTGAACACCAGAATATCCACCTGAGAACGGTTAACTATGTACAGCATGTTGCATCCACTCCTAAATTACAGTTGATAGAAACTTGATTTAAATTGATTTACACAGAGTTACTCGAAATACGTCAGCTGGATGATGTAAAAATAATGTTCTGTTTGGGAAACTATACTTAGATGCTGCGTGTCTTTGGAAAATAACTAAATAAAATATCAGCAGCTGCAACATAGTTGCGTATATGAACAGTCATCCAATACTGTCAAATGTTTTTATTTCAGTCTTTGATCACAATATCAATTCTTTTGACGGTGACTAGTTTCAGTCAGTAATGACCATCCTCAGATCTTTTCTACACCATGTCCTAAAGTGATAAGGGCGTAATGGCATCGTCAAAACATATAAACTCAGCACAGCCCAGCACAGCGAGTTGCAAAAATGACTGTGTGGATGATGTGGTCTCTTCTACACCTTATTTTAGATCTGTGTGACGATGCTGTGCTGAGTACATTTATATGTTTTGACGATGCCATTACGGCCTTATCGATTTAGGACATGGTGTAGAAAAGCTCTCAGGATGAACATTACTGATTGAAACCGGTCGTCGTCAAAAGAACTGATATTGTGATCAAAGACTGGAATAAAAAACATTTAAATAAAATATGTTCATAACTCCACAGAAAGGGCAACGCTTATACACGCGACTTTGACAGAGGGCAGATTGTTACGGCCCGATGGCCGGAAACGAGCATTCGGGAGCGGCCTAGATGGTTGGCTGTTCGCGTGCTACTGCGTCAAAGAACGTGAAGGCTGCAGGCGTGCTCGGCCTGACGACAGAGTACAGCGCTCGTGCAGGGACAAGCATTTCACAGCACACTCTTCAGCGCATTTTGTTGAACATAGTGCACCTCAGCAAATGACCCCTACGTGTTGCCATGTTGACCCACGGACATCATCAGTTACGACAGCAGTGGGTACAAGATCAGTGAAAATGAACGGTTGACGGGGAAGCCTGTCGCTTGGTTGTACGAATCACATTCCTTGTTACTCCAGTTCGCTGATCGGGTCCACGCACGCCGCCCTCCAAGTGAACGGCTGCTCGAAACATGCACCGCGCAACGGAAGCAGCCTAGTGGGGACTAATGTACGAGGGTCGCTCCAAAAGAAATGCACACTATTTTTTTTAAAACCCATCTTTTATTCTACATGTTTGAAAGTTTTACAGTCTGTAGATACATTCTTTAGGAACAATATTTTCATTACTCCACATAATTTCCATCCCTCTCAACTGCCTTACGCCATCTTGGAAGCAGCGCCTGTATACCCGCACGGTAAAATTCTGGACCAACCTGTTGGAGTCACTGTTTGGCAGCGTGCAGAAGGGACTCATCATCTTCAAACCTTGTTCCAAGAAGAGAGTCTTTCAGTTTCCCAAAGAGATGATAGTCACGTGGAGCCAGGTCAGGACTGTAAGGCGGGTGTTTCAGTGTTGTCCATCCGAGTTTTGTGATCGCTTCCATCGTTTTTTGACTGATGTGTGGCCGTGCATTGTCGTGCCACAGCAAAACATCCTGCTTTTGCCGATGTGGCCGAACACGACTCAGTCGAGCTTGAAGTTTCTTCAGTGCCGTCACATTTGCATCAGAATTTATGGTGGTTCCACTTCGCACGATGTCCACAAGCAAGAGTCCTTCCGAGTCGAAAAACACCGCAGCCATAACTTTTCCAGCAGAAGGTGTGGTTTTGAATTTTTTTTCCTTGGGTGAATTTGCATGATGCCACTCCACTGATTGCCTCTTCGTCTCTGCTGAAAAATGATGGAGCCACGTTTCATCACCTGTCACAATTCTTCCAAGAAATTCATCTCCACCATTCTCGTACTGTTCCAAAAGTTCGCTACATACTGTTTTTCTTGTTTCTTTGTGAGCCACTGACAACATCCTGGGAACCCAACTGCCACAAACCATTTTTAACGCCAAAACTTTCAGTATTCTGCAAACACTTCCATCTCCTATCCCAGCATAGCGTGACAATTCGCTCACTGTGATGCGTCTGTCAGCAGTCACCAATTCGTTAACTCTCTGCACATTGTCCAGAGAGTGTGCAGTACGAGGCCTGCCGCTGCGAAGACGATCCTCAATATTCCCGTGCCCGCTTTCATCATGTAACCTGCTTGCCCACCGACTAACTGTACTACGATCGACAGCAGCATCCCCATACACCTTTTTCAACCTCTTGTGGATGTTTCCCACTGTCTCGTTTTCACAGCACAGGAATTCTATGACAAGCACGTTGCTTCTGACGAACGTCGAGTGTAGCAGCCATCTTGAAGACATGCTGTGACGGCGCCACTCACGGGAACAGGTTGAACTAAATTTGAAAACAAGCGGGAAGGATGTATCTACACACTGGAAAACTTTCACACAAGTAGAATGAAAACTGTATTTTTACAAAAATAGTGTGCATATCTTTTGGAGTGACCCTCGTATGCCCTACTTTCGCGGGTCCTGTGGTAGCAATTGAAGGCACCAAGAGAGCTTTGAATTACATGATCATTATTCCGGGTCACCTGCATCCTTTCATTCCTGATGTCTTCCCTGACGGTGACGGCATCTCCCAGCAGAACAGAATCGTGCTGCAGTGGTTTGAGGAGCGTGATATGGAACTAACATTGATGTCTTGGGCACCAAATTCGGGTGATACGAATCCGACGTTACGCAGTTGGGATTCAACGGGCCACCAGATCCGCGGCCACGAACTACCGGCCAGTAATTTAGGGAATTGCGTGACATTGCGTGGATATATGGAGCCACATACCTCCTTAAACCTATCAAGGACTTGTCGAATCCATGCCACGCAGAATCGCTAACGTGTTGTTTTCCAAAGGTGGGTCAACACAGTATTAAGCAGATGATCGCAATGTTTTGGTTGACTTCTTTTCACTTTACCCACAGCCAAGTTAATTCAGCATCTTCACACTTCCTATTGATTTCATATTTAAATGACTTATATTGCTGTATTCATCTCACATTTTTTATGTCTCCTTCTTTCATAACTTTCAGGTAGCGGTTCTCAAATGGTTCTGTTACCAAGAAGCGGATTTCTATCGTCGAGGAATTAAAGGACTGGTAGAACTTTCCATTCGTTGTTCACAAAGACTTGGTGATTATGTTAAAAAATAGTATCATGCATCTCTGTCACTATGAAGTGTACAATGCAGCAGTCAATAAAAGTTACTTGGCTTGCCATAATAATATGTAACTTACTTTTAGAAGTAATAAAAAATAGTATCCTCGCTGTGTTAATAATTAGTTCTGGATAGCTTTCCAGGTTACTGGTTACTACTGTGAGACAAATGGGACACTGGCAGGGAAACGTTTATGGAAGTTTTTAGCGCATTTCATTTACCAAGTGGTATATGGCAGTGAAATTATGTAAGAGTCATGGAATTCCAAGCACGTCACCCCTTCCCCGGTAACAGTCACGAAGGTGTTGGCTGCTGTATGTATGTGACGGCTGGACTGGGCTCTGCCTCGGTCAGCAGTGAATTTAGTCATTGCTAAAGCACACAAGCAAAGTCTTACTCCTCAGAATGGATGTTGAAATGCTTCACATAAGGCCCCAAAGTAAAGTATTCCATCCTCTAGCGACGTCTCCCTCAAACACCTGTTTTGGCGAGTCAGGTTCCTAGCCCACCAACCGAAGTATTTGTTAAAACTTTCCTTCTCTGCTGCGTAAAACCCTCTTTTCACATGTTAACAGATACATACACTGGCCAAGAATGTTTCTTTCTAAAAGAATTCTTGCGTAAAGTTAGGTAACAATTACTTTTCGATATCTAGATAACTCCGTAAGCTGTCTAGTCACTCATTTATTATGTCCCTCCAACAGTCTCCTCCACTGTATTACAGTCTCCAACGTGTGGGGTAACTACAAGCCTTGGGGCAGGTACTTCGGACTTGCCCCTAAAATCGCCATCTAGTGGACGGAAGAAGGAAGGAAGGAAGATTTGGTTTAACGTCCCGTCGACAGCGAAGCCATTAGAGACGTAGCAAACACTCGGAATGTGTCAAGATTTGGGAAGGAAGTCGACCGTGCCCTGTCAAAGGAACCATCGCAGCATTTGTCTGGAGCGATTTAAGGGAATGACGGAAAACCTAAATCTGATTGGCGGGAAGCGAGTTTGAACCGTCGTCCTCCCGAATGTGAGTCCAGTGCAGCAACAATTGAGACACATCACACACGCTGTAACGGTCATGAGAGTTAGTTAGTTACCTTTGTGATTGGACGTGATGAACTGATGTTAGTCAAGAATGCCTTTAAGGTGACATATACGCCATTATCAACACCTCACTTAGTCTGAATAAGATCGTGTAATAGGGCTACGGGAAGCTGGATGTTCCTTCTGCCATAATGCAGAAAGACTAGGCTGGAATGTAGCTGCTATTGAAACGACCCCATAGAAAAAATTATGAATTACTGTGCTGGTAAACCTCTTACGTTATTTGATTTTCAGACAGCTGAGCAAAACTGAACGTACTCAGACAGTTCTCTCTACTTATTCTGATCATCACTAAATTGACACACTTTTTTTTTTTTAGCGCAACGCAATCTGACTTTCAATAATCCATACAAAAGACTAACAATAATCTATACCTTTCATGAATCACTTACCTCACAAAAATCTTCCTTACTCGAACTAGTGGAATACCGCGAGTGCCAATACTGAAAGCTATAAAAAAGATTATAACTACTGAAGGCACTAACTACTGACAGGCATAGTTGGCAAATGAAAGATTTTGACAAAGAACAAACAATGTATTTACCTTAATAATGTTCAAATGTCATCATATACACTCCTGGAAATTGAAATAAGAACACCGTGAATTCATTGTCCCAGGAAGGGGAAACTTTATTGACACATTCCTGGGGTCAGATTCATCACATGATCACACTGACAGAACCACAGGCACATAGACACAGGCAACAGAGCATGCACAATGTCGGCACTAGTACAGTGTATATCCACCTTTCGCAGCAATGCAGGCTGCTATTCTCCTGTGGAGACGATCGTAGAGATGCTGGATGTAGTCCTGTGGAACGGCTTGTCATGCCATTTCCACCTGGCGCCTCAGTTGGACCAGCGTTCGTGCTGGACGTGCAGACCGCGTGAGACGACGCTTCATCCAGTCCCAAACATACTCAATGGGGGACAGATCCGGAGATCTTGCTGGCCAGGGTAGTTGACTTACACCTTCTAGAGCACGTCGGGTGGCACGGGATACATGCGGACGTGCATTGTCCTGTTGGAACAGCAAGTTCCCTTGCCGGTCTAGGAATGGTAGAACGATGGGTTCGATGACGGTTTGGATGTGTCCCCTCGACGATCACCAGAGATGTACGGCCAGTGTGAGAGATCGCACCCCACACCATGATGCCGGGTGTTGGCCCTGTGTGCCTCGGTCGTATGCATTCCTGATTGTGGCGCTCACCTGTACGGCGCCAAACACGCATACGAGCATCATTGGCACCAAGGCAGAAGCGACTCTCATCGCTGAAGACGACACGTCTCCATTCGTCCCTCTATTCACGCCTGTCGCGACACCACTGGAGGCGGGCTGCATGATGAGCGGAAGACGGCCTAACGGTGTGCGGGACCGTAGCCCAGCTTCATGGAGACGGTTGCGAATGGTCCTCGCCGATACCCCAGGAGCAACAGTGTCCCTAATTTGCTGGGAAGTGGCGGTGCGGTCCCCTACGGCACTGCGTAGGATCCTACGGTCTTGGCGTGCATCCGTGCGTCGCTGCGGTCCGGTCCCAGGTCGACGGGCACGTGCACCTTCCGCCGACCACTGGCGACAACATCGATGTACTGTGGAGACCTCACGCCCCACGTGTTGAGCAATTCGGCGGTACGTCCACCCGGCCTCCCGCATGCCCACTATACGCCCTCGCTCAAAGTCCGTCAACTGCACATACGGTTCACGTCCACGCTGTCGCGGCATGCTACCAGTGTTAAAGACTGCGATGGAGCTCCGTATGCCACGGCAAACTGGCTGACACTGACGGCGGCGGTGCACAAATGCTGCGCAGCTAGCGCCATTCGACGGCCAACACCGCGGTTCCTGGTGTGTCCGCTGTGCCGTGCGTGTGATCATTGCTTGTACAGCCCTCTCGCAGTGTCCGGAGCAAGTATGGTGGGTCTGACACACCGGTGTCAATGTGTTCTTTTTTCCATTCCAGGAGTGTATAAGTCTATCAATTCATGGCATCCAACTTTACAAATTTCCTTTTTCTGGTGAACACACGCCCAGGTCGTCCTCTTATATTAACTTCTCAAAACTCTGCCATCTCTCTGCCCCCATCCACCACAGCTGGCGGCTCACCTCCAAATGCGCAACGCTACACGCTGGTTCACATCCAACTGCCCAACACTACAATAGCGAATATTCCAACAACGCCAACCAGCTACAGACTGCACAAATCACAGTCAGTGATTTTCATACAGAGCGCTAACGTGGCGTTACCAACATAAAAACCTAAACAGCCTACTTACACTATGTATGATTGCTGGCAGCGGTATTCACGGGTATGTATGGTTGAAAGAAGACCGGGCTCTGGATGGCCACGAGGCATTACCGAAGGGAAGACCATCGTGTTCGGCGTTTGGTTCTACTTATCGAACCACATGTGCATCAGCGGTTTGAGCAGAAATTGTTACCACAGTGACAGAACGAAATGGCACAAATCGGTTACTTCAATGACACATCCGAGTTAGAGGCCCTGTAGCTTGCATTATACTAATAAAAAACCACCACCATTTGCGATTTCAGCTGTGTCAAGGGAGAGCTCATTGGGGGGCAGGGTGTAGACATGTTGTGTTTTCTGTTGAAATTTGATTTTGCCTTGGTGCCTGTTGTGTACATAGTTCTGCGTAGTCAGCGCGTACACAACTTTCCCACTAGAGCGCGCCCCGCTAAGTACAACAGCGCAGGCGCAGCGCTCGTCTGTCTCCACACTATGAGATGGCGCTGTCTTAGAGACGGACCAAATTCTGCTTCCGCCGATCTGCGCATTAATATGTAACGCAGCCAATGAGATTGCTGCTAATGTAGAACCTTTTCTCCTGGCGGATCACTCTCGTGCAGTGATAACTGAATGCGCGAGGTATTATAACAAGTATACAGACCTCCGATTAGTCAGTGTGCACCAGTCTGTACCAGTGCGCATTAGTCTGTAGTCAAGTTTCAGTCTGCGCCTAATAAGATTATCATATTCCTGTACATAGCCCTGAAGATAAATGAATAGACACTTTGTCAAGTATCAGAGATGTGTGAGAATAAGATTAACGTACCAAGACCAAAGGAACTTCAGAATGTCAATTGTAAATAGCATCCAGAACCAAGTTAAGTGATTTTTATGCTTGTTATTATTTTAATAAATGTGTGTGAAAATTAATCAGGTTCTGTTTAAAGTTGGTCACTGTCAATCTGCTACTCTAAGCGTGCAAGTGGCATTTCTATCGTCTGACCTAATGGCGGAAGATAAATACGCCACGATAAGACTACGAGACATATTGCTGACACTCGCCTACTTCGTTACAGCGACAAGTCAAATAATCTGATGGTGTGTGTACCGAAGGTCTTACAGTACACACACCACAGTGCCAGTGATGGCCGTGTGTTGATTAGCAGGAGGCCAGTTGAGGGCCTGCAATCAACCTGTCTGCGTCTAGGTACCCTGGACCTACACCTGCAGTTATCGTCTGGAATACGATTTCGTATGACAACAGGAGTACTCTCGTGGTTATTCAGCGCCCTGACTGTAAATTTGTACGTTAGTCTGGCGATTCGACCGGTTACGCTGCCATTTGTGGCATTCCAAAGGGTGTTTTCCAATAGGATAATGCTGGCTCACATACCGCTGTTGTAGCCCAACACGTTCTTCAGAGCGCCGACGTGTTGTCTTTGCATGCTCGATCACCAGATGACTCCAAACAAGCACATGTAGGACATAATCGAATACTGCAGCGTCATCCACAAACATGATTAACATCCCTGTATTGTCCGACCATACGCAACAGGCATGGAACTCCATCCCACAAACTGTACAAGGACCTGTTCAACACAATGCATGGACCTGTGAATGCTTGCATGCAACATTCTGACGGTTTCACCAGTTGTTAATGCACCAGCATTTGACATTTTCTGTGGCTAGATTAACCTGTGATTTTGCAATGTTAATCACTTACATATGATACCTAGACAAACCTATACCCGAAATTTCATTACTCTACATTAATTATATTTTGGTACCGCGATTTTCCATCAGTCGGTATGTGTTGTATTACACCATTCCCCATCCCTTCTATCTCTGCCCACTCCTCCCCTCCCTCCTCACCATAATACTCTTCACACCCTGTGAGTTCCTCCTCTTTCCCTCGGATGAAGATAACATTGCGTGAGAGGGTAGCTCCCGACAAACCGTGTGACAGAATACTGTCGTAAACCCTGTGACAGAATACTGTCCTACCATGTGTGTGGCGCAGGTGCTGTTCCCAACCCTGACGAATTTTAAACAAAGATGTATGTTCCACGAAAATTTTCCTGATGCGTGAAATACATAAGGCCAAAGAAGAAATTATTTTTTTTTTAAATTTAAAGATCTTTCCTAAAAGATCAGTAATTAAGAATTTATATTTGCAACAAAAAACTGGATTATCGAAGGCGATATTAATATCTCATAAAAATAACAATTACATATCTGTTCATTAGCACATTTAATGAATTTTATTTTTAAAGGACGTAGGTATTGGAACTGAACGTAAAAGGACACAAAAAAAATCAGCGAAACGAGAATCGAACAAGCGATTACCAACCTCGAGCGCCACTGATTTTACTCCATCTTATAAGTTTCCTTTAATTTACGTCTATGGTCACAATCTTTTTTGTTTAACAGATTACCGGTTTCGGTATTTAATGACCATCATCAGATGTTTCATAAAAACAAAGTCCTAATGTACTGCAACCATAGTGCCATCGTCAACGTCAAATGTTAAATGCGGAATCAGCACCAGCATCGTCAAGTACATATGTCATATCACATTCCATCTTTATGTATTTTAAACTTAAACTTAAATACTTGCGTTCTGCCACACGGACATGCGGCCTGTCGAGAACAATCGACTTTGCTTGAGCATAGTAACGACAGTCGAAAAAGTTCAAAGTCGATTTTCTCGAAAATTTGCGAGTTGTATCGTACTATTTTGGGAGATTAGTGTTTGAGTTCTTATCTTCACGTACCATAAATACGGAGTGTCACACACAAAAATGATACGCCTAACTCCCGGGATTCAAATAAAAATGAACTAACTAAAAAGAATAGATAATAGTAACGTAAAAAGACATATAGTTACCTGTCTATAAGAGATGCTGGAAGTGGTGGCCACGGCTATCCAGGCATCGCTGATCTTGGGTGATGACTGTACGAGCAACACGCTGTAATTCTGCAGAATTGATGTTGTTTATGTCTCTAGTAATGTTCCGTTTTAGGATCGTCTATTGTGCAAGGATTGTCAGCACACACTTTGCTTTTTAATATGCCCCAGAAATAAGTGTCTGAGGACCTTGGGGGCCAGAAGTCTCTACTCATAAGTCTGTCTTCAGGAAACATGTTGGTGATGCGAGCCATACTTTGGTTGGGTGTGTGAACAGTTGCTTCATATTGTTGCACAACTGATACGCTTCTCTGGCATCTGAAAATTTTACATAGAAAGAGTCATTGTTCTCATGATACCTGGCACTGTTTGAGATGTATTTGAAAAATATGGGCTCAATAATGCGCATGCTAGACAGCGCACGTCAAACAGCTCTGAGTAGAGAAGTTCTTCATGTAGAATATGTGGATTGTCCTGCGGCCAGTATCTGCAATTCTGGGAGTGTAGATGACCTGACGAATAAAACCAAGCCTCATCCGACGTGAAGTAAAGCAAGGGGTCCAAGTAACTATAACCCATTGATATTGACAGCCAGTTACAATAGCGAACTCTTTTTTCCTGATCTTCAGATTTCAACTCTTGCACTACACTCGCACGATAGGTTTTTAATTTCATTCTTTTTAGTACACGATGACACTGTGTACGAGATACACCAACGCGCTGCGATGAGCTCCTTATCGACTTGCGCGGACTTCTCGTAATGTCCAAGCAAATTCTACCTATAGTTTCAGGGCGTCATTATCGATCGCCCATTCTTTTCCACATTCTGAACGGATCCTACAGCCCTCTATTCCTTGTACAGATCTTGAATAGTGCTGGTCGTGAGGAGTTCCCTACCAGGATACTTCGGTTGAAACATTTCTTGATGAAAACTGTCTTCATGTAACATTGTACAATATCAATTTGCTGTTTTAATGCAAACGGTCCCGTTTCTGTAACAACTCAACAATACGAGATTCTTAGAACAACAGCAGCACTCACCTGTCCGATAAAATTCAGTGTAGACAACTTTTGAGACAGTGTTGCCACTTCACAAGTAAGTCGACTGGAGATAATTATCCGTTATGTGAGGCGTACTTGGAATGTTAAAGTATTCGTGGGGCCGTTTGCAGCCCGAAAACTATCAGTTTTATTGTTCTGAAGCCGCACTATCAGCTGACCACCATGTTACCTCAGAACCGACCCATACAGGCTGACCATCAAACGCAGAATCACCCAGAACCACAGCTCGCTCACGCTTTTGAAACCTCACTGCAACCCACACCAAAATGTATAACGTAGAAGTACTTAAAATACAGAAAATGGACCACCATTAGAAAAAAATCAAGTTACAAATTTGACGTATGGCTTAAATAAAAGTTCATTTTATTCAAGTTCCATTAAGACCAAACACATTGTTCTATATATATTAGTGTAAGTATAATTAATAAAAACATGAATTCTGCGCATGTACCCTTACGACAAATAACATAGAAATAGTTGTTAAAACATGTAAAACAGTTTAAAACATGTAAAACAGTAAAATTGGGCAGCTCAATAGATGAGTGCACTAGCTGTATGTTGTAGAGAAAATACAACCATGTTGTGTATGTTTTACTTTGTTGAGGAGGTGAAATTTTATATTTGACGGAAGCCTTTTGGCTATATTTTAACATACATCTGCTACAACACGTAATCCAGTTGTCTATGTTTTCTTCTGAAGATGTTTTAATAGACGTTGAAACCATGGTAAAGTGGTTCTAATAAACCTTCCAATTTGCAACTAATTGGAAGTTTACTTTTAGACGAGAAGAGAATAGAAGCTTTCGAAACGTGGAGCTACAGAAGAATGCTGAAGATTAGATGGGTAGATCACATAACTAATGAAGAGGTATTGAATAGAATTGGGGAGAAGAGGAGTTTGTGGCACAACTTGACTAGAAGAAGGGATCGGTTGGTAGGACATATTTTGAGGCATCAAGGGACCACCAATTTTGTATTTTGTACTGGAGGGCAGCGTGGAGGGTAAAAATCGTAGAGGGAGACCAAGAGATGAATATACTAAGCAGATTCAGAAGAATGTAGATTGCAGTAGGTACTGGGAAATGAAGAAGCTTGCACAGGATAAAGTAGCATGGAGAGCTGCAACAAACCAGTCTCAGGACTGAAGACCACAACAACAACAACAACAACATGGGAGTTTACTATTTCTACAAGAAAATTTCAATTACTTTGGACAGCTAATAGCTCGCTAACATATATGTTACATTGCACGCTTCCCCCTCACCTTCCTCCTCCCTCACCCTTCCCCCCTACCAACTGTCCCCTCTCTCCACGGCCCAATATTCTCCTGAAATGGCACCCTGTGACTTCCTCCTCTTTCCCTCGTATGACGAAAGCATTGTGTGAAGGGCATTACCAGAATACCGATGAAGTGATGTACGAGGTGGAACGTGCTTGAACAGCAAAAATGCAGACATCTAGATCCAAGATCTTCGCCAAGTAAGCCATCGTTGGGAAAAATCTGACACATTGAAGAGATGAATATGTAGAAAAAGTCAAACACCGCATCAGGTTACACGATCACAGCATTTTTTTATTTGTGGTGGTAATTAAAACTTAGTAATTATCATTTGGTTATACTAGAACTTGTTTCCTGTTCCTCGCTCAGTCTCAAGTGCAGTATTGAAAGGAAGCGATGCGTCCATGATACTCTATCAGATCATGTGATGCTTACGTCACACGGTTCATTCACTCATCGTGTTCCGAATATCTCATCAACAAGAAGGAAGCTCCAGGAAGGTGAAATGAGCCATAATATACAGCAACAAAAGACAAGGAAATCACTGAAACTTCAGCTGTATCTTGTAGTAACAGGAAGCTATAACTGTACATCACAGTATTATTCATTCTTACGACAACTATTACTAATCAAGTAGATTAAGTAGGAAATTGAAATCCATAGAAATTTATCCAAGAGGGGGCAAAATTTTAAAATGGTCCTTTTTAAAAAAAAGTGATTTTGTGAGTTTCAAGACGTGTCGTGCCCCAAGCTGTAATTAGACAGAAAGCACAAAAACTAACGATTGATAATTTTCCACGTAGTACTTTTAAGACAGATTATTTGCTGCCTAACCGATATGCATATTTCAATGCAGTTTGCAATCTTTTGATATTCAACTGTACGAAATTGTGCCATCATACAGTTACGTCAGGGTAACTAACAACTTATGAAGTATAGGTAGAAAACACTCACCAACACAAGTGTTGACACTGAATTTATGAAATTTGCAATATAAAAATTAAGAATGAGTGAGGAAACGCTGTTAGATATCAACAAAAGTTCCACATTAGTGTACAACGAAGTGAAGTAACAGAGAATAATCCTCAAAAAACTCTTATTCAACTTTGATGACTTCCTCTAGCAGTTTGTTTGTTCACGGAACTTCACATCTGATCACTTTGGTGGATTTATTAGTTTACTTCCATGCTTTCTATTTTTAATGGTGACTGGTATGCCTAAAATTGTATAAAAAGGTGTTTTGAAAGTTATATTTTTTGAATCGTCTGGAACAGCCCAGGAGCAGGATTCGACTGGATGAATGTGGGAAATCCCGCAAAACCACCCTCAAGTTTTCTGATTGAAATGTCTTTTAACAGCGTAGGACGCATCAGCTGGTCCAAGTGTTGTGCATTCAGACCAAATATACTGCGGAAATGGTTATTCTATGACGGCATTAGGCGCTGTGTTTCACGGCACAGAATTTAAAGTGGTCCCAATCCGTGTAGAGGACGTCTTGGATTCTGCACAGTTTCTCGTGAACAGCATGACAGGCCTAAAATTCAAATATATGTAGGAAGTGAGTGCTAATGTCACAGTTTTTCCCGTCGGGGCCCAGTGGTGTTAAACCTGCAGCTCGGTAGAATCGCTGATAATCAGTGCTTCAAATGTGCGAATTTCCGTAATGAATATAAACGCCTGTGCCTACGCACAAGGAGGGAGCGAGTATCCCCTCTGCCCCCCCACCCCCCCCCCCCCCTCGCGCCCTCCCCAAATCATCTTCCTCCCTATCCGGTGAGTAGCTGTGGATGGAAAGCTGCTAATTTGGAAAAAAAGAAAAAAGCTGCTGCTTTCTCAGTTATAGTATATACAACTACTGTTTACCTGCTATTGGTAGCTTAATTTTATTTGCTTACAGTGGTGCTTTTCAAAGAAAATGAGACCTATTTTTAGTTCCATGCAGATAGCAGAGTTCGGAAATGGGAGAAATCTATTGGATCTAACTGCAACAAGCAGACCTGACCCCTTTGATGAGGTCCACTTTGAAACTGGTATTAGTAGCCATGAGGCAGTACTAGCGACAATGATTACTATCGCAAATGGCAACTAAAACAAAATTTATGTGTCCAGAAAGGCAGATAAAGAGGCAAAAGTGTCGTATCTCAATAAGAAGCTTCGAACGTTTAACTCTGGATAGGAGATTGTTGAAGAAATGTGGCTCAATTTTAGAATAATAGTTGCTCAGGCACTGGATAGATGTGAACACAACAGAACGGTTTCAAACGTAGGAACTGGATACACGCAACTGAATGTATGAATGTGTGTAAGTTCCACATCTCCTCCTAAACTCCTTGACCGAATTCAACCAGACTTAATACACGTATCACTTACTGTCTGTAAATCATCGCCTTAGGGATAAGAACCACGTATCTATCAGAGGGGTGTGGCTTAAAAACCAGTGTATCCTTGGACGTGCGGCTACCCATACTTTAGTGGTGGTAAGTTCCTATGGGACCAAACTACTGAGGTCATCGGTCCCTAGGCTTACACACTACTTAATCTAACTTAAACTAATTTACTCAAAGGACAACAAACACAACCATGCCCGAGGAGTCGAACCTCCGACGGCAAGGCGCCCTAGACCGTGCTGCTACCTCGAGCGGCTCACACTTTAGTCATCCAGTGTTTGAGAACGGGAGCACTTAGAGACTCGCACCAAATTTTACACATACACTCCTGGAAATGGAAAACAGAACACATTGACACCGGTGTGTCAGACCCAGCATACTTGCTCCGGACACTGCGAGAGGGCTGTACAAGCAATGATCACACGCACGGCACAGCGGACACACCAGGAACCGCGGTGTTGGCCGTCGAATGGCGCTAGCTGCGCAGCATTTGTGCACCGCCGCCGTCAGTGTCAGCCAGTTTGCCGTGGCATACGGAGCTCCATCGCAGTCTTTAACACTGGTAGCATGCCGCGACAGCGTGGACGTGAACCGTATGTGCAGCTGACGGACTTTGGGCGAGGGCGTATAGTGGGCATGCGGGAGGCCGGGTGGACGTACCGCCGAATTGCTCAACACGTGGGGCGTGAGGTCTCCACAGTACATCGATGTTGTCGCCAGTGGTCGGCGGAAGGTGCACGTGCCCGTCGACCTGGGACCGGACCGCAGCGACGCACGGATGCACGCCAAGACCGTAGGATCCTACGCAGTGCCGTAGGGGACCGCACCGCCACTTCCCAGCAAATTAGGGACACTGTTGCTCCTGGGGTATCGGCGAGGACCATTCGCAACCGACTCCATGAAGCTGGACTACGGTCCCGCACACCGTTAGGCCGTCTTCCGCTCACGCCCCAACATCGTGCAGCCCGCCTCCAGTGGTGTCGCAACAGGCGTGAATGGAGGGACGAATGGAGACGTGTCGTCTTCAGCGATGAGAGTCGCTTCTGCCTTGGTGCCAATGATGCTCGTATGCGTGTTTGGCGCCGAGCAGGTGAGCGCCACAATCAGGACTGCATACGACCGAGGCACACAGGGCCAACACCCGGCATCATGGTGTGGGGAGCGATCTCCTACACTGGCCGTACACCTCTGGTGATCGTCGAGGGGACACTGAATAGTGCACGGTACATCCGAACCGTCATCGAACCCATCGTTCTACCATTCCTAGGCCGGCAAGGGAACTTGCTGTTCCAACAGGACAATGAACGTCCGCATGTATCCCGTGCCACCCAACGTGCTCTAGAAGGTGTAAGTCAACTACCCTGGCGAGCAAGATCTCCGGATCTGTCCCCCTTTGAGCATGTTTGGGACTGGATGAAGCGTCGTCTCACGCGGTCTGCACGTCCAGCACGAACGCTGGTCCAACTGAGGCGCCAGGTGGAAATGGCATGGCAAGCCGTTCCACAGGACTACATCCTGCATCTCTACGATCGTCTCCACAGGAGAATAGCAGCCTGCATTGCTGCGAAAGGTGGATATACACTGTACTAATGCCGACATTGTGCATGCTCTGTTGCCTGTGTCTATGTGCCTGTGGTTCTGTCAGTGTGATCATGTGATGTATCTGACCCCAGGAATGTGTCAATATAGTTTCCCCTTCCTGGGACAATGAATCCACGGTGTTCTTATTTCAATTTCCAGGAGTGTAATTTCAAGCCTCGCGAAATATTTTCGACTCTGACGACCCCCACAAAACGATAAAAGGAAAAAAGTTTATCAGTTACTACATTTTCGCTGTTCATGCAGTGCAACGGCCGCATGAAGCACGATGTTTCAATTTATTACTTCCTTACTACTAAATGTGTTCGCGACACATTTCGTAGAGAGTATTCACATATGCCACTTAATATACCTACAAAATTATATCATTGTACGACACAAGGTGCGGGAGATATGACGTCATACACACTGAGATGTGTGAAAAACTGCCGTATCATGCAAGACATTTAAATTTATTACTTAGTTCCTACTAATTCTATTCGTAAAAATTTTCGCAGATACTATTCAGATATGTCACTAAATGTACACACAAAAATATATAGCCGGCCAGAGTGGCCGGAGTGGCCGAGTGGTTCTAGGTGCTACAGTCTGGAAGCGCACGACTGCTACGGTCGCAGGTTCGAATCCTGCCTCGTGTATGGATATGTGTGATGTCCTTAGGTTAGTTAGGTTTAAGTACGAGGTGCATTCAAGTTCTAATTCTAAGGCCTCGGATTTTTTTCTCCGGGCTGGAAAGAGATAGAAACATGCGCATTGTTTTAAAATGAGGCCGCGTTCATTATCAATACGACCCAGAGATGGCAGCACCGTATGGCAGATGGAATTTTACCGCCAGCGGCGAGAATGAGAAATGTTTTAAATACTTAAAATGGCGACGTTTTCCTTACTTGAAAGCGTGCAATCATTCGTTTTCTGAATTTGCGTGGTGTGAAACCAATTGAAATTCATCGACAGTTGAAGGAGACATGTGGTGATGGAGTTATGGATGTGTCGAAAGTGCGTTCGTTGGTGCGACAGTTTAATGAAGGCAGAACATCATGTGACAACAAACCGAAACAACCTCGGGCTCGCACAAGCCGGTCTGACGACATGATCGAGAAAGTGTAGAGAATTGTTTTGGGGGATCGCCGAATGACTGTTGAACAGATCGCCTCCAGAGTTGGCATTTCTGTGGGTTCTGTTCACACAATCCTGCATGACGACCTGAAAATGCGAAAAGTGTCATCCAGGTGGGTGCCACGAATGCTGACGGACGACCACACTTCTGCCCGTGGGGCATGTTGCCAAGCAATGTTGACGTGCAACGACAGCATGAATGGGACTTCCTTTTCGTCGGTTGTGACAATGGATGAAACGTGGATGCCATTTTTCAATCCAGAAACAAAGCGCCAGTCAGCTCAATGGAAGCACACAGATTCACCGCCACAAAAAAACATTTCGGGTAACCGCCAGTGCTGAAAAAACGATGGTGTCTATTTTCTGGGACAGCGAGGGCGTAATCCTTACCCATTGCGTTCCAAAGGGCACTACGGTAACAGGTGCATCCTACGAAAATGTTTTGAAGAACAAACTCCTTCCTGCACTGCAACAAAAATGACCGGGAAGGGCTGCGCGTGTGCTGTTTCACCAAGACAACACACCCGCACATCGAGTTAACCTACGCAACAGTTTCTTCGTGATAACAACTTCGAAGTGATTCCTCATGCTCCCTACTCGCCTGACCTGGCTCCTAGTGACTTTTGGCTTTTTCCAACAATGAAAGACTCTCTCCGTGGCCGCACATTCACCAGCCGTGCTGCTATTGCCTCAGCGATTTTCCTGTGGTCAAAACAGACTCCGAAAGAAGCCTTCGCCGCTGCCATGGAATCATGGCGTCGGCGTTGTGGAAAATGTGTACGTCTGCAGGGCGATTACGTCGAGACGTAACGCCAGTTTCATCGATTTCGGGTGAGTAGTTAATTAGAAAAAAAATCGGAGGCCTTAGAACTTGAATGCACCTCGTAGTTCTAAGTTCTAGGGGACTGATGACCTCAGCAGTTAAGTCCCATAGTGCTCAGAGCCATTTGACCCATTGAAAAATATGTCACTGTACGACATGTATAGTTCAATACATATTACGTCAGGTACTGAGATATGTAAAAAAACTACCGCAGCATGCATGGCGTTTTAGTTTGTTCCTTGCTCCTTAATGAGTTTATTCACAACACATTTCACAGAAAGTAGCCACATATACAACCGGGCGTACCCACAAAATTATATCATTGTACACCAGAGAGTTAGTAGATGCGACGTCATAAACATTGAGCTTTGTGAAAATGAAACTGCAGAACGAAATTCGCTAGATGTAGACATGAAATATGCGAAATATGTTAACCGTGCGGGGTAGCCGCGCGGTCCGAGACGTCTTGTCACGGTCTGAGCGGCTCCCCCCGTCGGAGGTTCGAGTCCTCCCTCGGGCATGGGAGTGTGTGTCGTCCTTAGCGTAAATTAGTTTAAGTTAGATTAAATAGTGTGTAAGCTTAGGGACCGATGACCTCAGCAGTTTGGTCCCATAAGACCTTACCATAAATTTCCAAAAAAAATCCACAGTAAAAAAGCTCATTCTAAACTCCTGGAACAATCTACATCTATATCTACATCCATACTCCGCAAGTCACCTGATAGTGTGTGGCGGAGGGTTCTCCCTTCTATTCCAGTCTCGTATTGTTCGTGGAAAGAAGGATTGTCGGTATGCCTCTGTGTGGGCTCTAATCTCTCTGATTTTATCCTCATGGTCTCTTCGCGAGATATACGTAGGAGGGAGCAATATACTGCTTGACTCCTCGGTGAAGCTATGTTCTCGAAACTTCAACAAAAGCCCGTACTGAGCTACTGAGCATCTCTCCTGCAGAGTCTTCCACTGGAGTTTATCTATTATCACCGTAAAGCTTTCGCTAGTACTAAATGATCCTGTAACGAAGCGCTATCCTTTGTTTTCGGATTGCATTTCCTTAGGATTCTACCAATGAATCTGGCATCTGCTTTACCCACGATCAACTTTATATGATCATTCCATTTTAAATCACTCCTAATGCGCACTCCCAGATAGTTTATGGAATTAACTGCTTCAAGTTGCTGACCTGCTATATTGTAGCCTAAAGGTCGTACACATATTAGCTACAATCTGGAGAGAAATACAGCAGGAGTAAGAATCATCAGCATCCTAGTCGTGTGAGCATGACAGCATGGGGAGAGAAGATGGGAGGAGGAGATCAGCACAGATAAGAGGAAGGACGAAAAAAACAAGGAGTAGGGAATGGGAGATAGAGGGGGGATGGACAGAGAAATGAAAGAGAATGAGATGGGAAGAGACAGGGTAAGGATGAAATAGACATAGAGAGAGGAAAGGAAGAGATGAACGAATGGAGGGGGGGAGAGGATATGGAATTAGGTGGATGGAGGAGATGGACAGTGTGGGAAGGAGCATATGCAGAGACAGGGAGGAGCAGATGGACAGAAGGGGAGGAGGAGATTGGTGGAGAGAGGGGAAGCAGCAGATAGACAGGGAGAGGGAAAGGAGCAGATTGACAGAGAGAGTGGGGGGGGGGGGGGACTTAGAAGATGGACAGAGATGGGGAGAAGGAAGAGATGGACAGAGAGAGAGGGTGGAAGGAGAAGATGGACTAATAGAAGACTGGAATATATACATATTCGGGCAGCGCGGAGCAGTCAACTAATAGCCAATAAAGGAACAGGGACTTCACTCAATATAGGGTCTTTGTTCCGGCTATCAAGACGTCTGAGCCACGTGACAACGTCCCACGTAATGAGTCAAACGCCGGCAGCTACGTGTGAGTGTCGTAATGGTGATCAAAGTCGATGGAGCCATGCACCTGCAGAGCGGCGCGTCGCGACGCGGCGGTCCCAGAATATTCAGGGCGACGTCAGGCTGGCGGTGAGTCACCCGACACCTCCGCGACGCCGCTCGCGCTCGGCCGACGCTTGAAACGGCGCCGCCGCCGCGGCCGTCCTCAGTCGACGCCCGGCAGCCACAGGCTCAGCACAGCAGCCTTCCTTCTCCTGCGCGCCACTCCGCCACACAGCAAAGGTCAGTGGCTTCTCCTCACATACACACAGTGGCCGGGGAAGGCGGCTCGCGAAATTTCCTGTCGTCGGCGCTTCCGTTTCTCTGAAGGAAGTCCACTCTCCAGGTGTTGTCGCTAGTGAAGATCTCGATGGTGAATTTCCTGCAGCTCAATCGTGTCCCATGTAGAAGAGTCAGGCCGCACACTGCCTCAGAATGTCTAATGCTTGCATATTTCTGAGACCGAGAATCATCTCTGGGGGCGCACTTGCAGAGACTCGGCTAGCTCTATTCGTCCATGTAATGCAGAATGTAACAGATAACGGCACCCTAGTTCCTGCTGTGCTCTGTGACCGTCGGAAGCTATATGAAAGAGTGTCGCCTAACGAACTATGTACGGGCAAATGGAACATGAGAAAAGCTTTTTGTTAGGCTCAGGACTTCCTTGCAACTAGAGCTCAACATGCCGCTTTCAATGTGGCGAAGCTGTCAGACGTGAAAGTCACCTAGGGAGTACAGATGTGTTCAGATGTGTGTGAAATCTTATGGGACTTAACTGCTAAGGTCATCAGTCCCCAAGCTTACACACTACTTAACCTAAATTATCGTAAGGACAAACACACACACCCATGCCCAAGGGAGGACTCGAACCTCCGCCAGGACCAGCCGTACAGTCCATGACTGCAGCGCCCCAGACCGCTCGGCTAATCCCGCGCATCTAGGGAGTATACAAAGGGAGTGTTACATGACCGATACTGCACACGAAGGGTATAAGTGATATGGTGGATGTTGGCCAAATTTCTGTAGGAATGTTTGCGACTAACGCTGCCCTGTGCAGTAAAGTCGCCAATTCAGAACGTCGTAGCGACGTACGTGGCATAATTACAGAGGAGCAGTGCATGGTGCATGTACTGGCAGTTGACTCGCACCATTGATAAACTTAACGTGTTGTTCATAAACAGGAGGAAGGACTACTTGCTGGTCGGTTAAACGACTGGCTATCAGTTACAAGGAATTGGCACAACAGTAAAATTTTTACGAGTGGTCATCTGGAAGAACCTAAACATGCGATGCCTACATAAAAGTAGTTGTAGTAAAGCTAGTTTGAGATTTATTAGAAGAATCCTAAGGAAACGTAATTCACTCACCAAAGAACTAACTTACAAACCCTCTTTCGATAAGTGGTTTAGCAATTTCTTTGGAGATTTTTTTTGTGCCATTGCAACTCGCCTCTTTTTGTTTGCGAAACATTCTGTAATACGCGTTTGTTTTATGTGTATGAAATTGCGTTATATGATAAATACAGCTGTAAATCTACATCTACATGATTATTCTGCAATTAACACTTAAGTCCCTGGCAGCTTCGGACTGTTTCTCTCCCGTAGCACTAAAACTGTGCGTGGGAGAAATGAACACGTAAATCTCTGTACGAGCTCTGATTTCTCTTGTTTGATTAAGATCATCATTTCTCCGTGTGTATGTTTGATGGCTGGAAAATACTTACACCTGCAGAGGAAAAGCTGGTGACTGAAATTTTGTGAAAAGAACTCGCCGCAGGGAAAAACGCATTTGTTTTAATGATTGCCACCCCAACTTGCTTCTCACATTCGCGACATTCTCTCCCCTGTTTCGTGATACTACGAAACGAGTTGCCCTTCTCTGGACTTCCTCGATGCTCTCCTTCAATCCTACCTGGTACGGATCCCACACTGCACAGCAGTACTCCATCAAAGGACGGTTAGCGTAGCGTAGGCAGTCTCTTTAGTTGACCGTTGCACGCAGATATTTTACTATATTATAGTCTTTCGTTGGTGTTATGTGAGATAGAGCTTTTTGCAGCATAAGGTTCTAGAGGTTAAATTACTGTTACGTTCTAGCTACGATTTGCTATCTTATTACTCCACATGTACTACCCTGCGGTTGTACCAGGTGATTATAATTAATCTTTCCCTATTTAACGCGCTGTAACACGGAATCTAGTTACCGAACGAGGTAATAATGCAGAATCAATTCAATTGAAACACTTTTAATTTGCTGGTATGGTACATCACACCATTACAACTGCAAAATGGGCTCCTTATGGCGCCCATCAGTGTCCAGAAGAGTCTGAAAGCGCAGGAATGCATTCTGCACAGCAGAAAAAAACCATGTCTGTAGGTATGCTGGCTACCTCTCTTGATATGCTGCGCTTCAGATCCGCACATGTGGGAATGTTCTCCTGGTAAACCCTATCCTTCAGTTGGACCCACAACCAGAAACCACAGGGAGTGAGATCAGGTGATCGTGCCGGCTAAGCATTTGTAAACGATCAACAGATAATTCGATCGTTTCTAAATGTGTTTCGAAGAAAGAAGTGAACTTCACTAGCGATGAGTGGTGGGGCTCCATCTTGCATGAAAACTGTTGAGTTCAATGCGTCTCTTTCCTGTAGGGCGAGTATGACATGCTGGCGAAACACATCGTAGTAACGCTGGCCAGTCACACTGCACGTCTTTGGTCCCTGAGCGCCACCTGGTTCAAAAAAGAATGGGCCAATGACGAATGTAGCCGTGAAGCCACACCATACGGTGACACGTTC
Source organism: Schistocerca gregaria (assembly GCF_023897955.1). NCBI lineage: Eukaryota > Metazoa > Arthropoda > Insecta > Orthoptera > Acrididae > Schistocerca > Schistocerca gregaria. The sequence goes on from NC_064923.1 coordinate 442,420,874, forward strand.
ACCCTAGAGAGGAACTTCATGCACAGTGACTGGGGGTGAAGATCCCCACACTCGGCGATTCTACCTGTTTAACTCACCCGTCTGTCCACAGGATGGTCCAAGGCCAGCCCTCGTCAACTGCAATCCTTGCGAGAAAGTGGAGAGCGAAGTCAACACGTTGTTGAGCGTCCTGTGGTGCAAGCTGCTGTATGATATGGATCTTGTACGGATAACATTTGAGAATGGTTTAAAGCATCTTCCGTACAGTGGACGGCGGAATGTTCAACTGTCGTGACACACCACGCGCACTGCCTGACGATCGGGCATTGGGCGCAGCGTAGTCTGCCTTAGCAACAGCGATTTCATTAATCACCTGTTGTGCAACAGGTCGTCGGCGTCTTCCCAGAGCGACGTCCAGTTCTCCAGTTGATTCGAACTTCTTCATCATGCTCTGCACAGCAGTGGAGAAAGAAGACCTCTGTAATCTTTCAGCCATCGATATCTTCGAAGTGCAGCTGCAGCCTTACTGTTGTTTTGATAATAGAGCTTCACCAACAATGCCCTGCTCCTTTTGTCCAAGGTCATGTTGACACATCAACAAGTGCACTGCGACTTGCCAGGTGTGTGAGTCTAAGAATCACGATGACTGATTATGGCACCTGGTGGCCACAGTTGGAACTGGATCGTGGTGCTGTGACGCATGTAAATCATGACCATATTCTCTAGATATTAATGCTACCAAGTTTGATACTCGTACAGTAAATAGTTTCCGTGCTATAACGTGTTAAATAGGGAAAGTTTAATTATAACCACCCGATACTTCGTTGGTCTCTGTGCACGAGGATGTCAGATTTTCGGTGCTTTACGAACACATTTTAACTGAACACCTCAGTTTCGCTATTCACTGCGTGTTGTTTTCCCAACTGTCTCTGTGTGTTTTTTTCCGTGCTTTGTCTGTGTTCGCAAACAAAGCGGCGGAAGGGTGTGGCACAAAACAAGCAGCCAGTTATTAAGCTGTATAGACGGACCACAACTGCAAAACACAGAAGCAACTAAGGAACGACGGTAAACATAAAAAAAATGTTTTCGTCAAAAGATCTCTCTCTCTCTCTCTCTCTCTCTCTCTCTCCCTCTCTCTCAGATATGTTTTTATACACGACGTAGAAAAAGATACAAAGAAAAGCGGCACGTTTTGTCACGGGTTCATTTAGTAAACGTGAGAATGTGATTGACATATTCGTCAAATTCCAAAGGAAGGCGCTGCAAGAGATACGTTGTGTATTACTGATAGATTTATTTTTAAAATTTCGAGAGTGTAATTTCTAAGACAAGGCAGGCTATAAATTGCTTCTTCCCGTGTACTTATCGCGAAATCAACGTTTTGATAAAATATGAGGAATTCAAGGTCATACAGAGTGTGACTGTTCAGTTACATACTGTTCTTTGTAGTGTGATGTAACAAGAATAACCGTTAAATGTGTGGTTTAATGGCTAAGTGGGAAGCCTCAGATATTGGTTGCAAAGTTCTGTGGTTCTGCAACCACTCGGTTCAAGAATTTTTTTTCCTAGTATTTAAAGTTATGCAAATTCTGAGGGTTTTCCAACTTAATTGGGAAAACACTATATCCTTGTGTCTATAGCCAGGTTGATCATTCCAATTCCTTTGAAGAATATGTGGCTGAAGTACCTAGACGGCTTCGTCGTGTGTTTTAAGTCGTGGCCTTAAGAACATCCGCTGCATTAGTCTCAAGGCGAGTGCACACCACAAACCGCCACTTACTTTTATGTTCACCTCTGACAGCGCTTTGCGTACGCGAAAAAATCGGTTTCGATTGTTCTTCGGATTCTATATAATTTGTAAATAATCCTGTAATTGGTAGGGTGAATTGGTTCTTAGGTCGAATAAAGATAAGGTTTTGCCTTCTGCGGCAGGACTAGGCACGTATAACACCGAGGTTTTTAAACAAAGTTTCTGGTACTTATTAACTTCCTACATATCGTGTGATATTTGAAATGGGAACTCTCCTTTGGTTCATTAGATTTTATTCTCCTCTGTTTAATTAGAGTGGAGAACATGCTACCTTTCCATTATTCCATAACTGCTACATAACGTACAGTTTATGTATCTTAATATATTAATTTATTCATTAATTATATCGTAATTTCTCGAGAATAAATAGTAAAGGTTATAATAATGGAAGTTGCTGTGTTGAATATTCATTTCGATTCCTTAGAGTCGCCATTGAAAAATTATTCGGATCGTAAACCAATAGTTTCCAACGAGGCAGTAGCTGTTTTCCTACAGTATCCTTTACAGTGCTCTTAGGTTTCGTTAGGATTTGAAGTCACTTCTCTATCAATATCTATAAATCGGACTATAAAGCACTCACATGATTTAACCAACCATCAATAGTGGTGTCCGTCCTTGCATATAGTTTGTTAATTCGGTATTCCAGGTGTCTCAAACAGTCAATAATTTTTACCGAGCAGACAACAACATAGTTTTACAGGATTTCCCTGTCGCATATGAACTACAATTATGATGTACTGTGCGTATCCACGGATCTCCGACACCTGCTATACTTACAACTAAATTTATAGGTAACGCCTCGTGAAGCTGAAAGACTGTCAGGTAACCGTATCATCCTACGCCCTCTCCTTTTCACTTGCTCGTTTTCCTATAATTAATGTCTTGTTGACAGTAACCGCCTTCTGTCTGAAATGATTTAAGGAAACAGCAACGAACTTAAATTAGGTTGGCTACATCTAGAAACGAGCACGCGCTTTCTCAATTTAACGGTTCCATCTTATTAACCACTCCTTCACTCTGAACAGTCCTCAGACTTTTCTCAGACCCAATAATTTAATTTTATTCTTATCCTCTGCTAGTGTTTTCAGTTTGTTCTCTTAAGCAGAAAACGGGTCATCATTATCAAAGAATTACAAATGCCATTAGTGACTTGTTTGTAATTCCTTGGTTGTGTAGGGGAAGAAGGGAAGACTCACCATTACTGCTCTTATCATATTCCAGAACAAATATTTGGTAGGCAGCACTTGTACGAAGTAAATACTAAAAACAAGCACAGCACACCAGTGGACATAAACGAACTCACCAATTTCAAACGTCAGTTGTTACTCTTTTGGTACTGAGGGACACTGCTATGGTTTCCATACCCTAAAGCACACTGCTTTTGATTTCAATTACTTACCGCAAACGCCTGTGTTTGCCTGGTATGGAAAGAAAAGCTATACTCAATCGAAGAGCAGCACACTCCTTAATCGTGCAACTAACGTTCTTCTTTTGTCTACCAAAAATACTATCAAACTTCTTGGTGAGTGGTATATGGTAGGTAGCTCAGTTAATATGCCTGTGTAATTACGAACTCCTGTAAACGTAGATTCATTTACGTTTCTTCTGGAGACGAATGGGATAACATACTCTCCACTCATCTTTGTCAAAGAACTGAAGTACCCTATCATCTTGATCCTCTTGTGCCTGAAGTGGCTTGACTTTGTAAGACGAGCAATAAGTCTCCAAAATTACGTGCTGTGCCCGGATTTGAGCCGCAAGACTGTTTTTTTCTTGAATGAAACAATGCGACATTTAATGCGATCTTACAAAGGCAAATCATAAGTATTAACTATAACAACTGATTAATTTACTGCTCCTTTTCTCTTCAAAATGAATGCTTTTTACGCTGTTTTGTTTTAAAGTTTCTCTTTTCCTATCAGAAGTTTCTTGCCGCCATACAATTGCTGGTATAAAATCGAATTTGCGGCTCCATTTCTTAAGATTGTACTTGTTTCTGTAGGATTTCGTAATGCTTTCCTGTAATAAACTACATATGAAATTCGGACAGGTTACTGCTAATCCCTTCAGTTTTCAATATCTGTACTGAAATCTTTGTGAACGTCTCGGATGCAGACTTATAGAATATATGAATGTGCGCTCTTGGTGCACTAAATATACGTACTTCTTATTTTTTCGTCTTCTTAGCGTTCATCTCGTCTACGGGAGAGAAGTCGTGAGCGTCACCTGTTTGTGCACTGTCTAAACTTTGTTCTGTGTGTGCTCGTATTTTAACTGTTTTTGTATCGTTTTTCTGAGACGAATTGGGGAACAGCCCAGCATTTGCGTAAAGGAGCGTGGGAAACCACGGAAAAGCCGCACTCTGGTTGGTTGCACCAGCCACAGTCGCTAATCCGCTGTGCTGATTCGAACGAGATGTGGGAAAGAGCTGTACATGTTACTCAGAATATTATTGCATAATGGATGAAACAGAGCGATTCACAGCTAACACTATTGAAACTGCTTTTTATTTGCTTTTTACCTTCTCGCGGTTACATTAGAGCCTGACTTACACTATCTGATCAAAAGTGTTCGCATACCCATTAGTGGATATTAATATGGGGTGTGTCCACCCTTCACCTTTATGACAGCTTGAACTCTACTGGGGACACGTTTAATGACGTATCTGAGTTTGTTTGGAAGAACTGCAGCCCATTCTATCCCAAGGGCCGAAACCGGAGAAGGTAGAGATGTTGGAGGCAGGGGTATGAAGCGAAGTCGAACTCATCCCACCTGTCCTCCACTGGGTGCTGGTCTGGGATCTGGGCAAGTCAGAGCATTTCAGGGATATTATTGTCGACAAATCATTGCCTCACAGACGCTATTTTGTGGCATGATGCACTTTCGTGTTGAAGTAAACAGTCATCGTCTCCGAATTCTTCCTCCATTGTACCCAATGCGGAGTGCTGTAAAATGGCTGCATTTCTATGCGAATATGGCATTTTCTTAGGTACAGTAACGGGCTCACGTTCTGATCACGGAAAATACCCTCATACCGCAACATTATCGCTCCCGTACTCACTTTTGGCACTAAACATGATGGTAGGTAACATTCTCCAGGCATTTGCTAAAGCCAAACGCTTCCATCGGATTGCTACAGGGTATAGAGTGATTCATTGCTCCAAATCACTCGTTCCTAGTCACACGCTATCCAGTGGCGTCGATGTTTAGCCACCACAAGCGTCGCTTAATACTGACCACAGAAATGTGTGGCGTATGATTTCTGTTCTGTTGTAAAATCCTAGAGTGTTATTTCTAATATGAAAGAATAGTGGTGGATTAAGAAAGAAAATCGACACAGTGGTTAACACACTGGACTCGTATTCCGAAGAACGGCGCTTCAAATACACCCCTGGCCATCCAAATTGATTTTTTCTGTGATTTCTCTAAATTTCTCAATGCTAGTTCTGGGATAGATCCTTCGAAAGGACACGGCCGTTTTCCTTATCCATCCTTCACTAATCCGAGCTTGTGCTCCGACACCAATGAATAATCTATAACGGACGTTGCACTCTAATCTTTCCTCTTTTCCTATATGAGGGTATCTGACAAAATATTTTTTAGACGGGACTCGAACCCGGTCCCTTGCCATTCGTGTGCTACGCTCTTACCACCTGATCGAGTGAGGTGACACAATTGATTCACAGTCAGAGAGAACAGAATTCAGAACTCTGCGGGCCGATCTAGGATTACATTTTTTTGAAGTTTCATAACATATCTTTGCCCATCTGAGGTGCTGCTTCTTCTTTAGTGAACGCAACGTCAAGAGGCCGTTAACAGTATGCTTCCATACCAACTGCATTACCTGAATGCGGCTAATAGCGCAATTCACGTCTTCATCCTTTTTTTTTTTTTCGAGGCTATGGAAAACGGTTCAAATCTCTCAGATGGTTCAAATGGCTCTGAGCACTAAGGACTTAACTTCTGAGGTCATCAGTCCCCTAGAACGTAGAACTACTTAAACCTAACTAACCTAAGGACATCACAAACATCCATGCCCGAGGCAGGATTCGAACCTGCGACCGTAGCGGTCGCGTGGTTCCGGACTGTGGCGCCTAGAACCGCTCGACCACTCCGGCCGGCTTCAAATCTCTCCGGTAGCTTCATTACAGAGTTCGTTCTGCTGTGAAGCAGAAAATTCACCATGAAAATTGTCCTGAATCACCGTCTGTCTCTGAAGTGATGATGCTGAAGTCCCATACACAGTACAGAGCGTAGTGGAACGATGCCTTCCCCCGACCGTAATGGGGATGAATGAAGATGATGAAGACGACACAACAACACCCAGTCATCTCGACGCAGGTGAAAATCCCTGACCGCGCCAGGAATCGAACGCGGGATGCTGTGCTCGGGAAGCGAGAACGCTACCGCGAGATCACGAGCTGCAGACTGTCTGGAAGTATGGTGTGCTATGTAAGCTACACACGAAAACGAGTTTCTGCAATCTAGTGTAAAAACTATTATCTCCAACACACCCATTACAATCTTCTGTAGGAACAATGGTTTCATTATCCATTTTTATGGTTTTGCTAACATCACTTAGTTCCGGAATGTTAATCGCTATTTTAAGTGCGTTTTGGCAATTCTTCTAAACACCATAAGAAATTCGCATGTAAAAAATTCTTCGAAATCAGTACATAAATAGTACTTTACGGGTAGACACAGAAAGTGAATTATTCGCTCAGTTACGAATTGTTGTCAGTGTTCAAAGAGCTTGACGCATTTACTTCTAACAGCAGCGAATAGTGAGATGAGCAATGTGCGCAGTTATTGAATGGAATGAAATGATTGTATGGCATTGTTGGCCAGGATGCCCCAGTTGGGTTCGGCCGCCGACTGCAAGTCTTATTTCAGTCGGCACCACATTGGGCGACTTGTGCCGATGATGAGGATGAAATGATGATGCGGACAATGCAACACCCAATCCCCGAGCGGAGAAAATCTCGGGACCCGGGCGGGAATCGAACCCGGGCCCAGTGCATGGAAGGCAAGCATGTTACCAACCAGCTAAGCAGGCGGAGTGTGCTGTTATTTTTAACCAGGATGTCGTTCACCTGTGCTAAGTGGCAGCTGCCAAGAAACAACTGCCAGTGTCCCCATTCCGCATCCTTTGTACCTGTATTTAGGTCGACACTTCACAAGTCGGCCATTCCAACAGTGTTCTTCCTATTGTCTCTCGGACTAACTTAGAATGCCATGTCGAATTGTCCTGTGTACATGAAGCTTATTTTGAGTTCGCTGACACTAATAGGTGACCGAAAGACAGTGTAGGAGTTTCAAAGTGCATGTCAATATTAAAAATAACGCAAGTATTAGCAAATGTGGAGTAAGAAAATGTTACGTAAGTTATGTAAACAATTTTTATAGCAGGTCTTCATGGAGGACGACGATTCAAATCCGCGTCGGACCATCCTGATTTAGGTTTCCCGTGATTTTCCTAAATTTCTTCAGTCAAATGTCAGGATGATTCCTTTCCAAGAGCACGCCCGACTTCGTTTCCTGTTCTTCCCTAATCCGATGGGGCCGATGACCTCGCTGTTTGGTTCCCTGCCCTAGATCAACCAACCAGCCAATAGCCAATAGCACGACTTCAGTCCTCAGTGAAACTCGGCAATGTTACCTCTGAAGAGTTTATAAAGGCAAAACGTTTAATACAGTTCTACTGTTTAATTTTTTTGTTTTGTTTTCAAACTTAAGATATACTTCCGATGTGCACTGAGGGACTATACAAAGAAATATCGTGCAATATATTTCCAAATGGTTGAGGCCGGCAGCGGTGGTCTTGCGGTTCTAGGCGCTGCAGTCCGGAATCGCGGGACTGCTACGGTCGCAAGTTCGAATCCTGCCTCGGGCATGGATGTGTGTGATGTCCTTAGGTTAGTTAGGTTTAAGTAGTTCTAAGTTCTAGGGGACTGATGACCTAAGATGTTAAGTCCCACAGTGCTCAGAGCCAACCAAATGGTTGAGTAATATTTCCACACACTTCGTCATCACTCCAGCAGTCAGGTAACCAAAGGTAATTCTAATGATAACAACAAGACGCGGAAATTTGAAGAAGACTTAAAGAAACGCTATTAAGAAATAGTTTTTGAAAAGATGGGCTATCTGTTCATTTGTTCTGATATTAAAGACGTAGACATGATGGAAACGTAATTAAGGACTACAAGGATTTTAGAAATCTGAAAATAGTATTTAATAAACATGCAAGTTATGAAAGTGAATAACAAATTAAGAAGAATAGGAAGGTCGCACAACAACTCATCGATATCTTATATAGCATACCTGCATGGGAAGAACCAATGTTTATGTAATATTAGTGTTAAGAGCTACTCTTCTATAAAACGCAGGAGAAAGTGTTAGACTGCTGCAGAAAAGCCGAGGAACTGCAGAACATGGAGACGGACGAAATGAGAAGAAATATGGGGAGAGCGTCACGGAAATGTTGGAAAACCTTTCCTGGTTGATGCTTGAAGACAGATGTTGACTATTTTGCGAAAGCTTCCTCACAATGTTTCGAGAACTTGTATTAGGTAAATAATCTATGAGCATACTACAGCCCCTTTTCTGTAGCTCGCGCGAGCACCGTGAAGATAAGGTTAGGCTAATTAAAGCGTGCACAGCGGCATTTAATACTAGTACAATGAGAAATACCATTGGCCACGCTCTTCACAGTGGTCTGCAGACAATGGGAGTAGATATGGTCATTAAAGGAAAGGATAATATTGATGGACAACAACACATACAGGGGAGAATAAAGGAGAGAAATTAAAGATGGGAGGTGACCATGAAAAGTATGGAATAAGATGTCATTATGATGAAGAAGAACACGTAAAAGGGGTAGAAAAAGGGGAAGACCTGGGGAACAAATAATACATAATCAAGAACAACAGGCTGCTGACAGAGACATTTGACCTGGAGGATGTTGGTAATGATGAATGTAGTTATTTTGTAAACAAGACGGCCGTTTTAGGTTTCTGGATCAAGAGGCACATATGTTGCTTTTTTTTCACTTCTTGTTGTAGCACTGGGCGGTCGAGGTGAAAAAATGATAGGGGAAACTGTTGTACCTGAGGGATAGTGGACCGGGGATCATACGATCATTTACAGTCGGTGTCTCAGTCTAGTGTCTGACCTTAGAATTACAGGAAGGAATGAGCGCTAGAGACCGCCATTTTCTCCTGTTTTTGCTGTCCTGAGACATGAGGTTTGTGTTATGTGCAACGTTTGTAAATATTAAGAGTTCTACATATATAAGTGCTGTATAATATATAGAATATTGGTTCATTACTGAAGATATTGTTCATTCTTTAGTTTCAGAGTTTTATGACGAGTAAAATTCTGCATATTTTTAAAACTAGTTACATATCATATGGACGGAACATCATCTTGTACCTTGAAATGGAAGAAGGTCATGCATCGTGGAACACATGATATTTGCTAATGAACGGAACTTCATTAACGTCTTAACGATTTTAGCAGCCTCGAAAATGGAAATTTGTGTTAGTTCCCAACAGCTTCTGTTTCAATAAATTTTTAACTGGTTTTTGATAACGCTTCTTCTTAATTTGGCTTCACTTACTGATTACCAGTGTGAAGTAGATTAATACTGTAACACAAGCTATTAATTACAGTGTTGACAAAATTTTCTCGACTGTAACATCTTAAAATTCTACCAGAAAATTTGTTCCTAGATACATGACCATGTTGTACTTTGGAACACTTCCTCAACATTTGGAAAAAAAACTTTAATTTCGAGAGCCTTTTTTGCAGTTTCGGAAAAAGATTATAGCAAAATCAAGTGAGTGCTATAATTTCAAAATGGAATAAGAAAATATACGAAGCTTCTATTACAAGTCTGGGTAGAGGCGAAAGTGTGAAAAGGATTCCCAGGAGCAACACACTCCCCTATTCAATAAACATGAAAAGCAGAGCATCATGTCTTTCATAGCATCAGCTACATTCCCATATCTCTAATTCAAAAAAACTACGAAGTTATGCGGCGTTCCTATACAAGATTTTCTTAGCGGGCCACGCATGGTGTACAAACCATGGACAAATCAGTCTCCGTAATGTTCATTTCTGATAAGGTGAAAAAGTACGGTGGCTGAGAGAAGACAAACAACGATCTTCGCCTGCGGGCTTTTCGACAGTTTTATTGCTGGGTCTCTAAATAGACGCAATGCCTACTATCCCTACTAAATATGCTGCCAGAGGTAGTGGAAGACATCGCACTGAAAATAAGGCAGTCCATCTTGCGCCAACATGAGGGATGTCCCGCCCATTTCACACAGGTGATGACAGACCTCCTTCACAGAAAATCTTATCTGCACGCTCGCCACACTTAGCACCTCTGAACGTTTACATATGGGCAAACGAGGAAACATTAACGACTCCTGCAGATATGAAATGCTGTATAGCATGGGCCTCTGCTGTGGTAAGTCATATTCAACTCTGTCCAGAATTGCTGGTTTGGATGTATCAGTGTTCAGGGGCAACAATTTGAGCATTTGATATGAAAGCTATAGCAACAAACACACGAACCATACTTGAGTTGTTACTCGGCAAGGGGAACAGGTAACCAAGACAGCGGGAATTATCCTGGTCACGTGAAGAGGTGTAGTCACGTTGCTGTTCAAAATAGACCGCGTAGTTATCTTGCAGTGTGAACAGGGAATGACTGACTAAAATGATTTCGCGGCAAGGCGCGGAAACTTGCTGTCAGCGTCATTAATTTTACTGACAGTAGGAAAAGAAATGTGTGACAGCGTCGACAGAGAAGATTATGGAATACGCAAGGCAGTGCCGACAAGCAAAACTGATGTAAGTCAACTGCGTGCAAATCACTGAAGAAACGACACGCTGCAGAGAGGAGTAGGGTTCAAGTATATGCCCCAAAACGCATTAAGTAAGATTCACACAATAAATATTTCACCGACTATGTAGAGAAATATCGTACTAAACATCAGTTACTGCGATGTTATGAACAACAAAAGGTAATATCTTTTTCTCAAAAACTACACGGCTTTTGTCGCACAGACATGAACTTCGAAAGAAACTCTCAGAAAAACTGTTCCGTCTGTGAGATTTTATTTTGAAAGCTATCAGAATGGATGGGTCATTATGTACGGGCTTGTAAAAAGAAGCATCTGAATTAAATCGGCCAAACAGCCAGTAGGTTATATACAGGACCATGTATTGATACACATTACACGACAAACTAGGAGACCCGCTCGAAACTTTCGCACTTTTATAGTTTTAAATAGTGAAAGGATTTTGAATGAGTGTAGTCGTTGGGATATAAGAGTAGTTGTGGAAATGAAAACATCTTTAAAAGTAAACCGAACTACATGAGACGATAATCATGAATTAGGCCTACATCTTTGTATACTTACATATTTTTATAAATTATTTTTGTAATTTTTAACTTTCGACAGTAATATTTTTATATTTACCTGTTGTTGAAGGCAAGGTTAATGAGAAATACGTATATGTAACACAAAAAACTAAATAAATTAGGAAATGTGTACTTCAGAACTTAGTGTTCGCGTCTTACCCGGTATGTCAATAAGACAACAATAAGCTCCAGGTGTATTTCGAAATTTTAATTGCACTTCCTACTTTATGTAAGCACGTCAGGCCGTGGTACGAATAGGTAAATCACATTTCAAAGCGACGATGACAAATATGTATGTCGTTCCAGAAAGTATATTTGTTTACAAAAGCCAATTTGCACCATGGGCAGAGATAATGAACTACTGAAGTTGTCACGGTTATTATCTATGATAATCCTGTATAGAAATAAGTACTTTACAACATATAAAATGGTATTTGTAATAAGATAATATGAAAATGGAGTCTCTTATTCATGATTAATAAGTTCGCTAAATAAAATACAGGTATGAGGCTGAGATACTTAAAAATCTGTTTTATGTTAAAAAATTTCCCACAAATAGTACCTTTTAGCGCAGCATCGGTATGCAAAGTCGGAAGCCGATTAAAGAACCTATCTGATACAACCTTATTTATCCCTGTGTGGTTGGTATGTGTTGAGAAAAATGGATGTTGACTTGAGAAATAAATATATATATATATATATATATATATATATATATATATATATATATATATATATATATATATTTTGAGGCAACGCTTCATTGTTGTGAATGCAGTGTTTCGTTTCGTGTTCACTTCTCTTCTCTGCCTATAACAGGAAAACTTCGAATTGGAGTGAACGAGCAACAAATACATGGCATAAGAACTGGTACTGCATTGCTGAGACAATAATACACCAGTTTCCGTGCATCTTGGTACGCATATACGTGCAGTGCGCAAGACTTGCCATTACCTGGTCTACACGGTAGCTTCCAGCCGTCGTCGCTGGTCATCCGTTGAATCACAAAATGGCATCAACCCTAATTTTTATAATTCACGTACCAATGAAGTGCAATGCTTCATTTGCTTTAAAAGAAAGATTTGTCTGTCATTTCTGTGAAATAATCGAAGAGGAAGGAATTATGATAATAGCAATAAATTAAAAACTTAACAGCAATTCATTCATATAAACGCAATAAAAACAGAATTAGCAGACTTGCAACGTCTACATAATATGCCTGTAGTCCTTTAAAGAGAACAAATTAGTACGAAAAATAGAGTTCTTCGACCTCATTTTTCACCCTTTAGTACACGTTATTCATAATGCCCAAATAGTGGTATGATGCTAGATTACAACATGATTTTTGAGCACAGTTTCAGATAACGAGAATCAATAGTAGAATACTGGTGAAATTTTGTAGTATTCAATTACTTATCACTTTTCGAGAAAAGCGGCGAACGGTGGTCGGATTAAGTTTTCTTTTATTTGCCTATTTAATTTAATTTTTGGTTGTATGTGTTTTGAAACTGAGTGAGTCTCAATTTTTCAATCTTGTTCGATCTCTACCTTTATTAAAAGCAATAATATGAATAAAATACTGAAAATAGGTTATTTCAGAAACCTGTAATTTTAAGCTATTGTAGCAGTGAAGTTAAGCTGGCGTGGAAAAAAACCGATATAACTGAAAACCTGTTGTTTCAGCGATAACCACCACCCCTACTTCCCGTGTGTTAACTCGTCGGTGCTACCACCCCTGCCAGGTAACCAATTCAACTTCGGAGTAACAAATGTTTATTAACGTTTAGTACAGTCGAAGATACAAAGGTGGAAAGAAAAACAGAGGTACAAGCAAGGCAACAGCGAAAAGACCATGGGTAACAGAAGAAATACTTCAGTTAATTGACGAAAGAAGGAAGTACAAAAATGTTCAGAGAAATTCAGGAATACATAAATACAAGTCACTTAAGAATGAAATAAATAAGAAGTGAAGGGAAACTAACACCAAACAGCTACATGAAAAATAAGAAACAATCGAAAAACAAAAGCTGGTCAGAGAGACTCTCAACATACAGAAAAGTCAAAACAACCCTCAGTGAAAATAAAAGGATGGACGGTAACATTAAAAGTGCAATGGGAATTCTACCGTTAAATGCAGAGGAGAGAGCGGATACTTGGAAAGAGTATGTTGAAGGCCTGTGTAATAGGAAAACCGAAGAACAAACAGAAGTCGACAGGCATGAGATAGGGGATCTAGCATTAGATTCAGAATTGAGAGCTTTGGGCGGCTTAAGATCAAATAAGGCACAAGGGGTTGATAACATTCCATCAGAAATTCTAAAATCATTGTGAGAAGTGGCAACAAAACTACTATTCCCGTTGGCGTGCACCTTGATGTGGCGATATACCATCAGACTCTCGGAAAAACATCATCCCCATAATTACGACGATAACAAGAGCCGATAAGTAAGAAAGTTATCGCACACTCAGCTTAACAGCTCATGCATCCAAGCTGCAGAGAAGAATAATATATAGAAGAATGAAAAAGAAAATTAAGGTTCTGTTGGTTTTAGGGAAACACACTTATATGACCTGTCGACCTGGAAAAAGCGTTCGACATGTAAAATGGTGCAAGATATTCGAAATTCTGAGAAAACTAGCGGTAAGCTATAGGGAAAGACAGGTAATATACAACATATTCAAGAACTAAGAAATATCAACAGGACTGGAAGACCAAGGACGAATTGCTCGGATTAAAAAGGATAGAGAGATTTTGTCTTTCGGCCCTGCTGTTCAATCTATACATCGAAGAAGCAACGATGTAAATAAAAGAAAGGTTCAAGAGAGTGATTAAACTTCAAGGTGAAACAATATCAGTGATAAGATTCGCTAATGACATTGCTGTCCTCAGCGTTAGAGAAAAAGAGTTACAGGATATGTTGAGGGTACTGAACAGTCTAATGAGTGCAGAATACGGATTGAGAGTAAAGAAAGACGAAAGTAATGAGAAGTAACAAAAATGAGAACAGTGAGATACTTAACATCAGCACTGGTGATCACGAAGTAGATGAAATTAAAGAAGTCTGCAACCTAGGCAGCAAAATAATCCATGATGCACAGAGTAAGAAAGACATAAAAATCAGACTAACACCCGCCGAAAGGTCATTCCTTGTCAAGAGAAGTCTACAAGTATCGAACATAGGTCTTAATTTGAGAAAGAGGTTTTCGAGAATGCATGTTTGGAGCACTGCAGTGTGTGGTAGTAAAATATCGACCGTGGAAAAGCGGAAAAGAAGAAGAATTGAAGCATTCGGAATGTAGTGCTACAGAAATATGTTGAAAATTAGGTAGACTGATAAGGTATGCAATGAGGAGATTTTCGCAGAGTCGGCAGGAAAGGAATATATGGAAAACACTGACAAGAAGAAGGGACAGGGCGATAGGACATCTATTAAGACATCAGGGAAAACTTCCACGGTGCCGGCCGTTGGTGGCCGAGAGGTTCTAGGCGCTGCAGTCTGGAACCGCGCGACCGCTACGATCGCAGGTTCGAATCCTGCCTCGGGCATGGATGTGTGTGGTGTCCTTAGGTTAGTTAGGTTTAAGTAGTTCTAAGTTCTAGGGGACCTGAGATGTTAAGTCCCATAATGCTCAGAGCCATTTTAACCATTTGAACTACTTCCACAGTGTTACAGGGAACAGTAAACGTAGAAATCTTTCGAGGAAGACAGAGATTGGAATATATATTGCAAATAATTGAGGACATAGGTCGCATACGTTTGTGAGATCTCTTCTCCTGCCGGCGGGACAACGGTTTATTGTGCTGTTGCCTAGTTAGTATATGATAAAACCCCACACGTTGTGTTATTGAAGTCATGTTTGAAAATTATTTCCAGTGGTACAGAAAAAAAATCATATTTCGGCAGCTTGTAACGTTAAGAATTACTTGCGTACGTCAGAAAAATTGATACGTTGTCCGCTTTAATTTGACGAAAACCGAATCTCGCAATATTTAATCGTTCTGTATATATTTTGCATGGCCATTACTAGCTTTCTCGCTATGTATCATGTCAGTCAGCGTACTGACGGTGGCGTTCACATGCTCATAGCATTTTGACGTCTATGTGGTTTCCGGAATATGGAAATCTACATCTACATCTACATGATTACTCTGCAATTCACATTTAAGTGCTTGGCAGAGGGTTCATCGAACCACAATCATACTGTCTCTCTACCATTCCACTCCCGAACAGCGCGCGGGAAAAACGAACATCTAAACCTTTCTGTTCGAGCTCTGATTTCTCTTATTTTATTTTGATGATCATTCCTAACTATGTAGGTTGGGCTCAACGAAATATTTTCGTATTCGGAAGAGAAAGTTCGTGACTGAAATTTCTTAAATAGATCTCGCCGCGACGAAAAACGTCTTTGCTTTAATGACCTCCTTCCCAACTCGCGTATCTTATCTGCCACACTCTCTCCCCTATTACGTGATAATACATAACGAGCTGCCCTTTTTTGCACCCTTTCGATGTCCTCCGTCAATCCCACCTGGTAAGGATCCCACACCGCGCCTGTAACGAGCGACACAGGGCAGCAGCAGGGATTTAGCCTGTGGCACTCAGCGCGAGTGAACAGAAGAGACGTTCAAGGTGCGGCGAGCGCCAAATAAACGGGTCGACGCGGGGGTCCGCTAAATATAACACCAGCCAGGAGGAAGGCCCGCTCTATATTGAGAAGAGGCCGCCCTCCGAGCGTTTACGTCGAGAGGAGACAGCCGAGCTGCCAGCAGGTATGTCTGCCATCCCAGCAAACATCGAGGTTATCGCACGGCTTACCGTCTTATTAAAATAGCCTGCACTCATCCGTACACGAATAAATGCTCTTAAACCTCACGTTCCACCACCTGTCGCTTCAGGGCATGTCTTAAAATAATTTATTTGCAGTTTTATTCCACTGCCCGTTACCACTCAGAAGTGGCGAAGGAAATGTTTCGCCAGAATTTGTGGAATTTTCTGTTGTCACGACTGGGAACGGTCTAGCGACGATATTCTTGTACGTGATGGCTACAGAATCAGTATAATGTCCTCTTATCTTTTCTGTTCTTCAAACACCAATTGCTTCGTTCTTATTTATTTGTTGGCTACGAAAGAAAACAAGTTTCTGTGTTTACTTCGTCTGCTCAGAGTACAAACGCTCCATTACTTCGCGTCAGAAATTAAGTACCAGCCATCTCATAATAATCGAAAGACAAGGTCTCACCTATCCAGTCTCTAGGTGGTCCTATCTATAAAACAAAAACATTCATAACTCCTTCCCTGTTCGTGCCGTCCGCCTATAGAACAAACTGCGCTGCCCCGTTCGTGCAATTAAGTGCCCTGCTCCTTTTAAGATGATGCAGACGCACTTATTTGTGCTATTTAGATAATGTTTTCTCAATAGATAAATCATGTCGCTATTTTTCCCCTATGTCCAATGGTACAGCAAATGCTCTCATCTTCTCCCACTGACGTTTTTTTTTTCTCTTTCTATTTCTCAATTTTATGTCGCTTTCCTTTTCCTATCGACACTATTTGTGTTAATCACTTCCTTGTTCTCCTCACCTTTCACGCACTGCCCCATGTTTTTTGCTGAACATAAGATCGTATGGCATTTTTGGCCTGGAGACACCATCTTGGGTTGTTCGCCCGCCTGCTGCAAATCTTTTCATTCGATGCCATTTCGGCTATTCCGTGTTAATAACGATGAAATGGCGATGTGGACAATAGGAAACTCGATTCCCGAGCATATAAAACCTCCAACCCGGTTGGGAATTGAACAGGAGTCTTCTGCATAGCATGACTGAGCGTTCTGCTACAGAGGCGGACTTTGCTTCTACAACTATCGTAATTTAAAGCAACGCTTCTCTAACGTGTCTGTGCGAAGCGCGTGGTCTATTGGGTAGCGTTGCTGCCTCTGGATCACGTGGTCCCGTGTTCGATTCCCAACGGGGTTGGGGAATTTTTTCTTCCCCGGGACTGGGTGTTTGTGTTGTCCTTCTCATTTCATCATCATTCGTGACAGTAGCTAGATTGGACTGAGTAAAAAACTGGACTGTGCAAAATATTGAGACTTTGTACTGACGCTGATGACCGTGCAGTTGAGCGCCCCACAAACCAAACATCATCATCATCTAACGTGTCTCTATTGTTATACCCGTGAAAGAATGCAAATTATGTTTTTTCTGTTTTTGGGTTATAGTAATTACTAAATGTTTTATAATGTTGTATATTAAATGTAACTAATAAAATGCTTCCAGTAATGAATTTAATACAAAATATGGTTAGATAACTAGTCTAGATCAAAAGATAATTTTGAATTGACGTACAGGTGTACAGAAATATATACATTGGTATTATATGAAAGACTGTATGAATTAGCTTTCGGTGTTAAAAATACTCACTAACATTACCTTTCCAAGAAACACTTACAAGGAAAAATTCTTGAAGTAATATTACAAGGGGGTGGTCAAAAAGTTTCCGGTTAAGGATGTACATGCCACGTTGCGCGACTGATATATGGGTGTATAACCACCGATTTGCAGGCAACGGTTTAGTGCGGCATTAGTGTGTTTACGATCTGCGTGCGCTAAATGACAAAACGTGGACAACAGCGGTGATATTACCAAACGCGCTTGTTTCTTGGCTACCGAAGAACCAACGGAGAATGAATAATGTGTATGGAGTATGATGTCTGTCGAAAATCATCGTTGTGTAATAGTGCACGAAGTTCTCTACAACGCAAACATCGTAAAGCAGAAGATAGGCCTACTCCAGTGGGAGACACTCTAGCACCCGCACTGTAGTCCCAATATCTCCCCATGCCATTATTACGCCTTGGGTCCGTGAAAGAAGGCCTTCAAGGGTCGACAGTTTCTGTCGGACGAGGATGTGCAGCATGCAGTCACGGACTCCTTAACGCAGCAGGACAAGATGTTTTACCAAACGGGTATCTTCAACCTGATGCGTCGATGGGATGATTACCTCAATGCTCACGGTGATTTTGCCGATTGGCAAACCGCTGCTTGACTGTACTGCATTCGAATGCACACTTTTTGATCGCTCCTTATACACGGAAAAGCGAAAGAAGCTGATACACCTGCCTAATATCTTGTAGGGTTCCCGCGAACACGCAGAAGTGTCGCAACACGACGAGGCATGGACTCGAATAATGTCTGAAGTGGTGCTGGAGGGAACTGACACCATGGATCCTGCAGTGCTGTCCATAAAGGCTGTGGAGATCTCTTCTGAACAACATGTTGCAAGGCATCCCAGATATGCCTAAAAATGATCATGTCTGGGGTATTTGGTGGCCAGCGGAAACTGTTTCTGGAGCCACTCTGTAGCAATTCTGGAGGAATGGGCTGTCGCATTGTCCTGCTGGAATTACTCAAGTCCGTTGGGATGCACAGTGGACATGAAAGGATGCAAGTGATCAGACAGGGTGCTTACGTACGTGTCACCTGCCAGAGTTGTATCTAGACGTGTCAGGGGTCCCATATCACTCCAATTGCACCCGCCCCACACCATTAGCCTCCACCGGCTTGAACAGTCTCCCGCTGACATGCATGATTCATGAGGTTGTATCCGTAGCCATACACGTCCATCCACTCGATACAATTTGAAACGAGACTCATCCGACCAGGCAACTAGTTTCCAGTCATCAGCAGTCCAATGTCGGTGTTGACGGGCCCCGGCGAGGCGTAAAGCTTTGTGTCCGTGCAGTGATCAAAAAATAGTCTCTTGTCGGTAGCTCGTCGAAGGCCGTTGCTCGCAATGGAATTCTTGTCTCACTAACACTATGTGTGCGTGGTGTATGCAGATGGATCCAAGTCTACTGAAGACGCTGGTCTGGCTTATTTGGTGTTCTGAAGCAAACAAGAAGGCCTATACAAGCTGAATCCACGCTCCACTATTACGACAACCGAGCAGAGTGCATAGATGTCCACAGCAGACACAATAGTCGTCTTCTCTGATTGTGTGTCAGCCCTACAACTAATTAGAAACCATCATAGCAGTTGTACCAACCTCGACATCGTATTTCGGGTGGAGAGGAACTGTCGCAACATCGTCGTGCTTTGGATGAAAGGCCGCTCGGGCATACCTGGAAATGAATAAGCAAACGCCCTGGAAAAACAGATATCTTTGCAAGGTGCTATCAGATATGAATTACTCCTCCTCAGAGATGAGACACCCACACTCAGAAAGCGGTTGTCCTCGAACTGGCAAGACGAATGTTCGCAGACATCTAAAGTCAAAGGCAGTCCCTGGACACCAGTTCATCCCACGATTCCAAGAATACCACTGTGTAATAAGGCATAGACATCAAGGAGCTGTATAACGCAGCAAGGCTGAAATTTTATCGTTGGCAGTTCAACAAACACCTCTATCGGCTCAACCTAAGCGCCACCCCTCTATGTGTTAGCGGTAGATGAAGAATTTTTAAACCATATATTTCTACAGTGTCCTCGGACCATGTACCACAATAACGTCCTTTCAGTTAGTCTTCAGGCTCTTGGTCATCAGTTGCCAAGCAGACTCCAAACACTGTTAGCATTCAACGATAATGCAACGTACAAGCTACTATACAAGTTCGTCAACAGTACCAGCATCAAAACATACCTCCCTATCTAATGCTCTTCGTAATTAGAACCTAGAGGAAGACCAAAGCTCAATTAAGCGACTATATCCCCATTTTCTACTATGCAGAATATGGAACGCTCAGCCTCTAAATGTATGTCACTACGTACCTCCTATGTGTACGTGTCTATATACTGGTTATCTACACACGTCGCTGTAGTATACAACTCTGGTTCTTGTAAACTTTTCTCCTGTTCTGTCTAGATCAGTGATTCTCAACCTTCCGCCATTACCCTGAGTTGAATCAGACATTAGCTGGTACCACCACCCTCCCCTCCCCGACATTATCACCAACTTTAGCATCTAACTAAATTGTCAAATGGAAGACTTTTCTTGGAACAATTTTATTTATAATATCATGAAAAATGAATGATGTTTAGTTTGTGTTTGTTAGAATGAATGACGAAGGAATTCATGGCGCTCCGCAAGTGCTACCCACAACTCCTTCTCAGATAAGAAAGCTAACTATCCACAGTGAGGATAGACACTTATTACAAAACATACTTCCACTGCATTACTCCTCTCAGTTTCAGTACTTGCTTAACCTGCACAAAGCACCTGCTCATCCGTGGCGCGTTCGTTGTGGGCGACCGATTTCAGACGACAATCTGTCGCTCGTGTGTGGGCCCTTTCAAGCGCTCTGTATTGTCGACGTCTTCTTCAGCGGACGTACCCGAAGAATGCGGCATTCAGGACAGTCGCGGTCGTGTGTTGTGGGGCGATCGTACTACTCTTTGTCTCTTACAGCCGCCGCGAGTTCGTTTCTTTACTTTAATAATTGATTTCAAGAGACAGATAATGAATCTGGTGAAGCTTCCTGAAGAAGTCAGCCGAACATTATTTATTTAAACTTGTTATCAGCTGCACAAAATATATAACAAAATCACATTGACATATTCTTCCATCGCTTTGTGATAGAACAGTTTGATATTTAATGATAAAAAATTATTCTGACGTACGAGACGTGCGAGAAAAGTAATGAGACTGATTTTTAATCTACTAAAGATTTTATTTTTTTTCAAACAACAATATTGTCCGCTTCTAAGTAGTTCCCTTGAGCAGCAATACACTGACCGAGTCGTTGTACCCAGTCTCGGTAGCAGAGCTGAAAGTCTTCAAAAACACAACCTCAGTGACGGCGCTCCCAAAAATCATATGACACCTGTACAGAGCTGAATCTCGGACATAGCATATGAAAGGGATGAACACACCGGGCAACCAGGAGTAGAATACCACAGTGTTGCCAGATCACTCGCAGTGTTGTCAATCTCATTACTTTTCTCATTTATTAAATTTACACAACGATTCACTTGCGAGGAATAAATAGCATGTACGCACAAGGCTGTACCAACGGCGTGGTGAGATAGGTCCCAACTAGGGCGCAGGCACAGTGGGGGGGGGGGGTAAAAACTGGCCAGAAGTAAGAGACGGCATAAGATTTATGTGGGGAAGTGACGTGGGTTCCCTTACCACTCAGGTTACTGTCTTCCATTTACGGGAAGAAGCCCCCATCTTGGCTCGAGACTGTAAAGGCACACTACTGTCACAGTTATACTTGCAAAGTGTCCTTTCCACCAAATACCATCATAAACAAACGTATACATGAGGCGAGGTAGTCGCGAAGGTAGGAAGCAAGCAAGGAAATGTGAAGCGGACATAACTTTCAGGATATTTGTGACAATGTCAGTGACAGCAGCATGTTGTAAACGCATTTGCAACAAATCAAATCTGATAAAAAAAACACCTATATAGGGGCCCACCCAGCTAGCCGCGCGGTCTAACGCGCTGCTTTCCGAGCGGGAAGGCGTGCCGGTCCCCGGCTCTAACCCACCTGGCGGATTAATGTCGAAGTCCGGCGTGCCGGCCAGCCTGTGGATGGTTTTTAAGGTGGTTTCCCATCTACCTCGCCGAATGCGGGCTGGTTCCCCTTATTCCGCCTCAGTTACACTATGTAGGCGATTGCTGCGCAAATATTGTCTCCATGTATGCGTACACCATAATTACTCTACCACGCAAACATTTGGGGTTACACTCGTCTGGTATGAGATGTTCCCGGATGGGGTCCACTGGGGGCCGAACAGCACAATAAACCTGGTGTTCAGTGTGGGACGGCGGTGGGGTGGGTGGACTGCTGTGGCCTGTTGTGGGGTTGTGAACCACTGAGGGCTTCGGCGGGACGAAGACTCTCCGTCCTTTTTAGGTCCCCGGTTCAAATACACAATACACTATATACTATAGGTGAAAGAAGACAGCCAAATTTAGCTGCCTTTTCGAATTGACTTCAATGATGGAACCAGCGAAGTTTCTTCGCTCAAAGGAAAGATATGCAACGTAAAATTATCAAAAAAACACACACAAATCCTAGAAGGAGATATAATGTCAGTTCATTATTACAGGCTATTTCTTTTATACCTAACTAATAATTTGTGCACTAGCAATAATTCATAAAGAACAGGAACATATAAAATCTGTTTTTTATTACATACTAAATATGCTAAATCCAATGCACAGCACCTGTCATGAACATTAACATGCCGTATAGACTTTTTTTTACTTTCACTTTCTTAGAAAGTTTTGTGGTTCATTTAAGCTGTATTTTTCAACAATGCTTCAATTTTATTAAAGCTACTTACAAAATTATAAAATTTGCTAAATCGCTGTAAAAAGTAGCAGGAAGGGTAGTTTTTCGTGGTGGTGTTTCGTGTGTGAGTGTGTGTGTGAATGTGTGTGTGTGTGTGTGTGTGTGTGTGTGTGTGTGAGTGAGTGAGGGCGCTGGTGGGGAGGGGAGGAAGCGCAGACTTGGCAGTTATGGCAGGGGCGCACAGCATTACCTCACTAAGGCTATCGGTATGCGATGTCATCTACTGGCCTACACTCGGCCGTGGAGCACACAACAGCAACGTTCTTGACCATTGTGGCTACCGACATTGCTTGAAACTCACTGTTCTGTTACCTTATTGGCCTGTTCTATGAAGGACACTTATACACAAATTGCTTTGCATTCACGTCTGTTCAGAATAATGTATCAAGTCAGCCAGCCATTTGATGCGTTCTTCTATACAATGATAATGCGTGTAGAATCATTAGAATCGTTACAAGTGGCACTGCTGTTCCCGTAGGGCATTGGCCTCCCGACGTACCACGGCCTGGTTCTACGTATAAGACGTCGTTGTACACAAATGGTGAACGGACATTGTAAAGAAATCGTTTATATGGCGTCAGGCTATCTGAGAGTTAAAATACTCTCGAGAAAAATTAGCGTGAATAATATATTAAGATAACAATCTCTGAATAACCTCATGCATAAATGCAGCTTAATAAGCAGAATTAATGAAATTAACAACAAGTAAATAGTTAAGTCACAGCAATTTTTAAATGTAGCAATACACTACAAAAATTGGGTTATAAGTACCCCTGCTAATCATTAACAATTAAATGAAACACAGGAAACATTAGTAGCATCTGAAGGGAACGACGCTGATGAAAAGAATAATGTTTTTAGATGTCCCTCACCTTACAAACTTAATTTTATTCAGCATCCAGCTCGAATTAACCAGAAATATACGGAAGAAAACAGGCGTTATATATTTTCTTTCTAATGCTGTATGGGGCGAGTAATAACCAAGGAAAGTGCAAGTGCCAGCGATTCAAATCCCACAAGCACGTCGTCTCAAAAATAATAAGATCGTCATGGCAGAAATTATTACTAGTAAATGGTGTGTATAACTTTCAATATTTTAATTTAGCTGGTATTATGACATATGCTTACCGTAGTACCACGGAAAGCTACTCGAAACGGACTGCTCTAGTTCATGATTCCGGAATCGAGCTTAATACTAATCTGCATTTCGTTCACAGCATTACGCATAGAATAATTTCTTTAGCTTCCTTCTGTATACGTAATTTTCGAGAAATGCATTTCTTTCAGTAATAATCCTTTCTCCTCGTGGATGAGGTCAAAGACCATCACTTCCAATTTCTCTTGTTAATACTCTGACGTGCATGAAATTAATACAGCTAGCCATTGATATACTTTTTTATACTTGGCATGCTTGAACGTCCTGAAGTGCTGTAGTTGAAATTGTTTCTCATTTTGCTATGAATTGTTTTCATTAAAAATAAGTAAACCTTGTTGAAGAGACATAATCTCATCTGTCAGGTGTATAACTTTTGTATTAATGGTTCCGCAGCTCAGTCCTAAGGCGTATGATGGGTATGATCCAAAATATTTTATTATTTTTTTGACGCCATTATGTACCGTTTGGATGCCTATCGTGACATAGCGGTACGTATGAAGAGAAAACAGTAAGATTCGAAGAAGTGGGTTCATGTTAAAACATAAATTATCACGATGGGTAAGATTTGATGTGAAGGTTGTTGTACGCGAGCGATACTTACAGATAGATAAAAAAGAAAGTTCTTCGATATAAAACAGCGAGTATGAAATAAATATGATTTCGGAACATTTTGTAATAGAATATTACACCGCCATGAACAAAATTTCATTACTACACGCGATAGGTAGCTAAAACAAAATAAAACATATGTTCTTGTTGAAACAGTAAATTCTATCAGGAATAGCCCTAACATTGACAAAACTTGCGTCAAAATTCAGAGACGCACGTTAGTAAATTTAACGCTCAAATGACTAAGTTACGAAGAGACCACATTTCACATTCCTGGCACTGCTGGTAATGTTTATATATCTCATTACACAGGGTGATTCGGTTGACCCTATCTATGTGTTGTGTTCTATGCAACTTCAGAAACGATAGCAATTTTTATATGAACAGGACATTTTTGTAAAAAAATTAACGTTACTAAATTTTGTACTGGGCTATGTTCTCGCTGGAGGTCACGGTTTTCGAGCTATTCTAGAAAGAAGGCGTTTGAAGATCAATTTTGTACATTTTCCTTGAATAATTCGGAAACTATGGCTTCTAGCGAACACTTATTCTGCTACAAAATTTAACCACATTAAATTTACTACGAAAAGGTCCTCTTCATTTTTATGTAGGACTAACAGTTTCCGATCAGCGAGGGAGAGAATATGAAAATTTACGCCTGGTATTTGAAGGTACTGGTGATTACATAAAAACCATCCGTAGGCGGTTGGGAAAGTAAGTCCGATCGTTCGTGAAATGGAAACTACAGTAAAAATCAAAAATGTTTTATTTGATACAGTTTGTTACACCTTTCAGCTGCTTCTTTACACAGTCACAGCTCCGACTTAGACATTTGTCGTAATGTTAAATCAATTTTCCAAACCCCTCGTCGTAAAAGACAACTGCCTGTGCTTTCGGCCAATTCTCTAGCCTGATCTATAGTCCGTCGTCTGTGCCAAAATGTAGTCCTCACAGCCAGTGGTTCATGTGAGCAGAAATTAACATTAGAGAGAACCAGTTCGAGGCTGTATGGTGCTTGATCATACACTTTCCCATCGAATACGCTGCAGAGTGCAGTGTGCAGCCGAGAATTGTCACAGAGACTGAAATTCATGACAGGTATGTTTTGTGGGGTTGCATGAAATCAGGCGAAACCTCGAGCGGATATTCATTTTTGGCTTAGGACACACTATTGCTGTAGACATCTTTACGCGCTACTGTGTGCTCAGAACTGATAAGAGCGAGGTGACGCAATCGACAGCTATAATAGAGACACTGACCAACACATCTGTGCAAAACGTCATCCGATTTTCACTGTCCTTTCAATTTCGTGAGCTATCTGACCTCACTTTCAGAATAGCCCTCGTAGGATCAGTTCGTTGCTCGCCTGCCTGTCTGTTTGTGTGTTGCCTCTGTGACTGTTAAAAACCCTTTTCATTGGGAACAGACAGACATACAAAGTTGAAATTTATGTCACCTTCTAAGGTCTATCGTCCGTTGGCGGTGTAAAAATTGAAACCTCTAAGTCAGTGTACTCAAACGATGCGGCCATTTATGTCACATATTTTTATACTCGCAAACTCCCTGATCAAAACCTGTATGGTACTTCCCGTTGTTTTAGAATCATGAAATTTGAGAGAAGGAAGGATTCAAAGTTCAAGTACAGGGAAAGAAATCAGTAAATTGTTAATTTGCAACTATATCAGACAAAAAAAATATTTATTTTGCCATTTTTACCCGACATCAAACTGAAAATTAAAAAATTCTCGAAAGTCTTGGATTCCCAGAGACCTTACCTTGCCAGTATCAATGTCCATTACTGGCAAAAATCGTAGAGTTTCTCGATTCCCAGGATGGATAAACTATGTATATGCATAACTAAGGTTGTATGGAGCCCCTAGAGCGCGAGAACTAATCGCACGTGCACAGTTTTTTGATTTTTTTAAAATTTTACGTATCAGCGCTGAAAGATGAGTGTATATTGTGCAGCCTTTCTTCACCACCAAATGCACAATATTTGTACAAGATTAACGTACAGCAAACGGTTATTTTCTACCCCACTACACATAACAGAGAAATACTTGTCACTCTACTTTGATAGAATCGATTTCTGGAACATGCATCAAATACTTACACTGACCCCGTCTCAATTATAACATGTTCACACACTGTAGAACTATTATTGTACTTAGTAATGGTATATGCTAACTAGCACGTTTGCGTAGTCTCACAAATGACTTTGACTTTTAGATGTTGGAAAATTAAAGAAAAGTGTTTTTTTTAGATTTACAAGCTGTTTTGCGCTGATATCTTTACACAGTGAAATAAATTTTCCACTATTACTGCCTTCATTGAAATAGAGAATGTGGAAAACATAGGAAAAAATCTCGGTGAATGCCATGACTTTTTCCCTTGTATTTGATGTATATTTTCCTCCAGTCCACATCTCCTCAAGGTGTAGATGCTTGGGTTTAGTAGTGCATTAGTCTCTAGTTATATTTCAATGGAGCTGTTCTTTCTAAGCTATCAGCACTTCCTATCAGATTAATTTCTAAAGTTAAAAATGTTAAAATTGATATGTCAGACCAAGACTCGACCTTTGGACCTTTGGACCTTTGCCTTTCTCCAGCAAGTGTGACAGAAAGCAGTAGAACACTTGCATGCGAAAGGCAACTATCCAAAGATCGAGTCATGGTCCAGCACACAGTTTTAATCCGCCAGTAATTTTCATATCAGTGCAGAGTGAAAATTTCATTCTGGCTATTAAACATATTTTCTGATGTGATGGATGAGGACTGTCTGGTCCCAAGTAAAATGATACATAATGTGATAAACGATGACTGTTTGGAAAGTAAGGCCCAATAGGTCACAAAATGGAAACGACAGTGAAAACCCAGTGAATCTTTTCACAGATGTGTTGGCAGTGCCTCTGGTACGACTGCCGATCACGTCACGTCGCTATTTTCAGTTCTGAGCACACCGTGAGCACTTAAAAGTGCCTAGAATAATAATGTACACCGGCAAATATGGACACCTGCAGCGAGGGTTCGCCTGATTTCATGCAACCTCACATAACACACCTGTAGTGAGTTTTATTCTTCGAGACAATTCTCGGCCGAGCACTGCAGGGGCCATGAGGACGCTACTGCAGCGTTTTCGGTGGGAAGTGTTTGACCACCCACCATACTTGTACAACCAGGTTTTGGCTCTCACTAATGTTCATCTCTGTTCACATGAACCGATGGCTATGAAGACAACACTTTGGCACAAACAACAGACTGCAGACCAGCATAGAGAAATGGCGGAAACCACAGGCGGCTACTTTCAACGACGAGGGTATTAGATAGTTGGTACAGAGCTGCGACAAACGTCTAAATCGGAGCGCCGACTATGTAGAGAAGTAACTGAAAGGGGTAGCAAAGTGATGCAAGTAAAAAATTTATGATTTTCACTGTGGTTTCCGTTTCACGACCGATCGGACCTTACTTTCCGAATAGCCCTCGTATAAATAATAAGAGATGTACACATTAAACAATTTGTGACATTTCGGTTCTGTATTATTTAAAAACATAGGGTTACGCAATATGATACATGGATTACTGAGAAAGACAAACATAATGACGATTAAATTGAAATTAATTGTAAATACGGCAAAGTCTATTGTATAGCAACAGGAAGCTTAGCGTAAAAGGAGGGGAAACGTTAAACATCCAGTGCCAGTGAGATCAAATTCAAAGGAAGTGACATCGGTTTCCTCCGAGCTGACATGATAACGTGAACCACGCACTCTTATTAATGTTAAGTGCAAACCCATGTATGATCAACAAAAAGCAAATGGCGGAGAATATAAATCTTGTCGAAGAGCTTGAAATTAAAACAATGTTAGTAGTGCAGAAAATTTGCCTTTCTTAGAAGTGTGTGAAATTATTAAAGTGGCTTGTGTATTCCAATGACACAAAGTAATTAAAATAAATGTTAAAGGTTTAGACTACATTTTTAAAAGTTGAGTGTAATAACAAATGACTCCTGTGACAGTGAGTACGATCCAGCCTACTGGGATTTCACAGGCAGAAACAATAGAGGAGGTGGTGTACAACTCTTAATTACCGGTTGAGCCTCAGTTTATTACTTTAAAACTCAGTCTTCTTCGGGTCTTGTAAGTTTTTAATTGTTTGGCTATTGCATTTCACGCTTTTAAACAGAATGGCGTGTTGTCTTGGAAATTGTCTAGTTGCCCTTTCCCAGACGATTGGGGAAATTCCGTATATTTGTGCTTTAAGGTTTCGTTGAACTGTAATGTTAATATTCATAGGTATATTGCAATTTTTATTTGGAATTTAGAAGTATCTTTCTGTCATAAATGAGAATCAAACAGGTCGAGTCTACGGGAAATGCTTCCATAATTCCCATTCCGCCCGAGGGTCGTTTCTGAAACTCTTAAGTTCAGTGACTTCTTTGGTAGCATGCTAGAACATTAGGTGACGGAGTTTCATCCCCTTTCCCCTTCCTTAATAATCAACAACGGAACACAGCTGTATACTATATGCGCGCTTATCACGGTTATCCTATTTAAAAATATAGCCGCAGCTCTCCCATATTGCGCAGGAATGGTGCAGACATGCAGCGTTGAAGGTAATAAATTGATTGAACGTTTTGATGCCTCCTAGCCAACGATGTGAGAGGAATATTTTTTTCTCTAATTTCCAATATTACTGTTCACATTTTCATTTTTCATCAAAATTTCACGCATATTCGTGAAAGTGAGGTAGTCATAAATAGATGCTATCACGCAATGTGATCCGGGCTAACACGGTGTTGACAGCTCCGTTTATGGAAGCGTCTGCTGCTACGGACAGAGCGCTGCTGGCCGCTCGATTTGCGTCTGCAAACAAGACTTACGTCGCTTGGTCCCTCCACAGCCGTTGTAAAATAGCGGCGAAGGCGGTTGCGGCAGCAGCTTATATTTAGCACAGACTGTTCGTGGATTTGGAAGCCCGTCAACGAAGGCGAAGGGCACCCACAATTAATATCCTCATAAATTTTTCGTCCTCGTGAGACAATAGTTTCGAACAGCAGTTCTTGTCTGAGACAATGGAAGTCAGTACTGTTTAAACTCCACAACCTCCGTGTTGATCATAATAATAGGAAATTTTCATACGACCTAATCCACTGATTTTCTTGAAGAACTGGCGATGCTGGGCTTCTTAAAAACCTTATGATAGTATTTAACTTCGAAATATTCTCTTATTGTTCATATAGCCTTGTTAGCACAAGCACACATGATAGTTTCTTTCTATATACTTAATGATTAACAGCTAATCTATTAAGAGATGGGTGTAGACATCCCTAGATCATGTAAGCTAATGGTTTTACGGTTAATAGCCAATCTACTGAGAAATCGGTGTATACATCATTAGGTAGCCATATGTAAGTTAATCTACTGAGATGTCAACACAGATATCACTAGATAGCGACACGTAGGTTAATCGTTAACAGTCGATCTACTGGAAGGCCAGTACAGACACCACTAGATAGTTCTACTTAAGTTAGTGACTGATAGCCCAACTACTGAGATGTCGGTGCAGACACCACTAAGTAGTCCTGCGTAAGTTAATGATTAATAGTCCATCCACTGAGAAACCAGCACGGGTATCGCTAGGTAGTCATATGCAATTTAATAGTGAGAAGTCGTTACGTTATTCGTTTCTACAATACGCGAGATTCAGTGAAATAATATTTGAGGAAGAAAACCCCGAAAAGACCGTGAATAAATAATATTTCCTGGAGAAATAATATTTGAACTAATATAAATTCTAGAATGAGATTTTCACTCTGCAGCGGAGTGTGCGCTGATATGAAACTTCCTGGCAGATTAAAACTGCGTGCCCGACCGAGACTCAAACTCGGGACCTTTGCCTTTCGCGGGCAAGTGCTCTACCAACTGAGCTACCGAAGCACGACTCACGTCCGGTACTCACAGCTTTCAGGAGTGCTAGTTCTGCAAGGTTCGCAGAAGAGCTTCTGTAAAGTTTGGAAGGTAGGAGACGGATACTGGCAGAAGTAAAGCTGTGAGTACCGGACGTGAGTCATGCTTCGGTAGCTCAGTTGGTAGAGCACTTGCCCGCGAAAGGCAAAGGTCCCGAGTTCGAGTCTCGGTCGGGCACGCAGTTTTAATCTGCCAGGAAGTTTCATATCAGCGCACACTCCGCTGCAGAGTGAAAATCTCATTCTGAAAACATCCCCCAGGCTGTGGCTAAGCCATGTCTCCACAGTATCCTTTCTTTCAGGAGTGCTAGTTCTGCAAGGTTCGCAGAAGAGCTTCTGTAAAGTTTGGAAGGTAGGAGACGGATACTGGCAGAAGTAAAGCTGTGAGTACCTGACGTGAGTCGTGCTTCGGTAGCTCAGTTGGTAGAGCACTTGCCCGCGAAAGGCAAAGGTCCCGAGTTCGAGTCTCGGTCGGGCACGCAGTTTTAATCTGCCAGGAAGTTTCAAATATAAATTCTGTTTAAATGTATAAACAATAGTATCAACTGAAATGTAAGAACAAGCAATTAATTCTTCAAGAAAACTAAATCCAACTTATTATTATAGCTACCTATAGTTATTCAGATAGAAATAGCTCGATATTTTAAATCAAATGTAGGATTTGGGCGCTCGTTTATTTGAACAGGTCGGTTCAATTTGCGCACAGTTTTAGTTTAATCATACCTAATTGAATCATCCTCGTCAGCCAGTCTTCAGTTTGTCCTCTTTTTGACTACAGTGAACATGTGAATTTCATTACCATCGGTTTTGATGTTCTTCCCAGGACACTATTTGGGTTAGTATTCCACAAAAAAAAGCCGTTTACATGTTACATGGATTCCAGGGAGATCAAGGGCCCTTGAGATATTGTAGCATTCTTCGCTGATCTTGTCCAGTCTAACCTGTTGACATCTTTCTGAGGTCCTCCATGATTCATGACAACTATCGAATGTGAACATTCACCGTCGTCTTGGCAGGAGGTGAAGGGTGAAATCTCTTGCCATAGAGACGTCCATCAGGCCATGAGCTACTATCAAGAATGCCAAGCTGCCGCCTCTCACTACAGAGCTGTTGTCTGAGACGTCGCTATCAGAAGGCGTAGGTTAAAATTCAGATCGACATATTCTGGGAAGCTCCTGTTCGACTTGTCAACCTTACCCTGTCAACCTTCTTGACTGTATACCGGCTTTTATTCTTATTGGCCTTTGAGCACAATTGTATCTTTGATGGGACTGTCTGTTAAAGTAAATATTACTTACCGGCGATGGTTGGATTGCTATCGTGGCCTGTGCTGAAAGGCCGAATTTCTTCTGGGATTATGTGTATTTATACTTATGGTTTCTTTTTTAATGAATGGTAACGCATGAGTTAGTTGGCATAGATGTGGGGCGAGTTGCCGTAGCAATGCCAACTGACCCCATACCTAACTATGCCAGCAGGTCTCATGGCGATATCAAAAACGAAATGCATATCACAAAATCCCAAAAATCAGAAATAATAGATTATTATACGTGAATGCAACCACAGTTAACTTTTCTTTCGAAAACCGACATCAATAGAGCCTCAGTTCTATCTACAGGGTCGCCAGAAAAAAAAATTACGAAGAAATAGGGACCTTTCCTTCGCGACGCTTCCAAACAGACTGAAGTGACACTGAATGGTGCACATTTGCTTACACTCCCCACTAGCACGCTGACAGCGCTCTAACTCCACGGTGGCAGAAAATAGAAGCTGTGTGCCATCTAACCCCTATGCGAAATAACCCCGATCTTCCCCACGCTTTCGGAACTGTAACAGTAAATCAAACCTGATGCACAACGCCTCTCTTGTAGCATCTGCACTGGAGTTGGCTGAGCTTCTTCGTGACGCCTTCGCGGTTATTAAATGAACCAGCAGAAAACGCGCTGCTCTTCTATGTATCTTCTCTATTTCCTTTATGAATCCTATGCGGTACGGATCCCAGACAGACGAGCAATATTCCGGTATTGGTCGAACGATCATGTTGTAAGTTACCTCATTTGTGGGTGGACTACACTTCCTAAGGATTCATCCAGTGAATCTCGGTCTGGCATCAGCCTTTATCTATCACTTCTTTCACCTCTGGCTATGTCGGTTAATAAGAAAAACACTGGGATGCACCATGGTTCGGATTCCACGTTGATCTGTAGGTCCTCCTTAAACTGGTTGAGTAATTCAGCTCAATGGGGCCGTGCCTAGTGAAGCACTGTGGTGCTCAAACCCATCTTCGGGATGATGACTTCTTTATTTTACTTGCTAAGATGGACAGCAAGAGAAATAAAAAGAAGAGTAAAATCGGCCTACAGCGCCTTTGGTAAACTGAATACAGTTTTGGAACTGTTCTTTCTATGGATCTGGAACGAGAAGTGTACGATAAAAGAATTTTTAACGCGACAACCACTTAAAATTGTTGATGATAGGCGAATCTAGAGCAAATTGGAATGGAAAACGTAATTAAGATTGTCTCTGAGAGGAACTAGAGCTGATTAGGACATTTGTACCTATGAATAGATGGTAGATGGACCGAGAAATTTCTTTCCTGGGTTACAAGAAATTAGAAGTGGCCGAGTCTACGATCTACTAGGAGGTTGGTAGATGAAGGTAGAGAAGATGGAGGAGCAACATGGATGCATGTAGCTGAAGATCGTAATGCATGAAACAGTCTGGAAGAGGTGTTTATCCACCAGGGCATGTCTTATGTAGATACTGATCGCATCTATTATTTAAATATTTCAGCTTTTACTATGCTAGTACGTTAATATGCAGGTCACAATAAATATAAGTAACATTAAAAGATCTGGAAAGTGGTAAAGAAATAGCAGAAATGTGAACTAAGTGCTTGATTATAGCAGAAAATTTTCTGGTGTATTCCTACAACTGTTCTTTTTCGAACCCGAGGATCATTTCCCGTCTGCAAACGCGTATAAAGAAATTCAGCGCAAACTGTCACTGGCTTCCTTGGATTGCAGACCGGAGTCATGGATATGCCGAAGATTTTGAATTGAAAGACATTCAATTCAAGACTCCTAATGCACTGTGCCTAAGAGCAGACTTGGAAAATTTCGGAAGCCGGTCTTCAGAGTGAACTCACACTCCTCAGTTCTTTTTTAAGTACCACTCCAGTGGTTCTCGTATCTGTAAAATTAAACAAATAGCGTGTCTCAAAGCGTCGTGTTAACATTCACCTCTCTCACCTTCAATCCGTGAAGGGGGAGAGCCTGTAATATTTGTTGCCCTGTACAGCATGCTCTTCCCTGTTCATTGCAAACATTTAAAGAGAATAGATGCAGACTTGGCTGTGGATGTTCAAGTGTACCAGTGGCTCGCAGCCAGCAGTAACACGTGGTTTCATTAAGCAGAGACCACGACTACGGCACGCCTGTAGTTCACGTGCGGTGCGTCTATTCCTGGTGCTGTTTACATGGCGTAGACGCTTGTTTACCCACGCTCCATGGCAAACACACTTCATCTATCGCCGTACCGCATGTTAGGGAAACCGAGGGACTTAGCAAATCAAGCTGAAGTAATACGTGTGCAGGGATGAGCAGGCGCTCAAGATTGTGCAGCTGGACGTAGTCCTTTGCTTCCATTCTCCAATGCGTACCAACGTTGTGTTCCTGTAAGAAAATTTTTAGATACGGCATTGTTTTCTGTAAAAATCATAACACATTTTTTTGAAATTTCTGATGGAACATACATAGGTGAAACTGACCATCAGAGCTCTCACAGAAATTTCGAGAGTATGGTTTTAACAGTACGGAAGATTGAATGTTGCGTGGATACAGATATCCGATGATAAGCTATTAGAAAAAGAAGAGAGAAACAGCTTCTTATAGAAATTTACTTTAATGCGGGGTGACAACTCACCCTACCCTGTGCTAGCCCGTGTTTAGGGAGCTACTGGTATGTACGCCTCATCCGCTTCAACTTCGCATGAGGCAGAATAATATTAACACACTTGTATGTTATTCCTGTTCCGATTCTAGGAATATTTTAGTGAAGCCGAAGGATTTTTTATGGCTTCCCAAGCACCCAGTTTCAACAAAACGATTACGTCATTTATGTATGGCAGGCCTTCCGGGAGGACCTTGATCGAAGCCCTCACCTCGTGGTGGTGCGGTAGCGTTCTCGCTTGCCGCGCACGGGTTCCCGGGTTCGATTCCCGGCGGGATCAGGGATTTTCTCTGCCTCGTGATGGCTGGGTGTTGTGTGTTGTCCTTAGGTTAGTTAAGCTTAAGTAGTTCTAAGTTCTAAGGGACTGATGACCATAGATCTTAAGTCACATAGTGCTCAGAGCCATTTGAACCATTTGAAACTTGATCGAACTCTGTACGAAAATTGTGCTACTTTGATTCTTCAAACCAGAACACATCTCGGCCACGCTCTGAACCCATGAATCTTTGCTACCACAGTCGCCAACGCGTGAAAGCATAATACGTGACTGAAAACTTGTTTTATTTTCCTACAAAAGAAAGGGACAATTAGGCCTATAGTATCTTTGAATTTTGAAAGCAGTAAGATCCTTTTTGAAACGCTCACTATATTTGTACAATATTTTAGATATTTATGTGTTTATTCTGGCGTTAGAGGTGTCAGTACCTAAAAAAATACCAGCTCTGTTTCGAAGAAGCTGTCAACTATGCTCTGACTGCTAGACGAAACAGTTCGAAGGAATAAGGTAGTCATCTGGTGGTTGACATATTTATGAGACAGTTGTGGCTAGTAGTCATGTTGCATACTAGGTATTAAAGTGATAACAAGAATATTTCAGCTAACTATTTCTGACACAAATCGTTCCCATTTTCGCAAAATAAAATAAATATAACATTTACGAAATTAAAAACGACAAGTGCAGTGTCTCGTGTTGAACAAAATTTTGTGCCGGTCCCAAAACTGGTCTTAGATTTTGCGAGACTGTAATATTTCTGAAGCTGTGCAGAATTTAATATAATGATTAACATTAATTCACCTGGTGCGTGTAGGTTACAGTTGTATATCTAACACGTGATGATTTGCTCTGTAGCATCAGTTGAATGAAAGTTACTTCTGAAAGGAGTAGTTTCATTAAATTTCATTGTTGCATCATGAAATTCTCTTGTTATTTGAAATAATTTTGGAATCAGCGAAATGACTAGATCCCCTGTGAAAACTATTATCGTACCACGTAGTTATAATTAAAGCGCAGATTCTCACAGAGGTACAGCGTCGGCTGTAATTATCGTATGGCAGCGGAAGTTGGTAGATATTTTAATGCGTTAATGCGGAATCAAATTACACTGGAAAAAGTTAGTTGCAACTGTGGCCATCAGATGCAAATCCGGTGCGGCGAATGCACAAAAGACATACAGAAACGTTTCCATAAGTACGAGGGTCGGTCAAAAAGTAATGCCTCCCATTTTTTTCTACTTAAAAAATTTAAGTTAAGTGAAAAATTTGAATTTGGCGCCATTCCTCAAACCTTCTTCTGCAATCCACTGCAGTAGTAACTTTCTGTGTCAACAGGTGGCAGCACAGCAGAAGTTTGTAAGATGGCCGACATCGACGTTCGTTTGAGACAGCGTTGTGTGAGTGAATTCTTGAATGCAGAAGGTGAAACGCCCATACGCATTCATGAAAGACTGAAGAAGGTGTATGGTGTTGTGACAGTGGATGTCAGCACTGTTAGACGATGGGTTCGTCGTTGTAAGGAAGCTGAAGGGCAAACACCGTTGACTGACGAAAACCGGAGCGGCAGGCCGGTGAGTGCAGTGACTCCACACAACATTCAGCAAGTTGATGACATCATTCGTGGTGACCGTCGGGTGACTGCAGATGAAGTGTGTCGCATTATTTCTCTTAGTAAAGGCAGTGTGATCACGATTATTAAACAATTGGGGTACTCAAAAGTTTGTGCACGGTGGGTTCCAAGAATGTTAACCGATCAGAATAAAGAGGCAAGGAAAACAATAGCCTCCCAACACTTGCAGCGCTTCCGTTTGGAGGGAGATGAGTTTCTGAAAAAAATTGTGACCGGGGACGAAACATGGGTGCATTTTTTTGAACCCGAATCAAAGAGGCAGTCAATGGAGTGGCGTCACACAAGCTCGCCGAGGAAGAAAAAATTCAAAACTGTGCGATCGGCAGGGAAAGTTATGGCAACAGTTTTCTGGGATACAGAGGGTGTGATTCTGGTTGATTTTTTGGAGCAGGGATGCACAATAAATTCTGTTCAATACCTCACAACCCTCAAAAAACTTAAAGCACGTCTTCAGCGAGTTCGCCCAACAAAATCAATGGCAGATGTTCTTCTTTTGCATGACAATGCAAGACCACACACCAGTCGTCACACCTCTGACGAGATTGTCAAAATTGGATGGGAAGTTTTGCCTCATCCCCCATACAGCCCTGACCTGGCACCATCAGACTTCCATCTGTTCGGGCCACTAAAAGAAGCTCATCATGGGATTCATTTTGAAGATGAGGAGGCCGTCAAAACATCCGTGCGTCAATGGCTTAGGAAGCAGAGCTGTGATTTTTACCGTGTTGGGATACATGCCCTTGTTCAAAGATGGACCAAAACTGTAGAGATGGGCGGAGATTACATTGAAAAATGACAAAATGATCCTCAATGTTGTGGTTTTCAACCTATGTAATTGCATTTAAATTTCCTGACAATTAAATGTAGAAAAAAAATAGGAGGCATTACTTTTTGACTGACCCTCGTATATAATGGGTTAGGAATGAGACATGGGCAGAAAAGGTCAAACAACTGAAAAAGGGATAATGTAGGTTTTAGTACTAAAGGCCGCTTACACGATTTGTTCAGTATAAGCACCAGAGGCGTAGACGAAATGCTGCATTCGTAAAATAAAACGACGAAGTCAACAGTTGCTCGCATCATTTCCGGTGGAAAATGAGCGACGTATTCCTGTATACTGGCCTTCAGATCGGGTAGAGACCGAACGTATCCCTGAAAACGCATTCTTGTAGAGAGCCCAGAGCCAAGAGTCATATGGATTCAGATCAAGTGATTACGCACACTATGCATCTGCAAAATCTCTAAAGACAACACGCTCACGTATGCTTACATTAAGCAGGCTTTCACTGGGAGAGCCGCATAAGGTGTGGCCCCATCTTGCATGCAAGCAGTGGTTTCCACACAGCTGCGCTCGCCCAAAGAAGGAATCACAGGCTGTAAGTGCAGGCGTCACGGTACACCTGACAGGCCCTCTTCGTGTCCTGTCTTCACAGAAGAACTGGCTGAGAATATCGGTGTTTGTGAATCCACACCGCAAGGCCACCTACGGCAAGTGCAATACCTCTTTGTGAACAACAAGCGGTTTAACAGTATCTCAAATTCGGCAGTTCTGAGTATTCATGGCACACTGCAGTGTAAAATGTGCCTCGTCCCTTCATAGAATACTGTCCGCTCACACGTCATCAACTTCTATCCTTGCCAGAAAGTGAAGAGAAAATTCAGAACATTCCCGCGGATCATTGGGTTTCAGTTGCTGCACCGTCTGGTTCTTGTACGGGTACCAGTGTAAAATAGGCGACAAACATTTCTGTACTGTTGACCATGGGGTGGACAATTCTCGTGACGCTGAACAAGCGCTAACACTACCCGGGGCATTTGCTGCATAAAAAATGGTTCAAATGGCTCTGAGCACTATGCGACTTAACATCTGTGGTCATCAGTCGCCTAGAACTTAGAACTAATTAAACCTAAGGACATCACACACATCCATGCCCGAGGCAGGATTCGAACCTGCGACCGTAGCGGTCGCGCGGTTCCGGACTGAGCGCCTAGAACCGCGAGACCACCGCGGCCGGCATTTGCTGCATAGCCAGTTACAGCAACAACAACCTTGTCGATAACTTCCACAGGGATAGGACGCTTTCGGCGATCGTTTTCTTGAGCCTGCGGCGTGCGCAGTCGAGCTAACTGCCGAGCTTCCTCAGTTCT
Source organism: Schistocerca gregaria (assembly GCF_023897955.1). Classification (NCBI taxonomy): domain Eukaryota; kingdom Metazoa; phylum Arthropoda; class Insecta; order Orthoptera; family Acrididae; genus Schistocerca; species Schistocerca gregaria. The sequence continues at coordinate 442,459,125 of NC_064923.1, forward strand.
AGTTAATTCCTGGCCGATGTAGTAGTCGTCCACATCATCAGGGTGTAACGGATACACAGTGTCTGTAGTCGTAGACGCCTCACGCCCATGCACCAAGAAAAATGGTGTAAATCAAGTTGCTCTGCTCAACATTGACGAACATTGATAGCCTGTCGGCCAAGATCTTACTAAGGCGTTCAGTAAGCCCGTTAGTTTGCGGATGGTAGGAAGTCGTCATGTGATGAGTAATGTTGGACCGTCGGTTTATCTCTGTCACAAGATTCGATTGAAAAACGTCCCCTCGATCCGTAATTGACGACCTTGGGGCACCGTGTTTTAATACAATGATTTCCACGATGAATTTGCCAACCTCGAATGCTTTGGCTGTTTTCACGGCTTTTGTAACGGCATAGCGTGTCAGATAATCAGTGCAAACAATAATCCATCTGTTGACACCATCAGACGTTGGAAATCGCCTGAGGAGGTCAATCCCAACACGCTGGAAAGGCGTTTTGTCTGGTTAAATTGCTATGAGTCGGCCAGGTGGTCTCTGAGGATTTGCCTTCCTCCTCTGGCACTCTCGACAGGGCGACACCTAGTGACGGACACTCCTAAATAAACCTGGCCAGAAAAATCACTTGCGGATCCTGTCGTATGTCTTAATAAATCCTAAATGTCTGGCCTCAGGTGTGTCATGGAATTTCTGCAGAACATCTAAGTGCATGTGTTTAGGAATCACTGGTAGCCATCTCTTTCGAAACGGATCAAAGTTTTTCTTGCAAAGTAATCCATTAACTACCTTAAATTGTCCCTTCACATTCTCTGACCGATTTAAGGCAAGCATAATTTGAGATATCTTGGAGTCCTTCCTTCTGCTCAGCAGAGAGATCCTGGAGTGCAGCGAGACAGTCACTATCTTCATCAAAGTCTTGATGGTCTTCCACAAGGTTTCTTGAGAGACAGTCGGAATGTTGACGTTTTCTTCCATTTTTGTACTCTATGGTAATGTCATACTCTTGAAGACGTAGTGCCCATCTGGCGAGTCGTCCTGTTGGATCCTTAAGACCTGTCAACCAATGATGGTTTGTAACAACTGTGAATGGCCTTCCATAGAGATACTGTCGAAATTTGCACATGGCCCAGATCACAGAAAGACATTCTCTTTCTGTAGTTGAGTAGTTTCTCTCGGTTTTTGTAAGTGTCCTAGAAAAATACGCTATAACCTTTCTTCCATCCGAAATCTGCGCCAGAACAGCACCGATCCCATACACATTGGCATTTGTGTGTAGTTCTGTAGGTGCTCTCTCTACATACAGACCAACTACAGGGTCAGTCGTCAGAGCTGTTCGCAGCACATCGAGAGAATCTTGTTGAGCTCCACCCCAGATAAATTTAGCATCGGCTTTTAACAACTCTTGGAGTGACCTGGCTTTGATAAAACGACGGCAATAAGAACATAATCCGAGGAAGGTTCTCACATCTCTAATACTTTTACATTAGAAATTCTACATTACAGAAACAAACATGCAGCTCCAAGCCCCTCCGTGTTTTCGAATTTCATCATCATCTTTTTTAAACCATTTAATGACATCGGGCGTCTCCTTAGGCCTTTCAGTCAGCGATATTCTCTCAATTCAGTGCACTGTCTGTTTTCTCGATAACCATACTGTTCAGTCACGTTATTGGTTGTCAAGTGACAGCGTGGATGTCAGGCCGTCACCAAACAGTGTACAGCAGGAGATTTGCCCTGGTGGCTACAATTAGAAATAATGAGATACTCATTTTACTAAGGTTTGAAGCTCCTCTTCTCGTTATTCCGTGTTTGCGATTTAAAGTTTGGGTTATTTCGGAAATCGGCATTATGCAAACACAACTAGACATGTTTCGACGCCAGTGTGTCATCTTCTGTGGGTTAACTTTTATTTTCTGTAAAGTACAGAATAACATTTGTAATAATTTAACTACTGTAGTCCTAAGAAACACTATATTTGCAATTTGCTTCGTTTTGTTTGGACATTTACCTTTAAATTACATAGCTAATTGAACTGTATTATTAAACATCGATTTTAGTGCTCGTTTGCGCCTTTTTTTTTTTTTTTTTTTTTTTTTGACAGTATGTCATCTGCAAACTAGCTATGAAGAAAATTATTGCATATTTGTGCAGAACTGTTTCGAGATTAGAGGTTATGTACGTTTCGTGTCCCTGGTTAGTGTCTCAATCAGCTACTATTTAGTGCATTGCTTTCACTCAGTAGTAGCTGATTGAGTCACCAAACAGAGACACGATACAGGACGGAAAATATAAGTACACAAACGTACATAACCTCTAATCTCGAAACAGCTCTCCACAAATATTCAATAATTTTCTTCATGGCTAGTTTGCAGATGACATGCTGTCAAAAAAAAAAAAAAACGACGAAAACGAGCACTAAAATCGATGTTTAATAATACAGTTCAATTAGCGATGTAATTTTAAGGCGAGTGTCCAAACAAAACGAAGCAAATTGGAAATATTGTATTTCTTAGGACTACAGTAGATAAATTATTATTATACAGAAAATAAAAGTTTAACCACAGAAGATGACACACTGGAGTCGAAACATGTCTGGGGAAATATAAAAATAAACTAGTTGTGTTTGAATAAGGTTGATTTCCGCAATAATCCAGTTTTTGGAAATAACGGTTTTTACAGCGTAAATTGGTTCTGCGATTACGCACCAGCACATCAAGTTCCGCTGCCATGCGATAATTATAGCCCACACTGGACTCCCATGAGTACCTGCCCTTTAACTATAAGTAATCGGTGTTACGGTATTTAGCCATTATAGTTCCTCAGTTCATAGTAGCAAAATGTGAGATGTTTAATTTCACTACTGGCCATTAAAATTGCTACACCAAGAAGAAATGCAGATGATAAACGGGTATTCATTGGAAAAATATATTATACTAGAACTGACATGTGATTACATTTTCACGCAATTTGGGTGCATAGATCCTGAGAAATCAGTACCCAGAACAACCACCTCTGGCCGTAATAACGGCCTTGATACGCCTGGGCTTTGAGTCAAAGAGAACTTGGATGGCGGGTACAGGTACAGCTGCCCATGCAGCTTCAACACGATATCACAGTTCATCAAGATTAGTGTCTGGCGTATTATGACGACCCAGTTGCTCGGCTACCATTGACCAGACGTTTTCAATTGGTGAGAGATCTGGAGAAAGTGCTGGCCAGGGTAACAGTCGAACATTTTCTGTATCCAGAAAGGCGCGTACAGGACCTGCAACATGCGGTCGTGCATTATCCTGCTGAAATCTAGGGTTTCGCAGGGATCGAATGAAGGGTAGAGCCACGGGTCGTAACACATCTGAAATGTAACGTAACCTGTTCAAAGTGCCATCAGTGCCAACAAGAGGTGACCGAGACGTGTAACCAATGGCACCCCGTACCATCACGCCGGCGATGACGAATACACACTTCCAATGTGTGTTCTCCGCAACGTCGCTACACACGTATGCGACCATCGTGATGCTGTAAACAGAACCTGGATTCATTACGTTTTGCCATTCGTGCACCCAAGTTCGCCGTTGAGTACACCATCGCAGGCGTTCCTGTCTATGATGCAGCGTCAAGGGTAACCGCAGCCATGGTCTCCGAGATGACAGCCCATGCTGCTGCAAACGTCATCGAACTGTTCGTGCAGATGGTTGTTGTCCTGCAAACGTCCCCATCTGTTGACTCAGGGATCGAGGCGTGGCTGCACGATCCGTTACAGCCATGCGGATAAGATGCCTGTCATCTCGACTGCTAGTGATACGAGGCCGTTGGGATCCAGCAAGGCGTTCCATATTACCCTCCTGAACCCACCGATTCCATACTCTGCTAACAGTCATTGGATCTCGACCAACGCGAGCAGCAATGTCGGGATATGATGAATCGCAATCGCGATAGGCTACAATCCGACCTTTATCAAAGTCGGAAATGGTACGCATTTCTCCTCCTTACACGAGGTATCACTACGTTTCACGAGGCAACGCCGGTCAACTGCTGTTTGTGTATGAGAAATCAGTTGTAAACTTTCCTCATGTCAGCACGTTGAAGGTGTCGCCACCGGCGCCAGTCTTGTGTGAGTGCTCTGAAAAGCTAACCATTTGTATATCACAGCATCTTCTTCCTGTCGGTTATATTTCGCGTCTGTAGCTTCGTGGTGTAGAAATTTTAATGGCCAGTAGTGTAGTTTCAACGTTCGGAGTATTGACTTCTTACATAAATCTTAAAATATAATTTCCGAAGAATCAGTAACGTTGCGCTCTTGTTGTAGAAATGTCTTCTGAATGAATAATGGAATTTACCCTGATTTCAATTTAAGTTAAGGTCAAAGAGTCTGTTGCCAGTGGTCGCAATCGACTTAATTTTAATAATCGACAGTCGACTTTGCAATTATGTGTCCCACTGTACAGCGATATGTGGTGCCTGGCTGCTTTTCTGAACTACCACGTGTGTGCTTTCGCAGACAAGATGTCCAGCCGGATTTCGACGCGGCCGCGGCGCACCAAAGTGTACGACTGCAACTTCCGGGCCGGCGAGCGCTACTACAAGCCGGTGCTGGACGACGTGGACCGCAAGTACTCCGGCAGGTCCGAGGCCGGCACCGGCGGCCTCTCCTCGCTGCGGGGCGCTCTCGCCGACGCAGAGGCGTCGCTCGGCTCGCGGTCGCGCGCCACCCCTGACGCAGAGTTTCCAGAGGTAACACCTGTTAGTCATGCCTCTCTTCCATTGACACACGTATTTTTGTTATTCGAAACGGTTTGAAAGTATCGGAGCAATCAACATTCACAAATTCAGCGTTGACTACAATAAGTTCACTGGACGAAATATGTACCACCTCTCCCTACCTCCAACAGAGCACACTGATCACTTTAGAGTGCTGTAGTTCTAGCACCAGGCAGTAACGTGATCCTCCATTGCTCACGTACGTCATGGCAGTGGAATGGTGAATGCCTGTGCGAATGTCACACCTTGTCAATGACAACCAGTTTCAAACATGACAGGAATTGCTGTTGTCAGTCAACGCAGGTCCATCTCAAATAGGTTCCGGCTGAATACTATCAACGGAACTCGAGCCTTCCTGATTTAGGTTTTCCGTGATTTCCATATGACGCTCCGGGCGAATGTTGGGATAGCTCCTTTAAAAGGGCATAGACTATTTCCTTCCCCATCATTTCGTAATCATGCTTGTGCTCCGTCTCTAACTACCACGCTGCCGACTAGACATTCCTTCCTTACATGCAATGAAGATTTGGTGTCGGGTACCTCTCCCAAGGCCAAACTTCACAGTGGCACGAGAAGCACACCGTCAGTGGGCCACACAACACGGAAACTGGACCGCAGATGAGTAGAGGCGTTTAATGTGGGCCGACGAGGATGTTACCTCTGCAAATGACGCAAGGCCTTGAGTGTACCGATGGCTCAATGAGGTCCAGTGTGTAGACGTTTCGGTTATGTTTTTCGGCCAATATTTCGACTCACTGTTTCACCAGGCTTATTTCAACATTCTTAGTTGCCAAATGATGTCCTTTCTTCTATACCGTCATGATGAACACGCTGTGGTCACTCTCATGTTCCAAAATAACAACAGGTGTGTGTACAGGGCTGCACTCATGCGCTCCTGGATTGGCGAACATTCAGGCACTGTATCTCACAACGACCGGCTCGCTAAAACTGATGTATCGGGAGCTGAGGTGGCCAATGGAAACAGTCACACATCTATAAAATGATAACACATTAATAGGTTTACTTACGATATGTACACTAACTAACATATACATAATTTTGAAGTACTGTCGGTCCTTCTGTGGTGCTGAATTATACAGGGTAATTCAGCTGCCCCTACTGAGGGGTTTTATGCAACTCGCAATGCCTTCAACAACCATTGTAAGTTTTTCATGATCTCTCACTCTCTCTGTGCAAACTATTATTCCTAGCCGGCCGTGGTGGCCGAAAGGTTCTAGGAGCTACAGTCTGGAGCCGCGCGACCGCTACGGTCGCAGGTTCGAACCCTGCCTCGGGCATGGTTGTGTGTGATGTCCTTAGGATAGTTAGGTTTAAGTAGTTCTAAGTTCTAGGGGACTGATGACCTCAGATGTCAAGTCCCATAGTGCTCAGAGCCATTTGAACCATTTTTTTTTATTATTCCTAGGGAATGAACATGAAGTTTTTGTAGAAAATGCAATGTGATTAACTTTTGTACTTGGATACGTCTTCGCTAGAGGCTATAGGTTTCGAATTGTTCGAGAAAAACGTACAAAAGTGAACTTGCTTTTTTCTTAAATAACTCAAAAACCATGGCCTTCAGCGAAAACGTAACCCAATAAAAAACTGAACAATACTAAATTTCCTAAAGAAAGGTCTTATTCATTTTTTCTGTAGGACTAACAGCTTGCATGTAGCGAGTGAGAGAATTTCAGAAGCTCGCACCTGGTTTTTGATCCGTAGCAGGTTGCATAAAACCAATCGGTAGGGGCAGCGGAATCACGCTGTATACTGTGAGTTGTGTTCTTGATAGGAGCAAATAGTCTTGAACGCTGATACACTCTGATAACACACTGACACACAGTAATGCTTAGTAGTGTTGTGCTTCGTCGATGTATTTTCCTCACTGCAGTCTTCTGTACTAATGTTGGTAAGTCTTCAAGTTCTCTGAACATCAGGGGACGAAGCTCCGAGTGCAGCTGCTTAAAAAGTCGCGACGGCCAATCAGGGCCACAAGGAGCAACCTCAAGTGATTTTACCATCCTCTGTGCGTGGCGCGTCCCCCCCCCCCTCCCCCATAGGAGGCAGCGAGCGATGGAAGAGAGCTCGCACGGCGGCACACAGGCAAAAGTTCAACACTACAGTCTCCCGTGTAGCTGTGAGCGGCGCGCCGTATGTGATCGACGAAGATACCGTTGATGCCGCAAAATCCCTTATCTTAATCTCTTGGATTAGATGAAACAGAGAGTGAAGCACAGCTATTTACATTCCCATCATCTAGTAGCTCTACCCGATCCTCTCATCAATGAGTGGCTTCAGCTGGATATGGCGCAGTCGTACCTGACGGAACTTCTGGACACACTGATGAAGATCGGCGCCAAGGCTACAGGTGGTGTTACACGCCATTAGCATGTTGTCTTCAGAGGTGACAATTTTTTTTTTCTGCTTTGCTTGTATGGCTACTATTCATGTCAGCAAAAGTCACAGTCTAAGAATAAAAATTGGACGAAAACTGTAAATGCGTAGGTACAATCAACACAAACAGCTTTTGGTACGGTAGCTAGCTGGAATGCAAAACTGGAAAACGGATGTTGGGAATTACGTTTTGTTTAGCATATAGCATTTTAATATAACTCGTTCACTACAGTTATCACAATGCGACTGATTTCAACCTCAGTATGTGCTCATCTTCTGAGCTATCGATTCAACAGAATCAACGAAAAATATCAGATAAATCGATCGACTTGCAATAACTGCAATGATTTGACACATTAATAAGTTTTTTGTGTTACACTGGGACCGCGTGCTCCTCAGTTTAGGAATCTCGAATTTCATGAAATACTTTGGTGTTGTTTTGATGCATTTCATCTCATAGAATATCTCTTGCATCCCATATCAACGAAGACGTACGTTCTGTGCTAATATCTAGGGCCGATCCTCTGATTATTTCGTTCCATCATCCCTTCAACTACAGTTTTCAACATCTGCCCCACGTTATTATTCTGTCTCTTCGATGAGTTATCTCCTTCGTTAGACAAAATGTACGTAGTTTTTTTGCAGAATCTGATTCTGCAATAAAAAGTGGGGGTTCTCATTTGAAATTTTAAGGTTGCCTATCGTCCCATCCCCAGGGCGCTGGGGTGGCGGGCTAATTTTGGCACCAGCAGATGTCCCCCTCGAAAATATTCAACTTTGGATTCTACACATTTTTTCGTGTGAAGCTTATTTTTCGAGTTATTCTGGTTTGTCAACTTAAAATTTACACCCTGTATATAAGGGTGAAGAAAAATTCGCGCACTCGGACTTCGCAGAGTGGTTCCTTACGTACTAGCAATAAGAAAATATCTCTCAAAATTTCCTGCCACGCATATTTCAGGCAGTAAATGGACGTTAAAGACTTATAATCTGGCAACACTCTAATCACTTGTACGGTAACTATCTCCGTCAGAATATAGTAGTATTGTTGTGTTGTTGCTGTAGTGGACAGAGGTTTGGCTTAACATGCAAGAGATCGAGGGTTCGATTCTGAGTCGAGACTTATTTGTTTTTATTTGCTAAAAGTAGTCTGCGTGCTACGGTTTCTGGCGTCTTAATCGCCAACAGCGATTGCAGTGGGTCCTCTACAAAACATTTACGTAGCATGAACACAGAAATGGAAATAAAATCGTTTTCATTGGTCAGCTTTTAAAGAAACCTTTTGCACGTCACACCACTGCATCTACTAGATTTCAAACTTTCTTCGTGTGTGCTCTCTCCCAATGGTCCCCTCGATTAATACCAATTATTATTCTTGCCACGTTCAGGCCCATTACATTTCGTTAGAGCCTTACGTCACCAGTACGGTTAGCAACGTACGTTGCAAATTGTTTCGATGGGACCATTGGGCGTGGGTACACACAAAAAAGTTTGGAATCTAGTAGATCCAGTGGTGCGAAATAATTCGAGTCTGCGAAGTGCAAAAGGTTGGTTTAAAAGGTGACCAATGGAAATAACTGTATTTCCATTTGTGTGTTCATAGTAAGAAACTGCAATTTTTTTGGTAGAAGATCCACTGTAATCGCTGTGTGACGATTAAGACGCCAGATACCGTACCACGCAGAGTAGTTTTAGCAACTAAGAAGAAATAAACCTCGACGCAGAATCGAACTCTCGATCTCCTACGTGCTAACACAAAACGCTGTCCACTGCACCAACGGCATAGCAGTACTGTCAACTATTTATGGAGGTTTTTCGTGTGACGCTTATTTTTTGAGTTATTCTGGTGCGTCAACTTAAAATTTACACCCTGTATAATTATACTACAACACTCCTTTGGCATTCACCAGAAGCTACTTTTATGTATAAAGATATTCCTGTAAAACACCCCAAATTTTGTCAGTGAAGTTCGAGTTCACCGTCTAGAGATTGGGAGTGAAGCGTGCTTCCGTTTCTCGCTGCAGAGGCGGCCCCTGTCGGCCCTGCTGGATGAGGCCGAGGGCGAGGACTCGTCGCCGTTCCGGCGCGCGGGCGGCGGCCGTCGGCGGCTGATCGGCTCCGTCGACGACGCCGACGAGGAGGACGACTTCTTCAGCTCGCGGCGCGTCCGCGAGTCCCGAGCACGCATCGCGGCACTTGAGGACGAGATCTCCGCCGCTAGGACGTCCTCCCGGTCCAAGCTGCGCGCTGCTGACGAATTCGCCGAGAAGGTTCGTATTCATGTCCCCACCTGCTGACGCGCTGGCTTTTCGGAGAAGCAATGGCAGCTGGTGGGCAAGCATCGCCGAATAGCTCTTAGCAGTGTAGACTAATGAGGAAGCTGGAAGCCCTTTCAGTTTAAACGCAGCCAAAACCTCTCAGACAAACAGAAGCTAAACGATGTCAAAGTTAGCGTAAGGAGGGCTATTTGTGAAGCGTTCAGTGAATTCGAAAGTACAATTCTATGTACCGACTTGACAGAAAATCCTATGAAGTTCTGGCCTTACGTTAAACCAGTAAGTGGCTCGAAACAGCATATCCAGACACTTGATGATGGCATTGAAACAGAGGATGACACGCGTAAAGCTGAAATACTAAACACCTTTTTTCCAAAGCTGTTTCACAGAGGAAGACCGCACTGCAGTTCCTTCTCTAAATCCTCGCACAAACGAAAAAATGGCTGACATCGAAATAAGTGTCCAAGGAATAGAAAAAGCAACTGAAATCACTCAACAGAGGAAAGTCCACTGGACCTGACGGGATACCAATTCGATTCTACACAGAGTACGCGAAAGAACTTGCCCTCCATATAACAGCCGTGTACAGCAAGTCTCTAGAGGAACGGAAGGTTTTAAATGATTGGAAAAGAGCACAGGTAGTCCCAGTTTTCAAGAAAGGTCGCCGAGCAGATGCGCAAAACTATACGCCTATATCTGTTGTAGAATTGTAGAACATGTTTTTTGCTCGCGTATCATGTAATTTCTGGAAACCCAGAATCTACTCTGTAGGAATCAACATGGAGTCCGGAAACAGCGATCGTGTAAGACTCAACTCGCTTTATTTGTTCACGAGACCCAGAAAACATTAGATACAGGCTCCCAGGTAGATGCCCATTTTCCTTGACTTCCGGAAGGCGTTCGATACAGTTCCGCACTGTCGCCTGATAGACAGAGTAAGAGCCTAAGGAATATCAGACCAGCTGTGTGGCTGGATTGAGTAGTTTTTAGCAAACAGAACACAGCATGTTGTTGTCAATGGAGAGACATCTACAGACGTTAAAGTAACCTCTGGCGTGCGACAGGGGAGTGTTATGGGACCATTGCTTTTCACAATATATATAAATGACCTAGTAGATAGCGTCGGAAGTTCCATGCGGCTTTTCGCGGATGACGCTGTAGTATACAGAGAAGTTGCAGCATTAGAAAATTGCAGCGAGATGCAGGAATATCTGCAGCGGATAGGCACTTGGTGCAGGGAGTGGCAACTGACCCCTAACATAGACAAATGTAATGTATTGCGAATACATAGAAAGAAGGATCCTTTATTGTTTGATTATATGATAGCGGAACAAACACTGGTAGCAGCTACTTCTGTAAGATATCTGGGAGTATGCGTAAGGAACGATTTGAAGTGGAATGACCATATAAAATTAATTGTTGGTAAGGCGGGTGCGTGGCCAAGCGGTTCTAGGCGCTACAGTCTGGAACCGCACGACCGCTACGGTCGCAGGTTCGAATCCTGCCTCGGGCATGGATGTGTGTGATGTCCTTAGGTTAGTTAGGTTTAAGTAGTTCTAAGTTCTAGAGGACTGATGTCCTGAGAAGTTAAGTCCTATAGTGCTCAGAGCCATTTGAACCATTTTTTAATGCGGGTGCCAGGTTGAGATTCATTGGGAGAGTCCTTAGAAAATGTAGTCCATCAACAAAGGAGGTGGCTTACAAAACACTCGTTCGACCTATACTTGAGTATTGCTCATCAGTGTGGGATTCGTACCAGGTCGGATTGACGGAGGAGATAGAGAGAGAGAAGATCCAAAGAAGAGCGGTGCGTTTCGTCACAGGGTTATTTGGTAACCGTGATAGCGTTACGGGGATGTAGCAAACTCAAGTGGCAGACTCTGCAAGAGAGGCACTCTGCATCGCGGTGTAGCTTGCTGTCCAGGTTTCCAGAGGGTGCGTTTCTGGATGAGGTATCGAATATATTGCTTCCCCCTACTTATACCTCCCAAGGAGATCATGAATGTAAGATTATAGAGATTCGAGCGCGCACGGAGGCTTTCCGGCAGTCGTCCTTCCCGCGAACCATACGCTACTGGAACAGAAAAGGGAGGTAATGACAGTGGCACGTAGAGTGCCCTCCGCCACACACCGTTGGGTGGCTTGCGGAGTATAAATGTAGAGGTAGATAAATCGGTATCACATGGTGCTTGCTGGCTGCAGGCCGGACGTTAGTCGTAAAATAATGTTGTGAGGATGGTCAGAGAGAGAGATAAGATGTTGCTTGGCTTGTGAGAGTACAAACTTATTGAGTGCTTGCCGCACTTTGGAAACGGGCCGATGGTCGATACCTCTTTCGCCAGTCCATGGAGTTTGTTGGTCAGAGCATTGCAGAAAATACGACAACTGTTGGCCAGTGCAACAAAGAGAAGCTTAAGTGATGGAGACAGGACGCCATTTTCCGAGAAAAAACAGCGCATCTGTTTCTCTCACTGACTAGCACAGAAACATTTCTCTAGAGTAGAAAACTGTCGCTAAACTGTTGAGGTTTTGCCATTTTGGAAAAATAACAAATTGGCTGGTCTTTAAATAATTTTTTCCGGAAAAGGAAGTACAAGCCTTGTTACAATGTGTCCAATTGAGATAAGTGCTAATAAATTTTTTGATTAGAAGAATAGTATATTTTTGGACTATTCCGTCCCGAACCGGGAGCAGTTTGGCACCTGGCTCGATGTATATGCGAGCTACATTTTCAGTATCTATTGTGCTGACTTTTGTGTGATTTGTTTTTTTACTTCATTATAAGTGGGAGGGGGGAGGGGGGCCACAGTGCATACACTTTTTTTTCCAACGCATCTTTTGATATTGTATTTTTTTGTTTTGCTACAGCTATATCTGATGCTTACGTATTGAAACGTGTCAATAAACTAATTTTCGACCAAGACCTTGCACAGTTCATTGTGTGCCAACTGTGAATAATCGTCTGGTTCATAGATGTATTTCTCTATAATGTGAAGAAAATTGTGGGTTTCACAAGAAAGCATTTTGTACCTGTATTATATCTCATTTTGTATCGTGTAGATGCTCATTTCTCGTCTCTGCTGTGTCTTTCAATAAATGCTTTCCCATTTCCACCTGCCAGGGTAGCCGAGAGCACTAAGTCGCTGCTTTCTGGACTCGGGTAGGCGCGTCAGCCCTGGATCGAATCCACCCGGCGGATTAACGACGAGGGATCGTGTGCCGGCCAGCCTGGATGTGGTTTTTAGGCGGTTTCCCACATCCCACTAGGTGAATGCCGGGCTGGTCCCCACGTTCCGCCTCAGTTACGCAGCTCGCAGACACCTGAACAAATTCGCACCATTCCAAGGATTACACTAGACTCAGACATTTGGGATACACTGGGAGTGGGAGTGGGAGGGGGGCGACAGGCAGGGCATCTGGCCCCATCCGATTAACCAGCAGACCCCGCGAGTCGGGATTAATGCTCGGAAAGAGAGAAATGACTTCCCGTTTGCACCAGATAAACTCTTTGTATCCGACTCTATATCTTTGTTTAGTAACAACAAAATATCGCAACTGTATTTTGTCGGATTAATGTGTGTAGTGACCGATGTTCACGGTTCGCAGGTTCTGGACACCGTGGGCCTGAAGAATTCAGACATAGGCAAGGCGCGCCAGTTTCTGGAGGATGAGTCAATCTACAAGAGGCGGTCCAGGGCCGCTGCTGCAGAGGAGGAGGAAGACACGGGCAGCAGGACTCTCGCAAAGTGGTACGTCCTTTCTTCTCCTCTGTTTTCCCAAGCATTTAAGCCGTCATCGTATTTTGTGGAGATCCTACCATCCAGATGCGCTACTCATAGCTTTCTACCGAGCGAGGTGGCGCAGTGGTAGCACACTAGAGTCGAATTCGGGAGGACGACGATTCAATTCCGCGTCCGGCCATCCTGATTTAGGTTTTCCGTGATTTCCCTAAATCGCTCCAGGTAAATGCTGGGATGGTTCCTTTGAAAGGGCGCGGCCTATTCCTTTCCCCATCCTTCCCTAATCCGATGAGACCGATGGCCTCGCTGTTTAGTCTCTTCCCCTAAATAACCCAACCCAAAATCATAGCTTTCTGACAGCGGTATCTCGAGTAAACAGTTACTCATCATGCGGAGCTCCATGATAAGTTTTCTTTACACATAGCAGCGCCAACACTGAACATGGAAGATAAAGGGCTGTACTGGTCTTCCACATCAGAACTGTACATCGAGATTCGGATCATACCGTCCAATCATTTTCTCGTAGATGTGTATTTCCAAAATGCAGCTAACCATTAAAATTTTTCTAGGGACGCCACGTATTGGACATGCCACATATCACGTTTTAAGACGTAATATTTTCATCGGAACAAAAGCAGAAGGAGCTACTGAAGGAAGGAATCTCCGGGAGAGACCAACGAAGTCATACATGCTGCAGATTGTGAGCGACGTAAGGGTTTTTTTTGTGCCACTGTTCTCCCCTGGTAGCTGAGTGATCAGCGCGACGGAATGTCATACTTAACGGCCCGTGATCGATTCCCAGCTACGTCGGATATTTTCTCCGCGGGACTGGGTGTTGTGTTGTCCTTATCATCATCATTTCATGCCCATCGTCACGCAAGTCGCCGAAGTGGCGTCATCTCGAAAGACTTGCACCAGGCGAACGGTCAGCCCGAAGGGAGGCCCTAGCCACACGGCATTTCCATTGTATGCCACTCACAGCCCCAAAAACAGCCATTTGAATCGTTGATGAACTCAATCATTTTAAATGTGTTTTATTTTTTGTACTTTAGCAGTATATCTTCTTCCATAGCCACTACTTTTAATACAGCATCCTTTCCGTCTTCAAATTTTCGCAGCGCTGGGTATCTTGCCTTACTTACAAAATATATATTTTAACCATCTCTCTAGGATTTCTTGCCTAACCTCTACGCTAAATCGACGGTTGAAATACTGCAATTGTTGTCAGTCTCATAAACTAAACCGTAATATATCTCACGCACGTACACTAAATTCTTCAATAAAAGCAAGTTATTGCAGGTATGAAGTGGGCAGAGGCAGAGGTAGCAACATGTGAATAATTAAATGTGTTCTTTCTTTCTGGTTGGTTGGTTTGGGGAAGGAGACCAGACAGCGTGGTCATCGGTCTCATCGGATTAGGGAAGGATGGGGAAGGAAGTCGGCCGTGCCCTTTCAGAGGAACCATCCCGGCATTTGCCTGGAGTGATTTAGGGAAATCACGGAAAACCTAAATCAGGATGACCGGACGCGGGATTGAACCGTCGTCCTCCCGAATGCGAGTCCAGTTTTCTTTCTGGGTCCATGAAACATTTGACTGAAACTGTATCCAGCTCACCGCCATGCGACTGTCTTTCTGCGTCAACACGACTACCTTTCTTCGATAGAAGAATATCATATTCTCATGCCTTAAAAAAAAAAGAGAGAGTAGATTACGTGGATTTCGTCAGACATTTAACGAACACATCTGTGTATTTCTCTGTGAAAAGTTGACCGTTCGCTCTTTGATAATTTTTAATAGAAGTGAAAATTCTTCAAAAGATGAGTTCATTACTTATTTAGCAACACATTTGCCATAAATATGTATTTACTTCTTAGTTTGCGCCTGGTTGAGCGTTCGTCTTCCTGAAATATACTCCTGCACGTGATCAGTACTCAGGTTACACACTGTAGGCACTATCTACATCTACATCTCTTCTGGTATTATTTCACCATCCTGGTAGTTTGCCAGACTTTTTTCGTCAGCTGTTGCCACCGCTTCCTCTCATACCCACGTCAAAACAGCTGTTCTCCTTTGTTACGTAGCCGCTTGGTTCTCTTTTGCCAAGACTGACAAGAAGCGTGCGACGTTTCAGTAAAGCAGCTCCACGTGCGCTCAGAGTTCGCGATAGTTGATAGCCTATGTCACTATCGTGAGACCCCGGTGCTCATTCCTTGACAAAGCTCTTTGGGAGTTTGATTCAGTACGTTACTCTGCTCTGGGAAGTAATGGAAACATATTAGTTGCTATTTGACTCTAGCTTTTTTGAGCGTCTATTTCTTTTTTACTCTTATTATACAACTATCTCTAGGTTGGAACTATCACTTTGCATAACTGTAGCTGACACCAGTAGTGTTATCTGCACCCAAGTTATCAGTTTAGCGTGCTGTTACCTTCCTGTCACTGAATTGAACGATGTGACGTACAGTATGTCACCAGTATATATTCTGCATGCATAAATACTATCGATATTTGTAAAGCAACGCGGAAGCATGCAAGCGATATTAAACTTATAGGATGTTTGAAGTTCGATCTTATATGTAAAATATTTGGAATTATAGACAGGCAGTTTGTTCCATACATGATCTCGAAGGCATTTATGTAAAGGGATGTAGAGCTGTATTTGTGTCATTTATTCTTCTATGTCAGCTTATAACGTTCCACCAGAGGTAACTATTTCTCGTTAATGTCAAAGAGCACTATCTAGATTCACAGTATTAAAGCAGACCGACTATCGCTCTTCTGGGACGTTTTTTGTCTTACTTCTAACTTAAATTATCTGGAGTACTCACGCGCGTACCAAATATGGGATTTGAAGATAACGATATAAGTTGTGAACCGAAGAGTGGGCAACGAAATGTCGTGTTGGCTAGACCTTTCGCCCGTAAGGCAGTGACAATGCTTAGGGAATTATCTCTAGTGTCTGTCTGACGTTACAACACTGCACAGCTATGTAAGTGTCTGTCCCCTACTATTAGCTGTATACGGGGACGATTTGGGGGACAAGGAAGACAGCAATTTGCGGTTGTTTACTGATGATGCGGTGGTGTACAGTAAGGTCTGAAGACCTTACCTCAAATGTTTGAACCAAATTTGTAGTTTGTAGTTATACATTCAGTCCACGCAGAGATACCAGTGTATCAATAGGAGCTGTACTATAGCGAAGTTCTTGCTAGTTGATCAAAGAAACACTGGATTCCGTGCTTTGACCGGACTGATACTGCTATCTCTATTGACTGACTCCTTCGTAAATGAGTCCCTACTGCGTCCTTCAGTACCAGTCCCAGAATAATGAAGTCTACGCCAGATTTTCGACGTTTCAGGATAAGGTATCGAATATATTGCTTCCCCCTACTTATACCTCCCGAGGAGATCACGAACGTAAGATTAGAGAGATTCGACGTTGTCGTACATCATAGAGTGGCTAATGATGACACAGGGAGTTGTCCAGGAGAAACAACTTTAGTTTTAAAATTTTCTTTCCTACCTGTACGTCACTTAATGTATTTGGGGAAATAACTAAAGATTTTTGTTGCTGTATATTTAACTCCTTTCTGAGCCACTGACAGCTTTAGCAATGAGTAATGAAGACCATTTTTCTTCTAGTATTGTAGTTATGGACCGCACTAATCTTAAATAGTGATTTCGCTACTGTTATGATAAATAGATCTTTATTCACAAGTGTACAGCTGATAATGTACCTCCTCCTCCATCTTCCTTTACACAGGTTGAGTTATCGATTCTTCGAAGTTTTTTCTCTCAAAAGCATCTAGCATTCTAATATCTTTTGATGTTAATGACCAAGTTTCCGAGACGTACGTAACAACTGGTTTTATAAGTGTTTTGTAAATCGTTAATTTGATGATACGAGTTCTTGAGGGAGAAAATTTTTAATAGAAAATACGCAATGCATGTGTCATTTGAGTGGGAAACTGTCGATCCCAGATATTTAAACTGATCAACACTCTCGAAAGTATAATCATCCATTGTTATTGGTGGTGGAAAGTTCGGCTTGCATGCTTTCCCAGCAGCCGTATATTTTGTTTTCTGTTGGTTGATATTCAGTTCCATATTCCTACTAACTGGCTCAAGTGTGACGAATGTCGGCCTCATTGCCTTCCTAGTTCTTATGACTAAAGCTATGCCGTCGTCATAAGCTAGTATCTGTACTGATTTGCAAAAGATCTTTCCCATTCCTTTCACGTATCTTTCAGTGCAAAATTTCATCGTTGTAATAAACAAACATTTACTGAAAATACAACCGGTATGAACTGAAAGTATTACAGAAATCGCCTGCAAATGGATGCCGCCAATGCTTAGCTGAACGATATGTTGGTTTCAATATAACGACGCCATGAGCAGTCTTTATCATTCGTGGTCTAAGCTATGACACCATCAGTGAGTGAACTGTCTTCAAGTATCTTTAACACCTGTTCGACTGCGATGTTTCAAAAAATCGGTCCCAACACTGAGCCCTGTGGGTATCCCTGCCGACGGAGAGCAGCCTGAGCAGTAGTGAGACCCGTGTTGCAGGTCGAAGCTGACTGACCTGGAGTCAGTGCGGGAGAACACGGAGTCGGCGGCGGCGAGCCGCGCGCGGCAGTCGCGGGCGCGGCTGGCAGACCTGGAGAACGAAATGGAGGCGCTGGAGAACCGCGCGGCGGCGCGCGAGCGGCGCTCGGCCAACGTGCGCGCGCTGCTCCAGGAGACGGCCGACGTCGGCCTCTCCTCCGACGCCGCCGAGTCCAGCTCCAGCTCAACCACGGTGCGCGCCAGCGCCCTGCGCGTCAAGAAGGTGTCCGCCTCCGCCGAGAAGAAGACTGTCACCTTCTAAGGAGGTGCCAGCGACTGCGGTACTGGCACGTCACACGTTTTAGAGGAAAGACATCTCGCTGAGGCCGGGACAGAAGGAAACTGGGAGGTTACTACCGGAAACGTGAGGGTGCAGTTATGGTTCGTCCAGTCTTTTTCACACCACGCACCAAAACAATCAGCACTCTTCCTAAACCCCAAGCACTTCTCAGAAACACAGCCCCAGTCGCTCTGTTTCGCTCTTCCAATGTTGAAATAATTTTCTTCCTCCCTTTTTCGTTGTTCCATTAGCTACTTACAACGACACAAAAAAATGTTTGTAAACTATCATCATCTCATACAATTTACTGCACATCATCTATAGCCTCCGAATTCTTGCAATGCACTATTCTTCTCCAGCAGATCACAGCTTCAACATTTGCACTGAGTTGTGAATTACTGAGTCGCTTTCAATGAGAAAAATTACACAACAATCACACCTTTACAATGGATAGATGACGAAATGAGATTGTGAATGTAGAGATGTGTATTGTCATTCCTGCATGTGGAGATGATTATAACGATAATCATCATGATAATTACGAGGTGGCTCGTTCTGAGAATTCTATTATGAGGAAGTAATTTATTGGACTCATAACTAATACAGAAATGTCACTCCATTCTTATGGCTACGTACTTGTCTTCTGAGCGACACTATCTCATCTATTCCACACATTCAGAAAATAGTACACTTTCGTAACTGTTAGGCTGCCATTATTCTCTTTGCTAGACTTTTTATGTAATTAGACCGTGTTGAGCTCTGTAATTCATACTGTTATGTAATGAAATGTTTTTCTTCTTTTGTAAGGTGGATCAGTGTAATACTTTATGTCTAATTACTGTATACTTAAATACGTTCTTTTAAAATACATATGAAAAATGTGTGAACTCTATTCACTCTCTGCAGAAGTACGTTCCTTATCACTGTTTCGCAGGTTCCACACGCTTTATTATACTTAATACGTTTTTTCCATGAACATCAGAGGTGGTACAGGCTGTAATGGGTGTAAGTGTAGATAGTTTTACTTCTCGTACCTTAATATGTACTCACATCAGTGTGATATTTGTTTTGTCTCTGCGGTGAACAGTCTTCCCACAAACACGTCTCAAAAATTATGACCTGATGTTTTCTGGATGGTCGTAACTGCATTTCTAAGTGTACCATCCCTGTAAATATACGCTAACCGTATTGCATCCACACTTTCACACTTCAGCACCTGATCTGTTCAACAGGGCGAAAAAAAAGCATTAATGGCTTACTTTTGCCACATGTGCTTGGAGCTACTACCAAAACGAAAAACATTGACTTGTAACAGCGACAGTTACTAGTCTGCAAATGAAATAAATACTGAAAATACTGATGTAATGTTGTTCAGTACACTGTCCCCAGTAAATGGTTCAAATGGCTCTGAGCACTATGGGACTCAACTACTGTGGTCATTAGTCCCCTAGAACTTCGAACTACTTAAACCTAACTAACCTAAGGACATAACACACATCCATGCCCGAGGCAGGATTCGAACCTGCGACCGTAGCAGTCGCACGGTTCCGGACTGAGCGCCTAGAACCGCGAGACCACCGCGGCCGGCCCCCAGTAAATATCTGCATTTATACCCGTTACACTATACATATCAGTTATTGTTTTTTCCCGTCTTAAGTTTTCTGCAACTGCGAAAGTTGAATGGGGATCCTACATTTTTTTCTATTCCAACCCGTGCTAACAATATGGAAAAAAGCAGTGTACTCCAGAACATGTGAACAAGGGGAATAAAGCCAGCAAGTAAACTGTTCACCTACTTTGTAAAGAAAAACGCTTTCTTGCATCGAAATATTATGTATACAATATCTCAGGAATGACCCCACGATGATTTGTAAATAAAAGCGAAGCGCATATGGTGGAAAAAGACTCTTAAATCGCCATGAGTTTAAGACGGGATAAAAAAATAATTGTTGTTTCATATTGTAATAACTCCCTAATCATTTACACTGTTGAGATATCACAAATGAAAAGACCTAACATTGTTTGACCACACAATCGACGATGTCAATTGAATGAGCTATGACAATCAAGAATCTAGAAACATCTGCTTGGAGCTATTGCTAAGGGCACTGTACTCATTAATTACAAGGAAAAAATATGGAAAATACATTCATCTCTCAAGTGAGGAATGGATGAACAGGTAAAGACAATGTTGTCATTAACACAGGCAGAAGCAGTTACTTAATGTAATAATGATAAAGTATGCTGAGGGGGTAAAATTCGTATTGAACAATCTGTATTTTTTTCCACAGATCGTAATTACGCTGTTTCACTTCTCTAATAATGTTTAGTATCAGGCATAATTACATCAGTTAGCTGGTTACAAATATAATAATTACCTGAGTGATAGTAAATTGTTCTGTCTCGTTTATCCAACGGAAGTGAAAGAATGGAAGATGTTCTTTTACACATTCATTCTTCAGTCGGTATACGGTAAGTTTCCAGGTATCCGGGATGATGATAACATTTCTCTTTCTCTCTCTCTCTCTCTCTCTCTCTCTCATTCCCCTCCTCCTCTCTCACTGTCACAAACAGGTACCCACACACACACACACACACACACACACACACACACACACCTGTAAGGTTATTTCGGTTTGCGTAGGGAATAGTCTTACTGGCTGAGGCTTCCTATCGTGCCTCATGATCCGCATCAAAGTTTCAACGAGGCAGTACCTCTCCTCTACCTTCCAAACTTCATTCTTTGATGGGCTACCGATCAGAGAAGAAACAATATGTCGAAGAATGCCAAAGTAACAACCCCTCAGTCGTTTTTAGAATATGTCTTCCAATCTGCTTTCGTGTGAAGGCTGCAGTGAAACTTCATGGCATGGTAAAACTGGGATTAGAACCTGGACTCTTGTCTTCCATAGGAAATACCCTTACCGAATCGTTCCTGGATTCCCAAAGTCAGCAAGAACACTAAAGTTAAAATCTTCTGGGGTGTTAGGCCGGATCATATTTCCTCTAGAGTAATCGACGTTTCGACCCCTGTGCTGGGATCTTCTTCAGGATCTTCCAGTGTCCACTATTGCTAGAACACTCTAGAATACTGCTTGTTAAAAGCAAGGGTGCAATTTTAAAACTTGTTGTGGCACAGCTTCGATCTGCCAGGAATTCTCGTAAAGAAAGCAGTTATACAGACATTGTTCAGTTCTTCCTGGGTGGGAGGTAAGTACAAGTGACATTTTAAGTCATACGCATTTCCATTTCTTTCCTGTGAAGGCCTGGCATATACTATCTTATCAAAAGTAACTGAACACCTATTACAGGCCATTAATACGGGGTGTGTCCACCTTTTTGCTTTATAATGGCTTGAATTCTGCTGGGGACACTTTCAATGAGGTTGCGTTGGGTTGTTTGGGGGAAGAGACCAAATAGCGAGGTCATCGGTCTCATCGGATTAGGGAAGGACGGGAAAGGAAGTCGGCTGTGCCCTTTCAAAAGAACCATCCCGGCATATGCCTGGAGCGATTTAGGGAAATCACCGAAAACCTAAATCAGATGCTGCTTTGCGACAAGATGTGTTGTCATGTCGATACAAACAATCATCTCCGAACTGTTTCGCTACTGTATTTGTATTATATTGTATGGAACCGGGGACCAATAAATGATGGAGAGGCTTCGTCCACGCCATACACCCTGAGTGCTTCACAACCCCACAACAGGCTACAGCAGTCCACGCACCCCACCACTACCCCACACCGAACCCAAGCTTATTGTGCAATTCGGCCCACAGTGGAACCCCCCCCCCCCCCCCCGCCTGGGAACATCAATGTTTGCATGGTAGAGTAATTGTGGTGTACGCGTACTTGGAAACTGTTTGTGCAGCAATCGCAGACATAGTGTAACTGAGGCGGAATAAGGAGAACTAGCCTGCATTCGCCGAAGCTGATGGAAAAGCACCTTAAAAACATCCACAGACTGGCCGGCACACAGGACATCGACACTAATCCACCAGGGTGATTCGTGTTGGGGACCGGCACGCCTTCCCACCCAGAAAGCAGTGCATTAGACCGCACAGCTAACTGGGCGGGTTTCCTCTGTTGTTGTTGTTGTTGTTGTTGTCTTCAGTCCTGACACTGGTTGGATGCAGCTCTCCATGCTACTCTATCCTGTGCAAGCTTCTTCATCTCCCAGTACTTACAGCAACCTACATCCTTCTGAATCTGCTTAGTCTATTCATCACTTGGTCTCCCTCTACGATTTTTACCCTCCACGCTGCCCTCCAATGCTAAATTTGTGATCCCTTGATGCTTCAGAACATGTCCTACCAACCGATCCCTTCTTCTTGTCAAGTTGTGCCACAAACTCCTCTTCTCCCCAATTCTATTCAATACCTCCTCATTAGTTATGTGATCTACCCATCTAATCTTCAGCATTCTTCTGTAGCACCACATTTCGAAAGCTTCTATTCTCTTCTTGTCCAAACTATTTATCGTCCATGTTTCACTTCCATATATGGCTACACTCCATACAAATACTTTCAGAAGCGACTCGATGTTAACAAATTTCTGTTCTTCAGAAACGCTTTCCTTGCCATGGTCAGACTACATTTTATATGCTCTCTACATCGACCATCATCAGTTATTTTGCTCCCCAAATAGCAAAACTCCTTTACTACTTTAAGTGTCTCATTCTACTGTACTGAAAACAGAACCCTGTAAAATATGCTCACATCCTTCACCATTTAGCAGTTTCTTAAATGCAGTAAGGGGACTACACCCCATCCATGAAAAACATATCAATATCATGCTACCACCTCCTCAATACTTCAGTTTTTGCACTACATGTGATGGTAGGTAACGTTCTCCAGGTTTTCACCAACCTCAAACCCTTAACACGGTCACAGCAAGATTCATCATTCCAAATCACTCGTTGCCAATCATGCACTGTCCAGTGCTGTAGCCTTTCACACCACTGAAAAGTCACTTAGCATTGACTACGCAAAAGGGGAACTGGTCAACCACATTGCATCATTGTACTAAATGGATTGGTAGTAGGACTTTGGAACTGACGAGTGATTCCTTTCGCCGATTTTACGCAATTTTTAGAACCATCCTCCGCAATGCTCGTCAGCTTCTGTCCATCATCACCTGTGGTATACCTGGTCTTGTTTTAGCTGTGTTTGTTCCTTGACGTTGCCGCTTCACAAACGCATCACGAACAGTCGACTTGGACAGCCCTAGAAGGGTTGATATGTGCGTGACGGATTTCTTACTAAGGTGATATCCACTAACTACTCCTTCTTTACTTGCGAGCCATATCCACAGCTATATTTGCGCCAATACCTGATCTTTTATTGTCAAGACGGCATAAGAAGCCCCCTGACAGCTCGCAGCAATGTTGCCAAGTTTCAGCTGCAAAGCGCTAACGGCTGCAGGCGAAGACAGTCGCTGTCTACTGAGCTGTGACAACACTGAGGCGTTACCATAGAGACGCTTACCAAAACACGTTACGTTGCTGGTTGAGTTAGGCCAGAAAATATCCGCACCCAGCACACCGCAACTGTCAGGGACCAACTGTCGCTTTGAAACATCACAGAAATTCTCCTGCACACCTTGCGGTACTAGCACTCTTGGAAGAATGTGCAAGGAGCCAAAGTTCGAGACCCTTTCCGACACACAGCTTTAATCTGCCAGGAAATTTCAAATCAGCAGACATACCACAACAGAGCGAAAGGGTATTCTGGAAGAAATGATATCAGTTTGTTTTTAAATTTTTCACTCTCTCCCAGCACAAGGAAAGCGTTCAGGTATTTTTATGAACTTTATGCTTTACTCCTTGGTGTGCAAGAGTGAGGTGCCAAATATGAAATGGAAATTACGCGTGTTTCAAAACCTTACATTTCCTTCGTCCAAACCTGTATAACTTCAGGGTCTTAGCTCTGCCGGCCGCTGTAACCAAGCGGTTCTACGCGCTTCAGTCCGGAACCTCGCTGCTGCTATGATCGCAGATTACAATCCTGCCTCGATTACGGATATGTGTGATGCCCTTAGGTTTAAGTAGTTCTGAGTCTAGTGGACTGATGACCTCAGATGTTAAGTACCATGGTGCTTACAAGGGAAGCTCCCCATCGCACCCCCCTCAGATATAGTTATAAGTTGGCACAGTGGGTAGGCCTTGAAAAACTGAACACAGATCAATCGAGAAAACAAGAAGAAGTTGTATGGAGCTATGGAAAAAATTAGCAAAATGTAGAAACTTTTTTGGGAGTGATTATCACATCCACAAGAAAACCTAAATCGGGTAAGGTAGAAGAATATTTTTACCCATTCGCCAAGTCTACAAGTTAGGTGGGTCGATAACATATTCCTGTCATGTGACGCACATGCCGTCACCAGTGTCGCATAGAATATATCACACGTGTTTTCCTGTGGAGGAATCGGTTGACCTACGACCTTGCGAACAAATGTTTTCGGTTCCCATTGGAGAGGCACGTCCTTTCGTCTACTAATCCCACGGTTTTGCCGTGCGGTCGCAAAACACAGACACTAAACTTGTTACAGTGAACAGAGGCGTCAATGGACGAACGATCATAACTTTCCGAAAATAAAAAAGTGGAATTTTCACTCGAGGGAAGACTTGAACCAAGGACCTCTTATTCCGCTGATCCTCACGCTAACCACGGTACCACGGCGCTCCTTAGCTTGTATTATCCTTGATGTTGCATATCTTGCACATGCGCTACTCAGTTTGTATATTTTGCTTATTATCTACATAGTTCCACACAACTTCTTCCTGTTTTCTCGATTGACCTGTGTTCGGTTTTTCAAGGCCTATCCACTGTGTCAACTTATAACTAAATCTGAGGGGGGTACGATGGGGAGGTTCCCTTGTTAGAGCCATTTGAACCATTTTCTTAGCTCTGCAGCACCTTGCACTGTGCACACAACTTCGTACTTGTAAGAGACGTACAGTGGTGACGTCGAGTGAAATAAATAACGCCGCGGCTACACCGGTAATCTAAGAGGTATTGAGAAGTAATTACGCCGAGAAGCGAGCGCCTCAAGTCGAGCGGAGTTTCTGGCACGCAGTCAGCGGCTGAGCACCGGCCCGAATGTCTGAAATGAGGCGTCGCAGCTGACGCGGTGCAGCACATTACCGGGACGGACTGCTCGTAAATGAGTTTGGTGGAGCGGTGGCAGGCGGCCGGCGCCTGGACACTCGGCCGAGGTAAGCCGAGACAATCCCAGGCCAGAAATAAGCGCTGCTGCTTTTGTGATGCGGCTATATGCGGGCCTCGTGCGAAACCGAGCCGATCCCGACCGAAAGCCGAAAGCCCAAAGGCCCGCCGGCTCCTGACCGCGGACACGCCGCCGCGGCTCCCCTCCCCCCCCCTCCCCCTTCTGGAGAGTTATTTGCGGCCTCGCTGCTGCCACCCGCTGATGTGGCTGACGTGCTGTCCGTGCCATGCCGCTGACATCCACTCTCTCCGTCCTGCACACGGAGACGGACGAGGTGGTCATAAAGTTGTACAGTACAACGAGTGTACTACGTGCCAATTGTGAAATGAAACTTATGCGTATTTCAAAATCGTGTGCTTCCCTTGCCTCCTCTTATGCGAGTATACTGTCTTTGCAACACTTTGTACAGTGCAAACAACTTCAAAAAGTAAGGCTGTCTTACAGGATAACAACGGGGTTACAAAAACTGTCGAATGTGGCGACCACTATGCGATTCACATAATTCAGTACAGTTTTGCTCCTTCTTAAACACATACAGTATGTAACAGGTAGGCCGCCGGTGTGGCCGAGCGGTTCTAGGTGCTTCAGTCTGGAACCGCGGGACCGCTACGGTCGTAGGTTCGAATCCTGCCTCGGGCATGGATGTGTGTGATGTCCTTGGGTTAGTTAGGTTTAAGTAATTCTAAGTCTAGGGGAGTGATGAACTCAGATGTTAAGTCCCATAGAGCTCGGAGCCATTTGAACCATTTGTAACAGGTATAACTGCAGGTATTTTTATATGTGGTAACTTCATATGTAGGCACAACATTGTGTTGATTGTTTTTCCTCCCACTGAAACGTCATATAATTTACTCCCGATGTTTTCTGCGCCGTCATAACTGCACCACTAAGAGAACTAGATCCATCAGTATCGGCAAACCGTATTGTGTATATGAGTCCACACTCGAACGACTAACCTGCTGCCCAAGGGGGAAAAAAAAAAAGCATTACACGCAACTTACTGCCGAGGGGAAAATAAACGTTAATAGCTTGCTCTTGCCAGAAGTGGTTGGAAGTACCACCCAACATAAAAACATCCGAATTGTAGTAGCTATAATTATTAGGCTTCAAATGAAGTAAATGCTGATGTAACATTGTTCAGTCCACCGTACTCAAAATGGCTCTGAGCACTTTGGGATTCAACATCTGTCGTCATCAGTCCCCTAGAAATTAGAACTACTTAAACCTAACTTACCTAAGGACATCACACACATCTATGCCCGAGGCAGGATTCGAACCTGCGACCGTAGCGGTCACTGCACTGGCCACGCTGGCCGGCCCACCGTTCTCAGTCACCAACACAAATGTCTGCAGTTGTTGCACCCTGTATTTTAGCGACTGTTCAGGAAATGCAGCAACACATTGTTCAATTTCTCTTAAAGGTAGGTGTTTGCGAGAGTAAGTGTCGGGAGTCACTGCCACGTCCATGTCCACTGTTACACTAACTTTTGGCGAGATTTACTCTGAAGAGTACGTTGCGGGCTCACATGAGAAGGTGCTTGTGGAGAGTTGTCACAATGACTTCGGACGAGAAGAAACTCGCCGACGCTGTGGTGATAGCTACTGTTTGCAGGAAAGGAAAAAAGAAGAGTGAAAAAAGAAAGAGCATGGGTTAAACTGTGGACACATCGCAGAAGTCAATTAGATGCAACCAACACTCAAATTCGGTGAATGCAGCTTAAGGAAGTACAGCAGTTTCGAATATTATGCCGATTAACAACTTGAGAAGTGCAAATTGTCATAGGTCCTATTTAGCCATCAAACTGAAAAAATACACAAAAATGAGATAAGTAATATCAGCGTGGGATAGAATGATGGCTATGTTATATTCCTCCGACAGGTAAGTCTATTTGATACAAAGTTTTTCATTGTCGTTGGGATGTATACATGGTGTCCCACGAAAACACCGAAAAACTTAATAGAGATGTGCCTCACACCAAAACAAGAAAAAGAGACTAGTGAAAGAGGGCTTTAAAGCGCATACTTTAAGAAATATGAGCACTTGTTCATCTGTGATACTAAGTAACCCATCTCTTCTACTGCAAGCTCTTTGCTTTCCATATATTGGGAGCAGGTAGTATGGACCACAACAAGAAAAAAAAAATGTCTAGCAAACATGGGATCTAAAATGAATACTTAAGAGCTATGACCACTTGTTCTCTAGAAGAGATGTGTTTCACATTAGCGAAGATAAACAAATGTTCGCCGGCCGCGGTGGTCTCGCGGTTCTAGGCGTGCAGTCCGGAACCGTGAGACTGCTACGGTCGCAGGTTCGAATCCTGCCTCGGGCATGGATGTGTGTGATGTCCTTAGGTTAGTTAGGTTTAAGTAGTTCTAAGTTCTAGGGGACTGGTGACCACAGCAGTTGAGTCCCATAGTGCTCAGATCCATTTGAACCATTTTTTTTTTTTTTTGAACAAATGTTCATAGCTCTTCAAGTATGCATTTTAGACCCCATGCTTACTGGACGTTTTTTCTTGTTTTTCTCAATAGTTCCTCCTCCTAAAACATGCAAAGAAAATATCTTTCAGTGGGAGAGATCTGTTTCAGATTACCGAAGATGAACAAGTGATCATATCTCTGCGGGTGCACATTTTAGAGCTCATGTTTGCTAGACATTTTTTAATTATTTCTTTATAAGGAACCTGTCCCTAAAGTTTGTCCGCCTATTATGTCCCACGATAGATTATCAGAGAACCAATGGAAATTTACTGCATGTTGTTGCTAGGTAGCAATGTATCAGTTGTAAAAGGAAGCCTACTAATGATTTGAAGAATACTTGTAATTACAACTTGCAGCTGTAGATTCATTGTAAAGCCTCCGCTCTGTTCCGCGTTCCTACTGCCAAATCGAATTAGTTCGTGCTTGCACACAAGCAACCCAAAGAACAGATTTGCAAAGCGGGTTGCTGTAGTGGCTTCCCTGACAATTCGTGTCAATAATTTGTAAGCACGCACTGACGTCTGCCACGAAACAAACGGTATCCATATTGAATACTTGTAATCCTGTACTGTGAGTTAAAAACTTGTAGAGGTGCTCTACCCACTGAGTCTATTTTCTGTGTGTCTCATAGTTTTTGTGCAATCGTTGTCTGAAAACCCAGAGGCCGTTATGAATAACCCTGTTCTCCAACCCCTTTTCGCATTGGAGAACGAAACGGTGAGAAATATTTTTTCATAATGTTACTCCTGGCAGCGACATTTATTACAATAATCATACATTAATGTCTTTCATTGTGAAAAGAATTGGTGTGAAAGGGTTAAAAAGGTTTCCTCACTTTGTAAAAGCCTAAAATTTAACGTGTAATGCCTCCCTACCACACTCAATCACCATTTTTTCAAGCGACTCATACGGTGTCCTTCAGTATCTCTTGCATATTCCTGTACGAGTAATTTGCAGGATGATGAAACAAGTAACTCCGATAATTCATAATGCTCTAAACGGAAATATTTATTGGCATGAATGTTAAACAGCTACATGAGAAATTCTCGACCACGATACTACTGAACTTGGCCTCCTGTGGCCGTTATCGGAAACATGCTGTGACGTCATAGTAAACGAGTACAGCGGTTACTAAGGAAAACGCATCGCACAATGAATACTTGCAGGAAACCTGTGCATATAGTATCAAGTGCTTCAAGATAAGCCGATCGAAACGCCCTCATTCCCAGGTGCAATAATATTGTGGTCAATAATAGTCTGTTTGATGCAATAATAACAAAAGAAATACCACCCCATAATTATCAAGAAATTTGAAAGCTCATAACATTGCACACTGACTTTGATAAGTGGTCGTTACGTGGTCATTGTGCCTCTTTGGGTCTTCTCACCAAAGCAGTTACCTTGTTGGTGGTTGTAAACGTACATTATTATTTCAAGCAGTACTTTTAGTCACTGTCGTTAATACTTTACTTCCGAACTAAATGCAGAAAAAGAAGCCGATAAAATAAAATAGAACTTATTACTTTAACAAAAATACATCGACAACACCAGTAGCAGGTATTTATATACATAATAGCTTTTTTCAAACATCAAGTAGAGAAGCATTGTCATTAGTAAGGAAGTTGGATGGAAATAAAATTAATGGAAGGAACAGCACTCATATATCGACTAATATGATTACGTCACATTTATTGTCCACATCAAGAGCACCAAATAACAATATCCGTACAATATAAATCAGACGCAAACTCACATTGCTCAAAAAGAACACTAATGAACAATCAGAGTTCTGAAGAATTTTCTCTGTTTTGAAATTTCTACTGCTCTTAAAACGCTAAAACCTGGAAAATCACCGGAAAATGATGGAAACCACCCGAAATTTTTTCTACATAGAGGGAACTACGCAAAAAGATGGCTGACGGATTTCTTCTCTGACATTATTACATCTGAGTCAGTCACACAAAAAAAGAAGCAATCGAAAACCTTAGCAATACTAAAGCCCGAAAAGACATCGGACTAGTATAAGAACTATCGCCCAGTCGCACAATTGTGCACTGTTTATAAGTTTCTTGAAAGAATTCTATACAGTAGCATTAGTCCAGTGATCTTCCAGAACCTTCCTTCTGAGAAAGCTGGATTCTGACCGGGACATAGCTGTATTGATTATGTCGTATCT
Source organism: Schistocerca gregaria (assembly GCF_023897955.1). Lineage (NCBI taxonomy): Eukaryota > Metazoa > Arthropoda > Insecta > Orthoptera > Acrididae > Schistocerca > Schistocerca gregaria. The sequence continues at coordinate 442,489,057 of NC_064923.1, forward strand.
TCAACAACCTTTGTTGAAGCAGGATACCGAATGGAGCAGAAAACCTTAGTTGCCTTCGTTGATCTAAATGCAGCATATGATATGGTGTGGAAGCATGTGCTGCTTTATAAATTATTAATACTCGTCCCATGCTAACGGACAACAAATGTAATTGACAACATGCTAGATGGAAGGAGATTTACAGTAAATACAGGAAAAGACATTATGCGTCCAAAAGTACTGAATATAGGTTACCACAAGGATTCGTCCTTGCAACTGCCTCGTTTGATTTATATATATCTGATATTCCTCCAACACAGACCCGAAAGTAGGGCTATGTGAGTAACTGGGGTACAGCTAACCAACACACCTTTGAAACAACTGAAGCCATCCCAACTTCTGATCTAGACATCTGAAGCCACTATTTCCATTAATCGAGGTTACAACCAAACTCAAACAAAACAGAAGTTTCCTGTTTTCATATGACCAATAGACTGGCACACAGAGGCCTGGATGTCTGTTTTGAGTGAGGCAAATTTCATCACAAAATGCATCCAAAATACCTCGGGATCAAGATAGACAGGGCACTTTCTTTTAAGGAACACTTGACATGACGATACACTAAGTTAAAAAAGCAGAAACAACATTCTCCATAAAACTCTGTGAACTCGTTGAGGATAACCGGCAGACACTCCTCGGATGTCAGCACTCGGATTGGTGTATTCAGCAGCAGAGTAATATGCACCTATCTGAATAAATAGTCCACACGTAAGAAAGACAGACCTTAAGGAGACATGGGTCAATACGATCTTCTCCCATCTACTGGTTACCTATCTTAACCCACCTCCTGAGATCAGACGGAAGGGCGTGTTACTGCGTGAATACAAGAAGACTGCTCACAACCTCGACCTTCCAGTACTGAAATATGTATTTGATGGGGAGCTAAAAAGACTAAGATCAAGACATCCAACTCTCGTCACAGTCAGGACTCTCACGGAAACTGAATTCAATGCCACTGATGACTGGAAACGCTGCTGGCAACAAAACTGTGGTCCACAATGTCTGAAACTGATTTGCAACTTGGGAAACTTGGACTACCCTGAACCGCATTGGAACGGGCCATGGAAGATGCGCATACACTGTCTACAAGTGGAGCAAATCTTCATCACCATCGTTTGATTGCAGTGCAGAACGACAGACAGTTGCTCATGTTGTATCAACGTGCCTACAAGGGTCCTTTCGAAGATTTCCTGACAACGACGAGTGATGTGAGAAAATACATAAAAGTCATCGATATCTGTAAAGAGTTATTGTAATTTGTGTTATTTTACATTGGAGAGCTGTGTTTAAATGTTAGATTTAGTAGTTTTGTAATCATTGCATATGTGTTGTCATACGATAAATAAATAAATAAATGTTAAAAGCGGTGTAACAAATGTCACTTATTTTGGATTCAATTTCTATCAACATTAAGCTTAACTAACTGATTTCTTAAATTGTAAAGTTTGCTTTGAACCTCTTCTTCTGAACACGACAACTGACTTCATGTCTCCTTCAAAAGCTTCTGTTTCTTGTTTCTGTTATGATATTCAGTACTTTTTGTATCCATAGACCTTTCACTAACTTCATAATTTTTCATCAGTTCCACAATTACTTCTGGTGATCACTGTTCCAGCATGTTATACAGCACAGCTTTCAGGGAGCGGCTCGCATAATACGGACACTGCTCTTATTTGGTGAGCTGCCCTTGGAGAGGCCAGAAAGAGGCTGGCTAGTAGCATGGACTTGAAGCTACTCAGCTCTCAGACAACTCGCCGATGTTTACTCTCAAGTACACTCTCCTAATGTGTGTCCATAAGAAAAAGTCGGGTGACTATACACCAGACCGCCGAGCGGCCACAACGCTGTAAAAATTAGTTTTCCACCAACGCATGGAGATGATTTAGCAGCCATGTCGTCCAGAGAAAGAGAATTTAATTACGCTATTCTGGAGCAGCTGATATGTTGTCTTGATACAGGACCATTGGCTGGTGGAGATATAGGAATGTGAATATCCGCAAAATACACTCCAAGGGAAAAAAACAAAAAAAGGAAAGAAGAAAAAAACAGGTTGCACTACGATGGACCTGCCAGAACGGGACAGAAATCGGTAGATGCGATATACACAGACAGACAAACAAATATTGCAATGTTAGAAAAATGGGACAATTCGTTCAAGAGAAAGAGCTTCACAAATTGAGCAATTCAGCAACACGTTGGTCCACCTCTGGCCCGTGTGTAAGCAGTTATTCAGCTTGGCATTGATTGGTAGAGTTGCTGGATGTCCTCCTGAGGAACATCACTCCAAATCTATCCAATTGACACCTTACAGCATAAAATCCCAAGCTGGTCGAAGGGGCCTGCCCATACTACTGCAAATGTTCTCAACTGGGAGAGATCCGGCGACCTTGCTGGCCAAGGTATCATTTGGAAAGCACGAAGAAAAGCAGCAGAAACTCTCGCCATGTGCGGGAGTGTATTATCTTGCTCAGATATAAAACCATAATGTCTTGCAGTGAAGGGTAACAAAAGACGGCGTAGAGAATCGTTGCTGTGCTGTAAGGGTGCCTTGGAAGACAAGCAGCAGAAACTCTCACCATGCGCGGGAGTGTATTATCTTGCTCAGATATAAACCCATAATGTCTTGCAGTGAAGGGTAACAAAAGACGGCGTAGAGAATCGTTGCTGTGCTGTAAGGGTGCCTTGGAAGACAAGCAGCAGAAACTCTCGGCATGTGCGGGAGTGTATTATCTTGCTCAGATATAAACCCATAAAGTCTTGCAGTGAAGGGTAAAAAAAGACAGCGTAGAGAATCGTCGCTGTGCTGTAAGGGTGCCTTGGATGATAATCATAGGGCTGCTGCCGTGAAACGGAATGGCACCCTAGACCATCACTCCTAGTTGTCGTGCAGTATGGCGGGCCACAGTCAGGTCGGTATGTCACAGCTGTCCTGGTCATCTCGAGACGTCTTCGCTGGTCATCAGGGCTCAATTCGAAGCGAGATTCATCATTCAAGACAATTCTACTCCAGTCAATGAGATTCTAGGCCGAATGTGCCCGACACCACGTGCACGGGCTTCATGGTGGACGCAGGTCAGTGGTAGTAGGCGCAAGGGGCCCCGTGAGTTCAGCACCCTTTCTTTGAGCAGCCTATTAATGCAACGTGAAGCCACTGAAGAACCGTCGCATCGATGATAATGATGAATCCGTGGCTCTGAGTGTCTTTCTACATCTACATCTACATCTACATCTATACTCCGCAAGCCACCAAACGATATTGTGGCGGAGGGCACTGTCATTACCCCCCTTTCCTGTTCCAGTCGCGAATGGTTCACAGGAAGAACAACTGCTGGAAAGCCTCCGCGCACGCTCGAATCTCTCTACTTTTACATTCGTGATCTCCTCAGGAGGTATAGGTAGGTGGAAGTAATTTATTCGAGTCCTCATCCAGAAACGCACCCTCTCAAGACTTGGACAGCAAGCTACACCGCGGTGCACAGCGTCTCTCTTGCATAGTCTGCCACTTGAGTTTGTTAAACATCTCCGTAACGCTATCACGCTTACCAAATAACTCTGTGACCAAACGCGCCGCTCTTCTTTGGACCTTCTCTATCTCCTCTGGCAATCCGACCTGGTACGGATCCTACACTGATGAGGAATACTCAACTATAAGTAGAACGAGTGTTTTGTAAGCCACCTCCTTTGTTGATGGACTACACTTTCTAAGGACTCTGCCAGTGAATCTCAATCTAGTACCCGCCTTAGCAACAATTAATTTTATATGATCATTCCACTTCAAATCGTTCCGCACGCATACTCACAGATATTTTACAGAATTAACAGCTACCAGTGTTTGTTCCACTATCATATAATCATACAATAAAGAATCGTTCTTTCTATGTATTCGCAATACATTACATTTGTCTATGTTAAGGGTCAGTTGCCACTCCCTGCACCAAGTGCCTATCCGCTGCAATTCTTCCTGCATTTCGCTACAATTTTCTAATGCTTCAACTTCTCTGTATACTACAGCATCATCCGCGAAAAGCCGCATGGAACTTCCGACACTATCTACTAGGTCATTTATATATATTGTGAAAAGCAATGGTCCTATAACACTCCCCTGTGGCACGCCAGAGGTTACTTTAACGTCTGTAGACGTCTCTCCATTGAGAACAACATGCTGTGTTCTGTTTGCTAAAAACTCTTCAATCCGGCCACACAGCTGTTCTGATATTCCGTAGGCTCTTACTTTTTTTATCAGGCGACAGTGCCGAACTGTATCGAACGCCTTCCGGAAGTCAAGGAAAATGGCATCTACCTGGGAGCCTGTATCTAATATTTTCTGAGTCTCATGAATAAATAAAGCGAGATGGGTCTCACACGATCGCTGTTTCCGGAACCCATGTTGATTCCTACAGAGTATATTCTGGGTTTCCAGAAATGGCATGACGATTGCTGGGTCCTCAAGTTCTGTGGTTTCTCTAGATGAGCCGCTTCCTTCTTGACGCTGTGTTAGACTATTCCTGTCAATATTGTCGAATAGTGGCATCTCTCTTATTCAAGTGTCTAGCGATTGTCGATTACTCCAATCGGGCTCTTTCAGCCCAGTTACACGTTCTCATTCAAATGCTGACATCTGTATCTACTGTTCAAGCGCTTGTCTGTGAGACATAATACTGTCCAACTGAGTACATGAAATGAAATTCGCAAAGACTATATGCGCTGGTATCGGCATGTCCCCTCTTTATTATCCTTGCCAGCTGCGCCGCGAAATTGAGCTGTAGTGTCACACATTTATATCGGTCGACAAAGTTTACAAGTTTGCAGTTTCCGTCGTTACCTGCATGAAAATCAGTCTGTGACCAACTGGCGCAGCTCCTTCGTTGCGGGTCATTTTGTCTTGGACTGTACTTTAAGGACGCTTGAAGATGACGTAAATCGTAAAGAACAGCCATTATGTTCAAATTGCAGTGCGTACTCGCTGCATAGGGAGATCTGTTCATAGAGGTGTCCTTCTCTCGTCACAACGGAATGGCTAACCTATACCGGCCGCGGTGGCCGAACGGTTCTAGGCACTTCAGTCCGGAACCGCGCGACTGCTACGGACGCAGGTTCGAATCCTGCCTCGGGCATGGATGTGTGTGTGATGTCCTTAGGTTAGTTAGGTTTAAGCAGTTCTAAGTTCTAGGGGACTGATGACCTCGGAAGTTAAGTCACATAGTGCTCAGAGCCATTTGAACCATAATAGCGCACCATACATTAACCCGCCAAGGTCGCTGATGTTCAACTTGTCGCAGCCATCGTGAATTTTCCGTTGCCCAATAGTGCATATTATGCCGGTTTACGTTACCGCTGTTGGTGAATGACGCTAAATAGAACGCGTGCAGAAAATCTGTCATCGTCCCGTAATTCCTCTTGTGCCCACTGGCAGAACTGTACACGACGTTCAAAGTCGCCACCACGCAATTCCTGGTGCAAATAAATATGACACGGGTGCAGTCGATGTTGATGTAGAATTCTCAACACCGACGTTTTTGAGATTCCCGATTCTCGCGCAATTTGTCTCCTACAGATGTGCGGATTATGCGCGACAGCAGCTAAAACACCTACTTGGGCATCATCATTTGTTGCAGGTCGTGGCTACGTTTCACATGTGGCTGAACACTTTCTGTTTCCTTAAATAACGTAACTATCAGGCGAACAGTCCGGACACTTGGATGATGTCGTCCAGGATACCGAGCAGCATACATAGCACACGCCCGTTGGCATTTTGCTGACAATAGCCATACATCAACACGATATCGACCTTTTCCGCAATTGGTAAACGGTCCATTTTAGCACGGGTAATGTATCACGAAGTAAATACTGTCTGCACTGGCGGAGTCTTACGTGATACCACGTACTTAAACGTTTGTGACTATTACAGCGCCATCTATCACAAAGCGAAAAACGTGGTACAACTAAAACATTCATATTTCTTTACGTACTACACGAATATATAATAAAAAATGGGGGTTCCTATTTAAAAAAACGCAGTTGATATCCGTTTGACCTATGGCAGCGCCATAGTGTGTCCAATCCAGTGTCCAATCTTGCCTCGCTCCTACACAGCTGTCCTGAAGCAGTCATCCACCATCCACCAGCATGCTGTCGTAACCAAACAGCCACTGTCGTCCACGGGGAACGCCTGTATCTGCACACCTGTACCAGTATACTGGGGTCTGAGGATCACTTCCTGTTGTCTGCAGTCTGTCTGTTCCAGACGTTGTTAACCATTTCTGTTCATGTTCATCAATAAAATATTCTATCAAGTAATTGGCTGTCTTCTTTGCCCCCCCCCCCCCCCCCCCCTCGCCCTTCGCCCATCGCCAGCCTCCAGCAGATAACCACTTGCCCACTCCTACCTGCAGTTGCCACTGTTACATTTCTTATAAGTGTTTCTTGTTGAGCCTCGCACAAAGCAGTTTCACGGCAGACAGGTCACCTGCTGTACTAAGATAGAATATGGCCAATTCTCCGGCTTCTAACTGCTCAGGAGAGCTGCTTTCAGCTCCAAATACATTTATGCTTATCTGGTTCTGTTAAGTGAGCTTCCATGTAGTGCGAGTCAGCTAAGAACAGCTCCAAGGTTGCAAGACAAAACACGTCTCCCTCGTCATAGTAAAAGGAGCAGAAGAAGTTATTAGCCAGGCATTCATTGGCAGTATTGAATACTGTCTGCAGTTATAATGCAGCATCAAAGAATCAGCTATCACTGGGTATTGAGATGTGCATACTACATTGTAAAGTATGTTATCTACATCTACATCCATACTCCGCAAGCCACCTGACGGTGTGTGGCGGAGGGTACCCTGAGTACCTCTATCGGTTCTCCCTTCTATTCCAGTCTCGTATTGTACGTGGAAAGAAGGATTGTCGGTATGCTTCTGTGTGGGCTCTAATCTCTCTGATTTTATCCTCATGGTCTCTTCGCGAGATATACGTAGGAGGGAGCAATATACTGCTTGACTCTTCGGTGAAGGTATGTTCTCGAAACTTTAACAAAAGCCCGTACCGAGCTACTGAGCGTCTCTCCTGCAGAGTCTTCCACTGGAGTTTATCTATCATCTCCGTAACGCTTTCGCAATTACTAAATGATCCTGTAACGAAGCGCGCTGCTCTCCGTTGGATCTTCTCTATCTCTTCTATCAACCCTACCTGGTGCGGATCCCACACTGCTGAGCAGTATTCAAGCATTGGGCGAACAAGCGTACTGTAACCTACTTCCTTTGTTGTCGGATTGCATTTCCTTAAGATTCTTCCAATGAATCTCAGTCTGGCATCTGCTTTACCGACGATCAACTTTATATGATCATTCCATTTTAAATCACTCCTAATGAGTACTCCCAGATAATTTATGGAATTATCTACTTCCAGTTGCTGACCTGCTATTTTGTAGCTAAATGATAAGGGACCTATCTTTCTATGTATTCGCATCACATTACACTTGTCTACATTGAGATTCAAATGCCATTCCGTGCACCATGCGTCAATTCGCTGCAGATCCTCCTGCATTTCAGTACAATTTTCCATTGTTGCAACCTCTCGATACAGCACAGCATCATCTGCAAAAAGCCTCAGTGAACTTCCGATGTCATCCACCAGGTCATTTATGTATATTGTGAATAGCAACGGTCCTATGACACTCCCCTGCGGCACACCTGAAATCACTCTTACTTCGGAAGACTTCTCTCCATTGAGAATGACATGCTGCGTTCTGTTATCTAGGAACTCCTCAATCCAATCACACAATTGATCTGATAGTCCGTATGCTCTTACTTTGTTCATTAAACGACTGTGGGGAACTGTGTCAAACGCCTTGCGGAAGTCAAGAAACACGGCATCTACCTGTGAACCCGTGTCTAAGGCCCTCTGAGTCTCGTGGACGAATAGCGAGAGCTGGGTTTCACACGACCGTCTTTTTCGAAACCCATGCTGATTCCTACAGAGTAGATTTCTAGTCTCCAGAAAAGACATTATACTCGAACATAATACGTGTTCCAAAATTCTACAACTGATCGACGTTAGAGATATAGGTCTATAGTTCTGCACATCTGTTTGACGTCCCTTCTTGAAAACGGGGATGACCTGTGCCCTTTTCCAATCCTTTGGAACGCTTCGCTCTTCTAGAGACCTACGGTACACCGCTGCAAGAAGGGGGGCAAGTTCCTTCGCGTACTCTGTGTAAAATCGAACTGGTATTCCATCAGGACCAGCGGCCTTTCCTCTTTTGAGCGATTTTAATTGTTTCTCTATCCCTCTGTCGTCTATATGAGAGTTTGAACATAAACTATCACAGAACACTAACTTTCTGCTAAAACTGCATCACCACCTCGATGGACACTGAATGTAATTTATAAATTTCGATTCATGTCAGTGAATGTGTGAATGTTATACGAAATACCTTTGATATAGATTCATAACCAGAATCAGGGGCCGGCCGGTGTGACCGTGCAGTTCTAGGCGCTTCAGTCTGGAACCGCGTGACCGCTACGGTCGCATGTACGAATCCTGCCTCAGGCATGGATGTGTGTGATGTCCTTAGGTTAGTTAGGTTTAAGTAGTTCTAAGTTCTAGGGGATTGATGACCACAGCTGTTAAGTCCCATAGTGCTCAGAGCCATTTGAACCATTTTGAACCAGAATCAGCATGTTAAGATTTATCGAGAAAATGATTTAAGTCTTGGAAAAAGAACATCTTCCAGATTAGATGCCTCAGACTACTCCCTGAAACCTTCCAGTTAATATTGTGATATGATTTTACTTGAAGGCAATAATGTCGTACTGAAGAGTTACTTTGTTTTTATTCTAGAAGAACATTGCCGTAGAGTAACACAGTACAATGACCAAACAACTGACTGCCTGTTCAGAAAGAACGAAATTTGGAATACCACATTATTATTATTATTATTAGACCTTCCGCCCAATGGCAAGTTTATGAATATGCTTTCTTCTTGGTCACATGAATATTAAATGAGAGCATCAGACAGTATTTTGATGATTGGTCTGCTGAATCAGTAAATTAAGCTTCGAGATCCACCTTAGTGTTGTTTGAGAGGAGTAGGCTATCTACTGACACTTTGTTTCAGTCTCCATCCGTCCCTGCCTCTCTCTCCCTTTCCTTCATCATCATCACAACCACACAAAAAAACTTTGCAGTGATGCACCCACCATAGTCACTTGCACTAACTTCGTAAATAAAGGATACCTGGGGTATGGGTAAAGAAACTCTTTTCAACTTAGGTGACTGAACTATTATGAGACTTGCCAGACAGCAAACCGAATAACTGTTTCTATCACACTCAAAAGAAAAAGTTAAGGTTCGTCACTCATGGGATGGCTTAAGGCGAAGTGTAACTAACATTAATCCTTGTAAGGAAATACAGAACTGAATGAGGCTCTTGTTGCTCATCTTGTGCCTGTTGCCATATATTACGGATCTAGCTCGTATATCCTCTCAGAGATTTCCGAAAAATATTCCAAAGAATGAATTGTGTGGCACCAAATGTTCCGTAGCCATAGACGTAGCTTAACAGTCAGTGGTTACGGCAAAAGTTTGTCCCTCACAGCAAAAGCAATTTCCAGCAGTGCAACAGGTCCAACCGTTGCAATTTCTCTGAGGTTCTTTATCATCATATGAAAAACTGACGTGGAAATGAGAGCCTTCTGTAGTTCTTTCAACCCTTGATACTCTCAAAGTGTAGTTATAATGTTTATAATTTCATAAATAATGCGCTGATTTTCCTGTTCAACCCCTTGTTAACTCCAGGTGGTGACCCGTACAATATAGCTTCCCTGACTCATGGCACCAACGTACACTTTGTTGAGCTGTTTCGACGTCATGATCGACCGCGCCTTGATGAAGCTGTGAAGTGAATCAGTGTCGGGTTAGTGATGGATCTGAAGGCAGCCAACTGTGCTCAAGTTTCTCTGGCGTCCAGTGGGACTATCAACAGATGGGGTTTCACTAGGCACGTCCTACACGTAAACAGGACTGGGAAGGGAATATTGGTACAGCTGATTCATGAAAGTATAGGGGGTGGATCTCGGGCCACACATAGTCAAATACCTGTTGTCATGGGTAGTAAAAACAAGTCTTCTTTTAGAATAAATCCAGACAAAAGGTTTGCCTGCCTAAAGAGTATGTCCAGTAGTTTAAAAAATACTGAAATAATCACTCACAAGACAGATTTTAACACTCCGAACATCACACATGCCAGATGTCACAAAGAAAAACAAACCATTGGAAAGAGTAACTTGGGGCATTTCACAGACTTAACGATCCTCCATCGAAACACGCAATCAATAAAAAATAAAATACAACTATTAGAAGTTGAGATCCAGTTTTAGAAGTCCACAGTATTTCGTGTTACTGAGCACTTGTGTAGAGACACAGAAATACAACAGGTTGTATTATCATTGTATGAAAGGGCAAACTCTTACTGCAGAACTGCTTCAAGGGGTGGGGGATCATGCATTTATATCAGAAAAGGAACACAGTTCAAATCAAGACATGACCTCAGTACGGCATGTGAAGACAAACACTTTGAAATTTCAGCTATTGAATTAACAGGCCTTGATATCACCAAGAAATTAATAATTTTGTGTGTGTATAGATTTCCCAATGGTAGTGTGGACACTTTTTTCAATAAATTAACAGAAGTTCTAGATAAAGTCTCAAGTACAGAACATAATTCTGTGTGGGGACATCAACATCAACACTAATATCATAAATGAATCCAGCAGCACCCTCATAAACATCCTTCAAAGTTTTGGCATGTCCCTATTGGTCAATAGTGCAACAAGGATTACTACAATGACTGCATCATTAATTGATAATGTGGCCACAAATATGGACAGGGAAAAATGTGATGTAGCTATAAAAGATCTCTGACTATCAGACCATCTCTGTTAAATAAAACAGTGAAAATAAAAGATTTTTCAAAAGAACTAGCAAAATAAAGCTGGGATGAAGTTTATAAGAAAACCAATGCGAATATGAAATTCTCGAAATTATCCAAATTGTTTAAAGTGAACTTTGAAAATGCATTTCCACAAGTATGCATGTCTGTATCAACATCTCACAAAAACAGATGGACAATAGCAGGTATTAAGAAATCCTGTCAAACCCTTAAATACCTCAGTTCCGTGAAAAAGATTCACAATGATCCAGAATTCTTAAGTTTCTATCATAGATACAAAAAGATATATCAGAAGGCGCTGATTGCTGCAAACAAGTCATTAAATGACAAAATAATATATAATGCTGAGAGTAAAAGCAAATCTGTTTGGGGTGTTACAAAAAAGGAAATGTGAGAGGCAAGCAAACACAGAATAACATACTGCTAAGGGAGAGGGATAAGGTAATAAATAATCTACAACACTTAACAAACTATGTAAATGAGCATTTTTCCAATATTGCAGCATAGTTACAGGAAAATTTCCCCAAAACAGATATAACACCTGTAGATAATGTTGCACTAAATACAATGATGTTACTGCCAACCACAGAGAATGAATTCAATAAAACTGTTCATAAACTAAAAAATAAAAAAGTCAGTAGGCTTAGATAAAGTGTCAATGTGTGTACTGAAACAATGCATAGAGGTTATTCAGACCCCTTAACAAATACAATAGATGAATCCTTCACATCAGGGACATTTCCAGAGCAGTTAAAGCAGGCAAGAGTTGTCCCTTTGCTCAAGAAAGGTAATGCAGAAGACATAGAAAATTACCAGCCCATTTCCATTCTCAAAAGTAATATAAGCAGTTATGAAAGACAAATTAATGCAATACCTGGATAAATACAATGCTTTAAGCGAATCACAGCTTGGTTCATGAAGTGGCAAAAATATGTAGTCAGCCATAGTGGAGTTCACAAAAGTTGTACTTGATGCTCTTGGCAAAGATGAGTGTGTCACAGGCATATTTTTGGATCTTTCTAAGGCCTTTGATACAGCAGACAACAAGATTCTATTAAATAAATTAGAAGTATTAGGAATAAGAGGGGTAGCTAATGAGTGGTTTCGATCATACCTAGCAGATTAGGTAAAAAGAGTAGAGGTAACACATACTTCAAATACGTCTAAACATTAAGTAATGAACAGTAACACCAAGTGTAGTGGGAAGAGGTAGAAGGCACCATATTAAAACTCGTTCGAGTTTACCAAGTGATTTATTATTTTCAGCTACAGTGCCCCCATTCCTCCTGGTCTGTGTCATCGGGTCTCGCAATGCTGAGGACACCATTTTGCTGTCTGCAAAACGGCTTGGTGTGGAATAGCTGCCTCAGCTATCTGTGCAACGCCCTGTGGTGTGTCGGCCTTGTACCGCCGCGGAGTTGTGGCGACGTCAGGATGTGCCGGCAGCCAACTCACCAGCCTTTGTCCCCACTTGCCTGAGCGCCACATGCCAGGAAGCCACAAGGCGGCCCAGTGGTGTGTTCCGTCGCCTGCATAGCTAAGATCGGGGCGACAACAAGCACCTGCGATCCGGCAGCTGAATCTGCGGCCCTCACCATGGATGTCTCCAGTGCGTGTTGGGAGCCAAGACGACTGCCCAAGGTAGTGAGCCATGGAGTGGCCCGCCAATGGCTGGCTATGGACCGCATGTCAGCCTCAGAGGATCGAACCAGCGATCCACAGTGGACTGTAATGCTGGTGCCCATCTGCTGCTGTGTATAGCTGGTGGTGTGACATGCCCTGCCATCCAGGAGAGCTGCCATACTTGAATGCTTTGTTAGTGAACCGGCACCGATTTATGTGTGGCAGTGCGCCTCTTCTTTGCTATACACGCCACTCCATGTTATTTACTCATAACACTTGGGTTGGCCAGAGGGCCCCTTCTCCCTGTGGCTTGCGCCATGCAAACTGTTGCATGTACTTTTTCCAGCGGTTCTACACTCATGTGGCCTCTATTTTACTTCACAACTGGTGGTGAGCGTAACTCAATGTAAACAGGCCTGCACCTGGCTGCAATTTGCGCACACAGAAATATTGCACCAAAACTGACCCTTTCTATCCCAAAGGATACTGTCGCTACAGAAAATGCACAAAATATGAACACAATTTTGAAACTCCAGAAAAGAGCCATAAGAATAATAACCGAAAATAGTACTTGAGCTCATTGTAAAGATCTGTTCAAAACACTGGGGATTTTAACTGCTCCATGTGAATACATTCACCAGTCAGTTGTACACATCAAAAATAACATTGGTAATTACTGTACAAACAGCTCTGTCCATGACCATGGAACAAGAACTAGACTCAACTTACATTTACCGAGAAAAAATAAACGTAAAACTCAAACAGCGATTTCTACCAAAGAATAAAACTTTTATACATTGAAGGATTACTTAGAGAAAACAGAGTAGGGGTTTGGTTAAAAAATGTTATACAAATAAACAATAATAATGATGATTATAAAACATCGAAAACTCCACACAACATCTTCACACTATGTTTCTTTTCTTCTTCTTTTTTCCTAGAAAAACTTACCCCCAATCTATGCATAGCACAATAGTAACACCTCTTCCTCTTCTTGAGCTCAACTTCTCACTCATTATACAGGGATGTTGACTCAGGTTTTCAGGCTAGCAAATGGGAAGTTGCGGTACATAAAATGGCCCAGAGATCACCAGTGTGTGTGTGTTTGCGTGTGTAGTGAATGAAGTGTTATGAAAGAATATGTGCAGTGGCTAACAGTGAGATATGAGTGACCAGTGTGGCATTACATTACTTAATAAGTTATGTGTAAGAAAAGTATTGTATATGAGGAGTAAATTAATGATTGCCTCTAACTAGAAGTCTTTAATGTATGTGTATACGAATTAGCTTATTTTAAATTGGTCTAAACTTGTAAATACTTTGACATGTCCTATATCCTTGTAAAAAGATATCTAAGGATGCATAAAGCTACTGCTGCTACTTCTACTACTACTACTACTACTACTACTACTACTACTACTACCATTACTTAAATAACAATAGGTCTTCGCCAGTGAATCTGTTAACAACACCAAACGATAACTGTGTCTGCTAGTCTGATGTATTACTAATTAAATTCGCCAAGCCCCTAATCTTGTAGTCTGTTTTCTGTACTTTAATCCTACAGAATTTGGCATCCACTTGATAAGTATAATTAGTACATGGTGTTCAGTCATAATAATCCTTTATGGAAAATACCTGCTTTTCTATAGCAAGTTACTACTGTACGCTACTGAAGTAGCACTAGGATCTAAACTGAGAGGCTGCGAAACCTACTGATGGAAAACCTTTTATCATTACGCTTTTTTTTTATTTGCGAACCAAGAAAAGTTGAAGAAGTGCAAAGGAGGAGAGTTGGGGATGTACAGTTCCTTATCTTAGCCCAAGACCTTGGTTGAAAGCCAAATATCTAACTAGTGTCTCAAGAGATGAGCCAATGTGATACTTTTGATGATAATTGACCATTGGTTGAAACAAAGTGTATAGCTCATTGGTGCAATTAGAAAGAAAAAATAAACGCTACGCCGGCATTGTGTATCTTACTTTCTATGGTCATCCAAAGCAACAAAGATATTACATTATACTAATGAGCATTCACACCGAGAAAATAAGAAGATATGTACTTTTATATTTCTGCAAAAGGGTAAAAGACGCTTATGGTTTAAAGTCACATCCATGATGAAGTCATTAGAGTCTGTGCCCAAACTCAGATTGAACAAAAATGAAGAAGGAATTCGGCCATGTCTTTTTAAAGGAAGCAACTTGGCATTTAGCTTAACAGATTTAGGGAAACCACACTAAAGGAAAATTTCGATAGCTAAATAGATGTTCACTGTCTTAAATACTCAATACTGTTTCTAAATGTCACACCGATGGCACATGGTGTTGGGTCGTAATTTCCCGATATAAATAATGCATATAAACACAATAATCTTTGTAGCTTCCTGAGCTTGTACGAGTGTATGCGTGTACTGGATAATAATGAGCTAGAACATGTTTATGTGCTAGGCTGTTTCGTTCCTTTCACACCAATCAATTTTTTCTCCCTTTTTTTTTATTTGAAATACAGGAGGGTAGCAGTGATTATCTTGTTCGTATATTGAATGATACAAAGTATTTTTTTTAATTATTGGGAGAATATGATCAGCTAAGTCTAAATCTGCTCAAAATACTCTACATCTGCATCTACATATATACTCCTTAAGGCACCGTACGGAACTGTGTGGCAGAGGAAACGCTGTACCACCGCTAGTTATTTCCCTTCCTGTTCCACTTTCTAACAGAGCGAGGGAAAACCTAATGCATCTCTATGACCCCTAATCTCTCTTATCTTTTCTTCATGGTCCTTATGCGAAATATATATTTGCGCAGAAGAGTCGTTATGCAGTCAGCTTCAGACGCCGTTTCTCTGAATTTTCCCAATGGTGTTCCTCCAGGGATACTCATTTCAGTTCCGGAAGCCTCTCCGTAACAATTACGTGCTGTAAGAACCTACCGGTAACAAATCTAGCAGGTCACCTCTGAATTGTTTCGATGTCCTCCTTCAATCTGACCTGGTAAGGATCCCAGGCTTTCGAGGAGTACTCAAGGACAGGTCCCTAGCATCGTTTATGCCATCTCCCTCACAGATGAACAACATTTTCCTAAAATTCTCCCAATAACCTGAAGTAGAGAATTCGCCTTGCCACCACAGTTCTCGCATGCTCGTTCCATTTCATATCGCTTTGAAACGCTACAGCCACGTATTGAAATGACGTGACTGTGTCATGCAGCAGACATGTATAACAACTAGAACGATTAATGGTTGTGAAGATAGAAATTCCATTGGTGTAAGGGTGGAGAGCAATCCGTTTGTTCCAGGTTTGATAAGAACATGGTTCATATGCCGTCTCCCTAAAAGGTTCCGAGACTGATTTTATTCGTAGCGTGTAAGTGACGTCAGCGCATTAACTATGGCGGCAGCTTGAATTAACGACTGTAAACAAGAGATCTGCATTCGACCCATATGTTGCGAACACGCAGTATGCGGCCGTATGCCAACGTTGTTGTGTCACAAATCACGATGTGGCAACGAACTGAACAGCACCAAATGAAGCGCTCAAGAAATTCTCCACATTGTTTAGAAGAATAGAAAAGTGTGAAAGTCCATCTCACACAACTTCCCTGTCGCAACTTGATTAAAAGAAAAAACGCGGACAGTTCTTATCCGCTGAAAATCATGGTGTTATCAACAGAACCTACAACGAAACGACAAAGTGCAGACTGGATCTCTGATGATTTGCCAGGACCGAAAACAGAGAGAATGTGACGGGCGAGTTGTACAACAGCACGAAGAATGGCTTTTCTTATACACTCCTGGAAATTGAAATAAGAACACCGTGAATTCATTGTCCCAGGAAGGGGAAACTTTATTGACACATTCCTGGGGTCAGATACATCACATGATCACACTGACAGAACCACAGGCACATAGACACAGGCAACAGAGCATGCACAATGTCGGCACTAGTACAGTGTATATCCACCTTTGGCAGCAATGCAGGCTGCTATTCTCCCATAGAGACGATCGTAGAGATGCTGGATGTAGTCCTGTGGAACGGCTTGCCATGCCATTTCCACCTGGTGCCTCAGTTGGACCAGCGTTCGTGCTGGACGTGCAGACCGCGTGAGACGACGCTTCATCCAGTCCCAAACATGCTCAATGGGGGACAGATCAGGAGATCTTGCTGGCCAGGGTAGTTGACTTACACCTTCTAGAGCACGTTGGGTAGCACGGGATACATGCGGACGTGCACTGTCCTGTTGGAACAGCAAGTTCCCTTGCCGGTCTAGGAATGGTAGAACGATGGGTTCGATGACGGTTTGGATGTACCGTGCACTATTCAAAGTCTCCTCGACGATCACCAGAGGTGTACGGCCAGTGTAGGAGATCGCTCCCCACACCATGATGCCGGGTGTTGGCCCTGTGTGCCTCGGTCGTATGCAGTCCTGATTGTGGCGCTCACCTGCACGGCGCCAAACACGCATACGACCATCATTGGCACCAAGGCAGAAGCGACTCTCATCGCTGAAGACGACACGTCTCCATTCGTCCCTCCATTCATGCCTGTCGCGACACCACTGGAGGCGGGCTGCACGATGTTGGGGCGTGAGCGGAAGACGGCCTCACGGTGTGCGGGACCGTAGCCCAGCTTCATGGAGACGGTTGCAAATAGTCCTCGCCGATACCCCAGGAGCAACAGTGTCCCTAATTTGCTGGGAAGTGGCGGTGCGGTCCCCTACGGCACTGCGTAGGATCCTACGGTCTTGGCGTGCATCCGTGCGTCGCTGCGGTCCGGTCCCAGGTCGACGGGCACGTGCACCTTCCGCCGACCACTGGCGACAACATCGATGTACTGTGGAGACCTCACGCCCCACGTGTTGAGCAATTCGGCGGTACGTCCAGCCGGCCTCCCGCATGCCCACTATACGCCCTCGCTCAAAGTCCGTCAACTGCACATACGTCCACGCTGTCGCGGCATGCTACCAGTGTTAAAGACTGCGATGGAGCTCCGTATGCCACGGCAAACTGGCTGACACTGACGGCGGCGGTGCACAAATGCTGCGCAGCTAGCGCCATTCGACGGCCAACACCGCGGTTCCTGGTGTGTCCGCTGTGCCGTGCATGTGATCATTGCTTGTACAGCCTTCTCGCAGTGTCCGGAGCAAGTATGGTGGGTCTGACACACCGGTGTCAATGTGTTCTTTTTTCCATTTCCAGGAGTGTAGTTTCATATGGTTTGTGAAAGTTCTATGCGTTGTACTAGAGTGTGGAAAGATTATGTAGAACAACTGAAACATCAAAACCACCATCTTAACTATTCTCTATTTTTTACTAATACATTTTCGAAGGTTTTGGAGCAGACGGGGCATATCGAATAAACTATTCATTATGAATGAAAACACACACTACATTGTTGCAATATTTTAAAATATTAATAATTCATTTTACAAAGCGTTTTTCATGTTACTCCGTCATGAGGTAAAAAAATAAATATATGTGACTGTAAAACATTTATAGGATCAAAGTTTTAAACTAATGCATCTACAGAGTATCTCAGTTGTCCAAAGATGACATTTGTTAATGGCAATGTCGTCTTTGGAAACGCATTGAGAGACTCTGTAGATGCACTAGTTTAAAATCTTCGGTCCTGCAAAAACTTCATAGCCATACCTATTTATCTTTGTACCTCATGATGGCTTAACAGCCGAAACCCGATTTGAAAGGTAAATAATAAGAAATAGTATTCTGTCCAGAACCGTTGGGACAGTCAATCCATGTAAAGATTTAGCATTTCCGTGGCACTACTGATTCGCTCCTTTATTCATTTCCAGTTAACAAGTGATCTTTCCATAATGGTCACATAGGCGATGACAACTTAATCATTAATCTGTGAAAAATAAATTAGTAAAATGTCGACATTAAATTCAGCTAACAAGGAAAACTTACACCCAGTAGGTCATCGATTTTATTCACCTTTCATATGGTTGTGGTACATACTTTAATTCAGCTGGGAAGCGAAAGATTGGTGATGTGGTGATTGTGCGCCATTAGTGTGTTATTACAAGCGTATGCGCAATCTTTCTGTTAGAACCTGCAGTCTAAATTGTTTCTTATATGATTTCCGATTGTTCTTGCTGTGCACTGCGAAATGTTTCATCGCATTGTGCTTTATTTAAACATGGTCAACCACCATCCAACCTATCGCTCTCCCATAACGATCTTTGCATCTGGTGTCATAATACTGGGAAAAATAAGGTCACAAGACGAAGGATCAGCGTCGACGACGAGTTCTGTTTAAAAGCTATCTTATTTGCAAACTAAACGCTATCGTTTCCACACCTTCTGCAACCTTTTTCATTTGATTTATCCCATTTGCAAACAATCAGAATTTGGGGATGCAATGCAATTTAGAATTCCATCTTTATTTTGAACAAATTTACAGGATAAAAATCACAATGGCAGGACCCTGTATAAACTGTATGAATATTGTATGTACATTATATATTACAGTAGTGCATTATTGTAATTTTTCTGCCTTTACTTCATGTACAGATACCCAACGAATGGTATTGGAGAGAACACATACCATGTATGACAGTAGATCGTAAAGAAGAATAAACGGTAAATACCCACAATCCGTGGATTTGGGTTTTTGACAAAGAAGACATGTTTTTAACAGATGTTTTGTTCGTTTTTCATTGTCTGGAAAATAACAGTATAAGTTAAACTTCTGCATACACTTACATTCCCCATAACGACCACAGGTATTATGTGTATAGCAGATTAATGCAGCTTCATATGTGCTAGAAGTGCAAAAACATCAAGTGCCAGAATTAAGATTTCGTTTATAGAATAGGATATCGTACATTGTGTATCATGTGGTGCTAGTTCAGTTTCTCTAATTGATTTTGAGAAAGAAATGTTTTTATCTTGTGTCAATGATTGTCTACGTCCTGTAAATCAGCCATATTCCAACACATGTCTTAGTAATACTGGCTATAATAACAAATTTTCACTAACTGTATTTGAGAATCAGCAGGTCATTCAACTAGTTCTGGACAAGCCTTGTTGTAGTTGTGATAGTGCATCTGCTACAGTATTGTCTCTAACGAATATGTAAATGACTCGAAATTGTACTCCTGAAGAAACAAGGATCCCCATACTAAGCAGCATAGTTGTAGCTTCCATATAATGAGAAAGCTCGACACCTGTTGGTTACGATAGACTTCTTTCCATAAATGTAATATTTGGATTTTCTAAGTACACAAACCACTGTTAAAGTTTCTAAATCACTAGCGGAAGGTACGACAAGAAAAACTCATGACTCGAATTTTTCATTGTCTCTCTTTCTCATGTATCTGAAATAAACTAGTTCCTAATCAGATCAGGTTAAATAAATAGATAAACCAACAAATGATGTGTCAGTGACAAAATAGAAACCTTTACCCATATCAGGGTAATACAGAATGTCAGAATTTTCCAAAGCCTCTCTTACTGCATTAAAAGTATTCTCGCAACCACTCAAGCAAATCCACAGTGCATTTTTCTTCAAAAGACTTAGCAAGTTTGAAGTGTTTAAAAGCTGATTGGGAACAAATCAACGAAAAAATGAGCAGAGGCCAAAGAATGTTTTAAATTGTTTCTTATTACATGAGTATCAAAAATTTTTGATGGCACTAGTCTTCATGGGATGATGTACAGATAATGATATGACTAAGAAATTTAACCTTCTACTTACATCAACGTACAGTATAACTTTTGTGCTTGTTGCAGTGGATGGCCGTGCAAACAAACTCGGAACATCATGTTTAGTGGACATTTCACTCGACGACTGAAGGGAAAATTCATCAAATTTAGGTCACATATCACTATTAGTACATATTTCATTATGTAAGATGGATATTTCAGCAGTCATTTCAGAAGACAATTGTTTCAGTATATCCACTAAACTGGAAAGCTGTCTGGTATTCTTGTCTTCTACTAGACTAGTGGTTGGAGTAGCCATTGTATTAAATATGGGATTAACTGTAGTATTAATCACTCGCTTTCAGTTTGTGAATCGATTCCTGATGCTGAAGCATTCGTGCCATTTGCATCTGCGTCATCAAACGTATTCTCATCAGCACTAGATTCTTTATTACGGGTACGATGTGTTGCTGGTTCCATTGTGTCCCATGTTCCTGTCTCTACCGTAACAATACCGTGTAACTGAGGTCACACGGGTGAGCAAGAATGTTTCCTGGCAGCAAGAATGTTTCCTGGCTAAGCTGGAACAGTGAAATAGCACTGCACCGTTATGCGCTCCCTTGACATGAATGCACCCATCTTGTACAACTAACTACTTACTATTTTTAGAACATGTCATTATATAAATTATCAATACTACTGTGACAAGCAAATCTTTTGAATGAGTACTAATTGCAAAAGACACCACTGTGCACATAGGGTGGAGTAGTAGACGATATCGTCCTTACCTGTTTTTCTATGTTGAGCACAGTCAGCAGTTCTTTTGATACAATTTGTCTCCCTTTATACCAAGACAACAACTTCAAATAGTCTGTGAGGATAAAGCAGGACTTCTCCCCTCTCTGAGAGGTGGAGTTAATAAAGTTGTAGTCTTATATAACGCATTCACCAAATCTACAACAACAGTTCCAGTCATCAAAGGAATAGTGCATCATTGCATCCCAAAAATTAGCAAATCTGCTGCACTGCATTTATGGTATTTTAATTATCAAACTTGGAAAACATTTTTACATGAACATGATTTTAAATAATTATTATGTCACTTTTCGTCTAGAAGGAAACATATGTGAACATGCTTTTAGAAAGTTTAACAGACTCAATAAGATTTGTGCACATAACCATCCAACGACATGGATCGACTACTTGGAATTCTTTGAACAGATGGTAAGCAATCTTCCTCTGTATAATGCACAATTCACTCCAGCTCATCTAAAGAAAAAAATGAATGGAGAAATCCCCTGCTGACAGCATCCAGAGAACAGAATTCCTGGGAGGAAAAAGTAAGGGAAGTATTAGTTACACGCACTTAACAGGTACACCTACGTAAATTGTTCTATGATAGGAAGCTAAGTACAAAAATACCAGGTATAAGACTACATTCTTTTAAGAACTCACCCACAGTTATCACCTCTGTACAAGAAAAATTACAAGTGGCAGCTTTTATTTACTAGTCCTAATAAGACCATGAGAATACCTCATGACAGAAGTTATCTTCTAGGGGTTATATTCCCATCGATGTTTGGAGAAGTATATTCATAACTACTTCATCTTATTTTCGTATATGTAATATTTATGTTTAAGTGTACTTACAGGAGGTTATTTATAACAGATTAACCCCTAATGTCTGCAGGAGCTATCAGTCTAACAGAGAACAGAGATACCTTGAAACGTCCCCTTAGAAAATTTGTACAAGACTGGTCTATGTGAAACGTCCTCTTTGAACAATTATACACGACTGTGCTTAAACTGACACACAATATTTTTTTTTTTAGCGCAACGCAATCCGACTTTTAGTAATCCGTACGAAGGAATGGCCCTGACTAACATTAACCTACACGTTTCACAAATCACTTACCTCACAAAAATCTTCGTTACTCAAGGTACTGCAATACAGCGAGCGCCACTACTGCCAGCTAAATAAAAGATTCAAACTACTGAAGGCACTAACTACTGATAGGCATAGTTATCAAATGAAAGATTTTAATACAGAACAAACAATGTATTTACCTTAATAGTCATAATATATATATATCAGTTCATGACACCAATTCTTACAAATTTCAAAACTCCGCCATCTCTCTCCCCACGTCCACCACTGCTGGCGGCTCACCTCCAACTGCGCAACGCTACGCGCTGTTAGCATCCAGCTGCCGCTGCCCAACACTACAATGGCAGACAACAATGCAAACCAGCCACAGACTGCACATGGCACAGCCAGTGATTTTTATACAGAGCGCTACGTGGCGGCGGCGTTACCAATAAAAAAAACCTAAACAGCCTACTTACAACCTTAACAACTTAAGTTAAGGAAAGTAATATTTAGTTCCTTGCAAGAGCAGGAGACCCAAGAGCAAATGTTTAGGTGAAATAGTTCTCACTTTCTATCAACCTGGAGAAGGAATAATTTACTGCTTCCTTATATATTTGAATACTTACCAGTTTATGCGAATGTATGTTACTAGTATCTGTAAGGATTATTTCTTATGACACAACTATTGTAGGCTCAACAAAAAGAGGAGGTGCTCTAAGTACACGAGCCTATACCCCCCCCCCCCCCTATGCAAAATGTTTTTAGTGTTATTCAGATCAAAGCTATATGGATATGCAGATAACAGAGTAGGCAGGCTTTGAATGAGTACTGATCTTTGAGTTTTCGAGAGTAATGACTATGAGTATATATTCTGCTCAGCTTTCAACATTTACTTTATTCTTTTCCTTGTTTTCTTTTAATTCTTTTTCTGATGTGGTCTGTCTCCCACTAATAGAAAATATTGCACTACCGATGTTACCGATGTTACCTTCCCGAAACAATATTAGATGAAAAGTGATAAAGGAATGTAAAAATATGTATGTTATACCCAATAGGCAAGGTTCGTACAACTATTTGTTTTGTGAACAAATCACCTAGTTATGTTATACTGAAAATCTTAGAACAATGGTAACTAGCCTTGAGCTACTTTCAAACACGTCACAACAACTCACTCAGAAATTCCACACAGCTGACGAGCTGCCGTCATTATTGCTATGAATTATGGTTAAGACCTTATGGGGTTATTTAGAGGAGACACATGTAAAACGAATAATCGGTAGATTTATGTGTATTCCGTATAAGTTGTCTCCTGACAATGTACACTAGTGTATCTGCATAATCACGACGTTTGGTTGTGTAAATATGTAATAATTATGTTAATTATTTTGGCGTTTTAATAAATTATATTGTAACTGTTGCTCTGGTTTTATATGTAATACTCTGTGAATGTAATAATTTGTAAAAACTCTGTATATTTTACTTGTCCATAAGTAGGGGAGCTAAATGTAAAACCTGTAGTAAGGCCCCGCCGCTATGCAAGTAGTTTGGTGTGACTGGGAGATGTGAACTTGTCGGGCAACGTGCTTCATTCCTTTGTGACGTGTGATAATTCAAGCTCTGACTGTGATACGGAGTGGTCAGCGCCAAACTTGATCAGCTATTGTGGCTAATTTAGATGTATAAACTGACGCAAGAAGATCTTGCGAGGATGTAAATCAGCCTCGGATGGAATGTAAAGTGGCATATCGACCATGGTATCATTATTGGTCCAGTTTGGTTAAATTTACGACGCCAGGAAGAGTTATACTAGGGCGTGGCTAAAATCAGGTGCCATGGTTGCTTTACCGTCCATTTTACAGCCTCTATATTTTGCCACAAGCACCATCACCCTCAACAGAACTGTTGTGTAAACATGTACAGCCAATGGACCAGGTATTATGTATTGAATAATATCTTTTTGTGGAACTTCTACCTTACATACGCACGCCCTTGATTATCCCCAGTCATATTCCTAGACAGGGTCCTTTCCAAGTGAATTAATTCCGAGTATCCTCTTTTTTTTATTAAACTGACAATGTTGGCAGTAAAACATTTTGCAGTTTCATTAATTTTGTGGAATATGAAGTTTGGTTAGCGTTCTGTACAGTAATAAATGATTCACTCCACACTAGTGTTCATCTTAAAGTTTCCTCAAGTCTGTACATAAAAAATCTTCTCATTAAATGAGAAAGTGTCATTAAAATAACCAATTACAAAAATATAGATTGCTTGTAGCTGTCTGTTAGCGTAAGGTATAAAAAGACAGCATTATTATTTCACTTTGAACAGGTTTGTAACCTTGTAATATTTTGTTTCCTTATATATGTTGTTTTGAAGTAGTTTTTCAAGTTGTGTACTCATTTAAAAAGCTAATTTGATTTTGTATCCAATGAGAGACTAGTCACTAGGTTCCTTCGTTAACTGTTGAACTAATTTTGCATTGTTCATTATACTTAAGGTTGTTACTAAAGGTATTTGCCATTTTCTTAATTCTGTGTCTTACTATTTACTATTGATTATGGTTCCTCAAACCATACCAGTTTAAGGGACGCCATGCGCTCCTTAACTTGTATATTAAAAAAAAGTAAAGGCTCCTTCTGAAAGTAAAGACTCTGTAGCAATCAGTACAATCATTTATTCTACACCAAAAGTTTTCTTATAAATAATAAATGTGCTGCCCAATTGTATAGAGCAACTTCATGTGGAAATTTCTGAAGCTCGTAGCAATCAGTACTGCTTCAAATCACGATCTTCTTGCTGACAATTAATTTAAAAAATAGTAGTTCATGCTATTGCCAGTCAAATTTCGTTAGTAGATTCATACGCCCTTCTGCATTTGTTCATTACACTGAATACTAGTTTTTGCCTATAGTAAGTGTTATTATGAGACGCTGTGTACTGCTGCATTTATTGACCATTCTATGTTTTGCGTAACGGTTAGCTGTTGTGTTGTTTGCTACTGCAAGTTACTGTGCAGTTTTGAGAGTAATTGTGTTAGAAGAGATTATTTAGGGTATTAAGTGAGTTTAGTTTTCTTAGGTGAAGTTTACGTCCGCTTTGCCACAAAACTTGCTGGCCTTTGTGGCAGAGCGGTTCTAGGCGCTTCAGTCCTTATCCGCGCTGCTGCTACGGTCGCAGGTTCGAATCCTGCCTCGGGCATGAATGTGTCCTTAGGTTAGTCAGGTTTAAATAGTTCTACCTCTAGGGGACTGATGACCTCAGATTTTAAGTCCCATAGTTCTCAGAGCCATTTGAATCATTTTGAATCATAACTTGATACCGTACTGCCTAATTAGACTGGCGACTGCATTTGTATATAATTATAGTTTACCACGGTTTAGTACAAAGTCATTTCAAAAACCCGTTTGCTTTGCTGTTGTTACTGTTTCACTTACTTCACTATTACGAAACTGTAGTCCAATTGCTTGCTATTAGGTACAGTAACTTTCGCAGAAGGTTAAGATTATCGGTGATAGTCAATTTGGTAAGAGCCGATAGTGTTACACATTCATATTGTGCATGCTAAGTTGTTAATAAAAAATTTAATCTGGTCTGAATGAATTCGTTTATAACCAACTGTGACAATACAAAACGGTGAAAGATTCTAATATTTCCCACAGTAAACAGTGCTCGTGTTGCAAAATTATTTCATGCACACAGTAAATGTTGAACTGATTGTGATAATTTTTCGTTGTCAGGCATATTGGACGAATGGTTCTTGACTACTGTTCCAACTGATAACCTTCTATCAAAAGGCCTGGTACCAGGATGGGTCCTAATGCAACCAATTGACATCACTGCTTTAGTCCTGGTCAATGTCTACCGCAACATCTATACACTTCTGAAATACTGCACCTCACAAACTACGACACTTTTTGTCAACACAACACTAATCAGCTGTTCATTGTGATCACGTTGTGTTAAGTCACTATGACTTTAAAACTGAAAGACACTAAGGTAATAACAAAATATTTAAAGAATTTGTAATCGACAAAAACTGATAGCAAGATTTTAAACTACGAAATGCAGTGGCCTACAGTATATCAATAATCATAAAATATTCTCAAACACCAACTATGATCAGAGATTCGCATTTTTGCCATACTTTGTGTTTGCAAAAGCCTTATGTGGAAGATGTTAAATCCAAAATGACTGGTTTATCTAACCGACTATTGTAGAAAACAGTAGTTTGCACCCCAACTTCCCGATATGATAATAAAAACGTGGAACCTTGATAACTAACCATCAACAAACACTTGTTGAACAACTATCTTCACACTACTTGTAACTATGATACTGCCAATAATATGTAACCATTGTATGTATCCTGAACCAACCCCCTGATAGTGCATTTGAATGGCTACGACAAATTGTTGCAATCCTTGTCATAGCCATTCAAGGAGGCAATATAACAAAGGTCGTTTGATTAATTATCATGCAGAGAGATATGTACATTCTTGAATTCTATGTGTCAGGGACAATGGAATAATTTCGTTACACTTCTATGAAAAACAATGGAAGTTCCTTAGACTCCTCCTTATTTCACACTCTTTCTTCTGTCAAGATACATGCAAGAACGTCATGTTTTTAGCGTCAAGTTAATTATAATAATAACATTGGTACTGAGTTAAAATAACTTAATGTTTTTTGAATATGTACCTTATAAATCACTAATTGTCTGTATAAGTTTATTACGTGTTTCAGCAGTTCAATTCCGCTGGGAAGGGAAGTTCGGTGATGTGACGATTACGCGCCATCAAATGGTTCAAATGGTTCTAAGCGCTATGCCTAGAACTTAGAACTAATTAAACCTAACTACCCTAAGGATATCACACACAGTCATGCCCGAGGCAGGACTCGAACCTGCGACCTTAGCAGTCACGTGGTTCCAGACTGAAGCGCCTAGAACCGCACGGCCACAACGGCCGGCCGCGCCATTTTTTCTGTGATACGAAGTTTGGTTTTTCTTGTCGTATACCGTGACATATTTCATTATACTGTGCTGCGTTCTAACACGGTCTACCATCACGCAAGTTATCGCTCTCCTGCAGCGCCTAGTTTCAGCGTAATGGGACAAATAATGTAACAGTGCACAGAAGCAGCTTCAGGGGGGTGTTTTGTTTCAATCCCATCTTCACTGCATTAAACACGATAATTTCCACTCTCTCTGCAGCCTTTGTGATTTCTCCCACCTCAGAACGATTAGTATTCTGAGGCACAATGTAATTTAGCATTCCATCTTCATTTTGATGAAATTTACTGGATAAAAATCGTAATATGGTGTGTGCCGAGGGGGGGGGGGGGGGGGGGGGGTAGAGTTCTTGGGGAGGGGTCGCTGAATTTAGCTGCATCGAAATAAAAGCATTACAACACCAAAACAAAGCCAAGCTCACCAAAATCTGTAAAGGCCGATAAAAGTATTCTAACCATCTCAAGCGTGGCCATGCACTAGAATGCAGTGCTTCCAGCTTCAATGCTACGGGCGAAAGGAGCTCAGAACAACGAGTGGAGTGAGTGAGATCAAAGCAGCGGTTTGCTGACCAAGGAACACTGTCGAACGGAGTGTGCCAGACAGTAAGAGTAATAGCGATAGGTGTTAAATGTCGGGGTTAGCAGCCGTCGGAGAATTCGGGACGGTCGGCGGCGAAAGTACACAGGGTTGAGGGCGGCGGCTGCCAGGCGGCGGGCAGAATAGAACAGCGCACAGCCGAGTGCGCGCCTCCTGTCTTAGAGCCTTAAGGCTGCCTGGCGCGGCGAGCCTAGGCGACAATGCGCGGTAATCAGCCGCCTGAAGCGGAAGTGAGCAACAAAGTTACAGTGTAACACCTCATCGATGTCTAGGCCACTACAGACGGAGCTCTTACTCAGACACGGCAAGAAACTGGCGTGGCCTTTCTAAAAGGAACCATGCCCTCATTTGCCTGCGGTCAATATGGGAGACTATAGGAAATATAAATTTGGGTACCGGAACGAGATTTAAATACCGAATTTGATTCCTATGCCACAACAGCTGCACAGCTTCCGTGTCTGAGAACAGATGGGGTTTGGCTTATCATTCAATTTTATACCATCCTGAAAAGTGTCAAAGTGCAACTTTCAGAATTTACCTTGGTGCCATAATGTCCAGCAAGAGTTGTGGATTAACACGTTATTTGTAACACCGTTACTAGAAACAGTTACTTTTCAAAGGTAACAGTTGCTAAGTGCATTATCGTATCCATAATATAACTTACACTGTAACTAAGTTATTTTTTTCAGTAGCAATTTAATGAAAGTATCAATACTTATTTCATTGCATGCAACATATTTTGCTATGTGAATAAATCTAATCTACAATGAGCATGTCACATTTGCCGAAAACCCTTGAGTTTGCTGCAGCGATGAGTGACACATGTACATCCTGCAGCATAACTGAACAGCATGCCTTATCAGCATTTTCTGCATGCATTTCTCCATCTTTTTCTTCCTGACATCACGCACTCAACAATTATCTCTGCTTTTTATTAAGTATTATTACTTCAACTTAATATTCTAAAATGCACACTGGAAATGTCTTAATTATAATTTTTAGTTTGTTATTGTATATAATTATTGTTCATTCATTCATAACATTTTTATTTTAAAATTATATACACAACGATGAGAATACTGCAGTCATGTGACAAGTCACATGTGAATAACATGCACTCTCTGGGGCTATTACGCTAATTTCCACAACTTTCCGAAACGAAGGAGATGTGCGTGCCTTGTCTATCTTATGCTGAAATTTTTGAATTTTACACGTCAGATGGATTAAAAGATACCTTTCATTGCAAGTTGTGCGTTGATGAGCACAGAACCCAAAACAGTGAGAGCTTCACAGCAAACTTAAGAAGACATGCACAGGTAAATTTCTCACTTGGTTCTCTGAGATTTATGTGTTGAAATAAATGTATGATTGATCCATATACGAAATTTAGCGGATCGTATGAATATTTCGTTTTTTTTTTTTTTTTTTTTTTGCGTTTGGGATGAGTTGAGCGTATGCAGCCAACAGGGAAGAGTGTTTTGACATGGGGCAGCCGACAGAATGTTACTTTTAAGAAGGTTGTGGCACTCCAGGGAAGTAATCACCACGCCGTTTTCTGCATTCAGTTAGATACCTCTGTGTAGCACGTTGCTGAGTGATATCGTAAACAGTCTTCTAAGGTCAACTTGGTTCTGTCCGAGTTTGTGCCAGCACTAAGATTCATTCTTCACACCAATTATAAACAACACTCTGTACGTACTCTGTCTAGTTAATTGTACCAAACTCATAGCACACAGCCGGCCGCTGTGGTCGAGCGGTTCTAGGCGCTTCAGTCTGGAACCGCGCTGCTGCGGTAGCACGTTCGAATCCTGCCTCGGGCATGGATGTGTGTGATGTCCTTAGATTAGTTAGATTTAAGTAGTTCTAAGTTCTAGAGGACTGATGACCTCAGATGTTATGTCCCACAGTGCTTAGAGCCATTTGAACCATTATAGCACACATACTTGGCAGGTAAGATGTGCCTGAGATGAGAAACCTTTCGAATTACTAAGATGTTTTTCCGATAATAACAGCGTACGATATTAATTTATCGAAAAAGGGAAGAGCATAAATCGAAATTTGTTAAAAAGACAGGTGCTGACAATCGGGGATCAGTTAACGTAACCGGCACTCCTCCACTCTCACTAAACTGCAGAAGTATTCGTGCAAAGTTCACAGAATTAGTCTCACTTATTGACGGCAACAATCCTCACGTAGTATTACAAACGGAAAGCTGGCTGAAACCGAAATCGAATCCTGAATTCAGTTTGGAACGTATAAAGCAAGGACTGGCTACAGGCTAATAGTGAAGGCGCATTTATTGCCTTGATGAACTCTATAGTATCTAAAGTTGTTATTATAGATACCTAATATGCTACAGTTTTGTTGAATTTAGCATTAAATCACGGTAATCAGATGTTTTCGTAGACCGCCTGCCTTAGAAGCGACATAATTTCACAGAAAAATGTGAGATTATTGTGTGTTTCGTAATAGTGTGCTTACTGGTGTTCAGCAGAGATGTTTTAATTTTAAGCACAATACTTCGACGACCGACCCAATCGTCTTTTTCGGATGCTGTGAAATGTGCTAGGCAGCGAGTGCCAGTTACAGCAGAACTCCCAGCACCCGAGGAAGGCAATTGGGTCGGTAGTGAAATATTATGCAGAAAATGGAAACATCTTGGCTGAACACCAGGAAGTGCACTATTAATCAATGCTGTCGAGAAAACCAGTGAGAGCACAGTTAGTTTCTTGATAATGCTATTGTAGTATGCGGACTCTTCAATATGGCAGCTGCAGAATGAGAGAGTGGTGCCGGAGACAAGCATTCTTGTGAATATGTTCTGAAAGTTTTTTGCCTTCGAGCAGTTACAGAACCGACCCATGAGGGCAGCGTCTTAGACTTTCTAGCAACTAAAACATTCGCACATTTTGAAACAGGTTACATGGAGTTGGGAATTACTGTCCATAAGGCAGTTACAGCATCGATGACTAAGTATTATGCGGTGCCCCTGAACACGGTGACGAAATGTATTAGTCTGTATTTGTTGCCTGTTAGTGTCGACCACTGCTACAGCAATATTTGTAGTCAGTAGTTAACAGGATACTTCATAACGATTTGAAAGTTTGTAACTGTTGATGGCTTCACATTCAGAAGTTGTAATGTCTGCATGACCTTGCCTATGAAGAAAGGGCTCCTATGTCATTGTACAGGAATGACTCAATCTTTTATGGTTAATCTGTGCCTAATCTTCACATATCCACTTTTATTTTCAGTTTTTCCAATTCAGTAGACACCTCACCAACGTTTTCCACGACTATTAAAATTCCAGTTTGCGGAATAAAAACATCGTACTTAGTTTCTTTGTGTTCACAGTATTCATAGCAAAGAGTTTCGAACAGTTAGCAAGCAAGATCGGAATATTAGCGACGCCTTGGGTGCCAGAATTATAATGTATATCAATTATGCTTTTTTCTGGTGGCAACCAGAACATACAATGAAGAAAATAACAGTTTATGAACTTCCGTTTCTAAAATTTGACATAATTCCATAATATTCAGTGTTTATAAGAAACAAAAAATCTTTGCAGGTACTACCTAAATAAAAGGCATTTTAGAAAGTAACAAATTAAATTACGTATTCTCAAAATTATGGCTGTTATGCTGTGACGTTAATGTAGCACAATGTCGACTGATAAGTTATTAAAAAAGTTTTCGCCATTTATCACGATTGTCGTTAAACTGAATTTAAAAAACAAAATCCAACGGCAACTGCCTACTAAATCTGGCACCCTGGAAGATTGTAAATGTGCCCCTACTGTGCCGTAAGGCCGGCCGCGGTGGCCGTGCGGTTCTAGGCGCTGCAGTCCGGAACCGCGGGACTGCTATGGTCGCAGGTTCGAATCCTGCCTCGGGCATGGATGTGTATGATGTTCTTAGGTTAGTTAGGTTTAAGTAGTTCTAAGTTCTAGGGGACTGATGACCTAAGACGTTAAGTCCCATAGTGCTCAGAGCCATTTGAACCATTTTGTGCCGTAAGCAACATTATTATTGAAAATTGTTATTTGAAACTTACCTTTTGAAGTTTAGCAATGGGTCACAACCTGGCAATCTTATGCAATCTACAAAAACAAAAATGAAAATGTTCGTTAGTTGAAAATCGTACATCTCCGAAAGTTCTTCACCGATTGCTTTCAAATTTTGACCTTCTGAAATAACGCTGCATTCAAATACGATCGTGTTTTTATATATCTACAATATGTACATATACATACACTGAAGAGCTAAATAAACTGGTACACCTGCCTAATATCGTCTAGCACGCAGAAGTGGCGCAACGCGATGTGGCATGGAATCGACTAAAGTCTGAAGCAGTACTGGAGGGAACAGACACCATGAATCCTGCGTGGCTGTCGATAAATCCGTAAGAGTAAGAGGAAATGGAGATCTCTTCTCAACAGGACGTTGCAAGGCACTCCTTATATGCTCAATAATGTTCATGTCTGGGAAGTTTGAAGGCCAACGGAAGTGTTTAACCTCATAAGAGGGTTCCTGGAACCACTCTGTAGCAATTCTGAACGTGTAGGATGTCGCACTGTCCTACTGGAAAATCTCCCCCAAGCCTGTCGGAATGCACAATGGACATGAGTGGATGCAGGTTATCAGACAGGATACTTACAGAAGTGTCACCTGTCAGAGTCGTAGCTAGACGTATCAGGGGTACCATATCACTCCAACTGCACACGCCCCACACCATTACAGAGCCTCCATCAGCTTAAAGTCCTCTGTTGACATGCAGGGTCCATGGATTTATGAGGTTGTCTCCATACCTGTACACGTCCATCCGCTCGATGCAATTTGAAGTGAGACTCGTCCGACCAGGAGGCAACGTGTTTCCAGTCATCAACAGTGCGAAGTCGGTGCTGACGGATCCAGGCGAGGCGTAAAGCTTTCTGTCGTGCAGTCATCTAGGGTTCACGATTGGCCCTTCAACTGCGAAAGCCAATATCGATGACGTTTTGTCGAATGGTTCGCACGCTGACACTTTTTTATGACCTAGCATTGAAATTTCCAGGAGTGTCCGGAAGGACTGCACTCCTGTTCTCGCAGGATCTTTTTGTGGCCGCTGCGATGTAGATTTGATGTTTTATCGGGTTCCTGATATTCACTCGTGAAATGGTGGTACGAGAAATTCCATACTCCATTGCTTCCTCGGAGATGCTGTATCCCCCCGCCCGTGGGCCGACTACGACACCACGTTCAAAATCACTCCGATCTTGATAACCTGCTATTTTAGCGGCAGTAACCGATCTAACAACTGCACCAGACACTTGTTGTCTTATATAGGCGTTGCCGACCACAGCACCGTATTCTGACTATTTACATATCTCTGTATTTGAATACGAGTGCCTATACCATTTTCTTTGACGCTTCACTGTATATAGGGGATATAATGTTACCGAAAACCTCATGTTCGGTGGTTAAAAATCGTAAATCTTGAAAATTTCTTCACCGATTCCTTTGAAATTGAGACACAACATTGCATTCGAATATGCATGTTTTATATGCCTATTCGTAAAATATATACCATAAAAGTAAAAATGCGACGATGTGTCAGAATTTCAAATGAATCGTAAAGAACATTAGGAAATGTACAATTTTACACAAACAAACATTTAAATTCGTGTAAATAAAAAGGTAAATACACATGTGTTGAGAATCTTAGAGCTCCAAGAATTCTTTACTGATATCTTGGAAAATTTGTTAGAACATTGAATTCAAATAAATGCGCGTTTTAAAGTACCTATGTTTTCGAAGTATATATAAGTAAAAATGTAATGTGTAACCAAAAATATTCAAAAGAACTTGGCCGATTTGCTTCTTTTTTTTACACAATACTACAATGAACATCCAAAAACACACAGGATATATATTTTAATATACACAGAAGCGCCAAAGAATCTGGTATAGGCTTGTTTATTCAAATTCAGAGATACGTAAACAGGCAGAATACGGCGCTGCGGTCGGCAACACGTATATAAGACAACACGTGTCTAGCGCAGATGTTAGATCGGTTACTGCTGCTACAATGGCAGGTTATCAAGATTTAAGTGAGCTTGAACGTGGTGTTGTAGTCAGCACACTAGCGATGGGATACAGCATCTCCGAGGTAGCAATGAAGTGGGGATTTTTCCGTACCACATTTAACGAGTGTATCGTGAATAACAGGAATCTGGTAAAACGTCAGATCTCCGACGTCGATGCGACCTGAAAAAGATCCTGCAAGAACGGGATCAACGATGACTGAAGACAATCGTTCAACGTGACAGAAGTGCAACCTTTCCGCAAATTGCTGCAGATTTCAATGTTGGGTCATCAACAAGAGTCAGCTTGCGAACAATTCAACGAAACATCATCCGCTATGAGCTTTCGGAGCCAAAGGTCCAGTCTTGTACCCGTGATGACTGCACGGCACAAAGCTTTACACCTCTCCTGGGCCTGTCAGCATCGACATTGGGCTGCTGATGACTGGAAACATGTTGCCTGGTTGGACAAGTCTCGTTTCAAATTGCATAGAGCAAGTGGACATGTATGGGCATGGAGACAGCCTCATGAATCCATGAATCCTGCATGTCAGTAGGGTACTGTTCGTGCTGGTGGAGGCTCTGTAATGGTGTGAGGCGTTTGCAGTTGGAGTGATATGGTAGCCAGATATGTCTAGATACCACACTGATAGGTCACACGTACGTAAGCATCCTGTCTGATCACCTGAAGCCATTCATGTCCATTGTGCATTTCGACGGACTTGGGTAATTACAGCAGGACAATGCGACACCCTACACGTCCAGAATTGCTACAGAGTGGCTCCAGGAATACTCTTCTGAGTTTAAACACTTTCGCTGCCCACCAGACTCCCCAGACATTAACAGTATTGAGGGTATATGGAATGCCCTGCAACGTGCTGTTCAGAAGAGATCTCCACCCCTCCCCCCCCCCCCCCGTCCCCCCTGTACTCTTACGGATTTATGGACAGCCCCGCAGGATTCATGGTGTCAATTTCCTCCAGCACTTCTTCAGAATTTAGTCGAGTCCATGCCACGTCGTGTCGCGGCACTTCTATAAATTCTTGGGGGTTCGTGGGGGTCATATCAGGCAGTTGTGCCAGTTTCCTTGGCTCTTCAGTGTAAATGTGATATATAAAGGGGAAACATCGTAACCACAGTTCTCAAAAAGTGGTCGACTGGTTTAATTCAACTTTTTTTCCATCAATATAATAAACTTTTGGACATGCAAGGGTTATATCATTTTAATAAATAAAATATAATATGTAATAATATACAACATATATAATATAATAAATATTATAAAATATATCTAATATTTAATAATGGATAATATAATATAATGACTACACGGTACATCAACATATATAGCATTTAACAGGGAAATGTTGCCAGCAAACAGGAAAGTTCCGTTTATGCTTTAACGGTTTATAATTAGAATACTACTACAGAAAGTAAGTCTTGCAATAGCAGTGAACAAGGCCTAAGGTCAGAGGGAGAGGAAGAAGAAATGGACAGGCGAGTGGGGGGAAATGGACACAGAAATCGGAAAAGAGGAGATTATCAGAGAGAGGAGGGAGGAGAGGATAGACATAGATAGGTGGGAGGATATGATTGATTTAGAGGGGGACGAGAGGAGCAGGAGGATATAGTGAGACCAGGGAGGAGGGGATGGACAGAGAGGGAGGAGGAGGTGATGGATAGTGAGAGGGGGAAGGAGGAGTAGAGGACAAAGAGACAGGGAGGAGGAGATGGACAGAGACTGAGGGGCGATGGAAATTAGGAGGTATATCCAAGTTCCATACTTATTAGATCAGCATATTTACTCTTTTCTTTGTTTTCTGTTTAACCAGACTGAACCAAAGCAATGCAAAGCTGGGAAAGCTAGTGCACAACAAAATCAGTATGGGTCAATGCACAACAAAAATAATCAAGGTGCCTAGTTTTTACATACACAGACAATGAGACACTCACCACAGCAATAGAAAATAAATCTGTCAAGTTTTAAGGTATAAAATAAATTAACTTCAGTTTTCAGTTGTCTAAGTGAATGCATAAAAACAAACCCAGAAAGAAGAATATTAAAAATTACTTACTATAGAATGCCTTTGAAGTATTTAACTCCAGAATGGATTATATTGAAAAGATTCTTTGAAATTCTTGATCCTTGATAACCACAAGTAAATTCTAATTTCAACACAATAAAAATTTTGATTATCGAAAGAATCCTTCTTGAGTAAGAGACATAGCACCAAGTTTTCAGCTAAAACGTTCACAAATAAATCTGATTTTAAATAGGAATTGACTTCATGACCCAACACGTACAAAATGAACATAAAATGCACACAATAATACAGACAAAACCACATAATATTCCTACTCTCTACTTTATGTAATCTCACAGTATGATAGGTAACATAATGTGTACAGCCAGGATAACTCTGCTTTTATTAAATTTACTGTGGCCACGAAATATCTTTAATTCCTTCAAGCAAGAATAATCCCCCACTTTCCTTAGCACTGAATTATCCCTCACTTTTTAATGTTCAGCTGTACAGTTAGAATGTTCCAAAGTTTATTCAGAAGATGATAATTTTTTATAGTCAGCAACATCATTATATTTAGTACCTCACAGAAATAATTCAGTAACCTCCTCTTTTCCAAGCTTATCACCACATTAAAGTTCTCAACTGAAATTCGTGTATCACAAACATTTCAGATTTATTTCAAGCATTGCATAGAAATAACCAGCATAATCATCGTCCAAAACGTCACTTCAGCACATGGCATATTCATATTAGTTATTCTCCAGATTCATATATAGCATACCACCTCAAAATGAGATAAAAAGTTACAATACAGGGCACGAGGAAATCCCTAACACATCAACATCTCTACCTCATCATAATCAATTATAAATGTCACAAAATATCGTAAATCTCTCAACAATATCATGAATATCAGAAAAACTTCTTCATGACTTCAACATACTATCCTCATATTGCAAAATACTCTGAACAGAATTCATATACCACACTAATGACAACACAGCATCTATGTTGAACTGAGAAACATTTTGCTTTACAAGTGATAATTAAAAAAAATGTTTTCATGTTCTTTTGATCTGAACAGTTATCCTCCTTTATTTAACGTTTCCCATGCAGTGAAACCTCAACAATAACAGAGTTGACACAGTTTGCAAAAACATGACAATTTTATTTCTCTTCAACATTTTCATTCATTAAGACCTTAGTCTTAGATGTTTTCAAGATCTGAATAACAACTGACTGTAATATAAAAAACAGTAATATATTTCCAGTCTGACTGTCCTCTGTTTAGGACCCCTAATTTCCGTTCCACATTGCCCACAAGTTTTTTTTAATGTTAAAATTTCTTCACCACACAGGTGCAACCACTTCAACACAGCAGAAACATAAAATACTCCATCTTTGTTTATATATTTCTCAGTATAAACAGTACTAAATATTTCTTTGGATAACTCAGATAATTTTCTTTTTCATCACCTGCATTTCAAAGTAATCTTTCATAATACTGTGAGATTTGTATAAGTCAGCTACACAGCAATACAGCCACACATTTTCTATACTAAGATTACTGATAGTGGAAGGTAACTGTAAAAAGATAAACAGGTAATTTGAAAGAAAACATGCAGTAAGGAAATGGAAATAACTGAAAAATATACTGCACAATACAGCATTGAGGTCCTGGGCTTCCTACACTCATATTACAAAAAGTGTTTATAATCATCCGAGGTTATAAATACAACTGTTCAACATTACTCTCTTGGACCCAATTTGTTTACAACTCTGTTACTGTCTCAGTAACAACCCCCAGTTTTACCTCTTCTCTGTTCATTATACGCGAAGCATAAATCTAAGAACAGCACGTACGCTACTTCTTAGTTATCTTTACTGTGAATTTACGCAGAAATATATTCCTACAAAACTGATTTTATAATGTATTTTCCCCATTTCAATTTGAAACTTCATTAAACAAATAATAAAATCACAGTCTTCACTGAAACCAACTATAGGTAATATCCTACCACTTGTGGTTGCCTAAGAATATTTTTAATAGAACATCCTGATTTGGTTTTGTTTGAACTAGCACTCGGTCTGAGTCCTGAACCACATTAGATACCTCCCCCACCTCTTCACTCTCAGCTTCTTCATTGTTTTTAATCACGTTTCAAATTTTGGAAAAACACTCACACTACAGATGAAATATTTTGAAATCCGTCATATAATGATCTTGTTTCTTTCTCTGAAGTATCATGCAATGATATGTCATTTGATTTTTTTCTTTGTTTGTTTTCTTTTTCTCAAGTGATTTCTTACAGGTAATTGTCCATTATTGAATCTTTTCTCCTGGTTTCCATATCATAGAATATTTCTGAAATATAGAGTTTATGTTAAAATTTACAATTTGTGTAATAAAAACTTTGTATGTAGTATCTTTTTGTTCACAGCATTCATAGTAAAAAGTCTCGAACATTTGGTGAGTTATGTCAGAATACCAGTGATGCCTTTGGCACTGAAATTACAATGTATATGAACTATGCTGTGTTCTGGATTCATTCAGAACATGCTGTGAGCCCAAATAAAAGTTTATGAAGTATGGTTTTTAAAATTTGACAATATTCCAAAGTATCCACTGTTTATTGCAAATAAAAAATCTTTGTAATATCACCAAAGGAAGAGGTATTTATGAAAGAAATAACATAAATGAAATAGTTTTCAAAATTGTGGGTATTATGTTATGAGATTAATGTAATATAATATGGAATGGTAAATTTAAAAAAATGTTGGCTTTTCTCATGAATGATGTTAAAATTATTTTACAAACTAAAAATAAGTTCCAAGTACTTAGTATCATTTATAGGAAAACTAAATAAGTGCATGTCTTTAATAACATTTATAGGAAAACTAATTGTCACTGTAGAGCTGGTAGTGTATGAAACTATCGTACATAATCGATGAAAAATGTATATAAACAAAAGCCTTGCCGAAGTGCTAATAGACTTTGAAAGTATCCAAAAAACATAAATCAGGTACTTTAGGACTAAAATTAGTTGTAAACATGTTTAAATGTACCAAGTGGTAACGCTGATTTTCATAATCAGGAAAAATTATATTAAATCCTGCTTTATTACAAGATGTTACAATGAATGTTAAGAAAGGTATAAAAATATTCCCGATTATCAAAGAAACAAATTACATGGTATCATATATACAGCCCTGGAGACGAAGATATGGAATGCCAATGGTTAAAACTCAAAAACATCTTAGAATACGGCATAGACCTGTATGTTTCGAGCGAAGGGATGAGAGACGAGGAATATTCACCACGCTTCAGTAACCACGTTAGAAAGTTGCCATGGACTCAAACAGAGTTTGATCACAGATTTAAGCGAGCTAAGGGTCGTGGTTGCAAATAGAAATTGAACAAAGCCAAAATGAGTAAGTGGATAGAAATCGTCTATTCAATCGCTCTGTGACCATCCTTACTTCGAAACAGAAGATGACAGAGAGGAGATCAGAATATTAAATTCAGTCTTCCGTAATTGTTTCATTGCATGTGATCCTCTTTTCAGTGACTCTGAAAGAACTCAATCCTTAGTAAAAATTCAACTAATTTCACTGAACAGTGACAGGGCGTCGGGTCGAAAAGAGTCTGTGCATAGCATACATGGAAGTGCTTTCTACCCTTCTAGGAGAAGCTCATGGTAGATAGCCAGGGCAACGTAGGGTACCACGCGACTGATAGAAAACAAAATAAAATAACAGGCCCTTCGCGTTTTCAAGAAGCGTTGTCCGAGAGATATACACAATTATAGGCCTATGTCGCTATTTGTAGCAGAATTGTGAAACAAGTTTTATACTCGCCGTTTAAGACGGTTAAGGAGAACTAAATTCTCTATAAAAATCAGTACAGATTCCAAAAACACAGTTCTGGCGAGACAGCCGGCACTTTTGGTCCATGAGGTGTTTCATCAAACAGTCAAAGCCAAATACGTAAGACAAACACTTTTTCTGCAGTTAACAGTTACGTGATAATCGGCGTGTTCTCAGTAAAATAGTGCGTTGAACATAAATACAATTACAGAATGAGTATCACCAAATAGGTAAATTTCAAACAATCAAATATATTTTCAGAATATGAGCCGAGATAAGAAATGTCTATTAGAAAATTTCGGCACCCTTGATCAGTACAGTGATCCTTTTGGAATATTTGAATATACCATAGCGTAGACGACTGTATTTTAGTCCTTTGTACTTCAAATTGACGCGTTAATAGCACATGATGATTAATCCTAGTTTCTAAGCAATCATTATTTTTAACTTCTGTCCCTTCGGTATGGTTTAAGTATACAAAGTACAGTGATGTATTCATGACTATTTGTCTGCATAGCGTTCCAACAACTCCCGAGTACCACCACATATGTAAATGCAAGTATCTTAGTACTTTAAGGCTGGTATGATCACATGAACGTTTTAAGCTTTATCAAAGCGATCTGATGTCCACTAAGTTCTGTTTCAGACGTTTTCTTAGGATGGTGTGAAATTTATAAGCAAGAATTTCCTCGATAACACATCGAGACTTCTACAATTCCATTCTAAGAAGTTACGACAGCGTTGTAAGGGATGTTAAATGTTATTCTCCAGTCAACATTGCCAATGACATCGCAATTCTGTTAGAGATGACAAGGATTTCGGACAACAGAAGTAAAGCAAAAGTAATAGAATTCAGTCTAATTAAATGAGGGAATTAAATTAGGAAAAGAGACACTAAAAGTAGTGCATACATTTTGCTATTTGGGCAAAAAAAAATAGAAGAAGATGGTCGAAGTAGAGAGGACATAAAATGCAGACTGGAAATAGCAAGAAAAGCGTTTCAGAGGAAGAGGAACTTGTTAACATCTAATACCAGTTTAAGCGATAGACATTATTTTCTGAAAATATTCGTCTAGACTTTAGCCTTGTGTGGAAGTTACACGTGAACGATAAGTATTTC
Organism: Schistocerca gregaria; assembly: GCF_023897955.1. Classification (NCBI taxonomy): domain Eukaryota; kingdom Metazoa; phylum Arthropoda; class Insecta; order Orthoptera; family Acrididae; genus Schistocerca; species Schistocerca gregaria. The sequence continues at coordinate 442,529,883 of NC_064923.1, forward strand.
AGTCAAGAAGAGAAGAGAAGCTTTTGAGATGTGTTGGTATAGAAGAATGCTGACGATTAGATGGATAGATATAAAAAGAAATAAGGAGATCCTGGATCGAGTTGGGAAAAACTGAATTTGTGGCACATGACTAAAACAAGGGCTCAGTTGAGAGGACACATCCTGATGAGTTAAATAATTGTCAATTGGGTAATAAAAGGAAGAGTTGGGGCTGAAAGTAGTAGAGTGATACCAAAGCTTGCTAACATCTCCAAATGGATGCAGATTGCGACAGTTATGCAGAGATGAAGAGGCTTGCACAGCACAGACTAACACGGAGTGGTGTTTGAAACAACTATTGCAGACAATGTACAGTGACTACCTTCACAGAAGGAGAATTTAACAACTAGACGTTGATTGTCGTAAGATAAACTGATAATTAAAATGTTATAAAGACACAGGAACTAAGTCTTATTTATTGGAAGGAAGGAAAATTAGGTTTTAAAGTCCCGCGGAGGACATGTACATTAAAGAACGAGCACAGGTTTGGATTAGAAACGTATGCAGGTGGAAGCAGGTCGTTGTTTTCAGAATAACCACCCTGGAATGTGTCTTAACTGATTTTGGGAAACAGTAGAATTCCTAAATCTGGCTGGTGAACGGGGAACTGAACCTGGTCTTCCAGGCAGCCATCCTAGCTTACTGATGAAAGTGCCGCTACTCTCGTTTTATTTATTGGGAAATAAAAGCGGCTTCAGTTTGAGTCTGGTATTGCCTGTGAGCACTGTGTATTCTGTGCAGTAAACAGGACATTAATTCATTTGCCCGGACATGACAGCCGTGTTCGAAAATCTGCTGATCCAGTAACACTAGAACGGGGATTTACCTTGCAGCCCTTGAAATATGCGGAGATATCATCAACATTTGTTGCTTACCCTGAAACTCAAGCTCATAAGTCTCCTTCCGTATTATAAGGGGACCGCGCCTACTTGTCGTCACCGATTTCGTCCACTTTTATGTTATATGCAGGGTGTGGTCAGAAAGGAAAGCGACAAAAGTGGGAGCTCCAGATGGCCAAACGTTTAGGGAAAAAAATAAATAAATTTTGGCGCAGGTCGGGCGAGACATTAGCCATTTGTGTTAATGTAGTTTTAAGGTAGCGCTTGGTGCAGCGTAACGAGTAGAGAACGGTAAAACGTGGATCGTGGGGTCGTGTCCCTATGCGCATCCTTTTTTATTTTCAATTTTTATGTTACTTACACTGTAAATAAACCGAAATACTGCTCAGTACATTGTATTTATTAATGTGTCCATGAAGGGCATGAAAAGCAACGGCAAAAGAAAACTTGAGATCACAAATTATTTTCAAGAAAGGATTGTACTGACAGCATCTACGAGAACTCTGCCAATAACTTTCCAAGAATGGAGAGTAATTAAAGTGTATAGGACTTCGGGTAGTCTCATTTTAACCTTCGAGTAGCCCTCGGCAGCTGCACACGAAATATAAGTTTCCCTGTTTTTACGTGTAAATCATGAAGTGCAAAATAATAAAATACTGAAAACGTATATACAAAATTGTCGGTTATACCTTACAGATCCTTCCCGAAAATTTATTTGCAATCCTAAATTTTATTTTGCCTTTCCTTTTGTGCAAATATTAACAAACACAATATTATTTCTGATATTTTCAGCTAAACACTGCAACTACAGAAAGGTAAAAAACTAAAGAACTTCCACATAAAAACTCGAACCAACAGCCCTCGTATTTCATTTTTGTATGCCTTACGCTGTGGCAACTGCAACCTTGGAATTATGCTACCATAAATGGCTTCCGTTTCGTCCGATACGCGCCAAATATACATTTTTTATGAATTCTTGGCCATCTGGAACTTGAACTTGCGTCACTTTCATTACTGTCCAAGCAGTGCATTCGCGTCAAATTTGGACGAAATCAGTGTTGACGATGAGGCGTGGTCCTCTTGTTAATCAAAAAGCGGTCCTAAATACGTTAGGAAGATTCATTGCAACTAGAACTCTTCTGCTGCTGCATATCAGGAAGCAAACAGGACAATATACACTGGAGCGCCAAAGAAACCGGTATAGGCATGCGTATTCAAACACAGAGCAGAATACAGCGCTGCGGTCGGCTACGACTATGACACTGGTGCAGTTGTTAGATCGGTTACTGCTGCTACAATGGCAGGTTATCAAGATTTAAATGAGTTTGAACGTGTTGTTACAGTCGGTGGGCGAGGGACGGGACACAGCATCTCCGAGGTAGCGATGAAGTGGGGATTTTCCAGTACGACCATTTCAAGAGTGCACCGTGAATATCAGGAATCCGGTAAAACATCAACTCTCCGACATCGCTACAGCCAGAAAACGATCCTGCAAGAACAGGACCAACGACGACTGAAGACAATCGTTCAACGTGGCAGAAGTGGAGCGCTTTCGCAAATTGCTGCAGTTTTCAATACTGGACAATCAGCAAGTTTCAGTGTGCGATCCATTTAACGAAGCATGATCGATATGGGTTTTAGGAGCCGAAGGTCCACTCGTGTACCCTTGATGACTGCACGACACAAAGCTTTACACCTCGCTAGGTCCGTCAACACCGCCATTGGAGTATTGATGATTGGAAACACGTTACTTGGTCGGACGAGTTGTATCGAGCGGATAGACATGTACGTGCATGGTCCCTAGATGTTAGTAGGGTACTGTTCAAGCAGGTGGAGGCTCTGTAATGGTGTAGGGTGTGTGCAGTTGGAGTGATATGGGACCCCTGATACATCTGGATACGACTCTGACAGTTGACATGTACGAAGGCATCCTGCCTGATCACCTGACCCCATTCATGTCCATTGTACATTCTGACGAACTTCCAGCAAGACAATGCGACACCCCACACACCCAGGACTGCTTCAGAGTGGCTCCATTAACACTCTTCTGAGTTTAAACACTTCCGCTGGCCACCAAACACTCCAGACATGAGCATTATTGATCATATTTGAAATACCGTGCTGTTCAGAAGAGATCTCCACGCCCTCTTACGCTTACGGTTTTATGAACAACCCTACAGGTTTCACGGCGTCAGTACCCTCCAGCAATACTTCAGGCATAAGTCGAGTCCCTGCCACGTCGTGTTGTTGCACTGCTGCATTTTGCGGGACGCCACACGATATTAACCACATGTACAAGTTTCTTTGGCTCTTCAATATATATAGCATTTTTCGTAATGTAATGCAACGATGTTCTCTGTATGTTTCAGAATAAATAAACCCATTTTAGTATTTCGCCGAAACTAGTTTGGCAACTTAAAAACAAAGAGTGTTTGCGTCGAGACGGTCTCACAGCCCCATGCAGCATTAGGAAGAAGTGAGGAATTAACGAACAAAGAAAAAAAAATTATTAACTTTAAAATATAAAACTGTAAATTAATAGACTAGGCAGGAATGTACCTATTGCAGCTTGTATGAGGTACTGTTATCGCTCTCTGACGTTGTCTCGGTGTATTGTTTAGGCCGAACAGTATCTGCTACTGTGCGTGACTGTTCCGCATAACAGGTGGCGACTCCGTAAAGCGCGTACCCTGTCTAGCTAGCCGCATTCTCGCCGCCGTGCTGTGTGCTCAGTCGCCAGGAGCCCCGTTCCCCACTTACACCGCAGCCGGTGCCAAGCTGTTGTCGGCGTCGGACGTCATCCGCCGAAACGAGTCGATTGCCAAAGCCAAACCCAAACCGCCGCCCGGGGCCGTTGTTGTTGGCTCCGAGCGCGAGCCGCCACACGGCCCATAAACATGGGCAGGCGTTCACTGGCCAGCCGCTCATCTGATACGATTCCACCCAGGCTTGTATTCTCTGACGGCTAGCAACACGCATTCGTGCCAGGCAGTAACGTTTACTGACATCAGTCAGGCGCTACAGAACCTTAGCACTCGAACGGAATACTCTACCTGCTTCTTAGCGTCCACGGAATCGTTACTCCATGGGGAAAGTGCGAAGTGCAAGTGCTACACTATAGCGCAGAGGTGTCTAGTTTTTTAGCTCATCTGGCAACATTGGAAAAAGACGACTATTTCTGGCTCGTACATTGTATACTTAGCGCTAACAAAAACCGCTGAGGTGAAAAAAAGTAGGAGGTGGTAGGATGTATATAGTTAATACACTGAAGTAATTTATTTGTTAATTTTTAGTCTTCATTTTGAAAAAGCAAGATGCAATTACTTTGACACTTTATATATGAAAGTTCATCAATAACTGAGATAAATCGTAGAATTAATGTGACACCTGACTCTGAATTTGGGAAACTAATGTGTCGGTATCAGGTTCGATCGAACTGGTTGGAATTTTAAGGGTGTTCTCAAGGTGTTCATCTAAGATTTGGGTTCTATTTTCATTCTTTACGTGCTTCACTGTTGAAAATAATGTTCACAGACGTTTGTGGAAGCCCATTAGAGAGACGTTCATGTTCAAATGTGGATCTTACTTGTAGCAACTGATATGATACCAGATTAAATCTTTCATAACACACTTACGGTACTGTTACATAGCAAACATCAGTAGTAATCGCCATCCGCATGAATGATTTCTAAATTGTACCGGCTTGTAATGATCAGAACTATGGTAAAAAATAAACAACACAGATTCCTTGAATTATCTATTAATTTCATTATACGTCTCTAACCCGATGTTATTCAATCTGTATATTGAGCAAGCAGTGAAGGAAACGAAAGAAAAATTCGGAGGAGGTAGTAAAGTCCATGGAGAAGAAATAAAAACTTTGAGGTTCGCCGATGACACTGTAATTCTGTCAGAGAGAGCTAAGGACAAGGAAGAGCAGCTGAACGGAGTGGACAGTGTCTTGAAAGGAGGATATAAGATGAACATTAACAAAAGCAAAACGAGGATAATGGAATGTAGTAGAATTAAATCGGGTGATGCTGCGGGGATTAGATTAGGAAATGAGACACCTAAGGTAGTAAAGGAGTTTTGCTATTTGGGGAGCAAAATAACTGATGATGGTCGACGTAGAGAGGATATAACAGGTACACTGGCAATGGCAAGGAAAGTGTTTCTGAAGAAGAGAAATTTGTTAACATCGAGTATTGGTTTAAGTGTCAGGAAGTCGTTTCTGAAAGTATCTGTATGGAGTGTGGCCATGTATGGAAGTGAAACGTGGACGATAAATAGTTTAGACAATAAATGTGGTGCTACAGAATAATGCGGAAGATTGAATGGGCAGATCACATGATTAATGAGGAGGTATTGAATAGAATTGGGGAGAAGAGAAATTTGTGGCACAACTTGACTAGAAGAGCGCCGACCGTGGTGGCCCAGCGGTTCTAGGCGCTTCAGTCCGGAACCGCGCGACTGCTACGGTCGCAGGTTCGAATCCTACCTCGGGCATGGATGTGTGTGATTTCCTTAGATTAGTTAGGTTTAAAATAATTCTAAGTTCTAGGGGACTGATGATCTCAATGTTAAGTCCCATAGTGCTCAGACCCATTTGAACCATGTTTGACTAGAAGAAGGGATTGGTTGGTAGGGCATATTGTGAGACATCAAGGGATCACCAATTTAGTATTGGAGGGAAGCGTGGAGGGTAAAAATCGTAGAGGGAGACAAAGAGATGAATACACTAAACAGATTCAGAAGGATGTAGGTTGCAGTAGGACTGGGAGATGAAGAAGCTTGCACAGGGTAGAGTAGCGTGGAGAGCTGCATCAGACCAGTCTCTGGACTGAAGACCACATAAACAACATACGTCTCTAAACTCTAGTTTCGTAGTCGCAACTGAAGCATGCGAGCGTCTCACCAATTGCCCAGCTGTAATAACTAGACGCTGGGGGTTCACGTACTGCACAGGCAGCAATGGTAAGAACGAGATGGATTACTGAGAGAATAGCATCGTATGGCGGGAGTTTCAAATTGCAAATGTCAGGTTTATTATAAACTGAATTTTAGGAAATTTTTTAATGATTGTGTGATAGATGCTCACTTCCTGGGCTACACTGATGCTTGCCTTGGGCCGCATGCGAGCCGGGTGTTGGACACCCCTGCTCTAGAGTATAGCATTGCAACAGTTTTGAGAGAATAGTTGGTTACGCGTTACGCAGCGTGCTGCTGTAAGGATGAATGTAATTAGAGCATCAGGCTCTCGGAAAGGTAACTGTAACAGTACTGTTCTTGTTTGTAACTTCACACATAGCAACACACCTCCTGTAATGTACTTCTCCTTTCCAAAAGAAAAGCAACACGCAACGAGTGTATACCTTGGATCATGATACCGAAGAGGAGTACAGATGATGGCAAGCAATAGACTCCTGAAAAACATTCTCGCGTTTGAAACAGTCAGTTCATCAATGATGTGGTCACAAGAGAACCTGACAGCCGAGTGCCAAGATTTGCATATGAAATCAAAATAATCTTGGCTGGAGGTTGTAACAGATGACATTACTACGAGACACAAAATAGGAAAAGGGAGAAACAGCATTAAAAAAGAATTTGCAGAAAACTGCAACGATGTACTTCTGTTACACATATTGTTTAACTTGCTAGCGTCTGTGAATGGCATAAACGTACTGGCTTACAACAGCTGCACGGTAACAAATGAACATATTATATTCCATTTGTTCAACAGCGTCGATTACCAACTGTTTCACAACTGAGTTGGCTATAACCTTAGCCTTACTTTCACATTGTTCTCGTAATATGTGAAAAAAGGTACACACAAACCCTTTAACCTTTTCAGATATCTCTTGTTTATTAAAACATTGCGGAGTTGTTGTTGCAGATTTAACAGATTGTGCGTACACTTAGCTGTGAAACACGTCTTCAAGGTCCTGGCCAGGGAACTAAAATCGATGGAATATATTGCAGCTTTTTACACATGAATACCGTGCCCCACCTCCTGTTCAGCAGTAAGGATAAGATTCCACCTTTAGAACCGAGTGTGGCAAATTATACGTTGTGTCAATCAGGAGCGGCTATAACTGACAAACTGGCTGAGCATGAAAGGAGTTGGAGACTGAAAAATAAAGATTCCACATTTGCTCAATGTGGTGTCACCACCAGACACCACACTTGCATACGTCGGACCCGCGTGTCGCCACTATCAGTGATTGCAGACCGAGCGCCGCCACACAGCAGGTCTAGAGAGACTTCCTAGCACTCGTCCCAGTTGTACAGCCGACTTTGCTAGCGATGGTTCACTGACTAATTACGCTCTCATTTGCCGAGACGATAATTAGCATAGCCTTTAGCTACGTTTTTTGCTACGACCTAGCAAGGCGCCATTATCCGTTACTATTGATATTGTGAAATATGTACCGTCCAGACCGACGTTCGTCATTATTGGATTAAAGTTAAGTATTCCACCAGCTACGTCCGTTGTTTCTAAATTCTAATTTCCTTGTCTTGTTCCAGACCTCACGCCAGCCTGCGTGAGCTAAGACGCGTGCCTTTCGGCCTCCTCTAGTAACACGGTGTTGGCTCTCCTGCCAACCACAACACTGAACATACTCTGGATGAATTTTATTCATATTATATAAAATATAATGTTCTCCAAAGAGAAACTAAAGGCACAAAACTAACAATTCTCGAAATTATGCCCATTAATAAACACCTACCAAAAAATCATCTCCTCATCCCTGATGACCAAACACTGTTCCATTACTCATTCTTACTAAAGTAGCATCAGCTAGCTATTACTTCTCTCACCTTTAGATAATAAACTTCTTCTGCCCCGCTCCCCCTTTTCATCACATTCACCAGTTTGGCCATAGTAGCCAATGCCATTACTCATTTGTAAAACATAATCGGCTTTTACAGTCATTTAGTTTTACTATTTGAATGTCATGTAATAAAGTGTGTTTCAAAAGGCCGGGAAGACTTTCAAAATTTATTGTAGCTGAATGAGTAGCATTACAAAGTAAGAATATACATAATTTGAAAGAGTAAACTTGTAAATTTATTTGTCACTTCATATGTGACGTGTAGTTCGATGTATGGTCGTTAGGTGATGTTTTCTGGAGCTGAGAAGGCTTTCTGCGTGCTGGAATTTGGAATCTGACAAAACAAGGAGTGCAACGGATGCCCTACGAAAAGTTAGGATGAACTGCGGAAAAGCAGCACTAACCAGTAACGCAATACATAGTTGGCATGTAAACGTTCGTTGAAACTAGGTGTTAGTGAGATAAGAAGCAGTGGTCGGCCATTGGACAAGTGAGAGAGGCGTTCGCAAGTAGTCCGTCAAATTCTACGCAGAACTTCACGTGAGTTGGAAATGTCAACAACGACTGTGTAGCGTGTTTTGTGTAAAAAATTAAACATGAAACCATGCAGACTACGGTTAGTGCAAAACCTATATCGTAAAGACAAAGGCCAGCCATACGAGTTTTCCGGTGCATTCGGGGTCGAAGATGACTGTTTTGTGAATTCGATAATTCTTTTTTTTTCGTACGGGGCAACATTTCACACACATGAGAATGCGAACAGTCACAGTTGTAGGATTTTGGGAACAAGAAACCGATGTAACATTGTTGAACACGAGCGAGATTCTCCGTAGGTCAATGTTTTTTGCGCCATGTCTCACAAGAAACTTTATGACCCTTTCCTCTTTGAAGAGCACAGTGTTACAGGAGATTAAATTCTTCAGATTTTGCAGAACTGGTTAATGCAATTGTTGCAGACAGAATCAGAGAACCTTGTCCTTCAAATAGTTGGTACACCCTCACATTTTCAGCCTGATGTTAGGGGGTATCTGAACACAGTGCTACCTAGTCGTTGGACTGGTCATGAAGTAACAGACCAATCTGCGATAAAATGGCCTCCTAAAAATGGTTCAAATGTGTGTGAAATCTTATGGGACTTAACTGCTAATGTCATCAGTCATCAGCTTACACACTACTTAACCTAAATTATCCTAAGGACAAACACACACACCCATGCCCGAAGGAAGAATCGAACCTCCTCTGGGACCAGCTGCACAGTCCATGACTGCAGTGCTGGCCTCCTAGGTCCCCGCATATTGCCCTTTGTGATTTATGTTTATGGAATTTTGAAAAGGCACATGTTTATGTCCCTGGCAACGGCCTTGCTACAGTGAATACATCGGTTCCCGGGAGATCACCGAAGTTAAGCGCTGTTGGGCGTGGCCGGCACTTTGATAGGTGACCATCAAGCCGCCATGCGCTGTTGCCATTTTTCGGGGTGCACTCAGCCTCGTGATGCCAATTGAGGAGCTACTCGACGTAATAGTAGCGGCTCCGGTCAAAGAAAACCATCGTAACAACCGGGAGAGCGGTGTGCTGACCACACGTCCCTTGTATCAGCATCCTCAACTAAGGATGACACGGCGGTCGGATGGTCCCGATGGGCCAATTGTGGCCTGAAGACGGAGTGCTTTGCTTTTTTTTATTTATGTCCCTCCTTTTCCAGGTGATAATCTAAAATTGAGAAGGAGAGTTGAACAAGCAACAGCTACACTCTCAGATGACATATTGACCAGTGTGTGGCAAGAGTTTGATTATCGCGTCGACGTTTGCAGGATCACACGATTCCCATATGGAGTGTATATGAAGTGAATGTTGTTGGAAAAATTTGCAAGTTTACTCTTTCAATGTATTTTTGTTTATACGTTGTAGTGCTACTCATCCGGCTACAATAAAGTTTTTAAAATGTTCCCGTACTTTGGAAACACGCTTTATAAGATTTATTTGTTTTGAGTCTCTTTGGATATTACATTACGCTTGTGTTTTTGTATCGATATAGTCATAAAATGTCACATATGTTTGTGCAACAAGCTTTGTACAATTGTGAACTCACACTGAAGTTGTGCGGGCTATCTGTTTAGTATTAAGTTATCTGACGGTGGCCTAAGAAACCGAAAGCCGGTTCATAATGAACTAGTAAACAAATATTATTACGGAATATAAATACTGTGTGATCAAGTTTTTTAACGTTTCTTCATTCGTTTCGCCTCTGTAATACAAGCTGCAACGAGAACGACATGGATTTTTCCGTTGTTTTAAAACGGTTAGTTTTAGAAAAATCTCTTTCAGGGGTTCAGGGGTTCACAACCGATGTGAAAAAAAAGGGATAACGCACATGGCACTTATTAACGTCATACTTATAACATCATCATATTACACAATTACAATAAACTCATTTACGCAACATACTTCGATTTTAACCACATAAGGTTGCTGATTAACACTAGTTTCTCTTAAACAGTTGCTGGATACTTCCTCCACCCAATACTTCCATAACTTCAAAAACATGGTTACGTCTTGAAGGTCTACGATCTTCTCTATAGTAAGACTTGAAACACGACGAGTCCCATTTTACAGCCTGGAAGACAACAAATATTAGGCTTGTAGTACTGGACGCCATACCCAAAGCATGTACAGGAATGCAGCTGACCTCTCGGTCACTCATTCATAAAGTTTTCTGCCAGGGGCGCTCACAGTCACAAATGCTGCACTTCTATGCTTCCTATTGGAAATGTCACCCCAGAAAGCAAAGACTCGGTTTCATGTCCCCTTTCGACACATACTTCTAACCCAACATTGGTTTGAGAGTGATTACCCTATTCTACCACTAAACGATGCTCGGCCATATCAGTCACGGCACGCCATACAACTTCGAAGTATGAAAGGCAGGAGAGAATACTGCAGGTGATTAAGCTTTAGACTGTGGTAAATCATATAACAGACGGCTCAATTGATGGAGCATCCAAGGAAAAGGCAAAGATTCACAGTCGAATCTCGCCCCAACACACATTTCACACATTTCTAATCTTCCAAGTGCAATCCATCGGTGTACCATCCACTGGTGTGATCTACTCTTATGCAGAAAATATGTTCGTACCATTATCCTGGAATGCAACTAAAGAACACCATGTGTCCAAAATTTACGAGACTGTGCACCTCCTCACATGAGTTATCAGCACGTCCAACTGCCATGCAGCGAGGCCGGGTCAAATTCCTGGCCGGATCGGAGACTTTGTATGCTTGAGGCCTGGCAGTTGTGTTCTCGTCATCATCTTCGACACGCAAGTCGCCCAATGTAGCGTCAACTGAAAACACTTTCAACTCGGCAGCCGAACTTCCCCAGGTGGGGACTCCAGGCCATCAGTGATATACGATCCACTCCATTTGTTCAGACTTTTCACTGAACGCGCTCGCAATGACGGCTTAGCTATATGCAGCGGAAGTATATTGAAACCATTTCGTCTCCTCTATATCTCTTTTGTTATGCTACCTTCCCATCTACAATAACCTATGAAACCTTCCCTTAGGATTTCTATCTCTTGCTTAACAATAACAAATGAAATCTTCCCTTTGAAATTAATTCTCTTTCTCAATCTTCGCATACAAATTTAATTGCTTATTATTAAAAGCGATTTTCTGATTATTTCGACGAAACATAGAATGTGTCGTCGTCGTGGCCCTCAGTCGTTATCTGCAGTAACCCAAAACTGTTCCTTACCTTTTTTACTGGATCGCCATCTGACTGCTACATCGAACTGCGACATGAATATACACTCCTGGAAATTGAAATAAGAACACCGTGAATTCATTGTCCCAGGAAGGGCAAACTTTATTGACACATTCCTGGAGTCAAATACATCACATGATCACGCTAACAGAACCACAGGCACATAGACACAGGCAACAGAGCATGCACAATCTCGGCACTAGTACAGTGTATATCCACCTTTCGCAACAATGCAGGCTGCTATTCTCCCATGGAGACGATCGTAGAGATGCTGGATGTAGTCCTGTGGAACGGCTTGCCATGCCATTTCCACCTGGCGCCTCAGTTGGACCAGCGTTCGTGCTGGACGTGCAGACCGTGTGAGACGACGCTTCATCCAGTCCCAAACATGCTCAATGGGGGACAGATCCGGAGATCTTGCTGGCCAGGGTAGTTGACTTACACCTTCTAGAGCACGTTGGGTGGCACGGGATACATGCGGACGTGCATGGTCGTGTTGGAACAGCAAGTTCCCTTGCCGGTCTAGGAATGGTAGAACGATGGGTTCGATGACGGTTTGGATGTACCGTGCACTATTCAGTGTCCCCTCGACGATCACCAGAGGTGTACGGCCAGTGTAGGAGATCGCTCCCCACACCATGATGCCGGGTGTTGGCCCTGTGTGCCTCGGTCGTATGCAGTCCTGATTGTGGCGCTCACCTGCACGGCGCCAAACACGCATACGACCATCATTGGCACCAAGGCAGAAGCGACTCTCATCGCTGAAGACGACACGTCTCCATTCGTCCCTCCATTCACGCATGTCGCGACACCACTGGAGGCGGGCTGCACGATGTTGGGGCGTGAGCGGAAGACGGCCTAACGGTGTGCGGGACCGTAGCCCAGCTTCATGGAGACGGTTGCGAATGGTCCTCGCCGATACCCCAGGAGCAACAGTGTCCCTAATTTGCTGGGAAGTGGCGGTGCGGTCCCCTACGGCACTGCGTAGGATCCTACGGTCTTGGCGTGCATCCGTGCGTCGCTGCCGTCCGGTCCCAGGTCGACGGGCACGTACACCTTCCGCCGACCACTGGCGACAACATCGATGTAATGTGGAGACCTCACGCCCCACGTGTTGAGCAATTCGGCGGTACGTCCACCCGGCCTCCCGCATGCCCACTATACGCCCTCGCTCAAAGTCTGTCAACTGCACATACGGTCCACGTCCACGCTGTCGCGGCATGTTACTAGTGTTAAAGACTGAGATGGAGCTCCGTATGCCACGGCAAACTGGTTGACACTGACGGTGGCGGTGCACAAATGCTGCGCAGCTAGCGCCATTCGACGGCCAACACCGCGGTTCCTGGTGTGTCCGCTGTTCCGTGCGTGTGATCATTGCTTGTACAGCCCTCTCTCAGTGTCCGGAGCAAGTATGGTGGGTCTGACACACCGGTGTCAATGTGTTCTTTTTTCCATTTCCAGGAGTGTACTTACTCTGTTTTACTATATTCTATTAGCTGCTAGTGGGCTGTCATAATAAGTGGCTGTATTTATTACCAAAGCTGATGTTATTCTGTAATAGCAACGCTGACGTTATTCTTTAATTAATTTGACTGACGTTACGTAATTCATAGTGAAACTTTTTCCTGACAATAATAAAATTCTGCAACGATTTACGTTGATGGTTTTTGGGATGGATTATACTCAGTAATGCAATATTGCTGGCAAAAATTAATTATATTCTGAATGAAATGATTTTACAAACGTTCAAATGGGACTTACTTTTTACAATAATCTTACAACTATCATTGCGCAAACATACCTACAGTAGTCTAGAGCTTCTCAAAAAAATAATTCAATAATATTAGTTCCTCTTATGATAATAGTTTGCTGAGGTCTCTGTACATCCGTTTATAATCTCTTGTAAATCATAGCTGGGGGCTGACCGACACACCGTTCCTCTCAACCTCTCACTTCAGACCTGCTACCGACTCTCTTCACTTCTCGCTTACTACTGACTTCCTACGAACGCTAAAGTGCGGTCTCTCCCGCCAACAATGCTTTCTGGTGCAGACAATCCCTGCTACCATTACAAAATGTATCAATGCCCGGTCTTTCCCGCTCTTTTCTTAAAATGTATCCATTCGTGGTCTCTCCCTCCCTTTTTAAAATTATATCAATGTGTGGCCTCTCCTGCCAACAATACTTTGGTGCAGACATTCCTTGCTATCACAATTATTTCCAACATGCCCCGATGTTATTCAATCTGTATATTGAACAAGCAGTAGAGGAAACAAAAGAAAAATTCGGAGTAGGTATTAAAGTCCATGGAGAAGAAATAAAAACGTTGAGGTTCGCCGATGACATTGTAATTCTGTCAGAGACAGCAAAGAACTTGGAAGAGCAGTTGAACGGAATGGACAGTGTATTGAAATGAGGTTACAAGATGAACATCAACAAAAGCAAAGCGAGGATAATGGAATGTAGTCGAATTAAGTCGGGTGATGCTGAGGGAATTAGATTAGATAATGAATCACTTAAAGTAGTAAAGGAGTTTTGCTATCTGGGGAGCAAAATAACTGATGATGGTCGAAGTAGAGAAGATATAAAATGTAGACTGGCAATAACAAGGAAAGCGTTTCTGAAGAAGAGAAATTTGTTAACATCGAGTATAGATTCAAGTGTCATGAAGCCGTTTCTGAAAGTATCTGTATGGAGTGTAGCCATGTATGGAAGTGAAACATGGACGATAAATAGTTTGGACGAGAAGAGAATAGAAGCTTCCGAAATGTGGTGCTACAGAAGAATGGTGAAGATTATATGGGTAGATCACATAACTAATGAGGAGGTATAAAATTGAATTGGGGAGAAGAGAAATTTGTAACACAACTTGACTAGAAGAAGGGACCGGTTGGTAGGACTTGTTCTGAGGCATCAAGGGATCACCAATTTAGCATTGGAGGGCAGCGCGGAGGGTAAAAATCGTAGAGGGAGACCAAGAGATGAATACACTAAGCAGATTCAGAGGAATGTAGGTTGCAGTAAGTACTGGGAGATGAAGGAGCTTGCACAGGATGGAGTAGCATGGAGAGCTGCATCAATCCAGTCTCAGGACTGAAGACAACAACAACAACATGCCAAATATTAATTATTCCTACTTTATCCTATTAATAGAATATAAACATCTTTCATAAATTGTAGTTTGACAATAGACAATAGAAATATACACGTCTTACAATATAACTCTCATACGCTGATGAGTCAAAACATTAAATCTCGCAATCCAAGGGGTGGGGTGGGGTGGGGGGGGGGGGCAGGCCGAGTAATTTGTACCAGCCTTCTGAATGCTGAAAAAATATTTGTTGTTTTTAATGAATTATTTCTCTAGATTCCATAAAAGTTTCAAATTTTTCATTTAAACTTAACACAAAAATTTAAGTCGTAGTAGCAGATGACACTTTCCTCAACATATGTCATATTTATTACTTTCAGGTTCAATTCAGGACGTCACTTACACATTAATATCTCTCCAAAAAATATGTCGTGAGTAAAATTCATCAGCATTTAACGAATTTTGCATTTTTAATTTTTGTACGAAGGGAATAAAGTAGCTCCCCCTCAATCCTGTCAGTATTGTACTTCTGTATGTATTGAACTGGGGACATAGAAACGACGGAGAATCTTCGTCCCCAACGTAGCCCGCAGTGTTACACAACCCCACAACAGGCTACAGCAGTCCAGTCACCCCACCGCCGCCCCACACCATCCCCAGGGTTATTGTGCACTTCGGTCCGCAGTGGACCCCTCCGGTATCTGCACAGCCGGAGGAGGAAATGACTATCATTATAGTAACCTCACCCCCACGAATAAGTTCAGCGGCCCTGCTACCCAGCTGAACATACCGTCTGGATACGGATCACTACCAACAATGTCACGTGTCCTCGCTCTATGAGACACCGCAGACGCTTTTGTGATTTCACCCATCATATTTCCGCACAGTCTGACATTGAGTTTCTGTGCTCTGATACCTCTCCTTAGCACTCTGTGGTGGATGTGTAGAAGGGACCGCGACAGCTCTGAGACATACGAGAGGCTGGCGGCAACTCGCTATACAGGGTGATTCAGCTGCCACTACTGGTAGATTTTATGTAACAGGCAGCAGTTTTAAATACCACGCAACAAGATTTTCATATTCTCTCGCTCACTACACCCAAATTGTTGGTCATACAGAAAGAGTAAACAGAACTTTGTACGAAATTTAATTTAGTTAAATTTTGTACTGGAGTGTGTTTTCGCTAGAGGCCATAGTTTTCGAATTATTCAAAAGAAACGCACAAAAGTGACCTTCAAAAGCGAATTTTCTTGAATATCTCGAAAACCATACCCTCTAGCGAAAACATATTCCAACACAAAAATTAAAATCATGAAATGTCCTACAAATGGCGCTGTTCCTTTTTGTATAGGATGAATAGTTTACAGGTAGTGAGCTAGAGAACATGAAAATCTTGCACACCGGTTTTGAAGGCACTGCAGATTGCATAAAACCCAGCAGTAGGGGCAGGTTAATCACCCTGTGGGCGCCTTCTGAAAGCCCGTTGTAGATACGGGTCTTAGGGACGTCCCCAAGGCTTGTTGTTGCCTGCAATATCTGCAACAATGCATACTGAAAGAGCTTGCAGACAAAGGAATATACGACCCAGTGGCTATAGAGCTATAAATTAAACAGTATTCAGGATTATGCAGGCAAGCTTTTACGGAGAAACATTTTTGGGAAGTGTTTGGAAAAAGAACACATCACTCATCAGCACTGATAGTTCCTGAAAAGTAATTCGACAGGTGAGGTGAAGCAGATAAGCTGCACTCAAGTGTATGGTCATGCCCACAACAAATCTTGCTAAGTGCTGTTGGACTGTCAGACTTCTAGAATGAATCACTTGATGTTGGCCCGATGTAAGGCACTTCAACTACTGTTTGGAGGTCGCTCAGTACTTTGGTTCTGAGTGCAATGACCATCAATTACAGTCATTACTGGTTGATGCCAGGTAAGATCAATCCAGTTACAGTCACAACCACAACTGCAGGCTTAAGCTACCAGCTGCTTGCTGCCTACCGACTCCTGTGTTGCAATCACTTGGCGCCGGCACACTGTCACCTCACTTCATTGCACTGTCTTGTAATGACAAACACTAAAGCACTCCTGCAGAATGCCTTTCTACCAATGTGCGTTTGTCTCCAAATAATAATTCACGTCCAGGAAAAGCGACCCTGAGGTAACTGCTAATGCAAAAGGCGTACTATTTATTTTGCAAGTAGTGTGTGATACAAATATATTGATTGTTCATAAAAAGATTTGTAAGGATAACAGCAATACATTATATATTTTGTAGAAATACAATGATATAATGTACTCTATTTTCATTCTTGCAGCCCAAATTTCACATTATGAACAAATTTTCTATAAGTTTTAAATGTAGTTAACACAAAAGAGTTCCGTAAGAAAGGGCTTAAAAATAGCCTCGACGCAATACCTACCTAATTCTGACAGTGAATATGAGAGCCATTACCGTGACTCGAATGTACCACCTTCGAAACGAAGGATGGAAGATAACAGTTTCACATTCCATCCACCTAGAGGTAATTAAAGAGAAAGAACAAGCTCTGGTTGGACAAGCACGAGGAAGACTGTTGTGCATGGGCTCATTTGATGAACCGTTATGATATGTACTGGGAATGATTTAGATCAGCTGCAAAAAAACCTTGCATGAGATGTATCGAGATTCTAACTTCGCTGGTTCTGAACAAGAGTCCATTGTCTACACTGCTGTGGCGCTCCTTTTAGCGCCTACGTTCGCTTGATGTGGCACTGCACAGTTGAGCGATGGCTACGGAAAACGTAGCCACTAAGTAGTAAACGCTAAGTGAAACTGGTTTTCAAGCAGATTAATTCTTGTCGGCGCCCCATAGTAGTTCACTCAAGAGGGTAAATGTATTTTATTCCCTGTGCGACTCTTACGTACTACACTCTATACAAATAAAACTCATTACCACGGTGAAAAAGTAACATTTTCATGAATTGATTGTGATGAAACCTGTTACAGGACTAAAATTATGCAAATTTGTTGTTGAAGTCAGTATGTATTAGCATAGGGCTGACTGAGGCGTGCCAAATTTCGCGCGTTCAGGGCGTCCTGGCTGCGGGTGGGCCAGGAGCCGACCTTCCTCAGCTTTGTCCACTCCTTCCCCGAAGTACCAGCAACAATGCGACATTTCATTTAATATTGCAGTATGGTATTTTTCGATCGGCACAACTTTCTTCACTTTGTCAGAATGGTGGAGTCAGCAGTGCATACCCTTCGCTATTCGCTTGTAGCATGTAGGTCTGTAGGACGTTCACAGATCCAGTGGATCTTTGCACAAAAAGAGGCACTCTGGCGATCTTTCGTCATAAGCCTTTCAGAATGATGGGAATGACAAAATAGAGGGGCGAGAATTCTCAATATACACTATGTCATCAAAAGTATCCGGACACCTTGATGAAAATGACTTACAAGTTCGCGGCACCCTCCATCGGTAACGCTGGAATTCATTTTGGTGTTGGCCCACCCTTAGCCTTGATGAAAGCTTCCACTCTCTGAGGCATACGTTCAATCAGTTGCTGGAAGATTTCTTGGGGAATGGCAGCCCATTCTTCACACAGTGCTGCACTGAGGAGAGGTATCGACGTCGGCCGATGAGGCCTGGCACGAAGTCGACGTTCCAAAACATCTCAGGGGTGTTCTATAGGTTTCAGGTCAGGACTCTGTGCAGGCCAGTCCAATACAGGGATGTTATTGTCGTGTAACCACTCCACCACAGGCCGTGCATTATGAACAGGTTCTTGATAGAGTTGAAAGATGCAATCGCCATCCCCGAATTGCTCTTCAACAGTGGGAAGCAAGAAGGTTCTTAAAACATCAATATAGGCTTGTACTGTGATAGTGCCATGCAAAACAGCGAGGGGTGCAAACCCCCTCCATGAAAAACACGACCACACCATAACACCACCGCCTCCGAATTTTACTGTTGGCACTACACACGCTGGCGGATGACGTTCACCCAGCATTCGCCATACCCACACCCTGCCATCGGATCGCCCCATTGTGTCTGTCATTAGTCACTCCACACAACGTTTTTCCACTGTACAATCGTGCAATGTTTACGCTCCTTACTCCAAGCGAGGCGTCGTTTGGATTTTACGGCGTGATGTGTGGCTTATGAGCAGCCGCTCGACCATGAAATCCAAGTTTTCTCACCTCTAGCCTAACTGTCGTAGCACTTTCAGTAGATGCTGATGCAGTTTGGAATTCCTTTGTGATGGTCTGCCTATTACACATTACGACCCTCTTCAACTGTCGGCGGTCTCTGTCAGTCAACAGACGAGGCCGGACTGTGCGCTTTTGTGCTGTACGTACCCCTACACGTTTCCACTTCAATACCACAACGAAAACAGTGGACCTAGGGATGTTTAGGAGGGTGGAAATCTCGCGTACAGACGTATGACAAAGTGACACCAAATCACCTGACCACGTTCAAAGTCCCTCAGTTCCGCGGAGCGCCCCGTTCTGCTCTATCATGATGCCAAATGACAACTGAGGTCACTGATAAGGCAGTAGGTGGCAGCAAAATGCACCTAATACCAAAAATGTTTGTTTTTGGGGGTGTCCGGGATACTTTTGATCACTTAGTGTATATTGTGCAGTTACATAAGTGACGGGTCCTCCAAATTTCTATGAAACAACATTACAATAACGTGCGGAAAGAATTAAAGGATTTAGTTGGCAATGAAAGAGCAAAAATTTACAACGATTGACACTGGTTCATTGACTATACATCAAGAAATTTGCAGTCACGGAGCGCTTGTAGAAACTGTTGGCACGAATATTAAATTTCTGAAGTAACACGCATCATTCCACTGTCAGTTCCAACAGTTTTAGTTCAAATGGCTCTGAGCACTATGGGACTTAACATCTGAGGTCTTCAGTCCCCTAGAACTTAGAACTACTTAAACCTAACTAACCTAAGGACATCACACACGTCCATGCCCGAGTCAGAATTCGAACCTGCGCCCGTAGCGGTCACGCGGATCCAGACTGAAGTGCCTAGAACTGCACGGCCACACCGGCCGGCTCCAGCAGTTTTCGAGGGACCTGTGCGAAGAGTATGAAGACTTTATGCAGTACTGCAAAGTACGTCGGTTAAGTAAAGTGGCATGTCAGGAACGATTTTTCGATTTAAGTAGTAGTAGTAGTAGTAGTAGTAGTAGTAGTAGTATGTTATTCAGCCTTTCGGCAGGTCTTGTCATGAGTTAAGCCTCTTCCACTTTTGTCTGTCCGTAGTCAGTCTTTTCATTTCGGAATATCTGTCTCCTTTGATACTTTCCAGCAATTGATATCTTCTTTTTCCTCTTCCCCTTTTTCCCTCCACCATTTCTTCTATTACTTCCTTCAATATACAGTCCCTCCTCAAACAATGTCCAATGCAGTTCCGTTTTCTCTTTCTGATGACTTTCCTTTCGATTTAAAACTCACGGAAAAGAAGTTCAGGAATGGAAATTAGAACGTTCGGAATGGATTACAGACCTCGCATTTTAAGTGGACTTGACTGCATCCTGCCCACAGTGCGACACTGCAAGGCGAGAAACAACATCTTTGTGATTTTATGGGGATGAATTTAAAAAGAAAGTCATATTATTGGAGGGCCACATTCTTACAAATACACTCCAGTTCCCGAATCTCAGTGGCGTTAACGAAAATGCGAGATTTGAAGAATTCATTGTGGCCTTCAAAGAATTACGAGGGTAGACTCCTAAACGTTTTGAGGCTACTGCTAATCTTACGCACACACCAAAAGAAGTTTTGCATCACCCCGGTTCCTAGAACTCCTGAAGACAGACGTTGACTGTGGATATTGTATCACATACACAGTCCCTTTGACTGCTCAGAGATGTCACCAAACACACCCAAAGACGTAGACAACCATGCATGAGCAGCGCCTATTAGACGGAGGGTGTCCGGCAGCCGATCAGTTCCAGTCATTCCACCAAGTAGGTACACGGCTAGTGTTGTCTGTAGTTCTACCATGCCTAGACGGTCAATGCCACGCTTCGATCGCGTCCGCATTGTTGCTTTGTGCCAGGAAGGTCTCTCAACAAGGGAAGTGTCTAGGCGTCTCCTAGTGAACCAAAGCTATGTTGTTCGGACATAGAGGAGATACAGACAGCCAGAAACTGTCGGTGACATGCCTCGCTCAGGCCGCCCAAGGGCCACTACTGCAGCGGATGATTGCTACCTACGGATTATGGCTCGGAGGAACCCTGACAGCAACGCCACCATGTTGAATAATGCTTTTTATGCACTCATAGGACGTCGTGATACGACTCAAACTGTGCGCAATAAGCTGCATGATGCGCAACTTCACTCCCGACGTTCATGGCGAGGTCCATCTTTGCAATCACATGCAGCGCGGTACATATGGACTTAACACAATGCCGAACGGACCGCTCAGGATTGGCATCACGTTCTCTTCACTGACGAATGTCGCATATGCCTTCAACTAGACAAACGTCGGAGACGTGTTTGGAGGCAAACCAGTCAGGCTGAACGCCTTAGACACACTGTCCAGCGGGTGCAGCAAGGTGGAGGTTCCTGCTGTTTTGGGGTGGCATTATGTGGGGCCGACGTACGCCGCTGGTGGTCATGGAAGGCGCCGTAACGGCTGTACGATGAGTAAATGCTACCCTCCGACTGATAGTGCAACCATATCCGCAGCATATTGTGGAGGCATTCGTCTTTATGGACGACAATTTGCGCCCCCATCGTGCACCTCTTGTGAATGACTTCATTCAGGATAACGACATCACTCGACTAGAGCGGCCAGCATCTTCTCCAGACATGAACCCTATCGAACATGCCCAGAATAGATTCAAAAGGACTTTTTATGGACGACGTGACCCACCAACCACTCTGAGGGATCTACGCCGAATCGCCTTTGAGGAGTGGGACAATCTGGACCAACAGTGCCTAGATGAACTTGTGGATAGTATGCCACGACGAATACAGTCGTGCATCAATGCAATGCAAGAGGGCGTGCTACTGGGTATTAGAGGTACTAGTGTGTACAGCAGCCTGGACCGCCACCTCTGAAGGTCTCGCTGCATGGTGGTACAACATGCAATTTGTGGTTTACATGAGAAATAAAATTGGCGGAAATGATGTTTATGTTGATTTCTATTCCAATTTTCTGTACAGGTTGCGGAACTCTCGGAATTGAGGTGAAGCAACACTTTTTTTTATGTTTGTATGTTTTCGAGCTATTTTCGTGTAGAATACGCCCCAGTGTGTGTGCAGATGTAACTGACTGCCTGAAAGGTAGCTCCCGTTTTAAAGACGATCCCTTTAACGTTAAAACTGTCCAAGATGTCTACATTGCTTTCCTCAGGTAGTTCCCATGTCTCCATTAACAACGACCAAGATATGCAACATATGCGTGTGTAAGAGATGTTTTTTTCGGACATGAAACTAAATAAGACACGATTACGTGGCTACCTGAGTGAAATTATCTGCGTCTGTCCGTATGCCTTCAACCCGCCAAAAATAATTCGATAATACTGAAAATTTGTTTGGTTTCTGGTCTGTGTTGTTGAAAAATGTGCGATATAAATTAAAATCGTGAGCAGTGCTAGTGCATGGCCATTTAAATGTGGCGCATTCGCAGTTTCCACCTCATCAGGCTCTAGCAGAGTGGCGTGGCGGTGGAGGAAATGTGCTAGCCAGGCTGAGCATTATGGCACTCGTGACAGGGCACAGCCCGCGTGCCGACATCTTCGCCACTCCTGTCTCAGCATAAACACAAGTAAAGCGAACTTATAAAGTTTAGAAAGCCTGACGTGCAATTACGTTCCTTTGTATCTCAAAACATCAGTAAATAGAAAACGTTCATTCTGATGGCTTGGTATTGGATGCAGCCTTCCTACTCCTATAAAGAAGTTATGCAAAGGAAACGTTGATAGAATATGTGCAACGTATGCGGAAGCGTCCCCTTTGATGCTGTTAGTGCAGCAGGCTATATGCCGAAACCAGGTTTCACCCTCTACTTTATTCTCATTGTCATAATCAGCATCGCATACACGACACTACATATTGCATACACTCACCAGAGTCGCACTATACGCCACAGTGACGGCCTGTTATGCAAACCGCTCGACCAAAAAGGCTTGTGTTACTTCATGAGCCGCCCGACTAAATAAACAAATGGCTGTGTATCCTTCTGCACGTATTAAGTGTGGTGCCCTACTGTACACAGAAAAGTAAAATAATGTTACTGATGCTCTGTTATCTCAAATATAGAATTACAAGGAGTTTTATCAAGATAGCAACTGACACTTCTTCCAGAAGCCATAGGCTACTAGTGGAGCTAGTAGCAAAGGCAAGGTCGGCTGTAAAACGGACAACCGCCAATGTCTTCCTTCACCTCACTTGCGACAACACTCTATGATCGTGCTGCGTAGCGTTCCACGATCTATGTTAGAAACGTTAAATGCAGCACATTCAATACAAATTTGTTGGTTGGTTGGCTGATCTGTGGGACAGGACCAAACAGCGATGTCATCAGTCTCATCGGATTAGGGAAGGATGGGGAAGGAGTTCGGCCGTGCCATTTCAAACGACCCATCCCGGCCTTTGCCTGAAGCGATTTAAGGAAATCACAGAAAACCTAAATCAGGATGACCGGACGCGGATTTCAACCATTCTCCTCCCGATTGCGAGTACGATGTCCTAAACACTGCGTCTCCTCGCTCAGTACAAATTTGTTAGGCGAGTTTTAACAAATACTAATCCAAAGTTTATTTGCCAGTTCTCATTTTCGCTATTAGCTTCATGAACAGTGAATCGAAAGTCGTTATCTTCCAGTATCAACAACCTATGGCCTCTCCATTACGAAGACTGATCAATGGAATGTGTTGTAACTTTTGAAAATCAAAAACTGAGTTTATCTAACAAACAGTCATTCATAGAACTCATTGTTGCGTTTTGTGATTAATTAAGGCTGACGAAATCTATGGAACACCCTGGGTCAGCTCAATCTCACAATTTATCGAAAACGACTGTCTACACAATGGCCGGCCACGGTGGCCGTGCGGTTCTAGGCGCTTCAGTCTGGAATCGCGCGACTGCTACGGTCGCAGGTTCGAATCCTGCCTCGGGCATGGATGTGTGTGATGTCCTTATGTTAGTTAGGTTTAAGTATTTCTAAGTTCTAGGGGACTGATGACCTCAGCTGTTGAGCCCCGTTGTGCTCAGAGCCATTTTTCTAGATAATATGTCATTCATCTTCCTCGAGCCGTTAACATCTCTGTTTATACGCAAAATAGGCGTTTTCCAATTTCTCTGATCTTTCATTGTCTTATATTGCATGTAGTGTACAACGGAAATACTGGTGTTATTATAGGATACAAAATTCTAAATCATTAAAAATTCCAAGAAATATCTATTTAGTTTTGGGAGTACTAAAGCGTTGCAAGACTTGCTAAGACTAATTGTTCATTTCATAACCTGCTGCCTGGACGATTGGAGCTTTAAAAATCTGTATTTTCATTTACGGTCGAAATCCCCAATCTTCTTTTTGTATTCACGAACCTAAAGGCGCGACTAGATCTCCATGCCACGTCTTTTGGAAGACTGTACGATAGCGGTGGCAAGAAAACCTAGCGGATAATCTGTATGAACTTTTTTGAACACTAAATTTTCACAACAACGATCATTCAAAATATTGTTTTTCGTTTAAACGTTGCTCTTTGTTGTTACTGAATGACATCGAAGTGGGTGACAGAAATCTAGGAACTGCACTTCATTTTCGAAAGAGCACAGCTGACGATAAGGACTATTCTCCAATGACACAAAGAAAGCGAAGCTCTGGCACAGCATTATCTTACCTCCAGACCTGCAAGTAATTGTCCAGTTGCCGAATACAACGGACAGTAAAAGGTCCATGAATCTGGAAATATCTCTGTTCGCACAGTTGCTGACTATAACTCAGCTTATCTTGGCTCCACTTGCATCTAACGGGTGCCAACCAGACATCTGTGAGCAGACGCTAACAGCCTGCCTCCAAGCTGTGAACAAAAGATTGTGCAACCTGTTAAGTTCTTTCTCGCCAGCGGAGCCGGGGGCACAAAGCATGGGATGAGATATGACCGTCCTTTCTAAAGGTGAACGACACTGTTGAGGATCATTCCTGGCTGGGGGTCCTCTTTATCTCCTGAAGATCAACTTGTGTCATGACATGGTGCCAATCCCTAACAACTGTCTATCCCATCCTCATCTGTAACATAGGAGTGCGAAGCACAGTCTTCAAGAATGCACCTTGAAAAACAGACTGCTAATACAGAACGGCAGAAAGTCTACACATCGAACTACATGCCACGGTAATTTGAACCAATGGAATATGGCGAATACAGTTAATGACACTTTTCAGAGCCAAACAATGGAAATATTCAGACCCAAGGGTTACGGCCTTCAGATCAACGTAGAAGGACTAAGCAGTAATCTGATAGAATAGCTCTGCAATAAGTCACTTCACTTGGCGCAAAAAGAAAGAAGACGGGATACAAAATAATAGGAAAGATTCCGTTACCCATAAGCGATTGCAGTCTTTCTCTGCGTATTCCACTGATGAATTCTTCTCGGGTTATCAGCCGAGCGGTGGCGTCGTCTTGTCGCAACATTTCGATGAGTTTCGTACCCATCATCTTCTGGCGAACTTCGCCATCACTTTGCTTTTAACCCGAGAAGGATTCATCAACATTCCGTTACACGTTCCTGGGTTCATTTTATATGCTTAAACCCATCTTCGTTGCATTAAAAACGTAACCCCACAGGAAGTCAGAAACACAGAACTAATCAATCCTGAACTAAACTGGACCAGTGCAAAAAACCATATGACACAGTCTGACCACACCCACCTTTGTGCCATTTTAACTTCTTGCATTTACTTGAGAGAGAGTAATATTCTGCATATACGATATGTATCTTGAGACTACGTAAAAAATTTACGGAAACTGAGAGGAATTCTAAAGAATCCAAAATAATTTCGCTCTACTAAATGGCAAATCGATACTAATTCTGATATAGTTTTCATTTCCATAGACAACCTGAGTCTTCCCATGGACTAATTTAGATATTTTTTACAGCATTTCCTAAAAAGTCAGAATCGACCAACAATCATCAGCCTAGAATCTCTGCATTTAACATTCATTGAGAGTTAGATGGAACTTCAAAAAATCCAACTAGGTGAATTGTGAGACATATGCAGAATCTAGCCTACACAAATACCTCTCTTAATAAATAAGTACAAAACATTGATTGGAACAATCATTACTGGATTTTAATTTAACTCAGACGCCCACCTTATTCCGCAGACACGACACGTAGTTTAAAATAAGGGGCTGTCAGTTACACTCGAACATACAACTTTATTATTTGATCAAACATTACAAAAGCCCAAAAAATTTTTTTAAACATACAGCTTTAATCTTTGGGACTTAATTACCGGCTGAAAGCCACTTTAATTTAAAAAACGGCTGAAGGCCAATAACTTAAAACGCAAACATAATCAGAAATTTAAAAGACAAGCCTTATCTTACAACAGTTCATTACTTAGGCTGAACGCCCACAGAACCTGACATGTTCAAAGCAAACAATATGAATTCAAAATCGGCTGAAAGCCCAACACTTAAGATTAAACAGCATTAATTTCTTTTTTTTAAAAACAAAGGCCTTACGTAAAATAATTCTTGATTAGGTAAACTCAACCAAAACAAAAATTAAAAAGACAAAGTCCTATCTTAAAACAGTTCTTTAGTTAGGCTGAAGGCCTAAAGAATCTGACACTTCAAGAGCAAATAAATGAAATTCAAATCGGCTGAAAGCCTAACACTTAAAACTTCATAACTTTATTTTTTTTTGAATACCAAAGGCCTTACGTGAAACAGTTCTTTAATTTAGGCTGAAGGCCTTAAGAGCAAAACAACTCAAACTCCAAATCGGATGAAGCCCAACACTTAAAATTCAACAACATTAAAACCTTTAAAATGCCAAAGGTCTTTCGTGAAACAGTTCTTTAAATTAGGCTGAAGGTTAATCTAAAAAAAAAATTCGGCTAGAAGGCATACACGTACGAACAACAAGAACAGTAAAAGGCAGTACACCCAAGGGTGCTCAGATGTTCGGCGGTCGGCCTGGAATACAAATACTAACGCTCGCTTTGGTGAGACAGGCAGTCGAGCCAAACATTCACGATCTGACGACAACCCAACCCACCGACAGTCAGCGGACCCACCGACAAAATAACTTCCACTTCACCCGATCAGGGTACAACAGGGAGTTCAACGGAACAATATAGAAGATATTGGCGCCCAGTATGGGGTATGCATAAAGCTCAGCCATAGCCTCACAACTTCCACAAATTGTGTTTTTGTACAAAGTTACACTGATGTCCGACCGTGACTTCTCAGTGAGTGCTTCACTTCTTCTGTGTGTGTGTGTGTGTGTGTTTATGTTCCACATCTCCTCCTAAGACAATAGAATCATTTTAACCAAATTTGTTATATATACTACTTATTGTGTGGAAAGAAGTTCTGGGAAGGTAAGTACCACCTAGCTTCTATAGGTGTAGGGGTGGGGGTACAAAGTTGCTAGTAAAACCTCACATCTGCCCTGCGCTTCACGACTGGTGTGTTGTGTGGACAGTATCAGAATGTGTTCCAGGTGTATGTGTGCAGATGGCCACAGTGGAGCTGAGGGAGGGGAAAGGAGGAGATGGACAGTGAGAGCTGGAGAATGAGATGGACAGATAGAGGAAGAGGAGGAGAAACTGGACAGACAAAAAGGTGGAGGAGGAGATGGATGGAGAGCAGTTATAGGAAGAGATGGACAGGGAGAAGTAGGAAGAGGAGAGGGACATAAAAAGGGAATAGGAAGAGATGGACAGAGGGAGAAAGGGAAGATGAGTAGAGGGAGGTAGAGCAGGAGATGGGCAGAAAGAGGGGGAGCAGATGGGCAAACAGAGGGGAAGAGAGAATGAAGTGATCAGAAAGAGGGGGACAAGGAGATGGCTAGAGAGAGGGTTGAGGAGGAGATAGATAGGGACAGGGGAAGGTGGAGATTTGTGCAATTTATGTACATATATAAACAAAGCTGTGGGTATATAATCTTAATTTGAAACACTTTTGCTATCTGTTAGACATTTTGTTTTCAAGGTAGATTGTCAAAGAGTTTTATAGCTGCACATTTCACCCCTTTCCAGCCAAAATATGATTCTTTAAATGGTTATGCAGACTGTTTTTCCTAAGCTCTTGTGAATGTCTACATTGTCAGACGCAGGTAGATCGTTGCTAACGAATTTCACGAGTGAATAATATACAGTGCACCTGTGGTTAATACACCAGCTGCATAAGAGATGCCTACCAGATACATATGTGTGAATGCCACACTAAATTCTAATTATTTTCTCTTGTGCAATGAATACATTTTCCTCAGTCGGAAGCTACCCCAGAATAATAGCCCTTAAACATCAGTGAACGAAAGTATGCAAAATATGTTACCTTACTGACTTTTATACCCCAGAGTTGGCAGTTATTCTTAAGGCAAAAGAAGCGAAATCTAACAGTTTTAGCAGGTCTGTTGTATGGTTATTTGAGATAAAGTTTTCATTAATATGCACATCTAAGAACTTAGAATGTTCTACCTTGTTTATTATTTCTTGTTGGTATATTATGTTAATAGTAACTGGAATATTTTTGACAGTACAAAACTATATTATCTGCGTTTCTTTTTACAAAGTTTAAATCTATCCAACCTACGTGCAACCAGTCACCAACTTTCGCAAAAATATCATTTACTATTTTCTGTATTGATGCTTCCGTTCTTGGCTTCACAGAAATGTTTGTGTATCATCTGGAAACATGACTAATTCTCCTCCTGATTGAAATAAAGTGGCAGATCATGAATATAAAGCAAGAAACGTTGT
Organism: Schistocerca gregaria; assembly: GCF_023897955.1. Lineage (NCBI taxonomy): Eukaryota > Metazoa > Arthropoda > Insecta > Orthoptera > Acrididae > Schistocerca > Schistocerca gregaria. Next base: position 442,558,403 of record NC_064923.1, read on the forward strand.
GGTTCAATGATCGATGTCCATGGGACTCCCATCATAATTTTTCTCCTTACAGCTTATGTGGTGGCCCCCTTAATAATTCTTTCACAGCCTAGGGTAACTTTCTGCATTCTGTTTCTTAAGTCCAGGCATGTACTGAGCTACATATTCCACAAAAACTTAATTTCTCTAATGGAATGTTATGACTGACACATTCACTTGTAAATGGCTTATTAACACTCTCAGGCTAAGAATATTTATACGATATACCATTATAATTTACATAAAAGATTAAAAGGATGAAATATGTAGATCTGCAAGGTTATTATATGTGAATGAAGAGATTGTGCAAATTTGCTATATTACTCGACATATTATTAAAGGGGTTTGCAAACACGTGTAGAAGAGCTCAAAAAGTTGTTTTTGTAATATTACAAGTCTTCCATATGTACCGCTTACAGATCCTGGAGATATCAAGCCAATAATCATATACTTTCCATGTATGACGCAGCACGTTTCTATGACAGCCTGCTCAAAAGCACTGCTGATGTGAGCTCACAGTTCTGGAAGATTTGTTGCTAGAGGTGGCTTGAACACTGAATCTTGCACATAAAGCCACACAAAAAAATCGATTGGGGTTAGGTTTTAAGAGTGACATGAATTGCTGATCATCAACTCCGTCGCGATCGATCCACCAGTTTCTAAATTTTCTGTTTAAGAATTCGTGAACATCGTGACGGAAGTGAGGTGGAGCACCTCCCATTTGGTAGATGAAGTCCACATTGTCGGCCTCCCGTTGTGGTATGAGCCAATTTTCCAGAATCTTCAGATACAAATGTCCTGTAGCGGTCTTTTCGCGGAAGATAAAAGGATCATAAACTTTAAACCGCAAGGCTGCACAGAAGAGTTTAGCATTCGGTGAATCTCGAATGTGGAGTACGATAGCGTGAGGATCCTCTGTCCCCCAGATTCGCACATTGTGTCTGTTCACTGCGCCATTCACAAAAAAAAATATTACTTCGTCGATGAAGATGAGTTTCCTTCAAAACTCGTACTCTTCCATAAGCTGTTGCAACTGTGCTGAAAATTCAAAGCATCTGGCTTTGTCATTAGGAGTCAGAGCTTGTAGCAGTTGCAAGGAGTAAGGCTACAGCTTCACTCGTTTCCTTAAGCTCTTCCAAATTATCGGCTGTGGTATCTTCAGCTCTCTGCTTTCTCAGTTTGTAGGCTTCTATGGACTACGTGCGAAAATCGCCTGCATACTGTCAGCCGTTTCTTTACTTACTGCAGGCAAGCCCGTCGATTTCCCCATACAGAAGCATCCTCAAGCTTTAACTGGATATACCAGCACCGAAAGGGGTTGGCAGTTAGTTGATCTTCGCTGAACTTCGTTCTGAAGTGTCGATGCACTGTTTTGTCAGACTGATGTGAAGGCATTTCAAGAACAACATACATTTTCGCGGCGCCTGTCGCCATCTTACCGAACTGCTCGCAACTGCGCTCTCATGGCAGACATCTGAAGTACGGCTGCAGAAATACATTTTTTTTAGTTTTTCTATATGAATGTTGAATTTAGTAATAATGTGCCAATTACGTAACTATAGAGAATTTAATAAATCGCTTCAATAAAATATAACAGCCTTGTATTTCAAAATGGTTAAAAACGACGGTTGTACTCTGAAAACGTTAAAAACGTCTCTATCTTCACAAATACATAAACTGATAGCAATCTTTATAATACAAACGAGCAACTTCAGTCCACTTTAAAATGTAGGAAGTGGGCAGGAGGTGATAAGGAATTTTATAAGAGATATTTTTAAAGGTTTTACAATGAAAAAGTTGAGAATGATATCCCTTAGAGAAGCTGGTAAGAACCTATTTCCTTACATGAACCTCATAAGCAAAAGCGCTGCCCCAGATACATTGTTTTTCTTTCAGTTTGACAAAAGCTATGAAAGGAAATGTTTGAACGGATGAATAAGAAGCAACACCAGATCGGATACGTCTATCATCTTGGCTGTACCTTTACATAACACAAAATCTTTCTCCGTGTCATTCTCCATCTCAGCCATACGACTATGGAACGTGCTCCCCTGTGATCTTCGTCTTATCCAGAACTACTCAACATTCAAGAGGGGACTCAAGACTTACATATTAGGGACGGTATAGCCACCATTGTTGTGCCCCTCCCATCTCTTTCTTTCTCCTCTCCATCACATCTTCGACTTTTACCGTTCTATTTCTCTTCCTCTAACCTATCTACCTCTTACATATCTCTTTCACCCCATTCTATCGTCTTATGTCTCTGCTCGATGAGAATAACTCACAAGCTGCAAGAACATAACGAGAAAATTCCCAACTAACAATGGGACTGACATTCAGAAAAGAAAAGTATGCTTACTTTCATATACATAGTCATTATTATTATTATTATTATTATTATTATTATTATTATTCTTGATTGTTATAATTATTTTTATTGTTATAATTATCATTGTACTACTGTTATAATATCTATTTTTTTCTTTAACATCAATACTGCATAATAGGCTATATTTCCTTAATGTTATGTAGAAACTGTAACTCGTTCAATCTGAGTATGCCTGGTTAGGTGTAAGAGAGGGCCTGAAGGACCAAATCTTGCCAGGTAAAATAAATGCATAAATAAATAAATCTAACAGTAGAAATATATATTCTATGTGTTTTTATTTCCTTGACTTTTTTTTAAATACAAAGTATTATGTAACGTATTGAAACCCAGTTTTCCTTTTGTTCGTTTTATGTCACGCCGAATCAAACATGACAGAGACGGGCCTATCAAAACTGACGGTGGAGACATGCTACAGTGAGAACTATTGCCACGAAGCCACGGTAATTCTGCATGTAAACAAATGGCTCCAAAATACATTTCTCTGATATTCATGCCTAGATAAAAAAATTAACAGAAATCAGTGTATTTGAGTTAATGTAAGAAAGTGTTTTACTGTGGACAAAGTAACTGTACAATATTTGTAACGATAATTTCTTGAAACTGACCCAGTTAAGGGTAACTCGCTCTTCTGTTGTTGTTCCTAGACCGGCTAGAGGTACCATGAAAGTAATCTCTGGATATATAGTAAAAAAGTTCCGTCAGATAGATATCAGTGAGATGGTCGTGCAGTAATATAACGAATAATTTTGGTAAAGGAGAATGAGATTTTTTGGCGTGTTCATCATCGGGAGGCCCCTTTTCTTTACTTCAAAGAGACAATATAAATAAGGATCTGTGAGAAGCATTTGATTATAACTTAGAAAGTTAGTACTTTTTAAAAGACCGTAAATCTTTTTATCATTTCTTTTTTCATAAAGCGTCGGCCAGGAGACAGAAAGTAAATCTGGTAAAAAATGAGGAATATATTTATAGTCTGTGGGAGAAGTTTGTCTGTTGTGAAGATAATAATGGTTACTGTTTGTCTGGCTATGGAAACCTTCGGCATGAAATAGCATCATATTTGCGTTCAAAAAAATAATGGAATGGAAATTCATCTCTGCATTTCGAGAGACAACACTAGTAAAAAAATTGAAAATATTTCCATCTGAGAATTCACTGACTGCAGCTTTTAATTCATTTATATCTGGATTTCATTTCCCATACAGGAGATGATAGTTCCTGATAACTGTCATTTTCTTCTGTCCAGTTAGCTGTCAGTCTTTGTCTGGTTCGGAATTAATTACGTGAGGTATTCCTCAAGGTTACATCTTGGATGCACTGCTTCTTCTTGAGTACTTTAATGACCTCTTGTCCGTTACATTGCCAGATGTTAAGTTTGTTTCTTTTGCAGATGATACAAACATTGAAATAAGTAGCAGGTCACATACAGATTTATAAATGGCTGCTAATCAAATATTCAAATTTTAATGAATGTTTTAGAGCTAATTCACTCTCATTAAACTTTGAAAATATCCACTGCATGCAGTAAGAGATTTCCTTCCAGCGTGTGTGTAACATACGAAGATATCCAAATCGAAGAGGTTAATAGTGTTAAATTTCTGGGATTGCAACTTGATAATAAATTCGTTAGGGAAGTGAATGACACAGAATTTCTGAAGCGCCTAAACAAGTTTGTATTTGCAGTGAGAATGATGTCAGATGTAGGAGATATAAATATTTTAAAAATTGGGTACTTCACTTATTTTCTTTCTGTTATGCCCTATGAGATCATTTTCTGGGGTAACTCGTCAAACCCAGCAAATAATTTTAGCCTACAGAAGCGAGTAATAATACTCATTTGTGCAGTAAATGCAAGAACATCATGTAGAAACCTGTTCAAAAATCTTTGTTTTCGAACCGCTGCTTCACAGTATATTTATTCCTTAATGAAATTTGTTGCAAGTAATATACCTTTGTTTCCAACCAATAGCTCAATACGTAGTATCAATACTAGGAATAAGAACAATCTGCATTAAGACCTAAAATCATTTACCTTGCTCCAAAACTTGTCCAATATTCAGGAACACACATTTTCAATAAATTTCCAGCAACCATTAAAAACTTGGTTTCAGATAATGCACAGCTTAAACAGAGTCTGAAAGACTTTTTGATAGGCAAGCCCTTTTATTCTGTAGATGAATATCTCAACAAGGACTGTTAGACCAACTTAAGTAAAAAGTCTGCTCGATTTCAGTTTTGAGAGCACTTGCTCACAACAGCCAAGATTAGATATTTTGTGTGTGATAAATTTATTAAAAGTGCATAACTATATTTCAATCTGACAGTGTATTAATTCTGTAAATGTTAACATTTCCAGTTTACTATAATGTATTCAGCTATTTTGACTATCTCCTGACAAAATGTGAGTGAAATCTTATGGGACTTAACTGCTACGGTCATCATTCCCTAATCTTACTCACTACTTAACCTAAATTATCCTAAGGACAAACACACACACCCATGGCCGAGGGAGGACTCGAACCTCCGCCGGCACCAACCGCACAGTCCATGACTGCACCGCCTTTAGACCGATCGCCTAATCCTGCGCAGCTGTTCCCTGACAAATGATCAGGGTAGTGAGCATTATGTTCAGATGTTTTATGTTTTTTATGTTATACTCTCTGACTTGTTCCACACCCACGATAATCATGTCATTTTTGGGTCTATGGAACAAAAACTGAAACTAATCTAATCTAATCTAATATCATTAATTTTACACACTACCTGATTACGCTGTCAAAACTAGCCTTTCTATAAACGTCATACAAAATATTATAAATATATTATCGTTTTTAATTCTTTTTATAGAATCAATGGAACATCAGTTATGAGAGATGCCACTTATATTTGACTAATTTACGAACTTACATTATGTTAAGTTTATAGCATGACATGACTTTTGTATTTTTAAGTATTATTAGTTTATTCTGTTACCATGGTAGATATCTTCTTTTTTTTCATAAGATTTTCAAAAGTTGTTTCATTCACAAAAAACATAGACCAATTTGGATTTTTGAACGTAGGCTTTCCCTATGTATACTGCTGATGAAATCTTCTTGGGCTTCCATCCGGGCAGCTGCGTCACAAATCTGCGACGTTTAGATGAGTGTCATTCTCATCATCTTCTGGTGAAGACCTCGCCAGAAGACCTCGCCAGAAGACCTCGCCAGAAGACCTCACCAGAAGACCTCACCAGAAGACCTCGCCTGAAGACCTCGCCAGAAGACCTCGCCAGAAGACCTCGCCAGAAGACCTCGCCAGAAGACCTCGCCAGAAGACCTCGCCAGAAGATGAGGAGAATGACACCCATCGAAACGTCGTGGATTTGTGACGCAGCTACGCGGATGGAAGCCCGAGAAGATTTCGTCAGCACTTTGGATTTCTGTTAAATCTTAAAAGCTGAGATGTGTACACCGCTAATTTCATTCATAAAATATTGTGGATGCTTTTAGAACAATATTTAATTCAAACATACACCGTAATTGGCTCCATAGGCGTCATTTGCAGTTCTGCAATTTAAGTGTTCACTTCACAACACTCTTTGGTAAAAAGCTGGTACTACAAAGAAACTGGCTACTAACTCATTGTGGGAGTACCGTCATATAACGGATATGAAAACGCTTGTGAATTCCTGTTTTTTAATCTGCGGGAACTGAAAATGAAAAGAGGTTACATCAGATCATCGTGTAATACATCAGTCGTTTCTGAATTAAAGCACAGGACCAAATTTATTTTCGATAAGACTATGAACTATCTACAAGTGGACGCTGATGCCAATTTAAATTTAAGTAAAATACATGTCTTTGTAACGTTCTTCCCTTAGGAACATTCTACAAATATTAAAATATATGTGATTTACACTTAACTGCAATAACATTGGAACTTTAATAAGCATCAGCTATAGCTAAGGGGAGGGGGGCATTGAAGTACCCAATTAAGTAATTAGCTGGTTTGGATCAGAATGGAAGGTCTAAGCCAGAGGCTCATACGATTCTGCGAAGGTGTCACATGCGAATTTCTCGACCTCCACAATAGGATGAAGAATTGTAGGCATCCCCTTCAATAAGTCAAGCGTGTAGTACACGCGGAAACGGCTGAAGGGTTGCGGAGTACGTGTGGCGTGTTCATGGGTCTTTTAGGTTAGAGGAACCGCATTAGGAGTGGCACAACATCTATGGTAAAGTCCCAGAATTATTAACACTTATTAAGGGTAACAATATCTGCATAGTATTAGGAACAGAAAGTTGGTTGATACCGGAAGCATGAGGTCTTAAACACAAATTGGAATATACAAGGTGGCAAAAAAAAACTACGTACACAAAATTTTAAATGTTTAGAGGAAATGAAGGGAATGTCTTTTTGTGTGCCTAACACTGTGTTAGACAATTAGTAGAACCCAGATGCCAGTTTTGCATTAACGTAAACTGACGAAATTTTTAGCAACGTCCTTGAGATAATATTGATCACACGGCAGTTTGACCACCATCACTGAGCATCAGTAGCGTCAAAATCTTCATCGACCCAAAGTGAGAAAACGGTGTACCTATAACATTATTGTTACATTAAAAAAATGTTTCCTCTTATCTTCTTTATGCCCTCTAAAATCTTGAGTATGTGAATTTTTTATATCCTCAGTATCGCAAGGATAGGTTAGAATCACATGGTGGCATCCTATATATAGCAGTACAGAATTCGGTTACATTTAGTGTGATTATTACGGATTGCAGTGTGAAATAATCTGGGCAGTTAAGCATCAAGGTGGGCCAAACGTGGTAATTGCATGCTTTTATAGATAGCCTGCGTCAGAAGCTGTAGTGGCACAGCGTTTTAGAGAGAACTTACAGATTATGGTGAGTAAGTTTCCTGATGACTCTGCTGTGATAGGGGGAGACTTCAGTTTTCCAGCTGTTAAATGGGAGAGGCATGCTACCAAAACTAGCACCAAAGAGACATTAATCTTGATTTCTTGACTGGAAATTACTTCTGTCAGACAGAGAACCATCTCGTGAGGGTGACGTCTTAGACCTCCTAGCAACAAACAGACCTGAACGTTTCGAATCAGCTCACACAGAGGAGGGTATGTGATAGCATCAATGACTATGGGTGCTGCAAACAATATTAAGAAATGTAGGAAAACATTTTTGCTTAGCAAGAGTAACAGGATACGAATTTCTAAATACTGGGTAGTCAACAGAAAATATTTAGTGTCGAGGACGAAAAAATGAAGTAGAAATGGAAAAAATTCAAAAACATCATTCACTATACCTTAGACAAATGTGTTCAGAGTAAAATATTAAGGAATGGGAAAGACCCACCGTGGACGGAGCTAAGAGAGCTCCATCACAGGTTTAAGTATAGTGAAACTGGCAAACAAAATCTGAACGACGCGAAAATGAGAGCGGAGAAAGCAGTGAGAGAAGCGATCAACGAATTTGAAAATAAAACTTCTTGACCGATCTGACTACAAACACGAACAAGGTTTGGACTTACATAAAATCAATAAGCGAGTCTGAATCATCAAGCCAGTCTCTCACTGACCATACTGGGATCGAAAAGAAAGATAACAGAGACAAGGCCGAAATACTGAATTCGGTCTACAAAAACTGTTTCATCGCGGAAGATCTTAAAGCGGTCCCTGCTTTCATTCATCTAACGAATGCCGAAATGGTACATATTGAAATAAGTTATCGCGAAACATAAGAGCAATTACAGTTGCTTGAAAGTAGGATATAAGATGAACATCAACAAAGGCAAAACGAGGATAATGGAATGTAGTCGAGTTAACTCGGATGATGCTGAGGGAATTAGATTAGGAAATGAGACACTTAAAGTAGTAAAGGAGTTTTGCTATTTGCGGAGCAAAATAACTGATGATGGTCGAAGTAGAGAGGATATAAAATGTAGACTGGCAATGGCAAGGAAAGCGTTTCTGAAGAAGAGAAATTTGTTAACATCGAGTATAGATTTAAGTGTCAGGAAGTCGTTCTGAAAGTATTTGTATGGTGTGTGGCCATGTATGGAAGTGAAACATGGACGATAAATAGTTTGAACAAGAAGAGAATAGAAGCTTTCAAAATGTGGTGCTACAGAAGAATGCTGAAGATTAGATGGGTAGATCACATAACTAATGAGGAGGTATTGAACAGATTTGGGGAGGAGTTTGTGGCACAACTTGTTTAGAAGAAGGGATCGGTTGGTAGGACATGTTATGATGCATCAAGGGATCACCAATTTAGTATTGGAGGGCAACGTGGAGGGTAAAAATCGTAGAGGGAGACCAAAAGATGAATACACTAAGCAGATTCAGAAGGATGTAGGCTGCAGTACGTACTGGGAGATGAAGCAGCATGCACAGGATGGAGTAGCATGGAGAGCTGCATCAAGCCAGTCTCAGGACTGAAGACCACAGCCGGCCGACGTGGCCGAGCGGTTCTGGGCGCTTCAGTCTGGAACCGCGCGACCGCTACGGTCGCAGGTTCGAATCCTGCCTCGGGCATGGGTGTGTGTGATGTCCTTAGGTTAGTTAGGTTTAATTAGTTCTAGGGAACTAATGACCACCGATGTTAAGTCCCATAGTGCTCAGAGCCATTTTTTTTTTAAGACCACAGCAACACATTAGTGGAAACGTGTTTGGATCAGGTTATGTACCTATAAGGTTCTAAGAGATTATGAGAAAGAACTTGCTCCGTTTCTAGAAGCAGTTCCTCGTAGGTCGCTGGGAGAATGAAGGGCATTTAGTTACCGGAAAAAAGCCTCAGTGCGTTCCCGTTTTTGAGAACAGATACACATAATTGTAGGCCCATTTCGCTGACGTCAGTCTGTTTTATAATTATGAAATACGTTTTATGCTTTCGTATTATGGCGTTTTTGGAGAACAACGATCTCATCAATAATAAACAAAATGTGTTCCGAAAACAGTGATCTTACGAATTTTATCTTTCTCTGTTTGTCCATGGGATTCAGAACACTGTTAACATCTGCGCTCAGATTGACACCGTGTTCCTTGACTTCAGGAAGACATTTGACACTGTGAATCAGAGTCGCTTATTGAAAAAAAAAATGAGCTTACGGAGCATCGGACCATTTTTGTGGCTGGAGTCAAGACTTCATTGGAAATAAATGCAACATGTCGCTCTTGATGGAACAAAATCAACAAATGTGTTAACAACAAACACCGATAAGCAGCTGATGTTAGTGTGAACAGCGATGCTAAGTTCGGCCTATTCATTCCACGTGGTGCGTGTCGTGAAAAAAAATTCCGCTGTGCCTGCGTCCTCTACAGCGGATCACTAGAATTTACTGATGGCGATTCGGCAGATCTGTGTAGCTTGCGCTGATTGAGGGAAGCCGAGCTTGCAGGAGTTGCAACTCTCGGTCACAACATAGAGGTACTTTCAAAAGTACATCAGAGGAGTGTGACAGAACCGTTACTGTTTACAGCATATATAAATGATGTAGCGGATACCGCCAGAAGACCTATGAGCTCTTTGGAGAGGATGTGGTTGTCTGTAAGAAGATACCTACTTTAAAAGATTGTATCAAACTTCAGGAAGACCTGCAGCGTATTGATGAATGATGCAGAGATTAGCTGTTAATCCTTGACGTAAATAAATGTAAACTGTTGCGTATACATAGGAGAACAAATCCATTACTGTACAATTACATTGTTGGTGAGAAATCGCTGGAAACAGTGACTACCATAAAAAACCAAGGAGTAACCATACGGAAAGACCGAAAGTGGAATGACCACACAAACCAATAGTACGAAAAGAGATTACCAGATTGAGATTCATAGGGAGAATCTTAAGAAAATGTAGCTCATCCACCAAAAAAAGTTTAGAGAACACTTGTATTGCTCATCTGTCTGGGTTCTTACCAGTTAGGATTAACATAAGATATGAACAATATCCAACGAAGACTGGTGCGTTTCGTCACGGGGTCGTTTAGCCGGGGCGAGAGCGTTACGGAGGTGCCAGACGCTACAAGAGAGGCGTTGTGTGTCATGGAGACGTTTACTATTAATATTCCGAATTAGTACGTTCCGGGGAGTGTCGATCAACTTATTACTTCTTCCGTTATACGTCTCGAGAAATGACCACAATGAACAAATCCGAGAAGTTCGAGCTAATACTGAAGTTTACCAACAGCCATTCTTCTCAAGCGCCTTTCGTGAATTGAACATGGAAGGGGGGATCATGTAGTGGTACCAGAAGTACTCTGCACCAAACACGATAGGGTGGTTTTGGAGTATTGATGTAGAGTTAGAAGTACATTCCAGAGATAAAATTTCAACCGTCTTCCACTCTCAGACCATTAAATTATTCCTGAGATCTACCCAACCAGACCACCCTATAAACTAAAACCTTCCCTTGCTCTTCCTTTTGCCAGGTGAGGCTCCAACCCAATCTTTCGCTACAAAACCGTAATCTTATCTGTCTCCTGTCACCTGCCTCCTCGTTCGTGAACATTCAAATACTCATTCCACATTTTTCTTCATATCATTTCCTTTTTTATCCCATCTGCATCCAAATCCCTCACCTAGTAAATATTATCAAGAACCCACAGCACTGTCTTCTTTATACAGAGTAGAACAGAGGAAAAGCATGTTTTTTGAACCGCTAGTACGCGACCTTGAATGAATGTTGGCAGACTGCCTATATAATGCAGTTTCACTGGAGCGTTGGAGCGTAGAGCATCGTGTGTTCGCTGTCGAGCACTAATTTAGAAACAATGATTCCGTAGTCACAGTGCAACGTCTTTTCCGTCAAAATTTTAGAGTTGGACGTCGAGGTGCAGTGCCTGATCGAAATGCTATACTCCGATGGGTCGCAGCGTTTAGAAGTACTGGATCTGTGATGAAAAAGAAACCACCTGGTCTTCGCCGTTCAGTTCGTACTCCGGGAAATGTAGACCGATTGAGCACGGCAGTTCTCGCTAAACCAAAACGATCGGTCAGACGGCAGGCTGTAGCGCTGGGTATGACTCGTCGTTCGCTTCACCGCATCTTACATGATGATCTTAAGTTTCGCCCGTACAAGATAATGATCGTCCAGCAGCTTAGTGAAGGGGATTTTGTGCAGAGCAGAGAGTTTTGTCGCCTAATGGACAAAAATTTTACGGAAGATGCAGATGCTACAGTCTTCAAGAGTGATGAAGCACATTTTCATGTAGACGGTTACGTCAATGTTCAAAATTGTCGGTATTGGGCGCCGGAGAACCCACGTTAATTACACCACAGACCTATCCACAGTTTAAAAGTAACAGTGTGGTGCAGCATTTCAAAGATGGGGATTGTTGGACCTTATTTTTTTTTGGAAGAGGAAGGAACTGCAGCTACTGTGACATCAACGCACTACGTTAAAATGTTAAACGCTTTCTTTGTCCAGAATTTGAAAGGCGTCAGGTGGACCTGAGAGAAATATGGTTTCAAATAGTTCAAATGGCTCTGAGCACTATGGGACTTAACATCTGAGGTCATTAGTCCCCTAGAACTCAGAACTACTTAAACCTAACTAACCTAAGGACATCACACACATCCATGCCCGAGGCAGGATTCGAACCTACGGTCGTAGCGGTCGCGCGGTTCCAGAGTGTAGCGCCTAGAACCGCTCGGCCACACCGGCCGGCAAACATGGTTTCAGCAGGATGGTGCCACAGCTCACACGGCGAGAGCATCCATGGAAGTGGTACGACAAATGTTCCCAGGACCTGTTATTTCGAGATATGGTGATGTTTACTGACCCCCTCACGCACCCGATTTGTCGATATGCGACTACTTTTTGTCGGGATATTTAAAATCAAAAGTCTACATGAGCAAGCCTCGCACAATCGATTACGCGAAGAATTCCAATCGTCAGGAAATTGAAGCCGTGGCGAATGAAATGTTGGAGAGAGCCATGCGTATCTTTCGGGAGACGATCCAAATTTGTATCCAGCAAGAATGTCGTCATCTCAAATACATTAATTTTCGAACCTAATTAAATATGTATATTTCAAAACTGCATTAAAAATACGTCGCTTAATGCTTGTTTTTATTATTTTCATCAAACGGTGTCCCAGTCATTCAATAGTGAAAAACATGTTTTTCCTCTGCTCCACTCTGTAATTTAGAAAACCTCACAGATCAGCGTCTTATCAAATTCTACTTCGAGATAATATTCTTCTTATTTTTGTCAGCGTATGTTTAAGTGTGTTTACATTTTTTATTGAAAAGCCGAACAGCGTCATGTGAGACTGCTGCTACATTCAACCCTCTTCTCCTATGGAGAATATAAACAAAAATATGAGACTAAAAACAAAGACCTAACATAATACTGATGAGACTAACAGTACAATTTATCTAAAGTGACTGGAGGAGTGATTTACTCGAAATGTCCCGGATATGAGGGTTTTTAGACCTGACAATGGCCCATATCACAGAGTTCAAGTTTAAAGCTGACAGAAAGGGTATCGTTATCTCGTTGATAGAAAACATGATCAAACGAGAAATGCAAGAAATTGTCAAGGCAAATAAACCCGAGTCTTCGTACTCCTGTTCTACCATTAGCTCTATGTGGAACTGATTTAGAGCATAATGAAAGACAGAGAAAAACTTCATGAAATACGAACAATCTTTGGTTGAAATCTTTGAAGGGATTCATACAAGTTGCAGAACGAAAGTAAATGTAAAAGACAGGGCGGAAGCGTATACGTACGTAAAAAATATTGGAAAGGAACATAAATAATTATGTTTTGAAAAGGTATATACCTGCAGTCCCCCCGTCATAATCGGTGGCACGATTATTGTGAGAGAAAGCATCAGCGCTCTCACTGCTAAACTTTTAGTAATGCAGCTTGATCACGACGAATACAGATGCAGAATTGTACAAATAAAAACAGAGCAAAAGTAACAGTTCAAAGACATATTACAATACTGGTATGGTAAATATACTATCCCCGTTCCATGAGAAGTCACAGCAGTTTATAAGCATATCAGCTGGCATGGACGCTACAGCCTGAACTGCCTATATTGGCTCACTTACCACGGTAACAGTGAGGTGGCTTATGTTTGCCGCATGGACTTCGTTACTCGTATTGTGCATGCATACAGGGCACTTCCGTCTTTACACTACGACTTCGCGACCGGAATGAGGTGATGTTGTCAAGCTGTTTATTTCTGCAGTTTAGTTTTAAATTATTATCTCTTTTTGATTAACTACTTCAATTGATGTGTTTGAGAATTATTTACGGGCTGATTACTTTAAAAAGGAATGTGATACGTTGTGTGTGGGTTGTGTTACCTCTTTATCGCGTAGTTATATTGTACAAAGCATGATGTTATTTTCGATAGGTCTTGAAAAGAACGCAACCAAAAATTTTCGATCTGAGAATAACTGATAACTATCTAAGTGATGTGTGTAAGTGTTGTACCGTGGTTCTGTTTGCTGATGTGTGGCAACCAGCCTATGAATTACCTTACGCGCTTTGGTTTGTAGCCTATATACACTCCTGGAAATTGAAATAAGAACACCGTGAATTCATTGTCCCAGGAATGGAAAACTTTATTGACACATTCCTGGGGTCAGATACATCACATGATCACACTGACAGAACCACAGGCACATAGACACAGGCAACAGAGCATGCACAATGTCGGCACTAGTACAGTGTATATCCACCTTTCGCAGGAATGCAGGCTGCTATTCTCCCATGGAGACGATCGTAGAGATGCTGGATGTAGTCCTGTGGAACGGCTTGCCATGCCATTTCCACCTGGCGCCTCAGTTGGACCAGCGTTCGTGCTAGACGTGCAGACCGCGTGAGACGACGCTTCATCCAGTCCCAAACATGCTCAATGGGGGACAGACCCGGAGATCTTGCTGGCCAGGGTAGTTGACTTACACCTTCTAGAGCACGTTGGGTGGCACGGGATACATGCGGACGTGCATTGTCCTGTTGGAACAGCAAGTTCCCTTGCCGGTCTAGGAATGGTAGAACGATGGGTTCGATGACGGTTTGGATGTACCGTGCACTATTCAGTGTCCCCTCGACGATCACCAGAGGTGTACGGCCAGTGAAGGAGATCGCTCCCCACACCATGATGCCGGGTGTTGGCCGTGTGTGCCTCGGTCGTATGCAGTCCTCATTGTGGCGCTCACCTGCACGGCGCCAAACACGCATACGACCATCATTGGCACCAAGGCAGAAGCGACTCTCATCGCTGAAGACGACACGTCTCCATTTGTCCCTCCATTCATGCCTGTCGCGACACCACTGGAAGTGGGCTGCACGATGTTGGGGCGTGAGCGGAAGACGGCCTAACGGTGTGCGGGACCGTAGCCCAGCTTCATGGAGACGGTTGCGAATGGTCCTCGCCGATACCCCAGGAGCAACAGTGTCCCTAATTTGCTGGGAAGTGGCGGTGCGGTCCCCTACGGCACTGCGTAGGATCCTACGGTCTTGGCGTGCATCCGTGCGTCGCTGCGGTCCGGTCCCAGGTGACGGGCACGTGCACCTTCCGCCGACCACTGGCGACAACATCGATGTACCGTGGAGACCTCACGCCCCACGTGTTGAGCAATTCGGCGGTACGTCCACCCGGCCTCCCGCATGTCCACTATACGCCCTCGCTCAAAGTCCGTCAACTGCACATACGGTTCACGTCCACGCTGTCGCGGCATGCTACCAGTGTTAAATACTGCGATGGAGCTCCGTATGCCACGGCAAACTGGCTGACACTGACGGCGGCGGTGCACAAATGCTGCGCAGCTAGCGCCATTCGACGACCAACACCGCGGTTCCTGGTGTGTCCGCTGTGCCGTGCGTGTGATCATTGCTTGTACAGCCCTCTCGCAGTGTCCGGAGCAAGTATGGTGGGTCTGACACACCGGTGTCAATGTGTTCTTTTTTCCATTTCCAGGAGTGTATTAACAGGTCTGTGACACGTTTGTTACTCATTCTGGATTGAAAATAAGCTTCAGATATTTTACTTACTGCGTATCTTCGACAACCATTTCACTTAGGATCTGTGGAAGGAACATTACCATTTTTTTCTTTCATGAATATGCATTCCGTATTTTTATTCGTATGACATGCTCTACACCAATCAAGATCTACTCAACATGGATTTATGGAACTAAGCGTAAATCTAGCCCTCAACAAAGAAATGCTTATCGGTTATTTCAAAAAGTAAATAACTAGCCATAATCTCCTTATTTCTTTAGAAGCCAAAAAGTGTTATTACATAAAAATATCTTATCCAATTACGACATGTTCTACATTCTTCAGGATCTACTAAATATGGATCTATGGAGTTAAAAGTGAACGCATCTATCCTTAAAAAGTAAATAACTAGTCATAATCTCATTATTTCTTCAGAAGCAAAAAAATGTTATGATAGGAAAATATCTGATCCAATTAGAAAGTAAATTATAAGTTGCCTCTTTTACCAAAATTCTTCAAGGCTGTCACATAACTGGTACGATAACCTGAAACAGTTCCATGTTAACGTTGTTTAATGTCTCCAATGTGGCACAATGCCGAAAGTCTTTCGGAAACTTAAGAAGGCGGAATGTTCTTAGTCACTGATCATGTTTGACCTACAAATACCTGTGTTTGTATCAAACAGTAGTCCACCAGACGTTTTTCGTTCCTTTTATTTAACGGTCTCAAAGGAAAACACATGGAAGTCTGGTACGTTCACAGAAATTTTGTAGCACATATGGCATATAGTGGAATAGTTTGTATGACTGAATTTATACAGGCGATCTAAATTGGAAGTAGGCCTTTATTCCGACGTGTACTCTGGATGACTGTAATTGCTTGTTAACGATGAGAAATGTGCAACAAAAATCTGGATTTTTTTTATACTGACGAAACAAAAGTAAATGAATAGAAAAGTGCCACTAAATGTTTCTCTTTGCCTGGGATAGAGGAAGTCACTCCAAAGCACCTGGGGCTCGCGACCACACGCACAGCATGTGAGCGTAACGCGGACGGGAGAGAGCTATTCTAAGCTGATGTTTGTGGTCGGGAGCGGAACAGCGCTCTGCTAAACGACCTGCGAATGCCAGCGTAAATATTTCTGGTCTTCGTCAGGGTCAGCAAGCCCCACAGGCCCGCTACAAATGTCTCGCACAAAGACCGTTGTATCGCCCTGCAAAAAACGCGGTCGACGGCTCACATGCGTAATTTTTCAACGGAACTATGCTTGGAAAACATTTGCTCTTTAAGCAGTGGCATCTTCGTTGAATACGTTATAGATGTTGTTTTTGTTGTGGCTCCTGTCTGCTTTCCATGCTATTCTATCCTGTGTAAGCCTCTTTATCGCTGCATAACTGCCGCAGCATACTACATCCTTTTGAACCTGCTTACTGCATTCAAGCCTTGGTTTCCCCCTACACTTTTTACCCCCCTCCCCACATTCTCCCATTGCCAAATTTACAATTACTTGATTTACAATTACATGATACCTTGGAATGTGTCATTTTAGTCAAGTTGTGTCACAAATTTCTTTTCTCCCCAATTCTGTTCAAATCCTCCTCATTTGTTATTCGATCTACCCATCAATCTTCAGCATTTTGCTATAGCACCACATTTCAAAAGCTTCTATTCTCTTCTTATCTGAACTGCTTATCATCCATGTTTCACTTCCGTACTTCATAGAAATACCTTCAGAAAAGACTTCGTAACACTTAAATGGATATTCGATGCTAGTAGATTCTCCTTTTTTAGAAATGCTATTCTTGACATTTCCAGTCTCCATTTTATACCCTTATATCCATCAGGAGTTATTTTATTGCTCAAATAGTGAAACTCTTATATCACTTTTAGTTTCCTATTTCCTACTCTAATTCCTTCAGCATCGCTTTGTTTAGCTCGATTACACTCAATTGCCCTTGTTTTACTTTTACACAAAATGGTTCAAATGGCTCTGAACACTATGGGACTTAACATCTGAGCTCATTAGTCCCCTAGAACTTAGAACTACTTAAACCTAACTAACCTAAGGACATCACACACATCCATGCTCGAGGCAGGATCCGACCTGCGATCGAAGCGGTCGCGCGGCTCCAGACTGAAGCGCCTACAACCGCTCGGCCACACCGGCCGGCTACTTTTCCACACTCCAATCACATTTATATGACCATCGCCTATGTTCGACGTCAACGAGCAATAACCACTCACAGACGGCAGATGGCGGCAGTTGAATGTATATATAAAGCGTGTCGGGGGGACGTGGTAAACAGTGCATTGTTGCCGTTAAGCTGTAACAGAGCGATTTATTCGACGTCGAAGGCGGAAGCATTTCAGAACTGCCGAGATTCTAGACCTTTCGCGTGTCGCCTTGGTTCAAAATGGCTCAAATGGCTCTGAGCACTACGGGACTTAACATCTATGGTCATCAGTCCCCTAGAACTTAGAACTACTTAAACCTAATTAACCAAAGGACATCACACAACACCCAGTGATCACGAGGCAGAGAAAATCCCTGACCCCGCCGGGAATCGAACGCAGGAACCCGGGCGCGGGTAGCGAGAACGCTACGGCACGATCACGAGCTGCGGACGTGTCGTCTTGGTTAAAGTATACTGTGCACCGCAAAATGGCGCTTTCCAAATCCGGCATCCAGGCAACTGCAGTGTATCATGGGACATAGGAGTAAACGACGGCTGCGGATATGTATAAGGGCGAACAGACATGCAACTGTTGAGCAACCAACCACCCAGATGGACCAAGGGGCTACCAACAGTATCTCCTGAGCGACCGTTCAGCGAACGCTGCTGCGAATAGGTCTCTGCAGCATGTGCATGGTTCATCCACCCATGCTGGCCGCTTTTCATCGGCTACGGAGGCTGGAATTTTCACGCCAGTTCCATAACTGGACCATCAGGTGGCCCAGCTGATTCACGCTTTATGCCCCACGGGCAGAAGGCCACTGCCGTGTTCGGCCTCAACAATTGTCGGAAGGGTCCACGCCGAAGGAGGGAGCGTTATAGTCTGGGGAATGTTTTGGTGGCATTCTCTGTGTTATCTCGTTATTCTGGAAGGCACAACGGACCAATGCAAGTATGCATCTATCCTTGGGACCATGTCCATCCCCAGATGCAGTTTGGTTTTCATCGGCACGATGATAGCACTAGAATGAAGTTACTGCATTCCCCTGGCCACCAGACTCCCTGGATTAAACACAATGGAGAATCTGTGAGACCATCTAGACCGGACTGTTCGCGACATGTATCTTCAGCCGAGAAGGCTAGCGCAGCTGCCCATGGCTCTAGATTCGACCTGGCTACGCATCACTTCCAGAACCTCACTGGCTCTCCTCCTGCAAATCTCGCATTGGTCCGCGTTTGCAAAACATGATTTTTACAGGTGGTCACATTAATGTGACTGGACAGTGTATTAGAGTTCATCTTATAATCTCTTTTCAAGACACTATCGATTCCGTTTTTTCCAAATCCTTTGCCGTCTCTTGACAGAATGTCAGTTCCATTGGCAAACCATGAAGCTTTTATTTCTCCTCCAAGTAGTTCCCTTCCCAAATTTCTCCTGTTTGTATTTCGGCCTCGGTATTACATCCATTTGGGTATTGCGGGTTCTATGTCCCGCTCTTAAGTTTTATCGTGTATAACGGCCAAATGGCATTTCAGCGCGTGCTCTGAGCTTATGGACATCCTTTTTGCCGTTTTTTTCTCTCCCAGCGTTTTCTCTCAGTGCCTTTTGTAATTATGTATGAGTTCGTGAGGTTTGTACTTTCAAAACTATTTGGTCACACATTGTGTGCCTTCAGTATATTACTGTGTTCGTATCTGCACTACCTGCAATTGAAACTCCTATTGCTTTTTTTCTAATTTTACTTACAATAGTGGACTTACAGAAGAATGTTTAGAGTTTTCTTTAACCTAAGCCAATAATTTTTCACAGATTTGCTCCAATGGCTCTCCACACTTGTAATTACACACGTTTGCGACAGCTAACGTATATAAATTTGTTCCTTTAAAGCGAAGCATCTACGAGATGCAGGACAGACAGAGCACGAAGAACTCCCGTCGCGCATATTACGGGTCCAACAACAAAAGTTTTCTGTCTCAGGGAGCAATCCTGTCAGTCAATTCAAGCTAAGCTTAAATCTTTCCAAGGAATAAGTTGAGTACATTCAAATTATGCCGATTTCACTTCAGAGTAGGATATAAATTACACGCATTCGAATTGCTTTCCTATAAGAGCCAGATTAATTTCAGTATATATCAGGGCAGTAACATCAGCCTCGAAATAAGTTTCAGTTAGTCACTTTCATTGAGCAGTAGGTTTCATTCATTCTTATAAGCACAGCTACCAGCAGCAGGAATCCATTTCCACATATTAGAGGCTTTATCACTGTTGTGAAGGTATCTTCATCTAATTAAAGGTAATTGGAATAACAAACCGAATAAATGGTAATTACATCATTACTCCGTAGCGGGCCACTGGAGATCATTGGTCTCTGATACTAATGTACTCAAAAAGTTCACACTGAACAGCTTCCGAAATTTTGCCAGTGGAGTTCGGGTTGACGCTGTACTTCTTCGTAGTAACTTGTTAACGTAGCAGTACTTGAATGAGTATACTCTGTAGTTCCATCGTAAAGCTTTGTTCTGAGACGTTGCGTAATAGCGATGAAATGATAAATGTATAATGTTTCCTAGCGGAATTCTCGTGCCATCAGCAGTCTGACCTGAACAGATGTCGCTCAATAAATGAGTCGAACGAGGTACTGCGAGCAGCTGGCCAGCCGGCCATCGGTTATGTGTCTGCGCCAGAGTCCGTTTCCATCATTCGTTCACATCCAGCGCTACACACTTTTAGCACCAGTTTCTATCTTTCGTCGCCCTATTGCTTACGTCACCGTTCCGCATCCAAAACTTCTCGCGCGCTGCAGTATTTCAACAGTCAAACGCCGCTACTCCATGCAACAATAATATTTTTTCTCTTCAAACTATTTGTAAATGATGTGCCTGTACGGACGATGACAGACTTTGTGTTACTCACTTTGTTTCTTCTTAAAAGACTGGCAAGAAAATGACAGTTTCTTATCCACATGTCTGCCAGTTCCTCGAATTTATGCTGGTTGTCATCTGTAGCAGGGAATACAAATCACAGGTTTACATTATGTAATGGTACACGGAGTCCGCAGCTCGTGGTCTGCGGTAGCGTTCTCGAAAAATGGTTCAAATTGCTCTGAGCACTATGAGACTCAACATCTGTGGTCACAAGTCCCCTAGAACTTAGAACTACTTAAACCTAACTAACCTAAGGACATCACACACATCCATGCCCGAGGCAGGATTCGATCCTGCGACCGCAGCAGTCGCGCGGTTCCTGACTGCGCGCCTAGAACCGCTAGACCACCGCGGCCGGCCGGTAGCGTTCTCGCTTCTCGCGCCCGGATTCCCGGGTTCTATTCCCGGTGGGGTCAGGAATTTTCTCTGCCTCGTGATGACTGGGTGTTGTGTGATGTCCTTAGATTAGTTTGGTTTAAGTAGTTCTAAGTTCTAGGGGACTGATGACCATAGATGTTAAGACCCATAATGCTCAGAGCCATTTGAACCAATGGTGTACAGCACTCCTGGTGAGTGCGTACCCCTACATCTTCTTACCGATGAGTGGTTCTCGCATTAAGGGCCATTTGCATTGTAATAACATTGTATGTAAAATTATATAGCTAATACAGATATTCAGATAGGCCCCTACTGTGTACGAGGAGAGCCATATTGACGAACAACGCGCATCTTCAGCATGGGACAGCGGTCGCGGCGAGCTAGCGAGCAGAAATACCTGCTCGAAGATGGCAATAAGTATTCCACGGGTGGCCATCCCGCCCTCGAGATTGGCATATTTCCCAAGGAAATGCATCTTAACAATGCAGGTGAAGTGGACGCCCGATGATCATTCTGTATGCGAGAGATGATGATGTTTGGTTAGCGGGGCGCTCAACTGCGCGGTTATCAGCGCCCATACAAATTACCAATGTTTACTCAGTACAGACTCTGCACTCTCACGGATGATGAAATGATGAGAACAACACAAACACCCAGTCCAAAGGCGGAGAAAATCCCCAACCCGGCCGGGAACGGGACCCCGTGATTCAGGGGCAGCAACGGTAGCCACTAGACCACGAGTGCGGACTGTATTCGAGAAAGCTCCTATATACTGAAGCACCAACATCTCAATTTTGAGCACCTTTTTTATGTATATCTCACTTTTGTGCAAATTGTTAATGTATACAGCCTTACAAAAAAAGTGAAGCACCGAGAAAGGAAGGAGAAAGCTAAATTAAACTCCACGTGCTGACAGATATGTGATGTGATTTCATTGATTAGAATATAGACTCAAATTTACAAAGTACTTGGCAGTAGGTGTTCACTTATCGGTATGACGTTGCACACACACTCTGGTCTGGATGGAGGCACTGATTCAGTTACGAAGTGTGTCATAAAGCCGTTGTATCCTCCAGATGCCTTACAGCTGTTGTAACTGATTTTTTAAATTCCGGATACTGCCACTGGGATGGAATTGACGTCCGAGTTGGTTCCACATAAGCCTATGTTCTATCGGGGATAGGTCTGCGGATCTTCCTGCCCAAAAGAGTACCCCTTCGCCAAATAGGCAGTTGTTCATAGAGACACGTGCCATGTTTGGACGAGCACCACGATGTTGTAGCATGAGAGGTAACAGGCGGACGCAGGATGTCTGTGGCGTACCATTGTGCAGTCAGAATTCCCTCAATCACTGCCAACAGTGACTTGACGTCATACCCGGCTGCACTCCATACCATGAGGCAAGGAGCAACACCGCTATGTCCCAAAAAAAAATTTGGAAGAATGTGAGCTTTCCCCCCATCGCCGACGCACCGGCCGGCGATGGTCACCTGAGGTAGTGAAGAGCCACGATTCATCGCTGAACACAATGCCACGCCATTCATGAGCAATCCCTGTTTCCAATATCAGCAACACTGCAAACGCAATCATTTATGTTAAGGTATTGGTTGGTTCAAATGGCTCTGAGCACTATGGGACTTAACATCTTAGGTCATCAGTCCTCTAGAACTTAGAACTACTTAAACCTAACTAACCTAAGGACATCACACACATCCATGCCCGAGGCAGGATTCGAACCTGCGACCGTAGCAGTCCCGCGGTTCCGGACTGAAGCGTCTAGAACCGCACGACCACCACGGCCGGCACGAACTTAGAACAAGTTAAACCTAACTAACCTAAGGACATTACACAACACCAAGTCATCACGAGGCAGAGAAAATCCCTGACCCCGCCGGGAATCGAACCCGGGAACCCGGGCGTGGGAAGCGAGAATGCTACCGCACGACCACGAGCTGTTAAGGTATTAACGACAGCCAACGCATGGGACGGTAATCCGGTAGTGCGGCTGTAGCTAGTCTCCGGCCGATGGTGCGGGATCACACAGAATGTTGCATGGAGTCCATTACTTCTTATCCGATGGAAGCCGTGGTCGATCGGAACGCTGAGGACAAGTGTGTCTTCCCTCACGTTCCCATGTAGTCCAACATCAGGCCACTGTCACACTGGAATGCTCCACAAATCATGACGTTTCACGATTCGACAGGCCGGCCAAATGGAGGCCCTCAGTGAGGCCTCTTCAAAAACTCTGTCAGGTGCTGATAACGCTGACACAAATACGCAGCATCTCTGTGTCCTTCACAGCGACCACTCAACATCTGACGCTTTTCACGCTCCATGTATACACTACCAGGTCCGATAACGACACTGAACGCAAACAACACTAATGCACTCTTGCGGCCGTTCTACATGTCACAGTGAATTGCAACTCCAATTATTTTCATACTCACCATTGGTGAGTACGCGTACGAAGTTACATTGCCTTCTGACCATGTCTTCTGAGTAGCTAACATTTTTTGTTAGACAGTGCATTTCAAGGATGGACAAATATATCCAATTTCATATTACATCTGATGCAGAACATTTCTTTTTCAAATGTGGTGTAGAGTAATTAACATTTCTGGGTATATCTTTAGTGACGGAGTCTAGAAGATTAACGCGGGAAGCACATGGACTAACTGCCGTTACGCAACCGACGTCCGGCATAGCAATTACAGCGCGACGATTTTGTGAGCTGTTGCCCCAATCTTCAGGAAGACAACATTTTTTCATAATCATGGTGGACCACATTCAATAATAACCCTGCCTTTACATGAGCCTTCTTGAGGCGTTTTCCTCCTATCATCCGTCAATAACCTGCAATAGGTTCCTACAAGAGGATGGAATGATTGGCAAGATTATTATTGATATCTTAGTGACATATGAAGAATTGTCCCAGATCTGGAATCGAACCCGGAATTGGTGCTTTTCACTTTTATTAGATTGCAGTTTATTATTCAGAGCTTTACGTGAAAATAACAAGTTTTTAGAGTTGAGTTCATAGCATTCAACTATAAGGAATTTGCACCAGGATGTTAAAAAAATTATTACAATTGCGTACACTTTTTCTGGATTAATCAGTAAAATATGTTACATTTACAAATCGAATTACAATTTAATTGCCAGCTGATTATGTGTGTGTGTGTGTGTGTGTGTGTGTGTGTGTGTGTGTGTGTCAACTATTGTTTAGCAAACGCTATCAGCGTCATCAAAATGGTAACTACCAAGGTCTTACAATTTTACAACAAAGAATATGAATAAAGACAGAAACACGAATGAATATTTTGCATAATACTCTTAGCAAAACAAAGGTAAGACTCAGAACCACACAATTCTGTCAGACTAATAGCACGAATTGAGTATTCATCCTTCTTTGCAAGGAGAGGAAGATTAGTGTTCGACGTCCGGTCGTCAACGAGTTGCGTGTGGAGTTAGAGCAACTCCCCATTCGGACCAGTGGCGAATTGCCGTCGAAACAGGAGATAGATCAGTCACATTATTCTCAGAGAACGCTCGTTCTTGTAGATCGTAAACAGAAAAGGTTAATTTCATATCAGTAAATTGCACGAGCATCCATGGTAAGGTTCATGAATTAGTGTTACTTAATAAAGGTAATAACGCCCACATAGTATTAGGAGCAGGAAGGTGGTTGAAACCGAAAGTGAATAGCAACAAAATCCTAAAGTCACATTGGAATGCTTATCGTAAGAATAGATTACATGCCAATGGTCGTGGCGTATTTATTGCGTTAAGAATTCAATAGTATCTAGCGAGGCTTTGATCTGGGTGAAGTTAAACAGTAAAGATGGGTCGAAATGGTAATAGGATTCGTTTATAGATCGGTTTCGTCAGGAGCTGTAGTGTTTGAGTGCTTCGGAGAGATATCGCAAGTAAATTTTGACATCATGCTATTTTAATAGGGGGAGTCTCCAACTTATCAGGTATAGAATAGGGGAGTCTTGCTATCGAAACAGGTATTTTGAATGTCTTGTGCGAAAATTACTCCGAGCAGATGGCCAGAGAACCAACTCGTGAAGATAACCCCTTAGAATACTTGGCAACAAACAGACTTAACATTTTCGGGTCATTGTGGAGGGGGTATGAGTGAGCATAAGGCTGTGATAGAACCAATGACTACGGGTCTTGCAAGGTATGTTAGCAAATGCAGGAAAACATTTTTTGTTTAGCGAGAGTAACAGTATGCAAATAGCTGAGTATCTGACAGCCAACATCAAACATTCATTGTTCAGGACAAAGATGTGGAGTACAAAGTGAAAAATTCAAAAGCATCGATCAA
Organism: Schistocerca gregaria; assembly: GCF_023897955.1. NCBI lineage: Eukaryota > Metazoa > Arthropoda > Insecta > Orthoptera > Acrididae > Schistocerca > Schistocerca gregaria. The sequence goes on from NC_064923.1 coordinate 442,583,580, forward strand.
TACTCTTACGCAGGTATTGCGCAAACGTGGCGTAAAGACGATTTTCAAACCGACAAGGAAGATCAAAGAGTGTCTTAGATCGGCGAAGGAGAAAAGAGACCCACTTGCAATGTTGGGATACCGTATACCATGCACATTCGGAAAAGTTTATGTCGGAATGACTGGACGATCGACTAACACCAGGATTAAAGAGCATAAGCGACGTTGCAGGTTGGGACAGGTGGAGAAATCAGCCGTGGTAGAGCACGCACTGAATGAGACCGACCCCGTAAAAAAATTTGGCCGACACGGAAGTTCTGGCTGTTGAGAAGCACTATCACACTCGCTTGTTCAGAGAAGTTGTAGAAATACAAAAGCACGAGAACAGTTTCAACAAGAAAGAGGAAAGCCTTAAGGTAAACGTATCCTGGCTTCCCGTATTGCAGCGAACGACCGTCGCAGGTAGCAAGAGGAGAACCGCACCGGATATGACCGCGGAGAAGCCCTCGGACGTTGGCGCGCCAGCTACATATAGTCTGCGGCCGCGAGCTCGGCTCCAGTTCACCACCGGCAATGGAGGGTGAAGCTTTGACAATGCCAGCCACTCGTGCTCGCGAAACGTCAGAAAAATCATTAGATGAACGTCGGCCGAAGAACCCGAGACAGAAGCCAATAGGCAGTTTGTCAACTTATTACTTCCTTCCACATGCATCTCGCGAAATGACCGCAACGAAAAAATCCGAGAAATTAGAGGTAATACAGATGTTTACCGATAATAATTCTTCCAATGAACAGAAAACCAGAAAGAGCAGAGCAGGGCACAGTCCATTAGGCTATATCAGCATGCCTCCAGGCTTGGTTTAAATTTTCATTGTCACTGATGGTTGAACCTTTTATTTCCTACACGACGTTCTGTGACAGGATTTGTCGGAATAGCTCTACTGCAGGAAGAGAGTCAGCGAAGGACAGTAGCTTCCCCTGCCACAAAGAATTTATGTGAAATGAAATAAAATGAACTAAAATGAAAATATCGATGAGTATGAAAAATCAGTGAGCTTACAATGACATAAAATGGTATCGTGGCAAATAATTCAGACATGCTAAACCTCTAACGTACTCAAATTTCATCTTCGCTGAATTTATCCCCATCGATCCATTGAAATAATTTCAGTGAACTTGCTTTATTCCATTTCTGTTGTGTTGATGCTTTATACAGTTTTAACTTAAAAGTAGTAGATCGTATATCAGGAACTGAATCATGGTCTTCACAGTATAGAACCTTCTCCATGTTAGACAGACTATTAATCTTTCCTAACCTAAGACAGAAAAGAGTCATATATTAACCTTCACTTACAACAGAGAGGTACAAGAGCTGGAAGAAAAGAAAACATTAACTGTAAGAACTCAATGTAAAATCGGTAAAACTATTCTCTTATCACATATGATAGTTGAATGAGTTGATAATCTGCAATTCCGATACCTGTACAGCCTTCTCCTCGATGAATGGCGACTGTTATATGACTGTGAAAGAAAGGACCGCCGATGGCTGTTTGCGTGGGTGCGCGACCTTCCAGTTACTTATACTGAAACTAATTCGCATTAGTAAAAGTTCAGGTTCAAAATAAAAACCTGTGAGCGCTACCGACAGGTCATCACAAAAAAAAGGAAAAAAATGGTTCAAATGTTTCTGAGCACTATGGGACTTAACATCTGAGGTCAAGAGTCCCCTAGAACTTAGAACTACTTAAACCTAACTAACCTAAGGACATCACACACATCCATGCCCGAGGCAGAATTCGAACCTGCGACCGTAGCGGTCGCGCGGTTCCGCACTACCGTGTAGCGCCGAGAACCGCTCGGTCACCACGGCCGGCTGGTCATCACAATAACCAATTTTGCATGTTATGCAACGTTCCATTAATAATTTGGCCACTACGTACAACGGTAACACCATCACGCTGAAACAACATATTATGTATTCCTGACTATATTGGTTAAGTAAGAGTCACCTAATCATAGGAGAAGTTGTAGGAAGTGGAGTTCTTAAATGGAAGTCGATACAAGAACACAGAAATTTACATGAAAAAAAGGAAGCTGAAGCTAACAATGTCAGACTTTGATTGACATCGTCAGGAAGGCTGTAAGGAGAACAAATCAGAGGTCCTCACTGCGTATCTCGCATTTTTAAGCAAAAACAAGAAATAACCCAACGAACTCCGCTTTCAAGATGCACAATCAGCCAAATAAGCGCGAGCTGTTCAAAGAACCGGTTCCGGGATATGAAACCAACACCTCGTGGTATTAGTAAAAGCAACACTTACAGCCTGTTAAGTAAGAGCGTGGTGGGCATTACACAAAGATGGTAAAAGATACCGCCTTAGTTCTTTAACAACCCAAGAGAGGGAACCTTCGTCCTTCATGCAATGTCCATAAAGCATTAGTTTTCTTTTAATTTTTGACCAAAATGCACAAGAAGAGACATGAATGCAGCTTCCGCGTCGCGATTATCAAAGATGTTTGATGCGGACTGCCAAATGTTAGTTCAACAACAAAATTAAGATTGGATACTGCGAGTGGGCAACGATCCGAAGCACCGCAGTAGGCTTTGCAGCGAATGGAAAATGGAGAAAGATGTGCAGGTACTGGATTGTCCCTCACAGTCGCCTGACGCTAATCTTTGGGCAACGTATGGTCTTACACCAGAAAGAAGCAGCAAGGAAAAAAGATCTTCACTTTGAAACAGATGTCAACACAGATTCGAGACATTTGGGGGGTCTCTACCAAGTGAATGCGCGGGAAACTTGGTTTCAAGCATGCCTAGGAGATGCAGAATAATTAAAGACGCTGCGGATGATTGGACATATTATTAATTGTAATTGCATTTTTCTTTTGATCATGTATGAGGCATGTATATGTTTCAGTTATCAAATACATTTTTGTACTGATTAACCCGACCATGATCTTACTTTACAGATCGTACATCTTCATCGTCGCGTTGCACAGTCAGCATTAGTCGGCAGCCAGGAAACGAAGGACTCAGAATATAAAGTTATGTGTTCTCAGCCCAGACTCTTTTGGAGAGGCGGCTACAAGCTTGTAGCCAATGTGAGGAATGTAAATGTGTTTGAAATATGAAACTAGAGGGGAACGCTGCAAAAATTTCCCTGATATGCCGAACAAATACGCACATACAATTTACTAGGTTGCTAATGAATTTGGACTGGCCAAACAGAAATACTGGAGCTCAATTTCCCAAGTATCAGGGGAGCGAAAAGGCAGAATTCTTGTTGACATCCATGCTGAAAATATACTTGCTACATCTCAAGCCATCACTTTGGGGCTAAGGCAGCGTTGCAGCCGCGCGTCTGGGATTAAATTTCGGAAACAGCAACTTTTGAATGCGCTGAGCAGGCTCTGGGAACCACTTCCGAGCTGCCACCAGCTTGAGCAAAGCCTTCTTGCTGCAACCACGCAAGAGAGGCGGGATGTCCCGGAATCCGAAATTTCGCATGAGAACCTTTCAGCCACCATCCAACAGTCAGTAGTGCCCACTTCGTATATGAAATAAAATGTAACTGAACTGATACAGGGTCAAGAAGTGATCTGCACGGGTAATATTACATGTATTCATCCATATGCAAATATTAGTTGCTAATGTGAATAACAGACCATGTAAACAGAACTTCAGAAGAACCATCCGTGAATAACTTTTAAATTAGTGCTAAGAGCACTATTATAGGGTCTTCCGTCAGGAATAATTGGAAATACACTCACGGGCAACTCAATTAGATATAGCAATGGGGATGTACACAGAGCCATCGTCTGGCCATGTGGAACGGAACAATACGGCATGCGATGTGCCTTGTATGTCGTTAGACCGTATGCTGGTTGCCGGCAGGATTGTCGATGCATAATGACTACTCGCGGGATATCAGTGTATTTGACTGCGCACAGATCTTGGGTATCCAACACAAGGGACACTCCATCTCCGAGATGATCCAGTCATAAGGTTTGTGGTGCCCTATCGCGTATTGGGCACGCCATTAGTGCTTATCTACGCCAAACTCAACTGACAGGGGCAACAAACAATAGACGACAGGGATCACCACCGCCTATCGCGGATTTCTGTAACGGATAGACTGGTCACAATAAAGACAATCAACCACTCGCTAATTCACACTTGGCCAACAGCAACGAGAGGACACACTCACCATCCTGATCCGTCCCCTTGCTATGGGTTACTGAAGCAACCGTTTTGTAAGTAGGCTGTTTGGGATTTTTTTTTTTTATTGGTAACGCCACCGCCACGTAGCGCTCTGTATGAAAATCACTGGCTGTTGTCTGCCATTGTAGTGTTGGGCAGCGGCAGCTGGATGCTAACAGCGCGTAGCGTTGGACAGTTGGAGGTGAGCCGCCAGCAGTGGTGGACGTGGGGAGAGAGATGGCGGAGTTTTGAAATTTGTAAGACTGGATGTCATGAACTGCTATATGTATTATGACTATTAAGGTAAATACATTGTTTGTTCTCTATTAACATCTTTCATTCGCTAACTATGCCTATCAGTAGTTAGTGCCTTCCGTACTTTGAATCTTTTATTTAGCTGGGAGTAGTGGCGCTCGCTGTATTGCAGTAATTTGAGTAACGAAGATTTTTGTGAGGTAAGTGATTTTTGAAACGTATAGGTTAATGTTAGTCAGGGCCATTCTTTTGTAGGGATTTTTGAAAGGCAGATTGCGTTGCGCTAAAAAAAAATATTGTGTGTCAGTTTTAGCAGTCTTGTATAATTTTTCAAAGGGGACGTTTCATAGTTTCACACTTGTATTTTTACCCAATTACGCAGATCTACATGGCGAACGGTCCTTCCGCGTAAACTATAATTCCCGCCCTTACCCCATCCATTCGCGAATAATTTTTCAGCACTCACAAATGTAGTATCAAATGACGAATCGAGATCTCACCTTTAATTCACTGTTAACACAAAGATAATCATAACTGAAATGATTTTCTGTACTCAGGACCACAACGGCATCGCTATCTTCCCTGCTGCTGTCCTCATCGAACGACAGGGAAACTAATACGTGTTGCTTCTTCATTTAGACTATCTTCTTTGTCAGATCCTAAGATCTTATTCCACTCATGGGATACGGACGGTGTTTATCTATCTCTCTGGCATTATTTGTGTTATAGCCTCGTTCGAAACCTCTCCGTGTCTCGGAACACAAACATTCATTTCGTTACCTCTGCTCTAGTTTGAACCCATACAAGTTCAACGACATTGAGCTGGTAATTGTACGGTGGAAGAAGTGTTATGTTTTGAATACAAATATAGTAAGCCGCAACTCTGAATACGATAGTCTGCTAGAACTGCGGTAAAAACGTAAAAAAAATCAGCTTACATGAATGATCATGCTAGAAGCGTGAGGCAACCGCACCGAGCACATTTTTGACACATGTCTTCTCTGAGCGAACAGATCATCACAGAATGACGCAACAGCAGCTCCGTGTACGTACGTCATTCTCTTTCCGCTCCGTGTTGGCTGACATTGTCTTCGGCCTGCGCTACGGATTCACGCTAATGGTAAATGATTTTTGATCGGTTAACTGTTCATGACTAGTCTTCGCTAAACTCGTGCACTTTATCTCAGTTAGAGCTTCCGGTCTCAGAGACCATGATCGATGTATAGAACTAATCCATGAATTTCGTCTCAGACTGTGAGAGATACCTTCGGAAGTAAAAGGGCAACTGTTTTGTAGTTTTTCATTTTTCTGCTGAAGAAAGAGAGTGGCCTGTTGAGAGGGCTTGTGCTCTTTCCAGCCTCCGTTAGTGTTTTTCTTCTTTTTTTGTTGTTTTGGCTCCATTTACTCGTAGATGGAGAGAAAGTAGTATTTCGAGTATACTATCTACGAGGATTGACTGAAAAGCAATGCCTCCGCCTTCGTAACTCTCCAACAGTTGACAGCATTGGTATGTGGCAGATACTGGCTGTTCTCTGTAGCCTCTTCTCAACAGTTCCAGTTGGCGGGAAGCCTTAGCATTGAACGGTTATGTTGTTACAGTGTAAAGTATGGAACTCTGCGCAGACGGTAGGTCAATGCGATTTAAGCAACGTTCAGTCATTGAATTCTTTACAGCAGAAGGTGTCACCCCAAAGGAGATTCATCAGAAAATGAAAGCAATTATGGTGATTGTGTTGATGTGAGTACTGTGCGTCGTTCGGCGAGTAACTTTAAAGACGTTGAGGCAGGAACATCTGACCTGCATGATCGAAAGTTAGACGTCCTGTGACAGCTAGCACCGAGTTTCACAAAAAAGAAAAAAAAAAAAAAAAAAGTTGAGGGATTGATTCAGGACGATCGTCGTATCACTAAGAGAGATATTGCAAGCACAATCGGCAGTTCACAAGAACGTGTGGGTCCATTATTGCTTCGCTTGGATATCAAAAGATCTGTGCGTGATGGGTACCCCGGATGCTGACTCCTGAAGTGAAAGTGCACAGACTTGAAATTTGCCAGGAACTCTATTCGTGTTAAGAGAATGAAGGTGACGCCTTTCTCCATCCAATTGTGACAGGAGACGAAACGTGGGTACACCATTACGAATCGGAGACGAAACGTCAATCTACGGTATATGGAACGCAGATGGTGTTATTCATGTTGATTTCCTTGACCGTGGAACAACAATAAATTCAGAGCGTCACATCACAACGCTGCGAACTCTGAACCGATGGCAGCAGAACCTCAGAGATTGAATCTCACCACCGTACGGCATTCTCCACACAGTGCAGATTTAGTACCGTCTGACTTCCATTCGTTGTCGATAATGAAATACGATCTGCGGGGACATCCTGTTTCGGATGAAGACGTTGAGAGAACTGTGAGTCTGTGGATACGGAAACAGGGCGTCGATTTCTTCCGTGAAGGCTTCAGAAAACTTGTTCATTGTTGGCAGAAATGTATCCAATTGGCTGGTGATTATATGGAAAAGTGAGTATTGGTAGTTAAAGATCATAGTCTAAGGATTATTTCTGCGTTTGGTTTATTCAAATATCTCCATCCAAACTCAATTAACGAAGGTGGAGGCATTACTTTTCGTTCAACCCTCGTAGTTTTTTCTTCATTTGCTCATTTGATTTTTGATCTTGGTTTTGGTATTGAGGGGGTAAACCGCCATTCGCCTTACAGGTGATGGAAGCCCCTCTAAAAACTGCATTAAGGGCTCGCGAGGCCCCTGAATTTAGAGAGCCGTGTAGAGAGTGCCAGCGTTCGTCACATGACGCTGACTGCGAGAACGTCCTAGGCTGGCGTCATCCATCTGAATTACATCGATCGTCATTCTGTTGGTGCAAAGTCGCGATAAATATTTTAACTTAAACTCCCTCATCTTTTCTACTAAAATTATTAACATGTTTTTCTAAATCTTTATGACCTTTTTTAACTTCCGTAATCTGGTGGAGCGTCTGTAGTGCTGTGATCCCAGACACGAACTCGATCCTAGTAACAGACTCTGATTTCCTGGTTAGCTATTTGCTTACGTGTGTACCTGAAAGAATATGCCTGGATAGTGTCGTGTTGTTGATGGTTGTGTTATATTTATCCAGGTAATCTGGAGACCCACCCGGTGATCTATTCTGGATCGTTCCCGACGTCTTCAGGGTAATGGGTGTGTAGTATTAGTTCCACCCACGAACTGTTTAAGTTGCTGCCTCCTCCGTGTCGACCTAGTGTTGGGCGACTGTTCGGTTCAACCTGTCGGCCACCACGTCAGTCATTCTTGGTCTCCGTAGCATCTCTCTGGTGTTTTGATTCGATACGGCCGTGCCGAGTTGCGGTTCTCGGTTTCTGCCTGTACCCTTTGAGTCATGTAGCTCGGCGTTTCCATATTGACGACGGTTTTTCAGAGGCACACCGGACTTATATTTCTCTTCTGTGTGTGTTTACTGAATCTACTTCTCCACTAGTGGTATGGAACCAGCCGTTAACACATGCCTTAGTATGTTCTAGTTTTGCACGCATGAGGGCCACGTTTTTTAGACTACGTCTCTCTAACGGCGTGGAAGGATTCCCGGACCTGCAGCAACCGAGGGATGGCGGTTTGTCAGATGACTCACTAAATTAAGTGTTACATAAAGCATCATACACAACTGAAAGATTGTCTTGAAGGTATACTTATGACGGAGGTTCTCAAATTTTTTTTCCTTTTTTCAAATAATTAAGATTTCAACAGTTTTCTTGTTGTTTTCTAAATTTTTATTTTCCATTGGCCTTATTTTTAAAACTGTTATGTTTTTTTGGCCACGTCACCTCCCTCTCGGTAGCACCACATGGCAGACCGGAACCCGGTCGTCTGGAGAGTAGAGGAATTAAGGTCAATTCTGGTGCAGTTTTAATTTATTCAAGATGGCAAACACTCCCCCCACTCCTGTCTCCTGATAAGGTATTGTTATTTGTTGGTTCTTAGTGTGAAACAGACAAACTAATCATTGAATCATTTACATTGGTGCCACAACCTCGCTCCTCCATGCACAAATCAGAGCTACTTCTAGGGTAGAGGAAGATTCAGGGTTAAATCACAGCATTGTTTATTTTACCCTCACGAGATATTTGACAATGGACTGACCATGATACCATATTCTTTCTAGAGCAGTGGGCAGTGTACATATGTGCAACTGTACTTACATTATTTATTTAGAAACAAACACAGTAATTACACACTTATCCGACGATCGTACATCGAGAGCCAACCCAGACCAAATCAATGTTGATGTTTCCTCTGGCAACAGCAGTTATCTTCGTGCCTCTTGCACTTCTATCTGAATTGTAGCGTTACAGTGCCTAGATGAAATATCACGGGGTTTGCGTCCACTCGCCTCCTACACTGTCACTTTTTAGTGGGTGGATTACTCTCCCCCTTAAAAATCCATGCTAATAAATTTGAGTCGAACATATTCTTCCGCTTTAGCTCGCCTTCAAACCCTGTCCCAGCCATAACATGTGGTGGATCTACCATCGGACCTCATCCCGTCTGTAACGAGAGGTGGATCCACAATCAAATCCTAGGCTGGACGTAATGTGTTGTGGATCAACCCTCAAGCTCTATGCTGATCCTATCGCGGACCTACCCTGTATGTGAGGGCTCCCCATATGAAACCAATACAAACACATACAGAAAAAAAGTGCAATTGCGCTAGCTCTATACAGCTGTACTACATTTACAAGCAGATTTAGAATATGCTGCCAGAAGTGACGTCATGGTCACGTGAGCAGAAATGTCGGAATCTTGGATCTTTAGAGTAGGTTGTATATAAAGGTATTTTTGTAAGCAGGTCGCTCTGTAGCATAGTGGATGTCTGAGGGTATGGCCGCAAATCCCATCGACATTTCACGTAGAGACTGTGCCACAATTCCGATCGAGTTGTAAGAGGCACAAAGATGACTGCCGCCGCTGGAGACATTGATTTGATCTGCTTGTGTATGTTGGTTAACTGGTTACAGATGTACGACAGTCGGATAAGTGTACAACGACTGCGTTTGTTTCTAAATAAGTGTATATAAGTGTATGCACACTGCCCTTGCTCTAGACAGAATACGGTATAATGGAGGGTAAGTTCCTACGGGACAAAACAACGGGGGGGGGGGGGGGGGGGCGAAGGAAGGAACAATGCTGTGATTAAATTTCGAATCTTTCTCTACTGTTTTAGCTTCTCTGAATTGTGCGTGGTGGTATAAGGTTGTTTTACCAATGTAAATGATTCAACGGATGATCTGTGTATGCTGGAAGCTCTGTGATACTGTTAGAATTGTATTATGGCGGTACATCTCAATTGAAAAACTGAAGATGTACTTATCACGAAACACTATGCTGTCAGCGAAGACTCTGACACTATTATACTGTCCTATTTGTGCCGTAGCGATCACTGGACTACGATAAAGGAGACTAGGGTATGTATAGGGGGATATTAATAGACAGTCACTCGATATCGATAAACTGTAGGCGCTTGCTTCTATCAGAGACTGGAAGATTCGTGAGAATATGGCGGATAAGCGGTACTTTGACAAAAGGGGAGTTGAGGGGTGAGTTATGTATCACTTCTTCTAAGTATTATGGCCAATATATCACAGCCTCTCACATACGTGTCGTGAAGTGATGCAGTGAGAAAATTAGATGCTAATATGAAGATTTATACTGAAAAACAATCAGCAGCAGAAGTTCCAACTTCTGTTTTCTCGTGTGAGGATGATCCCGACAGAGGTTCGAGTCCTCCCTCGGGCATGGGTGTGTGTGTTAGTCCTTAGGATAATTTAGGTTAAGTAGTGTGTAAGCTTAGGGACTGATGACCTTAGCAGTTAAGTCCCATAAGATTTCACACACATTTTTCTGTTTTCTCGATAAATAAGAGACAACAATCTTCCGTGAATTTGGATGTCTATAAATGGATGGATTGACATCTTAATAGCCAGACTAAATTTACATCTACATGTAAATGAATACCTCGAAAGCCATTGTATGGTGTGTGGCGGAGGGTACCCTGTAGCGCTACTAGTCATTTCCTTTCTATTACACTCGCAAATAGAGCGAGGGGAGAAAAACTATCTATATGCCTCCATATGAGCGCAGATTTCTCGTATCTTATCTTTATGGCCCTCCGTGAAATGTGTGTTCGTGGCATCAGACTCCTTCACTCGGCTTCAAATGTCAGTTCTCTAAACTTTCTCAACAGCGCTAGATCTACGATATTTACGAATCGTGTCAAAAACTTAATAGTGGCGCCCCACCCTCCTCCCTCTCTAGAGCGTTTGAGACAGAACGTCAAAAAAATTTTAAGAAATAGATTTTTCAAAAATTTGTTCATTTTCTAACGCACATCTTTTTGAGGAGTTTGATATATAAGACATATATATTTGAGGAAATGTAAGACATTATTTGGTCTTAAGTGTGCTAAAGTGCAGTGTCACGCCTCTTCACACAGCAATCTTCTATCGCACATGAATGTGTTTCGCTGTGCGGAATTCAAACGTCTACATTTTGTCATGGAAGCCATCAAAATGTTTTCAAGATAGTGGGAATTAAAATGTCCTGTGGTGCCTGTCCTGCTACCAGTGGGTCAGTTTGGCATCCTACACCCCTTAAAAAAAACTTACAATTAATATTGGGTGGAACTTGACTGGGAGAATAAGAACTCGTTAGAAAACGTGAACTCTTTGTTGCATGTTAGCTAATAACTTTCTCTTTTGTGTGACATAAAATTAAATACAGGAAACATAAAATCAGTGAAGAGAACAGACAACAAGACAGTACACATTTCTTCAATTCTTAGGTCCCAGCATTTTTTTCTTTCTAATCTTGCTACAGCTTTACACGGTGTGATTTCCTTTCTACGAAAGAATCTATTACCTCATCAAAGTTCGTCAAACGTTTTGCTACATGAAAAATCGTAATGTCATTATCTAATACTGAAAAAGCTGTCAATACGTATAATATCCAAGACTGGTATGTTTCCTCGATTTTTTACGTCTATTTTTTCACTGTCTGGTAGATAAAAAGAAATAGGCCTTTCTAATATTGCAGCAATTATAACACACCCCAAATAAGCGAGGCTGTTTTGGCACAAATGGTCATTTTTATCTATCTCATTTACATAAATAACACGACAGAATATAATTCATGAAGTACAAATATCAAATGCCTATTGGGCTTACCACAAGCAAAACGTTTTACGGTAGGAAATAGTTTCACATTTCATTCCTATGCTGCAGTTTCTCAAGCGTTTGGTCGAAAAGTTGTGGTTGTACGAAATTTTTATATAACTTTGGAATCGTCATATTCTTCTGCACGATTTGTGTGATTTCTCCGTTTCTTCTCCTTCCTCGTTCTAAAAAACAATCTTGTCATCACTAATTCTATAATTATTCCTACCATTGCTAAAACTTATTCTCCGGTTAACTTTGCTAACCCTGCAAGAATCACGGGTTTAGTTATCCCTCGTTTATTCTCTGGTTGCGCGTTATTACGTGTTCATACAACGCGTTTTCTGCGCTATTTCGAGAATAGAATCAAGTGGCTACTAACGGGGGACGGTACAGCTGGCTCTTAATACTGTAGCAACCTAGCAAAAATTTCTTGTCAAAATTTCATTTTCTTGGATACACTGAGAAGGTAATATGTAATCTTTCTTACCTGTTGCTCCTGTTAGTCGTTTATTTCCACTCTGGTAGTCTGAATTTATGGATTTCGCTAGTAATTATAATAACACCATTCGCACACTGTATCAACCACATAAACGGAAAGCGATTGGCATTCACCTGCTCGGGTTTATTCGGCTCAGTTAGTATAGCCCTGTCCCCTTTTGACCACAAGAAAGTTGTTTATTTTTAGATGCGACGAGGATTCCCCTGGCAGAGACATCACGCATTCAAAAATCAACTTACGATTGGTTCAGAAATCAACTTAGAATGTGTTCAGACATGTTCAAAAACCAACAGGGATGTATTTCAGAATCATATGAACAACTGATGAAGCAACTTGCACTGGGTGCTAGGCGCTTTGTGAAACAAGGAGTTTTTCTTCAAGAATATGGATTTGGCGCCTCCTGAAATTGCTGCCCAGGGCAGATACCCCGGTTTGACCACCCCCTCCCCCTCCCCCCCCCCCCCCAAGACCCGGGCCTGTTTCTCAATAGTATTCCTCAAAAAGTATATTGCCTACCATCTAAGGATTCCCTTTTGAGATCTCGAAGCATCCACCCACTAATTTCGCGGGAGCCTATAGGAACACTTCCACAGGACTATATTCTGAGGAAAACCCAGGTCTGTGGGCTCATACTCGTTTGGGATGGGATGGTAAGCAGACTGGTATTTTGCCAGTGTTCACTGGGTCAGCCTTTCCAGCATATCATAGTGCTCAGAGCCATTTGAACCATTTGATCAGGGTGGAGGTTCACGACCTAATGGCAGCGGCGGCAGCTGTTCGCATGTGACCCGGTGATGGCGGCGGTTCTGAGGGCAGAGACGTCGCAGGGGCAGAGAAGACAGTGAAGTATCCGACGCCCCCATAGGTTGACAGGTCTCAGCAGCATTAGTTCCGGAATGTATACCAGAATTCTAAGTGATTTACTTCTACCAGCATGAGAAGGTACCCTACGGACAGAACATAATTAACGTTGGATATCCTCAGCTATCTGACGACGGTTACAACCCATTTTGGTATCAGAGGAAGTGACTACCTAGTCTATGGGAGTCCCCAGAGCCGCCACAGAAGCGTCTGTAACGCCTGCCTGGTGAGTGTAATCTGACTGCAGGAAAAAGATTCCTCATCATCCAAAGGGCTCTCATGATTAATTTAATTAATTAGTGAATCAATTTCATATGTATGACGTGCAGCTGAGCTGGTAGAAGCGAGAATGAGAGTGTCACAGACATGATTGATGAGGTAATCAGACATTTTTTATTGCGGCGAGATCTTTTAACGTAATTCCTATCTCCTGCTTACACAGGGAAATATGGCCATCGTAATAAAATCATCTATATTACCGGATTTATAAAGTGATACGTAGTATTAACCTGAATTAGAACTCCTCTGCGCTGCTATTTTGCTACCTTAAGAGACTTCGTAGATGCCGAGGCATTTGACTACCTTAAGAAAATTCGAAAGTGAGGAAGCACCCTGTGGCAGGTGTAGAACAAGCTCTTAGAAGTCCATCATGAGCCAAAAATGAGTTTAATATCGTAGCCCTGTGTTACAGGATACAACAGAGCTGATGAGAACAGACTTTTTTACTGGATGAGAGAGTACTTGGAGGAAATATATCTTATGCCATGCTGTCGTAAAGGATTTTCACATTAAGAATCAACAAGTAACGATGGTTCAAGTGATGTGAAAACGTGTGTCTGCTGTATTTATTCTGTCTTTGTAAATAACACACGTAAAATGGAGGAATCTACATTTTGTGTGAGAAATTCGAGGTATATGGAGAAAAACATCCTCATCTATGATTGGGTAAAGTGGATTTTTTAAACTGGGTAGTCTATATCGAGAGTGGAATTAAAGTTAGAACTCTACTTCAAAGCCAGGCCTGCACGTCTCGCGGTGCGTTAGGGGTGTCATCGTGAGGGTTCGGTCGATAGAAACTGTGACTTAGGCTGTCGTGATTGGCCAGGGACAAGACAGGCTCCAGCTGGTTGACTTCTCAGGTACATAACGCACTTCATAAACGGCTCTGGACTAGACTGGAGATGACTGGCCATTTTTTTCGTCTTCAGATGCCGTATTCTGAGATCTTGAGCATTACACTCATAAAAAATATCACACATACAATGTAATTCCCACGTTTCTGTAGGTTAGGATTCTACTTTTGGCCTATAAATAGGTAAAAGCGTGTTTTCATTTCCCAATGCTATTGCTAAGAAACTCCAGGAGCATGGATTTATAGCAACAGTGGGACAGTGGGTCGCTGTCCTAATATTATTACCTGTCTTTACATCCCTTCCAGCAGGTATTCACTTGTAGATCGGTAGCAGGCTCCTGCCCTGCACTTCAGTGACTATTTACTTTCCTATTATTATTACCCATCCTTCCCACATAGGGCTACTGGCTAGACTGGCTGAAGCAGCTCTCTAGTGCTAAACTAACAACGAAAATATCCTCTCTACATGCAACAGTTATTGATGAAACTGGCTAGAGGTACTCTCTAGTGCTCGATCAATGGCAACTATCCCTCAGCAACTTCCATGTTTCACAGCCAGAGGAAAGAATTTGAATTTTCCCGCTGATTTTTTTGAATTTCCAACCCATTTTTGGATTTCGTTATAATTGGAGAAAGAGAGTTAGACTGTGCCAGTATTTTGGGTGGACACCATTGCTTGTGATATAGTTAGAATATACTAGTATTCCAAGGTGATCAAATAAAGAGAGTACTCTACATCCTTCCACACCAGTGATATGCAAACTGAATTTTTATAAATAATGAATATGTTATTATCCACAATAATAATAATTGTTATTATCATTATGTCGTCTGCAATGCAACGTAATTGACATTTGAATTTACAGTGAAAATCCGAATTTACCACGAAAATTT
The DNA here is from genome assembly GCF_023897955.1 of Schistocerca gregaria. Taxonomy (NCBI): domain Eukaryota; kingdom Metazoa; phylum Arthropoda; class Insecta; order Orthoptera; family Acrididae; genus Schistocerca; species Schistocerca gregaria. The sequence goes on from NC_064923.1 coordinate 442,598,634, forward strand.
GAACTTCTCACCGATTTTGAATTTCCTGCAGTTTTCCATGTCGGGTAGTTTATTCCATATTGTTTGGTCCTGCCAAGGAAAAATGATGCAAGCCACAGATGAAGAGTAGCTGTAACAGTGCCATGACATCATGGGTACAAAAGAAAACTTGTTATCTAGAGATTCAGTGGGAATCTGTTAACTAAGACAGACAGTTTTTGACCATAGTCTGTATTCGTGATGTTCCAAATAGTGAACCAACTTTGTTATGGATGATCAGTGAATGATATGATAATATACAATATGCTGTTTATGAGAAGCATCACGTTAATTTCAAGAATTGTATGTTAGATTGGACTCTTAACATCCAGCAGTAACTCCAGCACTTTGAGAAACAAAGTTCAATCAGAAGATGTTGGCGAGTGTGCTGAAATAATAAGGCTAGCAAGACTGAATAAAAAGAAATCATATCTCCCAATCACATCTTACATCACAACTCAATATGAAGATAAAAAAGCAGTGGAACACTGCAGACCCACTAACAACCTTTACATATGATTTCTTTGGGTTTCGTGAAAAATTATTTAACAGTATTCTGCTATGACGGTCGTTGAAGGCTCCACACATCGCTGTACTGACAACCAAACAAATTTAAATCAGTACCTCTCCATCTATAGCCCTATCCTTTGTTTTGCACCTAATATGAAGTTGTCTCTGTTTCCTTAGTAATCTCTTTACAGTGACTGTGTACCATAGAGAGTCCCTTCCATTGTGAACTGTTGTACTGGGTACATATCTATCCAGTGTATGGTTAACATTTCTGTTAATGTGAGCCACAGTTCCTCTAAATGTTGCTCTCCTGTGCTAAAAGTTTCAAGTTGGTCATTCAGGTGTGACACTACTGGAATGAAATCTTCACTCTGCAGTGGAATGTGCACTGGTATGAAACTTTCTGGCAGATTAAAACTGTGCACCAGACCAAGACTTGAACTCAGTATCTTTGCCCTTTGTGGACAAGTGCCCAACTAACTTTTTTATCATTACATTTGTTTGGGTCTGACGTCCCATGATACCAGTTCAAGTTCATTGTTGATCCATTCACTCAGTTTTTTTATTACAGAGGGCAGCTAACCCTCTGACCAAACACGCTGGGCTACCGAGCCGGCATAAACTAAGTAAGCCAAGCACTACTCACGAAATGTCCTCACAGCTTTAGTTGCACCTACCTTCCTACCTTCACAGTAATTCTCCAACAAAACTTGCAGAAGCCCCAAGTTCGAGTCCCAGTCTGGTACACAGTTTCATTCTGCCAGAAAGTTTCATACCAGTGCACACTCCATCGCAGAGCGAAAATTTCATTCTGGGAACGTCTCCAGGCTGCTAAGCCATGTGTCTGCAATCCCCATTCTTACAGGAGCACTTGTCCTGGAAGTTTTGCAGGAGAATTTCTGTGAAGTTGTGAAGGTAGGAGACAAGGTACTAAAGAAAATAAAGATGTGAGGATGGGTCATTACTTGTGCTTGGGTGGCTCAGCTGGTAGAGCACTTGACCACAAAAGGCAATGGTCTCAAGTTCAAGTCTCAGTCTGGCACACAGTTTTAATGTGCCAGAAGCTTCATATCAGAGCACACTCAACAGCAGAGTAAGATTACATTCTGAAAACACCTCCCAGGCTGCAGCTAAGCCATGTCTGCAGTACCATTTCTTCTAGGAGTGTTAGTCTTACTAGTTTACCAGGAGAACTTGCGAGGATGGATCATCAGTCATACTTGGGTAGATCAGTTGGTAGAGTGCTTGCCACAAAAGGCAAAGGTCCTGACTTCATATCATGGTCCAGCACACAATTTTAATCTGCGATGAAGTTTCGTAACACTACTGCTTTTTTACCTAGCTTACTGAACATACAAAACTTTCTACTTGTTTTAGTTGTCCTTAGTATTTGGGTAATATTTGTAGTTACAACTGCCCCATGGTCACCAATACCTGTTTGAATGTGGACATCCCCAAAGAGGTCAGAACTAGCTACTGCCAGTAGATCTAATAAATTTCCATCATAGGTTGGTTTCTGAACTTTATGTTCTAAGTAGTTTCCAGAAAAGGCAATTAGTAATGTTTCATTGGTTGTCTTATCATGCCCACCAATAACAAAATTGTAATTTTCCCAGTTGATTGTTACATGATTAAAGTTTCCACTGATAACTACAGTAAGATTTGGGAACTTATATAGAGGCAAATTGAGATTTTCTCTAAGGTTGTTGGTTATATCAGGATGTGAATCTCATGATAAATAAATGGATCTAATTATCAATTTACACCCACCCATGATATTGACTTTTGCCCAAGCAATTGTGCATGCAGCTTCAGTTTCTATCTCAGTTGATTTCAGTGTCTTGTCTATTGCAACAATACACCACATCAATTCCCCATTAGTCTCTCCTTTTGATACATGCTTAAATTTTCCCCAAATTTTCATTGCTTGGAACTTCATGTTTTAACCACCTTTCTGCACCTAGTGTTACATTAATTTCACTGCTTTTCAGGAGCATTTCAAGCTCTGGAACTTTTTTGTTAATAATTCAGCAGTTAACTACAGATATTTTACTACTCTCACCCATAGGAGGCATTCCTTTAGATCTTACCCCAATGCTTCATGGTCTCCTAAAGGTGTTGTTATCTGAACAGGATGAAGAGTTGCCTAATTTCAAATACCCTTGTGTGTACCCCTACATACAGTCAACTACCTGGGTATCAGGATCTTATGTGCAGTGCACATTTGAGTTATTTAGGGGGCCATACAGTTCTCAACCCCATAGGGAAAGTCCAGAAAGTTGTAGTCCAGCTGTTCACAGAACCTCCAAAACCTCTGGTCCAGAAGCACACTATTAATCAATTACCATGACAGAACCTGAGAGATCACATGGAGGTTGTTGTCAAAAATCAATCAAAATTTGAAAAAATTAGTAGTATTCATAAATATAACATATGAAGGAGAAATGACTTAACTGTTCATAACTCAGCCATAGTGTGGTAATAAATCATAAAAAATCGCTGATGCGGGGGGTCTACTGATTACTCACTTATTGGCGTGGGGTCAAGAGGAATGTTCAAAACAAATTGTCGGCTTTGGCCAGTAACATAATCTTAATGGCTGCTGTCATGTCACCTTTTGGAGCATATATTCAAAGTTTTGTTGTTATCTGGTGAAGCCAATGAATTTTGGAGGGGAGTGGGAAACTAGTTGTGGTGACACAGTGATTTGTAACTAAGCCCAAGGTAAAGGTTACATTGGAAGGTAACAGTTTGGTTGTGAGTTGATGAAACAAACGAATGTGATAGTAAAAAAATTTGGCTATGTGGCAGACTGATCTGTAGCTTTGCCCGAGGTCTAGGTTAGGTTAAAAGTGACATTTTGGTTGTGAGTTGGTGAAGCCAATGCATGTGATACCCGGAAGCCTGACTGTGGTGACAGGGTCATATGTACCTTAGTCCATTTGAAAAGCTCATCAGTTGTAGTTGTCATATTGTTTATGTCACTTCTAGCATGTTTCCTATGTCACTGGTCAAAGCCAATGACTTGTATTGAACATACCTCTAAATCCTTGATGTGAAGAATCTAATAGATAGTAATTTTGATACAAATAATTTAGAAATGAAGGTAATAGCTCACCAAATAGTAGAAGCATGTAGTTATCAACAGACATACAATAAAGAGTAAAAACCTCACTAGCTTTCAGATATGTAGCTTTGTGTGTGTGTGTGTGTGTGTGTGTGTGTGTGTGTGTGTGTGTGTGTGTGTGTGTTTTTGTTTGTTTATAAGAGAGAGAGAGAGAGAGAGAGAGAGAGAGAGAGAGAGAGAGAGAGAGAGAGAGAGAGAGATAGGGATACAATTCTAGCTTTAGAGCAGACTTGTGTGGCTGTCCAATACATTGTAATATATCATATTTCTGATTATAAGTGTCTGTCAACTAGACTTATTACTATTAGTACAATAGCAAACTTTTCCACTCTGTGGATCTGGTCATGTGGTTATCATATTTGGTTCATATTGCTTATCATGAATAAAGAAGAGACTGCTTGCAGACTCTGCTAAAAACCTAACATGACATCCAAATGTGAAATTGATACTGGACTGGCTTCTGTATATCATCTTATAAATCTTAATTAATTCTGTATGTATAGAATTCACAAGGAATAAATGTCTCACTTCACATACATGGTGAGACCTAAATTCACATTTATTTTGTGTGTTCTAATTAACAGCTGAGAACAACTTGGATTTCCATCTTCTTATCAAGTAATGGCATGGCATATTAGTATTTTTTGAGAGACTAGAGAACCTGACTTTGCTAAAGATTTCTTTCCCTGCTAGTTTCAACAATTCACGCCAATCATAAACTGCATAACTGGCACACCTTGCACACAGCACAACCTTCTACCAGCTACTGACTTTGACTTTACAGTCTATCTGAAGAATTTATTGATGGAGACTATAATAACTACTCTGTCAAAGCACATTAATATGACCACCTATCAAATACCTGAATAACCACCTTTTTCAGTGTGGACCACTATAAGACATGCAGCAAGTGAGTATACAAGATTCTGGAAGGTACTGACAGGAATGAGGAGCCATACCAACTCCAGTCCCATGACCAGCTGTGCAAAGTTTCTCAGTTGAGAATCTGTGGCATGAAGAGATTGACTAAACTGGTCACACAGATTCTCAATTGGGTTTAAATCCAGGGAGTTTTATGGCCGGGGAAGTACAGTAAACCCACCCTTGTGTTCTTCAAACCATGCATATACACTATGAGCTGTGTCACATGTTCTATTGTCCCACTGGCAGAGGCCATCATATCAAGGAAAAACAAATTGCATGTAAGGATGGACATGGTTCCCAAGGATAGTCCCATACTTGTGGTGATCCATTGTGCCTTCCAGAATAGCAAGATCACCCAGGTAATCCCACAAAAATGTTCCCGAGGTCATGAAGTTCCCTCCTCCAGCCTGGACAATTCCAACGATTGTTGCCTGGTGTTTGCTTTCAGATATTTCATGTTGTACACACTAATGGCCATTTGTCACCTGAAAAGGCCACCTGGCATCACTCACTGGATGTCCAGGTGTGGTACTGGTGTGTAAATTCCAGCATCATTGCTGATGAACAACAATGATGGGTGAATGAAACAGATGCTTGCTACAGAAGCCTGTAGCCAACACTGTATACTGGACAGTCACTGAGCAGAAACTGTTGGTAGTTCCTTGGTTCAACTGGATGGTCAGCTGCTCAACAGCTGCAAATCTGTGATTCTTCAATAGTTTCGGGTGAGCAGCCTGGTATGATTGTGCATAGGACACAATATTTCAGCAATCAACCACGTTGCCATCATCAGGTGCACTGATGTACCTGCACACAATGCTCCCATTTTATATTGTGTCCGAGTTGTGTCATATGTGTATCTGTTGAGTGTAGGAAACAGATATGGATGCATGTATAGTGTTGGGTGATGTTTGCGATGCATAATGATGAGAAAAGAATAGGTAGAGGGGGAGGGGTAGGAGAAAATGCTGTTCTCCCTGTGGAAGTGTGCAAGGACATGGAGGTGGCAGGAAGTGCTTGTAGGTGCAGTGTTGGGTGGACATACAGAGTTGGGGTGAGGGGGAGGGGAAGAAAATATGAGAGAGGGGAGAAGTGGAAAAGAGGAAAAGATTAGTAGGTGTGTTGGTGAGATAGATGACATGTGTAGTGCTGGACTAGAAGCAGGGAAGGAAATAGTAAGGTGGAGGTCAGAGACTAGCAAGAGTTGAAGCCAGGGTAATTATGGGAATGAAGGATATGTAGTAGAGAGAGTTCCCACCTGTGCAATTCAGAAAAGTTGGTGTTGGCAAGAAGAATCATTAAAGTGGATGACATCATGTTGGACAGATTGTTCAGCAACTGGGTAGTCCAGCTGTCTCTTGGAACCAGTTTGGTGGTAGCCATTCATGTGGACAGACAGTGTGATAGTTGTCATGCCCATGTAGAAAGCAGCACAGAGATTGTAGCTTATTTTGTAGGTAACACAGCTGCTTTCATAGGTAGCCCAGCCTATGTTGGGGCAGGAGATGCCTGTGACAAGACTGTAATGGGTATTAGTGGAAGGATATATGGTGCTGGTCGTGCATCTAAATCTATTGATCCATGAGGCAAGGGGTAGAGATTAGGACTGTAGAAGGGATGAACAAGGATACTGCATAGGTTTAGAGGATGATGGAATACCACTGTGGGAGAGATGAGAATAGTGGGGAGGATATTCCTCATTTCAGGACATGACAAAAGTTGGTAGAAACACTGGCTGAGAATATGATTCAGTTATTCAGTTGCTTCAATGCTGGGTGGTATTGAGTCATGAGAGGAGTCCAGAAACAGAAGTGGGAAAGTTTTGGGATGATGATGAAGAATTGCAATTTTATATTAATGTAAAGTGGCATGAGGGCTAGGGAAGGGATCTCCAAAATGGAGGCCAAACACTCTAGTGTCACTGTACAATGTCCCATACAAGAATCATACTTCTATATATACTACAATAGATTATGCAGTATGCTTCAAAAATATAAATGTTTTCATAATGTTTGTACTGATATCTGTTGTCCTCTTATATGGTGAGCACATGTAATCAATGAGCCTCCATGGCCAGCCTAGAGAGGTCACCTCACAACTTGGACAGATGGTACAGCCATGTGCACAACAGCCCAATAAAAGCTTACTGACCAGCAGCAGTAGGGCTCTCTCTGTGGATGCAACTCCCACTGTTTCCTCTGTATATGGAAAATGCCTTCAACAATATTTTAAAGCTTTTAGGGTCACCAACCCCAACTTCTATAAGGCTTTATTTGTGTCATGGATTTCTCCTTGTGTTTCTCACCTTCTGTGTCAACTAGCTCCTCTTCAGGAACCAGTCAGTCCCCCCTTGGTGAAACATGTCAGCTGCTCTCTAATTATCATTGCAAACATACTCATGTGGCTACAACTCACATTGATTTCTACCACTATAAAAAGTATCCTCATAGGCCAGACACAGCTTGGCCCATGGAACTTCAGGGTCTCAGCTGTCAGTTTGGTACTGAGGCCCACCAGGATTCATATGCTGAATCAGTGGGTCATGATGCAAAAATACACCTGGCTCCTGCTAGAACAACTCAGAGGGTGAAGATAACATTGTGGCTATGCAACCACAGCCTCCACGCCTCATGGGCAGTGCCATGCTAAGCAGCACCAGTAGTCAAAGTCCCAACAGTGGTCTTATGCCCCTCCCCTATTGTGCCCTTATTGTTTTGTTCAACAAGAGCTGACCACATGCCTAAAGCACTGGGTGATGTACAACCATCAGAAATAAAAATAAAAATAAAAATAAAAAGGAACGTATTGTATCTGTGTGTAACTCAACCTTCTTCATCAGACTTGAATGTGGATGTGAACAGTGTTTTCCAAGTGGCAGTAACTCCAAAAAACCTCTACACTGAAGTACATGTGATGGATGTGACTATAAATACAAGCGGACATGGGTACAGCAGTGACTTTTTTTAAAATCTCAAACCTATCTGGATCTTGAATCACTAGCTTTGTCTCCTGTCTCTTATCAGTTGGCGAGTTACAACAAACAACAAATACTCATACTAGGATAGTTTCCAAATTGTACAAAGCAGTTGTTTGAATATTGGATGATGCCAACACTGAAAACACTATTTGGCTTATATGCCTTCAGAATTTTTGGGTTCTCTATCTCCAATGAAGTGCATCTGGTACTGGATCAGGTTTTGTGCCAACAAATGGATATGCTCTGCTTGAAATATTCCTTCCTGTTTTCCAAAAGTTTAGGGTGTGCTACCTCTTTCAAGGCTGACATCACAATGAAACTGACAGCATGCTCCTGTTTTTGCATGCCCATCCAGTTCCACAAGCTTTACAGGAGCAAATAAGATTGAAAATAGATCAACTCATGTCCTTGGATGTTATCATGCCTATCCATTACCATGTCAGGATGAACTCTTAGCACAGCATTCCAGGGGCCAATATTTATCCAAAATAGACTTGTCAGGAGCCTACTTACAACTGCCTCTGGGTGATGATTCCAAATGTATCCTTATAGTGAACACCCTGTTTGGGTTACATCAACACCAGAATCTGTCATTCAGCATGGCAACCACCCCTGCCATTTTCCAATTATTTTTGGAGTAACTCACAGCCCCCTTACCAGTGTGTATAAACTACCTTCATGATATTGTGGTCAAAGATTTTTCCCTTAGAAGGACTGCCATATTCGCTTATGATGGACAATGTTCCACAGTTTTTGTCTCAAGATTTTGAAGATTTTTGTACAAAGAGTGGCATCCAATATGTTACAGCCGGTCCCTTTCTACACCAATTCAATGGAGAGGTAGAGTGGTTGGTCCACACATTCTAAAAACCCAATGAAAAAAATATATCACTCAGTCTTCTCCCAAGGAAGCCCTCAAAAGGTTCACGAGGTCATATAGGTTCACTCCAGTTGGTGACCACAGTCTAGCAGAGCTGTTTCATATGTTCTTGTCGAGGCCCAGCCACCTGCCAGCACCCACCTTGCAGTGTTTCCATCAAGGCTCTGCTGTCTGGGCTGGCAGGTTTGGCCATGGCCATAAGTAGATACCAGGGGTCGGCCATCCTTACAGGGCAGTTCTTTCGAAAGGGCATGGCCACTTTCCTTCTCCATCCTTCCCTGATCCAAGCTTGTGCTCCAGTTCTAATGATCTCACTGTCAATGGGACATTAAACACTAATCTCCTCCTCCTCCTCCTCCTCCTCCTCCTTCTCCTCCTCCTCCTCCATCACCGCTGAGGCCACCACCTCTACATTGCGAGTAGTCAGCACCAGGCAACCCCCATCTCTGGAGCCCTGCTGTTGCTGCTGCCTTCTCTGCTGCCCGCATCACTGAGTGCCTGTCCAGACACGGGGATGGATACAGCACCATCATCACCAGTGCTCCCTTACGGCCTATCACAGAGGGGGGGGGGGGGGGGGGGGTATGCCGCTCCTGTGCCTGCCCTTCTGATTTCAGACCATATTCTCCTGTGCAGACATGACACTTGCTCCAGCAGTCATCACCTAACAATAAAGATGTGGACATCTCCACAGTGAACATTTTTCCAAAGGGGGGAAGGACTGTTGTAATCCTATAGCATGTGTCTAAACAACTTGCTTAGAAAGGTTGTTGCAAGACAGGCAGTGTGGCAAGTGCTGTACCATGTGCACAACAGCGCAGTATAAGCCCAGTGCACCAGGCCCTCGGTCTGACTTATGTTTACTTACTAACTGTATGCTCACCTGTAAGACTGTATATTGATGGGTTCTATAGTTATGAGACTTTGTACTGTTCTACACTTCACTTAGTGTTATTGTAAAACTCTTCATGTGGAAGCACAATATAACTTGGTTGGTGTTGCTTCTGATATTTTGTCTGTACAATGTTACAAAAATAACACTCTACTACAGACCAATTTGGTGTGCAACCTTCTGAACTGACACAATTTGAAATCTCTTTGGAGCTAAATCTCGTAATTTACAATCTTAGTCTATCATTTCTTCATCCAGTACTTGATTTTAATTTAAAAACCTAGTTAATTGTGATTGCGTAGATGAAGTAAAGTATCATTAACTATCACTGTTTGCTGTTTAGGATGCAATGAATATGCTTATGAAATAGTAGATGACGTCATCTGTGCATGCGGCCACCACAAAGTACAGGAGGTGCCAAGGAACAACTGCTTACTCACAAACAATATATTTAAGCTGCAGTTTGCACATCTGTCACCTGCTGAAATGTGAGTAGGGTCAATAATTCAACAAGTCAATAGTCTCTGACTATTTCAAATAAGAAACTCAGTGCATAAATAATTGAACTCGCCACTTCTAATGGACAAAGTACACAGCTCAGCAGATGACAGCAAACTAAGGCTGCCACCCCTACAAAAAAAATGAGTTAACTAGCCCAGTGCTGGGAAAGTGAATGCATTTCTGTACTCAGGTCACGTTTTTGTACAAGTCCTACCACATAATAGGGCTGCTTCTCATTGAAATGCAAGAAGAATGACTGATGAAATGCCTCTGTGTATGCTGTAATTAGTCTAATGTTGTCTTCACAGTTCTTACAGGACTGACAAGTAGGGAGATGAAGAACATCTCTAGATTCTTCATTTAATCCTTGTTCTCAATACTTCATAACTAGACTTTCATGGGATACCAGGCTCCTATCTTCAAGCATCTGCCAATACAGGTTTTTCAGCATTTCCATGACACTCACCCATGAGCCAAACAAAACTGTGACAATTTCTGCCTCCTTTTTTGTATACATTTAGTGTCCCCTGTTCATCCCATTTGGTATAGGTCCCAAATATTTCAGCAATAGTCTACAACAGAATACACTATTGATTTATAAGCAGTCTCTTTTCTAGACTGACTGTATTTTCCCAGTATCCTGCTAATGAACTGAAGTTTGCCACCTGCCTTACCTGCAACAGAACTTATACGATAATTACACTTCAGATCCCTACGAATTTTACACCCAGCTATTTGTACATACCTACCAATTCCAACTGTGATTCATTGATGATGTTTTCATTAAGATATTACTGTTCTGTGTTTAGTGAAACGCTCAGTTATATATTTGTGTACATTTAAAAAAAGGGGCCAATATTAACAGCAGTTTAAAATCTTATCAAGATCTGTCTGAATATTTGTGTTTTTTTTTAAATATATAGTACTTCATTACAGACAACTGCATCATCTGAATAATGTCTGCAGTTACTATTTGTACTATCTGACAGGTCATTAACGTACAGTATGAACAAGGATCTCAAACACTTCCCTTGGGTACTCCTGGAGTTACACCGTTGTTGTCAATGACTCTCAATCCAATACGACAAGCTGTGTCCTCCCCAACAAGAAATCCTGAATCTTGTCCCAAATTTTGTTTGATACCTGGTATAATCAAACTTTGCTTAGTAATGGTTGACGTGGTCCCATGTGGAAAGCTTTTCAGAAGTCAAGGAACACTGTAGCCACACCTGATTGCCTTGATCCATGTCTTTTCAGGACCTCGTAACACCATGTTTGTTTCTTAGCAATGCTAAGTTATCACTTGTCACTGTAAACAAAACGGAAAATAGAAAGAGATACTTTCTGTAATAAACTCACATTTTAGTAATGAATCCTATGATTTCAGATATTCACAGATATGAGCACAGAGGGTATTGAGAAAATATTATATGATCTCTGTCAGAAGTAAATATGTGCTTTTTCCTAAAATAAATATTTGTTTTTAATACTCACACAGAAGAATGATGTACATCATATTACACAGAAGTAACTGCACTATTTTTTTACTTTGATCCATATACTGCTAATACAACAATAACTTAATACATTAGGCATTTCGATAATCATATTCTGTCACTAATGATATGTATCATGAATGAAATATGATTTAGCAGACTACTTATTAAAGCACAGCAAAAATAATCACTGAACATGGTCTTAAGAAATAAGTAACAAGGAAACATAAAATCTATTTCATATGTGACACAGTTTAGATAGTACTATTATTTAAAACATGAATTTTCATAAATAAAGTAGTCTGCCTTTTTCCATATTTAATTTCTGTAAATGGTAAAAAAACATTTCATTGTCTCACATGTTATCTCTGCACTATTGTGATTTAGTTATCAGTGAAAAGGCACTATGTAGACATACTTTCCTGAATGTGTAAGGCAGACTATTTAACAAAGCTGTGCCTACAACCAAGGAACTATACACTGAATTAATTATCATTTTTACTTTAGAGATAAACAGATATTTCTTATGCTAAATGATAAATACATAAATGAGTCACAACACAGAAATGATTTAATGCAGCAGTAAGACAGGATCCAAAACATGTACATACAGGAAAGGGCTTTTTTATTATTATTTTTCTTATACAGGGGAATCAATAACTTTGTAGCAGAATATCCTACATATAATGTAAGAATGAAATAACATGACAAATCTTGCAACTATTAAGAGAAAAAAACCAGTCAAATTCTATGCTAGACATAAGACAGCCAAGCTTAAAAGTCTGTTACAGTCATAAAGTTGTAGTAAAATTGACTGAAAATTAGAATAAAGATAGTGATTAAGGAAAAATCTCTTTAAATTGAATTTAGTTCTCTTTACATTTAAGAACACAGCCCAGAAAATTAATCTGGATCTGAAAATCACATACATTTTGTCAGCCACTACCAAAGACCAGTCATGTCACATTGTAGTAGTAATCACATACTGACAGATGAAAAGAGAATGGGTACTCTAAATGGGCAGATCGAGGGATTGCATATTAGCAATGAGATGCCCACAGATGCACTAAATAGGTTAAAACAAATAAACACACAGGTAACAGTTACAGACAAACTTATAATTGTAAAACGTGATTCTCTCTTTGAAATGAGTAATGATTATTTTCTAGCCATTAGTGGAAAATCAGATTTCTTTGTGATTAGTGGCTGGGAATAATAGTAATGTAGTTTCAAACAATCTCATTACCCACAAAAGATGGCAGAAACTGATAAATACCTTCTTCTTTATTGAGATTCTACTTAAGAACTTTTCAGTTTTAATTCTGCAGTGGTTGTCCAATTGTTGCAACCAAGCACACTAAAATCTAAATATTTCCAGAAGGCAGTAAGGTAACCAACCTGTTTCCTTCAGCATTAGAAATACACAGCCAGGGGAAAAGTACAAAAACCCAAATTTAATCCAGTCTGGACATTTATCATACAAATATTGAGTATTAAATTGGTAAAAATATGCAAATAGGATACTTTCACAGAAATAATATATTTTTGCATCAGATGTTGAGTGGAAATATTGATACAGATTTGAAAAAAAATTAAACAAATAAAATAGTTTTTTAAAAAAAATTGCAGTTGTTTTTCAAGTTGTGAGGAAGTTAGAAATTAAAAAAGTGTGTATGTGATAGGTTATATACAGACATTATGTACATGTTTTAAATATTTTTCAACATACTCACCAAGGAAACTGAGAAGTTTGTCATAATGCTGCACTGGCCTTCCTATCCTCCATCCAAGAAAGTCTGCTGACTTTCTGTCACACCATGTTATCACAAGGCTCTGCAGATATTCATTGGAAGTTAAGGCCACCTGCTCAAATACTTCCCAACTGCTCAAATACTCCATCTCCAAAAAGGTATAAAGATTAATTAAGATAAAGTGAAGAGGCATTCTGTTGTCAAGTGTCATTCTGCTGAAAAAAATGTCCAACCACATCCTGGTGCATTAGGCTGGCAACTTCTTCAGCAGTTCAAATGGCAGCTGTTGGATCACTGGATCACTCCCCCACAGTCTGGATTTGATGCCATGTGTGTTCCTCTTTCTCTGAAGATGAAGAACTGGTTGGCTTTACAGCTTTTAATTAAAATGAAGAATTACACCACAACTCAACAGATAAGAGAGTCCAGAATGAGATTTTCACTCTTCAGCAGAGTGTCCGCTGATATGAAACTTTCCTGGCAGATTAAAACTGTGTGCCAGACCAAGACTCGAACTCGGGACCTTTGCCTCTCGCGGGCAAGTGGTCTACAAACTGAGCTACCCAAGCACGTCTCACGCCCCGTCCTCACAGCTTTACTTCCGCCAGTACCTCGTCTCCTACCTTCCAAACTTTACAGAAGCTCTTGGAAGGTAGGAGATGAGGTACTGGCAGAAGTAAAGCTGTGAGGATGGGGTGTGGATTGTGCTTGGGTAGCTCAGTTGGTAGAGCACTTGCCAGCGAAAGGCAAAGGTCCCAAGTTCGAGTCTCGGTCTGGCACACAGTTTTAATCTGCCAGGAAAGTTTTAGATAAGAGAGTGATTAACTTTTTTTTCAATCTATCTGATCATCATGTTGACAGAAGGCAGCACATATAGGTATCATCTGGCATTTATGGGTAAACCATTTCTGATGCTCACACTTCTTTTCTTTCCTGGCCCTATCAAAAATTAAAAAACAGATGATAATTATCATTCCATCAAACACACCCATCAGCAAAACTCTTCTCCTTCATATTTATTCCTAAACAATAGCTTCATGTCATAGCTAGGTTCCATTTTAATGTATGGAAACAATATGATGCTGCATACAAGGTCATCAAGAAAATTTATTTCAGTTCCAGTGAATATCTGAGTTCCCCGTAGATACTCAAAGCTGTCCCAAATGGAGGTGACTGACATGCACAAAATCTGCCAAGAGTTGTAATCTTAGACTTTTCAGACAAGATTGAGGCATTACATGATGTCACTGGATCACGATTTAATGTAGACATACCAGTATCTTTCTATTTTTTGTATTTAAATAAAGTGGCAACTCATGCAAAAGGGTACCAATGTGCTACCATATTACAAAAATAAGCAAAAGCAAATTCACAGATATATATTAAAATAAAAGGTAGTCCTCACTTAGTGATGGAAAATGAAGTCCACATGTCATTGTTTTCTGATACAGAATTTATCTATAACTTTGGAGTTGAAATCCTCAGCATTGGTTACCATATCATTCTCAATGGGGAGCATTGCAAGGGCATTAAGTCATTGCTCTGACACAGTATTCCCAAGGAAAGTCTTGGTCCTCATCAGGGATGTAAAATATCTTTCAGGTCCAGCAGTTGTCATTGGTGTAGTCACTATATTTTCAGAAGTTTTGTGATGTGAGCAAAGGTGTCCTGCAAATTATTTTTCAGAATGAATTGTTGTAGTGATACAACTCCAGTAGTATTCCTGAAGTCTGGTCATTGGTACAATACCAAGAGCTCTGTCTTTAACCTTCATTTCTCCAAAATGGTGCAAGCCTGGGCAGCAACATTGAGTTCTCTCTATGGGAAACATTTTGAGTATTCTTCAAACTTGGAAGAATGCAATAACACTGCTATATCTAAATGATCTAGGGCTTTGAACTAATCATTGGCTTCCCAGTTAATTCTACTGCAGACTTCTTTTGCATCAGAACTTTGGCACAAACTTATCTTATGGATATTGCTCTTAGAGGTGGCTGTTGTTGTGACTGTGATGTCACTGTCATTGATTAAGGATCTTATGTTATTAATAATCTGTATGAAATAGGATTCAGAACTTTTTAATTTTACAGCACTGATCAATATTGCCTGCAACTGACTCTACATAATATCCACATGAGGCATTATTTTTGGAAGAATATTGCCAAGAATTTGCCAAGAGAGGCATTCTTCATCTCGTAGACTGTGGTAGAGTCAAACAGCTTGACAACAAGTTTCTTCGGGAGATGATTTTTCAAGTGCTGATAAACATTCCAGCAGCAAGAATTTACTTCCATACATCACATTTACAGCCCATGATTTAAAATTCCATCTGGCCCACTAGGAATTCTTTGTGCTGCCATTGTCTCTAATGCAGCAAGATGATTCAGCAACCTTGAAAAGAAGGCTGAAAAATCTGACAAATTTAAAAAGAACACTAGCTAACTCATTTTGTAAAGCAGCATAACAATGCACATAATGAGTGTTAGGATACACTATTTTAATTTTTACCTGTATGCCACCTATACAACAACTCATTACAGCTGGATTATTGTATGATTCAGTGATTATTTTGTGTGGTGTATCTTTGAACAAAGATCTATAACATTCAAAATACATGTTGTTAGAGCACCTGCATTACACACTTGAGTATGGGAAAAATCCCATAACCTTTTATATGGCACAGTGTTCTTTTCATAGCGCAAGAATAATACTGTGTCTTTTTGGGAAAATCTACTGTTTCATCTGCCATTTTAACAGCAAATTCAGTCTGCTTCATTTCTTCTGAAATAACTTCAAGGCAAGATTCCAGAATAGAGTACAGTAACTCATTCTGGATGGATTTTGAAATCCCCTTACAAACCTGATTATAATCTACATGCTCTTTCACTGCTCTGTCTATATCAAAAATTAAGTCTATCAAACCCAAAATACACCTGCATTTTTTTGATATTTCTGGCTCATTGCGCCCTCTCAATGCCAGTTTGAAAGTACCACAGAATTTTATACAGTCAATAATTCTAGAGACCATAACCTGTTTTCTTTTTTCTTTTTTTTTTTTTTTTTCTACTTGCTGATTGTGTTTCACTATGTTGCCATGACAGGCACAACTTAGTATTGTTGCATTAGTAACTTTATTTAATGCATTAGGTTAAGATATGTTGTTTATATGTTTATGATTTCCACTATGTTTCTTATTAATGGATTAATACACCACCAATCTTTCACTTCCCCTGTCTCCACACATCACTGTTCTCAGATCAAAAACATGGAAAGCAAAAAAGTGCATTGGAGATATTAAACTTTCATATTAAATTTCCTCATATACTTGCTTTTTTACCCTATAGCCTTTTGAAATAGATTTAAATTTGGATATGGCCTGATTAACTTTCAAATTTTACTTTCTCCACCAAAGATGTACTGGAAAGGACCTCTTTAGCAGACCAGCTACAGACATTGCTATGTTCGTTGTACAATACTTCACACGCACTTTTGAAGAAAAAATCCACCATAAGGCAGTCCTTCAGTGAACCAACAGTGCTCCACAGAAGAACCCTTCTGAAATGGTGCTGCAAGGATGACATCATATGAAAAGTCAAAGACAGACCTCTGTGCTCATTCTCTGAGTTGATCATAGTATGGCTGGAACCATTTCAGCACTTGACACTCTGGTTTTTAGTTACCTTGGAGAGAGAGTTACAAAATATGCTTCTGACCATTTTAAGAAGAATGGTGCAATTTTAGGGTGAATTACAGCTCAGATTCAAAGAGAAATAGCATAATTTAGTGTGATATTTACAGTGTGCTGTAACACCTCGGCACATGATCACCAGCTGCCACTGTTTAACTGACCGCTATACACCTATGAAATTAAAATTACTTTTATTAATACACAGCTGTTTTCTTAATTTAATACCCCAACTGCAGCAGGTACATGCAGTAGACAAATGGTTGGTTTCTAGCTCATAGAGGTGGCTGAGATCTGATCTGAACCCACCAGCTAAATGCAATACTTGGTTGTGGTGACTTACATGGGTTAATTTGTATACAGTTTTTAATCCCCATAACCTACTAATTCTCAGCTCCCACCTGATAAGCGAAATAGATAATAAACAAAGATGCATGGTAAATAATTATTTTACATATAATAGATGTGGTGACAGCTTTCACCATTCCTACCATTAGTTTACAGCAAATTTAGATTATGAATGCCACATTGAACTAGGTATGGCAAGTCTCCAGCTATCAAAGGAAGAAAGCTGTGACTACATATAGATCCTTGGAATACAATGCAAATTAAATTAACAGGATATTGATCTTATTTCTGAATTAATAGTATCACCATTCTTTAACATTAGAAAAGTGTTTTCAGTTCTTTTACAGGAGGGAAATTGGTCCCAGTACAGTAACATCATTAGTTACAATTCTGCCAGTATGTCTAAATAGACACAAACTACACTTTTTCTTAATACTTTGAGTCCTTTTAACAAAGTAATCTCCTTAATCATGGTTTAGTATCGCTGGTGACTTGTAGTTGATAGGTTGTATCATACTGACAACCCTGAAATCAGCTGTTAGGAAATTTGCTTTCTCATCTGTAGAAATTTTGTCTGTTCCATGCTTCCATGGAGTGTACAAAAGAATTATACATAAAAAAGTTTCTGAACAGAGATTTAATAAATCACAGACAGGCCTTAATTTGATTCTGACAGACTAAGTTCCAGTCTTTAACAAGGGAACTTATGAACTTATGGCTAATCACATTTACAATCTGTTCAAGATATAAGATGTTTATGTACACCGAGTACTGGGACTTTGACAAGTCCTTTGACAGAAAGAGAAAAATGAAAAATGCAAAATTGGTAACAGGGTTCAGGAGATACCAAAGTCATAGGAAACTGTAAGATGTTAATAGTTAGAGAGGAGGAAATAATTGTGACCATCTCATGTAGTACAGCTACTGGAGAAATAAAACATCATATAGTAATATTAATTCCTAGTCTCTTCCACTCAAGAGGAATCTGACTTAATGGTCAAGTTGATGTCTCCTATCTGCTAGTTATAGAAATGGGAAAAACTAAGATCTGATCCTAACTGACAGTGATCATAGGTGTGTCTCGTTCAGTATGACCACATATCTAGTATGGCTGCATAATTCTGATTAGCACATAATGATTGTATTCCTACATTTTACATAAAACTATTATCCTCTCACAAAATGTCTGTAGGGCATTAGGACTGATGGGTCTACCATTGGTCATGGTGGTTGCTTGTAGGTATTGCCCTTGGATTCAACTAAGTACTGTTATCAAATGTTATTTTGTGCAATCTGACCTTTACTATAGAGGCAGTGGATTTTCTATTGGTAATATCAACACTCCCATAATCTTGAAAGAAGAAATGGAACTGAATACCTTCAAAATTCATTAAAGTTCATTTAGACTTAGTATTGTAAAATATTAGCACTGGCCGTAATAGGACACATTGATGACTTTTACAGTTGTTATTTTGAGCCATGATATTTAATGTGTAAAATATGCAAAGAGTGGCTCACAGAACATGAACAGTGAGATACAACTCAAAACAATTCTCAGATGTAAAAGGTGATGTAACATTGTGATAACAGTAAAGTACAGGCCATGAGTGAGGAGTTACTATGCACTGTATACAATGACTTATCAAGTCAAGTTGTAAATATCATGAGGTCTTGTGGTGCGAGGGATTAAATTTTATCATCAGATGAGAAAATGGTTCTCCTACTGTGTGTGTATGAAGTACACACCTATCAAAACTTGCTTCCACAAATTTCTGCTACCATGATACACCATAAAAATCATTTCCAACTGTTCTGTACCTTCCTGAGATTCAAGCTGGTTTTTTCAGTAACATGCTAAGTGTTTTTTGAGAAATTACTTTCTTGCCAGCTGTATATCATTATAATTTCAATCAAATATTTTTAATTGTATTATTCTATAGCATCCCACATAAATTTCATATTCTTCCTTGACACACAGAGTGTGAGTGATTTAACCATATGTATTTCTATCCCATACCATTCAACCATTTCCTGTTTACTTTTCTTTTTTGGTATTATGATTTTATTCAACAGCTTTTCATGTGTGCATGAGCAGTAACCCATGCAAACTGAAATAAAAATCAATGTAGCATTAAAAAATGATTTTTCTTAGTATTATACACAAAATAAAGGTAGTATTACTTATAAAATGAGTTGATATTCTCAAATAAAAAGAAAATAACAGTAGAGAATAACAGTTTACCTATAAGAAGGACAGAAAGAAAAGTTTAAAATTTTCCTGTTGATAAAACAGCAACATTTGCAGTAAAATATTTCTCAGATAATAATAAAATTGATAACCAGTAGCCTCTTACAGCAGCTTAAAGAAAATGTACTTAGGCTGTAAATAACAAAACATTAATACTACTTCAAAGACAGATCAGAAATCTCATAGAGTATATACTTCAGTCTGCACGACTTCATCCTATTTGCAGTACACTAATAAGTACAGTGGAAGCTATAGTCTAGGTTAGTGACAAAAATGGAAACCTTTTATGAAAACATTTGTGTTAATTTTAATTTTATTCTCAGTTTGTATTAAACATAGATCCAACAAGACACACAGAAACTAAATGGACGTCCGAACAACATCCCTGGATGGTTATTTAATATTGCTGAAAACCTATAGAGTCAGTTTAAGACCTTTTGTTATATTTTTCGAAAATACTGAAAAAAATATACCTTGACCAAAGTTTAATGACCGTCGAGCAGCAACCTGAATCAGCTAAAGATTTTGTATCAGTATTGTGTGTACCTTACTTCCACCCAAAATTTCTTTTCCTAAACAAGTTGTAATTCCTTGACATCTTTGTGTGGAGATCAGGTAGCAAGTCTGATGGAATTTGATCACAGATTTCATCTTGTAGCTGTTGATTAAGAATAAAAATTATCTTAGTTGAATGCAGGAGATTTACTAAACTACACAAAAGATTTTGGAAAAAAACATATTTTCCTCTAAAAATATGTTTCAGTTTCTTTTTATCAAGAAGAAGGCCCTGCAAACTATCACACTCCAGTAACAATTCTCCAACTTCTCTTTTAAAATTAAAATTATGTAGTGTACATGGATAACTTAGGACAATTTAGGCTTCCATTTCAAAATACAAGAGGTGTAGATGAACATGTAAAAATCACTTTCTACTTCCTAATACTACATATAAGTGATTGAGTTGGTCAAATAACACAGATAGAGCAATAAATTTGTACATGTATTGGATAAAATAATTATATTAACAGCATCCCACATACAGTGACTTTTACTCTTTTCTAAACACATAACTATATGTACATACCCATACATTTCCAGAGGATCTTTCAACTATTCAGTACCAGTAAAATTAACAACAGTGTTCCACATGAAATATATTTTTCATTGGGCACCAGTGGTCCAGCTACAGTTTTCTTTTACATTTATAATTACAGAACATAGTTGTGCCTACCTGACAAAAGATTGTCACTTGAACAGCAAAAGCTCCTCACATTTAAGATTGCTCCAAATGCTTGACTACAGTTCTTTACCAGTGATGACACTTATCCATTTATCCATTAGTTATTTTTTCTTCTACCAGTTGATCCCTACATCAGTACTACTTACATTAATTGATATAATACATTGTTATATTTTAGTTACATTAGTCTGCGTGGCAATTCACTGTGATTTAAATAGATCAAGAGAACAGCCATCATAGAATTTTGCAAACCATGTATCAAGAACTGCTTTGTGTGATTTGGTACATATTTCACTTTGGAGTGGCAAAATTTTAATATTTTTATGTCTATATACTTGTGGTATGGTACATTATAAAACCATTAAGACCTGTAATTATGTACCATAATATAACATGTATCTTATAAACTACAACTGTAATTTTACTCAACTGAAATAGGCACACTTGTCTTAAAAATTTGTGATTGGATTAACAAAAAAATTTTCTCTGTTACAAATACTGTGAATTATGTATCAAACCCAAATTCCTGACTTACTGAATCATTCGATTTAAGAAGTTCATGTCCTTAACAGAGTTCATTAGCATAAAAATATTGTGTTAGTTGGTAATTATAAAACATCATTCAACAATTTTTAGAAATTCACCAGTTAAAGTAAATAATAATATGCACTTTGTATTTATTTATATTGAACTGGTGTTCTTCAGAAGCATTCTCCAATATTTGGCATATTAGCTTAAAAACAATGTTTCAAACATTCTTATTAATAGTACATGAATTACTTTTTACAAAAGTAATTTCAGTAATAGTATTCAGCTGCTTATGTCCACTTTATTCCTTGTAGGATTTTATTAACTTATTCTAATATAGTATAATAAACTTTCTTTACATGTACAACAATTTTCATTACTAACATAAAACACTTTTTGTTCTTATCAATTTTGCTTCATTTTTCTTGTTTTCTTAAAAAATGGCTTTCACTTATATAAGATGCTTCTCTTAATACAAGTAGAATAATGCTGGTTATGATGGAGCCATCAATGAGGAAACAGTACAATAAACCATCAGCATTAAGTTTTTGTTGAAATATTGGAAGATGTTTTCACCCAATTGCAATGCAGTAATTTTATGATCTCACATAATAGATTCCTGGCATGCCAGTCACTCACTCACAAACCATTGTAGAATTCTTTATAAACTGAGGAGGTATTATTTCTTACCTATGTCAAAATTAAAATAACAACCTTCAGTTCTTGCCGCTCTTAAAATGCATTTGACAAGCAGATGGAATGGTGTTTTATCAGAACTTTTATCACCAGTCATATGTCTCATTTTCTGGGTGTGGACCAGGCTGCGGTGTGTGGAGTCTGGTGAGTACGGGAGCGGCTTTTGGCACATCGTACTGAGCCAGAACTTCCCTGTACAACTGTGAACATAAAGCAACATTTTCCACTCCTGATGAAATTTTCTATGTAACATGACGAAGAAACAATAAAATATATATTACTCAAAACGAAGAAGTACGTTCATTTCCTATACATTATGTTGACACATTTTCTTTGAGCTTTACAGTTTTGGATTGACATGTTAGCACATTTACAATGAATGGTGTATGCAGTTAATAATTAATTCAAAATCAGTTACTGTGGGTGATACTCTAGCTAGTAAAATAAGTTTCAGTATTTTAAATAAAACCCCTATCTTCAATATCTATTTCATTATATGTATGTGTGAAGAATCTACTGGTATATAAACTGAATCTCATTAGTGTAAGTGCAAAATTAAAGCTCTCTTTTTTGTAGGTCCTGTTATTATTGATGTACAGCAACTTTAAATATGAATACTGTACAATACATTCCCCTAAATAATACAATGTAAGTAGACGTAAGCAGGATAATTACTGTTATTAGCCAGTGTGGCATACATGTAGTTTGTAGAGGTTCCTTCTTCCTCTTCCCATATTTGTGAACTTACATTGTATCAATGAAGGGACTCCTGAATTCTGCAGTCAGTAGAAAACTGCGTGCTAATGAATAATAGTATGTTGAAGATTACAGAAATACAACAGAAAATAATGAAATCATTGTCAAATTTTCTGTGATTATGATGATGAACAAACTTTATGTTCACAAAAAAAGAATACAGACCTGAAAAATATTATCATAAGATTTAGTGTACCCATGGTCTAGGGATAGTGTCTTTCATTAGAATCAAACCATTCTCAGTCCTGGGTTCGAAACCCATCACTGCTTAAATTGTGATTAATAATCAGCATTAGTGGCCAAAGACTTCCAACATAAGAAGTCATCCTCATTCTGCTAACAGCCTTGTAAAAGAGGGCGGAGGAGTGGACAGCGATGCAGGGGACTCTCTTGCCTTTGGGGTGGGAAACTGCCCCTAAAGGCGGAAGAATCAGCAATGATCAACAGCAGGATGATGCAGAGGGCAATGGAAACCACTGCATTAAACAGACATAACATGTATCCACAGGACATGTGGCCTGTAACTGAAAAAGTGTCATGATGATCTCTCCATTGGCAAAAGATTCTGGAATAACCCCCATTTGGATCTCTGAGAGGGGACTGCCAAGAGGTTGGTGACCATGAGAAAAAGACTGAATAATCAACGAAATGACAACGTTCTACGAGTCAGGGCATGAAATGTCAGAAGCTTGAATGTGGTATGGAAGCTAGAAAATCTGAAACAGGGAAAGCAAGGGCTCAATCTAGATATAGTAGGGGTCAGTGAAGTGAAATGGAAAGAAGGTAAGGATTTCTGGTCAGATGAGTATAGGGTAATATCAACAGCAGCAGAAAATGGAATAACAGGAGTAGGATTTGGTATGAATAGGAAGCTAGAACAGAGAGCGTGTTGTTGTGAACAGTTCAGTGATAGTGTTATTCTTATCAGACTCAACCAGCAAACCAACACTGACAACAATAATTCAGGTATAAATGCTGATGTCACAAGCTCAACATGAAGAAAGAGAGAAAGTATATGAAAATACTGAAAGGGTAATACAATACACAAAAGGAGATGAAAATCTAATAGTCATGAGGGACTGGAATGCAGTTGTGGGTAAGGAGTAGAAGAAAAGGTTACAGGAGAATATGGGCTTGGGACAAGGAATGAGAGAGGAGAAATACTAATGAGTTCTGTAATACATTTCATCTAGTAATAGTGAATACTCTACTCAAGAATCACAAGAGGAAGAGGAATACATGGAAGATGCCAGGTGTCATGGGAAGATTTCAGTTAGATTACATCACAGTCAGACAGAGATTCTGAAATCAGATACTGGATTCTAAGGCATACCCAAAAGCAGATACAGACTCAGATTACAGTGTAGTAGTGATGAAGAGTAGGTTGAAGTGTAAGAAATTACTTAGGAAGAATCAATATGCAGAGAATTGGGATATGGAAGTACTAAGGAATGACAAGATACTCTTGAAGTTCTCTAAGGCTGTAGAAACAGCAATAAAGAATAGTCCAGTAGGCAGTACAGCTGAAGAGGAATGGACAACTCTAAAAAGGACAATCACAGAAGCTGGAAAGAAAAGCATAGGTACAAAGAAGGTAATTGCCAAGAAACCATGGGTAACAGAAGAAATACTTCAGCTGATTGATGAAACAAGGAAGTAAAAAAATGTTCAGGGAAATTCAAGAATACATAAACACAAGTCGCTGAAGAATGAAATTAACAGGAAGTGCAGAGAAGCAAAGATGAAATGTCTGCAAGAAAAATGTGAAGAAATAGAAAAAGAAATTATTGTTTGAAGGACTGACTCATCATATAGGAAAGTCAAAACAATCTTTTATGAAATTAAAAGCAAGGGTGGTAACATTAATAGTGCAACCAGAATTCCATTGTTAAATGCACAGGAGAGAGCAGATAGGTGGAAATAGTACATTGAAGGCCTCCAAGAGGGGGAAGATTCGTGTGACATGATTTGGGGAAAAAAACCCATGAGTTGATTTGGAAGAGGTAGGGGATCCAGTGTTATAATCAGAATTTAAGAGTGCTTTGGAGGCTTAAGATCAAATAAGGCAGAAGGGATCAACGAGATTCCATCACAGTATCTAAAATTGTTTGTGGAAGTGGCAACAAAACGACTATTTACACTGCTGTGTAGAATGTATGAGTGTGGCAATATACTGTCTGACTTTCAGAAAAATATCATTTACACAATTCCGAAGACTGCAAGAGCTGGCAAGTACACGAATTTTTGCACAATCAGCTTAACAGCAGATGCATCCAAGCTGCTCACAGGAATATTATACAGAAGAATGGAAAAGAAAATTGAATATGTGTTAGATGACAATCAGTTTGGCTTTATGAAAGGTAAAGGCACCAGAGAGGCAATTCTGACATTGCAGTTGATAATGGAGGAAAGACTAAAGAAAATTCAAGACATGTTCATAGAATATGTCAACGTAGAAAAAGCATTCGACTATGTAAAATGGTGCAAAATGTTCAGAATTCTGAGAAAAGTAGAGGTACTATAGGAGAGACAGGTAATATGCAATATGTATAAGAACCAAGAGGAAATAATTAGAGTGGACAACCAAGAACTAAATGCTTGGATTAAAAAGGGCATAAGACAAGGATTTAGTCTTCTGCTTACTGATCAATGTGTACAGGGAAGAAGTAATGATGGAAATAAAAGAAAGGTTCAGGAGTGGAATTAACATTCAAGGTGAAATGGTATCAATGATACAATTCACTGAAGACATTGCTATCCTGAGTGAAAGTGAAAAACAACTACAAGATCTGCTGAACGGAATGTACAATCTAATGACTACAGAATATGGACTGAGAGTAAATCGAAGAAAGACAAGAAATGAGAATGGTGAGGAACTTAATATCGGGATTGATGGTCATGAAGTAGATGAAGTTAAGGATTTCTGATATCTGGGAAGGAAAATAACCTATGATGAATGGAGCAAGGAGGACATCAAAAGCAGGCTAGCACTAGCAAAAAGGACATTCCTGGCCAAGAGATGTCTACTAGTATCAAACATAGGCCTTAATTTGAGGAAGTAATTTCTGAGAATATACAGTAGTGAAACATAGACCTTGGGAAAAACAGAACAGAAGATAATTGAAGCATTTAAGATGTGGTGCTAAAGACAAAAGTTGAAAATTTGGTGGGCTGATAATGTAAGGAATGAGAAATGGAGAGGAATATATGGAAAACACTGACAAGGAGAAGGGGCAGGATGATATGACATCTGTTAAAACACCAGGGACTGACTTTCATTATACCAGAGGGAGCTGTAGAGGGAAAAACTGTGGAGGAAGACAGAAATTGGAATGCATCCAGCAGATAATAATTGAGGATGTAGGTTGCAAGTGCTACTCTGCGATGCAGAGGTAGGCACAGGAGAGAAGTTCGAGCACTGATGACTAAAAAACAAAGTCCTTTCACCTACATAAATCCCAATCCTTCCCACTAGATACCATCTTGTTTGAGGCATCTAATATGCTAGGTGGGAGGCCTGCTAACTCTGAAGAAGCTGGAGGCTATGGCAGCGATAGCATAGCTGCTGGCAGGGTTCACCCTATCTTGACTGGCACCAATGGAGAAGCCAGATGAAGCATGTCTCACACCCTGCCTTGTAAAAAGCTTATCATCATGAATAGTTTAACAGAGAGTGTGAGACTGCCCTTATGAAGACAAATTACACCAAGGAACAGGAATACACATATACCAGTGTTTAAATTTTGATTGTGGAATGTGTGTACACTGCTGCAGTTAAAACCTATGAATAGTACTGTGGAAGAGAGACAAATGTATGGAATTGGAATTGGTGCACTTAAGGAAATCAGTTGCAAGGGAAGGCGTAAAATTCATAAGCATAAATTCTCACTATATTATTAAGGAAAGTCAAAAGACAAGGGTAGCATGGAGTTGGGTCTGTATGCCCCAAAAAAATGCACAGATCTGTCACTGCTTTCACTCCACACAACAAAAGAATATGTACTCTGTGTACCAAACGCAAATTTCACAATATGACCTTTGTGAATGTATATGCACCAAGAGAAGAATCAGGTGAAGAGATTGAGATGATTTCTATAATCAGCTACAGGTGGTTTGTAATAGAATATCTAGATATTACCCCAAAATCATCCTTGGTGACTATAATGCCAAACTTGGCAAAGAAGAGGTTTTTCGAACTGTGTTTGGCAAGGAAACTCTGCATAATGGAACAAGTAACAATGGTATGGAGGTTGTCTAGTTTGCTTCTACAAACGAACTAAAGGCAGTAAGTACTTGTTCCCAAGGAAAAATATCTACAACGGGACCTCAAAAATACCAGGATCAAATGAAGCAAATCAAGTAGACCATGTACTGGAATCAAAGAGGTGGGCATATAATATGGAAAATGTGCGCTTTCCGAGGAGCTAACTATGATTCTAGCCACTGTCTAATAGGAGCCAAAATGAGGCACAGACTTGCTATGGCTGCCAAAGGAAATAGTACCAAAGTAAGTAAATGGAATATAGAATAACTGAAAGATAGGTATGCTGTTCACGAGCATCAGAACCGATTGAGATAAGAGTTACAAACAAAAGATGGTGAACAGCATATAGCAGAAGAATGGAACGCAATTAAAAATGCTATTCTGACAGTAGTACATGAAATATTGGGGGAAACAAACAGACTTAAAAATGAAGACTGATATGACGATGAATGCAGGCAGGAAATGGAACAGAGAAAGGAAGCAATACTGAAGTGTTCGCAGTAAAATACAAGATCAAATCAGGCATTATATATGAAAAAAGAATAGAAGCAGCTAGGATGTGTAGGAGAAAAAAAGGGAATCCATAAGGAGAAAGACAGAGGAGATGAAAGAATACTACCAAAGGAATGAGAGCAAAATGTTTTATAAGAAAATTAAAGAAGAAACTCAAGAATATAGACCCAGCATAACATCATGTAAGGGCAAAGAGGGGAATTTGCCGATAGACAAAGAAGAGGTTCTGGACAGGCAGATAAAATATTTCAAGGGAATTCTGGAAGACAATCCTACCAGAAGAGTGCAGCCAGTCTATTACAGTGCAGATACAGAGATGGAGGAACCTGTATTAGAGAAATTACAGATGGTATTGCAGTGTCTAAAAAACTGCAAAGCACCAGAAACTGATGGAATAACAGCAAAACTGTTGAAAAATGGAGGAACTGATCTCCATAAGTAAATCCACAAACTTAACAAGTTGATATGGAATCAGAAAAAAAAAAATCCTAGAAGAGTGGACCTTAGGAGCAAACCTACCAATCAATAAGAAAGGAGACATGACGTGTTGTTAACATTACTGAGGAATTACATTGCTGAATGTAACTTATACACTACTGGCAATTAAAATTGCTACACCATGAAGATGACATGCTACAGATGCAAAATTTAACTGACAGGAAGAAGATGGTGTTATATGCAAATGATTAGCTCTTCAGAGCATTCACACAAGGTTGGTACCGTTGGTGACACCTACAACATGCTGACATGAGGAAAGTTTCCAACTGATTTCTCATACACAAACAGCAGTTTACCAGTGTTGCCTGGTGAAATGTTGTTGTGATGCCTCGTGTAAGGAGGAGAAATGCATACCATCATATTTCCGACTTTGATAAAGGTCGGATTGTAGCCTATCGTGATTGCGGTTTATCATATCGCGACATTGCTGCTCACGTTGATCCAGATCCAATGACTGTTAGCAGAATGTGGAATTGGTGGGTTCAGGAGGGTAATACAAAATGCTGTGCTGGATCCCAATGACCTCGTATCACTAGCAATCGAGATGACAGGCATCTTACCCGCATGGCTGTAACAGATCGTGCTGCCATGTCTTGATCCCTGAGTCAACAGATGGGGACGTTTGCAAGAGAACAACCGTCTGCAAGAACAGTTCAACGATGTTTGCAGCAGCATGAACTATCAGCTCGGAGACCATGGCTGCAGTTACCCTTGACACTGCATCACAGACAGGAATGGTGTACTCAATGACGAACCTGGGCGCGCGAATGGCAAAACCTCATTTTTTTTTTTGGATGAATCCAGGTTCTGTTTACAGCATCATGATGGTTGCATCCGTGTTTGGCGACATCGCGGTGAACGCACATTGGAATTGCGTATTCGTCATCGCCATACTTGCGTATCACTCGGTGTGATGGTATGGGGTGCCATTGGTTACACGTCTCGGCCACCTCTTGTTCACATTGACGGCACTTTGAACAGTGGACATTACATTTCAGATGTGTTATGACCTGTGCCTCTACCCTTCACTTGATCCCTGCGAAACCCTACATTTCAGCAGGATAATGCACGACTGCATGTTTCAGGTCCTGTACGGGCCTTTCTGGATACAGAGAATGTTTGACTGCTGCCCTGGCCAGCACATTCTCCAGATCTATCACCAATTGAAGATGTCTGGTCAATGGTGGCCAAGAAACTGGCTCATCACAGTACGCCAGTCACTACTCTGGGATGAACTGTGGTATCGTGTTGAAGCTGCAGGGGCAGCTGTACCTGTACACGCAATCCAAGCTCTGTTTGACTCAATGCCCAGGTGTATCAAGGCCGTTATTACGGCCAGAGGTGGTTGCTCTGGGTACTGATTTCTCAGGATCTATGCACCCAAATTGTGTGAAAATGTTATCACATGTCAGTTTTAGTATAATATATTTGTCCAATGAATACCCATTCATCATCTGCATGTCTTCTTGGTGTAGAAAT
This sequence comes from Schistocerca gregaria, assembly GCF_023897955.1. Classification (NCBI taxonomy): domain Eukaryota; kingdom Metazoa; phylum Arthropoda; class Insecta; order Orthoptera; family Acrididae; genus Schistocerca; species Schistocerca gregaria. Next base: position 442,627,965 of record NC_064923.1, read on the forward strand.
TTTAATGGCCAGTAGTGTAAGATCCTCTCTCATATTATTTACAACAGGTTAGTTGTATATGCATAAGAGATTCTGGAAGAATATCAGTATGAATGTCAATCTCATAGGTCAATACAAATCAGATATTTGTGCTGAGGCAAACACGTGAAAAGGCATACCAGTATAATATTGAGCTTCATAACCTCTATGTAGACTTCATGCATATCTTTGACAGTCTAGATAGGGAAGAAATGCTAAATGATTTATTACTGCTTGGTATACGATCTAAGTATGTTTCACTTATCCAAGCAGTGAGAGTGGATGGAGAACTCAGTAAATGGTTTAGCATTAGCAAAGGAGTCAGATAAGGGGATGCCCTCTACAATGCTTTTTAATCCAAATCAGAAAGCAGTCATTCAAAAGCTTCAAATATCTGGTTACAAAGGCACAAAGTCAACCCAGTTATGTGCACATGCTGATGATGCACCTATTATTAATAGAAGAAGAGTCTCAGCGTGAACGATAGGTGAGATGAAAGAAGCCACACTATCTAGAGGCCTTGCTACTACTGTACAGGAGACTAAACACATGAATTTCACCAGAAAGGGAAATAATATCTTGAATAAACTATCAGCTGCTGGTTTCAATTTTGAACATGTGCAAAACTGATTATCTGGGATTTGATATTAATTGGACAAATCCCATGTCAACTGAAACAAAACAGTGCATCCTACGCGGTAATGGATGCTTCCACACATTTAAGAAATTGTTGGCCTCTACATTATTAAATAGACAACTACAACTTCAAATGTATGTCATGATAAGGTGAGTTGTAACCTGTGGATGTGAAACACGGACTCTAATGAGTGCAGCTCGGAATGTTTAAACATGGTTCTGCACAAGATCTATGAGGGAATTCAGGACAACAATGGTTTCTGGAGGTCTAGAACTAACAATGGGCTGGATCCCTTCACACAAGGTGCTGAAACTGCACAATAAAAAGTAGCAGAATAGCTTGGCTTGGACATGTCCTTAGGAAGGGTACTGGACAAACAACTAAAACAGTTTTTGAATAGAGGCCAACTGTGAGAAGGCAAAAAGGAAGGCCACAAAAGTGGTGGATAGATGAGAATGGCAGAGAATAGCACTCAAGAGGGCAGAAAGGAAGAAACTTGTTGAAGAGGCTAAGACCTATGCAGGCTTGTAACATCATGAGAAGAAGAAGAAGAAGAAGAAGAAGAAGAAGAAATTCCAATCAGACAGTCCACAACTGTGAGACTCCACAAAACCAAACTGGTGATACAAGAAATTGCTACCACTGGAAAAAATGGAAATACAAGGCTGTTAACTTCCTTTACAATAATTATCACTCGACTTACTCAATATACCCATCTGGTTACACTTTCTTCATATTCAACCCCCTCCCCCCCCCTCCTTCTTGTACTTCACTAGTCCCCTTAACCTGCCTTCTGAATGATATGACCATACACTATTAACTGCATCTCCCAGTTCTTTCCTTCTTTACATTTACATTACATTAATGAATTACTTGAATGAATACAATTTTTTATGGAAATGACTGTTTTCCAAAGCGATGGAAGTATGAAACCAGCCACGGTGGAATTCACAAAAATGGCAATTGATGCTCTTGATAAAGATAAGTGAACCATAGGAATATTTTTAGCTATTTTTAAGGCTTTTGATACCATTTCCCATTCATTTGGCCAAAAGGCAGGTTTTCAAATAGTAGTTCTGCCATCCTCTTCAGGTTCACATAATTTCTCATCCCTTTATGTCATCTATCATCTTGTATCTCCTTCTTTCTCTCAGTCTTCTCCCACGAACCAGTTCTTCCAAAGAATCTGCTGGCAAGCACTCCCTTCTCAATGAATGTCCCAACCAGTTCTTTTTCCTTTATCTTATGACCTTCAGCAGACATCTTCTCTCACAACCCTTTCCAATACTCTTTCATTACTCACTCTTTCCATCCAGCTTATCCTCTCCATTCTCCTCCACATCCCCATCTCAAATGCTTCTAACATTTTTTCATCCTCTCGTCTCAGCATCCATGTTTCTGCCACATATAGTACACACTCCAGACAAAATATTTGCCATGCCGTTTCCTTACACCTTTATCTAATTTGCCACATAACAATCTCCTTTTTCTGTTGAATGCCTCCTTCACTATGGCAATTTGAGTTTTCACCTCCTGGTGACATCTCAAGTCTTCAGTTATTGTGCTTTCAAGATATTTAAATACACTTACTTGGCTAATGGGAGCTTGTCCTATTTTAATATTGGACAGTCTGTGTCTTGTACTGATGACCATACTCTATGTTTTTGCTGAGTTAATTGCATCCCATATTCCAAACAAGCTTCATTCAGATCTTTCAGCATGTTATTCACTGTCTGCTCCCACTAATACTGTGTCATCAGCAAATCTTATACATTCTATTCTCTTTCCACCAATACATATTCCTCTTTTCCCATCTAAGCCTTTCGCAATAATCTCGTCAAGATATGCTTTAAACAACAGTGGTGAAAGACAATAACATCATCTAACACCTCATCCAGTGCTGCTTCCTTCTGACATTTCATTTCCAATCCTTATCCTTACTTTCTGGTGTAAATATAGATTCTGTATCAGTCATCTCGCATTCCCATCTACTCCTTTTGTCTTCAAAATATCTATCAGCTTGTTCCTCTGAACTCTGTCAAAAGCTTTTTCTAAATCTATAAAATCAGCAATGCTTTCTCTAGCTTTTTCCATATATCTTTCCCATGTAGTTCTTAACAGGCCAATAGCATCTCTTGTTCCTTTTTGTCATCTTAATCCGAACTGCTCCTGTGCAATCCCTCTATCCAGCTTGCCATATAGCCTTCTATTCAACACTCTCAGCAACACTTTAACTGCATGAAAAATTAGACTGATGGTCCTATGCTCTTCACACTTTTTAGTGTTTCTCTTTTTCTCTATTGGTACCATAACTGTTGCAAGGAAGTCCTCAGGCTATTCCCCTTTGTCATATATCTCATTACAGAGGTAGACTATTTATTTTCTTACCTTGTTCCCCACACTCTTTAAGAGTTCTGCTGACAAATCATCAATTCCACATGTCTTCCTATTCTACATCTCCTTCAGCATCTTTTCTATTTCTGCTTCCAAGATGGTGAATCCCTTTCCATCTTCCGGTACATATTGCTCCTCTTCAATCTCAATTTCACGGTTTATTTCTTCCCCTTATACAGACATTCAATGTATTCTTGCCATCTGTTCAAAACCTCCTGTGGTTCGTCTGCTAGAGTACTACTCGCTCTTTCTATGGACATGCTATTCCTCTTCCTTTTACATTCAAAATCTATCTCACTAGCCAGTCTATACATCGTCTCATTTTCTGTATTTCATCACATATCTGTTTCATCCATTTTTCCTGTTTCATCCATTTTTCCTTTGCTTCTTCAGTTTCTCTTCTTAATTCATTATTCAGTTTCCTGATAGTCTTTTTGAGTTCTTCAGTTTCTACAAGTTTCCACTTTCTCCACTCTTCCATCTTTTTCAACATGTTTTCCGTTCTTTCCTGGTAGTTTGGGATACTCTAATTCTGTACTTCTTTGGCAGAGTCCATGAGCCGTTAACCTCATTTTTATCCATTTGTCATTAATACTTTTATCAACACTACCTCTTTCCCATTTTTCCATGAATCTGTTTTCCAAATCTGATGCCTTTCCTACTTCTTTGAGTCTTTCTATGTTCAGTCTTACTTTTGCTTTGCCTCTCCAGACTTTTTTCAACTTCACTTGTATTTCTCCCACTGCTAGGTTGTGGTCTGAATTTATATCCGCTCTGGATAAGCTTTGGCATTCTTCAAACAGTTCCACCTTTTTTGCAACAGGATGTAGTCCAGCTAATATCTCTCCCTATTCAAATATGATGTCCATGTGTAACATCTCCTTTTGTGATGTTCAAATAATGTGTTACCCACTGCTAATGATTTTTCTTCACAAAAATTAATTAGTCATTCACCTCTCTCATTTCTTATTCCTAATACAAATGTCGCTATTGTATCTTCATCTCTTCGTTCACCCACCAGTTCATTCCAGCCCCCATTATGATAATGCAGGCACTTCTATTTTTTTACTTGATGAGTTCTTGTATTTTCTCATAATATCCTTCCACTTCCTCATCTCTATGCTGGCTGGTTGTCATATATACCTGTATTAACACCAAATCTTTTGAACTACCCTTCAGTTGTGTCATCATCAGTCTTCCATCAATATATTGTACCATCATTTCCTTATTTTTCAGCTTTTGCCGTATCAATATTCCTACTCCGTTTTCGCAACTCTTGATTTCTCCTGAGTAAAGGAGCTTATCTCCACTTTCTATCAAACCAAGGGCATCTAATCTGTTCCTTTCCATCTCCTGTTTTGCATTCTCTAGCTTTCCTGCTTTCAGTAGTGTCCTCACATTCCATGTTCCAATCCTTATCTTTCTTTCCTTATTTCAAAGACGACACCATACATGTAAGTCACAGAGCAAGTAGACAAAGTAAGACATGTGTACATGGAAACAGTCAAATCAGCACTGAGTCCAAGTCTAGCGGTCGCTGGCTGGCTGGCCACTTTGGTGGCGCGGCTGCTGCATGGCTGGCAGAGAGCACCACATGTAAAAAAAAAAAAGGACGCGCATAACTGCATGGTGGCACTTTGAAAGATCGACGAGTCACAATGTTTACTCTCAATGTGTTCCTGTCCCAGAGGTCCAAATGAGGGGAAGTTTTAACTCTGGAATCTTTCACATGGAGAGACATACCATGTATTGCTTGGGAATGTAATGTGATAGTTTCCCATTACTTTCCACATAGGCAGTAGGTTGCCCAGCCTAAAATCAGCTGCTCCTATGAGTCAGACACTGTCTATAGCTGCCCCTCTGGGGTATGGTCACTAATTCTAGTCTTTTTGTACACAAAGAGAACAGGTGCCTCTTCTGCCAGCTTCACCATCCCAAAAGACTCTTTCTTTGCAGTCACTGCTGTTGAGGTCTTCTACATATAACAGGAAATGACAGAAAAAGGACATGGTGAAGACAGGTTTGGGAAAGGAAAGGGGGAGAGATAGGGTGTTATGGGACACACTTTGTCTGGCTCCTACCCTTTCGCCTGTCCAGCTTGGGTGACCCTTCTGGTAGGTAAGCTACTGCTGGCATAGCCCTCGAGATCCAGAACACACAAATCTCCTCGCCCGCAAGGACAGTGCTACGTTAAGGTGGTGTCCCCTGAGGAGGGGGACCATAAGGTTTACCGTAAGATTCTACTAATAATAAATAAGTTCAAAGCATTAGGAATAAGAGAGGTAGCTAATAAATGGTTCTGATCATACCTTGCAGACATGATACTAAGAGAAGAAATAACACCTAACTCAAATAAATATGAGCTTTTAATAAAATACTTATCAGAGCCTAAATACATTAATATAGGAGTTCCTCAGGCTAGCGTTTTAGGACCAATACTGTTCATAATATGCACCAATGACTTACCAAGTAGCATTAGTCATGGGAAAAAAATTATCTTTGTGATCACAGTTACTGATCAGTTGTCACTGAGAAAACAAGGAAAATCCTTACAGAGAAAACAAAAAAGCCATGATGCAAGTTTACAATTGGTCAATAAGCAATAATGTGGCATTGAACATAAAGAAACCAAATGATACGAGTTACAGTTTGAAAAGAACACAACATTTTTAAATTACACGCAAGTGATACCTCTATAGATCATGCAACGAATGAAAAATTTCTGGGAATGAATATTGATTCTTAGTTGCATGATGTGAACACACAAAGATACTTGCAAACAGAATGTCATCAGCACGTTATGCTCCTACACCCTAACCTCCAGGTGTCAGACACTCAGATCCGTACCAAACGTTGTATGTAGATAGAGTATGATCCAAAACCCCAATTTAGTACATACTATGTGTTGTTGTCCAGATGAGTGGATGTAAACTTTAATTAAAAGTGACACGAGAACTAATCAGCACAACTGTGAGTAAGTGTTACATATAGGTTCCATTGGTAAGTTGGTAGAACTTCACAATCATTTTACCAAAGGTCTTAAGTTCAAACTCAATGATGACCTTTGGCCTTTTCTTTTTCTTCTTCTTCTTCTTTTACTGTATTATGCGTGACAGTGTTATATGGGACTAATAATGCTTCTGTATGTGTGATGATGCAATTGTTTCTTTATTGATTTGATTGTTTATGTTTATTCTGTGAAACTACAAATGCACTAGCTGCTTCATCATGAGTGGTGTCTGTTATGTCACACATGTCTGACAGAACACCACCCCATCAGTGCAAATGTATTCTGTAGGTTTACTGCTTTCAACTAATGAAGGAAAACAGACTGCCAGAAGAACATTGCTACAAACACCGAAAAGTACTTTTACGTGTCAGGTAAATGTTCTCCCGTATAACAGTTTCAGGCATAAACAGTTAAAAAAATTGTCATCAGTGTGGTCTGAATGCATGACTATTGTGGCAAAATGACCTTGAACTGTACCAACTCATCCACATGAAAGCTACACAGCAAATATACACATATACGCTTTTCCTGTCCTCTGTCATTCTCGTGTTACTTTTAGTTACTGTTTACGCATGTCCTACTGGACAACAGCACATAGCACGAACTCAGTGTTTTGGTTGATACTCTGTCAACATACAATGTTTGGTACTGATCTGAGTGTCTGACACCTGGAGGTTTGGATGTTAGAGTCTTGTCACCAGTGTGTAACCTCCAAGATCTTTTATTTAGATACTATTCATCTCTATATTCAGTTCTTTGCTATTTCACTCTTTTCTAGGGAACAAAAGCACAGAACAATAACACAATTTTGAAATTACAAAAAAGGGTATTATGATTTGTAAATGGATATTGATAGCTTACTCTTTACTCTATGTTGTTATTATTACTCTGTGATTGTTATATGCTTATGTATGTGTGGACATAGTAGTGCACATACTTATTTTCATTAAATAAAACATTATTTCACAAAGCTTTCACCTTAATTACACTTAAAATGGCCTGTGGAAGATTATGGGCCCAGAATTAGGTGTGAAAGCTACTTTTTATAAATGTTAGAAAAATAGAAGTCGTAATGGGACATCCTCCTCTAGCATTACTTTTCCTCAATGTTTGTTGTCAACAGCAGTATTATTTTTTTAATTTTGGACGGATAAATATTATCTCAGCTGTTTCTCTGAAAGCTTTCATATAATTTTATACACAGTATGGTACATTTCAAGCTAAAATTTATGAAAAGGAATTACTTTATTTTCAATATTACAATCGATAAGTACAGCTAAAATTATTATTATATATATTTTTAGAAACATGTGAAATTATTAATTATTTGGTACACTATTATTAATTATACAATCTAATACTGTTTACTACATTTACTTCTGGATCCATTTATAAAATAATAATCAAAATTAATAGTGATTCATTTGTCAAGAGAAATTGTGAACCCTTTGGAATATGGTTATTACCACAGAGTGGATTAGTAGTAAGCATGTCTCTGTTGTAATCTGACGTATTTCTGTATTTTGGGTGAACAGTGTAATTTAGGCTTTGTTAATGTGAAAATTCAAAATACTGTATAATATACTAAAATGTGACAATATAATAATGTGACAACAAAAATTCTGCAGCAACAATCTTCAAATTTATTTAGATCAACTGATCATTTGCATATGCTGACTGTCATTTATAATATATGTTCAGGCCTCATCTAGACTCCCAGCAGTTGAAAAGTTGATTATATGAGAAAATGATTTGACATGGAATCTTGCTACGAAGGTATATTTAGTCAATGGCAAACTGGGGGATGTTACAAAGACCTCTTCTTTGTATGTGATGAAACTAGGCAATTCTTGGAAGAAAAGAGACAGAAAATCACATTCACAGATTGTACTCAAATTATTCCCATATAAGGGACACAAATGGCAGCAGAAGCTAGGATGACACTGGGAGAAGTATTTGAAGACTCTGGGCTTACACATAAAGTGGGCTTGCTTAGATTATTAATCAGAAGCAAATTAGATAACTGCAGACCAGTAGATAACTGTTGTGATTGAATCATAATAACTGTATTTAAGTTAAATGAAATGAAGTCACAGTGAGTGGATAGGAACTTTGCTCCATGCTGGATCACCAGATCATTATCAACCTGTGATTACAGAACTTGTAAACAGTGGCACATGTATCAGCAGAGTTTCTATTAAAGTAAAGCTACTTCAAGACATCAAAGCTGAAGATATAAATGGAAAGGTAGAATGCGCATAATACAGGGTGTCCATAATTAAAGTTCCAGTTTCAAAATTATTTAGAAAGAGAATCACTCTCAGAGTGACATCAAATTTGAAAAGCACATTTTTGATGCAGAGGGAACTGTCATGGAACAAAAGCAAAAAAATTAACAAAAATTTGACCAATAGATCACACTGTAAGCATCAGAATATCGACACCAACAGATGTACAGCACATGGTGTTCCTCACCTTGCATCTGAGATACTGAACATGACTGTTTCCGTGGAGCATCACACACGGCTGGTGAAGCTCTTTTACAAGAATGGTGACCGCACCAGTAGCTCTTCAGAAGTTCTGAACATTCAAGGGTACGAAGAAAGGCATTGGTCCAATGTCTTCTATGGGTTTGGAGGAAATGAAGCAAAATAAGAAATGACAGATTTTTTTGAAATGCACTTTGGCAGAGGGTAGGAAAGCAGTTTATCCGATGTCTGTTGAAGACGTGGCCACAGCATTGCAGGACGGATCCAACAGTGGTGTGCAAACATGCAGTACATGGGAAATTGCCTGTACATTGGACATACCTGTGAGCATAGTGCATAAAATCCTATGAAACATCCTGCATTGCTATCCATACAAAATCACCTATGTTCAATTGTTGCTTGCTGCTGACCTGCCAGTAAGGCAAACTTTCGGTCTGGAATTTCTTGTTTGCATGGAAGTGGATGATGAATGGCCATGGAAGATTCTGTGGATAAATGGAGCCCACTTCCTTCTCCAAGGAAATGTGCATATGCAGAATTGTAGAAAATGGACAATGGAAAATCTGCATGCATATCAACCAGTACCACATCATTTTTTTTGAGGAAACTGCAAGTCCTGTGGGTCCTGTTAACTGTATCATCACTGGTAATGCTACAAATCCAAATGTACTGGTAAATATTGTTCTAGCAATGGTGAAAAAGGAGGAAGCTTAACAAGAAAAAACAATAAAGGAAATGTACCCAGAAAACAGTCAGAACACAAGAAAGCCTTTCTTGCAGCTGATTCTACCCAGTCTCATGAAATGGAGGGATGGTATTTGGAATCTTCTGCCTTGATTTATATCACTAACAATGAAGGAAAGCTTCATAATACCACACTTAGTGATCGGTGTGGAGGTGATAGCATAGTACCAAATACTTATGGTGTGTTTAGCTGGTCTTCTATACTGGTGATGAAACAGGGGAAGCAGTGTCTGATGTCACTCACATTCCAAACCCAGTTGTGAATTTGTAGTCAGTTAATAAAATTGGAAGTAAAGAGTATAAAGTGACACACAACAAACAAAAGTGTATTCATCTATGATGCAGAAGGTGAACTAATCTCCAAAACATCACCTGAGAATGACATCTATTGTTTTAACACAAATTAACTGAAATAATGATACTGCACATGAAGTACTGGATTTCTATGGCGTCACAGTCTAGTACATGCTGAAATTGGCAAAGGTTTCAACAGGCTTATGTAATGTTATTGTGCTCAAAATTATCTATGAGTTGTGTATCATGGGAAAACAGTCACCTCTTCCATGCAAAACTAGCAAAACATATTCTAAAAGCATTCTGGACTTAGCACATTCTGATTTGTGTAGACCTATGGAGACAGCATCTATTGGCATAAATTGCTATTTTCACACACATATTGATGATTTTTTCAGGTGCAAGTTCATTTATTTATTTATTTATTTATTTATTTTTAGAAAAACTGTCACACACATACTTAAAAACTTCACAACTGTGTTGGCAAAGAAGACAGGCAGAAGTGTCAAGAAGCTGTGGTCTCAAAATAGAAAGAAATATTCCAACAATGACCTAAGCAGATTTCTGACAGCAGTTGCCTGAGACTGCAATTGTGAGTATGAGTTGCATTTTCGCGCGCGGGAGCACGTGTGTGTGTGTGTGTGTGTGTGTGTGTGTGTGTGTGTGTGTGTGTGTGTGTGTGTGTATGTGTGTGTGTGTGTGTGTGTGTGTGTGTGTGTGTGTATCTATTGTTGATGAAGGCTTTAACGGCTGAAAGATATAAAATTGTGAGAGTCCTTTTGTTGTGCCTATCTATGACTCAGCATCTCAGGAGTGTATGGTAGGTAGCAACTTTCCTTCTCATAATAAAGTCACTTAAAGTATGTTGTGATAATAAAGGAGCCCTTTAGATAGCCAATAATGTAGTGACAAATTCCAGATCCAAGCATATAGATCCAAAATAGTACTTTATAAGAAGGGATGTTGAGTCAGATGTTATCAAACAATATTATGAAAACGGTAGATAGCTACTCTGGCTTAAGTGCCCAGAGATACTGGTCATGTATGAATGAGGTGTGCCAGGTTGTGTGAATGTGTGTATGTTTACTTTTCTGAAGAGTGTCTTTGGCTGAAAGCTCATGTGTAGTATTTTCGGCATGCCTGTTTGCATCTCATCTTTACGGTGAGTAGCATTCTATTCTTTTAGTAATATTGTTTTGAGTCAGGTGTTATTAATATTGAACATCAGCCTTCTGAAGACATGTTAACTGAAGCTTTTATAAAACCATAAGTAATGCAAGACATGAAAGTTGCATAAGACAATGTGGCCTTGTGAAATAAGTGAAAGAGTAGCTCGACATTGGAACTTCATATTCTGTGTCGATGTCAATTTAAGGGGACATGTTAAGATATGTAAACTGACGTCGACAATTTACTCTTTACTTCTTGTCATTATTGTTACTTTGTGGTTGTTATGTGCATGTGCATGTGCATGTGTGTGTGTGTGTGTGTGTGTGTGTGTGTGTGTGTGTGTGTGTGTGTGTGTGTGTGTGTGTGTTTGTGTGTATGTGTGAGTGTGTAATAATAGCAGTGCACATACACATACTGCTTTTCATTAAATAGTGTGTTCTTTGACAAAGCTTTACCATGATTATACTTAAAATATCTAACAAAGATCCATAAGAATACCAACTAGAAATAACAGCCTAGCTCATTGTAAGGATGTGTTCACAACACTGGGGATCTGAACTGCACTATTTGAAAACATTTACCAATCAGTTGAATAAACAAAACTGACATTGATGATTACTACTCAAACAGTTCTGCCCATGATCTCAGAACAAGACCTAGAGTGAACTTACATTTACCATGAAAGAATTAACATAAAACTCAAAACCACATTTTCTACAAAGGAATAAAAATGTACAATAAATTACCAAACATATTAAACAAATTGCTAAAACAACTTACTTAAAAAGGCAATTAAAAATTAACCATTAAGTAATACATTCTACATATTGAATGCTTACTTAGACAACACAGAGTAGGGGTTTGGTAAAAAAAGTAACACAAATAAACAACAATAATAATAAAATACATCTAACATTCCACATGATATTTTCGCACTATATATTTCCTTCTTTTTTCCTCTCCTGGAAAAAATCAACTCCCAAATTTATGCAATGTTCAATATTAACATCTTATTCTCTTCCTGAGTTCAACATCCCACGTATTATAGAGGGATGATGATTCAGTTTTCCATGCCAGCAACTGAGAATTTCCAGAGCACAAAATAGTCCTCACATCAACGTGTGTGTGTGTAGTGTTATGAATCAATGTGTGTATAGTGAGTGCATGAATGAACAGTATAGCACTATCCTTTTTCATTATTATAGTCTGTTTAAAATTAGTTGCGACTTTTGAGAGTTTAGTATGGAGCAAGTGGATGGAAGCACAGCTGCCAGTATGTGCTGAATGCGTCAGCAGGTGACACTAACACCATGCCTCCTTGTCGCGCAACTTCTAAGCCATGCAAGCTTGCCAATCTGCAGTCTTTCTCAATCAATTTTAAAGAAACTATAAGGTAATAAACTCTGAGTCTTACACATCTTATACCTTCATTGGTCAGATTCATGATGAAGTACCTACAATTTCGTTATGGTCATAGTTATTGTGATATTTCTGTATTAGTTAAACTACTGGAAGAAATTCTTAAAGTTGGAGTGGAAAACAGGGGTTGCTGTGAATTTGTATTTGGCATGTGTTAGGTCATATGTTACTGAATATGAAATTTAGATAACATATTAAATTATTCTTTAAACCTCAAAGGATATAACTGTATGTCTCCAGTGTCAGAAAAATTGAATGTTTGCGAAGGGCACCATCATGAACACACTCACCAGTGAAAAAGCCAGAATGAAATATTCATCAATTGCTCATGTCTCATAAACCGTATGAGTTAGCAAAACAAGATTTTGGCAAATGATAGCATGCAAATTGAAGAGCATTTTGCCATATGATTAATATGAGAAACTTCTGTACCTACCGCGATATTCAAGCAACTACAGATTTTTTTACATGAAATATTGTAATTTTTAAGGACCATCAATAGCCTCTAAAATGATAATTGCCATGGTTTTCAACAACAGAAGTGAAGATGCTGCACATTTATTTTTATACTGAGAATGGGTTTTTTCATAACTATTGATTAGTCTCACTCTCAGTTGCTAGTTTAATAATATGCTGTTTTAAGATTCTGCCACAATTTCAATTGCATTAGAACATTAATGAGTTGTATACCTGTAAAGTCTGTTGTGTTTAAGTAAACACAGCAACAAGAGAAGTAATGTATTACACAAAACTCGACACAGTCCATCAATCCATGTCGCTTTGGATGTAACATTTGCAATGACTTCTTTTGTCAGCAATTCGATCTCACTGAGAGTAAATTTTTTGTTGTTTTTTGCCACATTACTTTTCATCTAGGCCTATATATTCTCAGTCACATTTAAATGAGCAGCATATGCAGGAGGCCTGATTAAACTCTGCTCTTTAGTGTTAGCCATTTTGACAACCTGGTAAGCGTGGAGTTTTTAACATGTACGATACTACAAATTCCATTAACTTCACCTTACACAACTTTATCATTCGAACATTTCTTTGTACTCAGATAAAAATAGCTGCTTTCCTTCACTGCATTTTTGGAGCTTTATCTATCACAACTGACTTGTACCCACATGGTCCATTACTATTGTTGAATTTGGATGATTTTTTTGCAACAGAAATTTATCTTCACAGCTGGTGAACGTGTTTTTGGTCTTCTTAAGCTGGTAACTGGCCAGCTGAAGAAATACAATCACAAAATAAGTCACAACACCAAAAAATAATTAATGTAGAGTAATGAAATTTTGGGAATTGTCATCCAGTGACATCCCATATATGCTTGACTGGAGACAGTTCTGGTGATCATGGAGGCTAGGGAGTGTCAACAGTCTGCAGAGCATGTTGGGTTACAATATCAGTTTGTGGGCGAGCATTATCCTGCTGGGAAACAACTCCTGGAACGCTGTTCATGAATGGAAACACAACAGGTCAAATCGCCAGACTGAGGTACAATTTTGCAGTCAGAGTATGTGGGATAACCATGAGAGTGTTCCTGCTGTCATATGATATTGCACCCCAGATCTTAACTCCAAGTGTAGGTCCAGTGTTTCTAGCATGCAGAAAGGCTGGTTGCAGGTCCTCAACTGGCCTCCTTTTAACCAACGCATGGCCATCACTGGCACAAAGACAGAACCAATTTTCATTAGAAAACACAACAAAACTCCACCTGCCATCCAATGAGCCCTCACTAGACACCATTGAAGTTACAAATGGTAGTGGTTTGGCATCAATGGAATGCACGCTGCATGGCATCTGGTTCCGAACTGTCCTAGAAGTAACCAATTTGTAACTGTTCGTTGTGTCACAGTTGTGCTAACTGCTTCTCAAATTGTTGTTGCAGATACAGTATGATGTGGCAGAGCCACACGTTGAACACAGTGATCTTCCCTTTCAGTAGTGCCACGTGGCCATCCAGAGTCCATTCCTCTTGTGACTGTACGTTCCCATGACCACCACTGTCAGCAGTCATGTGCAGTGTTTACATTCATGCCAAGTCCTTCTTCAATATCACCAAAGAGACTTACAGCTTGTCATAAGCCCTATTACACAGCCTCATTCATACTAAGTGAGGTGTTGATAATGGCACCTTAGTCATCTTAAGGGCTTTCTTGACAACCATTGATTCATCACCACCCATCTCAAAGGTAATGGACCCTCACTACTGTTAGTGTGTGTATTTAAAGCAAACCTGATCTGCAGTCTCACAGCGGCACTACCAGCACCACTCCTATGGGACTGGTGCAAAATCTGAAGAGACATAATCTTTCACATGTAGAAACATTTCTGTCAACTCCTGATTATGTCTCACAACTCCTTCTGGTGTTGCAATTTTTTTCTGTTGGCACATGAATCACAAATGGGACATAAGGGTAGAAAAAAATGGCTTAATGACAAGAAGATGAGGTGAAAGATGGTTGAACACTAAATATTTTAGTGCATACTTAGGGAAATATAGTCAGTATAATTCATATGTTGGATACTACAACACTTTAAATGGCAGTGTCACTTATGCAATAACTAAAGAAGTCTCAGTGACACTCTTTCCAGTTTCACCAAAGGATGACATGATAACATACAGTGGGGAAAAGACAATATTTAAAGAATTTTGACCATTATGTTATTTAAGAAGATTTTTGTAGCATTTTGTAGTAACACTTGTCTATGTTGGTGATATTTATAACTATTTTTTTAATGAAATTTTTGATTTTTGTCACTTGTTTTGTATCATGTGAGGTTTTTGGCAGGACAATATGGCTGGAAATGTTTCATGATGATTGGTAGTAGTACATATTTTGTCAATCTTGTAAGCAATCTGGATGTTACCTCATAGTGACAATGAAATCATTTGTATGGGTAACATTAGATGACAACATTTTTTGGGAATTCTTCTACAGTTCTGAGACTCACATCAAGAATAGCCATCTATCAATGTACTAAGAGTAAACTATTACAAAAATTTGGAAAATACAATGTGCCAAGAAACTGAGATTTTATGGAACAAGATGCTAACTACAAAATCACAATCAGCTATGACTATGAGGCCAAAGTTGATAATGAAATATACCTGAAAATTTCTACGAATGATTTCTTCTTCATCAACAGAGTTCTGCCCATCATTTAAAATATGACTTCTATAGCTGTATCCACCTCCACCATTCTGCAAAAATGGGTTTGTTGATCCACCTGAAACAGAGTCAGAAAACATCTTACACATGACAGTATATTGATTTTTGGATTACTATTACTGATCCACTATAACAAGATAGAACTACTTACTAAAACGTTAAACATGGCTACTGAAATATGTAAACATTTACAACTCTCACAACTTGTAATACCTTTACTATCAATGGTTAAACACCAGTAAGTATTTCAATATATATTACTAAAATTCTTCATATTCAAAATGTAAAATGTATTATTACCTTCTGGAGGCCAAAACTAGGAATTCAGCTTGCGTTAATGCTATAGTAAATTTGGAGCAAAGTAAGAAAAAAATTGTATATTACCTTGTGTGCGGTATTTTGTGGGCTATGTTTTTGTAAGATTAAAGACATATACGCTCTCAGACTGTACAATAAATACGAAGAAAATGTAATGCAGTTGTAGAACTGGTGGTTGTAAGGAACTTCCTTAGGTTTGTACATTTATTTCATTCCTCATACTAAATATATAATCTACTTACACACACACACACACACACACACACACACACACACACACACACACACACACACTCTGAAGAGCCAAAGAAACTGGTACACCTGCCTAATATTGTGTAGGGCCCCCACTAGCCCACAGAAGTGCTGTAACATGACTTGGCATGGAGTCAACTAACATCTGAAGTAGTGCTGGAAGGGAACTGACAGCATGAATTCTGCAGGGCTGTCCATAAATCTGTAGGAGTACGAGGAGGTGGAGATCTCTTCTGAACACCATGCTGCAAGGAATCCCAGATATGCTCAATAATGTTCATGTCTGGGGAGTCTGGTGGCCAGCGGAAGTGTTTAAACTCAGAAGAGTGTTCCTGGAGCCACTCTGTAGCAATTCTGATAGTGTGGAGTGTTACTTTGTGCTACTGGAATTGCCCAAGTCCGTCAGAATGCACAATGGACATGAATCAACGCAGGTGATCAGACAGGATGCTTACGGATGTGTCACTTGTCAGAGTCATATCCACAGTAGATATATCAGGGGTCACATATCACTCCAACTGCACATGCCTCACACCATTACAGAGCCTCCATCAGCTTGAACAGTCCCCTGCTGACATGCAGGGTCCATGGATTCATGAGGTTGTCTCCACACCTATACACGTCCATCCACTTGATGCAATTGGAAATGAGACTTATCCAAACAGGCAACGTTTTTCCAGTCCTCAATAGTCAAATGTCAGTGCTGACAGGCACAGGTGAGGCATAAAGCTTTGTATCATGCAGTCATGAATGGAACACAAGTGAGCCTTTGGCTCCGAAAGCGTATACTGATGATGTTTTGTTGAATGGCTCGCACTGCAGCAATGTCAGAGATTTGATGTTTTAACAGATTTCTGATATTCATGGTACACTCATGAAAAGGTTGTACAAGAAAATCCAACTGCTGTGTCCCATCACTCACACACTGTCTATAACACCACGTTCAGACTCACTTAAATCTTGATAATCTGCAATCTACATCCTTCTGAATCTGCTTAGTGTATTCATCTCTTGGTCTCCCTCTACAGTTTTTACCCTCCATGGTGCCCTCCAATACTAAATTTGTGACCCCTTGATGCCTCAGAACATGTCCTACCAACCGGTCCCTTCTTCTTGTCAAGCTGTGCCACAAACTCCTCTTCTCCCCAATTCTATTCAATAGCTCCTCATTAGTTATGTGATCAACCCATCTAATCCTCAGCATTCTTCTGTAGCACCACATTTCAAAAGCTTCTATTCTCTTCTTGTCCAAACTATTTATCGCCATGTTTCACTTTCATACATGGCTACACTCCATACAAGTATTTCAGAAATGACTTCCTGACACTTAAACCTATGCTCAATGTTAACAAATTTCTCTTCTTCAGGAACGCTATGCTTGCCATTGCCAGTATACATTTTATATCCTCTCTACTTCAACCATCATCAGTTATTTCAACTGCTCTTCCAACTCCTTTGCTGTCTGACAGAATTACAATGTCATCAGTGAACCTCAAAGATTTTATTTCTTCTCCATGGATTTTAATACCTACTCCGAACTTTTCTTTTGTTTCCCTTAGTGCTTGCTCAATGTACAGATTGAATAGCATTGGGGAGAGGCTACAAACCTGTCTCACTCCCTTCCCAACCACTGCTTCCCTTTCATGTCCCTCAACTCTTATAACTGCCATCTGGTTTCTGTACAAATTGTAAATAGCCTTTTGCTCTCTGTATTTTACCCCCTGCCATTTTCAGAATTTGAAAGAGAGTATTCTAGTCAACATTGTCAAAAGCTTTCTCTAAGTCTACAAATGCTAGAAATGTAGGTTTGCCTTTCCTTAATCTTTCTTCTAAGATAAGTTGTAGGGTCAGTATTGCCTCACTTATCTTCCCTGAGGTCGGCTTCTACCAGTTTTTCCATTCATCTCTAAAGAATTTGCGTTAGTATTTTGTAGCTGTGACATATTAAACTGATAGTTCAGTAATTTTCACATCTGTCAACACCTGCTTTCTTTGGGATTGGAATTATTATATTCTTCTTGAAGTCTGAGGGTATTTTGCCTGTCTCATACATCTTGCTCACCAGATGGTAGAGTTTTGTCAGGACTGGCTCTCCCAAGGCCATCAATAGTTCTAATGGAATGTTGTCTACTCCTGGTTCCTTGTTTCGACTCAGGGCTTTCATTACTCTGTCAAACTCTTCACGCAGTATCATATCCCCCATTTCATCTTCATCTACATGCTCTTCCATTTCCATAATATTGTCCTCAAGTACGTCACCCTTGTATAGACCCTCTATGTACTCCTTCCACCTTTCTGCTTTCCCTTCTTTGCTTAGAACTCGGTTTCCATCTCAGCTATTGATATTCATGCAAGTGGTTCTCTTTTCGCCAAAAGCCTCTCTAATTTTCCTGTAGGCATTATTTATCTTACCCTTAGTGATATGTGCCTCTACATCCTTAGAGTTGTCCTGCTTCACTTACTGCATTTTTGTATTTTCTCCTTTCATCAATTAAATTCATTATCTCTTCTGTTACCCAAGGATTTCTACTAGCCCTCGTCTTTTTACCTTCTTGATCCTCTGCTGCCTTCAATATTTCATTCCTCAAAGCTACCCATTCTTCTTGTACTGTATTTCTTTCCCCCATTCCTGTCAATTGTTCCCTTATGCTCTCCCTGAAACTCTGTACAACCTCTGGTTTAGTCAGTTTATCCAGGTCTCATCTCCTTAAATTCCCACCTTTTTGTAATTTCTACAGGATTAATCTACAGTTCATAACCAATAGATTGTGGTCAGAGTCCACATCTGCCCCTGGAAATGTCTTACAGTTTAAAACCTGGTTCCTAAATCTCTGACTTACCATTGTATAATCTATCTGATAGCTTCTAGTATCTCCAGGATTCTTTCATCTATACAACCTTCTTTTCTGATCCTTGAACCAAGTATTAGCTATGATTAAGTTATGCTCTGTGCAAAATTCTACCAGACAGCTTCCTCTTTCATCTCTTACCCCCAATCCATTTTCACCTACTATGTTTCCTTGTCTCCCTTTTCCTACTCTCGAATTCCAGTCACCCACGACTATTAAATTTTTGTCTCCCTTCACTACCTGAATAATTTCTTTTATCTCATCATACATTTCATTAATTTCTTCATCATCTTCAGAGCTAGTTGGCATATAAACTTGTACTACTGTAGTAGGCATTGGGTTCGTGTCTATCTTGACCACAATAATGTGTTTGCTATGCTGTTTGTAGTAGCTTACCTGCACTCCTATTTTTTTAAAATTCATTATTAAACCTACTCCTGCATTACCCCTATTTGATTTTGTATTTATAACTCTGTATTCACCTGACCAAAAGTCTTGTTCCTCCTGCCACTGAACTTCTCTAATTCTCACTATATCTAACTTTAATCTATCCATTTCCCTTTTAAAAATTTTCTAACCTACCTGCCCAATTAAGGGACCATTCCAGGCTCTAATTCGTAGAACACCAGTTTTCTTTCTCCTGATGACAATGTCCTCTTGAGTAGTCCCCGCCTGGAGATCTGAATGGGGGACTATTTTACCTCCGGAAAGTGCAGACATAGAGAACTAAAATAGAATGAAGCAAAGAATAGTTACAGTGAAGAAATGCTGAGATGGAAGAAATTAACATTAATTAAAGCCAGATGAGTGGCAAGAACCAAGGGCATGTTGTAGTGCTAGTTCCCACCTGTGGAGTTGTGAGAAACTGGTGTCTGATGAAAGAATCCAGATGGCGAGTGTGTGGAAACAGGCACCGAGGTCACGAATGTCATGTTGTAGAGCATGCTCTGCAACAGGATATTGTGAGTTGCCAGTATACACCCTCTGCCTATGCCCATTCATGCTTATTGATAATTTGGTGGTAGACATGCCGATGTAGAAGTCCAAACAGTGTCTACAGAACAGCTGGTGTAAGGCATGTGTCATATACAACATGACATTGAACCTTGCCTTGAACAATTGCCTCCACAATCCCAACTTGATCCACCACCACTACCTCAATATTATCCCTTCCAATCCTTCCAAGAATTCCTCACATCCAGCATTGCTTCACAATCCTTCCTCAGGTCTCTAAAACATGACCCTTACCTGTCCTCTCCAGAACTCCAGGCTCTACGTTCCCTAAAAGCTGATGACTCCATCATTATCCTCCCAGCAGACAAAGGATCTACCACTGTAGTACTTGACCAAATTGAGTATGTTAATGAAGGTCTATACCAGCTGTCTGACACCTGTACATACAGAATCTGCCATCAAGATCCCATCCCTGTGGTTCAAACTGACCTGCAGTCCCTCCTTAAAACCTCAGGCCCCTCACAAGGTCTAACACCACAATCGACAGAACATCTCATCCTACCCCTTCTTCCTACGATCCACAAACCCTATCATCCTGTCCATCCTATAGTTGCTTGCTTCAGAGCACCCACTGAATGTATATCTGCCTTAGTTGATCATCATTTGCAACCCATAGTGCAAAGACTCACCTCCTAGATCAATTGAAATCTGTGCCCACCCCACTCCAACCACTCACCTTGCTTGTCACTATTGATGCCACCTCTCTCTATATCAACATCCCCCAAGTACATGGTCTGTCTGTTGCTGAGCATTTGCTCAGTCAGCAACCACCTGATTCCAAACCTGTGACATCCTTCGTATTGAAATTAATCAACTTTATGCTTACCAAAAACTACTTCACATTTCAGGGACAGATGTACAAACAGATCAGGGGTACGGCCATGGGAGCAGGATGACTCCTTCCTATGCAAAACTTTTCATGGGTCACTTTGCTGGGGCTTTCCTGAGAGCCATAAGTCTTCAGCCCCTGGTTTGGTTTAGGTACATTGATGACATCTTTACAATACAGACTCATAGTCAAGCTGGCCTGCTAAAATTCATTGAATCTCTGAATACCTTCTCCCAGTTAAGTTTAACATACTTCAGTTCCAAATCCCATGCCAATTTTGTTGATGTTGATCTCATCCTCACCAAAGGCCAGCTACACACTTCCGTCCACATTAAACCAACTAACAAACAACAGTATTTACATTTTGATAGTGGTATCCTTTCTATGTCAAACATTCCTTCCCACACAGCCTTGGCATCTGAGGCAAGTGTATTTGTTTGGATGCAGACTCTTTACACCAATACACCACCATTCTCACCTCAGCCTTCATTGCGCGTAATTACCTTACCAGCATAGTTAAAAAGCAGATTTTCCCAGGCCATCACATCCAATCCTGGTATTGCTGAACCCCCCAAAAAACAGCTTTGGAGCACACCATTGGTGACTCAGTATTATCTTGGTCTGAAATGTGTTAAACAGCTACTTTGACAGGGCCATGACTTCCTAAAATCATGCCCTGAAATGAGATGCAATCTGTCTGAAATTTTGCCCACTACACCTAGAATAGCTTTCCATCACCCTGCCAATCTCTGCAATATTTTTGTCAGACGCTATGCTCTTTTTGCACCCATTTTCCTACCATACAGCCCCTACCCCTGCGACTAGCCCCTCTGCAAGACTTGCCCTGTGCACCCTCCTATGACAGCCCTGTAGCTGGCAAAATATATACTATCAAAGGGAGAGCCACCAGTGAAACAACACATGTCATATACCAGCTGTTATGTAAACAATTTTCGACCTCTTACGTTGGCACGACCACCACCAAATTATCAATAAGAATGAATGGGCATAGGCAGAGGGTGTATGCTGGCAACTCATAATCTCCTGTTGCTGAGCATGCTCTACAGCATCACATTCGTGACCTCAGTGGCTGTTTCACCACTTGCACCATCTGGATTTTTCCCCCAGAAACCAGTTTCTTAGAACTCTACAGGTTGGAGCTAGAACTACAACATGTTCTTGGGTCTCACCACCCACCTTTCTTAGAACTCTACAGGTTGGAGCTAGAACTACAACATGTTCTTGGGTCTCGCCACCCACCTGGCCTTATTTTATGTTAATTTCTTCCATCTCAGCATTTCTTCACTGTAATTACTCTTTGCTTCACTCTGTTTCAGTTTTCTAGATCTTTCATTGTCTTTCTCGTCTAATTTTCACCGCCCCCTGCCCTCCCACCTCTGTTGCATACAATGCACTTAGCTTTTCACTCTTATTAACTCATGAATGATGTTTAAGCAGTAATTTCTGTCTCCATATTACCCTGTCTTTCACCTTTTTAAGCTCTCAGATTTTCAAATCTCGTCTGATGCAGTTCCCTACAGTCTGTCTTTCCTACTCATCCTGTATGGTAAGTCTCCCCTGACCCGCAGTTCTGTGTGACTTTCCCAATATCTACCCCTGTTCCTAGATCTCTCCAGTCCTTTTCCTTCACCCTTCTTCTTTCTGTCTGAAGAAGGAGCCACTGACTCTGAAAGCTTGCCATTTACAACCATCTTTTATGTGTGTGTTCTGCCACAGCTTGGTGAGTAGATTTTTTATATACTCAGTTAAATAATTTTGTCAATAATTGATTGATTATATTGTTCTTTATGATTGAGGGCCATGTAATCTTAGATGTTCCAGTTAAAAACATAATTCAAATGTCAGTCAGTGTAGATAGTCTGATCCCTATTTCCAGAAGCCTATTGTGTATTTTATGGAAGTATTCTAAGTATGATGTATATAATTCAGTTAAGCATTAACATACTAGTATACTGACAGAAATGGAAAGTGTCACCAGTCTGACATTTATTTTTATAGCGATGTCCATTACACACTGAAATGACGAAAATCATGGGATAGCAATAAATAAATGTACATATCATGTGACTATGGCCTCCCATTAGGTAGATGATTCACCAGGTGCAAGTATTTCGATTTGACGTCACTTCGCCAACTTGCGTGTTGATGGGGATGAAATGATGATGATTAGGACAACACAACATCCAGTCTTTGTGGACAGAAAATCTTCAACCCAGCCAGGAATCGAACCCGGGCCCTTAGGATTGACATTCTGTCGCACTGACCACTCAGCTACCAGGGGTGAACATGGGATAGCAATATTCACATCATATTCAGACAGACAGTAGTATCATGTGTGGAAGGTATAAAAGGGCAGTGCATTTGTGGAGCTGTCATTTGTACTCATATGATTCATGTGAAAAGGTTTCCAGCATGATTATGGCCACACAATGGGAATTAACACAGTTTGAATGCAGAATGGTAATTGGAGTTAAATGCATGGGACATTCCATTTTGGAAATCATTAGGGAATTCATTATTATCCACAATGCCAAGAGTGCAACGAGAATACAAAATTTCAGGCATTACTTCTCACCATGGACAATTGCAGTGGCTGATGGCCATCACTTAACAACCAAGGACAGTGGCATTTATGTAGAGTTGT
Organism: Schistocerca gregaria; assembly: GCF_023897955.1. Classification (NCBI taxonomy): domain Eukaryota; kingdom Metazoa; phylum Arthropoda; class Insecta; order Orthoptera; family Acrididae; genus Schistocerca; species Schistocerca gregaria. Next base: position 442,651,246 of record NC_064923.1, read on the forward strand.
CAATCTAACAGACAAGCAACACTGCAGAAATCATTGTAGGATGTGCAATGAATGCATCTGTTATGCTAGTGATGTGAAATATGGCATTAATTGGCTATGGTAGCAGATGACTGACATGAGTGCCTTTTCTTACAGTATGACATTGCCTGCAGTGCCTCTCCTGGGCTCATAACCATACCAATTGGATGATGGAAAACTGTGGCCTGATCAAATGAGCCTCAATATCGTTCGGTAAAAGCTGATAGTAAGGTTCGAGTGTGGCAAGATCTCATGAAGCCATGGACCCAGGTCGTCAACAAGGCACTGTGCAAGATGCAAGTGGCTCCATAATGATGTGGGCTGTGTTTACATGGAATGGACTGGGTCACTGACTGGAAATGGTTATGTTTGGCTACTTGGAGACCATTTGTAGCCATTCATGGATTTCATGTCCCCAAACAACAGAATTTTTATGGATGACAATGTACCATGTCACCAGGGCACAGTTATTTGCAACTGGTTTGAAGAAATTCTGGACAATTTGAGTGAATGAGCTAAATACCCAGATCGCCTGATGAATCCCATCAAACATTTATGGGGAATAATCAAGAGGTCAGTTCGTGAACAAAATCCTGCACCAGCAACACTTTCCCAGTTGTGGTTGGCTGTAGAGGCAGTGTGGCTCAATATTTCTGCAGGAGACTTCCAAGGACTTGTTGAGTCCATGCCACGTTGCTGGACAACATTGGACGAAAGGAGGTCTGACATGTTATTATGAGGTATCCCATGACTTTTATCATTTCATTGTGTAATGGATATTAAATGATGATTAAACTTTCAGTCAATTTGGAATGATATCCATCATCAACATCACTGTGAGGTATATCTAAAAACAAAGGAGCGAAAGCGTTGGTATGTTGATAGAGACAATAAAAACAATAAAAAACACACACACAAATTTCAAGCTTTCGCAGCCCAAGGTTGCTTTGTCAGGAAAGAGGGAAGGAGAGGGAAAGATGAAAGGATGTAGGTTTTAAGGGAGAGGGTAAGGAGTCATTACAATCCTGGGAGTGGAAAGACTTACCTTAGGGGGAAAACAGGACAGGTATACACTCACACACACACACACACATATCCATCCACACATATACACACACAGGCAGACATATGTAAATGCAAAGAGGTTGGGCAGAGATGTCAGTCGAGGCGGAAGTACACGTGTGTACGTGTACGTGTGTGTGTGTGTGTGTGTGTGTGTGTGTGTGTGTGTATGTGTGTGTGTGTGTGTGTGTGTATACCTGTCCTTTTTCCCCCCTAAGGTAAGTCTATGTTGCTGGTGACTTGTTAACTGTGTAACTGAACATTGTGGAACATCACATTTAGAGCTTGTTACATGTAGTTGTGTTTGCAATTGGACAGGAAAGGTAGAGAGGTTAAAACCTTGTGGCAGAAAGCAGCCTTCACCTCTCAGAAAGCAAAAATGAGGCCACCAGGTTTAATATTTCTGTCTACTGGATGGAACATCATTGAACAGTTTCACACTTTAAGTCCTAAGATGCAGCAAATATGTTTGAAATTAGTAAAAAGCACTTTTGTACAATGCTGTAGCCAGAAAATTCTGTTACCCAAATTTCAGTAATGAAACCAGTCTGAACTGATGAAATGTTATTGGGTAATCAACAAAGCTACAGCATAATCTTTCAGCAGTGGTTTCACAGGTTTCTTACTTGCAGTTTCAGGTGAACACAACAAGAAGGAAATGTATTAAAATCTTGCTTCAAGGTAACATTTTCACTTACCTCTTAGCCAAAGATTTTATCAACGAAATTTGCCAAGAAAGCTTGCATTCCGATGTGGACTACAAGAGTTCAGATTAATTAATATTTGGGTTAAGTGCCACCATGTTAACACCATTATGAATAAGTGGCCATGGAGTAGAAAAAATGGAGAAATTTAACTGCTTTAAGTGCATGTTTCTAACAGGAATGTTTGATTTAGGGAAATAAGACAATGAAACTGTGAGTTAAGGGATATGATAAGAAAAATAAAACAAGGAAATGGAATACAGATTTTAGCTACATTGTAATACATCTGTAGCCACAGGAATACGGTAAAATGTAAAAACAATATCTGATGAGTAAATCATTCAGTCCTCTTGCTAGGGACAGGAGAAAGTGACCAGTTAAAACTCATACCAGTATTTTAGTTCTAAATAACCAATATTTTTTGGTATTTGTTAGATCTCTATTATAAGAGATGTTTATATTTTTTACTAATAAATGTAAAAAACCAAAATATCAACTAGCCATATCGGCAGTGCTACAATTTTTTACTTTTAATTAAATCTTTTTTAAAGAGTGAGTAATTTTCTTATTTGTAAAATTTGAATTACTGTGGAATATTTTGTTGTTACAGAAAACAAGAAAAGTAATCAGTGCTATTTTAATAAAAGTGCTGACAGAAATGAGCAAGAATCACATGACTTAAGAACTGGTTCACCACTGTTGAGACAATAATGTACCTATTACCATGTGGGATTGCCTATTAGATGGTAGGCATGCACATGCATTGTGCAAGACTTGCCCCATTGTGAGACTACATGATAGTCCCTCATTGTTGTCATCAAACGTAAGACAGTTGTATTACAGAGTGGCACCATCCCTAGTCTGGAAGTATTTTAAGAAGTGTGGTACCAGTGAAGTAGGAATATAATGTTCCATTTACTTTAAAAGATTAAAAATGGGAGAAGCCACAATAAATTTGTGACATAATATAAGTTAAGGTTAAAACTTAACAGTTCATTCATAGTTTACATAAAAATAGGAAGCAGCTGATCTGCTGCCTGTGTCTACATAACATGCCTTTATCTGCTTGTAGCCCTTGAAAATGGACAAATTAACATGATAATTAGAGTTCTTCAACCTCAGTTTTCAGCCTTTAGCACTGACTATATGTAATATCCAAATAGTGGTACGACCCCCAATCACAACATGATCTTCAAGCACATTTACAAAAAATGAGAGTCAGTAGGAGCATACTGGTAATTTTTGTAATAGTCAGCCACTTATGACTTTTTGAGAAAAGCAGTGAATAGCAGACCAACCAAATCTTCTTTTATTTGTCTATTTAATATTTTGGTTCTATGTACTTTGAAACTGAGGGAATCAAAATTTTTCAATCTTTGTTCAGTTTTTGCGTTAACTACATGAAATAATATAATAAAAAACTAAAAATTCGTTATTTCAGAAGCTGCTTCTTTGGAGTGGATTTAACAATCTGGTTAAACTGGCATTGAAAAAAGAAGAATGATATACCAGAACCCAGTTGTTTCAGCAATAACCACTATCCCTACCTCACGCTGTAAAAGAACACAAGAGAATTGCAAAGGGAAGATGATCAACATGCTTCACTGCCATGGCAAAAATTTCCCCTTTTTAACAGTAACCAGTCTTATTGTTGGTTTCATTCCATTATTCAGCCCTTTATGCCTTATTGTAAACAGTCTATATCTGCATCCCTACTATGTGTAGTGTCATCCCCAATATGTATGATGTTTTTAATGGTTTGTTATTCATATTATAATCTCTGTTTGCTCTCACAACCGTTCTCTTTTGCTGCCCTCTTTAGCTCTAAGCTAACTATCCATGTGTACCATAGCCTGTAGTACCACAACTTGCCCTGATTGTAGTAAAGATTTCTGACAGGCTTTTTTTCTACTACTTGTTTATTGGATGCTTTACCTATCCACTTAATTTTTCAATTCCCTTCTATAGCACCATGTTTCAAATACATCTTGTTTATTTCATATCAGTTTTCCAATACCCTATGTTTCACCTCTATATAATATTGTACATACATTGAAGCACCAAAGGACCTGGTATAGGTATGCATATTCAAATACAGAGAGATTTAAATAGGCAGAATACAGCACTGCAGTCAGCAGTGTCTATAAAAGACAAGTGTATGGTGTAGTTGTTAGGTTGATGCTGCTGATACAGTGGCAGGTTATCAAGATGTAAGTGAGACTGAACGTGGTGTTATAGTCAGTGCACAAGTAATGGGACACACCATCTCCGAGGTAGGATTTTCTTATACGACCTTTTCACAAGTGCACTGTGAATATTAGGAATCCATTAAAACACCAAATCTCCGACATTGCTGTGGCCCGAAAAAGATCCTGCAAGAACAGGATTAATGATCACTGAAGAGAATTGTTCAGCATGACAAAAGTGCAACCCTTCAGTAAATTGCTGCAGGCTTCAGTGGCGCATCATCAACAAGGGTCAATGGCCGAACCATTCAATGAAACATCATAGATATGGGCATTTGGAGCTGAAGGCCCACTCATGTACGCTTGACGACTGCATGCCACAAAGCTTTATGCCTCACCTAGGCCTGTCAACACTGAAATTGGTCTGTTGATGACTGGAAACATGTTGCCTGGTTGGGTGAGTCTTGTTTCAAATTGTATCGAGTGGATGATTGCCCAAGTCTGTCCAAATGCACAGTGGACATGAATGGGTGCAGGTGATCAGACAGGATGCTTACGTATGTGTCATCTGTCAGGGTCATATCTAGATGTGTCAACAGTCCCATACCACTCCAACTGTGCCATTACAGAGCATCCACCAGTTGAACAGTCCCCAACTGACATGCAGGAGCCATGTATTGATGAGGTTGTCCGCATACCCATACACATTCATCCTCTCAATACAATTTGAAACAAGACTCACCCAACCAGGCAACCTGTTTCCAGTCATCAACAGACCAATTTCAGTGTTGACAGGCCTAGGCAAGGCATAAAGCTTTGTGTCATGCAGTCACCAAGGGTACATGAGTGGGCCTTCAGCTCCAAATACCCATCCATATCTATGATGTTTCATTGAATGGTTCAGCCATTGACCCTTGTTAATGATGCGGCACTGAAACCTGCAGCAATTTGCTGAAGGGTTGCACTTTTGTCATGCTGAACAATTCTCTTCAGTGGTCATTAATCCCGTCCTTGGAGGATCTTTTTCCGGCCACAGCAATGTCGGAGATTTGGTGTTTTAATGGATTCCTAATATTCACGGTACACTCATGAAAAGGTCATATGGGAAAATCCCCACTTCATCGCTACCTCAGAGATGCTGTGTCCCATCGCTCATGTGCTGACTATAACACTACATTCAGTCTCACTTAGATCTTGAGCATCAACCTAACAACTGCGCCATACGATTGTCTTTTATAGACACTGCTGAGTGCAGCACTCTATTCTGCCTGTTTACATCTATTCCATTGGGACAATGCGACACCCCACAAGTCCAGAATTGTTACAGAGTGACTCCAGGAACACTCTTATGAGTTTAAACACTTCCTCTCGCCACTAAACTCTTGGGACATGAACATTATTGAGCATATCTGGGGTGCTTTGCAATGTGCTGTTCAGAAGAGATATTCACCACCTCATACTCTTACGGATTTAAGGACAGCCCTGCAGGATTCATGGTGTCAATTCCCTCCAGCACTACTTCACACATTAGTCAAATCCATGCCATGTCATGTTGTGGCACTTCTGCATGTTCGCAGAGGCCCTACATGATATTAGGCAGGTGTACATGTTTCTTTGGCTCTTCAGTGCAATATAGTTTTACAGTTTCATAAACTTTTCCCAAATTTTATACAAATATTTGGTATTAGGAAAACTCTATTCTTGAACTACATTGTTGTAATTGGATACACAACACTATCAAAAATGTTAGTACAACTTTATTAGACTGTTGCATGTACAGCAGTTACTATAATACACACTAAACACAATAAGATAAGGCAAATGTATGCAAGCAGTAATAGCATGATAACTGAGTGTGAGTGTAGGATGGAAGGGTTTAAATAGGCACTCACTCATGGTAGGCTCTATCAAAAGTTCACAGTACTGTTCTTTCATGGAACACTCTCACGGATGACAAAACACTTCTAATGTGCATGACTTTCAAGTGTGCACACATTACTTCATACATCAATCTGATTTTGATGTCTGCTTTTCTTTGATCACCAGTGTACATTTCTTTGTTGATAGTACAGTCCTTCACTTTTTCTTCTTTGTGCCTCCCAGTTACATGTTTAGCAAATTCACTTCATCACTTTCCTCTATGCTTTGATTATTTGTAATGCAGTTTCTGTGTGAAATAATTTTTTGATTTTGTTTAAAAGTTAAATAACACTTATGTTCTGCAAGAAAGGCCATGGTGTCTATAAACTGTAAAATTGTTATTACTTCCTATAAATTCTTGTTCTGATTTTTCCCCTCCAAGTAGGAAAGTTAGGAATTTAAAAGTCTCACCTCCAATAGATGGCTGTCCAGGCACATCAAGATTGCCACCAGATGTTTGATATGTTGCACCATAGCCAGCTTGGTCGGAATTACCTAGCTCATGCAGTCGCGTGCTGGACAGTGCACGAGGAATAGGATTACTGGGAACCCCATGAGGAGCCAAGTGTGCTGTTTCTTCAGCCACCTGAAATCAATTACAACATATAATAAAAATGGATATTTGCTACCTGAACAAAACATTACATCAAGTTAAAAGTTATCAATTCCTTCTAATCTGAAATTACTCATTATGTATATGGAGAGTGTAATATCCATGATTGAATACTGAAGTAAATGAAATGGTGTGTATGTGCTACAAAAAACAACAAATGTTCAGAAACAAAAGTGTTACGGCACACTAAGAAATTCAGTTTCTGGTGGATTATGGCCTCTAGCAACTGAGCAGAATGCACTGTTATTTCTAACAAATCCATATATGCTCATGGGCGATTGAATTATATATAGTTACTTTGTTGAAGAAAGAGCACTGCTGTTGCCATCTAATAAAGTAGTTCAGGATGTATAGTAAGTTGCTGTTGGACTTTTTTAGTTTACACTCAGGTAAATGTTGGATGCAATGTGTGATAGTTACCCCTGAACACAAGCAGATTATGAGTGCATGATATATTGGATATTCCATCTTTGAGGTTATGCATGCACTGAGCTTTAAACAAGACACTGCAACAATTGTATGCCATACAAACATCAGATTGGGTAAAGCCTTGCTCCCAGAGTCTATGACCAAGGCTAAGATTGCGTTTATGACAGGAACTGAAATCAACTTACGTGGGCTGTAATACTGATTGATGGACCACAGTACCATAAATCACTCACTAATTCATTGATAGAGAACAGCTGGTGAACAGCTGTACCATCCACAATAATCTCACCACTATGGGTTTCAGGAGCAACCATCCAGCACATGTACCTCTACTCGCCATACATCACAAACAATGGCTATTAGCATTGGTGCAAAAACACTGCCACTAGATGCTCACACCATTAAAATAGTACCCGGACTGATGTATTGTGGTAAACATTGGTACTCTCTGACAGCTGGGCACAGGTATACTGAAAGCCATATAAAACTATGGAAAATACACCACCCCTGCCCTGCTTTCCTTCCCCTTCCACCCCGACCTGCTCCTTACCCCCACTATGCAGACGGCTTCTCCCATCATGCGCAGTTGCTCGTAGTCTGGGCTTGGCAGCCAAAGACAGTGGTCATATGTGTGTGAGATGCATTTGCATAAACATTTGTGTGTACACTGTCTAATTCAGAAAAAGGTCTTTTGGCTGAAAGTTTACTTGTTTAGGAGTCTTTTTGTTGTGCCTGTCTGCAACTCAACATCCCCACTATTTGGTACAATTTGTCATATCAAGTAATGCATACTATCTGCTAATAGGACACCATCCATTAGACTGTAACAATATATGCGTCTTACTGCCTAACGATACAGGAACATACTGTCTGATCATGTTCACTGTTCACTGTGAAGACCCCAATGACAATCTTAACTTTCAGTAAGGCAATGAATCATCTCATTGCTCTCAAAGGTACTTGTATGCCTTGAGCTACTGGCAGCACTAATGGAAGTGCAATTACTGTACTGATTCTGCACTGTGGCACTGTATGGCATTACTAAGTCAGTTTTATAAACAATGATTGCAGTACCGGTAACTTTAAACTGGTTACACACCAATCCAAACCAAATGAAGAAATTGTGATTGCCTTATCATTTTAAATCATTCACTAATCAAGCAGTCGCTTGGCAACAGCTACAGTTAGCGAATAATGTTGTGAGAATGTAAAAGGTGAATGACCTGTGACGTAACGTGTTTATTGTCAATGTGCCGTCAGAGATGCACTGAGTTACTGACTTTGAAAACTGCTGCGCGAAAAACGGACAGAAGAAGAACACTTTTACACATTCTTTTGATGTACTAGATATTCTCAATGAACAGATACTCAGTTACTCATTTTTCTCTTGTCTCTTGTAACTTGTGCCAGACGTGCATGTCTTGCCACCGTATTACGTATTATTGTTCAAAATATTATTATTTTAGTGTAAAGTAAAAGTGCAATACTAAAAGTGCAATACTGCATAGCAGTAGATTTAGACGTGTATGTGAAAATACGAGAAGAGAAGTGCCAGACAAAACGGCATTTGTGTTAAATTCTTCATTGCAGTGTAAGTTCATCTATTAATTGCCATAAATTCAGAGTTAAATGGGACTGGTGTATGGACTATTTATTTAGTATAGAATCTATGTCTCACTCCTTCATGAATTTTCTTTATGTTTCTGCCAAATAGAGAGTTCACAGTCACGAATTCTTTCGTCGAGATCGGATGGAAGTTGCATGCGGCGAAATATTTTCTCCACACCATATTCTGGTAAATGCATGATAAACTACAGTCCCTTAGAAAATTCATGTTGAGCTATCCAAAAATAACTATATTTTGAATAGGCATTTACTCTCCTCTGCAATGCAACATCCGACTGATCAGACGATCCAACAAGAGACAGCTGCACACGGTCGGCATTCACAAATATATTTCCACCACTGATTATAGCTATATGTTACAGCACAAAAATAAACATATTGTTATAATTAGCGACTATGAACAGGGACATTTATAACTGTATGTTTATGTATACACATTACATAAACATCGTTATAGCGTCTTACTGCCTAACGATACAGGAACATACTGTCTGATCATGTGTATTTGTTTGTTCACTGTGAAGACCCCAATGACAATCTTAACTTTCAGTAAGGCAATGAACCATCTCATTGCTCTCAAAGGTACTTGTATGCCTTGAGTTACTGGCAGCACTAATGGAAGTGCAATTATTGTACTGCTTCTGCACCGTGGCACAGTATGGCATTACTAAGTCAGTTTTATAAACAATTATTGCAGTAACTTTAAACTGGTTACACACCAATCTAAACCAAGTGAAGACATTTTTATGCAACTGGTTTCAGGAAATCCCCATGTATATGACAGCCAGTCAATGGAGACCTCAACCAGAACAAACGAAACCAGAGGAGCATCTAACAATATGACAACATGGTGATTAAACACACTTAAATATGGATCACTAGTATCAAGATTTGCAAGGTCTGCTTGCCCTGAAACATATACAACCCCCTGTAATTCACTTAGTGCTGGATGAAGGGATGGTAAAATTTAGCAAGGAATGAAACTTCATGAATCATAAGTAGAGGTGGTTATGCACAAACATATTCAGTGTCTTACACTATGGGTTAAGTTGGGAAATGATATGGTGCCAGTAACTTCAACTTCACCGTTTTCAGAGCTGTTCTGTGACAAATGGCTGATGTGGTACACTAACAACAGATATTTTGTTCTGAAGCTAGAACAAGCAGTGATCGTTCTGTGTGCCCATACTTTTTGGGGTACACATTCCACAACAATACTCACCACCCTGCCTTTAACGATAGCTGCTCCAATCTTAATTATACTGCAGTGCAATATATTGACACAATGACAACAATTTTGCACCTTTCAAATTAAATGAAATAAACTGCCATTGCATTATATTCTGCATCTAAGTGTTTCTGTCTACAGTATTCCGTGATGAAGAGGTGAATAATGAAACTGAGTTGCCTGAAGATACAGACTGATGTATATGAGCTAACAACAAATTACGCCTCAGTGACCTTATATCTTTCCCAAGTATTAGCATATCAGCACAAATTATAGTTTAATTTCTGAATGTTCACAGGTTGGAGTGCAAAAACACCAATAGCCTTGTTATAGCTCCCTATGTTTAGTACAACATTGTCAAGAAAAGACTGTTCAAGTTTGCATAAGGGATAATTTAATTAAAAGACAACTGGGTAATATTTTGAAGTTTTAGTAACACTTTTTACCATTCCATCTGAGTACAAGCCTAGTTACTCTATCGAAAAATTTTAAACCAAACATTCATTACATTCTTCAGTTTTCAATGCAGCAAATGGCCGGTGATATTTTCTTTTGATTGGAATCTAGAATGACTCATCACTGAAATGCCCAGCTGCTAAAGCTGTTAAATGAATCATTTACTTGTGATAAAAACTGAGCTGAGACTGCAATGAAGAAGCAACTGTAGAAATTTTCTTTCATTAACCTTAATCTCTATAGTATTTTCCATAGGCGTCACTAGATGGTGCCCACTATCCTCTCCACCTTAATGTGGAGAGGATCTGGTTAATGTATACTTGTAACTGAAAATTGCAAGTCTGATCATATTTAGTCAGCTGTGGTCATCAATTATACTAGTTCATTTGAACAATGGTGAGTTAGGAAACTGGTTGCAGCATATCCTCGGGTCCATCTTGGCATCCACTTGGATTTAGAAGAACCATAGAAAACAAAGTTTGCTGGGCAGAAGAGACCTTAAATCCCGATCTCCCACAGTGAATCTATTACCTTAACAAATGTTCCATCTTGCAATGTAAACAGTATGTTACAGGTAATTTCACTTCAGTCAAGCAGAGTGAGGGCCTGGAAAGACTAAAGTAAGTATCAGAACTACCAGAGGTTCATTTTCAGAAGGTATTCATACTTTGCCCAAAGCAAGGCAATGTTAAATAAAATTCCTTGAAAGGGAAAGTTTCTCAATTGTTAATCATAGCCTTTTACTGTTAACCATAATTTGCAAATTAAGCACCATTAAAAAATCTGTCAGGAACAAATTAAATCAGTTGTTTATTATATATCTTACAAAAGATAATGCAGTGTAGTTGTCAAAAACAGTAAGTTATAGATTTTGCTTTACTTACAATGTTTTAGAAAGGTTACATAACTTGTAATTTATTTGCCATAATACCCCATCTACAGACCATAGTGGGCCCATGGATACTGACCAGTTTCTGTGTCATCCTGCACCGATGGCATCACTAGATGTTATATGAAAAGGTATGGGATCAGAACACCACTCTCAAGGCTGTTGTCAGTTTTTGTTATCCAGTTATTTGTTATAATAATACATTTAACTTATCGTGTGCAATATTTTATTTAATGTAGTTCATATGGCAGTATCACATTGGATCTATGCATACTGTAGTCAGGGGGGCCTCAGAGCCTAAATGCTACCACTATAGTGTGCTGTGGGAAAGAAAGGTTGTCAGTTGTTTCAAAATACAGAGCTGTTTCTTGATTAGCCTCTTCAACATCTTGATTTATTTTCTGCACACAATTGTGTATGCCATTCATGGCAAGTATGAAAAATAATTATTTACATGGAAGATAATTTTGCACCATAGTAAAAAACAATTATGAACAGATACCAAATAGGTCCACAGGCATATGACTGTGTAGTGCATACAAAAACTATGGATATTCAAGGGAGGACAACATGCACCTGTTACAAAAGCTGATGTTTACACATTTCAAGGATGCTCTATACAATTTACAGAATGTGCACAATAGTCACCTACTATGTTATGCAAATCATACTGCAAACAAAGGAAAATGTAGGACAAAATATAACAATACTATGAAAAGGAAAGTTGTTACTCACCAAATAGCAAAGATGCAGATAGGCACAACAAAAAGACTGTCATAGATGACAGACAGACAGACAGACACACACACACACACACACACACACACACACACACACACACACACACAAGCAGCAGTGGATGATGGGAGTAGAAACTAGGTGGGGGTAAGGTACTCCCCTGCCTTCTGTCTAACCTCCCAACTGCACCTAGCTCCCCTACCCTCTCTCCACCTCATCCTTGCGTGCTCCCCAGCAGCACTTCACTGTTCCCTGCCCCTACCCTGCTATCCCTCCCCTCTGGGATTGAAATATGGAACGGGCTGGATGGGTGAGAAAAATGACTAACCAATCCAACATCTTCCCTGTTTCCATTCCAGCACTACGCAGCCCTCATTTCACCAACACACCCAGTCTTTTTACTTCTTTTCTGCTACCCCTCCCCCCCCCCCAACCTCCACCTCCCCCTGCCCTCCTCCTAACCTCCTGACTGCACCTAACTGCCCTACCCTCGCTGCATCTCAGCCTTGCACACACCTCAGCAGCACTTCACTGTCCCCTGCCCCCACCCTGCTATCCCTCCACCTCCCCACCGCAGCCTCCTCCTTAACTCCACCCAGTTGCCACTCTCATCATGCACTGCTGCTGTTGCTCACAATGTGGCTTCAGCTGTGAGAGGCTACAGTCATGTGTGTGAGAGATGCATTTGTGTTTTTGTGTGCCTGTTGTCTATTTGCAACAAAGGCCTTGCCCGCTGAAAGCTTATATTGTGACAGTCTTTTTGTTGTGCCTATTGTGAGCCAGTATCTACCCTATATGGTGAGTAGCATTTTTCCTTTCCATAATATTGGTTCATCATATTGCCCTTGACATAGATTACAGTCATCTCTAGGGAAGCAGTGGATGGTTGCCTAACTTCAGACATTGCCTCAGAATTGGAAAGACATAAGATAATGAAATTTCAAACAAAACATCAACTTGATGATGCACAGCAAAATGCAGAATCTGTCTGTAAATATGTAGATTACATAAACAAACTTGACCCATCATTCAGTAAGGAATTTGTTTTTGATTCTGACCAATCAAGATTTGAAGAGGACATGCATATAAAAAGTACCCGGAAATTAGAGGTATCAATGTATTAACGCATTTGTATACAATTATGCCAGCTCTTAAGCTGAAGATAAAGTAGCTGTAAAGTTCTTTATTGTGCTGCAAGAAGTTGGAGGTGTTCTGCCTCCTACGATTCTTTCTCATGTATGTGATCTTAAGGGCAGTAGGGAATATTTAAGTGGCAGCAAGCAAGAGTGGGAAAATGGGTGTAAGAGAACCAACTATTGAATAAGCACTGATTTTGGCCAGCAGATGGTCAAAATAACATGCTTTTGCTTGATTCCTGGTCAGGATATAAAAATCACACTCCTTTACAGTGAACTATCTTTCCCGAAAAGTGTGTGACATTGCAATTCATACCACCTGGAACCAGTGGACAAATTCAGCCTCTGGATGTTTGTTTTTCTGTATTTACAAAACATATTATTGCACTATTGCAGCTAAGCCATAAAGGATATTCAGTTTCATGATAAGCTCCATGACAGACTGTTCCGCATTTCGTTGCATGCTGCTACATTCCATTAGTTTTCATCACCCCATTGCATCAATATGGTTTTATATGAATTCTTTAAGAGTGGATACCTAGTTGAATGTCCTGCATGGTTTGTGACTTCCAAGGAGTTCACCTTTGATCTTGATGGTACAAACATTTCTGATCACTGTGCAATGCCACTTTTAATTCAGTGTTCATGGTGCAAAGTTAATGGGGTGTTGCGAACATTTCTTGTATGTCCCCAATGTCCATTTTGTGAAGTGTAATACATAGATCCCATAGAACGTTGATCTGTGCACTTCACGGACACTCATTGTTTGCTGCCCTCCTGATGCACATGGTGAGTCATAAGCAGCTAATATTTTTCCCGTCATAATTGTTAATACAGCCCTTTCAAATGACCCTTACTAAATATTGAACTTTGACCATGTGCTCAAGCAGTTTCTTGTGAGAGAATGATGTAACTGTGCCATCAGAATACTTGGATATTTCACCAGATCAGGATCAGGCTGTTGGTAGCAATGTCAACTTGGAGAACTCGTAAACACATGCTATGCTGTGAGCTTTCTAGCAAGCACATTGTGAGTGACCACTTGACAATGGTAGCATTTCAGATAGAGGACTTGTTGGTACTCTATAAAGGCCTCCCTTGGCTGTGGAATCTATCAGATAGTTATAACTGGAATAAGAGTACTCGGAATCAAGCAACCAACAAGCTAACAGCAAAAGTGAAGGTAGCCTGACAGTGCTGCAGCTACAGATTAATAGGAATTAGACAGTATGAGGATTGCACATAAAAGAGAGCAGATAAAAGTATATAAAATGTACAGTGAGCAGTATTAGCACAAATAATATTTAAAATTTTCATGGATTATTTCTGAATGTATCTGCAAAGAAACTGCAGTGCTGTTGTAGCTTATTTTAAATCTACTGTACATAGTTCAGTGTAGTAGTGAAAAATCTTAAAGTGGCAGCCCATCTTCCTCCAGAATGTTTCTCTCATGACACTGTCCTGCTTCACAATACATCAGTCACCAAATGCACCAATGTAATGAAAGTGTCATAGTTGATTCCCCAGATAATTCCAAAAATCATCACCATCCAATTTTTTCAATAATGTCAGATGACTAATATGATTTCATCCTAATTGTAATTGTTTAGTATACATCCTTTTTCTTATTATGTCAGGCAGGTGTAGCAGTGTTATCAGTGCAATTATGATCCTCTTCTCTGTCAATAAAACAGAAGCATGATGTGTGCCCATCTGTGTTCTCCACAGAAACCAAGAGCTAACTAAGCAAAATTAAGTGCTACATCTGGCTGTCTGGATTCTGCCTCGAGACCTCATTGGACAGGCCACATCAGATGATCTGTAGCACATTCGCAGTGGCATAGACAATGGTTGCCAGACACCATTGCTGGAGTTTGCCTAATAAGAATGGCTGATAGCTTTGTTGTAGTGTGTCTGATCTCTTTCCATAATCCACAGTTTTTGGTGGGACGAAGGAGGCTAGGTTAGGTTATGCTAGAATCTATTCAGTCAAGGCAGCTACAATATAGGGTGTAACAAACAAAATCATCTGATTTGGCACATCTATATTTATGAAACTAATAAACATATGCTATGAATTTTTTTTTTGATGAACAGGAAGCTCAAAAATGTTTTTCTTTCATACCTTTTCATAGGTATTTAATATGATCCCCTTGAGATGCACGGCATATGACAATGCAGTATTCAAATTGTTCCTACACTGCAGAGAGCATGTCTTGAGTTACAGCTTCCACAGACTCTGTTTCAGTTCATTCATCGCTGCCAGTAATGAAGGCACAGAAACAGAATCTTTTATAAACCCCCACAATAAATAATGACATACAGTCAGATCTGGTGACCTTGGAGGCCAGTTTGTAAGGCCAAATGACCAATCCATCATTCAGTACTACTTTGATTTAATAAATCCCATGCTTCCAGATGCCACTGTGCTACCTAGTGGGAGCCATGTAAAACTAGAGAGTTTGCTCTTTCCAACACTACAATGATCATGCACATATCTCAAATAACATAAGAGTTATGATTTTTTTAAAATGGATGATTTAAAAAAATACAAGCTGTATTTTAACCTCCTTGAGAGAAATTGATGCCACAACAGGTCAGTACTTGGAGATGAAAGTTGCAGTGCAAGTTTTGCTACCAAAAGGATATTGAATGCATGTGACGGAACTATACCTGCCACGAAAGAACATGGCAAATACTATAAACTCCTTCCTCTGATACTGGAATAATCAGACAAGCTCCACAAAAAGATGTGATGAAAAGAGAAACTTTCAACTAAACAATGTAAAATCCAGGATGGAATGTAACAATACCAGAGAAGGAAAGTTGCTATTCACCATATAGCAGAAATGTTGAGTCGCGATAGGCACAATAAAAAGATTCACACACTCATAGCTTTTGGCCATTAGGGCCTTTGTCAGCAGTACACACACATACACACATGACACATTGAAACCAAATATGTCCTATCTGTGACTGAATCAATTTGTTTTTTTTTTTATCAACAGTCGTTCGATATATAAAAGACAATGTGCTTTAAGTTTTATGTACTAATTTAAAATATGTGCTTATGAAAAAAAATTATGTCTTTTTCTAATGGGGTACATTTGTACCCCAGGTTACTATTTTTGTAATGTTAAATATGGGAAGCATTCCAGGGTTAAGCAGTAATAATAATTCTTGAACATCTAATGCCCACATACCAAAACCCAAGAATGATCCACTACAGTAACTTTAAGCATAAGACAGCCATCCTTCTCGTTTGAAAAAAAAAATTATATTTTGAGGTTGTAATTTACGACTAAAATTTCCAATTAAGACTTTTGCTACTTGTGGTTTTTAACAAAGCTGTGATTTCAGTCCATAGATCTCTAGCTATATCTCGATTATGACATTTCTCATCCTCAGAATGGCACAAATTCCTTGTTTCGTGTACTGAAGCCAGGTTCACACTCATAACAGCAGTATTGCCACGGCTAGTGGCATACTGCAGTCGCATGTATGAACTGTTTTCTGTGGCGCGCCTTAGAGAGACAGCTCTTGTCATGTCACAAAAAGTTCAACTTGGTTGTACTTTGTTGCTCTACTTTCCTTGCACAACTGCTCCCTGGGGGTAGTATTTCGGAAAACGAGTATTCTGTCACAGTTACCGTGAAGTAGGCCTAATTGCTGCTGTATTCCATTTGATTGCAGCGTGTTTCATTTTATTATCTGAAAAAACAACACGCCCGAAACCAAGCAGGTGTCACTGGACTGGAAATACGCTGTTTACCGAGTCGAAAAATATTCACAGTGACTGTGAATTACGTGCCTGTGACAAAATCCTGGGATATGCACGATGTGTTACTGGTGGACTTTGCTGAGCACGGGACCACTGTGAATGCTGCAGCCTACATTAAAGTTTAGTTAAGTTGCGTCGTGCCCTTCGTGACAAACGTTACAATATTAACATTGACGGTACCAAATTTGTTCATGACAATGCTTGCTCCCATGTTGCTGCTCCTGTCATGAGAAAATCCCCAAATTTGTGTGGGAGTGCTCCATCATCCACCATACGGTCCGGACCTTACACTGTCGGACACTCATATGTTTGGTCCAATGAAGAAATTTCTGGCCGGCTACCAATTCGCGACGGATGCGGAAGTGAAATCAGCAGTCCGCAGATGGCTGTCCTCCAGTCAAATGGACTCCTACAAACAGGGCATATTGAAACTGGTACCATGAAGGGAGAAATGTGTTGAGAACGTTGTGGTGACTACGAAGAAAAATAGGTCAAAGATTTAAGTTAATTTGTGATTTTTTGTTTTGTTACTTGTTACAGTTTTTCAAAGTAATATTACTGTGAGTTACTTTCCGATATTGCCTCGTACTTTCATTGTTGTGCAAAATAAATTGCTCGAACAAATAGAGGTTATTTTCTTTGATCACATAGATGTGACGTGCGTTGGACTCTTCCGTGTTATTCTGCTGTGTGGTTAGAAATATCTCAATAGCGATTTTCGTGATTGGTAGTACAGACAAGATCTGGCTCTTTAGGTATTCAGAGCTAAAACCGTTTACTTTATGCATATCATATTTGATAAAGACTTAAGTTTATAGAAGAAGATGAAAAACTATTTATATACGTGGTGTTCATTTTAACTGAAGACGTTGAAATATCTCGAAAATTATACATCGGATCAAAAAAGTTACAATTCAAATTTTTTTGTGTTGGAGGGGGACATCCAGCGATACCACACCGAATCCCCATGCGTGGGTGGCAGGGAAAGGGAGACTGGCAACTTTGAAATCTTCAATGAGAACCCTCGTTTTTTATTTAAGATTACGATTCTACGCAAAATCTACATACATTTTGTCTGAATCATTCTCTTCGCTTCGCCGCAAATTGCGCTGTAATCAGAGGATTAGAAATGGGTAGACAATCGTAATTTCCGACAAACTACTCAATGGCTCATGGGATCCCACCTCCATGCTGCGAGGCTAGGACAGGCCTGTATTTCATAACTTCTAATTGGGAATCCCATTCGCAACGTTTCATTCCTCCGATGGTTTGTAGCAGTGGCTCGAGGAGAACGCTACTCTTCTTTTGCAGTTAGAGTTAAGTGTTCAAATATAGTACCCCCAACTTCAATACACTTAGTGATCCGTTTTTCAAATGTCTGTTTACAGGATAGAAGCATACCTGCGTGAATTTCAGCACTGGCGTTTGTAACGCGGTCGACCATGTCTTTACGACCTGTTGGTACTCGCTGGTACACCTTACCTTTTAAATATCCGCACAGAAAGAAATCCGGTGACCTAACGGGCCAATTAACAGGGCCACCTCTGCCGATCCACCGACCACTGTAAACACAGTCTTATACCTCGTGTGCTTCAATTGCGTAATGCACTAGACAACTGTCATGTTGAAACTACATACGTCGTCGAACGTCCAGGGCCACATCCTGTAGTAGTGCCGGGAGTTCCTATTCCAAAAGCTTCAGTATTAGCGTGCCGTCGATAAAACACGGACCAATGAGTCTATTCCCCATAATGCTACACCATACGTTAACTGACCAAGGTCGTTGATAGTCAATTTGCTGTAACCAATGGGGACTGTCTACACTTAAGTAATGCAAGTTATGTCGGTTAACGCTATCATGGTTTGTGAATGTAGACTCGTTGAAAAATAGTATCTCGGCAAAAAACGTGGAGGTCGTTTCCATTTGTTGATGTTATCATTCATAGAACACTATCCGCGTATGAAAATCTGCACTATAAAGTTCTTGATGCAGTGACACATGGTATGGATGATACTTACGACGACGAAGTACTGTATTGTGACAATACTACCTACGGCATACCGGAATCGCGGTGTAATTGACGGGCGCTTGTCCGTGGGTTTTTTGCCGCTCTGTATGCTGCCATCAGACGTAAAGGCGTTCACAACCTTGTGAAAAAACGAAAAAGAGCGAGCTTTCTTTGGAAAACGCTTGGCACACAAGGCAGCAGCAGCAGCCTCAACAGTTCTCTTACATTCTCCGTAAATCAGGATTATTTCAGTTTCTTCTTCTGTGGTTGCAGCATACACCGTCCAACTGCGCGTCTGTTCTCCATATGACAGGTAGCTGTGCAGGAAATAAACACTGTGCAAGTATTGTAATGTTTAGAGCCGCTGTCTGTTCTACGTTGCGTGAGCTCTGGTCGCAGTGTACTGCCTGTTATGATACGTCGTAGTTCGTTAGACGGCCACACTGGCGTGTCGAGTAGCCCCCTGTTCGATACGTCAGTGGAACACAACGTTGCGAATGGGGTTTACAATTAGAACTCATGAAATACTGGCCTGTTCTAACTCCAAGCACGGAGGTGGGGTTCCACGTGCCGTTGAATATTCAAAGGCCATTGAATAACATGTCGGAAATTACGATCTTGTGCCCATTTCTATTCCTCCGATTACAGCGCCGTCTGTGGCGAAAGGAAGAAAATGCTTCGAACAAAACGTATGTAGATTTTGCCGTAGAGTTATAATCTTCAATAGAAAACGAAGGTTCCCATTGAATACTTCAAACAAAGCCCCCCCCCCCCCCTCCCGTCATCCACGTATGCGGAGGTGGGTGGCGGGTCGAGTGTGGTATTGTTGGATGTCCCTCTCCGTAACAAACTGAAATCATACCTGTTTTGATCGGATGTGTAGTTGTCGAGATATTTCAACATCTTCAGTTAAAATGAACTCCCTGTATAATGGATACTGTTGATATCAGTTTAAAATGTGAAGATCCAATCAGAAAGGCAGTTCACAATGTTTTTCTACGAACATCATCTGTACTGAAGGCGCCGGTGCGATTTTTGAAAATCGTTTGTGTTAGTTGTATTCTTGAGCTCTCTCAAAACATTGACTATCGTTCTGCGGCTTGAGTGTAGGTGGCATACATCTTCTGGTGTGAATTCTAGCCTACAAAAATGTCCGAAGGTTGAATTGTGTATAGTATTTTCTAATATCAGAACTAATAGTTTTTACGCCTCAGCTGTCACCACAGCGACGATTTAAACAAGTTTAATCTGCTCTACACGATTAAGGAGTGGAGTTACTCATTTACTAAATTGGAATCTAGCTTATGCTAACATTCGACGTTTTTATGGTGCAGACAAAAAGCTGTGCCTTGACAAAAAGCTGTGCCTTTCTGTAGTTGCATTCGTATCCACCTGATTTGCGGAACTGAATAAAAAGAGAAATGAGTATGCTATACATGATAAGCTACTGAAACATAAAGCGGTATTCGTAAGTACCTCAGGATTTCAGAAGAAAATGGGGTGGAAAATATAAGACAGACAGAAAATAAATAGATATCAGTGGACAGAGACTCTCTCGACTTCTTAAATCACATTACAGGTCTAAATGTGGGTACCTTTCGCGACGCAGCAACTGTCAATATGTATACCCTTTCAGTTCACTGAGTCACCGCTACTAGGTAGCTGCTGCGCCTTTGAAGTCCTCTCTACATGTTCTGACACGTCTGCCCCTAGTGGTACGCTTTGCAACTACGCTGTGACGCATATTACAAATCGAAACTTGGAGAGACGCTATATCCACTGATGTTTGTCATTTTTCTGTAAGTCTTGTGTTTTCGCTTAGTTGTCTTCAGATATCCAAAAGTTACTTACGAATAACTCTATATAATCCTATCAAGTTGCACTGGCCTGATAATTTGCCAGAAGAGTGTACAGATACAAGGGAATGCTGGTACGAAAATCTTAAGCGTCAAGTACTTACCAAAAGTATTATGATATGGAAAGGAAAAATGGTTAGAGAAAGCTATAAACCAAGTAAATAAATTACGTTGTACATTGCTGGAAAAAAATCGCAGCACCAAGAACTAATAGTGTGACGTAAACGAAAGCCGGTAGGCGTGCTTCTCCATATGAAAGACGATGTCTGTTTAAATTTTGCACCAATTGCGTAATGTTTTTGGTAAATACTTAATACTAATGACTTTGTGCATTCTTCTGGCAAACATAACAAGCCAGTGCGACTTGACAGGATTGTACAGTGTTATTCGTATGTAACTCTGGGACTTTAAAACACCTCTCTTGGAGCACTGGCTGCAGTTGGCTGAGCACCTCCATGACGCTTTTAGGCTTCGTAAATGAACCTGTAATGAAACATGGCGGTCTTCCTTCGATCTTTTCTATTTCCTCCAACAGTCCTATTCAGTACGAATCCTACTATGAGGACACAAGTCAGGTTTACTTTAAATACATGCTGTAACGGTCGTGAGCGTTAGTTACATTTGAGATTAGACGTGGTGAGTTAATGTTACTCAAGAATGCCTTTAAGGCGACAAAGGCGCCATTCTCAGCCCCTCACGGAGTTTGAACGAGGTTGAAAAGTACTGCTTCTTGAAGCTATACGTTCCTACTGCGATTTTTAAGAAAGACGTGGGAGGAATGAAGCCACTGTACATGACTGCTGACAGCGGTGGTCACGAGAATATACGGTCGCAAGAAGACAACCGAGACGGACGGCCATTGTGTTAGGCGTGGGGCTCTGACGCACCATACTCCATCTGCACCAGCCATATGAGCAGCAGTTGGCACCATAGCGACGCAACGAAGTGTTACAAGTCGGTTACTTCAAGGACAGTTCCGAGTCAGACGCCCTGTAGCGTGCGCTCCACTGACCCCGAAGTGTTACAAGTCGGTTACTTCAAGGACAGTTCCGAGTCAGACGCCCTGTAGCGTGCGCTCCACTGACCCCGAAGTGTTACAAGTCGGTTACTTCAAGGACAGTTCCGAGTCAGACGCCCTGTAGCGTGCGCTCCACTGACCCCGAAGTGTTACAAGTCGGTTACTTCAAGGACAGTTCCGAGTCTGACGACCTGTAGCGTGCGCTCCACTGACCCCGAAGTGTTACAAGTCGGTTACTTCAAGGACAGTTCCGAGTCAGACGCCCTGTAGCGTGCGCTCCACTGACCCCGAAGTGTTACAAGTCGGTTACTTCAAGGACAGTTCCGAGTCAGACGCCCTGTAGCGTGCGCTCCACTGACCCCGAAGTGTTACAAGTCGGTTACTTCAAGGACAGTTCTGAGTCAGACGCCCTGTAGCGTGCGCTCCACTGACCCCACTCCAACGCCATTGGCGACTTCGGTGGTGTCAAGCGACAGCTCATTGGAGGGCGGAGTGCAGGTCTGATGTGTTTCTGACGAAAGCTGGTTCTGACTCGGTGCCGGTGATGGTCATCTCTTGGTTTCAATGAAGCCAGTTGAAGGCTGCGACCAAGCTGCCTTCGTGCTGGAGACACCGGACTGCACCTGGAGCTGTCGTCCGGGGTGCGTTTTCGTCCTAACTGCAAGTTTTTACGTCAGTCTGGTGATTCGATCTGTTGTGCTGTCACTGATGAAGAGCATTTCAGGGGGTGTTTTCCTACAGGATAACTGTTGCCCACATACCGCTGTTGTAACCAAACATTCTCTACAGAGCTGTCCTCAATCGAACACATATGGGACATCATCGGACGACAACACCACCGTCATACACAACCAGCATTAACCCTCCCTATATTGACCGACCGAGTGCAACAGGCATGGAACTCCATCCCACAAACTGATATCCGGCACCTTCGCTACAGAATGCATTCAAGATTCTGCCTGTTAAACTGGTTATCAATGTACCAGCATTTCACAGTTGCAGTAGCTTATTTCGCGTTTATATTAAAGTGTGATCTTGCAATATTAAGTACTTAATTATGTTACCTAAACGAATACACTCCAGAAATTTCATTACTGTCCATTAATTTTTTTGGTGTCACAATGGTTTTCCCCGTCCGTCTAATAGGAATGGTGGAGTCATCCTTTTATTACTGAGCACTGTTTGGTCTTTAGTCTAAGAATCTAGAAATACGTTCGCCAAACAAATAAACAAAAAATAAAAAACTAATGAAAAAGCATTAAAAATAATTTTCTTAAATTGCATGAAATAACAGTGGAAACATGGAATTTATTTACTTTTGAACTTAGAAAAGACCTGTACCTGATGTGGATCTTCCGTCGGTGGCAGATCAGAAACAAATCCAGAGTCCTTGCGATAGAAGTTAATAAAGACGAACGCAGCAAGTACGAAGATGCAAATAATTCCATAACCACGGAAAGTTGCACGAGTACCTGGAAAGTAGAAGATATTGCGTTAGACTACAATACGTACAGTACTTCTGAAAATTAACGTTACTTGAAAGCTTCGTTAGGTATTAAAAGTTAAATCAGAAGATAATCGATTAAATTCTCTCATATTAACTTGATATACACATTCCTGTCATTATTTTGGTGTGACTTGACTGACACATCTTTGGAAGGAAAGCACAATTTCTATCATACTTACATGTTCTGTAAGTCACATAAAATGTGTTTCATTTGTTAAACACACTTACAAATATTTTCCCTGTCTCTGGTTTCCTTTTCCATGTGCCATAAGCGACTTTCAATTCTACATGTTTGATTAAAAACGATTATTACGTGGCATTATTATCTGACCTCTCATGAGGCTAACCGCCAGGGTGAAGTGAGCTTTACGTGGAGGTAGATAGTTCAATGCAGTTGCGTGAAATACAGTAGGTATCGTAAGAGTCGGCGAGCATCGCCCGATTTTCGACCAAGGTGTGCAGTACTTGATGCAGCTAGTACATAAAGTGGAACTAATGGCAACCTGTCTATCAAGTGGCGAGGTTATCCTGATTGCCACATCTTGCTTTGCGAGAATTAAATATCTGTACAACGAGAGGCTACCTAAAAACTATATAAACTGCTTTACTTAGTCTTACGTAGTTGTGCAGAGGTTCTGAGAGCCCTTAAAATCCTTTTATAGTGTATGATATCTTATTTTAAGTGGAGAAAATTCTTCATATGTAAAAGTTGTACTCCGAGGAGTGTTATGAGACCATGCATGTGAAAATGCATGTGAATGCATGTGAAAAACCGTATGGATAACGCCGGAAGTACCGTGAGGCTCTTCGCGAATGATGCTGCTGCATACAGAGAAATCGCAAAGTTAGAAAATTGTAGCGAAATGCAAGAAGACCTGCAGAAGGTCGACGCTTAGTAAATAAACAGAAAACACTGCTGTTTCTCATAAAGCAAGCAAATTGGATTGAAACTGATGGAGTCGTTTAGGAGAAGATGCTTTACATATACACATACATAAATACGTGAGTACATTCAATTTTATGTAAATCAGTATATTAGCCTTTTCCCTGTAGCTCCCTCTGTATATGTTTTCAACACATAGAGGGCGTTGGGGGTAAAGGCACAGACAGTGCTTCACTTCTGAAAATAAACGCTCATGTATTGTGACCTTTGGGAGGCCTTTTTAAAATTTAGACGTTTTAAAAGTTATTTAAATACTTTTTTCATCAGAGGTACCAGTACGGCGTACCAGCGAGAACCGTCACAAATCAAGCGCTGGGTGCAGATATTGTGATAACTGATACACTAATATGTTCCCACTTCAGTGAGCAAGGTGATTTTTCTCTGCGTCTATTTGTCTTCCCACAAACACATCAAATAATTTACAAGCTGATGTTTCCTGCATTGTCACAATTATGCCCTGAAGTTGATGATACCTGGCAGTATAGACTATTCATTTTAAGGCCACATGTCCACAATTCAGCACCTTACCTGCCGTCCAGGGGAAAATAAACATTTATGGCTTGCTTGTGCCATATTTAATTTGAGACACTAACCAACCTAAAAATGCACTGCTCCTAATAGGTTCAATTATTAGTGTGTAAATGAAGTAAATTCTGATGTAATATTGTTCAATATACTGTCATCAGTCGCCAATAGAAATATCTGCCTGCATATTACACACACCTCTTTCCCCATCTCTGTGTCCACCTCTTCCTCCCTCCTTCTCTCTGTCCATCTCACCCTCCCAACTTTATCTGTCCATTTCTTCCTCCCCATTCTCTCTGTCTCTTCACCCTCTCCTCCTCCTCTTCGTACCCATCTAACCCTCCCTCTGTCCTTCCCCTCCTTTCCCCTCTTTCTGTCGATCCCCTCCTGCCCCCTCTCTCTATCCTCACCTGCCCCCTATACTCCTATCCATCCCTTCCCTTTCTTTCACTGACTCTACATCCCAGGATGGGAATTGGCCTTCTAGGTAATTTTACGCCATTCTTCTCTGGACTTCGTTATAGACCTCCAGTTACGGCAACAAGCTCGTGCAGCATCTTCTACAAACTCATCACTCCATAACCTCGCTCCTCCTCTTGTTCTTCTTCCTCCAGGTTCAGTGCAGCAGGCTTTCTTGGCAGGATCTGGCTCATCGAGTCGTATTACATGTCCATCCCATCTCAATCCACACAACTTTTTAAACTTGACCGCATCATCCTCCTTACAGCAGTCATAAAGCTCGTCACTCCTTCGCCTTCTCCAGCTCCCATTTTCATACACAGGTCTAAAGATTCTCCTCAATATATTTCTTTCGTGTGATCTCAGTCTATTTCCACCCTGCTTTATTATCATCCATGTTTCTGAACCATACATAAGTGATGGGTGTTTCAGCGTTTTACAGAGTCGGCACGTAGTCTCTCGTGATAGGAGCTTGGATTTAAAATGCCGCCGCATTCCAAAATAACATCGATTAGAAGCATTTATGCGAGGCATAATTTCACTCGAAATGCTGCCATTTGCTTCTATCTTTGCGCCCAGGTAAGTGAGCTGTAAAGGTTGATTTGTATCATTATACATATACTTGGTCTTTCCTTAATTAATTTTCAGGCCCATCTTCTGTGCCCTCAGTTTTAAAGCTGAGAAGGCATTTGTAGATCTCTAAATGTTCTACTCATTAGGTCCAGCCGGCCGGGGTGGCCGAGTGGTTCTAGGCGCTACACTCTGGAACCGCGCAACCGTTACGGTCGCAGGTTCGAATCCTGCCTCGGGCATGGATGTGTGTGATGTCCTTAGGTTAGTTAGGTTTAAGTAGTTCTAAGTTCTAGGGGACTGATGACCTCAGCAGTTAAGTCCCATAGTGCTCAGAGCCTTTTGAACCATTAGGTCCAAATCATCTGCATATCCCAGCAGTTGTACGGACTAATAGTAGGTAGTGCCTCTTGTCTGGATATGCGATTCACACATCACTTTTTCGAGTGCTAAATTGAAGAGTACGCAGAAAAGCTCATCTGCTTGTGTTAGCGCAGTTCGTGTAGGAAACGGGGGTGATCATCTAGACTGCACTCGCACAGTGCACTGGGAGTGCCTTATGGTAACCTCTGTCAAATACACACACTTCTCAAGCACCCTAAATTCCCGCATTGCCTCACAAAGTTTAGCTCAATTTATGGTGTCATGTGCAGATCTGAAATCAATGAGAGGTTCACAGTTGACTTTCCTGGTCTGAATCCACGTTGATAGCTTCCAGTCACGTTTTCTCTTATGGGTATCCCCCCACCATCTCTTTATCCATTCTCTCCTCTATTGATCTCATCTTCTCCCAGCTGAGGCCATCGGCACATGTAGCTCCTGCAAAACAGCTCGTTAGAACAGGTCAATTTTACTCCAATATACTCGTGTCTGTCATTCAGGGCAGCCTACGTGTCAGGGACCTGGAAACCGCGTTCTGCTCCTGACAGTTAGGCCGCCCTGCAAGGTACGCTGATACTTCTCCCATACAACATGGGTCTTTTCTTTGACTTCTTTCTAAGGCTGCTTCTAACTCACCTAGTTCAGTTAAAACAGTATTCCACTTGACAGAGACCAAGGAATGTGTGTAAGAAACATCATGTATTCATCTACATAAGAAATTGAGCTTCTCATATCAATATGAGACACATTACAGAAGTAGTCAGTAGTGGCCGTTTCTGCCTGTTAATGAGTAACTTGACTCGTCCCCCATTCCTGAGGGTTATCCTTAATTATGGGATTTAGGGAACGTGGTGCGTGAAGAACGATTGAATGAATGAATAGGAATGTGCGTCTGTCTCCCTGAATTTTGACATTTTCGAGTTTTATGTTGTTCTTGTAGCACAGATATAGGTGCGTTAGGGGTAAAATGGATCATTGCTTAGAGTGCATATTTCCAAGCCGTACGTTAAGTGATTTGGTACTTCTAAGAAGAGCTATCTCTTTATCCAGCAAAATAGTGGGCCATGTTCATTGAGTGTTGAATGTTGTGGACTGTTGTTCGGAGTTTCATATTTACATTAATTATAGAAGCAATAAAAGTAAGGGAAAACATAGTAATCCATTACGTATTTGTATGTTCCAAGTTTTAAGTTATAATTCATGTGTAGCGTAGTGCGAAATATGAGCATAATTTCATCACATCTTTTCATATTGAAATTACCTCTACTTAAGAATTTGTGGGAAGGAGAATTGCAGATCAGTAAGGAATGGACCCCCCCCCCTCTCCCATGAACCATGGACCTTGCCGTTGGTGGGGAGGCTTGCGTGCCTCAGCGATACAGATAGCCGTACCGTAGGTACAACCACAAAGGAGGGGTATCTGTTGAGAGGCAAGACAAACGTGTGGTTCCTGAAGAGGGGGAGCAGCCTTTTCAGTAATTGCAAGGGCAACAGTCTGGATGATTGACAGATCTGGCCTTGTAACAATAACCAAAACGGCCTTGCTGTGCTGGTACTGCGAACGGCTGAAAGCAAGGGGAAACTACGGCCGTAATTTTTCCCGAGGGCATGCAGCTTTACTGTGTGATTAAATGATGATGGCGTCCTCTTGGGTAAAATATTCCGGAGGTAAAATAGTCCCCCATTCGGATCTCCGGGCGGGGACTACTCAAGAGGATGCCGTTATCAGGAGAGAGAAAACTGGCGTTCTACGGATCGGAGCGTGGAACATCAGATCCCTTAATCGGTCAGGTAGGTTAGAAAATTTAAAAAGGGAAATGGATAGGTTAAAGTTAGATTTAGTGGGAATTAGTGAAGTTCGGTGGCAGGAGGAACAAGACTTCTGCTCAGGTGACTACAGGGTTATAAACACAAAATCAAATAGGGGTAATGCAGGAGTAGGTTTAATAATGAATAGGAAAATAGGAATGCGGGTAAGATATTACAAACAGCATAGTGAACGCATTATTGTGGCCAAGATAGATACGAAGCCCACACCTACTACAGTAGTACAAGTTTATATGCCAACTAGCTCTGCAGATGACGAAGAAATTGAAGAAATGTATGATGAAATAAAAGAAATTATTCAGATAGTGAAGGGAGATGAAAATTTAATAGTCATGGGTGACTGGAATTCGAGTGTAGGAAAAGCGAGAGAAGGAAACGTAGTAGGTGAATATGGATTGGGGCTAAGAAATGAAAGAGGAAGCCGCCTGGTAGAATTTTGCACAGAGCACAACTTAATCATAGCTAACACTTGGTTTCAGAATCATGAAAGGAGGTTGTATACATGGAAGAACCCTGGAGATACTAAAAGGTATCAGATAGATTATATAATGGTAATACAGAGATTTATGCAGCTCAGGCAGTTCACAGTTAACTAACTCCGTATGCATCTTCTAAGCTCAATTCTTTATGTTTAATATTTAGCTCTCGTTTATCTAGAACTTTCGAGCTGTCCAGACAGGAAACTGTTATTACTTTTTCTTCATGCAGTCTTGAAACAGATGTGGAAGCCCCACAGTGCTTGGCGTCACTCATCTTCCAGAACATTCCTCTGTGGTACTTTGTTATCAACGAGAACAAATAGAAGTCTTGTCTCACAATCTATGCTTACATTTTGAGGTCCCTAATTTCCTACAACTTCCGCATGGTTATGTGACTCTTAAATACGCCCACTGCAATTTTAGGATGTTGTTTCAGCGTAGTGAGTTTCCGTTGCTAAGCATTACATTCAAATACACGAGAGGTAGAGAGGTGATAACGAATGAATAGACCCCGCATATTTTATAGCTGGTTTAATTTGTGCACACGCTGTTCAGCCTTATTTCGACCTCTACCAAGTCTTTAGCGTGCCACTGTTCACGTCAAATGTGTCATGGGATCCGAGTTGGAACATTTGCATACTTTCTGTTTAACTTCTGCATGCCATTAATCAGAGCTGTCCGCCCCTAGTCGCTGAGTGGTCAGCGCGACGGAGTGTCATACCTAACGGCCCGGGCTCGATTCCCGGCGGGGTCGCAAATTTTCTCCGCTCGTGGACTGGGTGTTGTGTTGCCCTTATCCTCATTTCATCCCCATCGCTATGCAAGTCCCCGAAGTGGCGTCAACTCGTAAGACTTGCACCAGGAGAACGGTCTACCCGACGGGAGGCCTTAGTCACACGGCATTTCCATTAATCATAGCTAATGATCTGTTTTGTTTCATTAGTAATAGTCACGCATTACTTTCTTCACTTTATGAAAAGCGCTTACTTCTTCATAGAGAATACCTTCCCAGGAGGTACCCAGTTAATTTTCATGGCAGGTCTTTGTCGGGATAAACTTAGATATAAACACTTAATTTTCAGAGTTTTTCAATACTCCAAAAAAGACCTTGCCAAAACTGTGATAAATTTAAAATTAATAATCAGATTGCAAATGAAGGACAACGGGGAACACTGACAAAGGCTCATTAGCTGCTTATGCAGGAGGAAGAGGTAGGTAGAGAGGCAGTCACCTAACCAAAGAGCTACAGAAAACCACTTCTTTACAGACCCTTGCGGACTTTCCCTTCTGCCTCAATGTAACATCAGAAGACGGAATTAATGTAGATGATTAAATACGTAGTTGAAAACGACTAAACCAGCACCTCCTGTGTTAGTAACAAAGAAAAAGCTGTGGTTTCGTAAATGTTACGAAATGCTGTCCAAATTAGGTACATTTTTAAAAAATTCATTTAATTAAAATATATAATATGGACGTGCGTCAGTTTTCTTCGTAGTCCCAGGTGCTCTCCAATAAGAGTTAGAAGTTTTTTCTTCCAACAAGGAAACCACTGGAAGGCCATTTATCGTGCATGTAATTCTGTAATATTACTGAATTTCTAGCAAATATAATAAGATGATGTTTTCATGTTGCCATTTCGGTCATTTGCAGTAAACAAATTAAAGCATTGTTGTTGTTATTGTTGTTGTGGACTTCAGCCCGAAGACTTGTTTGATGCAGCTCTCCATGCATGCCTCTTCCGCTCCGAATAACTATTGCAAACTTCATCCTTCTGAATCTGCTTAGTGTATTCATCTCTTAGTCTCCCTCTACAACTTTTACCCTCCACACTTCCCTCCAGTTTTAAATTAGCGGTCGCTTGATGTCTCAGACCCAGTCCTATGAACCGATCCCTTATTCTAGTCAGGTTTTGTCAAAACTTATTTTATCCCCAGCTCTGTTCAGTACCTCGTCATTAGTTATGCGAGGCACCCATCTAGTCTTCCGCATTTATCTGCAGCATCACATTTCAAAAGCTTGTATTCTCTTCTCGTCTAAACTGTTTATCGTCCTTGTTTCACCTCCATACGTGGCTACATTCCGTACAAATACTTTCAGAAAAGGCTTCCTTACACTTAAATCTATATACAGTTTTTAAAAAATTGCTCCTCTTCAGAAACGCTTTTCTTTCCATAGCCAGTGTACATTTTATATCCTCTCTACAGTTACTTGCTGCCCAAATAACAAAAGCAATATACCCATCTAATACATTAAGTGTCTCGTTTCCTAATCTAATTCCTTCAGCACCACCTGATTAGTTACATTACACTCATTTATCTTTTTTTTTTTTTTTTTTTTTTGCTTTTGTTGATGATCATTTTATATCCTCTTTTCAAGACACTGATAGAAGCACGCAAGTGCGTTTTTCTCGGAAGTCTGCAATTTTGTACCTCAGCGCCCACTTGAAACAAGTTGCTCCTCCGCATAGAGGCAGAAGTATTGACAATGGACGAGACCAGAAAGGAGAACAGTAGGCTCCTCGTCCTTGCGGTATAGTTCTGCTGCACTCATCACTCTTCTCGTATGCGCGCTAAGTTACTACTCGAACTATCCCAAATCAATTGCTTCAGATGAAAATTGCTTTGTAAAATATAATCTTTCTACATCATAAAAATTGGTTCTAATATAACTTAGCAGACATTTTCTATCACTAAATAAAATTGCTTGAAACTGTCCAATCTTCTCCACTTTGATCTTTTTACTGGTATTTAGTTTTTCAGGTTTCTTCGTGTGGTTCAAGTTTTCGTATTTCATTTCTATTTTAAAAAATTATCCCCAGTTTAACTAAGAAGTATTGGAAGTCGGAGCCAACCCTTATTTGCAGTGACATAGTAGGTTTTGTGAGGGACAGCTTGCGTAAAGCAATCTTACAAAGGTTTACGTTAGAGCACTGAAGATCTTAATTTTAAGAATTCTTCCAGAAGCCTTTTGAAGAAATTTATGCAGTTCAGTAGAAGCACGATGTAAAATACCTCAGTTCTGATAACTGGTTTCACTCAAAAGACAATATTTTAATTCCGGCTAATTTTAAAATGTCCCGAGTCAGGTCCTCTAGCAGTAAAGTGCATTCTTGGAAACCGAGAGATAGTGGGATCGAACGCCAATCGGACCATGAAAATTTTCAGCTTGTCTATAATGTACCCATCACCTCTCACGATGTTAGGAGTCGCAATGAACAACAGGTGGTACGAATTTCGCTTTAAGTTGAAGATGCCCTTCCTCAGTAGGATAACTCTAGTAGATTAGGGACCCGCAAGTCGCCGAAGAAAAGGCTAATCGGAAGTTCCGTACCCGGCCTTTGGATAACACGAAATCAATTGAAACATCGATAGAGATACGTCGATAACTCTTGTAATACTTCGCCTAGACAAAATCCAATTTCAGTTTCATAACCTTCTGATCAAATGCAATCGTTTGATAGATATCACGGTAACATTCTGTGTGAATTTTATTTTAGTGTTTTTAGTGACTTTTGTTTTTATATGTTTTTATCTCCCCTTCCAACCTCCCCCCCTCCCCCGTTCCAGCCCAGTTCAGTCGATATATTATAAACACGATTTGCATCCGAACAGAACCAACAATTTGTGAGGGTCTCTTAAAACCATTTGGATTCACTAATTATCTGTGTAATTGGCCTTCAGCATAGCTTATTTCAACTTAATTTGATTCTTAAGGGGCATTTAATGCTGACGTAGAACTTGTCTGAAGCCAAAAGAGTAACGTCAGAAGGCATTAGAATAAAAGAACCAGTAGCAGTAGCAGTAATTCGGAGAGTCTTGACACGCTATCGACGAGTCTTACAAGCAGACGCTTTGACAGCTACAGATGTGCGTATTTTTCGAGATGGCCCTCTACTGTTTCCGCCTATGGTGAAGGTGGCCACACTGATACAGCGATATACTTGAAGGTATCTTACTAATCGTAGTGTTTTTATTTTCGAAGGCAAATAAAGAAATATTGCCGCGCCGAGTAGCCGCGTCGTCTAGGCCCCTTGTCACGGATCGGGCGTCTCCCCCGTCGAAGGTTCGAGTCCTCCCTCGGGCATAAGTGTGTGTGTGTTGTCCTTAGCGTAAGTTAATTTAAGTTAGATTAAGTAGTGTGTAAGCTTAGGGACCGATGACCTCAGCAGTTTGGTCCCATAATATTACACAAAGTTCTTGTCATTCGGGTAATTCCATGAAAAGTGGAGCTTTTACAACGTCTGCAACACATTCTGTTCCTTAATTTAACGTCAAATTAACACCACTCCCATTATCAAACCATCGCTGTATATTGTTCATGTTCAGGTATACCTGTTTTTTTTCTAATGTTAATACTTCGGTGCCAATTGCACAGAAGCGTAACCATGGCCTGATCCATTCATGAAGTTGAAAATTACCTCAATCAAGTTACGAAGCCAAGGACCTGCAACCCTGGACAACCAAGGTAGGTATCCTTGCAAAGTACTTAACAGCAGCCAGCCCATGTGAATAATGGTCGTAATTTACATAAATAGCGCCGTTACCGGTTTAAAACCGAGAGGCTCATGTTCAGACGGCTGTCCACGCTTAGATTACATCTGTTGTTCTTTACACACGAGGGGTATTCAATAAGTAATGCAACACATTTTTCTCTCAGACAATTGCGGTTGAAAAAACGCTGCATTTTCGGGGGACATAGTGGAATATTTCCGCTTCAGTTCTTATAGTTTCATGAAGTTCCGATAGGTTGTGGCACCATACGTAGCCTTCAAAATGGCATCTGTAACGGAGGTGCGTTCCAAACCGAAGGTTCTCATTGAGTTTCTTTCGGTGAAAAACCAGAGCATTGGAAATATTCATAGGCGCTTGCAGAATGTCTACGGAGACTTGGTAGTGAACAAAAGCACGGTGAGTAATCGCAAACCTGTCCGATCTCCCGCGTGCCTGCCGGCCGCACACAGCTGTGACTCCTGCAATGCTGGGACATGCGAACACTCTGGTCGGAGGTGATCGACGGATCCCAATCAAATACGTCGTTGCTCAGCTGGAGGTCTCTGTTGGTAGGGCTGAAACACTCGTCCACCTGTTGGTGTAATCAAAGGGGTGGCCCGCTACATTTCTTGTCGCCAAACAGAACAACATACACTGAGGCGACAAAAGTCACGGGATAGCGATGTGCACGTATACAGCTGGCGATAGTGTCGTGTACAGAAGATATAAGAGTGTGGTGAGTTAGGGGAGCTGTCATTTGTATTCAGGTAATTTATGTGAAATGATTTCTGATGTGATTATGGTAACACGAGGGAAATTAACAGATTCTGCGCGTGGAATGGTAGTTGGCACTAGACACATAAGACATTCCATTTCGTTAGGGAATTAAATAGTCCGGGATCCCCAGTGTCCAGAATGTGACGAGAAAACAAAATTTCTGGTATTACCTTTTACCACAGACAACGCAGTGGCCGACCGACGACCCTTACTTGACGATTAAGAGCAACGGCGTTTGCGTCAGTGCTAACAGACGAGGAACGTTAATGAAATAACCGCAAAATAAGTGTGGAATGTACGACGAACGTGTCCGTTAGGACGATGCTGCGGAATTTGGCATTAATAGGTTGTGGCGTCAATTGGCCGACGCTAGTGCATTTGCTAATAGCACGACATCGCCTGAAACGCCTCTCCTGGTTCGTGACCATATCGGTTGCACCCTCAACAATTAAAACACGGTGGCCTGGTCAGATCAGACCCGTGGTCTAGGGATAGCGTCTTTTATTCATGATCAAAACGTCTTCGGTCCCGGGTTCGATCCCCGCCACTGCCTAAATTTTTAAAAATAATCAGCATTCGCGGCCGAAGACTTCCAGCATAAGAAGTCAGCCTCATTCTGCCAACGGCCTTGTCAAAGAGGGCGGAGGAGCGGATAGAGGTTCAGGGCACTCTCTTGTCCTAGGGGTGGGAAATTGCCCCTAAAGGTGGAAGAATCAGCAATGATCAACGACATGAGGATGCAGAAGGCAATGGAAACCACTGCATTAAAGACACATAACGTGTATCCACAGGACATGTGGCCTGTAGTTGAAGAAGTGTGATGATGATCTCTCCATTGGCAAAAGATTCCGGAATAGTCCCCCATTCAGATCTCCGGGAGGGGACTGCCAAGGGGGAGGTTACCATGAGAAAAGGATTGAATAATCAACGAAAGGATAACGTTCTACGAGTCGGGGTGTGGAATGTCAGAAGCGTGAACGTGGTAGGGAAACTAGAAAATCTGAAAAGGGAAATGCAAAGGCTCAATCTAGATATAGTAGGGGTCAGTGAAGTGAAGTGGAAGGAAGACAAGGATTTCTGGTCAGATGAGTATCGGGTAATATCAACAGCAGCAGAAAATGGTATAACAGGTGTAGGATTCGTTATGAATAGGAAGGTAGGGCAGAGGGTGTGTTACTGTGAACAGTTCAGTAACCGGGTTGTTCTAATCAGAATCGACAGCAGACCAACACCGACAACGATAGTTCAGGTATATATGCCGACGTCGCAAGCTGAAGATGAACAGATAGAGAAAGTGTATGAAGATATTGAAAGGGTAATGCAGAGTGTAAAGGGGGAAACTCTAATAGTCATGGGCGACTGGAATGCAGTTGTAGGGGAAGGAGTAGAAGAAAAGGTTACAGGAGAATATGGGCTTGGGACAAGGAATGAAAGAGGAGAAAGACTAGTTGAGTTCTGTAACAAGTTTCAGCTAGTAATAGCGAATACCCTGTTCAATAATCACAAGAGGAGGAGGTATACTTGGAAAAGGCCGGGAGATACGGGAAGATTTCAATTAGATTACATCATGGTCAGACAGAGATTCCGAAATCAGATATTGGATTGTAAGGCGTACCCAGGAGCAGATATCGACTCAGATCACAATATAGTAGAGATGAAGAGTAGGCTGAAGTTCAAGACATTAGTCAGGAAGAACCAATACGCAAAAGAAGTGGGATACGGAAGTTCTAAGGAATGACGAGATACGTTTGAAGTTCTCTATCTCTATAGATACAGTAATAAGGAATAGCGCAGTAGGCAGTACAGTTGAAGAGGAATGGACATCTCTAAAAAGGGCCATCACAGAAGTTGGGAAGGAAAACATAGGTACAAAGAAGGTATCTGCGAAGAAACCATGGGTAACAGAAGAAATACTTCAGTCAATTGATGAAAGGAGGGAGTACAAACAAGTTCCGGGAAAATCAGGAATGCAGAAATACAAGTCGCTGAGGAATGAAATAAATAGGAAGTGCAGGGAAGCTAAGACGAAATGGCTGCAGGAAAAATGTGAAGACATCGAAAAAGATATGATTGTCGGAAGGACAGACTCAGCATACAGGAAAGTCAAAACAACCTTTGGTGACATTAAAAGCAACGGTGGTAACATTAAGAGTGCAACGGGTATTCCACTGTTAAATGCAGAGGAGAGAGCAGATAGGTGGAAAGAATACATTGAAAGCCTCTATGAGGGTGAAGATTTGTCTGATGTGATAGAAGAAGAAACAGGAGTCGATTTAGAAGAGATAGGGGATCCAGTATTAGAATCTGAATTTAAAAGAGCTTTGGAGGACTTACGGTCGAATAAGGCAGAAGGGATAGATAACATTCCATCAGAATTTCTAAAATCATTAGGGGAAGTGGCAACAATACGACTATTCACGTTGGTGTGTAGAATATATGAGTCTGGCGACATACCATCTGACTTTCGGAAAAGCATGATCCACACAATTCCGAAGACGGCAAGAGCTGACAAGTGCGAGAATCATCGCACAATCAGCTTAACAGCTCATGCTTCGAAGCTGCTTACAAGAATAATATACAGAAAATTGGAAAGAAAATTGAGAATGCGCTAGGTGACGATCAGTTTGGCTTTAGGAAAAGTAAAGGCACGAGAAAGGCAATTCTGACGTTACGGCTAATAATGGAAGCAAGGCTAAAGAAAAATCAAGACACGTTCATAGGATTTGTCGACCTGGAAAAAGCGTTCGACAATATAAAGTGGTGCAAGCTCTTCAAGATTCTGAAAAAAGCAGGGGTAAGCTATAGGGAGAGACGGGTCATATACAATATGTACAACAACCAAGAGGGAATAATAAGAGTGGACGATCAAGAACGAAGTGCTCGTATTAAGAAGGGAGTAAGACAAGGCTGTAGCCTTTCGCCCCTACTCTTCAATCTGTACATCGAGGAAGCAATGATGGAAATAAAAGAAAGGTTCAGGAGTGGAATTAAAATACAAGGTGAAAGTATATCAATGATACGATTCGCTGATGAATTGCTATCCTGAGTGAAAGTGAAGAAAAATTAATTGATCTGCTGAACGGAATGAACAGTCTAATGAGTACACAGTATGGTTTGAGAGTAAATCGGAGAAAGACGAAGGTAATGAGAAGTAGTAGAAATGAGAACAGCGAGAAACTTAACATCAGGATTGATGGTCACGAAGTCAATGAAGTTAAGGAATTCTGCTACCTAGGCAATAAAATAACCAATGACGGACGGAGCAAGGAAGACATCAAAAGCAGACTCGCTATGGCAAAAAAAGGCATTTCTGACCAAGAGAAGTCTACTAATATCAAATACCGGCCTTAATTTGAGGAAGAAATTTCTGAGGATGTACGCCTGGAGTACAGCATTGTATGGTAGTGAAACATGGACTGTGGGAAAATCGGAACAGAAGAAAATAGAAGCATTTGAGATGTGGTGCTATAGACGAATGTTGAAAATTAGGTGGAGTGATAAGGTAAGGAATGAGGAGGTTCTACGCAGAATCGGAGAGGAAAGGAATGTGTGGAAAACACTGATAAGGAGAAGGGACAGGATGATAGGATATCTGCTAAGACATGAGGGAATGACTTCGAGGGAGCTGTAGAGGGCAAAAACTGTAGAGGAAAACAGAGATTGGAATACGTCAAGCAAATAATTGAGGACGTAGGTTGCAAGTGCTACTCTGAGTTGAAGAGGTTAGCACAGGAAAGGAATTCGTGGCGGGCCGCATCAAACCAGTCAGTAGACTGACGAAAAAAAAAGGTTCGAGTGTGGCGCAGACCCCAAGAAGCTATGGCCATGGACTCGAGTTGTGAACATGACATTGAGAAAGCTGTTGGTGGCTTCATAATGGTGTGAGCTGTATTGACGTGGAATTGACTTGGTCCTCTGGTTCAGCTGAACCAACCATTGACTGCAGATGTTTATGTTCGGCTACGTGGAGACCATTTGCATCCCTTCATGGACTTCACGTTTCCCACGGCCGGGTTTCCGGGTTCGATTCCCGGCGGGGTCAGGGATTTTCTCTGCCTCGTGATGACTGGGTGTTGGGTGATGTCCTTAGGTTAGTTAGGTTTAAGTAGTTCTAAGTTCTAGGGGACTGATTACATAGATGTTAAGTACCATAATACTCAGAGCCATTGGAACCATTTGAACTTCACGTTCCCGAACCAGCGATGGAATTTTTATGAATGACAGGGCCACAAGTCACCGGTCCACAATTGTTCACGATTGGTTTGAAGAACATTCTGAAGTATTCGAGTGAATGATCTGGCCACCCAGGTCGCCCGATACGAACCGATTAGAAAATTTATGGGGCATAATCGAATGGTCAATTCGTGTGCAAAATTTTGCACCAGCAACATTTTTAGAATTATGGACGCGTATAGAGACAGCGCAATATTTCTCAAGAGGACTTCCAACACCTTGCTGAGTTCGTGCTACGTCGAGGTGCCACACTTCGCCGGGCAAAATGAGATCCGACACGATATTAGAAAGTATCTCAAGACTCTTTTCACCTCCTTGTAAAGAGCAACGAAAGGGTGTCTGTGCGGAATTGCTGACATGTTACGAGGCTGATAGTAAAAAAAAAATTAATCGAAAATCAGCACAGACGATGAAACACGGGTTCATCACTCCGAACCAGAAACAAAACGGCAATCCGTGCAGTGGCGCCACAGCACCTTGTCTCCGAAGAAACAGTTCAAAGCAGCACCCTCAGCCGGTAATATCATGGCGACTGTCTTCAGGGACTCTAGAGGGGTTCTTCTCTTTCATGTCCTTTCTCACTGTGCAACGATCAGCTCTGAAGTGTACTGTGCTCAGAAAATTGAAGAAACGACTTCAGCGTGTTTGTCGCCACAAAAATTCAAACGAACTTTTCCTTCCCCATAACAGTATAAGGCCTCCTCACACAAGTCTGTGTACCCGCGAGGAGCTTAAATAACTTCATTGGACTGTTCTATCTCAACAACCGTACAGCCCAGATCTCGCTTCTTCCGACTTCCATATCTTTGACCCAATGAAGGAGACACTCCACGGGAAGCAGTACGTGGATGATGGGGCGGTTATTGATTCTTCTACATCTCCATCTAGAGTGGATACTCTGCAAATCACATTTAAGTGCCTGGCAGAACGTTCATCGAACCACCTTCACAATTCTCTATTATTCCAATCTCGTAAAGCGCGCGGAGAGAATGAACACCTATATCTTTCCGTACGAGCTCTGATTTCCCTTATTTTATCGTGGTGATCGTTCCGCCCTATGTAGGTCGGTGTCAACAAAATATTTTCGCATTCGGAGGAGAAAGTTGGTGATTGTTATTTCGTGAGAAGATTCCGTCGCAACGAAAAACGCCTTTCGTTTAATGCTGCCCTTCTTTGAACGTTTTCAGTGTACTCCGTCAGTCCTATCTGGTAAGGATCCCAAACCGCGCAACATTATTGTAAAAGAGGACGGACAAGCGTAGTGTAGGCAGTCTCCTTAGTAGGTCTGTTACATTTTCTAAGTGTCCTGCCAATGCCGGCCGCGGTGGTCTCGCGGTTCTAGGTGCGCAGTCCGGAACCGTGCGTCTGCTACGGTCGCAGGTTCGAATCCTGCCTCGGGCATGGATGTGTGTGATGTCCTTAGGTTAGTTAGGTTTAAGTAGTTCTAAGTTCTAGGGGACTGATGACCACAGCAGTTGAGTCCCATAGTGCTCAGAGCCATTTGAACCATTTTTTTGTCCTGCCAATAAAACGCGGCCTTTGGTTAGCCTTCCCCACAAAATTTTCTATGTGTTCTTTCCAATTTAAGTTGTTCACTGGCGTTGCCTCCGATGTCGACCAGTAGAGTGGTACCATGCGAACATACAGGTCCTCCCAGTAAGTTGGCGTAAGGCCGTCAAATTGAAGGGAAATTATGTTGAAAAACAGGGTTTTGTAGAAAAAAGAGAGGGCAATAATATGGTGTAGTGCGATCCTGTATAAAACCAACCTGCTTTCAGAAAAAAATGGTTGCATTGCTTATTGGACGCCCCACGTAATTGCAGCAGTTTTTTTCCCGGTGTGTG
Source organism: Schistocerca gregaria (assembly GCF_023897955.1). Classification (NCBI taxonomy): domain Eukaryota; kingdom Metazoa; phylum Arthropoda; class Insecta; order Orthoptera; family Acrididae; genus Schistocerca; species Schistocerca gregaria. Next base: position 442,690,950 of record NC_064923.1, read on the forward strand.
GCGAATGTCCGTTGGGCACGACCATCCACAAGGGGAAAGAACAGACGACAACTCCTGTAAACAGCAACAGTACTCTAAATATGAAAGGCAGTCTGAAGATGAACCTGTCAGTCCGAAGCAGGTAACGGCGCTATTTTTGTAAATAAACAATGTTATTGACAATGGCTGGTTGCTGTTTTCTTCTTTGCAAGAATTTGCTTGTGTCTTGTACACAGCCAAGATTTCAGTATGTCAGTTTTCGAAAAAATCACAAGAATTCCGTGGAAGTTGTAGCCTTTAGCAGCCTAGACATAATGCTACAGGTAGAGGCGGTACTGACCGAAGTAGTTGACGAAGATGCCGCCGATGACGGCGCCGCAGCCGCGGCCCAGCCCGTGGTGGATGCCCTGCAGCACGCCCTGTGCGGAGCTGCGCAGCTCCTGCGGCGTGTTGTGTGCGATGTACGAGCAGCACGCCGCCCACACCGCCGCGTGCGTGATGCCTGCGGCAAGGCGCGACAGGGCACTTCACAAGCCAGCAGCACCACGGAGGCAACTTGTGGAACACTACTGCAAGCTTACGTCCTGTTCGAACGTAAGCCCACTTCTCAGCTATGGAATTATTTACTGGGTATCAAATGCGCAAAACATGAACACAGTTCTCACACTACAGAGAAGGGTCATAAGAATAACTGCATTAAAAATACTCCTATCATTGCACAAAAAAGACGAATTTCCTAGACAGAGTTAGAGATGTATAATACTGGCCATTAAAATTGCTACACCAAGAAGAAATGCAGATGATAAACGGGTATTCATTGCACAAATATATTATGCTAGAACTGATATGTGATTACATTTTCGCGCAATTCGGGTGCATAGATCCTGAGAAATCAGTACCCAGAACAACCACCTCTGGGTGTAATAACGGCCTTGATTCGCCTCGGCATTGAGTCAAACAGAACTTGGATGGCGTGTACAGGTACAGCTGCCCATGCAGCTTCAACACGATACCACAGTTCAAGAATTGTGACAAGCGTATTGTGACGAGCCAGTTGCTCGGCCACTATTGATCAGACGTTTTCAATTGGTGAGAGATCTGGAGAATGTGCTGGCCAGGCAGCAGTCGAACATTATCTGTCTCCAGAAAGGCCCGTACAGGACCTGCAACATGCGGTCGTGCATTATCCTGCTGAAATGTAGAGTTTCGTAGGGATCGGATGAAGGGTGGATCCACGGTCGTAACATATCTGAAATGTAACGTCCACTGTTCAAAGTGCCCTCAGTGCAAACAAGAGGTGACCGAGGGGTGTAACCAATGGCACCATTACGCCGGGTGATACGCCAGTATGGCGATGACGAGTACACGCTTCCAACGTGCGTTCAACGCAATGTCGCCAAACACGGGTGCGACCATCATGATGCTGTAAACACAACCTGTATTCATCCGAAAACATGAAGTTTTGCTATTCGTGCACCGAGGTTCGTCGTTGAGTACACCATCGCAGGCGTTCCTCTCTGGGGTAACCGCAGCCATGGTGTCCGAGCTGATAGTCCATGCTGCTGCAAACGTCGTCGAATTGTTCGTGCAGATGGTTGTTGTCTTGCAAACGTCCCCATCTGTTTACTCAGGGATCGAGACGTGGCTGCACGATCCGTTACAGCCATGCGGATGAGATGCCTGTCATCTCGACTTCTAGTGATACGAGGTCGTTGGGATCAAGCACGGTGTTCTGTATTACCCTCCTGAACCCACCGATTCCACATGCTGCTAACAGTCATTGGATCTCGACCAACGCAAGCAGCAATGTTGCGATACGATAAACCGCAATCGCGATAGGCTACAAGCCGACCTTTATCGAAGTCGGAAACGTAATGGTATGCATTTCTCCTCCTTACACGAGGCATCACAACAACGTTTCACCAGGCAATGCCGGTCAACTGCTGTTTATGTGTGAGAAATCAGTTGGAAACTTTCCTCATGTCAGCACGTTGTAGGTGTCGCCACCGGCGCCAACCTTGTGTGAATGCTCTGAAAAGCTAATCATTTGCATATCACAGCATCTTCTTCCTGTCGGTTAAATTTCGCGTCTGTTCCACGTCATCTTCGTGACGTAGCAACTTTAATGGCCAGTAGTGTAAAAGAAGGGAACTAGCTTTTCTACTTATCTGGCAGCTTCAAAGACGTTTAAATCAAAGCATCTTGACGTATTCCAGCTTTTTCACTTGTTAGCATTAGTATTCATATCATGTAACATAATTAATCGTGTCAAGTAAAGTAACATGATGATTGATGTCATTTCCTATAACATGACATATGCCACCATGTCGTTTTTCCTATGGCGGCGAATCTTCTGGATCTTGTCGCAGAATGAGGGACTTTACCCTAGAATTTGCAAGATGCAGATATGCCAACCACTTGCAGATGAGATAGCTCATTGCACTGGGGAAGTAGGGTTAACTCGTAAAAAACTGCGAATACGTGAAGATGGTTTGATTTAAATGTCTTTGGAACTGCCAGATAAGTCGTAAAGCCAGTTTTCTTCTCTTATATCCCTTGACATTACATCATCACAGCTCGGCAACCGATGCAGATTTTTATTGACTCGTGCGTCGACTGATGCGGTTTATGTTTTTCATTGTCTTTCGAACCACGTTGCTTACACCGTAGCAACGGATAAAGCTTTCACAAAACAACAGGACGACCATTAATTACATTTATTTGTCTATCTTCTTACAAAATTTGAACTGATTCGCTCAAGTTTGAAACATAGAAATGGCGCGCGTAAAAATACTTACAGAAAACGTGTTTGTTGCACGTAAAATCCGAATGACGCTTGATTTTTGAATCAGAGTTTTCAGTTTTATCGTAACAATGGACGTTTCATTTATTTCATTCACTTAAAACCGTTTACACGCATTCAGTTCACACAAGAACGAATTTAATTTGCTACATTTAGCTCGGCTTTAAACCGTCGTATCTCGACAATGGGAAAAAATTATTGGATAAAAAAATTTCGTTTTGACTTTATCAACTTATCTACCTTCGTGCAATGTTCGAACGGATTCGTACTAGTTTAAAGTGTAGAAGGGGCGCGCTTCAAAAACCTCTCAGAAAACATGATTTTGCACATAAAATCCAACTAAGCAAGATTTTTTCAAATTATTAATAATTTATCTTAGACCAATGTCGGATACACCAGTGGACAAAATTTTAACCATCAGTCTTACTCCAGTCCGAATTTATTTAAGGGGGAGTGTTTTTGCACGTAACATCCGAACGAGGGTGGCTCTTTTGCACGTAAAATTCGAACGGTGCACATACAAATGGTGGCATTAGCTAAACATTAATTTCAGCCAAATTAAAATCTGTATTATAATATTAATTGATTCCCACAATCGCTCAAACCACGCTTATTATACTGTGACATATCTACAGTAAGACAGATGTTCGAATTGCTATACGAACAGCCGCTAGTCTCGATTAAACCAAAAAGATTTTACTCAGGGTACCTGGCTCAATTAAAAACCAAGAACTAAGATCACTCCCCTCCCCCTAATCCACGATTCTGTGAGAGGCATTTTGGTACACATTTTTTATAGCTTATTGTAAAGATCTGTTCGAATCATTGGCGATTTTAACTACACTATGTGGTACGTTTACCGATTAGCTACGCCAGGACTAAACGTGTAGCAACAAAGGTAAAACATAAACCTCCAAATTGAAGTTTCTGTAAAGAAATACAGTTGTACAATGATTTACCCAAGGAGGTGAAAGATTTCAGAAAAACACACGTATTTAAAAATACAGTTAAAAAGTACCTGGTAGGTAGTAGATTATATAATTGAATGATTGCTGAGATAATAGACAGTGGGTACTGCGCAAATAATAATAATAAAATCTCGCTCCCACTTCACACAACACTTTCACACTATCGCCATCTACATGATTACTCTGCAATTCACACTTATGTGTTTCGCACGTGCTTCATAGAACCACTTTTATACTATTCCTTGAGCGTTCCGCTTGTAGAGCTAAGTTTTCCCCGCAACCTTAGATATTTTTTATTTTATTACGACGGTCATTTCTTCTGATGTAGGCGAGAATTAACATAATAATTAGGCATTCGTTGAAGAATTTTGGTGATTGAATTTCGCTAAGAGATTCCGCTACAGTGAAATGAGTCCTTGTTTTGATGATTTCCACGCCACCTCGCATTCCGTATCTCTGACTCTCCCTCCCCTATTTCACAATAGTATAAAACGAGCTGTCCTTTGAACTTTTTCGATGTCTTCCGTCAATCCTATCTGGTAAGGGTCACACACAGTGCAACAGTATTCAAGAAGATTACGGACAAGTGTAGTGTAGGCAGTCCCTTTAATACAAGTATTAATCTTTTCTGGAAATCTTTAGTCCTAAAGGTCTTGAATGTTAATACTATGTAATACCTCTTTCCGATCTGAACATTTCACTCTTGATGGGGGCATGGTACTCAAAATGAAAACCAAATACCATCGCTATGGTCCTGCAGTCAGCTGATAAGTGATTGATGGCAAGAAATGAATAGGCACTGTAGCACTGACTTTTTTCATTATTAAGTAAAGTCTGTAAAACACTGTTGTATGTGAGGGATAAACCTAGTGAGATTCCGCTGTTTTAAAAGGAGTTGCCTTGTGTTTTGGGAGGCTGGAGGCTCCAATCTTCATCTTGCCATTATCGTTTATATCGTCCGTGGTTTCCGTAAGCCACTTCAGAAAAATACCGCAATGGTTCCTACTACAAGTCGAAGACCGACTACATGTGTTATTTTTCTCAAACTAGATCGTAAGTATGTAAATTCTGTATATATGAACCATGAATTATGGATTATACACTCCTGGAAATGGAAAAAAGAACACATTGACACCGGTGTGTCAGACCCACCATACTTGCTCCGGACACTGCGAGAGGGCTGTACAAGCAATGATCACACGCACGGCACAGCGGACACACCAGGAACCGCGGTGTTGGCCGTCGAATGGCGCTAGCTGCGCAGCATTTGTGCACCGCCGCCGTCAGTGTCAGCCAGTTTGCCGTGGCATACGGACCTCCATCGCAGTCTTTAACACTGCTAGCATGCCGCGACAGCGTGGACGTGAACCGTATGTGCAGTTGACGGACTTTGAGCGAGGGCGTATAGTGGGCATGCGTGAGGCCGGGTGGACGTACCGCCGAATTGCTCAACACGTGGGGCGTGAGGTCTCCACAGTACATCGATGTTGTCGCCAGTGGTCGGCGGAAGGTGCACGTGCCCGTCGACCTGGGATCGGACCGCAGTGACGCACGGATGCACGCCAAGACCGTAGGATGCTACGCAGTGCCGTAGGGGACCGCACCGCCACTTCCCAGCAAATTAGGGACACTGTTGCTCCTGGGGCATCGGCGAGGACCATTCGCAACCGTCTCCATGAAGCTGGGCTACGGTTCCGCACACCGTTAGGCCGTCTTCCGCTCACGCCCCAACATCGTGCAGCCCGCCTCCAGTGGTGTCGCGACAGGCGTGAATGGAGGGATGAATGGAGACGTGTCGTCTTCAGCGATGAGAGTCGCTTCTGCCTTGGTGCCAATGATGGTCGTATGCGTGTTTGGCGCCGTGCAGGTGAGCGCCACAATCAGGACTGCATACGACCGAGGCACACAGGGCCAACATCCGGCATCATGGTGTGGGGAGCGATCTCCTACACTGGCCGTACACCTCTGGTGATCGTCGAGGGGACACTGAATAGTGCATGGTACATCCAAACCGTCATCGAACCCATCGTTCTACCATTCCTAGACCGGCAAGGGAACTTGCTGTTCCAACAAGACAATGCACGTCCACATGTATCCCGTGCCACCCAACGTGCTCTAGAAGGTGTAAGTCAACTACCCTGGCCAGCAAGATCTCCGGATCTGTCCCCCAATTGAGCATGTTTGGGACTGGATGAAGCGTCGCCTCACGCGGTCTGCACGTCCAGCACGAACGCTGGTCCAACTGAGGCGCCAGGTGGAAATGGCATGGCAAGCCGTTCCACAGGACTACATCCAGCATCTCTACGATCGTCTCCATGGGAGAACAGCAGCCTGCATTGCTGCGAAAGGTGGATATACACTGTACTAGTGCCGACATTGTGCATGCTCTGTTGCCTGTGTCTATGTGCCTGTGGTTCTGTCAGTGTGATCATGTGATGTATCTGACCCCAGGAATGTGTCAATAAAGTTTCCCCTTCCTGGGACAATGAATTCACGGTGTTCTTATTTCAATTTCCAGGAGTGTATATATTGAAGAGCCAAAGAAACTGGTACACATGACTAATATCGTGTACGGCCCCCGCGAGGACACTGAAGTGCCACAACACGATGTGGCATCGGCTCGACTAATGTCAGAAGTACTGCTGGAGGTAACTGACACCATGAATCCTGCAGGGCTGTCCATAAACCCGTAAGAGTACGAAGGGGTGGAGCTCTCTTCTGAACAGCACATTGCAAGGCATACCAGATATGCTCAATAATGTTCATGTCTGGGGAGTTTGGTGGGCAGCGGAAGTGTGTTCCTGGAGCCACTCTGTAGCAGTTCTGGACGTGCGGGGTGGCGCATTGTCCTGCTGAAATTGACGAAGTCCATAGGAATGCACAACGGACATGAATGCATGCAGATGATGAGACAGGATGGTTACGTACGTGTCACCTGTTAGAGTCGTATCTAGCCGTATCAGTCCAACTGCTTACTGCACACTCAATTACAGAGCCTCCACAAGCTTGAGTAATCCCCTGCTGACATTCAGAGTACATTGATTGATGACGTTGTCTCCATACCCCTACACGTCCATCACCTAGGTACAATTTGAAACAAGACTCGTCCGACCAGGCAACATGTTTCCAGTCGTCAACAGCCAAATGTCGGTGCTGAAGGGCCCGGCGAGGCGTAAAGCTTTGTGTCGTGCAGTCATCAAGGGTACACGAGTGGGCCTTAGCCTCCGAAAGCACATATAGATGATGCTTCGTCAATAGCTCGCGCCAGCCCCAGTGGCCGAGCGGTTCTAGGCACTACAGTCAGGAACCGTGCGACTGCTACGGTCGCAGGTTCGAATCCTGCCTCGGGCATGGATGTGTGTGATGTCCTTAGGTTAGTTAGGTTTAAGTAGTTCTAAGGTCTAGGGGACTGATGACCTCAGAAGTTAAGTCTCATAGTGCTCAGAGCCATTTGAACCATTTGATAGTTCGCACGCTGTCACTTGTTGATGGCCCAGCATTGAAATCTGCAGCAATTTGCGGAAGGGTTGCACTTCTTTCACGTTGAACGATTCCCTACAATCGTCGTTGGTTCCATTGGAACAGGATCGTTTTCCGGCCGCAGAGATGTCGGAGATTTGATGTTTTACCGGATCCCTGGCATTCACGGTACATTCGTGAAATGATCCTACAGAAAATCGCCACATCATCGCTACCTCGGAGATGCTGTGTCCCATCGCTCGTGCGGCGACTATAGCACCACGTTCAATCTCACTTAAATCTTGATAACTTTCCGTCGTAGCTGCAGTAACTGATATAATAACTGCGCCAGACAGTTTTTGTCTTATATAGGCGATACCGACCGCAGCGCCGTATTCATATCTCTGTACATATCTCTGTAGTTGGATACGCATGCCTATACCAGTTTCGTTAGCGGTTCGGAGTAGATATATGTTTCCTCGTGGAAACTGAAGTGCCTGTGGGGTTGTTCTAAAATTTTTCCTACTCGGTCATGATAGTGAGCATAGAAGTGTTGTTCAGGTAGCAAGTAGAAAGATAGTTTACAAATATAGAAGATAGAATGAAAAATATTTATTTCTGGAATTCACAAATATTGTGTGTAGTGGTAAAAAACATCCAGAGTGTGTGATTTCTTTACACATTTTTACTACGTAAGTATGAGACCGAAAAAATTAAACAGTCATCGTGACTTGAAACACAGAATCTTGAACTTACAAAGGCTGGTGATTCTTTGTGCTAATTTCAATCTAAGTAAGGGAAATTGAGATCGGTAGTAACAGAAACAACTGAGAGTGGAGATTTTTACGCGACTGTAGGGGACTCCATGGAAAAGAAACAAAGGAAATTCGAAGAAACATCGTAGTATTGTCGAAAACTAGTTGTACATTACTTGACACAACATTGTTTCATGGAAAGAGCAACAAGTTTTTTGTATTGCCAACACGTGCAAATAGCAATTCCAACCACATCAGCTTACAAGATTTCTTTGTTATTATTTTCGCATAAGACTATGGCATACGAATCTGACGACGTAATATATCAAGCATATTTTTCAAAAACTGTAAACTGTTAGACAAGAAAATCGTCGTGTAATGTTACTTACCCTGCATGAATTCGAACGGTAAAACCCACCAGGGAGTTGTCAGCCAAGAAATGTAAAGAAAGCGCAGAATATTCCCAACTAGGCCCAGGCACAGTACCTGTAAAAACAACAGTAGCAGTAGTCACGCTATTGTTAGTTTTGTTTCAACAATGACTTAATTTCGCATTGATTACAAGTATTCCTACAATCTAACCTTAACGTGTCCAATTTGCTTTATCAGTCGAAAACTGAAGAAGTAGGCGAAGATCTCGGATATATGGTTTATAACTGATGCAACACCGAACAGTGTTGGAGTTCCTCCATAATCCTGAAATCAAAAATTATATTAGCAAGCAGTCTGTGTTTGAGATAGTACGTCGGTGTATTTCAAACTAACCTGATTTTAAGCAGAAAAGAAGAACGTAATGTGCATTCCTATCTCTATAAACAGGATTTAAGCACAGGAAACAGTACGTGGAAAGTGGCACTCTTAGCGCTGCTCACATTTACTGTGTCCATGAATTTCCTCAGCACTCTTCAATACACTAGTCGGGCAGTGAATACGTTTCATACTTTCAACCAAAGTTCGACGTATTTTTCAAAGACCCGCTATTTAAAGTACTTTCGTAAAAAAACGATTAGATGTTAAATCACAGTACTACGCAAGTTAACATAGACCACAAAGTGAGATTAATCGGCCTGAGAATCTGTCATGGCACAAAGTGACATCATCTACAGCGACCTGACAGGTGGCAGTGTCTTGATCAAACTACTAAACCTAAACAGATATTTGATTCAGCCGCAGGTACAAAAAATGAGAACCAATTTCCCTGTGACAATGTTGTGTACATAGTTCCGTGTAGTCAGCGCGTACACAACTTTCTCACTAGAGCGCGCCCTGCTAATCACAACAGCGCAGGCGCAGAGCTCGCCTGTCTCCGTACTAGGAGATGGCGCTGCCATAGAGACGGACCAATTTCTGCTTCTGCTGATCCCCATATTAATATGTAATGCAGCCAATGAGATTGCTGCTAACGTAGAACCTTTTCTCCTCATGGATCACACTCACCCAGTGATGCATGAATGCGCAAGGTATTATAACGAGTGTACAGACCTCAGATTAGTCAGTCTGTATTTGACTGCACCAGTCTGTTCCAGTCTGTACGAGTTCTACATTCGTCTGTACCAGTCTATAGTCAAATTTCAGTCTGCGCCTAATAAGATTGCCATATTCCTGTACTTAGCCATGAAGATAAATGTATAGACACTTTTGTCAAGTATCAGAGATATATGTGAGAATAAGATTAACGTACCAATACCAAAGGAACTTCAGATTGTCAGTTGTAAATAGCATCCAGAAACAAGTTAAATAATTTTTTTGCTTGTTATTATTTTAATAAATGAGAGTGAAAATTCAGCAAGTTCTGTTTAAAGTTGGTTACCATCAATCTGCTACTCTAAGCGTGCAAGTGGCATTTCTATCGTCTGACCTAACGGCAGAAGATAAACACGCCACGATAAGACCACGAGACATATTGCTGACACTCGCCTACTTCGTTAGAGCGACAAATCAAATAATCCGACGGTGTGTGTACTGAAGGTCTTGCAGTACGCACACCACAGACACACTGCATTATTGGAAGAACACATCCTTCTCACTCTCGTATCCCCTCCCCGCATAGCATCGTTACTTTTTCACGTCAGAATATGCTGACACTGGCTACTGACGAACTAAACTGATGTCTACAACAATGCAGCTGTTTCTGTGCAGTTACGCTAATAGAAAGGCATTTTACCTCGACCTACATCACAGAGAGTGGATTTAGGGAAATCCAGGTGTGATGACTCTCCATATCGCTGCCAACTTTTTTCACATTTCTGAGTCAGTTTACTAATTACTGACTAATTAGGACCGTAACAAAGCTGGAATATTGTGTAAAGTGTCCAAAGAGTCACTATGTAAGTCACGCTATGCTTGTAAAGCAATTAACTATCAACACATGATCCGCAGTTGTCTGTCTCTCGATGGTAAAGAACATATTAAAACATACGTACACAACTGATATTTGCTACGAAAGATATCGATGGCTTGCAAAAGTATTCAAGGGAAACGGGATAAATGGCGTACTTGTGACAGCGTGCCAGAACTTCAGTCTAGACACGACATAGCGGTATTCTTCTAATGAGAAAATTTGCCGCCAAGACTCAGATATATCAGTAAAGCTGCCAGCTGATGAAACTGAAAGACGTTTTTACACCGGCGTCCATTGTGGAAAATATATGAAGTTTAAAATGAACCACGAAGTATGACTATTTAAGTCGTAATAAATATCCTATCACACAAAATATTACTCGGTTGTAACGTTTCAAAGACAGAAGCGTTTCTGTTTGTGGATTGTGCATTGCAACACATAACTAATAATTACATCCTAGGCAGTGAAAACTGCATGGAGACTCAAGAAAAAAAGAACGTTTGCCTCTTTGCTCAAAAACGGTTCAAATGGCTGAGCAATATGGGACTTAACAGCTGAGGTCATCAATCTCCTAGAACTTAGAACTACTTAAACTTAACTAACCTAAGGACATCACACACATCCATGTCCGAGGCAAGATTCGAACCTGCGACCGTAGCGATAACGGGGTTCCATTCTGAAGTGCCTAGAACCGCTCGGCCACAACGGCCGGCTGCCTCTTTGCAACAGAGCGTACATCCCGCACCTTGGCGTATGTTAATTACAGATGTACGATCCACAGGTAACTAGCAGACTAACAAATATGTTGAAATTTAGATTCCATAATACAATGATGGCAGAGAATCAAATAGTGGCCGAACTATGGAAAAAGGCTGACAAAAATGCAGTTACATCCCTAAAGTGTGTTTTCGATCAAATCTGGAAAGAAGAAGAGATCCCCGCAGAATGGAGAACAGCTCTCATCCACCCTATCCACAAGAAAGGTTTGAAGACAGACCCCAACAATTACAGAGGAATATCACTGCTGGATATAACGTACAAGATTCTTTCTAAAGTCCTTTTGAACAGGGCAGAGCCTCAATTGGATCCGCAAATCGGGGAATATCAGGGAAATTTCAGAAAGGATAGAACATGTTCGGAACAAATGCTATACCTCAAAAACATTATGGCATACCAATAATCAAGGGTAAAGACATACGTAATCTCCTTCATTGATTTCAAAAAAGCATATGATTCGATTGATAGAGAATCTCTGTTATCAGTCCTGGAAGAAATGGACTTGGATAAGAAAACAACTAATATTATGAAAGCTACCCTTACAAATACATTTTCGAAAGTTAAATTTATGGGCGAACTATCGGAACCCTTTGAAATAAAAACGGGAGTGCGACAGGGCGATGGGCTGTCACCGTTGCTGTTCAATTGTGCGCTTGAGAAAGTAGTCAGAGAATGTAACACAATATTAAGAGTTGTACAAGACTGGGTTGTAAAAAGAAGAACCATAAAGTAAATTGCATTGCTTTTGCAGATGATATGGCCCTGTTTGCTGAAACAATGGAAGAAGCACGGGAGCAAATCCTTGAACAAAAGAAACAAGCAGCTAAAATTGGTCTTCACATCTCCTTTGAAAAAACTATGATATTGACAAACATCAAGCACTCATGTAAAAACCTCAAAGTTCAAGAACGGAAGATTGAAATAGTAAAAGAATTCAAATATCTCGGAGAATGGATTAGTTGGAATGCTGGGGAAAGCAAAGCAATGGAATCCAGAAAAAATAAACTTGAATAGGCCTTCCAACCAGCAAAAAATACATACAACAAAAACTCCCTTTCATGGGGGTCCAAAATTACACATTACAACACAGTGATTAAGCCAGAAGCACTGTATGCAGCAGAAACACTTAACATGTATTTCAAAGGCCAGATGGAGAAACTTGAGATAAAGGAAAGAAAAATTTTAAGAAAAATCATTGGGCCAAAATTTGTTATTTATTATATACATCAAAAATGAAACTCTCTACAAGAAAATTGAAAAACTTTCAGATTCTATGCGAAAAAGGAGAATAAATTTTTATGGTCATCTTCTCAGAATGAATTCCAACAGATTAACTAAACAAATCTTTGCCTTCTTCCGTAACCGAAAAAGGAAGCCCAACTGGTTTAAAGAAACTGAGAAAGACCTAGTGGAATTAAAGATTTCAGAAAATTCACTTATTGATCGAACTGCTAAATTAATTACTAAAGATGAAAACATAAGGTTCCAAGACAAATCCACACAAAAGTCCAAACCCTTCATCTCGGAAGAAGAGAGGAGAAGAAGATCAGGAAGAATGAAGAAATACTGGGCCCTAAGAAAAGAACAACGCACAAAGAAATGATTGATCCAGCGTACCCCAAAGAGGGTGAAACGAAAGAAGAAAAGATGGCAGATATCCTAATGAAACCTACATTTACGTCATCTGTGTCCTATATTTCACCCCTACGTACAAGTCAGGCATAAAGTAGCAGGTTAATGTAACAGATTACTTTTGAATGTGGAATGACTCACTGCTTGCGTGACAGCGTGAGAAACGAGGCAGAGCTTGGGCGACCTACTGTCGTTGTTGTGCTATAGCCGCATGACGAAGTTTGTGCCACTCTGCCTGGCATAGAACCTCTATGTGGCATTAAGACCACGGCTTACAACGGAAGAAAAATTCGGTTTTTACAGAGGGTCGGATTTTGTATTGGAAACTGTCTCCGACAAGGAGACAGACCCAAAGGTACCGACCGACCGCTCTCTCACCTCCACCTGATAGGCGTTGATGGATGTGGATATGGAGGGGCATGTTGTTGCACACCGTTTTTCCAGATGTTGTCAGTTTTAGCGAGCAGAGCCGCTAGTTTTCAGTCAAGTAGCTCCTCAAGTGGCGTCACAAGGGCTGAGTGCATCCCTCTTGGCAACAGCGCTAGGTTGGGCGGTCACCAGTTTAAATCAGTTCTAAATTAATGTTGGACTGACACATCGGCAGCAACACATGGAGGCGCGGAGCTGAGTTGCCACGTCCCGCACAGAACACTCGTGTAATCTCATACTCGTACGTTTCATTTAGCACGCTCAAATTCGTAAGCTATTCGATGTACGAAGATGGACGTCAGTGTCCTTTGGAAGAGGTGCACTATCCTTTCATTTTAGTTTTATTTGCGGCAGCAAATTTTTCATACATTATACGGAAAGTATACGAAAACACATTTCGTGATGTAGATCCCGAATTTTCCAAACGTTGTAAGCCTTTTTTGTTGTTGAATCGACGTGAACGGATTACGGCGAACTAAACTGCACAGTGCACATGCACAACGCCGGAAAAAAATGCATCTTGTCATGGTCATCGGCAACCCGATAGCGTTGAGGACGCCTGTCTATGCGCCCTTTGTGATGAGTCTGCAGGTAGTAACTGTGCTGAGTTTAGAGGCGAACAGCGTGTCCGACATTCATTCTGGGATACAATCATGTCCTACAGACGAGTACGTATTCCTGTTCAACAGCTGCAGCCATTTGAACAGGCTTCCATTGTGGGCCTGCGGGAAGCGGGATGGGTACAATGTGTCGGTGGTATGTCTCTGCTTTCACCAGTGGTCTGTGGAACATTTTCATACCTGTTGACCAGGTCCTGGTCATCTGTACAGTACACACGCACGTCAAGATCGACTCAACGTGCGAGCAGAGGAGGCCAATCGAACATCATCCATGGACGAAATCTGGGCACATGTTGCACTTTCTATATCATCAGGGAGCATTGGGAACCATCTGCTTGCAGCAGGATTTAGATCTCGTGTGCCGTGTCGAAGCAAGCACTGCCGGCCGGAGTGGCCGAGCGGTTCTAGGCGCTACAGTCTGGAACCGCGCGACCGCTACGGTCGCAGGTTCGAATCCTGCTTCGGGCATGGATGTGTGTGATGCCCTTAGGTTAGTTAGGTTTAATTAGTTCTAAGTTCTAGGCGACTTATGACCTCAGAAGTTAAGTCGCATAGTGCTCATTTGAACCATTTGAGAACTTACTCGTTCTCCAGTGCTTACAAGAAACATTGCCGAATTGAAAAACAAAAGGCGCGGGACGGTCTACCACAGGATGCTATTCGTCATATATACGAGAATTCACGTCTGAATGGTCGTCAAAGGTGGGTATACTGTGAACTAATGTGAGTTTGGCAGCGTTTACTGTAGCATGTTCGTTTAATTTGGTCTGAATACGTCATCACATAATTCTACAACGCTGAACTACCTGTCGCCTCTCTTGTGAAGAAAATGACTTTGTCCTTGAGGGTGCTGTAATTTTTTCCGGCATTATATTTACATCTGGTCCAAATCGGAATTCTGTCGGAGATCTCTAACACGAGATAATGTGAGTTAAATGTGATTCATAATGCTGAGCTTGTGCGTGAAAACCTCAGCGTCTGCCTGTTTAGTTTGACTGTGATAAGCGGAGCGCTAAGTTTATAGTTAACCCCCTATTAAGTTTTCAGGTCAGACTTTCTACTTACCTGTAAATGATTATTAATATCAGTGAAGAAAGTTATCTTACTGGTTTAAAAGAACAGTGCTGGAGCAATTATCATGACAGCAAGGAGAGGAATTTCTTTCATGCGCTTGAGACTATGTTCCTGGCCGTGAGACGAACTTTCATTCGAACTCAGCTGGTGTTAACAGCCTTCTTATTAATAGCCAAAAGTTACGAAAATATAATTTTGCTATGCAGATACTTATATCACAGACACCATTGATTCAGCAGGATTTCGTGATGACAGTGAAAAACTCTGTTGACGCTGTCGCTTGAAGCTTCACTCTCGTCGTCGTCGTGGATGTTAGTTAATCACGTGAACATTTCTTATAATGATTTTTTAAAACTAACTTCATTCTGCCATTCTTTTTCGATGATGTGCTGTTTATAACAGAATGATTTCTTCTACTCTTCAGAGGTAAATCTAACAGCTTCTGTAAAATTCGCTGGCAGCACACACAATATTAATAAAATTAAATGACATTTAATTGTACTATGTACGCCTCTGTGAAGCAATTCGAATGTACTGTAATTGTTTGACAAAAAAATGTTATTTAATTTTGTGTAAAGGACGTTGGTTATTATTGTAATATTTTCTGTAATAATATTCTCGATGCATTTACGATTGTAATATTTCTATACTCATAATGTAATTACGAAATATGCTAATATCTGCGATGAAAAAATGTAAAATATAGCCACAGAGGAAAATAATGTAAGATTACAAAGAGACATTCACAATCAGTAATAATATAAAAAGCACTACATAATGTGCATTCTTTGTCGTCTTCCTCTAGAGCTGAGAGAGAGCGGAACCTGGGACGTAGCATTATATGAATGAGAAGACTTCGTTTGTCTGTATCTATCTTTAGCCGCCATTAGAGGAGAAATTGTACAGGTGTGTAATTTAAATAATTGTTATGGTCTAAATACATTATAATTTATCAAAATTGTGTATTAATAATGTAAATTAGCTTGCCTATGTCATCTATAATATTTCTTTAAAGAATTTTCAGCACTTTTAGCAATTATCGTTGGTGTTGCTGGGCTGTGCCGCGGCGGAACGATTTGCAGCGGCGGCAAATTTAAAAAAAATGTTCCGCTATAAAATTAACCAAACCCGTAAATCGGGAGCAGGTAAAATTAGCAGTGAATTACGAAATATTTTTCTTCTACAGCGATCCTGAGGCTGACTGAATTTATTACTGGTTTTACATTTGTGCATTCATAGGCCGATAATTAACGTTGAAGTTGTTAATCTGTTGGTTCTTTCCATTTCTAAAGCAAATAACTTAAACGTATAGTGAAGTGTGTTTTGTCAATGATAATTAAACGTTCAGGTCGGCTTGGCAATATTTAACCATGTTATGCTAACAGAGATAGTCTTGTGTTCCATAGCTAACGCCGGGAAAGAATTCAGTAAATATTTAAAAAACCCACTGCATCTAGAAAATGTGTGCCAAGGCCGAAATACGTAAAAAAATTTAATTTAAATAAGTTTCCAATAAATGTTATTAATCAGTTAGTTTGAATTTATCAGCATGAAAGGGTTGCTAAGGTTCACGTAATTTTAAATGTGCTTAATTCTGTCTAAATGAATTTTTATTACCACACGTAAATAAGGGGTTCTACAACAAAGTTCGTACTGAAAGAGTAAATAACATAAATATATAAAGCCATTTCAGTCCCCATTCATTTTCATCCAACATTTTTACATTATAAATATTTCATATCTTTTTTTTCATCAAACTTCGCTGCTGAATACGTCGACAGCAGACAACTTTTTTTTTTTTTTATTGCTGGCAATTTAAAGTACGATTTGAGTCATATCATATCTGTTGGATGGTGGAGAAATATTTGATTCGTAATCTCCAATTTTTTAAACATATCATTTATGGGGGTTGAACAAAACTATGGAAACACCAAAAACGCAACACGTCACCATGCCTACTACGGTGTGGGAAACAGGTTGACATTCAAAACAGGCTCGAAATGGATAATTACAGATCCTCCATGGGTTTCGAGGGAATATTATACCATTCTTTCTGAAAAAAGCCGCAAGTTGGGGGAACGGTGATCGAGGTGAACAGCGACCACGCACCCTTCTCTTGCAAAGTACACCACAAAGGGTCAATAATGCTGAGATATGGCGACCGTGATGACCAGGGGAGATACGACAGCTCATCCTTGTGCTCATGAAACCACCCTGAACAATGCGAACTCTGTGAACAGGGGACCTGTCGTCCTGGAACGCAGCATTACAGTTTGGGAGGAAACATTATAGCATTGGATGGACCTGATCAACCAAAATGGTCACCTTATCCTTGGCCAGAATGTTACCTTGCAGAGTACCGATTGTGCCAATGGATTATCAGAATATGGGTGCTTAAATGGTCACCGAACTTTCGCCATGTTTTATTCCTGGGACGAAAACGCGGCCAGAATATGGAAAAAATGCGAAACAAGATTGTTCCATGATACAGGTTTTATGGTTTCGGCAGAACATTTTCCTGGTACTCATATTAGCATTAGTGGTGAGTGGGTTTGGAGTTGCAGCTCCCCCCGCAATTCCCTTCTTATGGAGCTCCCTTCGTGTTGCTTTGTCGTTGACAGAATTCGCGAGTGCGATTTTCAGTTGCCCACATCTCGTGGTCGTGCGGTAGCGTTCTCGCTTCCTACGCCCGGGTTCCCTGGTTCGATTCCCGGCGGGGTCAGGGATTTTCTCTGCCTCGTGATGGCTGGGTGTTGTGTGATGTCCTTAGGTTAGTTAGGTTTAAGTAGTTCTAAGTTCTAGGGGACTGATGACCTAAGATGTTAAGTCCCATAGTCCTCAGAGCCATTTGAACCATTTTTTTGATATTCAGTTCTGCAGTGACTTTTGCAGCTGTTATTTCTTTATTTTTCGTCACAGTGCTCTTCAATGATGGTCTTTCACAACCACTCGACAGACACTTTCGGCTGCATTATGAATTAGCGGATGTGTTTTTCTTCTTTTCCTGTTTGCCGTGCAAATCTTCGATACGGTGCCTTTTGGAGCACCAAACACTTCGGTTCCCTTATTACGGAAGCACCCATCGTACGATCGTCAACAATTTGTCCGCGTTTGAATTCGCTTAATTCCAGCATAACTCACTCACAACTACACAGGACACTGTTCTGACCACGCTTGCAACACGTTGAGGACATTGCAGAGGTGCCGTTAATGGTCAACAGCGCAACATGTAGGATTGACTAGCACCTGCATTTATGTTCAAGCACGTATTTCTCGTGGTGTTTCCATACTTTTGTCGAATCCCTTTACTTTGAAGTTTCGATGCTGGAACCAATCATCTCCTCCTTTCGCTTTTCCATGGGAGGCTGCTTGCCAACAACAGTTTGATTAGGAGACTTATCAAAGCCGGCCGATGTCGCCGTGCGGCTCTAGGCGCTTCATTCCGGAACCGCCCTGCTGCTACGGTCGCAGGTTCGATTCCTGCCTCGGGCATGGCTGTGTGTGATGTCCTTAGGTTAGTTAGGTTTAAGTAGTTCTAAGTCTAGGGGACTGATGACCTCAGATGTTAAGTCTCATAGTGCTTAGAGCTAGGAGACTTATCAAGAACGTATTGTTTACGGTTTAAGCACGTAATGCTCAAACCATTTCTTTCGATTGGCATATTTCGGCAATCCCTTTCCAAGAGAGCGATGTCTGTTATTTCCTGTGGGAAACATTTGAAGACCTTGCTTCTGCCATTGGCTGGTATCACACAACACCCAACAAACAGCAGTGAAACTGATTAAATGCTAACCTCGCAAGAGTAAGAAATGAAATCAAAATTTCAGCGTGTAACGAACGATCTCACATGTCAAAACCTGCCTGCAACTGCTTGACGTATTGTAGTGATGGGTGTGAATGCTGCCGCTACAGGGCTCGTGGGATTGGCTAAATGTGTTCCGTACCTTCCTCGAGAGTCTCAACCCACTACTTTCTTCGGTCCTAAATTCCCCTGGAACAGACCATGAGATCTGTGGCTCATTAAGAAACACACTGATGAGCCCAAAGATTGTGGCCACTGCCTATCGCTAGACCGATTGTCGTCTGCTGCCGTTGGCGGTACATGACGCGGTAATGAAAGTACACAGGACGAAGAAAAAATGCCGTACTTGGTCAAACAAAAGTTTACCAAGCAAAATTAGATCGGGTGCATTTTGAAAATACATGTATGAAAACGAGGAGCTGGCAACACTGTCATATCGCGCAGCGCTTAGGGAATGTATTGCCCCGCACTGCCGAATCAGCCGTCGTATCTCAATTACTGTTGGGACATCAAACCAACATCCACCATGGAGCTGTGGCTCGAATACTCTTCAGGATAATTTTTTATTTTTTAAGCGCCTGTCCCCTAGTTCTCGTCGTTTGCAAGCAGGGCGACATCATTTTATCCACAACAATAGCCTATCAAATGACAGTGGGGTCCATTGAACTGCATGTGTGTGTCTATTAACCGTGAAGTGCACAACCATAACTGGTCCTGTCAAATTCGTGTAGGATAGTTTCCCGGTGGAGTACAAAGGTGACGAATATGTCGATATGGTTTTGGTGCTGGGTGCACCCGATAACCACGCTGATGCTGTTCTTGTGTATGCTTCACGGCATCCTCAAAGTCGGCATCACGATAAAAATATTTTACGTCGGCTGGAGCAATGCCTTCGGGAAATCGGTAATCTTCCTCCACATGTGATGGACAGAGGTCATTCAAGGACAAGACATACTCCACAAACAAAACATGTGATTTTTTGAAACGTTCACCGATCACCTCGGTGACGTACCCGTAATTCTGCAAGGCAGTTCCAGGTACCTCTCAGACTGATTGTTGAAGTGTTGCACAATGAAGAACTGCATTCGTTGCATTACGTGTTAATTCAACACTAGCGCCCAAAAGACCGCATTCGACAAGTATAGTTTTGTGAATAGCATTTGTGCTAGGTTGAAGGTAACGAACATTTTATAATTATCGTGGTATGGACTGACGAATCAAGCTTCACTCGTGAAGGTATTTTCAACCTCCACAACGACTATTATTGATTGGAACACAACTCACATGTTACCCGTGAACTTGGCTTTTGCACGCTTTGTCATAAGACTTTGGTCTGGAAACGTAGTGTGGGTGCTTTCGGGAGCTTACCCATTGCCAGACAAGTTGAGTGCGCCCACGCATCGCACATTTCTTTGCAATACTTTGCCTGACGCATTAGAAAAGGTTTCACTTGGTGTTCAGCGACAGCTATGGTTTCAGCATGAGGGTGCACCGCCACACTTTACAGAAAATATGGGTAACTATTTAAATGAATTGTAGTCGAATTAAGTCGGGTGATGCTGAGGGAATTAGATTAGGAAATGAGACGTTTAAAGTAGTAAATGAGTTTTGCTATTTGGGGAGAAAAATAACTGATGATTGTCGAAGTAGAGAGGATATAAAATGTAGACTGGCAATGGCAAGGAAAGCGTTTCTGAAGAAGAGAAATTTGTTAACATCGAGTATAGATTTAAGTGTCAGGAAGTCTTTTCTGAAAGTATTTGTATGGAGTGTAGCCATGTATGGAAGTGAAACATGGACGATTAATAGTTTAGACAAGAGGAGAACAGAAGCTTTTGAATGTGGTGCTACAGAAGAATGTTGAAGATTAGATGGGTAGATCACATAACTAATGAGGAAGTATTGAATAAGATTGGGGAGAAGAGAGGTTTGTGGCACAAATTGACCAGAAGAAAGGATCGGTTGGTAGGACATGTTCTGAGGCATCAAGGGATTACCAATTTAGTACTGGAGGGTAGCGTGGACGGTAAAAATCGTAGAGGGAGACCAAGAGATGAATACACTAAGCAGATTCAGGAGGATGTAGGTTGCAGTAGGTATTGGGAGATGAAGAAGCTTGCAGAGTAGAGTAGCATGGAGAGCTGCATCAAACCAGTCTCAGGACTGAAGACCACAACAACATTTAAATGAAGCGTTTCCAGGGAAATTGACTGATAGTGGAGGTCCATTGTTCTGGTTTACACGTTCCCGGAACTTAATGGACTAGGTTTTTATTTGTGGGGACATTTAAGGAAACAAGTTCATAGTAAAATACCATGGATGTACACGACCTAATACGTCGCGTACATACCGCTTCGGCAAAGGTGGCTGTATGTGTGTTGTGTATGGTATGATTCAAGGAATGGCGAAGTGTCCGCAAATGCAAGATGGTCGTTTTGAGCATCTCCAAAGTGAACGTTGGTTATGTGTATATATACCGGCTCTGTGAAGATAAATCTGAATATCAAACATACAGAATGGAACTATTGTGCGTAGCAAAATGTGCAATCTAGTGCAGCCCAAGCACTGTGTTTTACGTACTTCATTTGATACAGACGATATCCACTGTTACTTCCTGTAGGCTTTATTTGTGTCGTGAATGAAACAAAATGGTCGTTTACGTCTGTAAGAAGTTCAAGTTATGTCTTAATGTTTAAGAAAAGGTAACAGTAATAGAAGGAAATACGCAAGATACCCCATTGTGGAAGAGGAAACTGGCCAAGATTTTATGCTTTAACTTAAAAAAAAAAAGTACGGCTCGAAAACGTCTCGAATAGCGACGAGTCTAAGCATCCGTTCCCAACGCCATTGCCTCATCTCACTGAACTGCCCGCACGTGGTAGCTGAGTAGTCAGCGTGACGGAATGCAATGCCTAACGGCCCGGGTTCGATTCCCGGCTGGGTCGGAGACTTTTTCCGCTCAGGGACTGAGTGTTGTGTTGTCCTTATCATCATCATTTCATCCTTATCGACACGCAAGTCGCCGAAGTGGCGTCAACTCGAAAGACTTGCACCAGGCGAACGGTCTACCCGACGGGAGGCCCTACCCACACGGCATTTCCATCTCACTGAACTAATTGGATAACTTTGTCACAGTCTAGAGTTCATGCTACCTGTTTCTGACCACCTTGCAAGCAGTTACAGTGCTGCCAGAGCCTCGTTTTCTAAATCGAATTTCTAAGAAACCTATTGGAGGGACTAGTTTTGCTGGATACACTTTTTGTCTTGAACTGTGAGGAGGAATCGTATGCCGACAGCCAAGTGCGGCATTTTTTTCTTCACCCTGTGTGAATGGAGCAGAGACGAATGGGGATCATAGTGGCGATGATACGGGCTGCAAATGTGTAAATCCACTGACATAACCGACTTTCACAAAGGACAGGTCGTTATGGCTCCGAGCCTGAGGACGAAAACCTCGAGAACGGTGAAACTGGTCGGCCGTTCGCGTGCTCCTCTCAAGAACATCAATGTAAAATGAGCTACGGGGTAGTCAAACCGCGAATAGGCGCCAGGTGTTGAATGTCCAAGCCTCATCGTAAAACGTGTAGGTAGGAGGCTTGCTATTTTGTAGAGTTGGGATACATGGCGATTTGTAGCGGGTCTGGTGATAGAGTAAGATGCTGGTGTAGGCACTAATGTTTCGGAGAACACTGTTCGGTGCAAATTGCTGAAGGTGGAGCTCCCCAGCAGACGACGCCTACGTTTCCCACGTTGACTCGACGACATCGCCAATTACGATTGCCGCGCGCTCTGAATGAATGGAAACATGTCACGTGCTCGGTTGAATCGTGTTTCTTGTTAGCCCCGGCCCATGATCATGTCCAGATACGCCGTTATCCAGGTGAACGGTTGCCTGAAACATGCACTGCGCCACGGGCGCAGGGCGGTACGGTCAGTATTTTGCTACGAGGGACAATTAGCGTGTGCTTCAGTGGAACCTGTGGCAGTAATCGAAGATACACAGACATTTGTGGGCTACGTGTATTGCGGACCATCTGCGTTCCTTCAGGCTTGATATCTTCCTCGATGGTAACGTTATCTTCCTGCAGAATAACTGTCCGTGTTAAAAGACCAAAACTATGTTACAGTGGTTTGAGAGTGAATCTACGTTTGCATCTTGGCCACTAACTTTGCATTGATACAAACGTCACATCTATGATCGTATATGCCGCCAACTCCGCTCCCGAAAACCACCGGCCCGTAATTTAGAGGGACTGCATGGCCTGTGCATAGAGATCTGGTGCCACATACCTCAGAAAACTTACCAACGGCTTTCCGAAACCATTCCATCACATATCACTGCCGTATTGCGTTCTAGTGATGGACCAACTCACCATTCAAGAAGTGGTCAAAATGTTTTGGCTCATCAGTGTGTGTTTGGACATGTTGACAGCTCTTCGAAAGCGTCCAAGTAAATTGGCAAAGTTTTTCTGAGGCAGTGAAAGTGCTTTTATTTTTCTCAGCCGTCATTTTTGTCTGAGATCGCTTAAATAAACTTTCTCAGTGAAACCAGTTTGGAAAACAAGTCACATTGGCGTTAAAAGTTTTTTAAAAATACAGTACCGAAACTTAATTAAGCTAAAAACTACTAGGATTGATTAACAGCTGTCTGTAACCTAAACCTACACATAAGCTGTATCAGCTGATTGATAGCTCCATCGAAAATTCGACAGAATTGAGTCACCTACAATGAGATAATGAAGCCCCTTACATCCGTACAACACACACTATACACCCACAACACCCGACGGCTGAAATCGAGAAATACTTCGAGCACTCAACCTAAAATATAGAAATGTCAACTTCACAATATCGTTACTGGGTCTTACTTGCGCAACTGTGGCCATGTCCAGACAACGCGAAACATGTATTCCTGTCCTGGCTGTGTCACCCAGTGCAGCGTCGAAAACCTCATGTCAGGAACTACTGATGGGATTGACTCGCATCACTTCTGCGCTAAACTAGACTAACTAATTATCTCTTTATATATAACTCATTTGTATGTAATCTGACTGTGTTATGAGTGCCACAGCTTCTACTTCATTTTTCTTCTTTTAATTTGTGAAATAAAGCTCCTGAAAAGAATTAAAAAAGAAACTTGGCGCTTTTATCGCCATGACAACTTATTATTAAAACTGACTCACCTGAAGATGCCAGAAAAGGAAGGTGAAAATAAGTCCGATTCCAAACCCCATAAACCATGATACGAAGAGGAACGATCCGCACTTGAGGTTTCCAAACTGCTTGAACACTGTCACCCACTCTGGGATCTCGCGAGTCGTCTGGGCGAACATTTTTGTCTGCAACGAATACAATGTTTACTGAAAAATCTCCTCCGCACTCTCCTGATCAAAGTTCGTCATAAGAGTTTTTGTGAACGAATAATGAAAGGCAGCTTATAGTAACAATAATAATAAACAATGTAAAAATTTTATCCCTAAAATATTTCACCTCTTCTTACATGAGCTGTCGGTTTCGTAATATATTGTAAAGTATTTTCTTTACTTTGTAAAGTATGTTTGCAATCCATTTATACTTGTTAAAATATGCTACAAAATCCCCATGTTTGCAAAAAAGTTAGGTAGTTACATGCAAACAACTTCATTTAAGATACATTAAAGCCATTATTTTCTGTTACCACCCTAATTTTCACAACTCCATTTAACCTTTCTTCAGTATTTTTCTACAAGATGCACGCTTTAGGGCTGTAAGTAGCAGAAAGAAGAAAGAAAAAGAAGGAATATTCTAATTCAACGTTCCGTAGACGAAGAGGTCTTTCGTAGTAAGGTACAAGCTCGAACTGGAGAAGGGTGGGAAGGAAAGTCGGCCGTGCCTTTATCAAACGAACTATCCCAGCGTCTGTCTGACGAGATTTAGGGAAATCACGGGAAACCTAAATCTGGACGGCTGGGGATTTGAACTGTTGTCCTCCCAAATGGGAGCCGAATGTCCTAACCACAACGACACCGCGCTCGGTAGACTGTTCAAAGATGTAATCTGCACATTAGGGCTATTAGTAGTTTCAGTATGTTGCGCACGTTTGCCTGGACCTCTAAGTCTTTAGTGTAGGTTGCAGGGCAGAGCTTTGGCTGGCGCTGGATATACCTGTACAAGTCTAAAGTGATGCTATATGACCTGAGGAAGGTTTTCGGTCCTGGTTAAGGTATTCTTTAGCCATCTGGGTACTCGGAAAGAAGGTAAGGATGGGGAGGGGGGAATATTTCGTGCAGTGAGGTGGGTGTGATTGGTGGTGGTTTGTGAACGCTCAATGGAGTTTTTTCACCGCATCAGTAACTTGTTAAATACCTTACCTTTGCAAAATTCAGACTGGTAATCTACCAACCAAATGCAATATTTTAAGATCCTAAACATACGGTGGAACTATTTCGAAGAACGGTTGAATGGCCGGGTAGGAAAAGAGGTAACAGGAAATTTAAGACCTATGAACAACCCCACCAAAAAGAGGACAAGTCTACAGTGAGCGAAAAGTATGAAGCTATAAAGTAAATTGAGAACAATAACGCCCTAGAAACTGATGGCAAGGTAATAGAACTGCTGAAACAAGGTGAAGAAGGGTGCAGAAAAGCATTGTATTTGATGATTCTACTGGTTTTGGAGATATGAAAAGATTGCCAATGAATAACAACAAGAAGTATCACGAGCAACACATAAGATAGGAAGAAGAACCAAGTATGAGAATCACAAGGGTATATCACTGTTAGGTGGCGCATACAAGATATTTGTGCGCATTCTCTTACTACACCTATTATCACACGTAGAGGAAAAGCTTGAAGAGCACCAGGCCGGATTTCGGAAAGTCATGGCAACGACGTACCAAAGATTCATTCTCAGACAAATAATTGGAAAGATGCGGGAATTTGATAAGAAGGTATACAAACCTATTTGTAATTATCAAGAATTATCAGTATCCACAGAAAAGCATATGAAAAACAGTAGAAGAACTACGAATACCTTCGAAACTGTTGAGAGTGACCAAAATGTGTATCGAGAAAACTAAAATGTGAAGTGAGAGTGCAACGCAGGGAGTCTTAATGTTTTACAGTGGAGACAAGTCTCAACGAGGGGGGACTCCTTTTTAACTTGCTATTGGATAATGCCCTAAAAAGACCGTCATCGATTGGAAGAGGTATGAACTGTTAGCGTTTGCTGACGATATCGTCGTTATAGCAGAGAAAGAAGATAAACTAATAAGAACAATTAAAGTGCTAATAGAGGAGGGGTCTGAGGTCAATCAGTACAGAACAGAATGTATGATTGTAACAAGAAATAATGAAGGGGAAGCGAACGTATCACTGGCAATAGAAGATATGGAAATTAAGAAGTGTACGTCCATATCTAGGAAGTACTGTCAGTGCAAGAAACAGCAGGGAGAAGCAGAGGTAATGAACCGGATAAAATCTGCAGAGAGGTGTCTATTCTCAATAAGAAAACTATTCAGCAGCAAACTATTAACAAGGACAATAAGATTCTGCATTAACGAGACACATGTGCGACCGATACTAATGTATGGAATTGAAACAGGATACTGAGCAAGAAGACGAAGAGAAAAATTATGACTTTCGAAAACAAGATGTTAAGAAAAATCTTGGGATCCGTGTCAGAAAATAGAATTTTTAGAAGAAGGAAAACCCAGAATCACGTGTGACAGCTGTAATAGATAGGAGAAGAATTGAATGACTGAGACACGTGGTGAGAAGAGAAGAAAAGATGGCGAAGCCACAAGGTGCAAGACGACCAAAACTGAGTTGAATGGATAGACTCAAGAAAGACCAGAAGACTCTGGGAGCCAAGAGTGCATGGCTGGCGACAGAGGCCAATGGAAGAGGCTAAGGAGTGAGACGATGAACAGACTTCGACTAGCATGGACAACTAATTAATATATCTCTGATGAACATCAACAAAAGCAAAACGAGGATAGTGGAGTGCATCCGAATTAAATCAGGTGATACTGTGGAAATTAGATTAGGAAATGAGACACTTAAAGAAGTAAATAATTTTTGCTATTTGAGAAGCAATATAACTGATGATGGTTGAAGTAGGGAGGATAAAAATGAAGACTAGAAATGGCAAGAAAAGCGTTTCTGAAGAAGAGAAATTTGTTAACGTGGAGAGTAGATTTAAGTGTCAGGAAGTCCTTTCTGAAAGTATTTGTATGAAATGTAGCCATGTATGGAAGTGAAACACGGACGATAAATAGTTTAGACAAGAAGGGAATAGAAGCTTACGAAATGTGGTACTACAGAAGAATGCTGAAGGTTAGATGGGTAGATCAAGTAATTAATGAGGTGCTGAATAGAATTGGGAAGAAGAGAAATTTGTGGTAAAATTTTGGAGGAAGATGTGGTTCATCTGTAATGGAGACCGCTTATAAAACAATAATACGACCTATTCTTGAGTACTGCTCGAGCGTTTGGGATCCCTATCAGATCGGATTGAGAGAGGACATAGAAGCAATTCAGAGGTGGGCTGCTAGATTTGTTACTGGTAGGTTTGATCATCACGCGAGTGTTACGGAAATGCTTCAGGAACACGGGTGGGAGTCTCTAGAGGAAAGGAGGCGTTCTGAGGAAATTTAGGGAACCAGCATTTGAGGCTGACTGCAGTACAATTTTACTGCCGCCAACTTACATTTCGAGGAAAGACCACAAAGATAAGAAAAGAGACATTAGGGCTCGTACAGAGGCATATAGGCAGTCATTTTTCCCTCGTTCTGTTTGGAACAGGGAGAGAAGACACTAGTTGTGGTACGAGGTACCCTCCGCCACGCACCGTATGGTGGTTTGCGAAGTATGTATGTAGATGTAGACAATCTGACTAAAAGGAGGGATCGGTTGGTAGGACACATTCTGAGACATCAAGGGTTCACCAATTTAGTACTGGAGGGAAGCATGTAGGGTAAAAATCGTAGAGGAAGACCAAGAGATGAATACAGAAAGCAGATTCAGAGGGCTGTAAGTTGTAGTAGTTACTCGGAGATGAAGAGTCTTGAACAGGATAGAGTAGCATGGAGAGCTACATCAAACCAATCTTTGGACTGAAGACCACAACAACACCTATACATAAGAGTATAGACTGCAGCTCCCTGCTCGTGTCGTTTTCGGGCTAATCCCGGGAACTACCTTAAGGGTTTTGATCTGTTTTGACTAACAGACAGATTGATTCACAAGGGAGTCGTATATATAATTTTTGTAACTATTTCCTGGAAACTGACTGAACTATGATGAACTGAAATACGCACATACTGTGTAACGATGGAATTGCCATCTAGCGATAAAGCTGCCGCAGCACCAGAGAATACCGAAGCTTGAGCAGAATCTACTCGGATTCTATTGTTAAACAGTATGTGCGTATTTCAGTTCATCATAGTTCAGTCAGTTTCCAGGAAATAGTTACAAAAAGCAGTGACCAGTGCCGCTGCTTCTCAGTCAAGAAGCTCCCCAATTGGCCTCACAAGGCTGACTGCACCCCGCTTGGCAACAGCACTCGGCAGACCTGGATGGTGACCCATCCAAGTGGTAGCCAAGCCCGACAGCGCTTAAATTCGGTGACCTGAAGGGAATCGGTGTTACCACTCCAGCAAGGCCTTTCGCGTCCCTGAAAACCGAAGGGTCACGCGATCGAAACGCGGGTTTTTCACTGTCTTTTAACCTAGCGTTCACATCTCAGTCATGTCGACATTCGCTAGAAGCAGAACATTGTTCGTATTACGCATTAAAGTGTACGTGCCATTATCAATGGTCCAATCGAAGTTGGGCTTGGTAGCGTAGTGTGGCTGACGCAGCATATTTAATAAAACAAAACTGAATGAAGTTTTCAACGATGTCTATTTGCGTAGACCTAAACGATGAAAATGGGGAAAAAACAGATAGATAGATAGAACGAAGGAAAAGAAGAAAGAAGTGGTGCAGGACGTGCTTGGTAACGGAAGCATCGAGGCTGGACCAAGAATTTTTTATCCTTCTTTTTTGATCAAGCAGTCACCTCCGAATGATGTGGAGATTCGCCAGAAATGGAAAGTGTTTCAGATTCCACGTTTAATGGTAGGCCGCCATTATCCGCTTGGGTAACTGGCTAGGGAGACGCATTTGACCGAAGGGAACGTCCAATGCAAACACATACATAAATTAGGTTCCATCTTGGCGTTGTTTTTTTCTGTGTGTGTGTGACGGCTGCTCTCAGGAACTAGTGTGGGAATTTTGAAACTCGCGGCGCTCTGGCACGTCCGTCCCGTCGACAAATGAACGGCCACGGAGCCTTCGATGCACGACTCGCATTGTTAAAGAGGGTTGCGATTGGGTATTCTGCTCTCGCCTTTAGGCGCTGCAGTACGTCAGCAAGTGGAGCGTGCTGCTTAAATCGTTTAATTCACATAAAAGTGATCATGTTCAGTGACCTAACGTTGTTCTCTGATTTTTTAATTATAGATCTTCGCACTGCCCCTTTAAATAAAATTACCGCTACGCCGGAAAAGTCCAGCCGTCGATGCTTAGTGCTACCCGTGTGAAGCTGGGGCAAGTCGCTAGTATATATACCAGGGCTGTTCGGAAAGTAAATTCCGATTGGTCACGAAATTGAAACCACTGTGAAAATCCGAAGAACCTTTGCACATATGTGTTGGGCATTGTCTCTAATATGCCTGTCCATCGCCTCACACCGGTATTCTCAGTTCTGAGCGCACGATGACCACGTAAACATGCCTAGAAAGTAGTGTCTGCCTCCAAGTATGAGAGCCTGATTAGAGATTTCACCTGATGTCATGCAGTCCACATAAGATAACTGCCGTACGATTCCTTCTTCGTGACAGTTCTCTGCAGCACTTCGCAGAGACAATGGAGACGCTCATGCAGCGTAACAATTAGTTCCCGCTGAGTTTCATCTCTGCTCGCATGAACTGCTGGCTATGAAGGCAACGTTTTGGCACAGACAAGGAGTTGTAGATCAGCGTAGAGAACTGGCGGAAAGCAAGGGCGGCTGCATTCGATGACCAGGGTACTGGAAAGTTCGTACAGCGTTACGAGGTCTAAGTCGGAGCGATGACTATGTAAAGAAAGGGCTCGAAGGTGTAGCTAATTGTTGCAAATAAAACATCTTTGATTTTAACAATGGTTTCCACTTCGCGGCCGTTCGAGACTTACTTTCCGATAGCTCTCGTAAATAAACCACATACTGTTTAAATTTTATTTTAACATTTTTGTAGTGATTTTCGTTTTTGTATGTTTTAGTCCTTTTGCCTACTTCAGCCAATTAATTACAAACACGACATAAATACGAACATAACCAGCAATCTGTGAGGGTTCCCGAGATCTATTTTGATTCACTGAAGTCATACCGAAAATTGGCCTTCAGCGTACAATTTTAAATTGTATTTGCAATTGTTTTAATGATAATTTGATTCATAAGACACTGTCTAATTCTCACGTTGGGGTTGGCCGACTCCAACTTTAATAATGCCAGAAGCCAGATCAGAAAAGAAAAGGAACATGCCCCCGTTGAAAAGGAGAGGGGATCAGTTCGAGAGAGGTTTTCAGTCTGTTTAGACAGTTGATAGAAAACGAACGGGAACAACACTTTGCGATTGGTTTAGCAGTCTGAGATGACACTGTGCAACTTTTGTTTTGAGAATAGTGTTTTGACAATACTGACGCCGTTGATGTTGAAGTGGAACAAGAAGCAGTTTTTATTTTGTGCTGAATAAGAAGAAACCTATGTTAGGTAAAGTTGCTCTTTGTCATTGAAACCATTAAAATCACCTTATTTGAAGCCGTGGACTTGCAAAAAAGAACGAAAGAACTGCAAAAAGAAAGATGAGTATATCCACGGGAGATATGGATTTGAACAGACTGTTAAACGGGGGCTCGACTTCATGGCAGCAAGTGACGGTAGGCAGGTCTCACCTTGCCGACGAGCGGCGCCTTGTTCTCCTGGGGCGGCATGTTGATGGGCTGCGGCGTGGGCTGCGCCAGCTGCGGCAGGTTCAGCTGCTGCGCCAGCATCGCATCGTCGTGCGACGGCGGCACCACCTTCTCCGTCACCACCGGCTCCACCTCCGGCTCCGGCGGGAAGTCGTACCTGCACACGCCACGATTCTCTGAGCCGTCGCCTCTAGCGACTCGATATCGAAACGAAAGTATCGTAAGCAAAGTATCGTGCTGATAAAAGTATCGAAAGAAAAGTAAAGGCACCCTGAGGTATTTATTATTATTATATTGGTTTTTGAACGCCTTTCGGCTTTGTCTGACGCCCAATTTTCGTGATTCTGTATCTCTTCTCTTAACTCTCTTGGTATTATTGCTTTTACAATGCCCTCGGCCTTCCACGTTTTCTTCGATTAAATGTTCTTAGGTAACCTAAATTCCTCCACTCATTGGACATTACCATAGCGTATTAATTGTTTCAGCTAACCGTCAATTGTTAGTGACCCTTCTACACATCTTCGTAATCGAACTCTTCGTTACACATATTCTCTTTTCTGGATATTCCAAATGACCGATTGAACACATCTATTTCAGTGGTCTGCAACTTCCTATTCGTATTATTTGTAACTATTCCTGTCTCTGCCCCATCCAACAAGGAACTTTTTATTAGTGTTTCATATATAATACATATAATACAATTCCGTTCGTTCCTGTTCGTTACTCCAAAGTATTATACAGGGTGATTCAAAAAGAATACCACAACTTTAGCAATTTAAAACTCTGCAACGACAAAAGGCAGAGCTAAGCACTATCTGTCGGCGAATGAAGGGAGCTATAAAGTTTCATTTAGTTGTACATTTGTTCGCTTGAGGCGCTGTTGACTAGGCGTCAGCATCAGTTGATGCTAAGATGGCGACCGCTCAACAGAAAGCTTTTTGTGTTATTGAGTACGGCAGAAGTGAATCGACGACAGTTGTTCAGCGTGCATTTCGAACGAAGTATGGTGTTAAACCTCTTGATAGGTGGTGTATTAAACGTTGGTATAAACAGTTTACAGAGAATGGGTGTTTGTGCAAAGGGAAAAGTTCTGGACGGCCCAGAACGAGTGATGAAAATGTAGCACACGTCCAGCAAGCATTTGTTCGCAGCCCAGGAAAATCGACTCGCAGAGCTAGCAGAGAGCTGCAAATTCAACAATCAACTGTATGGAGAGTCCTACGAAAAAGGTTAGTTATGAAACCTGAACGTCAACTACCCGGGGCGATGGATCGGCCGCCAGGCAGCCCGTGACAGAGCACTTCATCACTGGCCTCCAAGAAGCCCTGATCTTACCCCCTGCGATTTTTTCTTATGGGGGTATGTTAAGGATATGGTGTTTCGGCCACCTCTCCCAGCCACCATTGATGACTTGAAACGAGAAATAACAGCAGCTATCCAAACTGTTACGCCTGATATGCTACAGAGAGTGTGGAACGAGTTGGAGTATCGGGTTGATATTGCTCGAGTGTCTGGAGGGGGCCATATTTAACATCTCTGAACTTGTTTTTGAGTGAAAAATAACCTTTTTCAATACTCTTTGTAATGATGTATAACAGAAGGTTATATGATGTTTCTTTCATTAAATACACATTTTTAAAGTTGTGGTATTCTTTTTGAATCACCCTGTATTTTAACAAGAGTTCAGGCTGCCTGAGTTATTCGTTTTGTAAATATCGTCTTTACCTGCGGTGTCAAATTCTACTCCTACGTAAGTGTAATTATTGCAAATTGCAATTTCGTCTTTGTGCAGCTGGATGCTGGATGGTGTTCAAATGTGTGTGAAATCTTATGGGACTTAACTGCTAAGGTCATCAGTTCCGAAGCTTATACACTACTTAACCTAAATTATCCTAAGGACAAACGCACACACCCATGCCCGAGGGAGGACTCGAACCTCCGCCGGGACCAGCCGCACAGTCCATGACTGGAGCGCCTAAGACCGCTCGGCTAATCCCGCGCGGCGATGCTAGATGGTTCTGTCCCTATTGGCATATATTTTATTTTGCGGGTGTCAAGTTCTAAGCTTCGTCGTTTACATTCTTCCTGTAGTTTTCCTGTCATATATTCTACACCATGCTTTTCGTTACCAATAACCACTTGGTCGTCCACAAATTGCATTGTACACATGCAGATTTCAGCTACATCCATACCAATTCCTCTGCATTTCCTTTTTCATTCATTTAAAGCTTTTGCTATGTATATTTTAATCAGGTACTGATACTTTGATATGGGTATTAGAGTCGAGTCTCACTATCGGCCCCAAACTCTCCATCTCTGTTTTGTAGTCTGTCTATCATAGAAACACTAGATTTTTCATATGTATAAAATACAATAATACAAGCATTAAATAAAACCATGCAGAGTTCAATTTTTAAAAATTTTTAATATGAAATTATATTAGAAATGTGCAACTAGATCACAGGTTATGAGAAAAGTAGGTGAATGGTACATAGAAATTAAATCTTACCTAAACTTCCCGTTCTTTACCCCTACAGTCACTCAAGAAAACAGCTCAGAACTCCCTCATTTTTAAAAGTGCTTGAAGTGAATTTTTGCAGACAATTGTCGCAAGTCGCATTCCTAACGTATGATTTCCTAGGGCATCTTTTTTAATACAGAGATTTCTGATACTCGATGATTTGAAAATTAAATTTTTAGATTTGCACCCTTCTTTCATCCGTG
The DNA here is from genome assembly GCF_023897955.1 of Schistocerca gregaria. Lineage (NCBI taxonomy): Eukaryota > Metazoa > Arthropoda > Insecta > Orthoptera > Acrididae > Schistocerca > Schistocerca gregaria. The sequence goes on from NC_064923.1 coordinate 442,724,285, forward strand.
TCGTCTTTTATTTATGCCAACAAATATATAACGCTCCACTCACTCTCTTACAGTCCTGTTGAGCATATAATTTTGCGATGTATTTTCTCAAATGCTTTTCCAAGTTTGGAGCATCTCCCGAAGACTTCAAGGTTTTCTAACAGATTTGCAACTCACTACATTACTATCCAGGTCATCAAAATACTGCCAAGTTTACGTATTGCTAGGCGACATTCTCTTTTCTGAGTCGGCATTTGTTGCACTTAAACTGTTTTAAACAACAATACAAAAACCAAACAAGTAATTCCAATCGTGTAAACAAGGGGAATCAAAGCGAGCGAACTGCGAGACAAACGTTACCAGGGTTGACGAAGTGTCGCAAATGTGAGTCATGCGGTCAAAGCTTTGAATAAATGATAAAAATGGAATAAATCATTACGAGGAACATTCGATTTGATACCTACTATAAAACACTGATATCAGTAGAAATATCAGTTGAAAAGTATCGAGTAAAAAGAAGTATCCATGTCGAGATTAAAGTAGTCGATAGCAAGAAGTATCGTTACTTTTCTCGTATCCCTATTCAAGTATAATTCACTATTGTCCTCGATCTGGGAACTTTCGAACGTAGCGACGGGCGAGGACAGTATTGTAAAGGGTGACGCCATAACAACAGGATTCTTATATTGTATCAACTCCTAATATGCTGCTCAAAATTACTTGACGATTGCAAATTCGGCAGTAGCACGGGGAGGCGTGGAGCAGAATTGCTACAACCCCCCCCCCCCCCCCACCACCACTACCACCACCCCATCCTCTGCCCCAGCATACGGGTACTCTTACAATTCATACAACGCACAAAGATGCAGAGCTATATTTACGATCTATAGACGTCTGGCTGAACCTGTGACGCGAGTCCTATCAGGCTAACAGGTAACATTCAAAATAACTGACATAAAGCTGTTGATGGAGCCTCGTAGTGACATGTGGGTTGGTGTTGCCAATGCTAAAATGTTAATTGCATTTCTGTCATCAGTTGCTGTTCTTTTTCTTCACACATGGAGTTTCTTGTAATTTTTATAACCTTTCTAAAGACAGTCTCATTCATTCTGTTTAGTGCAAAAGAACGTCATGAGATGCAGTAGAATTCGATAAATTAGGTACTGTATTACCCAACTCTTTAAGTACGTACAACTCGAAAAACCGAGTATCCGAAACATTAGACATTTCTTGAAAACACTGACATCGTTTGCTCAGACGGATAAAAATTACTAGTGAGCTATGCAAGTCCTGATTAAGTATAAATTCATATTAATATATACAAAGGCAACTGCCTCTCACTCTATAGTGAGATACCATGAATGTGAAAGTGACCTATTGCTCCTTACCAGGATTTGTTTTGCCTATCACTATAACAGGGACATGTACTGCAAATATGAAAGGCGTGTATCGTGACAGTACATTAAACGTCCAGCTCTCAGGAATATGATCTATACTCCTAGGTACTGTAGGTGGTCTATTTTTGACAACAGAGATGTGTACAAGATGAGAGAAAAGCGTTATCTGGTACAGTTTTGAAAATGCTTGACAATTTCCCGTAGATTAAACACAGTAATAAGTTAGACATAATTTTCTGATATCATGCGTAGAAATAAAAACGTAAGAGAGATTATAATTTTTTTTTGGGGGGGGGGGGGGGTTATGTGAAGGAAGGAAAGATTCTGACTACGTCGGGGTCATTACTGAAGTGTGGTACTGATCCCTGTGCTGATGTATAGTTCTTCCCTGCTTGAAATGCTATTATGTATAAGCAGAAGTAAGTAAATAACCCTTAATCACTTACAGACTGACAGAAACCATTTGCCTAGCTGTAATATGGCGGACGAGACCGACGTGCGAGCACAAGAATGTTCCCTGCTCTAAGACCAAAGTTTTCCACCCAGGTGGTTTAGAGATATCTGGTTGCTGTCCGACATAGTGTCGTAAACAGAAAACCTCGTCTATGGAGAAAAAATCTACAGTTTGTATTTTTCATTGCTCCGCACTAAAACGATGCTGCAGTCCATTAAAATATCATAAGAACATTAACAGATGATGTGTCTCAAAGGTGAGTGCTTTTAGTAAGCACACAACGAAAGATGACTCCTAGACTGCGAAGTAAATACAAGTAGTTGACTCCTAGATATGTTAATATAGAAATTTATGTGCTAGAGAAAGAATATTGTTTAACATATATGTACTTGATTGTGCGATTTAATCAGGTCATTTTGTACGTGATATTAAATCTGAGCATCAAACACGCAAGAAGTAATTGAGACTGTCTTTAAATATGTGAAACTTATCCCTTTTTTCTAACTGTTAAAAATTCAGGCAGTGCAGCCGTGTGGCCTACAATCGTCCAAGATGATCTGAATTTCGGCTGGTAAATGACCGTTCTCAGCGCACGAACTCTGAGACATGTTTATATAATGAATGCCATTGTCATGTTGTCCGAAGGTAGAGAATCTTTCCATTTGTTTTGCTATAACTATTCTTTCTCCATATAATCTTTGCTTTACTATGGAGGAACAGAAGGTTGTCTCCTCTACCTTCATGTAACGGTAAATAGCAGAATGGCATGTATAGGAAGTTTACGAACCCAGATTCGTGCCTTAAGCCAACTGTCACACTCTAGCACAAGAAGAGATGGCGTTACGTACTTTGCTATAAGAGATTATACCATCTGTGACACTGAAAACCTTTTTTCTCAGTTTGTCCATCTCAAGCGCATCTTTAATCAAAGCAGATCGATGGAGAAAAGATTGGACCCGCTTTACTCTATCAACCTGCTGCAATTTATGGAGGTGTTTGATGAGCAGGGACGACTTCGGAATTGAAGAGGAGATTAACGTTTAATGTCCCGCCGATAATCAGGTCGTTAGAGACGGAGCACAAGCTCGGAGTAGGGAAGGATGGGGAAGGAAAACTGCCGATGAAACCATCCCGGAATTTGCGTGAAGCTATTTAGGGAAATCACGGAAAACCTAAATCAGACTGGCCGGACGTGGGTTTGAACCGTTGTGCTCCTGAATGTGAGCCCACTGAGCTAAGGGCTGCGTTATCCCGCTGGCGAACTTCGGAACTGGCAGCCTTTTGCCATATGCAGCGAACACTTCAACATTCATGGGTTACATTCTACAAGAAAGCGATGTAAAGTGTAATTTTCGGTTTCTCTGTAAGATGAAGTCTCATTAAAAAGTGTGTGCAGATGTGAAAGGCTGAAGCTTATCGTGTTCACAGAATATCTGACTTCATCTAAATAGGTCACATCATAAGGATCTTAAAAGATCTCTGCGAAGAACATAAGCGGAAGTATACATGCGAACCAGACACAAATGGGTAACGGCATAGGCGACTTTGACCATGGGCAAATCGTTACCGCGTTTCGCTTGGGGACGAGAATCTCGGAAAAGGCGAAGCTGGTCGGCAACTCGCGTGCTGCTGTCTATGGACAGTGGTTGAGCGACAGTGAAAATAGACCTTGGAGGATACAGGCTTACTATCTCTGTAAAACAGGATAGGCGGCCATCTGTGGCAGATCTGACGACGGAGTATAATGTTGGTGGAAGCGCAAGTGTTTCGGAAGAAACGTTCAGAGTACCTTTGGAACAAAGAGCTCTACACGAGACGTGTTCCCATTATGAGCCAAAGATATCGTCACTTACGATTGCAGTGAGTATAATGTTATCAAGACTGGAAACTGAATCAGTGGAGACAGCGCGTTTCTTGTTATACTAGGTCCATGGTCGTGTGTGGATACGCTTGTATTCAGATGAACAGCTGTACGAAACATACACCACGTCCCGGACGCAGGCTGGTGGAGAAATATTATGCTATGGTAGAATTTTACCTGGGCTACCATGGGACCTGCGATAGTAATCGACGGCACCATCGCAGCTACGTACTACGTGAACTTAGTTGCTGACCTCCAGTATTCGTTCATGCTTGATGTCTTCCCAGACGGCGATGGTATCTTCCAACAGTATAACTGTGCGTGTTGCAAGGACAAAATGTGCTGCAGTAGCTTGAGGAGCGTAACAATAAGCTCATGTCGATGTCTTGACCATCAACGTCACCTGAGCTGACCCCACGGAACACATCTAGGACGCTGTCGGGTGGCATTAACTGTGCACACAAATCTCGTTCCGTAATTTACGGAAATTGCGTGACTTGTGAGCAGACATCTGGTTCCACACACCTCCGGAAACCTAAGAGTGACTTGTAGAATCAATGCCATGCCGTATCACTATTGTATTGCGTCCCAAAAGTGGACCAATATGCTATTACGCAGGTGGTCACAATGGTAGATAACGCAAATATGATGATTTTTACCTTGTTTCAAGCAGTTGAGATTATTTCGATAGAATGGACTGAGATTTGCTAAGCGCCTGAGCTCATGAACAACTACATTTGGTTTGGTTTGAATTCGGCTTAGGATCCGATTGTTTCTCTACTGAAATGACTGTGGGGTTAAGTGAGTTCCAATCATTTCTCTGTGCGGTGAATTGTTTCCTTATAGAATGCAATGACTGGTTTAAGTGGTTGGGTCGTAGAGTGCCTTCCTTCAAGGTGTATTTGCTCTTTTCTGTAGTTGAGCAGTCCTGTAAGTTTAAAACGTACAGCACGGGCAGTTGCTCATATTTTGAGACTTGTTGGGGGTTTTCCCTCTGAAACATCTTTCGATTTCGACGATTTCACCGCTCTGCATTTCTGTGAGTTTTCAAGTTATGGAATAATTATTTGGTTGCATCTCATACAGAAAAGATTACAGGCATGGTACTTAGAATTTGGCAACTTGCACTCTGTAACATAAGACCAGAGCGCCTGTCAAGAAGAGACATACCGAAAGTTGATCTGCGTGGCGGTGATCAAGGCGCAGCCCATCAGCACGGAGAACGTGGCGAAGCAGATGGTGTAGTTCTTCTCGTGCGCGTCTGGACCGCACGGGTGGTCCGGGAAGGCGGTCGAGTGGTCGAGGGCGATGCCCACGAAGAACATGGCGAGCCCCCAGCCCAGCGAGCCGAACATGCGCTGGTAGCCGTAGCGGTCGGCGTCCTCGCCCAGCAGCGTGATCACCGCCGAGTCGGCCAGCGTGATGGCCGGCGCGCTGAAGAACTCCCCGATCAGCACCAGCAGCAGCAGCAGGAAGAACGCCTTCTCTATGTCCTGTCGACAGCACGGAGGCCAACTCTCACTTTCATTTGGGGAGGACACAGCCACCACAGTCTGCCATAAGCAACAGAACGTTGATCACGGGGTCCACTGTCTATTAATTCGGGGCCGTACCGTTGGAGAGGTGAACCGCAATGCAACACATCGGCCGCTAATTCGCTTCTGGACAGCAACAACTGACGATCACTCAGTCACATCTGGAAGAATCTCCTCGCTGTACCGCACAGAAGTCACCACTCCATATGTGTTCACTGCAGGTCACATGGAATAGGAAGCAGAATGAGGTGAAGGCACAATGGAACTGGAATGTCGAAGTGTGTGAAAAGGTCACCAGACTGATAAAACACGGTAGACACTGATAGATACATGATGATTGTAAGATGTGGATGTATTGAAACTATAGAGTGTCCCGTTTATGTTGGCCGCCCTAAATAACTTTTCCTGTAGAACAAAATAGATCATTTACCAAGCAGATACTGTTTGGCTACCAGGGGACTATTAACGAGCACGATTGCTTTTTTGGAATTTTGTTCGTTACGTAGATATGAACGGCAGAACGTCTTTTTTTAGCACCCTATATTATTATTCGTAATTTACATCTATCCCTCCAGACCAACTCAAAAATGTGGCACATTGTTCCATTCACGTGACATTATTACAAACACAACACTAAACTGACTTTGGCGCTCTAGCACACAGAGCAGATATCCGCAGTATAGATAATTCGTCCACTTGCCGGAGTTGACACTAAACAAATGAGAACACAGTGAGAACGTACATCGATCTTCCATTCAAATATCTTCCCTCTTTCGGGCGTTTCTCGTATCAAGACTTTGTCCAAATGATGCTGTTTACCGAGAGCATAAACCTAGACGTTTATTTCGAAATTCTAGTTGGCGAAGTGTTGCTCTGTTTTCATCGTCTTCCTGATTAGTATGCTGTGAACACCCTTTCTTTGAAAATGACAACAGCCGTGTTCGCATAACTGCATGGGATACCTTCTAATATCTTGTTGAACCTCCTGTCCGGCGTAGTGCAGCAACTCGATGTGACATGGACTCGTCGTTGGAAGACACCTGCACAAATACTGAACCATGATGCCTCTACAGCAGTCCGTAATTGCGAAAGTGTTGCCGGTGCAGGATGTTGTTGTGGTTCTCAGTCCTGAGACTGGTTTGATGCACCTCTCCATGCTACTCTATCCTGTGCAAGCTTCTTCATCTTCCAGTACCTACTGCAACCTACATCCTTCTGAATCTGCTTAGTGTATTTATCTCTAGGTCTCCCTCTACGATTTTTACCCTCCACGCTGCCCTCCAATACTAAACTGGTGATCCCTTGATTCCTCAGAACAAATCGTACCAACCGATCCCTTTTTCTAGTCAAGTTGTGCCACAAACTTCTCTTCTCCCCAATCCTATTCAGTACTTCGTCATTAGTTTTGTGATCTACCCATCTAATCTTCAGCATTCGCTGTAACACTACATTTTGAACGCTTCTATTCTCTTCTTGTCCAAACTATTTATCGTCCATGTTTCACTTCCATACATGGCTACACTCCATACAAATACTTTCAGAAATTACTTCCTGATACTTAAATCTCTACTCGATATTAACAAATTTCTCTTCTTCAGAAACGCTTTCCTTGCCATTGCTAGTCTACATTTTGTACCCTCTCTACTTCGACCATCATCAGTTATTTTGCTCCCCAAATAGCAAAACTCCTTTACTACTTTAAGGGTCTCATTTCCTAATCTAATTACCTCAGCACCACCCGACTTAATTCGACTACATTCCATTATCCTCGTTTTCCTTTTGTTGATGTTCATCTTATATCCTCCTTTCAAGACACTATCCATTCCGTTCAACTGATCTTCCAAGTCCTTTGCTGTCTCTGACAGAATTACAATCTCATCGGTGAACCTCAAATTTTTTATTTCTTTACTATGGATTTTAATACCTACTCCGAATTTTTGTTTTTGTTTCCTTCACTGCTTGCTCAATATACAGATTGAATAACATTGGAAAGAGGCTACAACCCTGTCTCACTCCCTTCCCAATCACTGCTACCTTTTTATGTCCCTCGACTCTTATAACTGCCATCTGGTTCCTGTACAAATTGTAAATAGCCTTTCGCTCCCGGTGCAGGATTGAGTGCACGAAATGACCTCTCGAGTAGGTCCCACAAATGTTCGATGGGATTCATATCGGCCATCAGGATGACCAAATCATTCTCTCGAATTGTTCAGTATACTCTTCAAACCAGTCGCAGACATTGTGGACCAGTGACATGGCGCATTGGCGGCCATAAAAATTCCATCGTTGTTTGGGAACATGAGATACATCAATGGCTGCAAAGGGTCTCTGAGTAGCCTAACATAACCATTTCCAGTCAAAGATAGGTTCAGTTGGACCAGAAGACCCACTCCATTTCATGTAAACACAGTCCATAGCACTATTTCTGAAGCAAAAGCCGGTCCCAAACCCGCCGAGAAAGGAGGAGAGGAAGGGGTAACTCCTTGTTAAAAAAATTTCAGTTCACCTTGCCTGGGTTATAATGTTAGCGAAGACTTTGCGGCGAAGCGGTTCTTTCCGTCCCTGTACGACGGACCTGCACCCACCTGTGAACATTGTCTCAGCAGATCATTAGTAGGAAAGCCGAGTAAAACCTACTGTACTTCGACGTGAACCAGGCTGCAATTAAAGTCACTAATCTACGTTTCAGGAGAAACACGAAATGAAAGGTTGGAAATTTTGTCCTCAAATAATATATTCTGAAACTTAGGTGAACAACTATCACTGCCATGCCCGTGCTAGTCTTAACACAGTCACTCATAATCCCTTTCACTCACGTTAGCAAGTTTATGGTGTTGCATTTCCCGAAAACGTAATAGCTACAAAAATACTGATTGTTTTTGATTGAGAATGCTCGCCAAATATTAAGTCTGTCGGTGCCAAATGCAGTCACAGTTTTTAGCCACCGACCTGCTCAATACGCCATGCGGAATTTATGTATTTTCTCGTCACAAAATTCACTTAAAAATTCCGAAATTTCTACACACACATCGGAATAATTATGCCGCCACTTTCCAACACTTTTGATGTACGAAACAGTGCTAGGTCCGGCAACTTATCGGAACTACTACTACACAAGTCCGATCTGTTTCATGGCTAGGCTTCGACTCTTCCCTAGAATACTCTAAAAGTCTTCTCTACCAGCAGAGAAAGGCGCGCGAAGAATACTGCTTTACCATTGGTCAGTTTATTCAACAGCTAATAGCAAAACAACACTCTCCCCTGTCAGTCCGCGCTTTTCATCTATAACCAATCGCAAAATAGTAAACCTCACGACTGCACTTTTTACCGACGTAATTATCTAATTTGCTGAAGTTTTGCTTATGAATAAAGCTATTTACTGTTCTTATTTATACCTGAATTAACTTTCCCTTTACCATCAACTTACTTTACAAATCTATTTTACAAAAATCCCCTTTGTCGATATACATACTTTTTCGACATGTTCCCACATTATATCCTACTACATAACTCGTTAAACAGTTATCTCCATGTTAGCCTTAAACCACACTCACGCATCATTCATACTGCTAACACACATTTACAACATTTTACATACATAAAAAGACGTATAACACTTTATGAAAATACTAGAACAGTTTATGAAAAACATTCAATTACTTTAGTGCACTCTAATGGGCAGAATCGAAACTAAAATCACAGTCCCCCTAGAGAGCCTGTATACAGAGAGAGTGGCCGTAGGTGAAGTTGCTTGTGATTGGTTGATTAGCTTTGGCGCCATTTTCTGCCAAGCGTCTTTCGCACTTCCTCTGTTCGCCGTGCTTTTGACTTGAATTAAAGTTCAGAGGACTTTTCGAAACGATTAAAAGGTATTTGAATTGTTGAGAGACTTGTTATGCGTTGTGCATGCATGTTCGATTTAGTTGTATATCGTTTTTAGTGCGTCATTAGCGTTTGCGATCTTAAATACGAGTTGAAATAATGAAGCGTTTTGTTATTTCTTTAATTGTTCGTGCATACTGGTAGCATCTCAAGCTTTTCTGAAGCCAATATCTGACAGTCCTTGCTGGAAACGGAAAGTTCCTGTAATTGTCGTGCATTTTCATTCGACTTTATAGCGTCAAACTTTATTTCGCTCCAAATCAGAACACTAGGCATTATTTTGGTTTCAGTATTATTGCCTGACTGTTGACGCAGGCACGTGGTAAGCACGTTTTCCGCAGTTGTCGTGGTTGCTGAAACATAATTCGTAGTAAATAAGTACTCTTGAAGACAGTTTTTAATAGGCTTACTTACTGTGGGGTAGAAGGGATACGGTAGTTTTCTTGATATATTTGGTCGTTATTACAGTACCCTACATGTAATCTTTTTCGTTTGGTATATATATATATATATATATATATGAAAGAAAATCGTAAGCAGTTGTTTACTTGTGACATGCAAAAAGTTTGAAGACGTGACAAGAAGTACTAATACGTCTCACACTTTTTGTATGTTACAAGTAAACAACTGCTTACGACTTTCATTCAGCTGACGTAATACATGTACGTTAAATCTTTAGCGTTATCCACTTCCGATACAAAACAAATGCTATACACTATATTATTTTTAATTAAGTTACTTTCATTGCAATATGTCTAGTAAACAAACTTTAAACGAGATAAATGCAAGTAGCAAATAATTTTTACAGCCACTGTATCAAATTGTCCTGTGCTGTACGTAGTAGGCTACTATGAGTATATTATAGCTGTAAAGAAAGGCATTTAACGAATGATTTCGCCATATTGTCTCGTGCTTTTGATTCGGTGAGTGTGTACTCCACTACTGGCCATTCAAAACTCCCGCCCGCAGTTTGGCAGAAAAATGGCCGCCGTATCGTTCGGTTGGTCACTCTCTCCCTACACAGGCTCTCTAAGTCCCCCTATCCAATACTGTCCTCCATCGGCTGATACATAAACTACGAGCACATCCAGTCTCGCGTCGCCATCTGTCACTGTCCAGCTCTGAGACACAACTCCCACTTAACCGCCTCCAAGGCAGGATCGTTATACGGCGCTACGCCTCAACTACATGAAGGCGGAGATGGAGACCATCGGAAAGACTGAGCTGACGGATGAAGCAGCCCTGCTTTCAGGGGAAGAAGAAGAGTGATGCAGGAGAGACATCTACCCCCAGTCAAGGCAACTCTCCTAGGAGAAGGTGACCGTCCTCGAGGTTGGGGCGGTTGTGCGGAGTGACCTAGAGGCAGCAAGTGGCTGGGGAGAGAGCAAGACTGACCTGCGTGCGGTAGACAATGGAGCTGAAGAGCGGCGACACCCAGCTGGAGTGGTGTGCCTCGTCGTAGTTGTTGGCGTACTTCACCTCCAGCGGCGACTGCCCGGGGTACACGTGCCGCAGCGGCGTCGGGGAGCGCACGTGCCGAGTCCGAGGCTCCGCCTCCAGCAGCGCCCTCTCCACCTGCGGGACAGGGCAGCCAACCGTAAACAAGAATTGGTTCAAATGGCTCTGAGCACTATGGGACTTAACATCTATGGTCATCAGTCCCCTAGAACTTAGAACTACTTAAACCTAAGGACATCACACAACACCCAGCCATCACGAGGCAGAGAAAATCCCTGACCCGCCGGGAATCGAACCCGGGAACCCGGGCACGGGAAGCGAGAACGCTTTCGCACGACCACGAGATGCGGGCATAAACAAGAATTAACTGATGAAATTGTCAATAATGTCTTTCAGAAAATTACTAAGTGGTTCCTTGTAAACGGACTCTCACTGAATTTTGATAACACACAGTACATACAGTTCCGTACAGTAAATGGTATGACGCCATTGGTAAGGATAGAAAGCCTACGCACACGGACCGTTACCTGCATGCTTCTAGCTGTCATCCATCGTTCCAGCGTACGGGGATCCTGCGGACGTAGGCAAGAAAAGCTTATACCATTTCAGATGGAGAAAGCTTGACACAAGAATTGGACCATCTTAAGGTTGTATTCAAGCAGAATGGCTATACAGATAAACAGATCCGTCTTGCTTTCCAGTTTGGACCATCGCCTGAACCACCAGAACATACCTGCAGATCGGTGGCTTTTCTGCCTTTTGCTGGGAGCATTTCCTCGAAGATAGAAAGAATTCTGAAAACATTTTATATCAAAAGTATTTTTCGTCCGCCAGCCAAGATTAGAGCGCTTCTTGGCTCTGTTAAGGATGGTTTGGGTTTGAGGAAACCCGGTGTGTACAAGATCCCTTGCCACTGTGGGAAGGCTTATATTGGTCAGACAATCCGGGCCATTCAGGACCGATGTGTTGAGCATCAGCGGCACACAAGGCTGCTTCAACCTGAGAAATCTGCAGGGGCGGTGCACTGTCTCACCGAGGGACACAGAATGCTATATGACGCGACACAAATGGTTGCCCCTGCATCTCGCTATTGGGACTGTATTCTAAAAGAATCCATAGAGATTCGTTTATCTGACAATCTTATTAATAGAGACAAGGGTTATCTTTTAAGTACGACTTGGGACCCGGCGTTATCTGCCATTAAAAAACAACGTCTGTGTTTCGATCGTCGGAACAAAATTTTTAAATTTTTTTTAAATTTTTGACAGCGATATCTCGATTTCGCCTGTTTCCACCACTGGCGGCGCGGTATGTTTACTGCACTAGAGGGCAGTTACGGCACCTTCTCGCACACGCGTTGTGGGTCTTCTGCGGCCTATATAGGGGCCTCTGCTTGCGCTAGGAAGTCAGTTCCGGCGAGATCGTGCACCAGCACTCTCACCTGAAGATGGCGGCCAGTTGGACCTCGGAAATATTGTGTCATGAAGACGTTATGATCCGGCTGCATACCCGAGAAGTTTATTATCAGGTATAGACCTTAATCAGAAGCATATAGCTAAGGTAGAATATTCAAAATTTTTAGGTGTGTCCATTGATGAGAGATTAAATTGGAAGAAACACATTGATGATCTGCTGAAACGTTTGAGTTCAGCTACTTACGCAATAAGGGTCACTGCAAATTTTGGTGATAAACATCTTAGTAAATTAGCTTACTACGCCTATTTTCACTCATTGCTTGCATATGGCCTCATATTTTGGTGTAATTCATCACTGAGGAATAAAGTATTTATTGCACAAAAGCGTGTAATCAGAATAATAGCTGAAGTCCACACAAGATCATCCTGCAGACATTTATTTAAGGATCTAGGGATATTCACATTAGCTTCTCAGTATATATACTCTCTTAAGAAATTTGTTATTAACAACCAAACCCAATTCAAAAGTAATAGCAGTGTGCATAACTACAATACTAGGAGAAAGGATGATCTTCACTATTCAAGATTAAATCTAACTTTGGCACAGAAAGGGGTGAATTATACTGCCACTAAAGTCTTTGGTCACTTACCAAATAATACCAAAAGTCTGACAGATAACCAACAAGTATATAAGAAAAAATTAAAAGAATTTCTGAATGACAACTCCTTCTACTCAATAGAGGAATTTTAGGATATAAATCGAGAAAAAAAATTATTAAAAAAGTTGTTATAGTAATTTAATTATGTTGTTAAAGTAACTTAATTATGTCGTGTATTGGAAAATTTGACTCGTTACACATCATTACGAAATATCGTATTCATGATCCATGGAACTAGTATTAATCTAATCTAATCTAAACACAATCTGTGGCAGAAATCAAAGAAAAATCACAACAATTGTCACAGCCAAAATATTACCTGTCGGACGTCACATGACACATTGTAATCACACTGAAAGAAAGAAACTGCTACACCAAAAAATAATGAATCTGGAGTAATGAAATTTCGGGAATACATTTTTCTGGGTAAAATATTTATGTGAGAAACATTGCAAGTTCACAGCGTCATCTAAGTGCGAGATAAGCCACTGCAAATGTGAAATACTGGTACGAGGCGTGTTTTTTAAATAAGTACCGTTTTGAAATGAAAAAAAAAGACGTGCTAAGATATCTCTGTAAAGCAAGATAGGCGGCCATCTGCGGCAAATCTGACGACGGTGGAGGCGGAAGAAACGTTCAGTGTACCTTTTTGAACAATGGGCCCCGCAAGTTACGTGTTCCCATATTGACCCAAAGATATGGTCACTTACGATTGCAGTGAGTATAACGTCATTGAGATTGGACCACGAATGAATGGAAACATCACGTTTCTTGTTGTACTAGGTCCATGGTCGTGTGTGGATACGCTTTCATCCAGGTGACCAGCTGTACGAAACGTAAAGAAATATTATGTTACGAGTAGAGTTTTACCTGGGCTACCATGGGACCTGCGGTAATAATAGAAGGCATCACCGCAGCTGTGGATCCCCTGTAATTATATCGTGCTCGATGTCTTCCCAGACGAGGATGGTATCTTCCAACAGGATAACAGTGTATGTTGCAAGAACAAAAAGTGCTGCAGTGGTTTGGGAGCGTAACAATAAACTCACGTCGATGTCTTGGCCACCAACGTCACCTGAACTGACTCTTACGGAACACATCTCGGACGCTATCTTGTGCCAATTACGCGCACACAAACTACGGTGTGTAATTTAGGGAACTGAGTGTCCTGCTCCTGATATCTAGTTCCATACACTTCCGGAAACCTACCAAGGACATGTAGAACCCATGCCACTCTGTATCGCTGTTGCATTGCGTTCCAAATGTGGACTAATATGTAACATTTTTACATGAAAACCTGTACCTTAATCTTCTTTTCTACATAATTTCCGTCAATATTGAGGCACTTGTCATAACCTTGTATCAGTTTTTGAATAGCCTCCTCACAGAAGTCTGCCGCCTGACTTGTTAACCACTGCATCACCACTGTTTTGACTTCGTCATCGTCTTGAAGACGCTGACCGCCCAGATGCTTCTTCAAGTGCAGCAACAGATGGTAGTCACTGGGCGCAAGATCGGGGCTGTACGGAGGATGATCTACAGTTTCCCATCGAAAAGATATGATGAGCTTTTTGGTCTGATTCGCCACATGCGGGTGGGCATTGTCTTGCAGAAAAACGATGTCCTTGCTCAACTTCCGTGGACTGTTGCCTTGATTCTGGTGTGACGTAGGCAACCCACGTTTCATCTCCCGTAACAGTTAAGCTTAAGAAATCATCACCGTCGTTGTGGAACCGCTCAAGGAAAGTCAATGAACTGTCTGAACATTTGGTTTTGTGCACATCATCAACATTTTAGGTACCCAACGTGAGCACAATTTTCGGTAATTCAAGTGCTCGGTCACAATGGCATACGAAACACTACGAAAAACATTTGGGAAGTCATCCCGCAAGGAGGAAATTGTAAAGCGTCTGTTTTCTCTCACCTTTTTGTCCACTTCCTGCACCAAACATTCATTAACGACCCAAGGACGCCCACTCCGCTGTTCATCATGAACATTTGTGCGGCCATCTTTAAATGCTCTGACCCACTTTCTTACCATTCCATCACTCAATGTTTTCTCCGTAAACTGCACAGATCTCACGATGAATATCGATCGCTCTTAGGCCTTTAGCACTAAGAAATCTTATAACAGCCCATACTTCACAGTCGGCGGGACTCACGATTATCGGAGGCATCTTAAACACTCAGTACACAACGTAAACAAGGAAGAATCAGACTGTAATGGCGTCAGTGCGTAGATTAATGTTCAAATGGTACAAATGGCTCTGAGCACTATGGGACTTAACATCTATGGTCATCAGTCCCCTAGAACTTAGAACTACTTAAACCTAACTAACCTAAGGACATCACACAAAACCCCGCCGGGAATCGAACCCGGGAACCCGGGCGTGGGAAGCGAGAACGCTACCGCACGACCACAAGATGCGGGCGCGTAGATGAAGGCACAGACTTTCATGTAAAAATAAAATTATTGAGATATCTTAGCACGTCTTTTTTTAATTTCAAAACGGCACTTAATTAAAAACACGCCTCGTATGTTAATAACCGGTGTAGTCGCCAGAATGTTGAATGCATTGTGTCGTACAGGTGCCAAATGTCAGTTCCTGGGATGGAGTCCCATGTCTGTTGCAATTGGTCGGTCAATACAGGGCCGATTAACGCTGGTTGTGGACGACGCTGGAGGTGTCTGATGATGCCCCGTATGTGCTCGATTGGAGACAGATCTGGTGATCGGGCAGGCCAAGGTGACATGTAGATACTCTGTAGAGCATGTTGGGTTACAACAGCTGTATGTGGGCGAGCATTATCCTGTAGGAAAAGCCCCTGAGATGCTGCTCGTGAATGCCAGCACAACAAGTCGAAGTACCAGACTGACGTATAAATTTGCAGTCAGGATCGATTGGATAACCACGAGAGTGATCCCGCTATCATGCGAAATCGCACGCCAGGCCGTAACTCCAGCTGTAGGTCCAATGTGTCTAGCATGCAATCAGGTTGGTTGCAGGTCCTCAACTGGCCTCCTTCTAACTAACACACGGCTGTTACCGGCACCGATGTAAAATCAGTGCCGGCAAGGGTGGCCGAGCGGTTCTAGGCGCTACAGTCTTGAACCGCGCGACCGCTACGGTCGCAGGTTCGAATCCTGCCTCGGGCATGGACGTTTGTGATGTCCTTAGGTTAGTTAGGCTGAAGTAGTTCTACGTTCTAGGGGACGGAAGACCTTAGAAGTTAAGTCCCATAGTGCTCAGAGCCATTTTTTTAGACAGCCAGCTTTCATCAGAAAACGCAACAGACATCCGCACTCACCCTAATGAGCTCTTGGTTGACACCATTGAAGCCATAAGTGGCGTTAGTTTGAGCTCAGTTGGAAGCATCCTACGGACGTCTTGCTCGGAGTTCTGCTTGAAGTAACCGATTTTCAACGGTTCGTTGTGTCACTCTGGCGCCAACTACTGTTCCAGTTGCTGGTGCAGATGCAGTAAGATGCGCCTCTCTGTAGTGCCACGTGGCCGTCCAGAGCCCGTCTTCTTGCGACCGTGCTTTGCCGTGACCACCGCTGCTAGCAGTCATATACAGTGGCTACATTCCTACCAAATCTTTTTGCAATATCACAGAAGGAACGAAAAACTTCTCGTAGCTCTTTTAGTCGGCTTCGTTCAAACTCAGTGAGGTGCTGATAATGGCGTCTTTACAATTATACAGGCACACGACAGAAAGGTCTTTAACGCCCTTACTAAAGTCTGGAGAGACGAATGCGGTTGAATTGAGAAAAACTGTTTAAAATTATATAATGGATTCATAAAATAGTTTCTATGAATTCTCTTGTGAAACACGCACAAATACCTGGAAAGATGTTTGTTGTTAGACGCCTTTCATACCATGTACAAGTGCGCCCCGATAGGAACTTGTCTGTGTCAAATATCTGCAATCTTTTATCCGTCTTTGGACGGTAACTAAAAGTTGTGTCTTAGCAAGTCGTCCTAGCTTTGACGGGATTCAACAAGTAGGGAAACTTGGCGGCAGAAACGGCTGGCGAGACCTAGTGGCCGGCCGGCGTGGCCGTGCGGTTCTAGGCGCTACAGTCTGGAAGCGAGCGACCGGTACGGTTGCAGATTCGAATTCTGCCTCGGGCATGGATGTGTGTGATGTCCTTAGGTTAGTTAGGTTTAAGTAGTTCTAAGTTCTAGGGGACTGATGACCTCAGAAGTTAAGTCCCATAGTGCTCAGAGCCATTTGAACCAGACCTAGTGGCAGGCAGACTGAGACACACTTTCTCGCGTTGATGTCAAGGTGCCTATTTTACCTCGCATCGTTGATGCTATGATTCTCATAGTGAATTGGGCATTTTCAACAGACTTCGTTCTTGATTATACCGGGATGGTTGCTGGCTCACACGCCTGGGTTTCAGTTGTATTTACGTCACGTGGTTTTCAGGTTATACAGCGATAGATTTATTTTTGCGATACTTTTTGCAGTAAACTATAAAGTAGGAAATGTACAGTCTTCGTTCACACACTCAACTTTTCAGGACACTTGGGAGCAATATCCAGTTATATAGAAGTCATCTAAGGTTTGCAGTTGCTTGGCTCCACTTATCAAATAATATTTCATCCTAATATAGTCTAATTTTCTTTTGTCCTTGGTATCTGGATGGCAATACAAAGACACACCGTCTATTGAACTGGATTTAAATATGAAATATAATATACTCTATTGACTTATTTAACATTGCATTAATTGTGAACATGATAGTGATTCCAGGTTCCATGAAACATGGAACATGGAATCACTATCATGTTCACAATTAATGCAATGTTAAATAAGTGATTCCATCCCCAGGGTACTTCAGCTAGAAGTACGCGGGTGGCGACCGCGGGGACCTGAGCTGAGTCTGACATTGCTTCCACTTACTTGCGTCAGACTCCTTCTTTCACCTTCCCTGTCGGCCTCCTTGGCCAACTCTTGCTTTTTCGACCCCAACGGTATTAGGTTTCGAGGCCCGAGGGCGTCTTTCCAATTTTCTTATTCCTACTTATAACCCAACTCCCGAGGGGAGCCCACCCCTTAAGAAAAGCCAGCAGTCCTGTAAGCTGTGAGGGTAACACCGCAGGTTGGACGGGAAGCCAGCACCCTCTCTCCGTAAAATATTAAACATGCTTTCAAGACTACAAGTAAGCCTCGGAACATTACTGACAAAAATAGACCACGTCAATGGCAAAGAAACGGCATACGATATGGAACGTGGAATGTAAGGAGTCTGTACAAGACAGGAGCTGCAATCAGTGTGGTCAAGGAAATTCAGAGGTGCGAACTAGACCTAGCTGCACTGCAAGAAATCCGGTGGGACGATGCTGGGAGCATTGATGTTGAAAACTGTACAATCCTGTATGGAGCCTGTGAACGAGGTCATATGTTAGGCACTGGTTCCTGTGTCAGTAAGAGGTTGGCCACTAATGTTTCAGAATTCGTTTCAGTCAACCCAAGAATATCTGTTCTAACACTGGACGTAAAGCTATTACGGCGACTTTTGTGAACTGTCATGCTCCCACGGCGCAGAGCGAGTGTGAAGTGAAAGACGAGTTCCATGCACAGCTAGAAGCAGTGATGGACGCTATACCAAATGGACACCTGAGGATCCTCCTTGGTGATATGAATGCCAAGGTCGGGAAAGAACAAATATTCCAAGACACAACAGGTAGGCACAGTCTACACAACCTAAGCAATGACAATGGAGTTAAGTTCATCAGCTTCGCTACATCATTAGGGTTGTTCATCTCCAGCACAAACTTCCACCGAAAAAACATACATAAAGGAATCTGGGTATCACCAGATGGGAGAACCGTAAATCAAATAGACCATGTTGCCATTGATCTGAGAGCCAAGAGATGGGTGTTAGACGTTAAGACAGTCCGGGGTGCCGAAGGTGGGAGTGATCATTTCCTGGTCAGAGGCCGTTTAAACATAAAGTGTAAAGGAAGAACGGGGCCTAAGTTAAAAAGAGTGGAAAGGTATCATGTGAAGAAACTGAAAGATGAGGCAACGAAGACCAGATACCAGTTGCAACTTGAAGCACTCAGCGAAATGGACGCGAATCAGGACCTCGAACTAATGTGGGGAAACATCCAGAGCTCAGTTAGGGATACAGCAAAGGAAACACTCTTGGGAAACCCAGTGGGCAAGAAGATCTGGTTTGAAAAGGAATGTGCATATGCCCTGGAAAGGAGAAAGGAAGCCAGGAACAAATGACTGAAGGGGACAAATTTGGCACAGGCCAAAGCACAATTTGAGGAGGTCCGAAAGACCAGACAAGCAATTCTGAGAAGGGCAAACAGTAAATACATAAGGAATACCATCACTGAAGCAGAAACAGACTTCAGAGGACAAAAGACTAGGGAAATGTTTCTGAGGGTGAAGTACCTCTGCAAAGGTCACTAGACCAAGCAGAAATTTGTCAAAGATTCCCCTGAGAAGATCCTGACGAACGATAGGGACATAGCTGAGAGATGGAAAGAGTACTTTCGACAGCTGCTAAATTGTGATGAACCCGAACTGCAGTTTTATTTCCAGTACCCAATTACAGCCGATGCAGACTATCCCCTACCTATCCTGGATGAGACAAAAAACCAGAAATGATCCTGGCAGGAGGAGAGAAACTTGCAGAAAAAATACACCGACTGATACAGGCAGTATGGACCAAAGAAGAACTACCAGGAGAACAGAAAACAGCTCCGATTTGTCCAACACATAAGAAGGGCAACAGACTGAAATGTGACGACTATCGAGGAATCGCCCTGCTTAACGTCTGCTATAAGATCCTGTCCAATTGACTCATACATAGAATTCAGCCAGTGGCAGAATCGGTGATTGGGGAGTACCAGGGAGGTTTCCGGCCAGGATGGTCAACAGTAGATCACATCTTCAGTCTCCGGCATTTCAATGAGAAACTGGGTGAATATGGTAAAGATTTGCATATTTTATTCGTTGATTTTAAGAAGCCCTATGATTGCATACATCGCAAGAGCCTGCTCAACTGTTTAAGGGAGTTTGGCATAGCAGAGAAACTCATCAATCTGATAAAGATCTGTCTGAAAGAAACACGTGCAAAGGTGAAGATGGGAAATCTCGTAACTGAGGAGTTTGAAATTGTGACAGGACTCAGGCAAGGAGATGGGTTGTCCCCTATCCTGTTCAACTTTGCCCTCGAAAAGATCGTACGCGAGACCTTCCAAGAGAACGAAGGGATTGAAATCGAAGGTAAGAGACTGGCATACTTAGCCTATGCACACTACATCTGTTTGCTCTCTAGGTCGGAAGAGGAGTTCGAGCAAATGACCAAAGCACTAAAGGAGGCTGCCAGCAAATTTGGGTTAAAAATAAACGAAGCCAAGTCAGAGTACCTCGTTATGACGCGTGGTCTTTGTCAGACTGCTGATCATCTACAATCACTGCAGGTTGGGGACCATTCCTACAAGAGAGTGCAAGAATTCAAATACCTAGGAGCACTTTTCACTGAGAACTCGTCATGTGAATCAGAGATCAATGCCAGAATACAAGCAGGAAACCTATCTTACCACAGCCTAGCACAACTTCTTCGGTCCAAATCTCTCTCCAGACAGTTCAAGATTCGATTGTACAAAACCCTGATCCAGCCTGTTGTTCTATATGACTGTGAGACATGGAATATCCGGAAACAGGACTTCCATAAGCTCCTTGTTTTTGAGAGAAAAGTGCTTCGGAAGATCTTCGGTCCGGTTCTGGATGCAGATGCAGGGGAATGGAGGATCAGACAGAACCAAGAGCTTGAGGAACCATACCAGCAGCCCAACATAGCAGGAACTGTCAAAGCCAAACGAATGCAGTGGGCCGGCCATGTGGCCCGGCTGGAGGATCACAGATGGCCTCGGAAGCTCCTGGATTTCACACCTACAGGAAAGAGACCGCCAGGGAGACCCAAGAAGCGTTGGAGGGATGGACTCCATGAAGATTTAAACCAAGTGTCAATAGATGTGCACGAATGGCGGATAGCAGCAATGGACAGAATACAATGGAGGAGGAAACTTCTAGATGCGTGCGGTCCACTGGGCCTGATCACGTAGTAGTAGTAGTAAAAGTAGATAGTGATTCCACCAGAGATAAAAAGAGCTGCACAAGGAAATCTTTATTTGCTTCACTTTACCGGTTTCGACAGTTTAAACTGTAATATTCAGAAGTGAAATAGCCTCAAATTATTGACATGCCAACGTTGAAATAGGAATCGAATGGTTTTGTCCTACAAAGGATTGGCAAAAAATACATACGTTAAGTAAATATGTTAAAAATAAAAGTCCAAAGACTGAACAACGGAAGTAAAACAGGTTTGTTGAAACAGATGTAAAATAGTTAAGCTTAAGAACCGCGACATACCTTTGCTACAGAGTCAATAAAACAGAGTTACATCCCTAAAAATATATGATACCTGCGATGAGTGGCAAACAATTAAATGTCAGTTTTCGCATCGTATATAGTACGTGCAAGATACTAAACAATTCAACGTATCGCCGCTGATCCAATGGCCTAAGGCGTCTCTATAAAATTCATAATAAAATTTGAACAGTTCCTTCATTTATTCCTTTCCATAGTAATGATGATATTTTTTATAGATCAGTTTGCTTAGCGCTTGGTCCATTGTTTATTATCTTTTATTAATCTTTTTATATGGTATCATAAGATTTAATGCATACTTCCCTTCAACTGTCGCAGAATTTATTACAGTTTGTATGTACACTATCGCTCACACTTTGTATATAGGCGTGTTCAATGCCCTTCATGTCATCAATATGGTGGTTGAATTTTCTGACATATGCTACGTACGATGTGACATTTGACATTTAATTACTTGACACTCATCGCACGTATCATAATTTTAAGAGATGTAACTCTGTTTTATTAACTCTATAGTAAAGGTACGTTGGGGCTCTTAAGCTTAACTATTTTACATCCATTTTAACAAACCTGTTTTACTTCTGCTGTTCAATCTATGTACATTCGCTTTTAACTTGCTTTACATATGCATTTTTTGCCAATGCTTTGTGGGACACTACCGTTCAATTCTTATTTTGACGTTACTTACCAATTATTGGAGCCTATTTCATTTCTGAAGATGACAATTTAAACTGTCGAAACCGGTAAAGCGAACAAAATAAACGTTTTCTTGTGGAGTTGACGACTGATTTTTTATCTTTGTTGAAATATTCTACAGGTGTTAAGCTACCGCTATGAACTAAAGCATAATAGTGATTCTTACGAGCTTATTTCCATACCCCTTCACCTGGGTTCAAGTTAACCTATGCTCCATACTGTGTTGAATTAAGTGCTACGTTCTCGGAAGTACTACATTTGTTTTAATTGTATTTAAAAGTCCAGAGAGAGAATAATCTGCGCTACAGTACCCTCTCCTCCTTGATGATCATCCCTTTTCTGACAACCTCATTAAGGCGAACCACTTTACCTCCCACCTATCTAATGTCTTTCCCATTCCAGATGATTCCCAATTTGATTATTCCCTCTTCCCCAACGCCATCGAATATACGGATACCTCCACCCATCCCCTTGCTCCTAGCTTCCAGTCTTTGGGCCACACACCACCATCAGGGCTCTGTCCTCTCCCTTCTCCTCTACCTCCTGTACACGGCAGATATGCCCCAACCCCCCCCCCCCCCCTTCCAGTAAACCTCCTGCAGTATGTCGATGACACCGCCTTCTTTGTCCTTGCTCCTACCCTTCAACGGTCCCAGCGCCTTCTCCAGAATCACCTTGGCCTTTTTGCCACATGGTGTGACCAGTGGCTACTCAAAATCAATCCTTCCAAGACCCAGGAAATTATCGTAGGTCATACCACCACGCTCCTTATGGCTCCTTGATTTTTCCCTTACCATCTGCGCTCGTCCTGTCCACCTCTCCCCCACCCTCACCTACCTTGGACTCACCACTGACCGTCACCTCACCTGGATCTCAACGCTCTATCCAATCGAAAGCCCACAACTGCCTCTGTCTCTTTAAGTCCTCTCTGGCTGGACATGGGGGTTGAACCCCTCTACCATCCTTCACATCTACAAATCATTAATCCGTCCCATCCTCTGTTATGCGAGTCCTGCCCGCATATCCGCCCCCCCCCCTCCCCAAATTCTATCAGTGCCTCCAGATCCTCGAGCGCCATGCACTCCACCCCGCCTTCTGTATACGCCGTCTGTCCCCCACCCCAATGCTCTATGACCTGATTCCTTTCCACCACCTGCTCCTTTTCCTCAAATATGTCCGTGTCCTCTACACCTGCTGCCGACTTGATTCCCCTCCTCCCCTGGTTACTCCTCTCCAACACCCCACCCACAGCCGCACCTTGTCTCCCCCCTACCCCCCACTTCTACATCCTTCATCTCCTTTCCTGAGGTGGCTTCCATCAACCCCCTGTCCCAGATGGTGCCCTCTCTCCCTCCACTTATCCCTCCTATCAACTATGATCCTCACCTCCTCCTCCCTCCCCTGTCCTTTTCCCGGGTTCCTTCTCCCCCTCATTCCATCCCGTTTTTTCTCCACCTACCCACTCCTTGACTCCATTCTCTCGCCCTGAGTCCTTTTTCTTTCCTCTCCACTGTCTTTCCCAGTCATTTCTCGCGTCCGCCCTGCCCCCCTTTCTCTGTGCCCTCTCCTCCATCGGCTCGCCCCCGTTTTCCCCCCCTCATGTGTCCGTGTCCCCCCCCCCCCCAATACCCATATGCTTTCATACTCTATAGTGCAGTGTTCTTTGTGGGTGTTCAGTGTTGTGCATCCCATTTTTAAAGTGTTGCAAACAGAAACCAGACTGTCGCCATGTTTTTTAATTGTGCATGTCTCTTTCCTAAGTTTTCTTAATCAGTATCACTGACGTCTTTGTTTTTTATCTTTTCTTGACAACTTTTTCATCTTGTACCAGTTTTAACCATCCACCGTTTTATCACCTCTTTTTATTGTTATATCTCATCATTATGCTTTTTAACTTTATCTGTAGGCTGCAGAGCGGCGTATTACGCTGAGGGGGGGGGGGGGGGGGGATCGAAATACAATAAAGAAAAAAAAAAAGCTGCACTAAAGGAGAAATGAAAGTTTTCAGCTATACAGGTAAGTCTGTGATGTAGTTGAACTCTATGGTACAAGTCACTGAAGACGGAGACACTGAGATGATTTCTGCTATTATGCTAGGTCAGTTCTTTTAAACTTACTGGGTGTTGTAGTAGCGTACAGACAGCAAAAACATTACCGTAGCACGATTTGCATCTGTACATGTATAGTTAGTGGATTACGTCTACAGTAAGGATTATAGTTTCACTTTTGTGTTGGTTAACATTTGTTCGGCTACCCTGTAATTATTCCGTTGCGCTTTGCCTAAGTTTTCGCCACTACGAAACTTAAAGTTAATCTGATTTCGTTTTCTCACTTGTGGGTCAAATTTTATATAAAGGGGCAACGTTTCAGTGCATATAAATCGAGATTAATAGTCTTTTATCGAGCCACAGGTTAACATAAACAGTAATTATTTCATGTGTTAGTTTTTAAATGGTGGACGAAACGAAAGGGAAGACATATGGAATGGCATAACCGTCACATGTGGCTACATTACCACTAAACAAAAAAGGAGGCACCAGCTAGTCCGCAGCACACTAAAACCTCCACCTTAACAGTTTATGTTGGAATATGGACAATTCAGAAAATTTTAAAACACGTTCCACACTCAACTCCTCATATGTTAAAATAGATTGTTTACTGCTGCCTTAGGTCGGAGGGCTAAGACTTATACGGTGACTTATCAGTGCCATTTCATTCCAGCTCTGTGACCAGATGGAGTATCGCCTCGCCCGGACAGTTGGTTTCACAGACAGCAGCTTATTTTCCGACATTTCCAGCCACTCTATCTGTGAATGGCCTAGATTTTCTGGCTGAACAGCGAGAAAATATTTCTGCAGTGTATTTCTGGAAATATTCCGTGACTGTAATGTCAGCGCCGGCCAGGGTGGCCGAACGGTTCTAGGCGCTACAGTCTGGAACCGCGCGACCGCTACAGTCGCAGGTTCGAATCCTGCCTTGGGCATGGATGTGTGTGATGTCCTTAGGTTAGTTAGGTTTAAGTAGTTCTAAGTTCTAGGGAACTAATGACCTCAGAAGTTAAGTCCCATAGTGGTCAGAGCCATTTGAACCATTTTGTAATGTCATCGGCCTCATTTCCACGGATATCGGCGTGGTCTGGTACCCAACAGAATATCACCTATCTTCCTCGGCCATGGAGACGCATCGCAGCGGCCTTAACGCTGTGGTAACACCGGTTTCCGTCAGATCACCGAAGTTAAGCGCTGTCCAATCTGCCGAGCGCTGTTGGCGCGCGGGGTGCACTCAGCCCTTGTGAGGCAAACTGAGGAGCTACTTGACTGAGAAGTAGAGGCCCCGGTCTCGTAAACTGACATATGGGCGGGAGAGCGGTGTGCTCACCACATGCCCCTCCATATCCGCATCCAGTGGCGCCCGTGGGCTGAGAACGACACGGCGGCCTTCCAAGACCTGTTCGGACGGAGTTTAGTTTAGTTCAGTATGGAGACGTATCGGGAGTCCTGAATCAGCTGGAATGTCAAATCCTCTGGGTACGTCTGTGAAGTCGCCTGCAGGGCTCTGAGGAGATTGGAACAGATAAGAAACTTCTTCCCTGCTTCACGGTTCATCTGCTCTAGAGTTGTTAGGGCCGTGAATTCGTTTGGTAAGCGAACAGTGAAAATAACTTTCAGGCTGTAATGGTAAGTAGCGACTATCTCATCAAGTTGATAAAACCTAAATAAATCTTGCACAAGGACGCAAAGGTTATAATAAACGTAGCTTAAACAACGACTGTTGAAGTTTTTCTAAATGATGGAGTACAAGAACAGTGCCGACTATAAATTACTCTTTCTAATATCTGTGTTAATGGTATTGCCTCAAACTGGAAACGACGTATACACAAAGGTTTCCAAAAACAGTACTCCAGATTTTTTGCTTGATGTAGACGATGTCTTAAGAGTGTAAGACTTACATGACATACAAGAGCACTACACCACATGGGTTATCTTTGTAAATAATCTGACGTTGAGACCTCCAGGATTGAAGTGGTGGATTTTTTTTGTGAAACTATCTGGTAAGTAACTAGTATCATTGTTGAGTACATTATTTTGTAAAACGTTTCCTTCTTCGGTTGTTTGAGAGATTACCCTAGACCTATGCATATCTAGACGTAAATATGGTTATATCAGGAAATGCGTGGCCCCCCCATCCATCACGAATCACAAAACAAGTCTCGACGAGTAAAATTTTATATAACTATGTTTATTATAGTAGTTCATGGGAGGAATGGTGGATACGTACAAAAAGAGCTGTGGATAAAACACAAAGAGTAAAAATAAATGTTCTGAGAAGAACATAGCAGGCAGAATTTTAACGATACAGTGCGAGAGGAGCCGGTAGTAGAACTATTTCCCTGTAGAATAATTAAATACCCTAATATCTGGAGTGAAGAAGAACAGATGAGCGCAACACAGGATATCACAAATTAGCATTAGCTTACAAATAGTATGCAGTATCCGTAATAATATTTTTAAGTTATTGATAATTATACCAACATGTAACTTATAAGATATGTTTAGAAGGCTGAATCTTGATTAATTATACCGTAATTTTCTGTTTCTTTTCTTATATAATTATATTACTTCTGTTGTTTTCTATGCGTACAACCAAGAACCACAAGTAACAGTTTAGTTCGTTTCATATCAATTCGCGTGTAATGTATAAATTATCATAGATTTTTATGCCTATGTAAGTTACTGGCATATTCTTACAGCTGCTTAAGAGAGAAACGCGAAACTGCAATAGTTTAGAAGCCTTTCTCCTTAGAGTCTTCTAAAATTCAAGGATAAGCCGAGACTCTCGCGACAAAAAGCGTGGCTTATGCTATTTAACTTCCACTCTATGACCGTGTACTGCTTACAAAAAATGGAATGACGAGGTGCACTTAAAACTGTTACAATCTCAACACTATTATTTGTTAGAAAAGTTCAAAATGAAAAGTGCGCTGCAATTAACGCTGCGCATATATTACTAGGCGTGTAGTCCACCCTTATAAGAACAATTAATCATTCGTGGAACACAGTTTGACTGAAGTAGAAGAGACAGGAACAGAATGAACGTAGAAAACTACTGGAGTTAACAGTGTGATGTAGTTACCTGGTCAAAATTATTGGGCCCCAAATACGCAGAAAAGCTTCGTGAATAGTAATGTAGAATAGTCTGTGGAGGACTCACGAATCAACAAGAATCTTGAAATCCGATGGCCACGGTACAGTGCTTGGCAGAATATACATCGTACCAACATTAGCCAGCCGGCCTCTGTGACCGAGCGGTTCTAGGCGCTTCAGTCCGGAACCGCGCTGCTGCTGCGGTCACAGGTTCGAATTCTGCCTCGGGCATGGATGTATGTGATATCCTTAGGTTTGTTTGGTTTAAGTAGTTCTAATCTAGGGGACTGATGACCTCAGATGTTAAGTCCCATAGCGCTTAGAGCCATTTGAACAATTTTTTGAACCAACATTAGTTACTTTGTCTCCTGCTGCAATAATGGCATATGCAACGAGGGGGTAAACGACCGACTGAATACCCGCCATCCGCTCTAAAGCCCTAATGTCTCTCTTATTCCCATGGCCCCTACAGAAGACAAACTGTGGAAGCAACAGGATTGTTGAAATCTCCCACGAATATCGGTTCTCTAAACTCAACAGGAATTGAAGACGACAATGTCGCCTTTTTTCCAAAGATTTCTTATAAATGCCAACAGCATCTCCCTTTCATTCTCGTATGGACTGCGTGATTTTTTTAGTTGTCAGCAGCAGGTCGAATTCGGTCTATGTCTCCTACCATGTCTACTTGATAAGGAATGCAGAAGCTCTAGGACAGGTCGTAACAGCGTGCTGTTAGTGATTTACTTTTCACATGCACCTACACTTTCCTAGAAGTCACCTGAGCCGTGTGGCTCGATTAGCGATATTCCCGCCACCGGTATGGGTCATTTTTCCGGTGGTGTGGGCGGAGCGCGCGATGGCGCCACCTACCTGGCCGATCGGGGGGCGAGGGGTAACCTCTAGCAAGCAGCCAGGATTTTTGCTTTGGGACGCCTAGCAGTAACGTGGTTTGGGAAGTCTGGCGGACAATACAGGCGCCATGTGAGGCAGCTGTAAGAGCACATATGAAAGGGGCTGTTTACCGGGTGACAGCACCGTAGGAAATATCGCAGGCGTGGAAGCAGTCACGTTGAAGCCGTTGGTGTATTTCGCTTGCTACATGTCTCCTGGCACCGGGGTCTGCGGCGGCTGGCTTCGCCGAACAAGCAAGAGAGTAAGGGCCTTGCTTGTGCTGTAAATTGTGGCTGGAATCGACTTCTGGGTTCTGGCTGTTGACTTCATTTTCTTGGCCGGCCGTTGCTACTCCTACTAAGGTTGTCCTCGAATGTGTTTAATTTCAATTTGCTTAGTACACAATGTTTTAGTGAGAGCTCCAATGTTAGGCGCGTAATGTTTTAGTGGGAGCTCCAATGTTAGGCGCGTAATGGGGCCCCTTAGGGATATGGCGGCTAAGGAGGGGAAGAAATCCAGTGTGCACTCCGTGTGCATTCCGGGAGGAGTCATTCCTGATGTGGAAAGGGTCCTTCCGGATGCCATGAAGAGCACAGGGTGCAGCCAGCTGCAGGTGGTGGCACATGTCGGCACTAATGACGTGTGTCGCTTTGGATCTGAGGAAATTCTCTCTGGATTCCAGCGGCTATCTGATTTGGTGAAGGCTGCCGGTCTTGCTTATGAGATGAAGGCAGAGCTCACCATCTGCAGCATCGTTGACAGAACCGACTGCGGACCTTTGGTGCAGAGCCGGGTGGAGGGTCTGAATCAGAGGCTCAGACGGTTTTGCGACCGTATTGGCTGCAGATTCCTTGACTTGCGCCATAGGGTGGTGGGGCTTCGGGTTCCGCTGAATAGGTCAGGAGTTCACTACACTCAGCTGGCGGCTACACGGGTAGCGGAGGCTGTGTGGCGTGGACTGGGCGGTTTTTTAGGTTAGAAGGCCTCGGGAAAGTGCGGGATGGGCTGCAATGTCAAAGGGTGCTTGGCAATTACAGGACGTGCTTGGATCAAGGAACAGTCGGAATTATAGTTGTAAACTGTTGTAGTTGCGCTGGAAAAGTCCCTGAGCTTCAAGCGCTAATAGAAAGCACAGAAGCGGATATCGTTATAGGTACAGAAAGCTGGCTAAAGCCTGAAATAAGTTCTGCAGAAATTTTTACGAAGTCTCAGACGGTGTTCAGGAAAGATAGATTAGGCAGAATTGGTGGTGGAGTGTTGGTGTCTGTCAGTAGTGGTTTATCTTGTAGTGAAGTCGAAGTAGATACTCTGTGCGAATTGGTGTGGGTGGAGGTTATACTTAACAGCCGAATTAAGTTAATAATTGGCTCCTTCTACCGACCCCCAGACTCCGATGATACAGTTGCGGAACAGTTCAGAGAAAGTTTGAGTCTCGTAACAAATAAATACCCCACTCATACGGTTATAGTTGGTGGGGACTTCAACCTACCCTCGGTATGTTGGCAAAAATACTTGTTCAAAACCGGTGGTAGGCACAAAACGTCTTCCGAGATTGTCCTAAATGCATTCTCCGAAAATTATTTAGAGCAGTTAGTCCACGAACCCACGCGAATTGTAAATGGTTGCGAAAACACACTTGACCTCTTGGCCACAAACAATCCAGAGCTGATAGAGAGCATCATGACTGATACAGGGATTAGTGATCACAAGGTCATTGTAGCTAGGCTCAATACCATTTCTTCCAAATCCATCAGAAACAAACGCAAAATAATTTTATTTAAAAAAGCGGATTAAGTGCCACTAGAAGCCTTCCTAAAAGACAATTTCCATTCCTTCCGAACTGACTATGCGAATGTAGACGAGATGTGGCTCAAATTCAAAGATATAGTAGCAACAGCAATTGAGATATTCATACCTCATAAATTGGTAAGAGATGGAACGGATCCCCCGTGGTACACAAAAAAGGTCCGAACGCTGTTGCAGAGGCAACGGAAAAAGCATGCGAAGTTCAGAAGAACGCGAAATCCTGAAGATGGGCTAAAATTTACAGACGCGCGAAATTTGGCACGTACTTCGATGCGAGATGCCTTTAATAGGTTCCACAACGAAACATTGTCTCGAAATTTGGTAGAAAATCCGAAGAAATTCTGGTCGTATGTAAAGTACACAAGCGGCAAGACGCAGTCAATACCTTCGCTGCGCAGTGCCGATGGTACTGTTATCGACGACTGCGCCGCTAAAGCGGAGTTATTGAACGCAGTTTTCCGAAATTCCTTCACCAGGGAAGACGAATGGAATATTCCAGAATTTGAAACACGAACATCTGCTAGCATGAGTTTCTTAGAAGTAGATACCTTAGGGGTTGCGAAGCAACTCAAATCGCTTGATACGGGCAAGTCTTCAGGTCCAGATTGTATACCGATTAGGTTCCTTTCAGATTACGCTGATACTATAGCTCCCTACTTAGCACTCATATACAACCGCTCGCTCACCGATAGATCTGTACCTACAGATTGGAAAATTGCGCAGGTCGCACCAGTGTTCAAGAAGGGTAGTAGGAGTAATCCATTTAACTACAGACCTGTATCATTGACGTCGGTTTGCAGTAGGGTTTTGGAGCATATACTGTATTCAAACATTATGAATCACCTCGAAGGGAACGATCTATTGACACGTAATCAGCATGGCTTCAGAAAACATCGCTCTTGTGCAACGCAGCTAGCTCTTTATTCGCACGAAGTAATGGCCGCTATCGACAGGGGATCTCAAGTTGATTCCGTATTTCTAGATTTCCGGAAAGCTTTTGACACCGTTCCTCACAAGCGACTTCTAATCAAGCTGCGGAGCTATGGGGTATCGTCTCAGTTGTGCGACTGGATTCGTGATTTCCTGTCAGGAAGGTCGCAGTTCGTAGTAATAGACGGCAAATCATCGAGTAAAACTGAAGTGATATCAGGTGTTCCCCAGGGAAGCGTCCTGGGACCTCTACTGTTCCTGATCTATATAAATGACCTGGGTGACAATCTGAGCAGTTCTCTTAGGTTGTTCGCAGATGATGCTGTAATTTACCGTCTAGTAAGGTCATCCGAAGACCAGTATCAGCTGCAAAGCGATTTAGAAAAGATTGCTGTATGGTGTGTCAGGTGGCAGTTGACGCTAAATAACGAAAAGTGTGAGATGATCCACATGAGTTCCAAAAGAAATCCGTTGGAATTCGATTACTCGATAAATAGTACAATTCTCAAGGCTGTCAATTCAACTAAGTACCTGGGTGTTAAAATTACAAACAACTTCAGTTGGAAGGACCACATAGATAATATTGTCGGGAAGGCGAGCCAAAGGTTGCGTTTCATTGGCAGGACACTTAGAAGATGCAACAAGTCCACTAAAGAGACAGCTTACACTACACTCGTTCGTCCTCTGTTAGAATATTGCTGCGCGGTGTGGGATCCTTACCAGGTGGGATTGACGGAGGACATCGAGAGGGTGCAAAGAAGGGCAGCTCGTTTTGTATTATCGCGTTATAGGGGAGAGAGTGTGGCAGATATGATACACGAGTTGGGATGGAAGTCATTACAGCATAGACGTTTTTCGTCGCGGCGAGACCTTTTTACGAAATTTCAGTCACCAACTTTCTCTTCCGAATGCGAAAATATTTTGTTGAGCCCAACCTACATAGGTAGGAATGATCATCAAAATAAAATAAGAGAAATCAGAGCTCGAACAGAAAGGTTTAGGTGTTCGTTTTTCCCGCTCGCTGTTCGGGAGTGGAATAGTAGAGAGATAGTATGATTGTGGTTCGATGAACCCTCTGCCAAGCACTTAAATGTGAATTGCAGAGTAGTCATGTAGATGTAGATGTAGATGATGTGTTGATTAACATTTACTAGGTCCTGGAGTGCTGATACATACTGTTTGTAGATTACTACTGTCGGTGTTAACCGCCATTGAAAACAGTTTGGCTGGTGGATATAGATGAATAAAATTTTCCTTGGATATATGTTGCTGCGAATTGCAATAACATTACTGTTACTTTTCTATCTGAAGTGATAATGTGTCTGAGAGACACGTGTCTAACTCTAAATGAGTACTTTCATGCCAGTTGTTATTGTGTGTTTAAATAGTTTGAAACTGATTCCGTTAATGAAAGTACAAGAATTCCTTCGACGACAGTACGTAGATATGGTAATTAATTCTGATTTATTTGTTATTTATTTGTTGCTACCTGTACTCTGAATTACTTTGGTAATACCAATCACTTCTGTAACGAAAGACTACATTTCCTCGTTAAATTTTTATCAAATAGTTCTTCAGGTAGAACATAGTTTTTGAGTAAATAATTTTTAACTCATTTCACTAAATGTGTAATAGGCCATAAGTGCCGTGGTTTATGAACGTTTAAATTTTGAAGTAACATGCTCTCACCTAAATGGTAATATTAAAAATGTGTTGATGGTTTGATTTGTTATTTGTCTTGTTTAAATATGCCAAATAAATGTTCAGTGCAACTGGTGATTGTCTGATGTGTCACTTGGTCCAGTCCTACCAACCCACAGCCTACTGTGCTGAGCTTGCGTCGTTGTGTAAAAGCTGTGCTGACACATCACCACTTACTAAATCTAAGTCTGCCATCTTTCTTCCTTATCACCTATTTTACGGGTACGTCTCATTTTATATTTGCCATTAATATTACCCCTATGATTACTATGTGATAGAGTCCAGAAGTTTACCACTACTTCCTATAGCTACCAGTGTTTTGTTACTTAAGTACCGTCAAACATTGTATTCTTCGTGAACGATTTGCTATTACTTAAATGAGATTAATACCAACAATACGGTATTGATCATTATTTCGAGCATAAAAGGAGCGACTTACGCAGTCATTAAATAATATATGAATACAAATTAGTATTGTAAGGTGCCAGGCAAATCCAATACCTTCCATGAAAACCCTGACATAATAAGCAAATCTAGTAGTATGTCACATAGCTCCGAATAAATCGTGACATTAAATTAACCAAAGTAATACGAGTAACGAGTGAGCAAATGGAAACCACAGATTAACACAAGAATACCTAAATGCATGTCGTACCTTCCCACCGAGAGACCAACGCAGTTCCGAGGGGAGAAATGAGGACAGAAGCCGAGAGCAGAACCGTGTTAAGCTAGAAGGCCCTACGATAAGGGACGGACTGGACACCCACGTCGGCAGCCTACCCCTAAGACTACCACCCGCACGATTTAGCGTGAGACTTTTTCGCGTCCCTGTTACGTCAAGGACCACCCCCCCGCCCATGTTAAAAAGCTAGAGCCCTCCAGAAAAACAGTATAGATCTTACGATAACAGAAAAAGGGCCACTACCACCCGCAAGTTTTAGCGTGAGACTTTTTCGCGTCTCAGGTACGTCAAGGACCCCCCCCCCCCCAGTCCATGTTAAAAGATAGAGCCCTCCAGAAGAACAGTATAGATCTTACGATAACGCTAAAAGGACCACACCAGCTGCAGGTTTTAGCGTGAGACTTTTTAGCGTCTCTGTTACGTTGCAAACTTTAAAAACATTGCCCCACCACGAAAAGTATAACGTTTCTCATTGGATAGACAGAATTTTTGTAGGCGAAGCTTAAGGTTAACATTGAGACCCTGATTGGCCAGATGAAAACTCAGCCAGATAGTTTTTTTTAAACCAACTTCGGTAAATTGTAGTAAGGAGAAGTTAGGAGAGAGTTGGTTCCGAGAGGGCGAGCTGGATGGCTGCTGCGCCGGCCGCTGCCGCCCTGACGTTGCTTAAACACCGACAAGGTAATGAACGCACGCGATGCCGCATTTTTGAGCGCATAAGGCTTCACTCAGAACTGCAGAAGTCTCATCTGTTACACCCCCTTTTTGCGTAATACTAGTGTCGATCGTTAATTAAAACTCATGGTGTTCACATTTGCCACTTGAAGAAAAGATCTGAAACGCGATGATTTTTCTTTTATATAGTTATTGAGAAGCCACATCAGCCACTGTAATTTACGACAAGTTAAATAAGTAATTGAAGATAATTGAGGGTCACTGTAGACCATTTTGATAGTTTTCTCTTTTGTGAAACTTAAATTAAACCTAGATTATAGATGTGATACGGCATAGGTCATCCTTCGATCGATTGTAGAACTTGGAAACCCATTCAGGGAATATTCGTTCACATTTTTGTTGAACGCAGTTGGTTTTTACCATCCTGTATTAAAACATTTCCTTTTATCAATAGTGCAATTTATAAATGATGTTTTGTGAGTAGAATAACATTTCCAATGGTAAACTTAACTGCTTTTTCGACGTTATTTTACCAGCTAACTAAAAATAGGAAAGCCTTGAACCCTTTCCACTATATTTAGTTAGTATTAAGATTCTTTTACAGGGAGTGCAGTGGAGCTGACGCTGAGATCATTTAGTATTTGGTTATATCATCGCTAGTCTCACTGAACTCTTCTGAATTCTACATTGTGTGGTCTGGCGTCTCCTTACCAGCAACAGGTCCCAGGTTCAAACTAGTCAATTCCCTAAAAAACACGCTCAGAGCGTCGTTGCCCGAAAGTGGTAGGGAGACACGATATAGAACAAACAGACACCACCATGAATGTTTAGAGTGTGAAATTTGGAAGTGGGCTTCACTCAGCAACAAATAACAACGATGCACACAATTTAAAACCATTTAGACTTCGAATTCGAGTAATCATCACCATTAACTTGTTGTAAGAGCTCAGTAATAACATTGTGTGTCTAGTCTGTATTAACCTTTACCTGAAAATGTTGCTCTGAAGGGACACAGAGTTCTAATAGGCATCGTACGAGGAAGATACAAACACTAAAAAGTATTATTTAATTACTTTATTCGTATTCTCAATATAGTTTATTTTGTTTATTTTTTGTTGAAAAGCAGATAGCATAGCATGTCATTTACTGTTAGCCTAACATAGGATGGTAAGAACTCAGAGAAATATGCAATCAGTTTTAGGTTTACAACAAAAACAAGTTAGAAATAACACTACCATATCCCAGAAGAAAATTAAAATGGCGCTAAGAAAACTGATGTATATATGAGTAAAATACAGGGTACATGTGGAAGCTTGTATATCGGACAGAGAGAGACGTAAGTTTTGGACTAATGAGTTACGGCATGTCAGCTGCCTCAACCCACGTGGATGAGACAGGACACGACATTTTCATGTTAATGACTAGTGTGATGGGACGCGCCATGCCTTTCTTCTTGTGCTAACCTCTTCATCTCAGATTGAACTCACACCCAATATCCTGAATTATTTGTTGGATATATTCCAATTTATGTCTTTCCTTACAGTTTTTGCCCTTTAGTAGTGCTGACAGTTTTACATAAAAAGCCAAGCTCATAAGGCTAAATATCCTGGAGATGCTAGAAATCTACAGAAACCGAAAAGTACAGGCAGATGTGACTTTACTTAGGCATGTCTCTTCCCTAAAACTACCTCCTATGCAAGTAAACCAACTTAATTTTGCTATAGAGCCTCTTCTTGCATATAAAATAGCTCATATTTTTCAACTCAGACCATATATTACAAATTTCAGAATTCAAATGAAACAGTATACATTTTGTTTCATTTCTACGGTTGATTTGAATGTTAAATAAACTAAGTACTGCTGTCATCTACGCAGAACTATGTAGGCAATGTGTATAAATATACAAAAACAATATTCACTGTCGTACGAATTTTTAAGACTCTCTGCGTACCTGAAGGTACAAAAAGAAAAGATTGAAAGCAGCCAGGAGACGCTAAATAGTCGTAACAAGTGTAGTGCAGTTTGTGAACGGGAAGTGTGTACAGCTCAGATGCAGAGCTCTAGAGAAAAAAATGCAGCGCTCATGTACAGGACTGCAAGAAGGCAACATTAGTTCTAATTATGTTTCTTTTTAACCGGCCCACGTAAAGTAATTGTTGCGAAGTTTCGGCATCATAGGTTTCCTGTGAGTAATATTGCTGGACTAAACAGAAAACGGTCACCTGATGATGCCGCATAGCCTCCGAAACATTTTGTATCTGCATAATTATAGTTTAGTGACTGATTATTGTTGTCAGTTTATTTATTTATAGAGAAAATTGTACTATTCACTGACGGGCGCCGCCCCGGCTCGTCCCGAGATATTTCCTGTAGTTATTGACACAGTTTTCTGTCATATAAACGGAAAATTATTATGACACACTAGTAAACGTTTTGCAATATGAGACACACCATTCGTTTAATGAATGTGTAGATTACACAGCCGTTAACAGCACTATTCCATTTCACAACCTGATATCAGATGAATCACCATTTGCCATTTTGGCAGTAGCTATGTTACTCATTAAAATTCACTCTTTTCCATGAAAACAGCTTCGCGCTACTTTCGGTAGTTTTCGAGCATCTATTTTCTTGCTATTTGAGATGAACCAAACCAGTGATATTTGCAAAAGCTGGTATCTGCCTACAGTTTATTGTTTACTTTACGAAAAGCGAATCACCATCAAAACATTCTCAAATCCACAACACTCGTAGATATACTACTCTTGTTCTCATTAGTTGTAAAAGAGGTGCAGGTCCTCGGTTCCATTTTATCGTTGAAGTGATCTTGGCCAAATAAATAACAAACAAAAACTTTGAATAATGTTTACTTATTACTGTTCAGTACAAAAACAATAACACGAGTGCTGTGTACTGAAATGTCTGGTTGCGTCAGTATCGCCACATTCACACACCATCTTGAAAAACAGGCACATCTGCAGCTTAACGAAGCATCTGCTCGCTACATTCGTCGATATCGTATCAAGAATCTCTCCACAACTGCCATTATTGCTTATTTTATTCTGGTCGCTTGTGGCATCATTCCCGTGCCGCTAAACGAGCCGCATGCCAGAATTACGTCTTTTATTAATCAAATTAAGTTTCATGTCATTTTAAGCTGTGCTAATGGCCAGGTTAATAAATTATTCAGTGTATACAGATGACATTGGGAGTCCACCAAAAACTGCTGATGCGGTTCGTATACAGAATGTGATTATACTAGTGAACCCGCCAATGCTTCGCAGTTACTGATTATGTACGAGACTTAGATACACATCCTAAACTCCGCCCCCCCCCTTTCTCCCCCTGCCCGTGGCCACCTGCCCCTTCTCTACGTCATCTCCCCACTAACGCCCCACCACCCCCTCACCCTCTCTGACCATATTCTCTTATCCCTTCTCTCTGACCTGGAGCCTTGTTTATTGTTATTCCAAAAGAAACCTTGATTGTGAATTGAAGTGGCTTAAAATGAATGGGTAAATCGGTTGGATTCATTCGTATACAGAATATAAATAGATCTCTCCAGCTGCTAGCTCTATGAGGATAGCAGCTTCAACGGTAGTACTTCGCATAGTTTTAATCTGGAAATAGGATTACAAAGGTTCGACGATTCAGTTTCCGCAGTATTATTCTAATTAGAAACCGATGAGTCATACAGAGAATGTTTAATGTACAACCGACGGTGAGGAAGAAAACAAAACATCACATAGTTGTGTATTCAATTTTTGTGTAAAATTACGTATAATGAGAAACAAGATATATTTATGGAAGAAATAATTTTGGCAATTCGTATACATCCACTGCGTCGTAGTTGAAACTGACTGAGAGAGGGGAAACGAATGCACACATTTTCACAGCACAGCATAGCATTTTGTTTCGCCCAGTCGATTTTAACAGAAAATTTGTATATTAACAATTACAAAAATGTTTAACATGTGTACGTCTGAAAGTAGGTAAACTGGTCAAGAATTTTGGTAACCTATTATATTAGAATATCTTGGAAAGACTGCAAGTGAATCGGTCAAGTAATTTCGAGATTACTGGAAACAATGATTCTCTGTTACATAGTTTATGTCCGACCCAATGTATATTCGAGCGTCGTATAATGATTGGACACTAATCGGTCAAGTACTTTTCGAGATATTTGATTATAACGTTACACTACGACTTATGTTTGTATGGTAGTACAGATTGATTGAACCAATTGAAATGGAGGTGGAATGACTAAAAAGTACCAGAACGAAAATCACTAGAACAATGCTACAATAAAAATCAGACAGAATATTATTGTGAATTCCTGTTGAAATCATAGGATTACGAAATGGAAACTGGATTTTGTCTAGGCAAAGTACACAAAATTATCGAAGTATCTTTGTCGTTGTTTGAATTAATTGTAATAAAAACATTGTCTTTTCAGTAAAATTAGTTATCAGAGTGAAGGTATCTTGACCTTGTGCTGCGACTGAAAAAAAACTTATTGCTTCAAAAGGCTTTTCTAAAAACATTGAGGTGAGCAGTGCTCTCAAATCAGGCTTTGCAGCGTTAGTTCATAGAAGCTGTCCTCCTCCCACCCCCACCCCCCCTCCCCTCCCCAAGCCAAGTAGAATTATGACACAAACATACGTGGATAACCTGTTGCTCTTTCTAAATACATCTTTCCTC
This sequence comes from Schistocerca gregaria, assembly GCF_023897955.1. Lineage (NCBI taxonomy): Eukaryota > Metazoa > Arthropoda > Insecta > Orthoptera > Acrididae > Schistocerca > Schistocerca gregaria. The sequence continues at coordinate 442,762,575 of NC_064923.1, forward strand.
CTCACAATAGTTTACACATTGCTTGCAAATTTTTTCCGCCTCCGTAGCGCAGCGGTAGCGTTACCGCCTACCAAGCAAGGGGGCTCAGTTTCGATTTCCGACAGGGTACTGGGTGTTGTGTGTCCTTCATCATGACTGTCATCATCATCATTGACGCCCAAGTCGCCGAAGTGGCGTCAACTAAAAAGACTTGCAATACGGCGGCCGAATCCCGAAAGGGGATATCCCGGCCAATAAATGCCATACGAACATTTCATTTCTTTTTTTTCCCCCTCTCGTTTTTACTATTTGACGTTTCATCGTACGGTTAGTGCTTAACATTCCGCAAGACCTCCTTTAATTTACATTTACAGTGATCTGCAGTTGTGTGAATACTGTCGACATGTTGCTACTGAATACGTCGGATGCCTGTTAATGACTTACACGCTGTAGTTTATTTCACTGAGTTGCCGTTGCGAAGGCTGGGGGCTCACGGAAAGATAAAAGCTGAGACGGGTGACCTCAAAGAAATTCATTGAGAAAGTCTCAGAATTTCGTACCGCGTATCTGTAGAACTATGCAGGCAGGAAAATGAGCAGCAGACACGCAAGAATCGACCGACACTTGCTGATAAGGTCGTTCATAAAAAGAATTCTCAGATGTTGCGGTTACAAGAATCGCGTCGTAATTAAATAGTGTGCCTCCACCCAGTGAGGTAACGCACGGGTTGTGACAAGTTATTTATATTTTAAAAGTAGCCGGGTTCAAATCCCCGTCCAGCTATAATGATTGACCTTCTCTCAGGTTTTCCTATATCGCAAGATAATGTTTTCCAAACGGCACCCGGCCATTTTTCTTCTTTATTTTCAACGCACTGTTCAAGTAACCTGTCTCTAATGCCGCCTATGTTTAAATTTTAATGTTCCACCGTCTGTTTTTCCCCTATGCGCAGAACAGTTAATAAGGGCGAGCCCTAAACTAAGCTATGTGCGACGAACTGACACTAATGTTGTTTTATTGCATTGTCCGTCGCTGAAAAGCACGTCGTCCCTTTCAAACTTTCTTTTATTGCCTGCTGTAGTTTCCTGCTGAGGGGACGCCGGTACTGTAAGTTTTAATTATGGCTCCGGTCGATCGCTCTGTTGGCCACAGACAGCTTAATCGCGAACTATTCGGGGTGTCTCCATTCATTTCAGTTAATGGCGTTGCCAGTCTGTCGTTCGGCGATGTCTATTCAGCGTGTTCGTGGTCTACCAGGGTCCTTCCCGTCAAATGGTCGTGCCTAACGTGATGTCCTTTTGCAGTCAATAACATTTTATCCTGCAGCTAAATCAAGCCAACCTAGTCTCACTATTTTGACTTCGAGATATCTTTATCGACTTACATTCTATAAGGCCCCATTATTAATGATTATTGCTGTCCTCAGTGTACTCAGTAGTTAAGGACAGCAGATGTAATTCCATAAACTGTTTTCCTGTTGATTGTCTTCAGGGTCGAAGTTTAGTAAACCATATGTGGTTCTGGAGAAAAAGAAATTCTAGAAAATATGGCGTTTTTGATTATGTAAGTTAGGTGCGTAAGTTCGTAGCGTTTTTGTTTTTCATGTTGGTATCCCTGTTCATTTGGTTTTTTTTTATCGGTTGTCATTTTTTATTTGTTGCAAATACATATTGTTATTTTGTCATTTGGAGATAGTGAGTGAACGCTAGAAATGGAGTTCTAAGTAGAGAAATAGTATTTTTCCGACATACGTTTCTTGTTGAGTTGAATAGAGGGGTGACTAGCGGCAGCAGCCAGGGAAATCTGCATCGTGTATGGGAGTAATGCCATTGGACAGAGCACCACAGGAAATGGTTTTCTCGTTTTAAGGAGGAGCATTTTCACATTAGAGACTCTCCACGTTCAGGAGGTTCTTCGAGGTTCGATGAAGATCGGTTACACGCATTAATCCGCAATGATTGACGTCAATGTACTCGAGAACTGGCAAATGTGATGAACTGTGATCATTCCACCAACGTGCGACATTTGTGTGCAATGGGGAATTTCCAAAAATCGAGTGTATGAGTACGGTTGCTGTAAGCCACAATCACAAAAATCGACGGGCGGCCTTATGTGCATCTTTGCTTGATCGTCACCACTTGGTTCGTGAACAACACCGACCATTTCTATGCTGTATCGTTACTGGCGAAAAGAAATTGTGTTTTTATGATAACATAAGGGAAAGAAAGGAATAGCTGAGCCTAAACAAAGTAGCAATACCCCGTAAAAAGACCTGAACACATCCACAAAAGATATTGCTGTGTATCTGGTGGAACAGCGATGGTGCGGTGTACTACGGATAGATTCCCCGAGGTGTAACCATCGCTGCTGACGTTTATTGTCAGCAACTGAGACGTCTTGCAGACTTTGTCCAAGAACAACGATCAGGAAGACTGTGTGAAGGACGCTACACCACGATTCCACTGGACTGTCAAAAAACATCATGCAAGAGTCGGGTTGGGAAGTCATTCCGCGCCCACATTCGTCTAATCTTGCCCCCTCAGATTTTCACCTTTTCCGCTTTCTAACAAAAGAACTTCAAGGAAATTCGTTTCCGGATGAAAATGCTCACCGAAGCTGGCTCAACGAGTTCTTCGCCTCAGAACCACATGATTTCTACAATCGCGGAATCTGAAAATTACCCCAGCGTTGGCAGACTGTTGTAGATAGTGAACGAGAATAATTATCAATGACTCAAGTCTATGTTATGTGTACCTGTTTTCACTGAACTCATGAGAAAAACGCTACGAACTTGTGCAGCGACCTAAAACATTTGGTTTCCCTACCGATCTGCGTACTTACGGATGACATAAAAAGGCAAGAAGAGACGAAAACAGTTCTGGAGGAGAAATGGAGTACAGCCTGAAGTTTTGCGTACTTTAGTGTGATACATCTGTTAAATATCTTCTACGGGTCTCTAGTCAAAGAAGTTTCTTCAGACCCGCGATGGTAGACAAATAATTAGGATTTCAAGACAACCACACAAAATACGCGGAAATAACGCCATCCACATGTACAGGGTGAACCAATAGTCCCTTAACATGTGAAAATGCTCTAATTCGTGAAATAATATAGGTAGAGAAGTAAAACTTGACACATACACTTGAAATGCTAGAGTTTTATTGAAACCAAAAACGAGTGCAAAAACTGGCCATCAGATGGCACTGGACGGCAACACGTCACTGACGCCGCGTGAGAATCGTGTATAAAATGAGTTGTAGTGAGAGAGAGAGAGCACTCTCCGGCGGTATTCCGCAAGGTTATCGCCCTTCGGTTGTGCCATTCCAGCAGTAATCGAAGCGCTAGTTTTTCAGGTGCCAGCCAGCCAGCCAGCCAGCCAGACAGCCAGACAGCCAGACAGCCAGACAGCCAGCGAGCCAGCGGTACAGCCGAGCAGCAGCAGCAGCAGCGGCAGCGGCCAGCATCAGCGGTCCAGCCTGTAGCAGCCAGCCGCCCCTCCAGCAGCAGCGGTCCAGCCAGTCAGCCATCCCGCCCTCCAGCAGCAGCAGCAGCAGCAGCAGCAGCAGCTGCGGCATTCCTGCCAGTCGTCGTCGGCGTCAGCTTCAGCTTCCGCGCCAGCAGCGTGGGACTCTGGTCGTCGTCCGTCTTCGTCTTCGTCCATCATCGTCTTCGTCTGTCTCCAGTTTTTTTCTTCTTCTTCTTCCCATTTCCTTTTGTCCTGTGTCTTTGTTTATCCTTGTCGTCATGTCAGCCCCCACCACCACTTCGACCTCTACCACCACAGCCATAGTTTACACGTCCCCCTCTGCCGCCACCACCACCATTACATGGTGTGCCCAGTCACACCCCCTCTTTCCATCCCTCCTCTTCTCACTCTCCCTTCGCCTTCGCTTTTTGTCGCCCCCTCTCCAGCTTCTTCCTCCCGCTCCTCTCCCTCTGATCCTTTCCCCCCACTCCCCCAGCCTGTCAATGCAGCTCCAGCTAAGGTGGTGGCCCGTCGGGCCACTACCCACGCCCAGCTCTCCCCATCGCCTTCGCCATCACCACCACCGCCGTTGTCGTCGCCGTCGCCTTCACCGTCACCATCTCCAGCGTCGTCTGCTGCGTCCACGCTGGGACCTGCCCGTTCCCACCACCTCCCTATAGCTCCCAACCCTCATGTCACCACCCACCCTTCTGGCGCCGTTAAGTGCCCTAGTGGCCCCGCCACCTCCTCCGCTCCCAAAATGGCCCCGCCCCGTCCTCCTTCCCCCTCCCAGGATGCCATGGATGTCTCCCCACCTGCCCCTGCTCCCTCCACTTCCTCCTCCTCCTCCTCCTCCCCCCTCTTTATACAAATACCTCCTCTTCCATCCGGATCCTTCCCTTCTCGAGGCCCAGAATCTCTCCCTCCTCCTCTGTCAACACGTCCCTGGTGCCCCCATCTCTCTCCTCACTCCCAGATGGGATTCCATTCTCATCTCCTCCCCCACCTCTACCCTCCATACTGACATCCTCTCGCGCCTTCCCATCACCCGTTTTGGCCCCAACGCTTCCCTCACCCCTGCTCCTTCTTCATCTCCAACCCGCCAACCCCAACCCCCACGTCGCCCGCCGACCCTCACCGCTGTGATCACTCGGCTCAGTCCGACGATCATGGAGGAGGAGGTGTTCGCGGAGCTCAAGGCACATCCCACACTGGAGGTGCGGGCGGTCCGCCTTATTTTCAACTCATCCGGCCCCACACGCCTTATGCGGGTATTCTCCGAGGACGCCCCCTCCATTGACCATCTCTTGAAGGAGGGTGCCCTCCTCTTCCACCAGCGCTATAAGTTCGACCCCTCCCGTTCCCCTCCTCAATCCCTGTGCTGCCAGAGGTGTCTGCGCTATAACGCACACCCAACAGCTGAGTGTCACGAAGCCCCCACCTGCCACATTGTAGACAAGCACACTTCCTCCGGCAGTGCCCTAACCTACAATCCCCTCCCTCCAGCAATACCTGCAATCTTCCCCATCCCACCTACTCCCAAAAGTGTAAAGCCCGACCCCCTCCGACCACTCCTGAACTCACTGTACCTATCCGTCCTCTGGACGCTCCCACCCCTCCTGGCAATTCCCTTTGTCCCCCCCCCCCCACCGCTGAGGACATCATCAGGTTCCTCACCATTGTCTTACAAAAGGTCCACCCTTTACAGCGCCCTCACACCCTCCAACAGATCTCCCTCGCCGCCCGTTCCATTTTCCACTTGAAAATGTATGCCAACTACTCCAACAACCAGGCCCATTTCACCTTCTCCCGTCTTGACACCCTTGTCTAAATCCCTGTCATGGCGCAACAGCACCGTATCCTTTTCAACAACATTCGCTCCCTTCCCACCAACAAGAACCTCTTCCTGCACACCCTTGCCACCCACTGTGTGGATGCCTTCCTCCTCAATGAAACTTTCCTCCAACCCCACCACACCGTCTACACGTCGTCCTACCTCCTTCACCACTCCGATAATCCCCTCCCGATTCCGCGTGATGGAGTTGCCATTGGTCACTACCGCCAGATCCCAGTTCGGCTCCAAACTCTCCTTCCCGACCCCACCGACCACCTGATCCTTTCTCTTCTTCCCTGGCCTTACCGTCACCTGCGCCTCCATCTATGTCCGCCTCTCCCACATTGACCTACCTTCTCCTCCTATGTGATCGCTGCCGACCTCAACATCCATAGTCGTTCCACCGCCCAGTTACGGCGGTGGCATCGGTTCGTCTCCTCCCTTCAAGGGGACCTCATCCCCATCCCCCAGCATACCCGTCCCGCATCCAACTCCACTCCCGATGTTATCCTTTCCTCCCCTAACCTCCTTGGCCGCATAACGGTGGATGTCCTGGAGCCTATTGGTAGCGACCATCTCCCTGTCCTCCTCACCGTTTCTGACGGTCGTCGAACCCGCCACGACCCTCGTAATGACCCTCCCCCGAAGTACATCCATGACTATTCCCGTGCCAACTGGAATGCCTACCGGGATACCCTCTCCACCGCCACCCTGACGATGTAGCCCATGCCGCCTACTTTCTCCAGCAGACCTTGTCTGAGGCCGTGGAGGCCCACGTCCCTACTGTCGCCATCCAACCCCACCGCCCTACCTTACCCCCACAGGCCGTCCTCCTCCGTGAATCCCGTCGTCTCTACCGTGCCTTCCTCCACACGCATGACACGGACACACTAAGACGCCACTGGCAACTCCAGCGACACATTCGTAATTTTCTCGCGGCCAAGAAACGCCGGGACTGGCGACAGACATGCACCCGTTTAAATGCTACCCTACCTATCAACTCGTCCAAGTTCTGGTCAGCCTTCCGTCGCCTTACCGGAACTAAACCCTCCCCCTACTATCCTCTTCTCCATGATGATCACCCGTTCTCTGACACCCTTAGTAAGGCCAATCACTTTGCCTCCTACCTCTCCGATGTATTTTCCATCCCCGACGATCCCCAGTTCGATTACTCCCTCTTCCTGGATGTCCGTGATCGAACTGACACCTCTGTCCCTCCCCTCGCGCCTGGTTTCCAGTACTTGGACAACATTGCACACACAGAACTCAATGCCCCTATCACTACACAGGATCTCATTGCTACACTCCGCACCAAATGCAACACGGTGATCGTGTCACCTACCATCACCTTCGTGAAGCTCCTGTCTCTTTCCTCTCCACCCTGGCCAGGTTCTACAATGTAGTCCTGTCCACCGGTTACTACCCCGACCTGTGGAAAACCTCACGTATCCTGATGTTCCTTAAACCTGGTAAACCGCCATCCGCCGTCTCCTCCTACCATCCCGTCAGCCTTACCTCGGTCTTCAGCAAGGTCCTGGAATCTATCCTCACCCGCCGCATCCACCAGCATCTCCGCCAGCACCGCCTCCTTCCATTACCCAGTGTGGCTTTTGGTCATCCTTCTCTTCCGACGACCTTCTCCTTCACCTCACTCACCTATTCTCCGAACAGCTTAATTCCCGTCGCTCTGCAATCTTCCTCTCCCTGGAATCGAACATGCTTATGTCTGCGTATGGCATTCCGGTCTCCTTTTCAAGCTCCAAACCTTCGCCCTTCCCATTAATTACGTTTGTCTGATCGGCTCCTTTCTCTCCCGCAGTCCTTCCTATATCACCATCCATAACACGGATTCCTACACCTTTTTTCCCTCCACCGTTGTGCCCCAAGGCTCTGCCCTATCTCCCCTTCTGTACCTTTTATATACGGCGGACATGCCGTCGCCGTCACCCCCCGTCCACCTCCTCCAGTTTGCCGATGACACCGCCTTCCTTGCCCTTGCCCCCACCCTGCAGCGCTCCCTACACCTTCTCCAATCCCATCTTGACTGGTTCACCGCTTGGTGCAACCAGTGGTTGCTCAAGGTCTATCCCTCCAAAACCCAGATGATCATTGTAGGCAAAACCACCCCTTCCTTCCGCCTCCTTGATTTCTATCTCACCATCTATGGCCATCCTATCGCCCTCACCTCCATCCTCAAGAACCTTAGCGTCACCCTCGACCGTCGACTCTCCTGGACCCCACATCTCCGGACAATCCAAGCCAAGGCACGCTCCCAATTCCGTCTCATCAAGCTCCTTTCCGGCCGTACGTGAGGTCTGGACCCCTCCAACATACTCCACACCTATAAGTCCCTCATCCGTTCTATCCTTTGTTATGCCCATCTGGCCTGGATCTCCGCCCCTCCTCCCTTTTACAAATCCCTCCAAATCCTTGAACGCCATGAACTCCGCCTCGCTTATCGCATCTGTCTCCCCTCCCCCACACGGATCCTGTATGATCTTATTCCAGTCGCCCACCTTCTCCTTGAGTGGATACGGGTCCTATACACCACCTGCAAACTCGATCCTCCTCACCCGCTTGTCTCGCCCATCCTCTCCTGCCCCCGCCCCCGCCCCCTGCCGCGCCTTTATTCCCACGTCCCACCCGGTCTCCATCTCTCCATCCTCCTTACCCTCTCCCAAGGTGGCTTCCGCCAGCTCCCCCTCCCTGATGATGTCCTCCTCCCCTCCATATACCCCTCCTACCAACTTTGATCCTCCTTACCTCTTCTTTCCTTTGGGCACCTTCCCTCCCTCCTCCCTTTCTCCCCACTCCTCCCCCGGGCTTCCCCTCCCCTGTCCCTCTACTCCTCCTCCCATCTCCTCAGCCATTGGCGTCTTGGTTCTCCCCCCCCCCCCCCCCCCGCCCTTCTTCCCCTCTTGGCAGGTCTCCGGACTCGCAACGCTACGTGGACTTTCGCGCGCCGGAGATCATCGCCATCAGTGTCTCGTGTGTGCCGTCGTGTTTAGTGTTCAGTGTTCACCGTCACCCTCCATCGTTCACCTGTGCCATCGCCGTCTTCAGTGTTTGTACATCGTGTCAACAGTTTCAAGTGCGGATTATCGTCGAGTGTGAACGGCTCCGTGTTTGTCTTTCTGTGTCAATTGTTTTCTTGCCCACCGTTCTGTAACCTATGTGTAATCTTTCTGTTTTTTCTCATTGTGTATCCTATAGCTGAAGAGCAGCATAGAACGCTGCTGACAGCCTGCCTGTTGTACAGGCTTTAAAATAACAATAAAGAAAAAGAGAGAGAGAGAGAGAGAGAGAGATGCGTAGCAAGCGCGGAATGTTGATTTTACCAGAAAAGACACTGTTGGCGATCCCTTACTATCAAAATGGAGAATCCGCTGCTGCAGCTTTACGGTCCTATCGCCGTAAGGATATTAGAACGGGTAAAGGTCCTATGACAAGTGTCACTGTGAAGAAAATGGTAATAAAGTTCGAAGCCAAGTGTTGTTAAGACTGCCAGCCACGTAGTGGGCGAACAGATGTAAGTGGTAGTGCTGCTAAGACAGCTCAGAGAGAAATGGAGAATTTAGAGAGTTCACCTCCGTATGGTGAAGTCGTACGTCGCACCGACTTTCCACGCACTACTGTTTGGAGAGCACCTCTTCAAAAAATGAGGGAAGATGATGACTGGTTGTCTAACGTGCTCTGTACTGGGGAAGTCAACTCCCACAACTGCAGGATTTGGGGTGCCGTAAATCCTACAACTGTCACGGAAACCCCACCGCACGACGAGAAAGCAAGAAAGTCGTGATGTGGTGTGAATTTACATCAGCCGTGATCGGATCCTTTTTCTTCAAGGAAATACGGCGCTACATTTCAAACTGTCAGCGCGACGGGTGCGAGATACGCCGATAGAGAATCTCATGATCCCTATCCTGGCTGACAAACACCTGCACGAAGGTACGATTTTTATGCAGACAGGCGCTCCATTTCACATTGCTACACTTGTGAAAGAGCTCTTAGGCCCATCGTTTGGTGGAGATCGCGTGCTGAGCCGATACTTCCGTCATGCTTGGCCTACCAGGTCCCCAGACCTCAGTCTCTGTTATTATTGGTTGTGGACTTACCTGAAGTCGTAAGTCTACAGCGATCTTCCGACCTCATTATGAATGCTAAAAAGAGAACGAACACATCTACCGATATGCTGTTCAGTGCTATTCACAACGTTGTCCTTTGACTACAATACTGAGCATTTGGTATAAAGAACATCGACTTTGCTAATATCGATTTTATGCTAATTATTGCTACTGTATTACATGAAGCGCCAGCTGTTGGTGATTTTGTGCATGTTTTGTTTCAATGAAGCGCTATGTCATTTAAAGCACATGTACAACTTTTTACATCTCTACTTGCAATATTCCGTGAAGTATTGAATTTTCAAATGTTAACGGACTTTTGGGTTACCCTGTATATAAGGAAAGATTACATGGCGGCTTTCGTATTCAGAAAGCAGATTTTTACGTTGACTGTTTTTGAGAAGATCGCTTTATGCCTCGTCGGCACTGGCAGGTACCGACAGCGGCAAGACGTGGCTTGTCGGAACTGCAGTTCACTGTTCCACGGTGTTGCTGCTCCCATTGTTTGGTATCCCACGACTGTCATGTGGATTGGAGTAGCCGAATGCTATTCAGGGTCTTACTGTCGCCCCGCGATAGACATCTTAATCGTTCGGTAATGGAGACTCGTTCAGGTGCGATACGTGCTTAAAGTCAGGAAATCGACTTGTTTTCAGAAAGAGAAGTATCCATAAGAACAGTCCGACGACTTCTGGAGCACAATGGGCTGTTGGCAGGACTGCTGTTGTCGCGGCTTCCCTTGACACGCAGCAGAGAGAGGCGCGCCGATAATGATGTGCACATCAGCCACAGGGGTCCCAGTTCAGCGTACACCCTCGCGATGGACGTCTATGTCTGTGGAGGCTCCGAGGGGAAAGAATGTTGCTGAGTGCATACGTCAGCGTCCTACGGGTCCAGCACGTGGCGTTTTGGTATGGGGTACTACAAGGTACACAACACAATGACCTCTGGTTCGCGTAGCCGGTAATTTTGGCAGTAGGCGTTACATCTACAAGGGCTATTTGTAAAGTACGTCCGATCGGTTCCGTAATGGAAATCACAGTGAAAATAAAAAATGATTTGTTTCCAACAGTTTTGTACGTCTTTCAGCTACTTCTCTATATAGTCGCTGCTCCAACGTAGACGTCTGTCGTAGCACGTACCACATTTCCAATGCACTTATCATAGAAGGCAGCCGCCTGTGTTTCCCGCCACTTCTCTACATTGGTCTACAGTTCGTTTTCTGTGCCAAAATGTTGTTTTTCATTAACAAGTGGTTCATGAGACCACAGATGAACGTCAGAGGGAATCAAGTCCGGGCTGTATAGTGAATGATCAAACGCTTACCATCGAAAACGTTGCAGGCGCATCCGCATCGCCCCCGCAGTGTGCAACCAGGAATAGCCATGAAGAAGGAAACATTACGTTACATTAATACTTGTTCCATAGATCATGAATACAACATTTCGTAGAGATGTCGAAGATGTCAGTTTAACATAAGTTTTCATTACACAATTTCTTTTTTTTCTACTGGGTAGAAGCAGCTGTCGTCTAGAATATTTTTAAATTTGTTTTTAAATGTTGGTTGAGTATCTGTTTGACTATTAATGCTATGTTGCGAATGACCAAAGCTTTTCGTGGCAGCATAGTTCACTCCTTTCTGTGCCAAAATCAGAATTAATCCTGGAAAGCGAAGATCATCCTTTCTTCTAGTGTTGGAGCTATACACTTAGCTATTATTTTTGAATTGGAATGGGCTATTAATAAAAAATTTCATAAGTGAATATATCTACTGCCAAAGTACTGTGTATACCTCGAGCTCCTTAAATAAATGTCTGCAAGGTGATCTTGGATGGGATCAAATTTGATTACACGCTTTTGCGCAATGAATACGTTTTTTCTTAATGATTAATTATCCCAAAATATGATTACATATCCAAGCAGTGAATGAAAATAGGCATAGTAGGCAAATTAACTGATCTGTTTATCACCAAATTTTGCAATAACCCCAGCAGCATAAGTAGTTGAACATAACCGTTTTAAGAGATAATCAATGTGTTTCTCCAATTCAATTCCTCGTCAATGTACACACCAAGAAAACTCTAAATATTCTGACTTAGCAACAGGTGTCTGTTCAAAGTCTATATGTATCAATGGAGTTATGCCATTTACTGTGCACAATTACATGTACTGTGTTTTCTCAAAATTTAGTGAGAGTCCATCTGCATGAGAGGTATGTTGTGTGTGGTTGCATGAAATCAGGCGCTACCTCGCAGCGGGCACCCATACTTGGCAGTAGACATAAGATCCAGGGTTCGAGTCCCGGTTGGGGCACACATTTTCAACATGTCCCTAATGAAGTACATCAAAGCCTGTTTGCAGCTAGGGTGTCCATTTAATTATCATTTCATTTCTGGCAAAGCTCCGTGGTCATCTACGGTAACTGTTCTTTCGGGAACACATACTATCGTCATGTATAACTATTGTTCTAGGCATCTTTTGTGCCTACCAATTTATCAGAACTGAAAAAAGCGACATGAAGCGATCGACAGGCAGACTAGAGACACTGCCCAACACATCTGTGCAAAGCTTCATCTAATTTTCACCGTCGTTTCCATTTCGCAACCTTCCGAACAGGCACGTGTTAAGTCTGTGGCTGCACACTATCTTCAAAGTCTCCATGACAATCATTCAAGAAGTTAGTGCTAGATCATATTCCCGTGCTGTTCTGACCTGCCACGGCGCAGTGGATATTCGACTGTTGGCCTGACCAGTAATATACGTAAAACTCACTCATTCGAAACATCTGGCCACCGGTTCTCGAGTGACGCTCGCGCCACCATTCGCACACCACTACGACTGATGATACGTGCTACAGGTGTAAAATAACATAACATGATTTACCCGTGTCATTCATCCAAACCCAGTTCGACTCGTTGCCCAGCAGGGTTAGTGGCATTATTGCTGCCAGAAGCTGCAGCTCTGCGTATTATAATTTGCGCTCTGAACGCCTCCAAACCACATACAAACTTAATCAACTATTTCTCGCACCATTAGGGAAAGGGAGAGGGAGGGAGAGTGCAATAAAGGCTGTCGAAATGCTGTAGAAAATACGGCGTGATTGTTCAAAATGCTATAACATGCTCTCGTCATTTCAAAGAAATTAATGAGGTCAAATTCGCGTTCGAGACTGGTAAATTTACTGCGGAAATGAGTGTGTAAGAGCGACACATTTCCATCGTGTAATTGTCTTGTATTACCGCTAGTACATCAAGTGCAACAGAACGTGAGATCCATAGAAGAAGTATACAGACTATAGAAAAACTTTCATACGCTATAAGAGTGTTGGCAAATGTGTTTCTGCAAATGAATTTGTTTGTAACGATTCAGATAACGCCAGTATATAGATTATCGTAGCGGCCTCACAGAGGAGAAATGCACATCTCAAAAACATGTGCATGAAACTGCAAGCTCGTAATAAAGATCTTCGGAGTCAATTGTCATCAACGAAACGATGTTTAGACGACGAAAAATCCATTTGTGTCTCTTAAAATAACTCGAATACTGTGCAAAATGTTTTCACCCAATCAGATCACAAGTTTGTTGCAGGGGTCGAAACGAGTTTGGTGGATCAAAGACAACATCTGCAAGTCGATTATTTTGCGCGCCATTTCGCATGAAAGTTACAGTATTCTAAGGGGAAAACACGGATATCCCCTACTGCAGTGTCAACTTTCCAGTTGTAACACAGATATTTTGAAGTATGTTTTACTTAGAGTAGCTAATTTCAATCCTTTCTACAAATAAGGCACCTGTATGATTGCTCGAGAGGAAACTACAGTGTCTACCTATTAGTTGAAGTTCTTTTACACTTGTGATGAATACAAAATGAAAATGAGCGTTATATACATCTTGTGTTATATTCGCTGATATGCTCATTTGGAATAATTTTTGACAGAAAACCGCGAAAACAACTGCGCTATTTGATGCTTGAACTTTTTTAAAGGATGGAGAAGTTACGGAAATAATATTCTATTAGTAACATTCTGACAATATCAGAATACCAGTTTACAGACGCTGTTCCTTATTGACGTCACAACGTCAGTCAATAGCAGCACAGAACGCTTACTGCTCAACCTTATTTTCCTCCGGACCTTGCTTCGTACTGTACTGTATACGCACAATTAGCAAATTTCCTTATTTACTATTCCTCCTGGCGATGCAGTTTCAATGACAAATAGTGTACGCCGGCCAGAGTGGCCGTGCGGTTCTAGGCGCTACAGTCTGGAGCCGAGTGACCGCTACGATCGCAGGTTCGAATCCTGCCTCGGGCATGGATGTGTGTGATGTCCTTAGGTTAGTTAGGTTTAACTAGCTCTAAGTTCTAGGCGACTGATGACCTCAGAAGTTGAGTCGCATAGTGCTCAGAGCCAAATAGTGTACGTAATCCATTTCTTACTTACAGTTTGTACATTGTTGCTTCGAGAGTGAATTTGCTGACGAAGCGTGCACCCAGCTGGGGGAAGATTTTGCTAGTTTACGCCTTAGTATCCTAAAAATAAAAGAGATGCTGCTTTCTGCAGGCTATCTGTTTTAGTTACGCTTATACACCAGGATAGTTACCACATTAACAACTACAGAAATAATTTCATGGCGCTGAGTAGTCTAGATATTTCCGCTTATAATTTTCAAAATCTGACCGACACTGGCTCACCTTATGCAGTTAGCTTCACTGATTCCATTATGGTGGGAGAGGATACTTTCTCTGTACCATAAGAATCCTTCTTCCTCATTCCATCCAACTACGGAGCAAGGATAGAATTGTTGGTTAGATGCTTAAATTTTGTGTAATCCTTCTTACCGTAATGGCGCCTACGGGAGTGTTGTATAGAGGGCTGAAGATTCTGTTCAGACTCTGTCCCAAAAACAGGTTCTCAGAACTTTCTGACCAGATGCTCTCGAAAAACTTATGTAACGCTCTCCTTCCAGTGAAACAGAACCATTCGTGCTGTCGTTCCTTGCCTGCATTCGACATCCGCTGTTGATTTAGCCTGATACAGATATACACTTAAACAATATTCTATTATAGGCAGTACTAGTGTTTTAGGAACGCTCTCTTTTGTTAAGCGGTAAGCAATTCACTTCTGACTTAATTTCCTATGGAATTTATGTAGCAGTTATGTTTTATACTCCTATGCATAGTTAATTTTGGGTATCAGGGTGACATGAAGTCAAAGGTAAGCGTATTTTTACTCTTTTAAAATATCAAACACATCTTACAGTGAGGGCCCAGACACTGCGGCCACTCGATTTCGATGAGTTTCGGCATTCTGGGCGGGGGACACGAGAATGTATTTCATGTGAAGGGGTTAAATTTACTCTTTTTCTATTGTAGAAAAAAATCTAGAGTAAATACCATTCATTACACAGGATCCGTTTCGGAATCGGCTGAGTCGTTAGACCACTCTAAAGTAAGAAAATTCCTTGAATATAATAGCTACCGAGAAACAAAATTAATTGTTTCCGTTCGTTGCGGGTGCACATCAGGAGGAGATCCCTTTAGCCGCTTCCACACGGGGCGCGCAGCTCCGCACCGTGCACGAACTCGCGCCACTGTGCGGAGTGGAGCAGAGAATTCATACGTGCGCAGCGACGTCCCTGTGTGCGTTCCCGTCAATAACAATGCGAAACGAGAAATGGCGTCCAGAAACAGCCGCACTCGAACGACCCATTTCCTTTGATGTACCGCCACTTGTTCGTTCTCGTGCACAGCGGCGCGGTTTCACATCCACGCCCGCCACGAGGCACTAAGCCGAGTCTCTTTTCTTGGTTTTGCGGGGCGGGCGGTGTGGACGTGGTTTTCACAAAGTTAGACTGCAGTCAAATGGAATGAGGCCTGCGTTAGCATCATAGCCAGCTTCTCTCTGGTTTGAAATCCCACTTTTTGCAAATTTTTTTTAATCTCTTGTACGATAATGAAAATTTCACGAAATTTGTATATTTTTATTTTAAATAAATTAAACTTGATTATGAACAAGGGTGAAAAGGATCAGCTTTCGTGGTTGCGAACACTGCCGACACGTGTTTGATCCTCAGTGCCGACAAAATATATTAGACCTACTTGTTTTTAGGGAATACAAAAATGAAAAAGTGGCTAAAATATATAGCAGTTGCTCTGTCTCTGCTTCTCTCTCGGTCTCTCTGTGTCTGTCTCTCCCTTTCTCTAAGACTCACCTACTTTCTTTCTGTCGTGGTAAGCTGCCACCTTCTATCGAGCGATATGCATAATATAAGCGGAGAAACATCTGGTCCTCATCTTTTCCCTCTTGTGCATAATAAAACTGATTTTATTTAAGATCAAAACAATTAAAATTGGCGGCATTTCTCGCCCTATAGAGTAAAGCAATATTACAAGAAGTATGATTTCAATCCAAGAACACGTGAGTTCACGGTGATCAGAATGCAGACCTTATACCACTTGGCTGGAGCTTCAAGCAGCAAGGACTTTCTATTTTAATAGGAAGTGTGTATGCAACTGATTAAAATCACCAGTTCTTTTACTTCCAGAGAACTATTAGGTTGAACGTGAAGTTTCCTTGTGTTCGATAGCTCTAACGATTCCACCTGTTACGAAATGGATCCCGCGTCATGACCTTTGACCTCATTTTTTTCACAGGAATTATTTTCGAGTAGCTTGCGACTAGAATGAAGAAACTCATAGAAATCAGTGAAAGCTCTCCTTCTTAATATCTCTCTTGTTCTAAGAGTCGTTTAATGCTCTTAGTTGCTTATTTATCACTTTGGTCCCTCTGCCCGTATGCTGACTCTTAATGGGCAAGGAGTAAATACCTCGACCGTTTAGAGATGTAGCGTTTGTGAAGTGTCCACTTAAATTATTGAAAACTTTTTCAACTTTTTAGTCATCATAAATTCAGGTCTTGGACAGTTTAACGGAAATTAAAATTCACGAGAAGTCAGTGCACGTTTATAAACAGCCTGAAATTACATTTCAGTCTCTTAAAACATAGGTTCCTAAGTTCCAAAGTTTGAGTGATGCAACACGAGGTTTAAAAACTGCAGCCTCAAGTGAAACGAGAAAAGTGTGGACACAACGGTGTTGAATGATTTACTATTGAAGTGGGATTGCGAAATAGCTGACACCATTAGTATACTAGAAGAAAAAGCACAGTATATTTTACAAAAAATATTCACTGTGGGAAAGCTTTGAAGAAGATTAATGCTGAAAAAAAATTAAATTCCAAAACGAATTTATCAGCTATGTTAGAGCGGTTTGAATGAGTGTCTAGATGATTTTGCACGTTAATTTGTTCCTGAGGATGAGACATAAAACAGAAAAGACACGAGTAGGTGTGGGAGGAAGTCAGAGCCATGCAAAAAACGTCGAGTTCGGTTTGATCTACCGGAAAGGTTATGACTAGTGTGTCCTATAAGCGGTAGCACAACACTGTGTTCGACAGTCCATTACGTGAGTGGAGAGTACCATATGTCATTATACACCCAGCTGGAGAGAGTATAAACGCTCGCAGCTCAGCCGATGGCATTCATTCGGCAGCACGCATTCGAGTGGCTCATTCTCCGCGCCAGTCATCGACCGAATGTATGACTAATTTACTCCATCCTCACAAAGTAACGGCACCAACTGAGGGAAGCCGCTGATCTAAGAGCAGTCGGCTAGCCCTGATGGTCCCAGGCTTCAACCGGGGTGAAGCCACACAATGGTGCCGTCGGCTGAAACGACAGCCATTATCCGAGTTCGATTTGGTGCGTGCACGCTCCCCAGCAGCGTCGCAAAGCGCCGCCATGCTTGGCCTTATGTCACCGAGCTACCAAGTCGGCTTGCATCAGCCTACTGGCCACGACCGGAGCCTGGGCTGGCGAAGTAGCAAAAAGTTATCCAAGAGTTGCGAAAACAGATGTCGGAGCTTGAAACTGCCGAACTAATCAAATCAGAAAGGTTTAGCTTCAGCAGACGACCTGGAGGTCCTACGTAGCATGCAAACAGTGTAAAAACAAACAGAAAATCAGAAAGAGTAGATCCCTAACCGTCACATGAAAAAAAAGTACCTATATAGCAAAAACCTGGCACCAAATATTTGAAGAAAGATATTGAAAATTCGAGGAAGTTTCTCAGTCCAAATTTTTAGGAGAAACCATCCGGGAGACTGGCCTGGAAAAGATTAGTTCGAATTTTTTTGATACAAAAAGGAAACAGTCTTCAGACTTACGAAACATATCAATAACACAAAATGCATCTCAAAATTCACAAAGAGGATTCATTACAACACCGTCATCAAACCAGAATGACTTTATGAAACTCTTTTTAAACAGGAAGAATGATATTGAAGAAATTCGAAAGAGAGAATCGAAAGTAATCAGGAAAATTTTAGGTCCAAATAGTACTGAAGAAGGGACATACGGAATACGGGAAAATAAAGAAATTGAAGAGTACGCCAACATTTATTCGGACGTGAAAAAAAAGTAAGCTACAATTTTATGGACAATTAAAAGACAAGCTTAGCGCCCGTTGCTTCGGTCGCGTCGACTGTACGGCATGCAGAGGTTTTTTTGTTTTGTTTCATTTAATCCACTTTTTATGTTGTTTACAAACTGCAACACATTCTAAACTTTTCACGCTAATTAAGGCCATGTAAGCTTGGCCTTTTCCGAATTTATTTCTGACCAATAAGCGAAACTGGTAGTTGTAGTCGAAAGTTTTTGTTAATCATGTCTTTTGCGTTGTTGTGCAGATATTCCCATGGCAACTTCATCGTCTAACAAATATTTCTTTATATCTGACCGAAAAGTGAAATAACAATTTTCATAAATTTAGCTTTAAAATTCTTAATGTAACCAAATATTTTCATTCCATATTGCACGCATTTAGGGGTTGAGTTTCCAGATACACTAAAGCACTTTTTTTTATTTCCAACGGAGAAGTCAAATACCAGTTGCCATAGATTTAGTCTTAAAAATCCTTCAGTAGTTCCTTAGTAATTACTTGTTTCCAAAATACTTTCACCCACTATTTTACCTCCTTAGTGGTTGAACTGCCAAAAACGTTGTAACACTTGTGTTTTATTTTCTGTCTGAGAAATCAAATGACAGTTTTCGTAGTTCTAGCTTCAAAATTCCCTTCATAGCGGCATACGTTCAAAAAGCTTTTCATCCCCTATTTCAGTCCCTTAGGAGTAGAAGTTCGGACAATACCTTGCCTACAACATAAGATCTACACCCTCGCCAAACTTCATGTTTCTTCTATCCTTAGCAGATTTGGCTGGGCGATGACGAGTCAGTGAATCAGTCTGAGCTTATTGCAAGCCTTTAGGGGTTGAATTTCCAAAGACAGAGAAACATATTTTGTTATCTCCAACAGAGAAGCCAAACACATGTTTTCAAACCTATTCCTTAGCATTTTCCTCTGGGTGATGAAGAGTTACTGAATCAGTCTGGCCCTATTTCAGCCCCTTAGGAGATAATACCTCCGAAAACAGTCAAACAGGTATTTTTTCATCTCTAACCGAGAAGCCAAACATCAGTTTCCAAAGATATATGTTTAAAAATGCTTTCGCAATGAAATATTTTCATAAAACGTTTCACCCACTATTTCACCCCCTTAGAGGTTGAATTTCAAAGAACAGAGGCATGGATATGTTTATTTCTAACAGAGACCCAAATACAAATTTTCATAGATTTAGCTTCAAAAATGCTTACAAAATGAAATACGTCCATTGTAAACTTTCATCCCCCGTTTCACTCCCTTAGGGGTTGAATTTTCAAAAACAGTGAAACATGTATTTCTTTATCTCTAACTGACAGGCCAAATTTAAATTTTCATCGATTTAGCTCTAAATATGCTTTCATAATAAAACATTTTCATGAAAAATCTCATCCCCTATTTCACCCTCTTAGGGTTCAGTTCCCAAAAACACTGAACTACTCTAATTTTAAACTTTGAACAATATATAAAGGATGTTTATTGGCGCTGGGCTTACACCTCCATTCCCAGCCTCCCCTCTCTGCCGTTCTGTACGAGGTCCGCGCCAAGATGCAGGCGCGTTGATCATCTCCTCCCCCCCCCCCCCCCCCCCGCCTCGCCCACACCCCCAACGTGACACCTCCCACTGTCACATAATTCTGTCCGAGCGTCACGCCCAGGGAAGCATGCTGTCAGAATCTCTGCTGCTGCTTTCCCTGTCCGTGAACTCAATCCGTCGTGGAATATCTCATCCCCCTGCTTAATCAGACTCAGTGCTGATTTCCAGACCTTACCAACGATGTAGCCGCTGTCACGATTGACCATCAGCTCAATTACACGTATCTCGATAGATTATTTAATTACGCAGACCCAGAAGCTAGACGTCTGTGTCAGAACATTAGTGTGTTCACAACGGAGTGGATTATGATCATACTAAGGCTCAGACAAAGACAATAACTTCTGGGTTTAGGTAACTAATATATCTATGGAGATTCGAGTAAGTAAGCTGCTGATCGATCGGGGTAGCTGCTACATTCTTGATAATGTCTGCAAACCAGGAAAGAGCCTGATTATGAAGAAGAATGAGATATTCCCCGGCGGGCTGAGTTCACGAGCAGGGAGAGCAACAACAGAGCACGCCGACAGCATGCGCCTCTGGGCGCGAACCTCGGAGGGAGGAGAGAGGAGAGGGAGAGGAGCAGGAACTGATAGATGCACGCCTGCACCTGGGCGCGGACCTCGTATAGAACGGCAGGTAGGAGAGAGTAGGGGAGGAAGCGCGGCACCAAATACCAGGTAGATCTTGAAGTTAAACAAGCGATCGCCAAAGAACGCTGCTCTGTCCT
Organism: Schistocerca gregaria; assembly: GCF_023897955.1. Lineage (NCBI taxonomy): Eukaryota > Metazoa > Arthropoda > Insecta > Orthoptera > Acrididae > Schistocerca > Schistocerca gregaria. The sequence goes on from NC_064923.1 coordinate 442,782,799, forward strand.
TGGACAAAACGGACTCGAAAAACTCCACCTTCAAAATGCTTCCTTCCCCACCGTATTTCCATTGATGGCAGACACATACGACTTTTGCCTACACCATGATACCCCCTGACCCGTCCCCCCTTCCTCCTTCCACTCAGGTGTGGAGAGTGACCAAGACAAGCATGATCCTCAAATCAAACGAACTCAGAACTGAAACAAAATCTTACAGATCCAGCTCCCTATTCTTGTTGTTATCGTCTTCAGTCCTGAGACTGGATTGATGCAGCTCTCAATGCTACCCTATCCTGTGCAAGCTTCTTCATCTCCCCCCATCCTACATCCTTCAGAATCTGCTTAGTGTATTCATCTCTTGGTCTCCCGCTACGATTTTTACGCTCCACGTTGCCCTCCAATCCTAATTTTGAGATCCCTTGATGCCTCAGAACATGTCCTACTAACCGGTCCCTTCTTTTTGTCAAGTTGTGCCACAAACTCCTCTTCTGCCCAATTCTATTCCATGCTTCATCATTAGTTATGTGATCTACCCACCTTATCTTCAGCATTCTTTTGTAGCACCACATTTCGAAAGCTTCTATTCTTTTCTTGTCCAAACTATTTATCGTCCATGTTTCACTTCCATACATGGCTACACTCCATACAAATACTTTCAGAAAAGACTTACTTAAATTTATACTCGATGTTAACAAATATCTCTTCTTCAGAAACGATTTCCTTGCCATTGCCAGTCTACATTTTATATCCTCTCTACTTCGACCATTATCAGTTATTTTACTCCCCAAATAACGTAACTCCTTTACTACTTTAAGTGTCTCATTTCCTAATCTAATTTCCCCAGCATCACCCGACGTAATTCGACTACATTCCATTATCCTCGTTTTGCTTTTGTTGATGTTCATATTATATCCTCTTTTCAAGATACTGTCCATTCCGTTCACTTCTCTTCCAAGTCCTTTGCTGTCTCTGATAGAATTACAATGTCATCGGCGAACCTCAAAGTTTTTACTTCTTCTCCATGGATTTTAGTATCTACTCCGAATTTTTCTTTTGTTTCCTTTACTGCTTGCTCAATATACAGATTGAATAACATCGGGAGAGGCTACAACCCTGTCTCACTCCCTTCCCGTCCACTGCTTCCCTTTCGTGCCCCTCAACTCTTATAACTGCCATCTGGTTTCTTTACAAATTGTAAATAGCTTTTCGCTCCCTATATTTTACCCCTGCCACCTTCAGAATTTGAAAGAGAGTATTCCAATCAACATCGTCAAAAGCTTTCTCTAAGTCTACAAATGCTAGAAACGTAGGTTTGTCTTTCCTTAATCTTTCTTCTAAGATAAGTCATAGGGTCAGTATTGCCTCACGTGTTCCAACATTTCTACGGGATCCAAACTGATCTTCCCCGAGGTCGGCTTCTACCAGTTTTTCCATTCGTCCGTAAATAATTCGTATTAGTATTCTGCAGCAGTGACTTATTAAACTGATAGTTCGGTAATTTTCACATCTGTCAGCACCTGCCTTCTTTGGGATTGGAATTATTATATTCTTCTTGAAGTCTGAGGGTGTTTCGCCTGTCTCATACATCTTGCTCACCAGATCGTAGACTTTTGTCAGAACTGGCTCTCCCAAGGCCGTTAGTAGTTCTAATGGAATTTTGTCTACTCCCGGGGCCTTGTTTAGACTCAGGTCTTTCAGTGCTCTGTCAAACTCTTCACGCAGTATCGTATCTCCCATGTCATCTTCATCTACATCCTCTTCCATTTCCATAATATTGTCCTCAAGTACATCGCCCTTGTATAGACCCTCTATATACTCCTTTCACCTTTCTGCTGTCCTTTCTTTTCTTAGAACTGGGCTTCCATCTGAGCTCTTGATATTCATGCAAGTGGTTCTCTTTTCTCCAAAGGTCTCTTTAAGTTTCCTGTAGGCAGTATCTATCTTAACCCTAGTGAGATAAGTGAGACAAGCCTCTACATCCTTACATTTGTCCTCTAGCGATCCCTGCTTAGCCATTTTGCACTCCCCGTCGATCACACTTTTGAGACGTTTGTATTCCTTTTTGCCTGCTTCATTTACTGCATTTTCTCCTGTCATCAATTAAATTCAATACTTCTTCTGTTACCCAAGGATTTCTACTAACCCTCGTCTTTTTACCTACTTGATCATCTGCTGCCTTCACTACTTCATCCCTCAGAGCTACCCATTCTTCTTCTACTGTACTTCTTTCCCCCATTCCTGTCGATTGTTCCCTTATGCTCTCCCTGAAACTCTGAACAACCTCTGGTTCAGTCAGTTTATCCAGGTCCCATCTCCTTAAATTCCCACCTTTTTGCAGTTTCTTCAGTTTTAATCTACAGGTCATAGTCATTAGATTGTGGTCAGAGTCCACATCTGCCCTTGGAAATGCCTTACAATTTAAAACCTGGTTACTAAATCTCTGTCTTACCATTATATAATCTATCTCATACCTTCTAGTATCTCCAGGATTCCTCCATATATACAACCTTCTTTCATGATTCTTAAACCAAGTGTTAGCTATGATTAAGTTATGCTCTGTGCTAAACTCTACCAGGCGGCTTCCTCTTTCATTTCTTAGCCCAAATCCATATTCACCTACTATGTTTCCTTCTCTCCCTTTTCCTACTCTCGAATTACAGTCACCCATGACTATTAAATTTTGACGTATTATGTAAGACTTTTGAAAAAATCCTCACCGACAGAGTAATCCAACATGAAATTATACGCCACCTACAATCATATTCCTTCGACACTACTTAATCTGCGACTCCCTCCTAAAAGTAATGACTGACATGACCAAAGCCGTTACCGTGGACCCTGCACGCTTGTCGTCTTTCTTGACATCGAGCATGCTTTCGACAAAAGCTGGTTCAACGGATTCGGCTACGAAGTTATCAAAATAGGCATTCCACTGAAAACGGTATGACTTATCAGATCCCTGCTGGCTGTTAGACGGAGGAGACTCCACGTCAGTAACAAAAAATCCAACACAGACAGGATTGGAGCAAGGGGGAATTATTATGCCACTCCTACGCCCCCTATACGCCACTGATGTTCCAACCGTCAACAGACCGACAGAAAACGTTCAGCTGTACGCAGGCCGCAGGGCATGCTGGTGCCCTGCAGCCCCGGTCGCAACAACACAAAAGCGAAGGGCTGCCTAAACAGACTACAGACCTGGATGCAAACATGGTGAATTAATCTCAACCCTAAGAATATTCAGACTGTTCTAATCAAACACCGATATTTAATTTACGCCAAAAAAGAAAACACTAAGTCACCAATATAAGACTAATCATCTGGGACGTCCCACTCCATCTATCCGTCTCAGGGAAATATTCCGAATAAATCTTGACAAATACTTCATCTTCAAGAGGCACATTCTTCGCGTCTGGGGGACACAAGACAAAGACAATCCCTAAACTGACTTTTTCAAGAACTGGCTGCTCAGACGCGACAGCCATCCACACCTTCAATACGTTCATCTGACCAATCACGGAATATGCGTGTGCAACACAAGCCGGCCTAACTCGCATAACCATACGAGGCTGTACTCTTCAGATTGACGACGTATCTGTCGCGTTCTCAAAGTTGACTTTAGAACCCCCTCAGGCACTGTCTACTAATCAGCAGGGTGCACCCCACTCCAACATGTCTCGTAAAAGTGAGAGCAAGCTATGGCTAGCACATTCTTAGCAGCAGAGAAGATATGGAGAACATGTTAACAATTCGTCCCTTAATAAATGATACATTCAGATTTAAATACATCTACCCCCCCTCCCCTTTCCCCCCCAGAACCGCTAAAAAAACACTCTCGACGTACACCCCGCCCTCAGGATAGAAGAAACCCCAACACTAGTAGAAAATATCCCCACCACGGCCAATCTACTAGACGAGAACCATATCCAGATCCAAATGACAATGAGGACATAGACGGTGACACTGAAATCTAATACTGTGACCACAAAGACAGCATAACAACGCAGCTTACCCCTGCATCTCACAGTAACAAACTACAACATGACAGCTGCCAAAATACACATATCATCAGTGCCCCCTTGCAGCCAGGCCACCCACTGATAATCACAGAGACCAATTCTTGAACCACCTACTTATTTGTAATCATCGACCACACTCTCAAAAGATAAAAATGTCCATCCAAGTGCAATAAAACATTGCGCAGATCCCAAACAACAATTAAATTACCAGCAACAGCAAACTAAAAAGAAATACCTCGTTTCATGTGTCATGAATTGTAATCTTAATAGCTATTAAGGAAAATAAAAATATTATAAAATGAAGCAAATTATTAACTGGCCTTTGCAGGTAAATTAATTATAAACCTAGCTATAGTTTGTAGTAATTAAGATGAGAAAATAAAAACATAAATTTAAAAGAGAAAACATACTCTAGGTTCCGCTATTAACTTAAATGTATATTGTAAACTTAGCTCAAGTTATGAGACTAGAAGTAAGTTAGCTTTTAAGCAGCGTTGAAACAACAGAGATTAAAGCGAAAAATAAAATTTTAAACGGAAACCTAAGGCCCAATAGTGCACAAGATCTCAAGAGGTCCGCCGCAGTCCTTCAGAGGAGGGAATGAAAATGCCAAAAAAATAAAGGAAAAAAAGCTCCAGTTTGTCAGCGCACTTGCTGATGACAACGTCGCTGTTTGCCAAAATATTGAGGCTGTTGGACAGTGACATCTGGCTGTTCACCCGTGAACTATTTCGTCACGAATTACACTGGGAGAACCTGAAGAATCAAAGCTTTAGAAGGGCTGAAATATCCCTGATGGAATTGTTACTCTTATGACATCCAGTAAGTAGTGCACATTCGAAGTCACTGAACACCCTTGACCGTCAAATTCTCGTGTTCCTGCTTTTCTACTTACAACGTAAGACTCCCCGTCTCCTTTTACAATTGCAGGTCTATCTATCGTGACCTCAGGTGGTCAATTTGTTATATTTCTGTCTTTGCAGCCATCATATTCAGGTACAAGAAGTTCTTTTTAGAACAGTTGAGAAGGCAGCAGTGACAAGATGACGTAATGTGGTGTGACATACCGATGACAGATGGTTTGCTCGGAACGGGTATCGTGAGAAAAACCGCCGAAATCATAGTCCTCCTCCGCGATTGGCTGGTGCGTTCGGAAGTTGCGCGCCAAAATGATAATTTTCTATTATTAATATTAGACAAACTAAAAAGCATATTTACCTGCATTTCAGATTAAAGTATCTCTCAATAACGTGCCATAATCCCATTATTTCACAAGTATTAATAACCAGCAGAGTAATAGATAACTGCTAAACGAAAAAGCAGAAGAAGCACTTCGGTGATGTTAGGATCGCGCCTAATTTGGATGGCGGGAGAACTGATTCGGCTGTGTAAGATCAGACCTGGTTCGGCACTGTCGGAGGACAGACGTTTTGTCTGACGCGGTATCAGTTAAGACTTAATTTTCAATCTCTAGATTGTAAATGTGATAGCTGATTCGGCACTGTTGAGGACAGACATCTTGTCTGCCGCGGTTGGTATCAGGTTATGATTTTATTAGCAAATATTATTATATGGACATGTAGTTGAGAACAGTGTAATAGTAATTATGGAAACACGCAGTTCATTATTTTGTTGAAGAATGGAAATTATTTGTGTCTCTAAAGTGGAATGTAACTGTGCTGTTTCTCGTGTTCTGCCAATAAAAAGAAAAATATGACGTGTTTACGAAATATGACAATATACATGTGATGTGATATGATAGTGAAAGGAACCTGTGACCACTGGACTGGAGATACCCTATGTTACCGTTAGATATACGTTTAGATTTTTGTCAAAAGCAACACAAAACCATGTTATGAAATTGTCCTTTTTTTCCACTAGAGAGTGCCACAAGTTCCTCCAAAAAGTCGTAACACAACATACATACAAATATCATACTAACCAATGTAAATCCACCTGATGATGGAGGTTTAAAACTTTGAAACGCGTCTTGCAGATAAAGAAACGGTGACTGGTTAAACTGAACTTGCTGTTCCATTTAGCAAAAAGCGAGTAGCATCCCATGGAAACAAAGTAATTGGAAATTTAATTATTACACAATATCACTTCTTCGCTAAGAGGTTCTTCAAGATAACGAATTCACGACCTACGTGCTACTGTCTGCGCAGGGGATAACAAATGTAGAAGACTGCTGGTTTGTCAACATTAATTAGAAGTAACGCATTCCACTCAGGGCGGTGGAAGCAAATAGGCATCAAGCGTGTACTCCAACCTTAGTACAAATGAGATCAGTGGCACATCACCTGTGGTAACACAGAGGAGGTATGAAGGAGAGAAATTTTCGAGGGAAGAGGTTTATCGTATGCACGTATATGTCCCTGCCACCCTCTTTAACTCAACTTGTCGTAAATTTCGTATACACTGGAGTGTCCGAGTACTTTTGATCGGACGGTGTACAATCTAGAATGGTTATAAGAAGCCAGTTAGGGGTTACCTGGGCGTAGAGCTCGGGCGGGGCCTCCCTCTTGAGGACTGGCCGCACGGAGGGGACGCGCAGCTCGTAGATGGTGTCGTTGTGCTGCACCAGGCAGGAGGTGGGCGCCGGCTGGATGAAGCCCAGCGGCAGCGTGAACACGATCCACGCCGACAGCGACGCCAGCAGCAGCATCTTGCCCTTCTGCCACCTGCGCACGTCACAACAAGACACCGCGTCACCCGCGTGCCGACTGTCTACACGACGGTGGACGGTATCAACAGCAACTGATATATACCACATAAATTAATAAGTGATGGTACTGAGCCCCCATGCTACACAAAACGGGTCAGATCGTTCTTGCAGAAGCAACGAAAAAAGCATGCCAAATTTAAAAGAACGCAAAATCCCCAAGATTGGCAAAGTTTTACAGAAGTACGAAATGTGGCGCGTACTTCAATGCGAGATGCTTTTAATAATTTCCACAACGAAATTCTGTCTCGAAATCTGACAGAAATCACAAAAAAAATTCTGGTCATACATTTAGCACGCCAGTGGCAAGACGCAATCAACACCTTCACTGCGCGATAACGACGGTGCAGTCACTGATGACAGTGCCACTAAAGCAGAGTTATTAAACACGGTTTTCCGTAACTCCTTCACCAAAGACGAAGTAAATATTCCTGTATTCCAATCAAGAACAACTGCCAAGATGAGAAACATAGAAGTACATATCGTCGGTGTAACAAAGCAGCTTACTTAAAAAAAGCAAGGCCCCCGGTCCCGATTGTATACCAGTCAGGTTCCTCTCAGAGTATGCAGATAAAATAGCTCCATATTTGGAAATTATATACAATCACTCACTCACAGAAAGATGCGAACCTAAAGACTGGAAAAATGCTCAAGTCACATTAATACCGCCCGCCGGAGTGGCGTGCGGTTCTAGGCGCTACAGTCTGGAACCGAGCGACCGCTACGGTCGCAGGTTCGAATCCTGCCTCGGGCATGGATGTGTGTGATGTCCTTAGGTTAGTTAGGTTTAAGTATTTCTAAGTTCTAGGCGACTGATAACCTCAGAAGTTAAGTCGCATAGTGCTCAGAGCCATTTTGAACCACACCAATACGCAAAAACGGTAGTAGGAGTAAACCGCTGGATTAGAGGCCTCTATCACTAACGTCGATTTGCAGTAGGTTTTTAGAACATATACTGTATTCTAACATTATGAAGCACTCGAAGAAAACGATTGATTGACATATAGTCAGCACGGATTCAGAAAATATCGTTCTTATGAAACACAACTAGCTCTTGATACTCATGAAGTAATAGGTGCTATCGACAGGGGATGTCAAATTCATTCCATATTTTTACATTTCCAGAAGGCTTTCAGCACCTTTCCTCACAAGCGTCTTCTAACCAGACTGGGGCCTATGGAATATCGCCTCACTTGTGCGACTGGATACGTGATTTCCTGTCAGAAATGTCACAGTTCGTAGTAATAGACAGAAAGTCATCGACTAAAACAGAACTAATATCCGGCGTTCCCCTAGGAAGTGTTATAGGCACTCTATTGTTCCTGATCTATATTAACTACATAGGAGACAATCTGAGTAGCCATCTTAGATTCGTTGCAAATGATGCTGCCACTTACCGTCTTGTAAAGTCTTGAGATGATCAACACGACTTACAAAATTATTTAGATAAGATATCTGTATGGTGCGAAAAGTGGCAATTTACCCTGAATAAAGAAAAGTGTGAAGTTATTCACATAAGTACTAAAAGAAATCAACTAAATTTCGATTACGCGATAAGTCACACAAATCTGAGTGGTGTAAATTCAACTAAATACTTAGGCATTACAATTACAATTAACCTAAATTGTAAAATTCACATAGACAATTTTGTGGGTAGAGCAAACCAAAGACACATAGAAGGTGCAACATGTCTACGAAAGAGGCTGCTTACACTATGCTTGTCCGCCCTATTCTGGAGTACTGCTGTTCGGCGTGGGATCCGCATGAGGTGGGACTGACGGATGACATCGAAAAGGTACTAAGAAGGGCAGCTCGTTTTGTATTATCGCGGAGATAGTGTCACAGACATGATACGTGAATTAGAGTGGCAATCATTGAAACAAATGCGTTTTTCGTTACGACGGGATCTTCTCATGAAATTGTACGCAGCTCGTGGTCGTGCGGTAGCGTTCCCGAGCCCGGGTTCCCGGGTTCGATTCCCGGCGGGGTCAGAGATTTTCTCTGCCTCGTGATGTCTGGGTGTTGTGTGATGTCCTTAGGTTAGTTAGGATTAAGTAGTTCTAAGTTCTAGGGGATTGATGACCCTAGATGTTAAGTCCCATAGTGCTCAAGAGCCATTTTTTTTTCATGAAATTTCAATCACCAGTTTCCTCCTCCGATTGCGAAAACATTGTGTTGGCACCCACATACATAGGGAGAAATGATCATAACGATAAAACAAGAGAAATCAGGGCTCGCACAGAAACATTTAAGTGCTCGTTTTTCCTGCGTGCCGTTAGAGAGTGGAACGGTAGAGAGCCAGCATGAAGGTGGTTAAATGAACCCTCTGCCAGGCACTTTATTGTGAATAGCAGAGTAATCACGTAGATGTAGATGTAGATGCAGATGTAGACAGTGTTACCGACAACCTTGCCTCCCACTGCTCGCTATGGGTACGGCAAAATAAGCGCAGCGACAGTTATGGACATACGGCACTAACTCCAGTTGGATAGGCATTGGGGATGGATTAAATAACACTGGACTTGTATTCATGAGGACGGAGGTTAAAATGTCCATTTATTTATTTTTATCCAGTGTCATCTTACGGAAGCTGGACAAAAACACCGCGAGAGATCCGTACAAATGCTAGTCAGGCCTATAGATTGTGCTGCTGGATTTGATTGCGTACGTTAACTGTGGAGTCCCCTCAATAAAGTGTCAGTCATGTTCAGAACGGTGTTATGTGTAGTTGTGAGTGTAGTTGTGTCGGAGCCAACTGAATTCGAACGGGAACAAATTGCTGGTGGCTCGTCTGATGGTCACTTCCGTAAAGAAGGCAGTCGAAGTGTTTGGTGTTTCAAGAGGCCCCATATTGACGATTTATACCGCATACAGGGAAAGGTGAGAAACATCATCCGCTAAATCACAGCGAATACGAAAGTGTGTATTGAGGTGATCGTGTCGAACGGTCATTGAAGACGGTTGTCGCGCGAAGTAAGTGGACGACTGCTGCAATAGTGATTGCAAAACTGAATACCGCACTCGCGATCCCTGTCGGCACCAAAGTGACATGGAACTAGCCCCAGAAGTAGAGAATTGCAGGACGAACTGGGATTCTAAAACCAGTCATCAAAATTGCAAGCGTCCTTCACAGGAAAAAGTGGTGGCGAAGCCGCAAAGCCTAGGCTATGGAGCAACGGAAGAAAATCATTTGGTCAGATGTGTCTTGTTTTACACTTTCTCCAACTTTTGGCCGAGTTTACATCCCAAGACTAAACCATGGCAGGGGTTCTCTGATGTTTTGGGCAAGCATGTCGTGTTAATGCATGGGCCCCATGGCTATTCTGCAAGGTCGCATTACTCTCAGCTACTATGTGACCATTTTGATTGGTCATATTCATCCCATGAGTAAATGTTTGTTCCCAAGTGGAGATACTGTGTTCCAAGGCGACAGCGCCCATTTCCACACAACTCACGTCGTCCAGGATAGTTTAAAAGCGCGATGATGAATTGTGGATCTCCCCTGTCCACCACAGTCACCTTTGTGGTCTATTTTGGAGAGATGGGGCCGTGATCGCTGTCCATCTCCATCAGCATAATCTGAACTTCCGCTACTCTGCATAAGATTCCCTTGGAAACCACAAAGGACCTGTGCTCATCCATTCGAGATGACTAAAAGCTGCTATGAATTCCAAAGGGTTTTCCACACCGTATTAGGCATGATAATGTTTATGGTGTTTCCATACTTTTGCCCACCCCAACCACAATGATATTGCATTTACCATTATATACAATCAATATAAATAGGTCAAAAATATGCACACAGATATATCAATATGCTTTTATGAGGATAGGACAGGTGGCCATCCAAGGCCTTAATGAAGTAACCATCCCAGAATTTGCCTGAATGAGCATAGGAAAAAAAGGAAAACCTAAAGCAAGAATGCTGGATAGATCAGGCTCCATCCTTCTGAAAATGAGTTCAGAGTCTTAACAGCTGCACTGCCTCATTCGGTAGGTGCCTACAGTAAAGTGTTCTTTAATGCAAACACAGTTTTACTTCACACATCAAGAGCCCGAGCTAATGACTCCAGAAATTGGTAATCAGTGTCAAGCGCCATTAACATTTAGCCATTATGGTTTAGCTTTGTGATTTTCCTAAAATTCTAAAGAAGGATTATTCCTTTGAAAGGGAACTGCCGATTTCCTTCCCCATTATTCTTCAGTACGAAACTATCCGTCTCTGATTACCTCGGCGTCGACGGGACATTAAAATCTAATCTTCCTTCAATCCTTCTCTCTCGGTATCACTCACATCCGTAGTCAAGGAAGTTTCCTGACATTCGCCTGAAGTAATTTAGAGAAACGTTAAGAAACCTAAATTTTGAAAGTTTAAGGGGGTCTGAATCCATATTCTCCCACAGTCCTCTCTCTCTCTCTCTCTCTCTCTCTCTCTCTCTCTCTCTCTCTCTCCCTCTCTCTCTCTTTTAAACACTGTGCACATCCTCTTTACGTGTAAGTATTAATAAGTATGAAAGAAAATGTTGGTTTTTAAAGGAATATTTGATCGGCGTGGGATCGTTTCGGGAGTAAATAACTAATTAAATGTAATGGTAGAAAAAGCTGCAAATGAAAAATTTTCCTGAAATGGTTTTAGCCCTTGAATTAAACAAGTTTACTGTTTCCAGTCACCATTTATTTCCATGTTTCGGAGGTTAAACCTACATTATCAAATGGATTTATGTGCATTTACAAGGGTTGTATGTGTTGCGTTGCCTGGAAGTGGGAAAAAAACACTACTTCAATAAGTGGCTGATAGTTTTGTGGAGGTCGTTGACTGAAAGGTTGACCGAAAATGCAAATGTTTTTCCTCTTCTGTTACAACACATACATTATTACACTTTGTAAACGCTAAAAGGATGAAAAATGACGTCTGCAAAGAACGTTTAACGAAGCAAAACAATATGTTGGAGCAAGTCTCAAAGCACTGTGGAGATCTTCCGTAGCACAGATGAACAGAAATGGGAGCCTAAATAAGACCTGCGGTCATAGATTCTGTTATGTCAAGTTTATAACTTAGTACACACTTAAGTAATCAGAATGAAATGTTAGAAACATTAAGTATAGCAATTATGTCACTGGAAACGGTAAACTTATTATTTCATTCGACATCAACAACAGTCACGGTAAAGCCGAAACCAAAAATGTTCGCATTTAAAGGTTTCTAGGCAGTCCGCAGTCATTAAACTCGAAAAAAATCAATATATGAAATTCAGAGCACGCAAGACGCTTCCATCTAGCTTATGCATAAAATCTGGTGACATGCGAATAGAAAATGTTGATAATGTTAAATACTTGGGATTAAAACTTGATAATTTAGTTGATAGGAAAATGAATCAGAACTGCTCAAAGGCCTGAATAAGTCATTGTTTGCTTTTCAAATGTTGTTTCACACAATTCGGACGCATCGCCCCATGTATTTCTCGACTTATTCGTACACTGTGACTGTGTTAGACGATTCGTTAGAGAATCTTTTACCATGATTCAAAGGCAGCATTTCCGCTCCCAGTGATAATGTCTGTCGCGTAGTCAACAGAGGTAAGTTTGTGGCGCGGCAGATTCTGTAATCCATACTGAGGAGGTGTTGCTGAATGGTAACGCTTTTCACCATTTGTTGTTGTGAGCCAACCGCCTTGCCTCGTTGAATACAACGGTTCTTGTCAAATGACCGGCCTTAAAGAGCGTTGGGCGTGGCCAGAAGTTGGATGGGTAACCGCCTGCGTACGCCACGTGCTGTTGGGTGCTTTCTTTTTGCCTTAATGACGAACGGGTGAAGGGTAGTGGTGTAAGGATCCTAATCAACAGACATTGCGTAATATTCCTATGTTAAGTTTCAAATCTCTCCATAGTGTATCATGAAGTGAAGGCATGTGAGACGGTTGGTGTTGATCAGTCGCTCGGGTGGGTTCGTTAAGTTCGGCGGCCATATTGGTACTAACCGAGAACAGCAATCCCTGGATTGGGAGTTTTGTTAAATTCTATATATAGAATGGAATGTAGTCGAATTAAGTCGGGTGATGCTGAGGGATTTAGATTAGGAAATGAGACACTTAAAGTAGTAAAGGAGTTTTTGCTGTTTGGGGAGCCAAATAACTGATGGTGGTCGAAGTAGAGAGAATATAAAATGTAGACTGGCAATGGCAAGGAAAGCGTTTCTGAAGAAGAAAAATTTGTTAACATCCAGTATAGATTTAAACGTCAGGAAGTCGTTTCTGAAAGTATTTGTATGGAGTGTAGCCATGTATGGAAGCGAAACGTGGACGATAAATAGTTTAGACAAGAAGAGAATAGAAGCTTTCGTAATGTGGTGCTACAGAAGAATGCTGAAGATTAGATGGGTAGACCACATAACTAATGAGGAGGTATTGAATAGAATTGGGGAGAAGAGGAGCTTGTGGCACAACTTGACTAGAAGAAGGGATCGGTTGGTAGGACATGTTCTGAGACATCGAGGGATCACCAATTTAATATTGGAGGGGAGCGTGGAGGGTAAAAATCGTAGAGGGAGACCAAGAGATGAATACACTAAGCAGATTCAGAAGGAAGTAGGCTGCAGTAGGTACTGGGAGATGAAGAAGCTTCCACAGGATAGAGTAGCATGGAGAGCTGCATCAAACCAGTCTCAGGACTGAAGACCACAACAACAATATATAGAGTGATTCATCAAAAAAATAAATAATGAATACTGCAATATTATTTACTATGTTAAATATTGTGGGGTAGCATGAGACTCTGAAATAACCCAATACCACGATAACATACGTACAGACATCGGATATTCCGAAGTACGCACGAAATAATATTTTATACACAGCGCGCGACTCACCGCCTTCTAACAGATAGATCGCGTGAGCGCTGCTATTATGGAGAGAAAATGTGTGTGCTTTATGCAAACTGTAATGATTAATTTGGTTCTCAGGGGCTACTGGTCATTTATGTACCAACTTTCACAAAGAAACAGATATTTTTTATGCTTAACAAACGGAATATTTTTCTGTATTTACTATTCATTATCTGCAAGGAGAAGCTCATCTGTCGATAAGCGGCCGATCTTAAACATATTGAACTCATTCAGTACGAAAACATTAATGAATGGAATCTGTCTTTACTTTAATAGCTTTGGAACTATGAAAAGATCAAGTCTTCCATATTTACATTTAATATAACAGACTGAATTTCTAACTAAAAAGGATATCAATGTAATGGCCGACCAAATGATGCTAGGGAAAGAGAGCTCCCCGCAACACGAAGTTATGAAATATTAGACCGTGACACAATGGCGGCCTTCCGCTAAACGAAACAAGCTAGGGAAAAAAGATCTACCCAAAAAATATTATCTCGGTTCTTCTTCATCTACATTACACAGATACTATAAACAAAAGGCTATTTATTAAACACATCGCTGTTTGCGATCTTTACAGGTAATAAACTACACTTTTTAATATTTGATATTCATCGCGCACACGGACGCAGTCTCTCAATAATTTATAGTTCACACGTCACTACTGTTTAACATACAAAAAACCCTTTTAATTTTTCTCGAAATGTCAATTAATGTGACGTTCCGTCACAGCCGGCACTGGGTTTCACCCTCCACCTTCTCTCATCGTAAACCAATACAAGCATGACACTGCACTGCATACACCCGTTACAGCTGCGTGTACTTATCACATACATTTTATCACACAACTCTCACACTTCGCTAAGGAACTGAGTCAGGCTGGAGACCAAAGACGAAAGAGTTCCAACACCCCATTGAGGCCATTACCTGCAAAGCACAAGTTTAGTGGAATAGTGCGAGTCCAGGAATTCTCGCCGGCCTCTCTGGCCGAGAGGTTCTAGCCGCTTCAGTCCGGAACCGCGCTGCTGGTTCGAATCCTGCCTCGGGCATGGATGTGTGTGTTGTCCTTAGGTTAGTTTGGTTTAAGTACTAAGTCTAGGGGACTGATGACGTCAGATGTTAAGTCCCACAGGAGCCATATGAACCAGGCATTCTCCTGAAGCTACTTATTGAAAACAAGAGAGCGGAAAACAGGGTGGCCAGATGGGATTTCAGCCTCAGTTGTACCGAACATACGAGTCTGGAACAATGCACCACCTCCATCCATTTTGAAGATTTGCTTCTCCTTACTAAATTAATAGGGATAACAGCTTTATTGGAGGGTGAGTTACCGGCCGTGATCTCGGCGTACCGACGAGTTACGTGACTGGTCGTCGTGAACTATCGTTCTGACCGTCAGCGAATGTCCAAGAGACACGATGTCTGCGCGTCTGATTGCGGACATGTCTTGGGAAACATCTCAGAAATCGTGCAGTACCTGGGCTTTCTAGATAGCACTGCTTCAAGGACTTACCGTGAATACCTCGATTCAAGGAAAATCACCACCGCCAGGGTCAACTGCATTGGCTAAGAGCGTGTTGGTCACAGGAGTCACCGACTTCGTGAATTTTAACAGCGGAAACATGTGATAAAATGCAATAAAAGACTCGTCCAATCAGTTCCAGGTAACAAAAACTAAAATATAAAGACGTATGGTATTATGGGGATGAATGCTCCTATCCAGCTGCAGTAAAAGCACTCCGTCATCAGGCCACAAGTGGCCCATCGGGACCATCCGACCGCCATGTCATCCTCAGATGGGGATGCGTATAGTACGGGCGTGTGGTCAGCACACCACTCTCCCGGTCGGTACGATGGTTTTCTTTGACCGGAGCCGCTACTATTCGGGCGAGTAGCTCCTCAGTTAGCATCACGAGGCTTAGTGCACTCCGAAAAATGGCAGCAGCACATGGCGGCCCGGATGGTCACCCATCCAAGTGCCGACCACGCCCGACAGCGCTTAACTTCGGTGATCTCACGGGAACAGGTGTATCCACTGTGACAAGGCCGTTGACCCAGCTGCAGTAAGGTAATATGTTTTTTAATATTTTACACAGCAGGCATGTTGTGCCTTATTGCCATTATCAAGTGATGTCTAGTTGGAAGCGACGACCTTATTGCATCTATAGTAAAGTATTTCTGTCATGTCTCGATAAGTGTACTATCAAAACTGAACTGTCAAAATACCTGAAAAAAAGTATTTTTACTTTTCGATAACTACAAGAACTATTACACTTATCGAGACATGACAGAAAGACCTTACTATAGAAGCAGTATGGTCATCGCTTCCAACTAGATATCATTTGATAATGGTAACAATCCAAAATAGGCCTGTCGTGTTAAATATTAAAAAACCTATTACCTTCTTGCAGCTAGTTTGGGGCATTCGTTTCCAAAATGTCTTATACCAACGTATACTATGCTGCGGACCCAACAGAACTTTTTAAAAAAATCGTCTAGTATTGCTGGCCGAGGACGTTTGGGCGCCTAGTCGGAAAGGTTTTCTGTCCTTCGCGCACAGACTTCTCCATAGAATCTGTCCTCTATTTACTGCAGAACTACCACTCTTGGGCTAAGGAACACACCGGCAACGGCTCGGCCTCAGCATTCGAATTGTTTCCAGAATTAAGCTTTCATTATGTGATGTAATATACGACGTAATGGAAGTTCCTGGAGGCATAAAATTATGTTTCACAGAGGTACGCGAAGACCTTTGCTCTTCATGGGAAACGTTTGCACCAACTGAGTCATCCGCAACACGGTTCGGCTATTACATCAGCGTCTGCAGAGCCACTCTCCCCGCATAAATGTAAAGGGAATGAGCGGGACTCATGAAAAACTGCACCGACTGTTCTTATACGGAGTGCCTCTTCGAGTACCCGGACACAATCGATTGCTTGGCGTGACGGTGCAAATATACGGACTGCGCAAACACCGTCTCCCTTCCTCGCGGGTCGTCTTAGCCCACGAGTAAATGAAAAACTATTGACTGGTACCTTTGAGGCAACGCTACTGTTATCTCTACTGTCTAACGCAACAGCATCATTTCTAGAAAGAAAGCAAATTACTGCTTGCAACACATACAACGTTAGGAAGTAAATGAAAATCGAAATACCAACGTCTGAATTTCTCTTTGCTCTCCCACCGTTCTCAGTTCAATGAAAAAGAGTTTCGTAATTACCGATAACACTGGAAAACAGTGTGCCGTGTACCTCACAGTGGTTTACTGAACATGGATACAGATGTAGAAACACGTTACCAACTGCAAGACTCGGACGTTCCGTGCTACGAACACATCTCTGTGTCTTATCGAACCAAAGATTTTGTTTTATGGACTCTTTGTAAAGTAAGCGGAGAAATCGGACGTGGGAGAGAAGGAGAGAGATTGTATTGTTGTGAGACGCCATTATGGTATATAGTAAATGTTAAAATAGTTTTTAGCACAGAATAAAATCCAATAACTAACATAATGTATTCAAGGTGTGTATATCTCCACACCGATGTTAGTTAATAATCACATTACAAATATTACGAGACTTAGATGTATGTATGTATGTATGTATGTATGTATCAATATTATTTGTATCATAACATGTGTTTGTCGGCCGCGGTGGCCGAGCGATTCTAGGCGCTTCAGTTCGGAACTGAGCGACTGCTACGGTCGCATGTTCGAATCGTGCCTTGGGCATGGATATGTGTGATGTCCTTAGGTTAGCTAGGTTTAAGTAGTTCTAACTTCTAGAGGACTGATGACCTCAGACGTTAAGTCCCATAGTGCTCAGAACCATTTAAACCAAAACATGTGTTTGTTCTGTGTGCTTTATGTACTGTAACCCGATCGTGACGGACTGAGGCCACTACCAGGAACTTATTGTACGCCGTGAGTATGTCCCACATGAATTTCGTAGCAGTGTCAACACCAGGCAAGCCACAACCATCTTTTCGGCCCTGTTTATGTCTTCTATCTTTTTCCAATAGTATACTCCCTTTCACTATTAGTGATATGATTTTTTTGTGAACACATTATATTTATTGTGATTTGTTGTATCTAGATTAGAATGTGAAACTATTCGTAAACTATACATTTTATTATATGGTAAAGACGAGGTTGCAAAGTAAGATGGAGTAGGAAGGTAATTTGCATGGAAATGTACAGGCAGTTGAGGAAATTTTTGCAAGTAAGGCTGCATTTACAACTTAGGCATCACCCCGTGGTGAAGAAATAAGTGTTAGAGATCTACTCGTGGGTATATCACAAACGATCAGAATTTAACGGCAACTGTCCAAACCTTATCTGCAAAGCAAGATAGTGTATCCGAAACTACTCAGAATGTAGCCGCCGAACAATTCAAGCTGGTAGGCGAATAAGAAAAAAATATCTCACATAGTGCATACCGTTGCTATTGAACAGTCTAGCTTATCTGCAAAACAAGGTAGTTTACGACAAAAACAAGATAACGTTGAAGCCGAACAGGGGAAGATTTCTGCCACTGTTAGAGATTTGGTTGCTTACGTTAACACATTACCTACCAAGTTAGATTTTGACAGTCTCAAATCTGATGTTGACCGTATAAACTCACAACAAATTGATTTAGTAGAAGATATGGCTAGTCTAAAAATCTCTCAACAAACTATTCCATCTGAGATTTGATACATTAAGTCTAAGGTAGCAACATTAGCAGACAAGGTCGAGGAAGTATTCTTGGAGTGTGTTCTAGTGATTGAAACTAAAGTACCACAGTGTGTTGCTACACAGTTACAGCAAGCAATACAACAAATGCTAGCATCCATAGTACCCGATACTGCACATATCTAAACCGAATTTACTAATGTAAAGCAGCAAATCGAAGCCGGAAGTATCAAATGGAAGGAAGACATGGAGTAAACCATAGAAGACTGCAAAATACCCATTCATGACCTCAAGTCGAATATTTCAACAACACATGATGCATTTTCTGACGAAATTAGGCCGAATTTGCAAGCAACAACTTCCGTAATGAGTAACTTTATACCGACAGCTAAAATTGAAGTTTCGGTGTCAGATGCATTCCATGGACAGATGCTCCTGGAAGGGAAGCTACTAAAGCATCGACAATTTCAGACCCTTCTACTGGAGAAGCGATACGTTAATATAGTCGTTTTCATTCGAGGAGTCTTGCCTAGGGCATGGTCTGATGCGCAGAAAATCGGTTTCGTAGCAGGCTACATACAAGGGGAAGGAAGCCTTTGGTGTACAGTTGTAATGGAGACATGACAGATGAATGGCGAATCTTAAAAGGCTTTTCTCAACAGCTATTGGTCCAAGGGAATCCAGGAGCGTTCGAAGAAAGAGGTTTACAATCCAGAACCATTTTCCTTCTATCAGGCAACCTCCGGAGATACTTCGAGAAGTATTTGAATAAGGCCAGATATTGGACCGAAGCTGTTCCTCAGAAGGCCATAGTGAAAATTATTAAGACCAAACCCGGTAGAGGTGCGTGCGAAGTTAATGTACGCATCAGAAGACAATGGTGAGGAATTTCTATCCTTGGTAAACACAGCTGACCTTCTCCAAGAAGATTTAAGACAAAGAAACCAAAATAGTGCACCGTCTAATTCCTTTAACAAATATTTTGCAAAGCAGGATGGACAGAACCACAATAACAGGGAAAACAATTCAGATAGCACAAATCACGCTGAACGTCAACGAATGAACAACGTTCAGCAACACAGTGTTTTACGGAATATGGATATTGATGTAGAAGTAGGAGTACTTATAGAAGTTTGTTTTCATTCTGTACAAATCAGTACACTCCGTGTTTAGTGTACTGAAGGGCACGGCAGATATCGTTTGCTAGATGGGCTCTAATTTAATTGAAATGCTTCTCCATTTCATTACAGTGTGAAAGAATAGTAAAGGATGAAGTCAAACAAGAGTTATAACAGCGTAGAAAATCACCAGAGAATGGCCTGCGTCATTGTGGCAACAGAACTGAATCCAATATAGATTTCTTCTCACGGTGGCCATAAATAACCAGACGCTCGATAAGCAACATAAAATTTTGCTGCTCATAAACATGTTTAACGAGCTACTATAAACCTGAATGTTCGGTCTGCTTTACTAGCTCGCCCGGCTCTTTAGGGAATGCCATAACAGCTGTGTCACCAGTACTGCGAACTGTAAGAATACTACCGAGTGACACCATTATCGATTATATATATTTCTCCAATATCCCACTCAGCATCTTTTCGAAATAAATGCAAATTCCATAATACCAGGAAAACAAGTTCGTTTAACAGAACAGTATCTGCTCTTAAACTGATGATATGAATGTGTTATTTGATTTTCTAAATATGACATGTCGGCTATCTACGAGCAGCTTTTTAGCAAAGAGTGAAGCGAAAGTGGTTATTAACTCAAAGGTTCTATTCAATACCATACTACTTTTCTTGGCACTGTCGAACAAGGTCAAGATCAAGTATACGACTTAGAACTGAAATAGCAATGGTTTCATTGATTTTTAATTGTTGTGCTGATGGATACTATTCGATAACGTAGACCAAGGACAGGTATGGACAGAAGCGGGCGCGGGTAAAACTAAGCTAATAAGATAACATTATCCGCAGCCATGTCGCATCCGCGTGTCCCTTATCCCCATCCACATCAGAAAGTCTTTTTCTGAATCCACCGATAACATTTTGTAAACCACATTACCCCCTGGACGCCGGAAATTTAGCAGCTGGTTTAGATATATAACTACTGAGACCGTACCTCGCAATGTACATTCGACAGACTAAGGCATGGAGGTCGATCATGACCTCATTTTAATACCACATACCCTTTTTCTTGATAGGTCCTCTAAGTTACAACTTCCTGTCGTAATTAATGTCAAAGGAAGCGCGTAACCTCGAACGATCAGAACCTCACGAAAATGTGCTTCGAATATGAATTGCTAATACTAGAAACAATGGTATCAGCCATTCGCATGCAAAACACACTTGTCTGCTAGCGCCATTCGACAGTGAGATGTTGTACCGGCACTGACAAGAACTTACTCTAGTTATGTGAATAGTGCCGCTGGAGTAGGAGGCCGTCCTTTGGATGTTCGATTGTGGGTGTATGATGAAGCGAATTCATCCCCATTAATGTTGTCAAGATGTCAGAAACAAAGCTGCGACATTCTGACTATGGAGTCGAGGGTATGAAGTTCGCGAATATCGTATATAGCATAATGATTCTCAAATACAGTTCGGATGACCAGAAATACAAGAAGATGTGCTGGAGAAGTACAATGATTTTCAAGGACAGGAAGAGCCTGTACCTGTAGTTGGCTTCCTCTAGGATTACAGACTTTCACCTTGGGAGTAATATCGACCTTCAAGTGGAAGCGAGTACGAACCATCTCCATCCAAAATATCGAGGCCCAGTATGTTACAATAAATTAATGGCGCCACAATGGAGAAAATTTATGAAAACTGGTAGAATTGTGGCTTCAACTATATAGCTGCCTCAGTAAAGTTATGAGGCACTATAATTGCACTCAAGACTAAAAGAAATTGCAAGGTAATATGTATCAGACAACAGCAGTCGCCTATGGCGCGGCCACGAGCCACACAGTAATGTATTGCGGGTTGCCGCGCTACCAGTAGGCCAGCAACCGAAACGCGGAGATCACAACCGCAGTAGCCGTTGCCGTCACGGTAACAGGTGGTGCTATTGCTCTCACTAACTCACCTCCACGAGTGACGTGTCACCGTCACGTGCTCCCAGTATTCTTCTGTAGGATGGCCTTATAGGAGATCGGCCAGTCACTCTCTAGTCAGTCGTCATTGGGAGTTCATAGATCACTGCTATATGGTTCCTCAGAGTTCCACTTGAGTGTGCAGTACACACTGGGTTTTAGCCGAGCACACCTGTGACCCATCAAATCGGCGTCTGTTGTATTGCGACCACGTTCAATCTGCCAGTGCATCAAACATGAACTACGTATGCATATGATCATTTTCTGGCTTCGTCAGTCGTGCTCCATTAGGACGGTCCAAGTAACATTTAATGACTACGTTAGCATCAACGGAAATTCTAAGATATTGTTACTGTATTGTTCGACAAACTGGGAACATCTATTCATAAGCATCATGCATCAAGTTCTCAGGGCAAGAAAATATTAGATTATGTGATTAAAAAACGCGAAATCGGGCGCCCTTCAAGAGAAACAGCCTGTCAAAATTAAAACCTTTAACATAGTATGTTATTTAGCACTCTGATTGGTGAAAAGCGTATGAATTTACTGTTCACTATTGGCGGTTGCAAATGTGGGCTCTGGAAGTGTCTAAACTGGTTAGACTGGACATGAAATTGAAGTATGTGTGGCTCTGGTCCAATTACACCTATATTTTGTGTCTTCATGTTACCAAAGTTCCTCTTTTCGACTTTGGATAGGTGATCGCTCAAAGCAATTTATAGTCTGAGTTACTTTTCGTGCGGCTCTGACCATTCGAGATCACGTATTTCCTTGGTGAGATAGATTTGTATTTATCTCTTTTCTTTTTCTTTTTATTTTTCATTCATTCATTCATATCATTTTTGCCCTTATGGACGGTGTTTGAACTCAAATATCTCATGACAACACAATTTTCACTTCTTTTCTTTCTTACTTTTCTCTTCCCGAAATCTCTTCATCCTTTGACTATGCTCTTGTATCCTTTGTTCCGTCCATAGTGCTCCCGTCTTCCTCTTGTCATTTACCATAAATTTTGCGTTCCTAATTTCATTCCTGTATTCCTTTCTGTCTTTTGTCATTCGTTTGTTGATCCCTAGCTGCCTTATGTCTTCCTCTATTTTATGATACCAATTTGTTTTAACGCTTGAATGTTTTACCACATCAAAGATTCTCTTTGTAAGTCTGGTGTTGTCCATTCTCTATATGTGTCCGTAAAAATGTAGTGTGCGTTTTCTGATCATGTCTGTGAGTCTGTCAGTGTGTTGCCATAACTCTTTGGTAGGTCTTTTCATCCGTATGCCATCTTTGTGTATTGGTCCTAATATTTTCCTGAGAATTTTGCGTTCTATTTTTTCTGTATCTATAATGCCTGATGCTCCAATTTTGGTCATTTCTGACGCATATAGTGTTTCCGGCAATACAACTGTTTTGTAGTGTCTAATTTTGGCCTGTCTTGATATGCTTTTCTTATTAAAATGTGACCCTGTGAGTCTCTATGCTTTCTGGAGTCTTTCTGTTCGTTCTGTTGGATGCCTTGTTTGATCCTCCTATTTTTATGTATTCCTCTAAATATTTTTTATTTTTTTCTATATGTATTTATTGAGTTTCTTTGCGGATCATTTCCGCAACATTGAAAAGAGAATTGTGTTACAAGGTGTTGTCACATCTCACGTACTTTAACCCACCAAAAAAGTGAAGCACTCACAAGGGGAGGGGGAAACGAAATAAAACTCCAGGAGTTAAGAGAGGGTATGTGATGTTGTCTCCCTAATTACAGTGAAGCGTCAGATTTACTTCGCCGTGTGATTCCATTTATCGATATAATGTTGCACTCCCTCTGGCCTGCCACTGAATTGATTGGGAAGGATGTCATAAAGAAGTCATAGCCTCTCCTGAAGCAATCTGGTCCACAGCTCATGTAACTGGTCCTTGATATATACCGGGAGAGAGTTGATGTCAGATCTGGTACCACACATGCTCTACCTAGAATAGATCTACGGAGCTTGTTGGCCACGACGTTTCCTCAGTATCACGATGACGTTCATAGTGACTCTTGTAAAATGTAGACGAGAATTGGCCAGTTGAAAAATGGCCCCCTCATACTGTCGCATGAGAGCTAACACTTGAGGTCGCAGGATGTCCACGACGTAGTGTTGTTCCGTCAGAGTTCCATCAATCACAACCATTCGGGAGCTTAATTCATACACTGTGGTTTCCCACGCTATGACGCAGTTGTGCCTCTTCAGAATATTGGAAGAATGAGATCCCTCCTCAGGTCCCCGCCACATTCGTCGGTGATGTAGTGCACGTCCACGCTTCATCGCTGAACACAACGCGACGCCATTCGTCAGCATACCATCCTTGCAGGTCATGGCACCACTCACAACGCAGCCGTTTGTGTTGTGGTGTAAACGGTAGTCTACGTAGAGGACGATAATTCCCTGCACTGGTTGCTCTAGTCTCAGACAATGGCGCAGGGTGACAGAGTGTTGCAAGGAGTCCACTACTTGTTGTCGGATCGCAGACGCAGATACTAAGGGGTGTGCACCACGTCCGTGGTGCACAAAACGGCTATCCTGCCATATTGTGGTCAGACGCTGTCGAGCAGAACCTTAACGGAGAGTACGCCTGCTCTCGCGTTACCATGCAGTCCAACTTCGAGCCACTGTCACATCCAAGTGCCCCAAAAATCTGGATATTCGACGATTCAATAAGCCGCGCAAATGGAGACCCAAATGAAGCCCTTTTCAAATTCTGTTGGGTTCTAATAACGCTGTCTATCAAGAGTACGCGACATCTCCGCGTCCTTCACAGTGATCACTTAACATCTGACGCTGTTCACACCCCTATACACCATAGGAGGCCTGGAATGAACACTAAATATGAACAACATTAATGCACTCTGCTGACCGCTCAACCTGGCACAAACAACTGCAGCTCTAACCATTTATATACCCGCCGATGGTGTTACAAGTGCAAAGTTACATTGGCATCCGGCCAATCATCTGAGTACTCCACTTTCTTTGTCAGGGTGTGGAGTTCGTTTATCAAATGTAGACTAGTGCACAACACTTCTAAATGTAATAGGCGTTGTATTTTGTACTAGTGATTATATTTAAGAGGAACATTGATAGATTCACTGAATTTATGTCAAAAATTATTTGTGACGAATGTAATACACAGAACATATTGGAGTTTCAAATGGATGCGGTATCCTGGAGCTTCATCCCTAATTGTGGCTGCTTTTGGTAATCATCGAAATGGCTTGTGTTACTTCAAACGAAACAGGAATGATTCTGACGTAAGGTACAGCGAGTGGTAGTCGGGCGAAGAATGGCATGTCGGCTCCTTCAGCCCTTGAAAATGTCGGAAACTCCTCCTGCCTACAGCTCTTTCAAACCAGTATAGTGGTTAAGTGCCTCTAATTGATAATAATAGTGTTTACAGACAACAATAATTATTATTTTCGATCGCATATAGTGCAACAGTCGAAAAACATAATATTAACGCTATATTTTAATTTTTAACCACCATGTAATTATTATTGCGGATATCCGCAGTAACGCCCGCGGAGAGGGAACACTAGACTCTTAGAAATAATTATGAATGCCTGTGTGCGTTACATATTCAACATCCATCTATTTGGCCGTGTTATTTTGTTTGACAGTTTCGTGACTACCATTCACGGTCCACCGAATTTTATTCCTGCCGTATAAGTGACGTCAGTGCAGTAGGTAATATGACAGCTGGAACTAACTACTGTAAACTACATATGTGCACTCAACCAGCCAGTTGTGAACAGGCAGTGTTAAACAGTGATAGTGTCACAAATCGCAGTGGAGCAACATCTCTAAATGAAGTGTTCAAGACATTTCTCCAGAATGTTTTGAAGAACAGAAAAGTGTGCGAAAACCATCATCTTCACTTTTATCTATTTTTTACTAAACCAGTGTTGAAAGCCTTTGGGCTGATGGGGTACGCTATGCCTACTTTAATCGCTCGTCAGTGGGCATGGACCCGACTATCTTGAAATCAGAGGACAAGTACTTGTCATCTCATCATAATCGAAACACAAGGCCTCACTTAGCTGTGAACATGCATTAACCATAAACATTCGCAAGCCCGTTCTCCGTCGGTGCAGTCCTCCTCTGGAACAAGACGCCCTGCACTCTGCGCACGATTCAGTGCCCTGCTGCTTTTAGCTGGAAGCTGAAGCACATCCTTCATATGTGTCCCCAAGAGTTAACCCATGTTGCAGGTTTTTCCCTCTGTCAAACCGTAAAGCAAATACTTCCATCAAATATTGCTCTTTGTGTCGTCTTCCACCGTTTCACTTCTGTGCACTGCTGCTATCGCTCACAGTTTAAAATACGTACCTGTAATTCCTAATCGTTCTTGTAGTTCTCATGAACTAATTTCAACTGCGGTTTTTCTACACTGTATTAATTTTTAATACTGTACTCTATATTAAATGTAACGTATAACGTGCTAGTCGTCATATACAAGCTTATCATAAATTATTGAAACGATTTCACAGATTTCCTGTTGCTATCTTGTTTGATGTATTGTCACAGGGCCTTGCACACTTATAGAATGACTCAAAAAGCTTTTTTGACGAATTACATGTGCTTCATATAGTCCCTCCCCCTACTGATTCAGCTGTTATCAAGTCGATAATCAAGTTCTTCTCTTCTTCCCACGTTCGACGCGTGTCCCTATCAATATATTCAAAAGCACTGTTGATGCGGGCGCACTTTTCTGGTAGGTGCGCTAGGGGAGGAGGGTTAAACACTGAATGTCTCCCACAACCTCATCCAAAAAAAATAGCTTGGGTTAGGTCGAGAGAGCGTGGCCCCAACGCGGACGATCCATCGGTTTCCCAACTTCCCGTTTAAGAATCCACAATCAGCATGATGGAGTGGGGTGGGGGTCCGTCCCGTTGGTAGATGTAGTCCACACCGTCGGTCTCTAGTTCCAGCATGAGCCGGTTTTCCAACATTTCCAGGTACACATGTCATGTAATAACCTTTTTCTTAGAAGCGAAAAGGACCGTAAAGTTTAAACTGTGAGACTGCAAAGAGCACATGAACTTTTGGTGAATCTGAAATGAGATGCACCAGAGTGTGGGGAATCTCTGTCCTCCACATTCGCACATTGTGCCTGTTCACTGTGCCATTCACAAAACTTTTGCTTCACCACTGAAGATGAGTTTGTCACAAAACCCATACTTTCCCATAAGCTGTTGCAGCTGTGTCGGAAATTCAATGCCCCTCACTTTGTTATCGGGTGTCAGGGCTTGTAGCATTTGCAAGCGGTAAGGCTTCAGCTTCAGTCGTCTGCTTAAAACATATCATCCGGTCGATTGTGGTATATTTATCTCTCTACTCGCTCTGTCCTTCGACTTCTGTGGTCTACGTGCGAAACTCGTCCGCACGCGATCAACCGTTTCTTCTTTCACTGCAGGCCGGCCCTTAGTTTTCACCTTCTGCGGCATCCTGAAGCTTTACACTTCGCATACCACCGCCGATTGGAGTTGGCAGTTGGTTGATTAGTGTCGAAGATGATTTTGAACCGTCGTTACAGTGTTACGGAAGACTGACGTTAACGCATTTCCAGCACAATTGACACTCTCTCGTCGCCTGTTGCCATCTTGCCTAGCTGTTCACTGCTATCCTCTTGTGACAGAATCTGAAGTGTGGCTGCAGCAGTACAAAGCTTTTTGAGTTTTTCAATGTGAGTGTTGAATTATGTGAAAATATGTCAACCAATGTAGCTACAGTGAATTTATGAAATTGATGCAGTCATTTATAATAACCCTGTAAACAATGTAAAATATGTAGAATGCCCCGTTTGATGTAAGAGTCAACTTTAGCTGTTTAATATTGTCAGATTAAATAAACAAATAGCATATCATTTTAAAAATAATTTCATCAACTTTTCTCGTCAGTTGGTTATCATGGACGTGAGGAGGTCGGTCGCATCATGGTAGAAACGTCAGGGCATTGCTTTGATCACAAAGTTGTTTTTACAGTGACTAAACTCAGGGATTTGAATTATTAAATTAATATTATACTGTCTTTGCAAAAGATTTTAGTTTATAATTTGGACTGTGTATTTATATTTTTTGCGTGCATGAAAATAAAATAGTATAGATTTTACACTACAGGTACATTTGATTCGTTTTATCAACCTGACAGAAGATTGCTTTAATCGGAAATGCAGGGTAAACAGCCAGCCTTCACATGAATATGGTTAAAGTTTACATGTTCGGTGGATTATATTTGCGGAAACTGTCTATTTTATGGAGCTTGTCTGTAAGATAATCAGATAAATTTTCTCTGTGGAACTAACCCTATATGATGACCATTTACATAAATAGAGCTTTACTTTTGTTTCATTATACAATAAAATGCAATAAACGCTGCCAAGCCACACAGATATACTTTTTATTAAGAAATTAACCTGTGGAAATGAACCAGCTGTCAAGCATAAATGATTTCAATTTGTTTTTAAAACAGTTTTGTTTGTCTTCTAGAACTTTTCGTTCATAAGGGAAGTGGCGAAATATTTTTGTTACTGCATACTTCTTTCTATGTAAAAGTATGGTTAAAGTGTTGATAGTGGAGAATGATTTGATTTCTAGTACAATATTTTTTAATACTACAATTGCTTTCAGATTGTGACTTATTCTTCACAACAGATTTTAAAAGAGTAACTTTATTATGACACTGTTGTTGTTGTTGTTGTTATTGTTGTGGTCTTCAGTCCGAAGACTGGTTTGATGAAGTTCTCCGAGTTAGTCTATGCTGTGCAAGTCTCTTCATCTCTGCTTAACTAGTGCAGCCTACTTCCATTTGAACCTGCTTACAGTAACCAAGCCTTGTTCTCCCTCTGGAATGCAAAACTTCCACACTTCCTTACATTACGAAACTGATAACTCATTGCCTTAAAATGTGTCCTAACAAATGATCGATTTTTTTTTCAACCTGTGCCATAAGTTTCTTTTATTTCTATTCGATGTGAAGAAATTCCTGTCTTTCAGAAACTCTTTCTTTGCTATTAAGAATCTCCATTTTATGTCGTCTCTATTTTGGCCATAGGCAGTTTCTTTGCTGTCCAAATTTCAAAACTCATCTACCGCTTTTAGTGCTTCATTTCCTAACCTAATTCTAGCAGCTTCATATGATTTAATAGAAATTCATCTCTTTTTTTTTTACTTTTGTTGACGTACATTTTGTGACCTTTCCTTCACCACGCTGTTTTCCGAACATTTTTTTTTAAACAGTTATCGAAATGAAGTGAGATGATGAACATTACCACTTATCCTTACACTAAGTTTCTGGGTAGTGTGGTTTCGCGTTCGGGAAGATGATGGCTCTGAGTCCCGCTTGGTAATCCAGATTTAGGTTTTCTATGTTTTCCTAAATCGATGGGATACTTGCTATGAGAAGGATCTGGCCGACTTTCTTCTTTATCTTTTTTCAAGTTGTGTCCGATATGGTGCCTCTTATGACCTAAACATGGACGGAACGTTGAAGCATAATCTTCTTTTCTGCTTCCTTATGTGCTGTGAATACTCTGAGTCTGCGTGTGGTAGTGCCCGAGGATGACCATCAATGAATGGAAGCGTGTAAAGTAGGCCAACTTCATGTTTTCATCTTCAGTAGCAGCGACTGCACGTATAGAAGATGTTGTTAAACTCAGTTATTTGGAAGGCTCGGTAATACACTATTTGATCATAATTATTCAGATATGACTGTCTAAGTGGGTACTGACCACTGGATGTCATGCCAATACAAAAGACGCGAAGACTATTGTGTTGTTACTCGTCATCAGATGTCACCTGAGTAACAGATCCAACAGGGCCGTTTCAATCTTTCTAAAGCTGCCGAGGTCTACTATTGGTGTTGTGATTACGAAGTGCAAAAGAGTTAAACAAAGACGGGCCAGACCTCATATTCTGATGGTTAGGAACCGTCGAGCAAAACGGAGGGTGGCTGCAAAATACGACATGGAATCAGCTGAAAAATAACTCGTGAGTTCCAAACTGCTAACAGCATTTCAGATAGCACAATGTCTATGTGTAGGGAGATAAATACATTTGGGTACAAAGTTCGAATAGTTACTCATAACCCACACATTTTTAGTTTCAGTACTAAGCGACGAGGCAGGCGGTGAAAAGAGCGATGCCACTCGATAGTGGATGAATGGAAACGAGTGATTTGGATTGATGAATCATGCTGTATCTTGAATCTAATTAAAGGATTTGGCTTTGACGAAACTCTGGAGAACTTTACCAGCTGAATTGTGTAATGCTAACAACGAAGCACATAGTAGGTGGTATTATGGCAAGAGGGTGCTTTTAGTGGTAAGGGTGTGGTCCCAACATTGGACTTTAGAAGATGCTAAATTTGTAAATAAATGAATACATTTTACAGCATTGTGACTAATTAAGTAGAGAGACAGTTTGGAGACAATGATGTATGTATCAGCATGATAATATATCCTGTTATAGAACAGCATCTTTGGAGCAATGGTTCTTGGCCAATAAGGTTCGTGAAATGGACTGGCCTGCTCAGACGTCGACCTGAACCCAATGGAACACCTCTGGAATGAGTTAAAACGTCTGCTTCCTTCCAGGCACCAGTGTCCAACATTACTACCTTCACTGTTTTCGGCTCTTGAGGAAGAATGGGCTGCCATTCCTCCACATACATCAAGATACCTCACTGAAAGTGTCTCCGGCTTAGTTCAAGCCGGCATAAAGGCGAAGGATGGGCACACCCTCTTTTAATGTCCGCTAACAGGTTTCTGGACACTTTCCATCAGATTGTGTATTTAATTTCCAGTTCAAGTTCTGATAATGGGATAAAATTGAAGTTATGCCTCGACGTCAGTTTCTGCGTTAATTAAGAGTTGCCATAAACGAGCTGTTAACGCGATTACTGGAACTGTATGTGCTGTTGGCCGCCTCCCAAGAGGAACCGCAAACCGTGCCGCTTCCCCCAGCCGGCGCCACGGCCACGGGTCGATACTCGGCCGCGAGAGGTCGACCGGAATAACTGGAGCGGCTCGGCGCGGCGCGATGTGTCGCTGACAGGAACACGGTCCGCTAATGCCCGGCTGCGCGCCCTCTGAATTACTACTGAGGCCGGCGGGCCGACCCCGCACGTGGAGCGCAGCCGCCGCCTGGGCCTTCGACCGCAGACCTCGCTTCTGTTGGACTCTTGCTGGGAGCCAGCATAGCAAGGCAGTCACATCGAGTGTGGTACTGGCTTAGGACAGATTGAGACGCGTCCACGGGGCACGTCTCATCAGGTTTTGTTGAATTTCCCTGAGATTTATTTCTCCTGACAACTCAGTATTACAATTTCGCTCTCCAGCTTTTAGTGTTTCGTGAAGTCGGAGCAGTCCCACTTCTGCTGAGCTGTGACCAGCTATGTAACAACCACCTTTGTTACCACCGTCAGCAAGTTAGCCTTTTCGCAGAAATCTTCTTGAGCTGCTATCCACTGACGTGCCCTCGTGGTCAGTATACAGTACCGTTAGGAAAAGTGGGGGAGAACAGTCCACTTTTCTAAAGGTAGCTTGAAAACTTAACCTTCCTGCTGACCCCGACATCACCAGACCTGAATTTCGGTAATCGCTGGTGGAGTAGGTAATACTACTGCATTTCTCCGGCAACTGCTAGTTTCGTTTTCATGCACTTTGTACTTCAATTACGGCCTTGCCACAGTGGTAAAACTGGTGCCCGTCGGATCACTTACGCGCTGTCGGACTTCGCTAGCTTTTGGATGGCTGACAGTACGGCCCTCACAAGTGGGGTGCATTTAGCCCTTCCGAGGCTAGTTGGGGAGCAACTTGACTAAAAATTAGAGGCTCCAATCACGAAAACTGATAACGGCCAGAAGAGCGATGTGCTGACCACATGCCCCTACATATCCGGACCCAGTGACGCTTATAGCTGTGCTTGACATGGCGGTCAGTATGCTATGGTATGCCGCCGCTATGAAACTTGAGTTATTAAGTTAAATCTGTCGCTATAT
This sequence comes from Schistocerca gregaria, assembly GCF_023897955.1. NCBI lineage: Eukaryota > Metazoa > Arthropoda > Insecta > Orthoptera > Acrididae > Schistocerca > Schistocerca gregaria. The sequence goes on from NC_064923.1 coordinate 442,814,199, forward strand.
TGTAGGCAACAGATTCATAAAGATGTAGGTTGCAGTAGGTACTGGGAGATGAAGAAGCTTGCACAAGATACAGTATCACGGAGAGCTGCATCAAACCAGTCTCTGGACTGAAGACTACAACAACAACAATAGTGTAGGTTCGAAGAATTGAAATTCAATATGTGTCATGGAAAAAGTAGTGAGCGAAGTTAGTTGTAGCTTTGCCACACTTCTTTAGCTCTACATTAATATTATGTTGTTTCTGGGTTGAATTTCCGGTCAGTTAACTGTGCGATAATTGGAATATGCCATTTCAAACACCTGTGGTCAGGACTATATTTAGTTTCCCTAAATACTTGATAACTCATTTCTGTAGCCTTTGGCATCGTTAACGTGCATGGAGAGTGTAATTATACGGCGGACCTTGGAACGAGTGAAATCATTTTTGAGGAAGTCGAGTGATGAGTATGTTCTTAAAATGATTCAAGCAAATAAATGGATAATTTCAAACAGTGAGTAGAACTTCCACATAATCCATAAATATTATTCTCTTGCTTTTGTGAGAATGAGAATACGAAGGTGTCTTAGCAAGTTTGGAGGAGGATTGGGCTTAGATGTTGGAACAAGGGCCTGATAACGTCTATTGTAGCAATTATACAAGTCATTTCATGATTGGATAACCAGTGATACTATTCGAACAAAAGTCACTGAATTCAGATTGCGTTATCCGTTGGCGTAATATCGATGTAATATAAAGTGTGGTCAGAAACAGGCTGAAAAGGTTGTAAGAGTGTTGCAGCGGAGGCTGTGCTGAGAATTAATTGTTAAGAAAAAGGTCGATACGTTGTTCCGTGCCCGAGTTATTTAGCATACAAGTTAGCCAATCAGGCCGCCGCACGTGCAAGTTCAAGCAGCCTGCCGGAGGCGGTGTCGGCAAACATGTTCATCGTTTAGTTTCCTCAAACCGAACAAACGTTGTTTTTGCTGGCCTAACTTAAATTTATCATCCTGAAAAAGGCAATTCTAACTGGTAATTAGCATTTCAACAAGTGGTAACTCACGGACTTACAGATATCTGGGCGTAACTTCAATGCTAAATACACCCTAAGATAAAAAAAACGACACGTCATGAAGGAATTATCCGAATGGGATGGAAATCCGTAGATCTAATGTACAAGTAAAGACAAAAAACGAATAGCATTTCAGAGAAAATTGGATGATTCATTCAAGAGAAAGAGCTTCACCAGTTGACTAAACCAGTTCAAATGGCTCTGAGCACTATGGGACTTAACATCTGTGGTCATGAGTCCCCTAGAACTTAGAACTACTTAAACCTAACTAACCTAAGGACATCACACACATCCATGCCCGAGGCAGGATTCGAACCTGCGACCGTAGCAGTCACGCGGTTCCGGACTGAGCGCCCAGAACCGCATGGCCACCGCGGCCGGCGACTAAACCAGTAACCAGTTTACTCACCACTGGCTCTTCTGCATTCTGAGATTGATTCACAGAGTTGTCGATGTACTCCTGAGGGATATCGTACAACGTTCTAATTGGCGCGTTACATCTTCAAAATCCTAAGCTGGCTAGAGGGCCCTCCCCATAATGCTCCAAACATCGGGTGATCTTTTTGGCCAAGGTAGTGTAGGTAGGGTTTGGCAAGCACGAAGACAAGCAGCAGAAACTCTCACTCTGTGGCTGGTAATCGAGGCTCAGTTCGAAGCGAGAAAGCACTAAAGACAGTTCTACTCCAATTAATGAGATTCCAGGCCAAAGACGAGTCTGGAGACGACGCGGACAGCGGTGGGGTACCAAGCTGAATGCCACGGCCCAAAAACTACGATCTCTTTGGTTGACATCCGCGCCACGCTTACAGCAGTGCCGTACGTCGACGATATTCTACGCCCCGTATCGTTACCCTTCGTTGCAAGCCATCGTGGGCTTACCTTTCAGCAAGATAATACCCGCCCGCACACGGCGAGAGTTTTTACTGCTTTTCATCGTGTTTGCCAAACCCAACCTTGGCCAACAAGGTCGCCGGATTTCTCCCAAATTGAGAACCTTTGGAGCGTTACTGGGACGGCCTTCCACCTATCGTAGGATTTTGACGATCTAACGATCCAGTTACACAGAATTTGGCACGATATTCCTCAAGAGCACATCCGACAGCAGCGTGAATCAGTGCCAGGCCGAATAACTGCTTTCAGGAGGGTCAGAGGGTCAGAGTTGGACAAACGCGTTATTGAGTTGTTCAATTTGTGAAGCTCTTTCTCGTAAACAAATCATCCGATTTTTCTGAAATTTTAATTATTCGTTTGTCTGTACATGTACGTGACACCTGCAGATTTCCATCTCCTTCCGATAGTTCCTTCGTGTTGCGTCTGTCTTTTTTTGTCTTAGAGTGTATTAGTGGTATAGAGAAAGTGACTGACTTAACTCGGTCTCGCGGTCAAAGAAAAGCTGGTTACTTACATAGCATGGTAGTATATGAATAGCCGCAGAAGACTGCCAACAAAACGTTTCAAATCCGTCTCTTCATCATTTCGAAGGAAATGTATAACGAAAGATGACCCACATTAACCATGAGCATTGCCGTGGTAGGGTGCATAGTATGCCTCAACGATACAAACAGCGCTACTGTTGGTGCATCCGCATCGGAGAGGTGTTTGTGGATAGTTCACACTAACATATGGATCCAGAAGGAGGGCAGCAGCATTTTCAGTGTTTGCAGGAGAACAATGTCGTTGATTGATCTGGACTTGTAGCATTAGGCTACACGACTATGCTATGTTGTTACTGCGGCGCTGCTGAAAACAGTGGGACCTCCAGCAGTGTTGTATGGCTTGATGATGACATCCTCTTGGATAAAATAATGCAGAGGTAAAATAGTGCTCATTCCGGATTTACGGGCGGAGACTACAAAAGAGGATGCAGTCATTACAAAAATCGTTTAGATAACTGACGCCAGGAGATGCAGAGATGTTATAAAATGCAGATTGGCAATAACTATGAGCGTTATTTCTGAAAAAGAAGAGTTTGTTAACATGGAATCTAAAGTGAACATCTACATTAGTCGCTTGTTTTCCGCTATTTGTTTTCTGCGGTCAACTCCTCTTCACCCTCAGACGGCCACTCGCCGAAAACTCCTCACTGCCAACTATGTTTGCACAACATGACGAGACTATCGCTTACGTTCCTGAGTTTACAAAACGGCCGACTCTGTACTTGATCTGTCGATCTCTCCCACACAACAGCCTCTCAGAATGATGGATTACAGGAGAATTCCATAACTCCCAGCCTGCTACGAACTGTTTCCTAAATGCGTCTATATGGAGATAAATGTGTACTATACAGTGTACAAACAAGAAGAGATTAAAAGATTTTAGAATTTAGTCGTACAAAAGAATACTGAAAAATTGAAGGGTAGATCGAAATACCAATGAAGAGCTTCTGAATCGAATGAGTGGGACGGGGAGCATAAAAAGTTTTTGCACAACACGACTAAAAGAAGGGATAGGATGACGGGACACGTCCTTATTTATTATTATTACATTATTTATTATTATTTAATTTGATCAAGGAGGAAGGCGTCGACGTTAAAAATTGTAGACGCGGACCGAAGTCCCACTGCAATACACACATTTAAGTTAAAGAGAATGAGATCCACACAGTGTACACAAGCGCGGAGAGCTGCAGTTACACTACATCAAAGGAAACATCGAAAGATGTTAACCACGAAGGTTATGGAAAGCATTTATGATACCTGTGAAAAGCCTTAGAAAAGTAGTGTAGTTGAGGGTTGAATAACACTTAGGCGGTTCTTTGTTCTACTGATTTTAATATGTATGAACTAGTTTTCGGCTTATTAGGCCATCTTCAGATAACTACTTTATATTATTTACAAGGAGCTTGTGTTCTTACGAACCAAACATTCTGGACTGAGATACAACGCACTTAAATACGATGTGATTTATTATGTTAAAGAACAGTTTTACAGAAATACCAGTTTTACAATTCCAAATACAATACCGCAACTAAAGATCGTATTTAAGTGCGTTGTATCTTAGACCAGAACGTTTGGTTCGTAAGAACACAAGCTCCTTGTAAACAATATCCAGTAGTTATCTGAAGATGGTCTAATAAGCCGAAAACTAGATCATACAAATGAAAATCTGTAGAACAAAAGGCGCCTAAGTGTTATTCAACCCTCAATATGGAGTTGTTCTATAACGAAGCGACAGAAGAATCCTTAAATAATATTTGTGTTGTCGTACCAGTCTATATTTGTGAGAGTCAGGGCCAGAGTGCTTCCACATCACAATGACATTTATAGCTCGGAACTTTCAGCTCACTTATGGCTGCGCAGCAAATATCTGGCGCAATTTGAGAGCTCTATCTAACTCTTTACATATACCTTTAATAGGTGCTGGAAACAAATTGCTCCACAACCACAAGTAGCAGTCGCCATCGACCACATAGATTGATATCGTCAGCAACATAGATACTCTGCACATGTCGAGCAAGTAATCCACTTCACTCTTTATACACGTCAAGAAATACACTTATACATACATTATACGATTAAAGTATCAGGACACCCCTATGTAAAGTGGCAAAGACTACTGAATGTCGCGAGAGGCGGACCCACCTGCACTAAAGAAGGTGGGGAATATTGCGTGTTAGTAGAGACGCAGTAACAGCAGAACTAATCGATCAGGAGACCTCAGTGACTTCGAACGTAGACTCGTCGTTGGATGTGACCTGAGACGCAAATCAATCAGGGACTTCCCAACCCCTCTAAAGCCGCCCAAGCCGACTGTCCGACTGTTGATGATGTGATTTTCAAGTGGTAACAGGAAGGAACAACCACAGCTGAACAATGACTAGACAGACCTCATGTACTGAGTGACAGGTACCGACGAACATTGCGAGGGTTGGTTGTAAAATTTCGCATGAAATCAGTGGAAGGAAACACTCTTGACTTCCAAACTTCTACCAGCATTCGAGTTAGCACAGTGACTGGGTGTAGGGAGTTAAAAGGATTTGGATACAAAGGTCGAGAAGCTCATCAAATGCCACACACTTCTGTATTCAGTACTAAGGTGTAAAAAGGGACACCACTGGATACTGGCTGCCTCAAAACAAGTCTACTGTAGTGATGAATCACGCTGTGTCCTGTGGTAAGCCGATGAAGGGATCTGAGTCTGTCGAATGCCTGGAGAAAGTTACTCGATATCGTGGGTAGTGCCAACGGTGAAGTACAGACTAGGTGGTGATGTTGTTGTTGTTGTTGTTGTTGTTGTCTTCAGTCCTGAGACTGGTTTGATGCAGCTCTCCATGCTACTCTATCCTGTGCAAGCTGCTTCATCTCCCAGTACCTACTGCAACCTACATCCTTCTGAATCTGCTTAGTGTACTCATCTCTCGGTCTCCCTCTACGATTTTTACCCTCCACGCTGCCCTCCAACGCTAAATTTGTGATCCCTTGATGCCTCAAAACATGTCCTACCAACCGATCCCTTCTTCTAGTCAAGTTGTGCCACAAACTTCTCTTCTCCCCAATCCTATTCAATACCTCCTCATTAGTTACGTGATCTATCCACCTTATCTTCAGTATTCTTCTGTAGCACCACATTTCGAAAGCTTCTATTCTCTTCTTGTCCAAACTAGTTATCGTCCATGTTTCACTTCCATACATAGCTACACTCCAAACAAATACTTTCAGAAACGACTTCCTGATACATAAATCTATATTAGATGTTAACAAATTTCTCTTCTTCAGAAATGCTTTCCTTGCCATTGCCAGTCTACATTTTATATCCTCTCTACTTCGACCATCATCAGTTATTTTACTTCCTAAATAGCAAAACGCCTTTACTACTTTAAGTGTCTCATTTCCTAATCTAATTCCCTCAGCATCACCCGATTTAATTTGACTACATTCCATTATCCTCGTTTTGCTTTTGTTAATGTTCATCTTATATCCTCCTTTCAAGACACTGTCCATTCCGTTCAACTGCTCTTCCAAGTCCTTTGCCGTCTCTGACAGAATTACAATGTCATCGGCGAACCTCAAAGTTTTTACTTCGTCTCCATGAATTTTAATACCTACTCCAAATTTTTCTTTTGTTTCCTTTACTGCTTGCTCAATATACAGATTGAATAACATCGGGGAGAGGCTACAACCCTGTCTCACTCCTTTCCCAACCACTGCTTCCCTTTCATGCCCCTCGACTCTTATGACTGCCATCTGGTTTCTGTACAAATTATAAATAGCCTTTCGCTCCCTGTATTTTACCCCTGCCACCTTTAGAATTTGAAAAAGAGTATTCCAGTCAACATTGTCAAAAGCTTTCTCTAAGTCTACAAATGCTAGAAATGTAGGTTTGCCTTTTCTTAATCTTTCTTCTAAGATAAGTCGTAAGGTCAGTATTGCCTCACGTGTTCCAACATTTCGACGGAATCCAAACTGATCTTCCCCGAGGTCTGCATCTACCAGTTTTTCCATTCGTCTGTAAAGAATTCGCGTTAGTATTTTGCACCCGTGGCTTATTAAACTGATAGTTCGGTAATTTTCACATCTGTCAGCACCTGCTTTCTTTGGGATTGGAATTATTATATTCTTCTTGAAGTCTGAGGGTATTTCGCCTATCTCATACATCTTGCTCACCAGCTGGCAGAGTTTTGTCATGACTGGCTCTCCCAAGGCCGTCAGTAGTTCTAATGGAATGTTGTCTACTCCAGGGGCCTTGTTTCGACTCAGGTCTTTCAGTGCTCTGTCAAACTCTTCACGCAGTATCGTATCTCCCATTTCGTCTTCATCTACATCCTCTTCTATTTCCATAATATTGTCCTCAAGTACATCGCCCTTGTATAAACCTTCTATATACTCCTTCCACCTTTCTGCCTTCACTTCTTTGCTTAGAACTGGGCTGCCATCTGAGCTCTTGATATTCATACACGTGGTTCTCTTCTCTCCAAAGGTCTCTTTAATTTTCCTGTAGGCAGTATCTATCTTACCCCTAGTGAGATAAGCTTCTACATCCTTACATTTGTCCTCTAGCCATCCCTGTTTAGCCATTTTGCACTTCCTGTCGATCTCATTTTTGAGACGTTTGTATTCCTCTTTGCCTGCTTCATTTACTGCATTTTTATATTTTCTCCTTTCATCAATTAAATTCAATATTTCTTCTGTTACCCAAGGATTTCTAGCAGCCCTCTTCTTTGTACCTACTTTATCCTCTGCTGCCTTCACTACTACATCCCTCAGAGCTACCCATTCTTCTTCTACTGTATTTCTTTCCCCTATTCCTGTCAATTGTTCCCTTATGCTCTCTCTGAAACTCTGTACAACCTCTGGTTCTTTCAGTTTATCCAGGTCCCATCTCCTTAATTTCCCACATTTTTGCAGTTTCTTCAGTTTTAATCTACAGGTCATAACCAATAGATTGTGGTCAGAGTCCACATCTGCCCCTGGAAATGTCTTACAACTTAAAACCTGGTTCCTAAATCTCTGTCTTACCATTATATAATCTATCTGATACCTTTTAGTATCTCCAGGGTTCTTCCACGTATACAACCTTCTTTCATGATTCTTAAACCAAGTGTTAGCTATGATTAAGTTGTGCTCTGTGCAAAATTCTACTAGGCGGCTTCCTCTTTCATTTCTTAGCCCCAATCCATATTCACCTACTATGTTTCCTTCTCTCCCTTTTCCTACACTCGAATTCCAGTCACCCATGACTATTAAATTTTCGTCTCCCTTCACTATCTGAATAATTTCTTTTATTTCATTGTACATTTCTTCAATTTCTTCATCATCTGCAGAGCTAGTTGGCATATAAACTTGTACTACTGTAGTAGGTGTGGGCTTCGTATCTATCTTGGCCACAATAATGCGTTCACTATGCTGTTTGTAGTAGCTTACCCGCATTCCTATTTTCCTATTCATAATTAAACCTACTCCTGCATTACCCCTATTTGATTTTGTGTTTATAACCCTGTAGTCACCTGACCAGAAGTCTTGTTCCTCCTGCCACCGAACTTCACTAATTCCCACTATATCTAACTTTAACCTATCCATTTCCCTTTTTAAATTTTCTAACCTACCTGCCCGATTAAGGGATCTGACATTCCACGCTCCGATCCGTAGAACGCCAGTTTTCTTTCTCCTGATAACGAAATCCTCCTGAGTAGTCCCCGCCCGGAGATCCGAATGGGGGACTATTTTACCTCCGGAATATTTTACCCAAGAGGATGCCATCATCATTTAATCATACAGTAAAGCTGCATGTCCTCGGGAAAAATTACGGCTGTAGTTTCCCCTTGCTTTCAGCCGTTCGCAGTACCAGCACAGCAAGGCCGTTTTGGTTAATGTTGCAAGGCCAGATCAGTCAATCATCCAGACTGTTGCCCCTGCAACTACTGAAAAGGCTGCTGCCCCTCTTCAGGAACCACACGTTTGTCTGGCCTCTCAACAGATACCCCTCCGTTGTGGTTGCACCTACGGTACGGCTATCTGTATCGCTGAGGCACGCAAGCCTCCCCACCAACAGCAAGGTCCATGGTTCATGGGAGGAGGTAGGTGGTGATAAGGTACTGAATGATTATCGTGATTATGATGCGGTTCCAATATTTAAAAAAAAAACGCTAAATTTGGGTCTGATCACATTTCACAGAATTGTGCTCTGCCTACAGTAGAGGCATAGTTAGGAGATGATGATGTTGATATTAACATGACAATGCATGGTGTCATAAAGCAGCATCTGTGAGGCATTGGTTTGTGGATATAGCATTCCTGAAATGGACTGGTTTGCCCACAGCAGTCGGAGCTGAACCTAATGGTGTAACTTTCGCATGAGATAGGACCTCGACTTCGCTCCAGATGTCAGCACCGCTCAATATCAGAAACTTCTCTGTTTCTAGCTCTTGAGAACGTTGAACTACCATTCCTCCAAAGGTACTCAGACACCTCAGTGAAAGTTCTTCCAGCAGAACTGAAGCCGTCGTAATGATGACGTGTGGACACGCCCCATATTAATGTCCACTAATAGATGTCCGGATACTTTTGTCAGGTCGTGTATTTCTGAGAGCCGAATTCCTGATATTTAGCTGTGTTTTTTACTATTGCTATGAATCAAACTTCAACAATTCATAAAGTTAGCCCCACGGTGTAGCCGCGAGGTCTGAGGCCACGGTTCGCGCAGCTGCCCCCGTCGGAGGTTCATGTCCTCCCTCGGGCATGGGTGTGTGTGTGTATTGTCCTTAGCGTAAGTTAGTCTAAGTTAGATTAAGTATGCGTAAACCTAGGGACCGATGACCTCAGCAGTTTGGTTCAATTGGAAATTACCACAAATTTCCAATTGATAAAGTTAATTCGATTCGTGTCCTCCCTCGGGAATGGGTGTGTGCGTATTGTCCTTAGCGTAAGTTAGTCTAAGTTAGATTAAGTATACAGGGAACATGGCTTTGCCTACCTCAGGCAATAGACAGCTCTGCAGTTTGTGGTGCACGGGTACGTAATGTTCCGGAATCATCACCCCCCCCCCCCCCTCCCATCCCCTTTCATTTCCCGTCCTAGATTGCTCACAGGACGAAGAAGAACCGGTATTCCTCTATATACGCGTCATTTTCTTCAGTTTTACTATAGTGGTCATTACGTAAAGTGTATGTTGGAGGAATTAATATCTTTCTCTCTCAGTTTTCAGTATTTTGATTGAAGGCTGCTACGCGAACACCAATTACTTGTAGCTTCCCTGGCTGGTTTTGTGGGGCATTTCTGAGACGATGTCGAGCTGACTAAAGACAATGCGCGTGGCTGTTCTTTGAATTTCGCTAATTGCACGTGATGCTAAGAGGAACTGACGAGCATTAGAGAAGGTCTGATGGAACGAGAGTTTTTTGAGCTACATCCTTCGTGATGGAACTGCATTTCCTTGTAATTCTTCTGATAAATATCAATCCGACACTCAAGTTCCCACGACAAGATTTATACAGTCGTTCTACCTTGTAGTTCCTGACAGAGTTCAGAGACACTTGATGAGTGTCCAGGGACGGAGTGTCAATAGTGTACTGAATCGATAACAGATCTTGGTTTCAATAAACGTGCACTACATTATATTTATTTCTTTTCACTATCATCTGGTAAAATCTGTAGTAAGTACTAATCATCTGAAAATCTTTTCGTTTCATAATGATTTTCAAACAAAGTGCTCTCACTGTTACAAATATATGAGCTGCGAACAGTCTCAGAAGGCTGGAAACGTCTTTTATGCAATTACGTTGTGATCCGTGACTGTCCTGTCATATTTTTGTAAGAGACATAGGGCCCTACGTCCCCTCCTGGCTAAACTTACCCATTAACAGCGACTTACTCAAGGGTCAGTTTAGTCGATATATTGTTTGTGAATTTAAAAACAGCATTTGTTATTACATTCATGAACTGGCTAATCACAGTGGAAAATTCTGGTATGACTGTTCCGAGAACCAAAAATTGTTTGGAATCCACCGTTCTACTGCCTTCAGCACCTCATGAGCGAAGAAGGTAATCTGAATTTCACACGATTGATTGGGTCTCCGAAAAGTCGTAAAATTTGTTCTAGATTTCTCGTAGAACGGATCGATACACTAAATCGCCTCTGCAGTTCTGGGCTTCGGTCTTAAACGCAACATCGCGAGCCTTTCCCCAGTGATCGATTCCAGCGACCTGCGATATACTGCTAGCAGAGGGGTCTATTCTTGCTCGCGTGCCATTATTAGGTTGCCCTGAGATGAGGAAACGCTTGAATGGTGCTCGAAGACTTCAACTATTTTCACTTTAACACAGTAGTGTAGAAGGTTTGACAAATTCTACTAAGTAATAAAATCCTTGTGTATTGCACTCTTATATAAATACACAAGCTGACTTGCTGAATTTGCTTTGTGAGAGACCACATGTTCCGAATAGGGCTAATCTAAATTCTAGATTTTAAAATTTTACTTTTCATGTCGTTCTCACAAGATGTTTCATTGACTGTGTCAACGACTGTGCGTGTTTTCGAGCGTTTGAGAAAGCCGCATAAAATTCGTGCTCTATCATGAATTGTACACTTTATCTGTCTCATTTAAACGCTTTTGGTGGCAGTAAAACGTTCAAAAATTTTTTAAATAGTTTCATTCTGTATACGAGTAGAAAAGATATATATCCTAAAATTTTCGGACTCTTACGAGTAACAAATTTTGTACTACTCGTAAACTGTTCGGTATAGTTGTGTATTATGTAAATTTTGGTTGTAATCGCTTCCTAGGAAATCGCTTCCCCTTTATTGCAATGCAGATGCTTATGTGATTACTGAAGTATTTCTAATTTCTTTGCTCATTAACCTGTTTCTAATTCAGTGACTGATGTTTACGATTATGACGTAAACTTGGCTGTTATGAATTCAATTTATGTGTTGCAACATTTCGTAATGCGAATATTATAACTGTTATATAGGCGCTAGGAAACGTGGAAACGGCAAAATCACAACACATTACCATGCCTGATACGGTGTATTACACATGTTGACATTCAAAACTGTTTCCATTGTTCTCGTAAGGTTTTCAAGGAAATCTGATACCATTCTTCCTGAAATATATTTGCAAGTTCAGTAATGGTGATGGAGGTGGCTAACTATCACGCAGCCTCCTCTCCAAAGTAGACCACAAAGCCTCAATAACAATTATATCTGGTGACTTTGGCAGCCAGGTTAGATGCGACAGTTTGTCCTCGTGCTCACGAAATCAGCCCTGTACGATGCGAGCAGACTGAACAGGAGCCCTGTTGTTTTGGAACTCGGCATCACCAATGGGGATCAAACGCTGTACCATGAGGTCGTTCGATCTGGCAGAATAGTCACATCGTTCTTGGCAGTAATGCTACCTTGCAGGAAAATATGAGACACATGGAATACCACGATACGGCTGCCCAAATCAGCAACGGACCTCTACCGTGTTTTACTCTTGGGATGTAAACTCGGTAGGGTGTTGGAAACAGCGTGGAACGAGACTTGTCCGACCAAACGAGTTTCTTCCATCGCTCGATCATATTTTATGGCTTCGGCACCACGTTTTATTGTCACGACCACTTGCGAAACTGACGAGTGGTTTTGGAATTCCAGTTCACCTGAAATTCCCTGCTTATTGAGATCCCTTCGTGTTGTTTTAGTGCTGACAATGTTCGGGAGGAAGACATTCAGTTCTGCAGTGACTTTTGCAGCTGTTGTCCTCTTATTTCTCGTCACGGTCCTCTCCGATGACAGTCAGTCCCGATCACTCGATGCACACTTTTGCCAGTGTTGTGACTTCCGCAAGGCGTTTGATACAGTTCCCCACAGTCGTTTAATGAACAAAGTAAGAGAATATGGACTATCAGACCAATTGTGTGATTGTATTGAAGAGTTCCTAGATAACAGAACGAAGCACGCCATTCTCAATGCAGAGAAGTCTTCCGAAGTAAGAGTGATTTCAGGTGTGCCGCAGAAGAGTATCCTAGGACCGTTGCTATTCACAGTATACATAAATGACCTTGTGGATAACACCGGAAGTTCATTGAAGCTTTTTGCGGATGATGCTGTAGTATATCGGGGGTTGTAACAATCGAAAATTGTATTGTAATGAAGGAGGATCTGCAACGAATTGATGCATGGTGCAGGGAATGCAAGTGATCTCAATGTAGACAAGTGTAATGTGCTGCGAATACAAAGAAAGAAAGGTCCTTTATCATTTATCTACAATATAGCAGGTCAGCAACTGGAAGCAGTTAATTCCAAAAATTATCTGGGAGTAGGCATTAGGAGTGATTTAAAATGGAATGACCATATAAAAATAATCGTCGGTAATGCAGATGCCAGACTGAGATTCATTGGACGAATCCTAAGGAAATGCAGTCGGAAAACAAAGGAAGTAGGTTACAGTACACTTGTTCGCCCACTGCTTGAATACTTATCACCGGTGTGGGATCCATACCAGATAGGGTTGACAGAAGAGATAGAGAGGATCCAACGGAGAGCAGGGAGCTTCGTTACAGGATCATTTAGTAATCGTGAAAGTGTTACGGAGATGATAGATAAACTCCAGTGGAAGACTCTGCAAGAGAGACGCTCAATAGTTCGGTATCGGCTTTTGTTGAAGTTTCGAGAACATACCTTCACCGCGGAGTCAAGCAGTATACCGAGCGAGGTGGCGCAGTGGTTAGTACACTGGACTCGCATTCGGGAGGACGACGGTTCAATCCCGTCTCCGGCCATCCTGATTTAGGTTTTCCGTGATTTCCCTAAATCGTTTCAGGCAAATGCCGGGATGGTTCCTTTGAAAGGGCACGGCCGATTTCCTTCCCAATCCTTCCCTAACCCTAGCTTGCGCTCCGTCTCTAATGACCTCGTTGTCGACGGGACGTTAAACAGTAACCACCACCACCACCACCACCACCACCAAGCAGTATATTGCTCCCTCCTACGTATATCTCGCGAAGAGACCATGATGATAAAATCAGAGATATTAGAGCCCACACAGAGGCATACCGATAATCTTTCTTTCCACGAACAACACCAGACTGGAATAGAAGGGAGAACCGATAGGGGTACACAAAGTCCCCTCCGCCACACACTGTCAGGTGGCTTGTGGAGTATGGACGTAGATGTAGATGTTATTTTTCCTCTTTCCGCGGTATACGATGTAAAACTTAGATTCACTGTCTCTTGAAACACCACAACTTACCGAAGACATAGCACAGGTGCTGTTCGTGATCGAATACAACAGCGTAACCTGTAGGCATGGCTAGTGTCTACATTTGTATTTAAGCTTGTATTTCTCGGGGTGTTTCCATATTTTTCGTCCAACCCGTGTATCGTGTTCCATTAAGTTTGCCTACTTGATAGTAGTTAATAGCGTCAATATTGGCAGTACATTAACAGTATTGCATGAGTTACTAAGCACAGCCTCAAAATTCTAGAAACATAGTTATCTTCAATAAGTCGGTACCTCTTCTTTTGATACACAAATCACTTTCTTGGGCAGCTTCTGATCCTAAAGTAAAACTGTAATAGGAGGAGGAGATCAGTGTTTAACGTCCCGTCGACAGCGAGGTCATTAGAGATGGAGCGCAAGCTCGGATTAGGGAAGGATAGGGAAGGAAATCGGCCGTGCCCTTTTAAAGGAACCATCATGACATTTGCCTGAAGCGATTCAGAGAAATCACGGAAAACCTAAATCTGGATGGCCGAACGTGGGTTTGAACCGTCGTCCTCCCGAATGTGAGTCCAGTGTGTTAAGGGAACCTGTAATACTTGCAGCGTAACAAATCTTGAAATTTAAAATTTATAAGCAAAGCTAATTTAACTAGGTGGAAAATACACTAGTCTTGATCATTAATACAATTTGTATTAACACATCATCATTAAGCATTTCGGAAGATCTCCATCATCAGATCTGTTGTAGGAACATGGGCTATAAGACAAGAAATGAAATCTTAAGATACATATTTCAGCTTCGTTGTGAAACTGACAGACGTATCTGCCAAGAACCATATGTAATTCTACGTCGCCTCCTACAACATTCCAGCAGACATCAGCGCCAAGGGTTATCTAAGTATACTGCTCAAGTATGTGCGATCCACACCAAATAAGACTGAAGTGGTACATATTGAAGGTATACAAGGAAAGACAATACAAATGGTACGTATAACTAACGAGACAATGTTACGAAAACTTTGAAAAATCTGTTTTGGCAATCTCTCGAAGATGGATGCAAACTATCTCGAAGAATGTTATTTTCATAATTACAAGAACCGGTGTTAAGTGGAGAATCTACAAATAATCTTCAAGTTCGTACGAGTCTTTGTCAAAGGGACTCTGAAAATAAAACTAGCTTGATCACGGCACACAGAAGGGCATTTAAGCAGTCTTCTTTCAGCGCTCCATACGCGGTTGTGAAAGAAAGCCCAACATGTAAAATGCCAAGTACTTTACGCTAACCGCTGAGCCCTACGGTCGCAGGTTCGAATCCTGCCTCGGGCATGGGTGTGTGTGATGTCCTTAGGTTAGTTAGGTTTAATTAGTTCTACGGTCTAGGGGACTGATGACCTCAGATGTTAAGACCCATAGTGCTCAGAGCCATTTAAACCAACTTAACGCCAAGCACTTCACAGTGGTTCGCAGATGATGGTAGATGTAGATTCGATATAGAATCTTGTGGGGCTCCCATCAGGTACAGCGACTTATGCCAAGCGATTATGCATTTTTGCGACGATCGAAAACTGATAATCTCTAATGTTCCACTGAGCATGAACAAGCTACTATTGCCCGGAGGTAACATCAGTGTCGATACGACCGGTTTTTATGTTTATAACAGTTTCGTGTCTCTCTCTATCCTTGTTTAACAATAGGTATATATACGTCGGCTTTTATTGCAGAGCGGCTATAGGTTATAGTATTTTATAACAATGGCTCTTGACAACTGAGAAAAAATCATCAGTATGTCCGTAGTTGAAAGAAACACGTGTTACCTGTTGGATGCACGACAATTATTCTGATTTCTTATGTGGCAACCGTAACAGATTTATTAAATTTTAGTAGTTTGTGGAGTATATATGTAGAGCACTGTAACACCTTCTCTTGCAACGAAAGACACTGATTGTTGTGTATCAAGTCTAACTGCTCATCATTTTGTAATTTAATACCGTTGTTAACCGACTTTTGTCCATGCTGCTTACATTATCTGTAGGCTCCCCTGCCTCAGCTTCACACACTCTGACCTCCTTTGATTCGTTTTGACTCATACGGATCTTCTTTGCGTTTATAGTAGGCTTTAACGTCCATTTAAAATACATTATTATCTTAGCCAATTAAGTCAGTTATCCGTAATGACGAAATATTTTCCTTGCAAGTGAGAGAGAGATTAAATTTACTATTAGATTCAGTATAGTTTCCACTTTTGTTTCCAGTAATCATATCTCAGTTCTAATTTCTTCTCGCCAGAGGTGTTTATACTGGAGAAATTCCCTTGAGAGGTTTGTGAGTTAAAAAAAGGTAAGCCACTAGAAGCAGCGACCACAGGTGGCAGGAGTTGCCATTATGCAAAATTTGTAAACATGATGGAGAAGCGCCCACTGAAACTGACAGTTGGTGTGAAACAGTATGACTTTAACGAGATTTTCACTCCCCTACCTTCTCAAAGAATATGTAAAAGGAGCTTCATTGAAATGCATGAAACTGCGCACCAGTGCTGTAGAACGGTGAACATGCTAAAGTTGTCAAAGGATACAGCAGCAGTATTTCAGTTTTATCTGACACACACCTTTCAGTTTATCTACTGTTATCTTCGGAAACTGGGTTACAATCTTCCGGGTCGTGCCTTCATAACAAGCTTTATCTATTGTTTTCTCTCCTAACAGCGTTTGTAAGTGTAAAATAAAAAAATCCCAAAGTTACTGTTAAAATATTTCGTTTTATTTCTTTTATGTGAAATCACAGGATTCGTTAATATCGTCGCCGATTCGGACATATGTTGGGACATCCTCACAGTCTCCGGATATAGCCAAAGAGTGGATGAGACCAAATAAAAAGAAGAGCATAATACGACAATCACTTTTCTCCATAGATTGAATATTGATTTTTCCGAAAATTATTGAGACAACCAGATATTTCCTGCTGTCTAAAGCGTATGGCGCTGTGTTGCGACGTAAGGAAGTGAATTACATTACCATTGTGTCCGCGTCCCACATTAATGACAGTTGTCCAGGTAGCCCGGACGTGTTTTCATACGGCTTCCAGTACCCGTTTAGCGAATACCTCTGCTTCAGAAGCACAGTCCACTAGTAGTTCAAACGCAGAAACCATACAGAACAGAATTTATACGACTCGTAAGCAAAAGTTGTAAGTGATAATTTTCGAATTAGATAAGAATGATTTATGGTTTCGGGTATGGAACGCAGCTACTTTAAACACAAGCGTCCTCTATTACACAACTTTCCTTAACATCATTTTCAACCAAAAGAAATAAGTGGATTTTACTCACGAAAAACTGAGCCTGAAAACAACGAATAAAAATCAACCAGCCTTTCTAAACTCAAACTTCATGCATATTTCGATTTATGTCATTTAACCGAGACGCAGCAGCTGCTGAAGATATTCTGTTCCCAAGCCACTTACGGCTGTGGTTTGGATACAATACGTAAATTAATCTTATTTAGGTACAAGTTAAAAAGATAATACTTACGGTGCTGGAATTCTCTGTAGACTGTATTGACATGTCAGGTAACTTATTCAAAATATGACAGAAAACTTTCAGGCTAATGAGAATAACATGATGAAAGACTTAACAGAAACGATTTCTTTCGTGGAGGTATGTTCCGCCTATGCAACTAACTGAAGGCAGTTTGTTTATTGCCATACGAGTTTCACTTCTTTTATTTGTGAAGCATCTTCACTGTCCTCTAATACGTATTTATTTTCATACATATAACAAAAGAATTATGTGGTAGTTACAATATGTTACTATGTTGAATTTTGTCATGTCTTTCTCGTTTTTTAGGTTAGATTCAACTTTTGTCCCACAAGTTTCGTGATGTGAAACTGTCGTTCGGTGTTACTTACGATTTCCAGCACTGTTAGCCCATGTGTGTGATTCTCGAGATATGTTCATTAGTCACCATGCTCCAGCTGGCCGTTTTCCGGCATTCTTTCACACACATTTGATTCAACGCATCACATACAGCACTTGCGCTTCACATTTTGTGTTCAACTTGTGTAGTGCAAGTAATGTATGCCATATAATGTATCGGCTGAGGATGACACGGTGTTCGGTCGGTACATTTGGGCCTTCAAGACCTGTTCGGACAGAGTTTCACTCGCTGAGAAGCTTTAGTGGTTTCCAAAAATTTCTGCAGATCTCAATGTTGACTCACAAAATGCGTTTAAAGTTATCTGTCTGGTTGAATGTCTCCTCACAATTTTTTGTGGTGGACTGGTATCGAATTTCAGCATACTTACAGTGGGTACGGAAGTACGATGGCTGTCACGTGCGCCGGCCTTGTGGCCGAGCGGTTCTAGGTGCTTCAGTCTGGAACCGTGCGACCGCTACTGTCGCAGGTTCGAATCCTTCCTCGGGCATGGATGTGTGTGATGTCCTTAGGTTAGTTAGGTTTAAGTAGTTCTAAGTTCTATGATGACCTGATGACCTGATGACCTGAGATGTTAAGTCCAATAGTGCTCAGAGCCATTTGAACCATTTTTGAGCTGTCACGTGTACTAGCTCTGAAGCGGCTCCTTGTCTTCCACAATCGAAACAGGCTGTTCAAGTTATACCATCTGAAAAATACATTTGAGAAACTCAATGAACTGAATATACAGGGTGCCCCAGAAATGTCGTAAAAAATTTCGAGGGATTGTAGAGGCTGTCTTGAGGAACAAGTCAGGGATAGGAAACTGCCTCCAAAAACGACATGTAACGAAGTTATAGGTGCCTACCGGTATGCCATCCCGTCAGCAGCAAACGTTACTTTGTACGCTGACGGACCGTAGGTGAAGCATCTCACAATGTTGTTCGCTATTCAGTGGTTTCGACGTGGTGCCGCGATGGAGAGTGGAGAAGATGGGGCTAGCTGCTGCGTAGCAAGGCGTTGTCTCCTTTGGATGCGATGATCTGTTGGGTCAGTGGATGATGGTTACGGACACGGATTTCCATCCACATTTTATTTTCCTCCTGGAAGCCTCTAAAAATCCCCAGTGTTTTAGGTGTACCGTACCCTCGATTTGTTCCTCAAGAGATCCTCTACAACCCCTCCAAGTTTTTCACAACACACCCGGGGCACCCTGTATATCTCCAGGGAGAGAACATGAATATCCTTACATTGAAATATAAAATTCGTGATTTCTCGCAAACCTTAAGTATTTTAAAGCATATGGTGGAAAATAATGCGTTTAAAATATTTTCATGCATAAACGGTTTTGTTGTTGACAGTAAACTTGATTTTAATTTGGTTAAATATATTATAATTACACTTAGGTGACACAAGTCATGGGATACCGCCTAAAATCATGCTGGACCTCGTTTTGCCCGGCGTAGTGCAGCAACTCGACGTGGGATGGACTTAACAAGTTGTTGGAAATCTCCTGCAGAAATACTGAGCCATGCTGCCTCTATAACTGTTCATAATTGGGAAAGTGTTGATGGTGCAGCATTTTGTGCCGTGCGGTAGCGTTCTTGCTTCCCACGCCCGGGTTCCCGGGTTCGATTCCCAGCGGGGTCAGGGATTTTCTCTGCCTCGTAATGACTGGATGTTGCGTGCTGTCCTTAGGTTGGTTAGGTTTAAGTAGTTCTAAGTTCTAGGGGACTGATGACCATAGATGTTAAGTGCCATAGTGCTCAGAGCCATTTGAATCGTTTTGTGCACGAACTGACCTCTCGATTATGTCCCGTAAATGTTCTATGGGATTCATGCCGCGATCTGGGTGACCAAATCATTCACTCGAATTGTCCAGGAAGTTCTTCAAACCAGTCGCGAACAACTGTGGCCTGATGGCAAGGTGCATTCTCATCCATAAAAATTCCATCGTCGTTTGGTAACGTGAAGTCCACGAATGGCTGCATTTTCATTCAATGAACGGCTTAGTTGGGCCAGAGAACTCAGTCCATTCCATGTAAACGCAGCCCACGCTGGTATGGAGCCACCATCAGCTTGCACAGTGCCTTGTTGACAACTTGGACCTGTGGCTTCGTGGGTTTTCGCCACGCTCGACCCTTACCATCAGCTCTTACCAACTGAAATGGCGACTCATTTGACCAAACCACGGTTATCCGTTGCCTTGGATCCAACCGATTGATCACGAGCCCAGGAGACATTCTGTAGGCCATGTCGTGCTCTTAGCAAAGGCACTCGCGTCGGCCGTCCGCTGCCAGAGCCCATTAACGCCAGATTTTGCCTCATTATCCTAACGGACACGTCCGTCGTATGTTCCACATCGACTTTTACGGTTATTGCTAGTCTGTTGGCACTGACAACTCTACGCAAACGCTGTTGCTCTCAGTCATTAAGTGAGAGCCGACGGCGCTGCGTTGTCCGTGGTGAGAGGTAATGCTTGAAATTTGGTATTCTCGGCACACTCTTGACACTGTGGGTCTCGGAATATTGAATTTCCTACCGATCTCCAAAATGGAATATCCCAAGCGTCATGCCCCAACTACCATTCCGCGTTCAAAGTTTATTAATTCCCGCCGTGCGGCCATAATCACATCGGAAACCTTTTCACATGAATGGCCTGAGTACAAACGACAGCTCTGCCAACGGATTGCCCTCTTAAACCTTGAGCACGCTATATATGCGAGGACAAGTCAATTATTATCCGCAAAATAGTTATAAAAATTTATTGCAATCAAATAGGAAACTTAGAAGAACATTTTTCGACATAGTCTCCTTGCGTTTCAACGTACTTGGTCCATCGTTGTACAAGCTTCCTGATGCCCTCATAAAAGAAGGTTCTCAGTTGAGCTGCGAGCCAGGAATGCACCGCTTCTTTCACTGCTTCGTCCGAGGCAAAACGACTGCTCCTTAATGCCTGTTTGAGTGGACCAAACAAGTGGTAGTCAGAAGGGGGCAAGATCGGGACTATGTAGAGGATGATCCAGCACTTCAAATCTGAGTTTCTGGAGCGTTTCAGCAGTGTGGGCAGCAGTATGCGGACGGACATTGTCGTGCAACAACACCTTTTGACATCAATCCTCGGCGTTTGTTCGAACTGCAGGCTTTAGCCTGGCAGTAAACATCTCACTGTAACGCACACTGTTTATTGTTGTGCACTTTCCCCATAATGTTCCAGTACTGGACTTTGTACGTCCCAAAAACCGTAAGCATCAGTTTTCCTGCGGACGGTTGAGTCTTGAACTTTTACTTGCACGGCGAATTTGGATGTTTCCATTCCATACTCTTCCGTTTACTCTCCGGCTCGTAATGATGTTCAAATCAAATGTGGGTGAAATCTTACGGGACTTAACTGCTAAGGTCATCAGTCCCTAAGCTTACACACTACTTAATCTAAATTATCCTATGGACAAACACACACACACACACCCATGCCCGAGGGAGGACTCGAACCTCCGCCGGGATCAGCCAGACAGTCCATGACTGCAGCGCCTCAGACCGCCTGGCTCATCCTGCGCGGCTCGTAATGATGGATTCATGTTTCGTCACCAGTAATTATCCTGTCTAAGAAGTTGTCCCCTTGGTTACCAAATGATATTTACAGATGTCCAAGAGAGTTTGTTTATGCAACTGTGTCAGTTGTTTTGGGACCCATCTTGTACAAACTTTGTAAAACCCAAGTCTCTTGTGGATGATTTCGTAGGCACAATCGTGACTAATTTGCAGACGATGTGCCACTTCGCCAATAGTTAATCGTCTATCTAAGAGAATCATTTCAAGTGAACTCTCAATGGTTTCTTCATTTGTGGCGGTAAACGATCGTCCGGCTCCTTCATCGTGCGTTACGCTTGTCCGACCATTTCCGAATGTTTCAATCCATTCCTAGACACTCCGTTGTGGCAAAACACTGTTCTCGTACTGTACCGAAAGTCTTCGATGAATTTCGGTCCCTGATGCGCCTTCCGACCAAAAAAACGGATCACTGAACGTTGCTCTTTCTTTTTTGCATGACAGCGGATGGTTGGTTGTTTGTTTGGGGAAGGAGACACGACAGCGTGATCATCGGTCTCATCGGATTAGGAAAGGAGGGGGAAGGAAGTCGGCCGTGGCCTTTCAGAGGAACCATCCCGGCATTTGCCTGGAGCGATTTAGAGAAATCACGGAAAACCTAAATCAGGATGGCCGGACGCGGGATTGAACCATCGTCCTCCCGAATGGGAGTCCAGTGTGCTACCACTACGCCACCTCTCTCGGTATGACAGCGGAGCACCCATGATTAACAGCACGGCAGAGATAACGAAACTAACCTAGCAGATTGAAAATTTCAAAGCTATAACAACAAATAAACAAAGCAAGCGTCATCAACGTAAAACGACAAAAATATAACTAAATTGGGGATAATAATTGACTTACCCTCGTACATGTCCCTATCCCCTATCTTTTGTCACTTAAGTGTAATCATTTGCTATGTTCGGATAATAATCTCCAGAAATATTTTACACTGGTGGCTGTGATGGTCTAGCGAGTAGAGCACTAGTCTTCAGCGCTGGAGGTCTCAATGGAAATACCAGGTTCCGTCCTGGATAGGAGCTGGGGATTTTCCTCGCACCAGTCTCTCCAGAACGATCCTAGGTCCTCTGAGCCTTCCATAAAATGAGTACCGGCCGTCTTTCCCGAACGTAAAAGGCGCCTGGGCGATAGGTCCGCCTTCCCTTCCCTCCCTCCCCCCTCCAAGGCCCTCACACATCATACACTCTATCCTAGTGCAGCGGCGAGGAAAGGCTGTACCCCACATCATAGTGTCTTAAATCATCTAGGGCTGTAATCTAACTTCAATCAAATCAGTATCCTGGTCACGTTATGGGCCGCGCAGATTTCAGCCCTCTTACTTCTTATTTTCTAACAGAACCAAAGCAACTCTTATATGAAAAGAAAAATTACATTTGAGTAAACCATGAAATTGTGAGACAGAATTTAGGACCAGCGTTTGCTAACAGTGCTGCCGATACACATATAAGAGGACAAGACTGTATCCTGGCTTTCAGAACTATTAGTTCCATCGCTGGGGAGGAGAGAGGAAGTAGGAAGGCGAAGGTTAAAAGTAAGAGCAGGTCACTCGGGCCGCATTAATGGATGAATATCACAAATCCATTTTTCTGGACCAGATAACGGGTTCATTCATCGGAATGAAACTTGCAAAAACTATCGAAACAAGTTCGATATGTGCAACTGCATGGGTTAAGCATATGCAAATGATTATATGGCGGCACGATGGCGAAAAGACGGCGCTTCAGTATTCCTCACGGGACATGAGATACCACCTCCAGAATAGCGACTGTGATGTGACATGCAGACGATATTTGTGTGGCGTGATTCATGAGCATTAGGCACGCCTGATGGAGGCACGCAACAGTGACACGAACGACTCCGCGGCCTGAGAGATAACATCGGGCTGCAAGAGACGCCACGTCTGCTCGATACTCTGGTTTCGCCGTGATTTGGGCTACTTGAGGTTCGTCGTTTGTGTTAGAGGTGCTGGCCATTTCCTAGTTGACGTGCGGCTTGCTTCAGTTTTGGACAGTGCAGATAGATAACCACAAGAAAGAGAATCCATTTAACGACGTGGAGGTAGACGTCTGCAATTTAGATAGTGGATAATATACAGGACATAGAATCCATTCTGAGGTCTGCGATCATTTTTATGTTAATAATTGGCAATCAATACTGTACAATCACAATAAAGTCATGATATGTTCAATTGACTCTTTTATTAGAACATGGTTGGCGTTTCGGGATTACACCCATCTTCAGACATCACAAACTTCAACTTGATGTTCTAATAAAAGAGTCAATTGAACATCTCATTACCTTATTGCGATTGTACAGCGTTGGTTGCCAGTTAGTAGATAGTGGAGGAAATTTCCGTCATAAGTATTTGGTCGACAGAGCGAAGAGACTTGGTAGCATGCAGTTTCTGACCATTGAAATGTGCGCTAGATGTCATGGTGATAGTCGGACATTTTTGATTTGCCTTGGATTTATTGAGGCATGGTGCCAACAGCTTGGTACAGATACAATATTTGCACAGAGCGCCATCCGTGTATAATATTTTGATGGTACTCAAATCACGTAAAATCTGAGTTGAACCACAAGCTTTCAAAGATAATCGATATATTCTTTGTAAAGAGATGACTGTCTGTCAGGACCAAATCTGCCTTTACTCCCAACAGACATTCATCTCTTTACACAGAAGATGGTAATTATCTTTGAAAGCTTGTGGATCAACTCAGATTTGACGCCTTCTGAACACAGAAATTTTTTATACAATATGAAGGATTTGAACAATGGTTTAATGTTATTTTACGTATATTTATTATCCACAGGGTGGGATACTTTAAGTTATACGTTTTAGATACGATACCACCTGAAAACAAAATTTAATGTAAAAATAACTCAGCAGAGGTTGGAGAGCTGAACTTGGCAATTAAAACTTGTTTTGAACAATTAATACTACACAAAATTTCTCAAACGCACGTTAGTGTCTTCTACAACATGCAAGAGTGCTTTTATAATTTTAATATTTTCATGATATAATAAAAGAGGAGCACGTCTTGGAACGGGCCCTTCAATTTTTAAAAGGATTTATACTACTTCTTTTTCCTTCTGACAGTCCCAGAAAGGGTTGTTCCTGATGCCTATCAGCTGTAAGTAGCAAAGACCTAAACCACGATTGTTACGTATTCGTTCAGAGTCGTCGTCAGCTGTTTGTTCGCCTGAAGTT
This sequence comes from Schistocerca gregaria, assembly GCF_023897955.1. Classification (NCBI taxonomy): domain Eukaryota; kingdom Metazoa; phylum Arthropoda; class Insecta; order Orthoptera; family Acrididae; genus Schistocerca; species Schistocerca gregaria. The sequence goes on from NC_064923.1 coordinate 442,838,615, forward strand.
ATCGGAACGAGGGGTGAGTTTCTAATTAGCGGTTGTATCACAGCTTAGTACTGACTTTATAGCAGGCTGAAAGACACCAGATCTGTGCCTCTCAATTCTCAGTCAGTTTCTGTATCCACATTTTCAAATCGAAGGACGACAGACTGACGTTCTTTGCAGGGCCTTCGTCTATTTGTGGACCCTGTCATTGTAATACGATCCTACGTATCGCTGCGGCTCGTAGAAAGGAGTTTGCTACATCTCTCCGTTTATTGGGAACGATTCTCATATAATTTTCAGCTTTCTATTGTTAACTTCACTGTGAAACTTTGCGTTTTTAATAGACTGCAATACGCCTTTTTGAGTCTGGTACGTAGTTCCTGGATCCTCGAAAGACGAACAAGTTTGAGAGCTTCTCGAATCATTATCTCTTCCGCAGTAAAAAATTCACAATATGACCGCGAAATATTTCTAGTTGGGACAATAAATGCATATCTGCTTGCTGATGTGATGTGATACGCATAAGCAAGGTGTGACCAATAAAAACAAACGTAAACACGGAAAATTGAATTTCTTGTACCGAAGCGATATACTTCATTCAGACGGAACTTTATTTTTATGTGCATGTGTACTTTTTACAATTACAGTCATTTAATTTACTGTAATTTACAATTACAGTTATGTTCAACGTTTTCATTTACCTTTCATAAACGTCAAAGTACCCTTCATTGTACCCATGACAAACAACCAGATGATAGTGAAAATGCGAATATCTCTGGAGTCTGCATTTGCAGCTGTTGCTGCACAGTGATGCAGTTAATCCAATGTTCTTGAAATTGGAGGCATCTACATTGGATCTTCCACAAAACCCAATAAAAAAATCAAATACAGTGAAATCTGCTAATTTTTTAGGCCAGTTGCGTAACGCAAGATCTGTACACACTCTTCGGCTGTAGAAGATATAGTGCTGTTCCCTCGACGAAAATCAAAGTTCCAGCGGGATTGCTCCTCTTGAAACAGAGAAGTCATACCGCTATTTGTTGCTGAGTTATCGCCCTCTGGACTCGAAACACATTGCTTAACGAACGAGCGGCTGAGGTAGATGCACTGTGCACTAGGGGATCCCTACCGGTAACCATCTGGACCACAACATAACACTGGCGTCAAGGTATTTTACATTCGATGCGCAAGTTAAAATCTACCTCAAGTTTCTGTCTTCATTCATGTAGAAAATATTTTCTTGTTATCCTTGAGTGAGAACGAGTCACTCCCTCACTATTCTTCATATTCAAGGATAAAAGTTAATGGTGATTTTACACCCAAGATACCATTTCTATGAACCGACAGGAAGTTGTCAGCATGAGCAGGCACTGATGGGAGCATGTTCATTGTTAATGCGTACAGGATCTTTATGTTGGCTCTCCTTCGAATAGTATTTTCTGGAGTTGGAGAACAGGCAGGCAGTTTGGTCATTTAATAGCAAATCTTGCAGTGGACGTGTGGGGCCTGAAAGCTATGTGTAGCTTTTAGAGAAAGGAACATCTCGAAGCACCTACTGGGAACAGAATTCTGGGTCCAAGAACTTCTTCCACCGATGTGCAGACAATGTGTTCGGTCGTAGAAGCATAAAAGCTGCCTATCAGGACCTACCTGATAGGTGCCTCTTGCATGGGCATGAGGGAAATCTAGGTCACCCGGCCAATGGGTTACGACAGCGTTGTAAACGCTTTTGTGAACAGGGTTGGAAGCCATAAAAATTCACGAATTTCCATGTTCACCATGGAACAAATGCTATTAAGGGAGATGTTAGGTGGTGTTGTCATTCTACTTGCAGAGTTTTTTGGGAAGCCTCAGGCCTTCAAAACAAGTTTAGAAGGAACATAACTTTATGACCGCTCTGAAATGATCTCTGTGGGAACACAAAACCACTCCTCTTAGTTTAGCTGGGCACCCCTGATCAGACACTCAGTAACGTTCAGGCCGACTAGATAATGATCTCCATAATAAATGTGTTTTTCACTTTAGAATCATACAGAAACTCAAAACACGATGCCTAATGTGGCAGTGGAAAAAAAAGTCTGGAGCACACTGTCCTCTGCACGCGGGAATTTGCGAGTCAGAGATTGGCTGCTTCTCCCAAAAAGAGAAGAATATTGTTAACTTTGATTCGGATTGGTCGATGAGTAGAGCAGGTGAGTTGGAGAGGAGACACGGAGCTCGTGGAGTCTTCTGATTGGCACGAAACCCTTGTGGGGGCGGTTGCAGGAGTGCTTTTGTGGATTTTACTGAGTTTTGATGGAAAATGAGGAGAGGAGAAACCCGGTCTTGCGGTTCACACTCCAGTCTGGAGAGGTCTTGAGATTCAGACTACGGTCTGGTATGGATCTGGTCTTGATTTTTGTTATCAGTGGGATGCACTTGGGGCACTTGTCCTGAACGTGACTTTGACCTAGCGCTGGTCCTGAATGGGGAGCCTGTGCTGAGGACTTAGCTACACCAACAGTTTAGACCTCAGTCATCTCATACAACTCGCCATGCCGAGGGAAATATTATTTGAGACGGATCTGCCGCCTTGACGTTTGATCTCCTTGTGTGCACTGAAGTAAGTCAAATTGGTCCGCGATATGACCAGAGAGTGGGAGTGTCACGCGCTGGAATCCGCCGAGATTTCAGGGCCCCATTAGAGAGTATTGCGATCCCTCTAACAGATCGCCAGCCGCGACTTTGCATATTTCGTGCCCTCGATAGGGAATAACAGGCGCCGCACATCGTTGCTCTGCAGACGCTTGAACCACGCCCTTGACCTGAGACAGAGCCACACATTGACGAAAGGGGTATTTTATTGCTGTTCCAGCTTGTTAGGCAAACAGGATTACAATCTCGCCACTAGTTCTCAGTTGCACCAACGTAGTAGAACTTCTGTATAGAATAAATCCATCAAAGTCTATTGAGTGTTATATAATTTTAGATTGCGTTATCCATATTTTGAGCCAAAGTAAATAGTTCAATCAGACAAACCTTAGTCTTTGTCAATCAGTTGCCACCTAGGGGAGTCTTAACCGTTTATTGCATATTTGTGTTGCCATGAGTTCCTGTCATCACACTTATCTTTTTGTCCTATTTTATAATCAATGAATATGTGCCATAACTTTTATAAAAGATCAATCCCATGTTGATATATTAATTACGCGGCAACAAATGACTAAAATAATGACAGGGCCACCATTTCATTAATATTATTTCAGCATTCAAGTTCATTTGGATTCTGTCAAATGTGATTACCTCTAATGCAGGCTATCAACGACAAACACAGTCAAAGGCAAAATCAATGTAGCAAGCACATGAGGCAGGTAGTCAAGTGGAGGGTTTACTAGTTAAAGTGGTTGCCAGTCACCTTCCAAAACACACCGCAAGGACAGAGTGGTCTTACAAAGTTTTGAGAAGCCCTGTATTTTACAATAGTTCTCGATGTTGCCATTAATGAAATAACATGTATGGACAGTGCACAACAGACGTAAACTTGGGCAGAATTTCTGCATTCATAATAGTCTGTCTTTTTGCTTGGGATCATAAGTACATGGGTGGACGAAAGTATTAAAACACCAAAAACACAACACATTACCGTGACTAAGAAGGTGTAGAAAAACCGTTGGCGTTCGAAACAGCTACCTGTCGTCTCACAGTAAATATAGGTCCTGTACAGTTTTTAAGGCGGACTTGTAACATTCTTCCTGCAAGCTACTGCCTAGTTCAGCTAACGGTGATGGTGTTGGACAACAAACATGCACCCTTCTCTCCAAAGTAGGCCACAAAGACTCAATAATATTGCGATCTGGTGAGTATGGTGGCCAGGGAGGTGTGATGATTTATCCTCACATACAGAAACCAGTCCTGGACTGGAAATTGTATGACTGGGATTCTGTCGTCTTGGAACACAGCACCACGACTGGAGAACAAATATTGTACCACGAAATGGACCTCATCAGCGAAAATGGTCACATAATTCTTGGCAGTAATGCGACTTTGCAGAGTAATCATGGGGTCCATGGAATACCACAGTAAGGCTGCCCAAATCATCACCGAATCCCGCCACATTTCACTCTTGGGACGTAAACACGGCCAGAAGTTGGGAACAAAATGGCCCTGAGCACTATGGGACTTAACTTGTCAGGTCATCAGTCCCCTAGAATTTAGAACTACTTAAACCTAACTAACCTAAGGACATCACACACATCGATGCCCGTGGCAGGATTCGGACCTACGACCGAAGCAGTCGTGCGGTGCCAGACTGTAGTGCCTAGAACCGCACGGCCACTGCGGACGGCTGTTCCGAAGACGACTGACATGTGGGGGGGGGGGGGGGGGGCGGGGTATTGAGGGCATTGCACAGGTGCCGTTCGTGGCCAAACACACCTCCATGAGCAGCCTCGGATATTCAAAAAAGTTCAACTGTGTGTGAAATCTTATGGGATTATCTGCTAAGGTCATCAGTCCCTAAGTTTACACACTACTTAACATAAATTATCCTAAGACAAACACACACACGCATGCCCGAGGGAGGACTCGAACCTCCGCCAGGACCAGCCACACAGTCCATGACTGCAGCGCCCCAAACCGCTCGGCTAATCCCGCGCGGCCCTTTGATATTGTCTGCATTTATATTCAAGCATGCTTTTCTCTCAGTGTTTCCATATTTTTGTCCAACCCCCGCGTAATATTTGGTTCGGTAATACCGCTTATTGCAAAAACCTAATATATGGCTCCATTTTTCTTTAGTCAAGTACCAAAGTGATATTTTTACACAAATGATTAATAGACTGTTTTCTCACAGTGAAGAACGGTAAATCCAAAATTAATTTAGTGAGATTTCTACGTGAATACAAACAAGGAATGTGGTCAGTATTTATTTTATTCTTCGATGTTCGACTAAGACTTTTACTACACGCTTCCACTGAGAAAGGGGAAAGTTATTGGAATATTTTATATTTTTAGAATACTGAATTTCGTCTGTAAACACGGATCAACGAAGATAATTTCAGGGTGCGTTGATTTTCTTGGTTCACAGTTTTCTTTCTCCACTTGTTGAATTACTACTATCATTGGACCAAAAACTATATGTTACTGTAACAGAAGAAAATTGGTGTCATTTGGTAAATGCTAGATCAATTCAAAGAGATAAGAAGATACATGGTGAAACCGAGTTCCACCGACAACATTCCGGAGATTGTTCTGGAACAATTTGGCATCAGTGATTCGTGGCATCTTAAAGAGCAATCACTATCGTTTCATTTTCACCCCGTTTTACCGTTCAACAGCTACTGCCCTGAATATAAGCGAGCAACATTGCAACTGTCGACGGTATACGCTGTGTATCTTTTGTTTTGGAAACCGTCTTCTTCCATCCACTAATGATACTTGCTGCCGACAACAGCATTGCCCACACAACTCGTTGCCCTCAAAGGTGCATTTAGTAGTGCTCGGTTCTGTGTGTGATTTCTTTTTACGGCAGTGTTAGTTATAAGACGAACATCAGCAAAGGCAAAATAAGGGTAAAGGACTGTAGTCAAAATAATCAGGCGAAACCGCAGGAATTTCGTTAGGAAACGAGACACTAAAAGTAATCGATGCATTATATAGTAATTGGGCAGCAAAATAACTAGCGATGGATGAAGTAGAGAGGATAGTTAATGCAGATTTGGAAGTGCAAGTAAAAGGTATTAGAAAAAAATTAACACTGGATATAAATTTCAATATTTCATATAAGCAGTGTTAAACAACTTTCATAAATGTTAGGAACTGCATCATTAAATACACAGCTGTATTTATTATTTTTTACTTATACTGTCGACTTCTGTCTAATTCAAATCATCTTCTGGCAATAAAAAATGTATTCGAATGTGGTGTCCCCAACTGATGTAGCTTTAATGCTTGCATCGTAAGTCAGAGTATATATGATTGTCGTACCACATCGTACAACAAAATAGAATATTTCAAGAATGATTAGTTAATGCGATTGCGGAATGCACGGTTGTATAAACCTTTTGCAACGAGAAGGTGGATTGAATCTGACTCAAATTGACAGTCAAAATAAAGGGAGAAGGGAAGATCAGTGTTTAGTTCCCGACGACGACGAGGTTTAGACGGAGCACAAACTCGGATTTTTTAAAGGATGAAGAAGGAGATCAGCCGTGCCCTTTCAAAGGAACCATTGTGGCATTTGCCTGGAGTGATTTAGGAACATCAAGGAATCCTGGATGGCTAGACGTGGATTTGAACGGTCGTCCTGCCGAATGCGAGTCCAGTGTGTAACGACTGCGCCACCTCTCTCAGCCATAGTCAAAATAAAAAAAAAATACAGTGTGGAACTGTGTATCAAATGACGCTAACATAAATCTGAGTGTTGGGAAGTCTTTTCTGAAGTTATTTGTATTAGTATATGTACGGATGTAAGACATTAACTATAAGCAATTCAGACAAGAGGAAACTGGATTTTTTGAAACATTGTGCTACAGAAGAATAATGAAAAGCAGATAGGTAGACCCAATAGCTAATTAAGAGGTATAGCGTCGAATTGAGGCAAAAAGCTTGACTGAAAGAAGTTATCCACTCATAGGACACCGTCCTAAGGCGTCAAGGAATCGTCAATTTAGTAATAGAAGGGAGAGTCGAAATTTTAGCGGGAGCAGGTTCAAATAGATCCAGGTTGTAGTATTTGTGCAGAGACGAAGAGGCTTGTACACGACAGACTAGGATGGAGAGTCGCATAAATCCAGTCTTCGTACTGAAGACAAGAACAACAACTACAGAGTGGCCGACATAAAACCGGCCCCTGAGCAGAAACGAATATGAATAAAGAAAATCAATATACATCATCGCTTTCTTACATTTTTATTGTACAGCTTCATTATTAATTATGTAATTAACAGTTTAAGTAACAGATTTACTTTCATTAGTTTAATAAGCAAAGTTTAGAAATGAATTTAAGGTCTGTGTTCAAAATGTTCTCCAACATCCAAGCAGAGTTGCGCACGTCGAAGCGTGTTAAGGAAAACACTTTTCCGTACTCTTTGAGGAATGTTCGAAATTTCTTCACATATGTTGTTTTTCAATGTGCCAAGTGTTCTGGGATTGTTGCTGTAGACTCTAGCCTTTAGAAATCCTCAGAGGTAAAATTCACATGGTGACAAGTCAGGAGAGCGGGGTGGCCACAAGCCCTTACTAATGGTCCACTCTTCTGTAAAATCTGTATGTATAGGAGCTAAGGACAAATCCAGCGAATGAGAAGTTGCCCCATCTTCCTAGAAATATGCACAACATTTTTCATTTAGAGTTAACAGAGCCGAAAATTCATTGTAGAGTTGCAAGTAAACATGTATGTTTACAGTTTCGTTCATGAAGAACAACCCGATTATTCTGTTACAAGATACAGCACGCCATACACAAATTTTTAAATCGGGTAACGGCTTTTGCATTGTACCATGGGGATTCTCTGTACCCCAGTGTCTTGTGTTTTGTAAAATAATGTAACCCGACAGATGAAACCAAGCTTCATCCATCGAAAAAAAGAGGAATGGATCAAGATGTCCCCCAGCGACATTTTCCAGCAACCAATTACAGTAATGTGTACGCTTACCCTTGTCCGCTTGTTTTATTTGCTGAACGACACTCACACGGTACGGTTTCATTTTTAAGTCACGAAGGATGCGTTGATATGACCTGCGAGATATTCCACATTCTTGTGATAATCGTCGTGTTGACTTGTAGGGACTTCTTTCAATGTGTGCCGTTACGTTTGCCACAACTTCAGGTATACGTACAGTAGGTGCTTTATTTCTACACTCCTGGAAATTGAAATAAGAACACCGTGAATTCATTGTCCCAGGAAGGAGAAACTTCATTGACACATTCCTGGGGTCAGATACATCACATGATCACACTGACAGAACCACAGGCACATAGACACAGGCAACAGAGCATGCACAATGTCGGCACTAGTACAGTGTATATCCATCTTTCGCAGCAATGCAGGCTGCTATTCTCCCATGGAGACGATCGTAGAGATGCTGGATATAGTCCTGTGGAACGGCTTGCCATGCCATTTCCACCTGGCGCCTCAGTTGCACCAGCGTTCGTGCTGGACGTGCAGACCGCATGAGACGACGCTTCATCCAGTCCCAAACATGCTCAATGGGCGACAGATCCGGAGATCTTGCTGGCCAGGGTAGTTGACTTACACCTTCTAGAGCAGGTTGTGTGGCACGGGATACATGCGGACGTGCATTGTCCTGTTGGAACAGCAAGTTCCCTTGCCGGTTTAGGAATGGTAGAACGATGGGTTCGATGACGGTTTGGATGTACCGTGCACTATTCAGTGTACCCTCGACGATCACCAGAGGTGTACGGCCAGTGTAGGAGATCGCACCCCACACCATGATGCCGGGTGTTGGCCCTGTGTGCCTCGGTCGTATGCAGTCCTGATTGTGGCGCTCACCTGCATTGCGCCAAACACGCATACGACCATCATTGGCACCAAGGCAGAAGCGACTCTCATCGCTGAAGACGACACGTCTCCATTCGTCCCTCCATTCACGCCTGTCGCGACACCACTGGAGGCGGGCTGCACGATGTTGGGGCGTGAGCGGAAGACGGCCTAACGGTGTGCGGGACCGTAGCCCAGCTTCATGGAGACGGTTGCGAATGGTCCTCGCCGATACCCCACGAGCAACAGTGTCCCTAAATTGCTGGGAAGTGGCGGTGCGGTCCCCTACGGCACTGCGTAGGATCCTACGGTCTTGACGTGCATCCGTGCGTCGCTGCGGTCCGGTCCCAGGTCGACGGGCACGTGCACCTTCCGCCGACCACTCACGACAACATCGATGTACTGTGGAGACCTCACGCCCCACGTGTTGAGCAATTCGGTGGCACGTCCACCCGGCATCCCGCATGCCCACTATACGCCCTCGCTCAAAGTCCGTCAACTGCACATACGGTTCACGTCCACGCTGTGGCGGCATGCTACCAGTGTTAAAGACTGCGATGGAGCTCCGTATGCCACGGCAAACTGGCTGACACTGACGGCGGCGGTGCACATATGCTGCACAGCTAGCGCCATTCGACGGCCAACGCCGCGATTCCTGGTGTGTCCGCTGTGCCGTGCGTGTGATCATTGCTTGTACAGCCCTCTCGCAGTGTCCGGAGCAAGTATGGTGGGTCTGACACACCGGTGTCAATGTGTTCTTTTTTCCATTTCCAGGAGTGTATTTTAATTAATAACACTGCCTGTCGAAAGCCACTTCCTCACTAGATCCTGAATCATTGATTTTGCAGAAATATTACTTTCTGGAAACTTTTCATGAAAAGTGTCACGAACAACATTAATGGATTCAGGCACAAATTCTTCAACAATGAACACATGCTCTTCAATGGAGTAAGGCATGACAGTGAAATACACGGTTTATAACGACTACTTTCCGTATGAAATACTCACACGCTACTGCTGTTGGAAGGTGGCAAAGAAACTGACAAGCTAGTAATGCTACTCACGCGCGTTGGCATTCCGGTTTGGGTCGACCACTCTGAATAACAATAGAAAATTTACCTATGGCCACGTTGTGTATCGGTTCACTGTATGCATTGGAAGGGCAGCACAACGATTATGGTGAGCTATCCCCGCAGCGACGGCAATCGCATTCCGGTACTAACATCACACTTATCCCGTACTCTATTAACGACCTAGATCAGAAACGTAGTGCGAGCGTACAGTGCGCTCGTTTATAGCGCCGTAGATGAATGCAGAGCTCCAGTTTTAGAGGAACGTCGGACCTGTTTAATGCACGTTTTTATGGGTAACTTCGCGGTGACCCGGCTTGAGGGGCTTCTCTGGCGACGCCACGCGTCCCGGCGTTGTAGACGCCGTCAGCAAGGCGCCTCTGGTCGATACAGCCCGTGCTCTGCCTTGGGTCGTCCATCGAATAGTTCAAGCCCCTGACAAATCCGCAGTGCACGTGCGAAGTCTTATATTTAGGAGCTCTCTTCTGATGAGGTGACGAAGGAGAACATTACGTCGATAGACATCAATGTCGTTAAAGGTTCAACGTAGGCTCTGTCTGTATGCGGACAGGTTAGGCAATCGGCTGAGGTTTTTTAATTTATTGGCATCCGGTACGAGCTCATACAGGTGAAAAGGCTATACGACAGGACAGAATATTAATCAGGGACAAACCACACCTGCACGAAGCTACATGGGCTTAGACTTGTCATGCGACGCCATGCAGGCAATTTTCGTGTCAGTCATGAGGATACGAAGATAAGGACAACACAGCGTCTAGTCCCTGACCGTGGAAAACCTGTGACCCGGCCGGGATCAGAGGCCTTGTTGAAGATGCCATCGCGCCATTCAAATGCCTCTAAGCACTATTGGACTTAACATTTGAGGTCATCAGTCCCCTAGACTTAGAACTAATTAAACCTAACTAACCTAAGGACATCACACACATCCATGCCCGAGGCAGGATTCGAAAATGGTTCAAGTGGCTCTGAACACTATGGGAATTAACATCTGAGGTCATTAGTCCCCTAGAACGTAGAACTACTTTAACCTAACCAACCTAGGGACATCACACACATCCAAGCCCGAGGCACGATTGGAATCTGCGACCGTAGCGGTCGCGCGGTTCCAGACTGAAGCGTCTAGAACCGCTCGGTCACAGGGCTGGCGCAGTATTCGAACCTGTGACCGTAGCAGCAACGCGGTTCCGGACTGAAGCGCCTAGAACCGCTCCGTCACAGCGGCCGTCTCGCGCCATTCGCCTGGAGTGAGTACATCGTTTTTCACTCAACTAAACGTCCTTAGTATATGTCATCCATGCAACAAGCATTAATTACAGTTGAAAAAGTGTTGTATAGGTACTGAACTGTACTACACAAACATCAATAAGTGGTTAGAATGCTATGCACAATATACAAGGTTATGCAAAGTAAAGCTGTTCTGAACACAGCATGTCATGCTTAACGAAGACAGATCTTCAGACGTAAAAGTAAGTTCTGGCATACCCCAAAAGAGCGTTATAGGACAATGACAAAGAGAAGAGCCAAAACTTTGTGAGCCCTTCCTTAATAATGTATTGTTACACATTTGTGAAAATTACCGAACTATCAGTTTAATAAGTCACGGCTGCAAAATACTAAAGCGAATTCTTTACAGACTAATGGAAAAACTGGTAGAAGCCGACCTTGGGGAAGATCAGTTTGGATTCCGTAGAAATATGGGAAAGCCTGAGGCAATACTACGACTTATTTTAGCAGCTAGATTGAGAAGAGGCAAACCTACGTTTCTAGCATTTGTAGACTTAAATAAAGCTTTTGACAATGTTGGCTGGAATATTCTCTTTCAAATTCTTAAGGTGGCTAGCCTAAAATACAGGGAGCGAAAGGCTATTTACAATTTGTACAGAAACCAGATGGCAGTTATAAGAGTCGAGGGACATGAAAGGAAAGCAGTGGTTGGGAAGGGAGTGAGACAGGGTTGTAGCCTCTCCACGATGTTGTTCAGTCTGTATATTGAGCAAGCAGTAAAGGAAACAAAAGAAAAATTCGGAGTAGGTATTAAAATCCACGGAGAAGAAATAAAAACTTTGAGGTTCGCCGATGACACTGTAATTCTGTCAGAGACAGCAAAGGACTTGGAAGGGCAGTTGAGCGGAATGGACAATGTCTTGAAAGGAGGATATAAGATGAACATCAACAAAAGCAAAACGAGGATAATGGAATGTGCGTACTGGGAGATGAAGAAGCTTGCACAGGATAGAGTAGCGTGGAGAGCTGCATCAAACCAGTCTCAGGACTGAAGACCACAACAACAACAACAACAACAACACATTTGGGACGCAATGCAGCAGTGATTCGGCATGGCGTGGATTCGGTAAGTCCTTGGTACGTTTCTATAGGTATGCGGTACCACATGTCTACGCAGAGGTTACGAAATTTCCGTAAATTATAAGACTGTGGTTTCTGGGTGCGAGGCTGGCTCCCGATAGGGTCCCTGATGTTTCCGTCGGTTTCAGATCAGACCAACGCGGTGGCAAAGATATCAACAAGAGTTCACTCTCAAGCTCCTCAAACCACTGTAGCACAATTGTGGCATTGTGACGAGGACATTTATCCATCGGGAAGATGCCTTTGCACATCAGCAAGACATCAGGTATGCAGGTAGACTGCAACAATTTTAACGAAGTAGACAGCTATGATGGTGCCTTAGATTAGTAACGAGAGGTCTCAAGGAAGCCCGTCCGTGGCGCAGTGCATGTTTCCAGCGGCCGTTTGCCTGGATGACGTGTATCGAGTCACGATCATCGTTCTGGTGTAGATAGGAAAGTGATTCATCCAACCAGGATACACCTTTGGCCTGATCCACGTCCAATGTCGATGATGAAGTGCTCAATACAATTGTAATTGGTATGTCGTCAGATCAACATGGGAACACGTAGAGGTCGTCTTCCTATCTTGAAAATGTGCGCTGTAGGTATGCTCCGAGGCAAATGTGTCTCCACATGAATTTTAATCTGTCATCAGACATGCCACAGATCACCGCCTGTCCTGCTTTGCAGAGAGGGCAAACGTCCTTCCACCAAGTTCTGCGTTGAGGCACGAACGTCTAACATATTTTCACCATGCTCACGACAGTAGCACACGATCAATCGACCAGCTTCGCCGTTTTCGAGATGCTCGTTCTCACTTACAGGGACGTAACAATTTACCCTTGGTCAAAATCAGTGGATTTCTTCATTTGCGGTCCGTATCGTCGCAAGATTGCCTCCCCATTCGTCACTGTCCCACTTATATACTTTCGCCCATGCTATTCACAGCGATTTTCTATGGTCCTTATTACGTGACCTACATGGACGAAGAGAAATATGCTGGGAATACGATAAACTTAAACGTTTCGCATCTAGGAATATTTTTTAATGGGACCCAGGAAGGACTTGATCCTGCAGGGAAACCGAGAACTACACTTCAGATTGTTTTCATCTAAAATGTGACAGATTTAAGGTGAATCTTTCTCCTCATATGACAAAAGATGAGCAATGTGGCATTGCCAAAGTCGTCTACGCTCACTCTTCAACTCCAGAACATTCGGTAAGTCCATAGTGAAAAATGGGTCTAATCCCTTCCTCATCGATCTTTTCTGAATAAAGATACAGCAAATCTCTTGTAGCAAAGTACGTAACACCCTTTCGCGCTGCACTAGATGGTGACAGTTGCTGCTTACGGTAAGAATATGTGTTCTATACACGCCATGCCGCAATTTACTATCTCCTCTTCTCCTAACCAAAACTTGAAGAAAGAGGACACAGCCAGCCTTCTTCACTTTCGTAGTATCACATAGTCTTCATCTTTGACTGTATTTTTATGTAACGAAAGCAGACGACCAATGTAATGAGTATTTATTCCTCTCCACATTGGTGGAACAAGACAAAAATAGAGAAAAGCGGGAAACGTCTGGACACACTAAAATTAAATTTGAATAAGCTACGGAATGTTTGTCTATTAATTACTGAATATCCAACAGTATTCGTTCAATCTGGTCGAGTACCGGTAATGAACTTCATTGCTGAAAATTGTCTCCACAGAGAGGTGTATTCTCAAAATTCTGATCCCCAAGTTCCAAAAGTCCGAAGAAATAAATTATCCTCTGCAGTATACGTTTCCCACGATGACCACAGTCATAAAATTAAGAAACATTCAGACTCAGACAGAAGGGTACGACAGTCTTTCTAGTTTCGCACCACCCACGAGGAGAAGTTCATTCTGGAACACCGTCTACTGTCCATAACACAGCACACAGTGCACCAGTGTTGGAGTTGATTAATGTCGAAGATTTCAACAGCATAGCCCTTTACTAACGTATCGAGCGAGGCGGCGCTGTGGAAAGGTACTGGACGGTGGTTAAATCTTCACGCGACCATCCAGATTTATGTTTTTTCATTTAGCCTTTTTGCTCGAGGCTGGTAATCTTTCTTTGAAAAAAAAAACACGCTGCTTCCCTTCTTCTTTTTTCTCCAATCCGAGCTTTCTCTCTATCTATCCTCCTCCATACAGATGCGACTTGCCCCCACACGATTTTCACCTGTTTCCAGAACTTAAAAAAGACCTTCGGGGACTTCACTTTGACAGTGATGAAATGGTATAAGCAGAGCTGAGGTTGTGACCCTACCAACAAAGTTAAATATTCTACAGTGACAGTATCAATAAACTGGTCTCTCGTTGAGAGAAATGTGTTCGTCACCAGGTTGACTATATTGAGAAATAAATACTTAGACATGAAGAACAAATATGTAGAATGTTACTTTTCAGCGCGCCCTCGTTGTTATTATCTTTCTGATTCAGAATTCGAATATGCGACCGTAGCAGCAGCGAGTTTCCGGGTTGAAGCGCCTAGAACTGCTCGGCCACAGCGCCCAGCATTTCTGAAGTAATTTTCACTGTTTCAGCCACTTTTTTCTGATATTTGTTAGTACGACATGTTTCAGCAGCATCATTAGGTGCATTACATCTCAATTAACCTGAAGTGTTGAGGAATATTTGCTGGGTGTAGCAGTGAAATTATGTACAGAAATTTAACCCGAAGTGGAAAGATTATATACTTTAAGTGAGTCGGATCATTTCATTGAAGTCTTTGCATGCATTTTTCTGGAAATTTATTTGCCTGGCACGAAGGGACGTTAATAAAATCATCACCATTACATAGGACTTTCACATTCAGATGTTTACATTCCAAAGACTAAATTTCGCCGCACTGCGCTAACAGGTGCGTTCGTCGTAGGTTCCACATTGAACTTTGAGGTTGTTTCACGTGTCAGCACTGACAACTCTTTGGAAACCTCAGTGCTCTTGGTCGTTAAATGAAGGTCGTCGGGCACTGCGTTGTCCGTAGTGAGAGTTAATGCCTGAAATTTGGTGTTCTCGGCGGGCTGTTGACACCGCGGATGTTGGAATACTGAATTCTCTAACGATTCCCAAAATGCCGGCCGCTGTGACCGAGCGGTTCTAGGCGCTTCAGTCCGGAACCGCGCTGCTGCTACGGTCGCAGGTTCGAATCCTGCGTCGGGCATTAATGTGTGTGATGTTCTTAGGTTGTTAGGTTTAAGTAGTTCTAAGTGTAGGGGACTGACGACCTCAGATGTTAAGTTCCATGGTGCTCAGAGCCATTTGAACCATTTATGATTCCAAAAATGGAACGTCCCACTCTGAGTACAAAGTCCATTAGTTCCCGTCGTGCGACCACAATGATTTCTGACGTTATTTCACATGAATCACCTGAATACAAATGACAGGTCCGCCAATGCACTGCTCTTTTATACGTTGCGCATGCGATACTGCAGCCGTTTGTATGTGTGCATACCGCTATCCCATGACTTTTGTCGCCTCAGTGTATTGCGATATTATCACGCTCTGGCTGACTGGTCGATCACGTGAAACAACCGATAAATACGTTTATCGTCTATTGTTAACTGTCCGCAGCATGCCTGTACGAGGGAGAATTGCCATTTCAGGCTTCTGATTGGGTGGCATTCGAGAACAGAGTCCAGACGGCCTGACACGAATGGTGGCTACAGTTTGAGGTTAAACCTGCATTTAGAAAGACTTACTCCTTTAAACACTATGGATATTAATTGTGATTTACTTTAATTGTGTGGGATTATTATTCAAATTGATTGTCAATATGAGTGGAACATTCCACAAGGATATTTCACGTGATAAATAAAATATATCTTAGCATCCTTAAAAATGTTTGAACAATCATTGCCAGTAAAGTAACAGCCTATAAATCAGCAGTGGCGATCCTCGTTACAGTCAAGGTGAGTGCTCTCACCAGACGTAAGACACAGCCATAGAAGACGCAAGGGGATGGAAATAAAACATTCGTCACGTGTGCCTGAGGTGTATCTACAAGTCCACCTGAAAAGCCCGCATGAAATGTCTTACTGTTGCAACCAGCCAGAATAATCATATTTTCGACCGTAATGTCAAGTGGAAACACTGCAAACTTTCTTGGCAGTCCATTCACCTAGCTACATGTTTTGTCAGTCTCCATTTCATTTTCATTGCGACCACAATTACCTCTTCCACTCCAGTCTGCCCCTTGATACATTTTTATTTGCTTTGGTGTCTCTCTTAGTAGCTCGAACACACGTCTATCTGTTATTTATTTTTAACAACGTCTGAGGAAGCATTGTTCATTGGATAATTTTTGGATGATTTCCGCATTAAGAAGTCCTTGACTCGCTACCACGAATCAAAACGAACACTAATAGTAAACTGTCAGTTTTAAGCGCAATGGAAGATTCGGTCTGAAAAATCTACAGCGTGAAAATTATTGAACTATGCGAAATAAAATCGTCCTAACTTCTGAATGGTTTGCGTTAGGACGTTCAAACTGCACGGTTGGCAGCGGGGCATGTTGGGAATTAGTATGCGCAGCACGGTTTGGTTTAGGGACGAAGCTCAGTTTCATTTGGATGGGTTCGTCTATAAGCAAAATTGGCGCATTTCGAGGACTGAGAATCCGAATTTCGCCATCGAAAAGTCTCATCACCCTCAACGAGTGACTGTGGTGTGCAATGCCCAGTCACGGAATAATCGGTGCGATATTCCTTGATGGAACGTTGACTACCAAACGGTACATGAAGGTTTTGGAAAATGATTTCATTCCCATTATGCACAGAGACCCTGATTTCGACAAGATGTGGTTCATGCAAGACGACGCTCGACCCCATCGAAGCAGGAGAGTGTTTGATGTCCTGGAGGGGCACTTCAGGGACCGCATTCTGCCTCTGGGTTACACAGAGGCCACAGCTGTGGGCCTCGATTGGCTGCCATATTCTCCGGATCTGAACACATGCGACTCCTTTTTGTGGGGCTGTGTTAAAGACCAAGCGTACAGCAGTAAGCCCGAAACCATTGCTGAGCTGAAAACAGCCATTCAGGAGGTTATCGACAGCATCGATGTTCCGACACTTCAGCGGGTAACGCAGAATTTCGCTGTTCCTCTGCGCCACATCATCCCCAATGATGGCAGGCACATCGAACATGTCATGACCTAAATCTGAATATCTGTAGTGACGTTTACATGTTGAATGAAGTATGCGCACGCCGTAGTTTGTAACGAATTAACATTTTTTGTACAGTTCAATAATTGTCACCCTATATGTAGATTACCAAAAGCATCCGAGCCTATTTTCACTTTAATGTTTGCTTCGTTTACTACGAACTCACTTTCAGTAGTCAGTATTTGTCGTCAGTAATATACGTTAGTGCCCAGTTTTCTCAGTTTGGAAAATAAGCCAGTAATCGCCCGACTTTTAACATAATTTACAGTGAAGGAATATTTTCAAATAGTGAGATTCGAGCGAAAACACAACTCATTAGGCTCCGTGAAGATGAAACACTAAATACTGGTTTTGATAAAACAGAAATGGCAACATTACAGCCGAAGGTTTGTTACGAATACACTCTCTCTCTCTCTCTCTCTCTCTCTCTCACACACACACACACACACACACACACACAAACATCCTTCCTCCCACACTCCATATCAGCCTCTCTCTCATTGTCTATCCTATCGTTTATCACGTCGTATGGGGCCAATTGCTGTCATGATCTATATCTACATTTACAGGTCTGCTCTACATTTCACACTTAAGTGTCTGGCAGAGGGATGATTTGGCACATTTATTTTATTTTAACTTTCTGAGCGAAGGCCCTCCCTGTTGCTACTGTCGTCAGTTGACCAAACTGAGGGAAGTCGTGAGCGCCACTGCCTGTTAACTGTGTGAAATCATTCCTGTCTGCTTTGTATTTTAATTATTTGTGTATCGTATTTTTGAATGTAGAGTTTAGGGACCGATCCCAGCGTTGGCAAAAGAAGTGCGGAAGGGCGCTTGAAAATCCGACTCAAGCTGTCCAGTGTACCAGACTAACAGACCCAGGTCCGTCTTATCTCATAAGGTAGCAAGCTGAGCGTTATGCTACACGAGCAGTTCGATTGCAAGAATTTATTATATAATGCCGGAAAAAAACCCGAAGAATACTCAATCATTGGACTACATTATACCGTACGCTCACATTAGAGTTTATTTATTGTTTTATTTATTTCTTTACTATACTGTAATTTAAATTTCGTTGTGATTGACAGAATAGAGTTGCGTGGGACTGTGAGCGTGCTGTGCCACCAGCCGTTTTGGACAGACGCTGCATGTACCTCAATTTTAGTTTCCCTGACGTCAGTTCTAGTTTCACTGTAAATGATCTCCGAATTCTTAGGTGTATGATCCGATTCATTTTTCTTGGAAAATTCAAAAACTCATACGATGCTTCTATAAAAGATGTAACAAACACTTTTAGTGATTAATTTTTGAAAGACAGTGTGTCAAAAAATTCTAAATATTATTATGAAGAAAAATTCAGTTATTACTTCTGCATTTATAAATTTATTTTTTGCTAACTGTGAAGAATAATTGTTTATTTATTTTAAAGTAATACGTTAATTTATAATTTTTATTAAATTTAGTTTTTGTCATTGTTGTTGGAGGTTAAATAGGTGCAATAGTAGATAGCTAAATTGTGTACTCACGCTGAAGGCTATATAAAAAATAGTGAGTGTCAGTAGTTCTCCAGCTAGCATGACATCGGCTGCCTTTAACATCCCCATACCAGAACTTGGCGGTGTCTATTAAGAGTCATGCTAGCGTAGACTTTTTTTCTTTATTTTTCTTGCATCCCACACGCTCCAGATGGTCAGGGAGTGAGCTGTCATCGGTACTATCAGCCCAATCTTAAGTCAGAAGGTAGAAAACACACATGAATAAGAAAAACAATAAATTAAAAATTTAAAAATTTACAGTAAAACTCTAAAAGTTTTGAAGGTGAATGTATTGAACGTTTTGTACAAAAGTTACTTGATGTTCTTCATTTTCTTTAAATTTAAAACAAGAAAACTAAAAGGTGAAGCGGAAACAATAATAATTGAGTTAAAACACGATTTAAAAATTGTGATATTGAAAATGGTCATTCAAAGTTGAAGGACCTGCCCTGGAAAAAATGATCTGCCGTCGGACAAGAAAAGCATTGGCTGTTAGTAGTGTTGGAGAATGTGGGTTCAAGTATAGTGGACTAAAGGGTAGTGTCGATGGGGACGGAGTGGATACTGGGAACGAAGGAAGAAAGGAGTAGTTGGGGATGTCAGTACGGCTCTAATATGAAGGAGGAAAGTGGAGTATGGGAAGATGGAAATGGAGGGGGGAAAAGAATAGGGGAGGGAAAGGAAAAGAGAAGACTGATGAGGTGGGATAAATGCCGTGGAACAGTAGGTGGTAGGATGTGTAAATGTTGGAATAAATTTCATTGTCTGGGAAAGGGGTACAGTTGAAATTTCATTTGCAGAGTGAACAAGGGCAGGATAGGTCGAATGCGGCGGTATAGACGTGGCAGCGTACTAAGAATGGAAATTAGAGGGGATTTATTTATTTACTCACTTACTTATCGTAAGCATACGCTATGAGTTTCTTAATCACAATATTAGCTATAGATATATAAAGATTAACAACTACTACAGCTCAAAATATTTTCAACGCAGCATAATAAAACACAAATAAATGACAGTAGCTATAGACGAATATCAAGCCCTTTATGTACTTCATCACACCACTCGTCACTGACACGAAATCTTCGAAAGCACTCCTGAGGGCAAGTGCGGGTCATGTCGATATTTTATGAGCAATTGATAAAATTTTCTAGGTCTTCCAGCCACGTATGGAGGCTTAAAATCCACGATCTTTCGGCCGAGCGCTCCTCAGTCATTGTCAGGCGCTGACTGTCGCGTGCGTGCTGCTGCGAGAATCGGGAATCTCAAAAACGTCTTGTTTAGAATGCTACATCAACATCGATTGCACCCGTACCATATTTCTATGCACCAGGAATTGCATGGCTACGACTTTGAACGTCGTGTACAGTTCTGCCACTGGGCACAAGAGAAACTACGGGAGAATGACTGATTTTTTGCACGCGTTCTATTTTGCGACAAAGCGTCATTCACCAACAGCGGTAACGTAAACCGGCGTAATATGCCCTATTGGGCAACGGAAAATCCACGATGGGTGCGACAAGTGGAACATGAGCCGCCTTGGCGGGTTAATGTATAGTGCGGCATTATGGGAGGAAGGATAACTGGCCCCTATTTTATCGATGGCAATCTAAATGGTGTAATGAATGCTGATTTCCTGCATAATGTTCTACCGATGTTACTACAAGACGTTTCGCTGCATGACAGAATGGCGATGTACTCCCAACATGATGCATATCCGGCACATAGGTCGCGTGCGGTTGAAGCGGTATTGAATTTAATGACAGGTGAACTGGTCGTCGAAGCACCATACATTTGCATCGAAACTTGTGGGAGTACGTGTCATTAAGAAGTGGCAGGGATCGTCAGGGCAGGCCGCGATCTGTGCATTCGATCAAAAATAAATAAATAAATAAATAAATAAATGTGTTGGATGCCGTGCAGACTCATCCAGTCAACATCATACGTTTCGTGGCATCCATGGCCCGCACGTTCACCGGATCTGACGTCCTCGGATATCTTTCTGTGGGAAAGTTGAAGTATATTTGCTATCGTGATCCACCGACAACGCCTGACAACATGCGTCAGCGCATTGTCAATGCATGTGCGAACATTAAGGAAGGCGAAATACTCGCTGTTGAGAGGAATGTCGTTACATTTATTGCCATATGCATCGAGGTTGACGGACATCATTTTGAGCATTTATTGCATTAATGTGGTATTTACAGGCAATCACGCTGTAGCAACATGCGTTCTCAGAAATGACAAGTTCACAAAGGTACATGTCTCACATTAAAACAATCGAAATAAAATGTTCAAACGTACCTACGTATTGTAATTTAGTTTAAAAAACCTACCTGTTACCAACTGTTCGTCTAAAATTGTGAGCCATATATTTGTGACTATTACAGCGCAATCTATCTCAATGCTAAAAAAGTGGTCCAACTAAAACATTCATATTTCTTTAAGTACTACACGAATATAAAAATGGGGGTTCCCTTTTATAAAAAGCGCAGTTGATATCCGTTGACCTACGGCAGGGCCATCTAGAGGGCCAACCATAGCGCCATCTGGTTCCCCCCTTCAAGCTAGACAAGTTTCGTTCTCTGTATTTTTTTCGTTTGACGCTTATTTCGTGAGATATTTGGCCCGGTCACTATCAATGGACCACCCCGTATAGCCACGCTGGCACAGTAACGTCACCGGTGATCGCTCCACGCCATATATGATGATGTGGATTGTAAACCATTTGACACGGCTGGAAGCCTGAGAGTATTTTCTAAATATACAATTCGAGGCATATAAGACAGACCTCCCCACATATCCAGAATGAATAAATCTATTGAGGATCTGTTTTTTCCAAGTTATAGCGGACGATATGGCGAATTTTCTGACGTTCGTGATTAATTTTTATCGTTTATAATCGTTGAAATAAGACAATGACTTCGTTTTCTTCTAATGGAGCTAGCGTCTGAAAGAAGCTTCAACGAGAACTTCAACAACATAAAATGTATGGAACTTGACCAAATAGAATCAAGATAGCAGCTCTGCAAACCACTATTCCATCTTCAAAAGAAAAGGTTCCACAAAGTTCTGCCATATAAAACCAAATGTAAGCTAACACGTAACTCAGGTGTGGCTCGTGTGTTTAGCTGTGCGCCTGAAGCCCGTCAGTCCGTGTTCTGCTGTTGTAGCAGTCAGATAACCTCCTCATCTAGTTACTGAGACATTCACAGTGTATACGACAATCGAAAAAGTGATTATTGTTTATGGCGAATGTCGCCAAACTATTAGAGCAGCGGTGCGGTTGTATGGTGAAGAGTATCCAGATCGGGCCAAGCACTCACTATCTGTCTTTGGAAACATTATAAACAAATGTTCTAGAAACTGGAAGTGGGAGGATAAAGTACGTCAGGGAAAAAGAAAATCAACTTATTAAAGAAACAAAACTAATATTTTAGCAACAGTAGCATACAGTTCAAACGTCGCCAAGAGGCAACTGGGAAGTTGTATAGGGATCAACCAAACGAGTGTTCTGCGAAACTGCATTCCATCGCATTTCATCCTCGTCACATTTCGCTGCATCTACAGCTCAATGACAATGACATCCAAAATTGGACACAGTTCGCTGACTGTTATCTACGAAAAGTGCGAAGCGATGCGGCACACCAACACAAAATTTGTTTACGGAAAAATCCATGGGCTAGTGAATCTTCACATTATGCACTAATCGTCAGATGAAAATCCAGGCTGACTCAGAAAAGTGGATATAAACGACGCTCTTGATCTGTTTTATTGATGGTAATCTGACCGCAAACAAGTATCTCGACTTCCCATGATATGCTGCTGCCTTGGAACCGGCAATCGAAAGGCTGAAGAGGGCACGGCAGGCGCACAACGAAAACATCATATGTGGCCCTGTAGCGAGCAACAGTGACGTCACTGAAGTGTGAACGCAGCCAACGAGATAGGTGGGCGCTGTGTCGTGTGTCACACCACGTGACGCTACAGGTCTTACGAGTGCTAGCGGGCCTCTCCGGCGGGTAGCGAGTTACTGTTTCCAACGAGTTTAGTGATTCTTAACTGTGCACTGAAATACATGTAACCTCTGGATAACACACTACAGAGTTAATATCATTAGAGGCTACCTTTCTGTGGACACACTGATTTCCTGTGAGCCTTGGACGAAGCCGAGTGTTCACGATGTATGGCGGGCAAGGCGCCTAAAGTGACGTCAAAAGTTAGTTGCGAGGCCCCTATTTCTTGTGGGCCTCGAGACTGGAGGCTGTGTAAGGTCGGCTGCAGCTGCCACACGACAGTCATCACCCGACAATGGTCGAGGAGCACTACGCCAAAAGATCGAAGATTTGACCCAGCTGAAGCCTGAGGGAATTTTATCAGTGTGTATCGCCACGGAACCATTTAGTCACACACGACATCAGCAACTGACTATCGTTTTGCACTGCAATCACAAGATGGTGATGAAGATTTGCCCCACTTGTGAAGAGTGTCTATACATCTCTCATGGCCCATCAGATGCGGTTAAGAGCAATCCAAATAACCAGAGGTTAGTCAAATAGTCGAATCGAGGGGATTTCTCGTGTGTAAAGGGCAGTTCAGGCATTGGGCAGAACAATTTGTTGACAACACCGTTTCCATTCAGCGATGGCATTGGATTCACTTTCAGTAAGAGTCTTGGCTGTGATAAGAGTGAGATGTCCTGATTTAATCTTTAACACTCCACAGGGGCCGGCTGCGGTGCCCAAGCGGTTCTAGGCCCTTCAGTCCGGAACCACGCGACTCCTACGGTCGCAAGTTCGAATCCTGCCTTCGGGATGGATGTGTGTGATAGGTTAGTTAGGTTTAAGCAGTTCTAATTTCTAGGGGACTCATGACCTCAGATGTTAAGTTCCACAGTGCTCAGAGCCATTCGAACCATTTGAACCACTCCACAGGGAAAACATCGTTCAATACCAGAACGTCAGGGTAATCAACAGTCTCCTGGTATTTCACGAGGCAGTACACTCTTCCACCTGGAATGTGACTCAATACAGCTAACCAGTAAGAGGGTAGATCGTCTTGATCTACTAACAATGCACAAGCCTTCGTTAAGTTGTGCATCTATCTTTTTCACATATGGACTATTAAGCCAGCCGGACGCACAGTACTCTGCTGTTGAGTGTAACAACACGAGAGCTGATAATCGAACAGTGTCTGTTGACAATCACCAACTAATGGCACAGAGTTTATGGCGAACGTTATTTCTGCTTTTGAGCATATCAGATGTTCGTATCAGGTGCTCTTTAACAAAAACGGTTCAAATGGCTCTGAGCACAATGCGACTTAACTTCTGAGATCATCAGTCGCCTAGGACTTAGAACTAATTAAACCTAACTAACCTAAGGACATCACACACATCCATGCCCGAGGCAGAATTCGAACCTGCGACCGTAGCGGTCGCTCGGCTCCAGACTGTAGCGCCTAGAACCGCACGGCCACTACGGCCGGCGCTCTTTAACAGAAAGTGCCCGATCTAACGTGATTCTGAGACTTTCTGGATGCACGTTATCACGAAGTTTGTCCCACTCAAAATCGACATCAAGCCAGCGGATGATGTAGGTCATTCGCAGGTGTTCAGTGTGAGTGAGGAGAGGTGGGAATTTGATGAGACACAGCGTGCGTCGCCGTTACTCGTTTATATAGTACTCCCGTAAACGACGCTGTTCTGCCCTCCTTCACGCTGCTGCAATTTGAATCCCAAATGGCGCTCGCCGCTCGAAATGAAAACAGAAGAGCGAGACGCAGGCAGCGCCGGGAGGAAATGCGGACAGGCGTACCGCAGTGGGGCGACGCGGCAGCTCTCGGCCCTTAGCGGCGCCGCAGTGGCTGCGAGCGGCCAGCGGATGGCAGCGCTCCAAGTTCCGGGGAACCCCCTGCTACCTCTGCTCTGCGTCTGCGACCCAGTTCACTGTAATCGTCTCACTCCTCTTTATATCTACTGCTCCCCTCAAAGATTTATCTCCTCTGCATGCCGACGAGGAACAGGAAGGCATAAAACACGTTGCTCCTGTACACATATATCAAAGAAGAAACCTAACTGAAATTTGTATGAGTTACGCAAGGCCTTGAGTAATCTACAGAGCTTAGCCATGAAGTTTTATTTCCTCGAAACAAATCAAGCCGTAACCATGAAACTTTCTGATGGTGTTTGTTACGACCAGCCGAAATTACTATCGTCGAGCCACAATTGCAGGTTCTTTGACTGCTTTGAGAGATAGTTCATTTTTAATTACACTAGATGAAATACTAGTCCACTTTATTACATGAATGAATAAAAAGATTTCCTTGAGACAGTTATTTGCCACAGGAGTGCGTAATATACAGGGTGTATCAAAAAGGATCATCCGACTTATTAAAAAGAAAGAAACAGACATACTTATTATGTTATTTGAGATATGTGCGTGAACAATGTACTGTTGAAAAGAGCAAACTCTCGAGGTTTATATGGTTCCCGCTAGGTAGAAGCGGTGTGCGCCCACTTCAGTTGTAGTAAAAATGATGTCGGGACAAGGGAAAGCGTTTTGTGCTATGTTTTGCGCAGTGCTTTTCAGTAATAACTCTTTAGAGTGACTTTCGTATTAGGTATGGGGTGGATTCTCCGACAGCACAGAGCATTAGACGATGGAATGAACAATTCCGAGGAACAGGTTTCTTGTGTAAAGGCAAATCGCAGGGCCGTCCCCGAGTGTCTGACACAGGCGTCGAACGCATCCGCCATAGTTTCACAAGAAGTCCGCAGAAATACGTTCACCGTGCAGTTTGACAGCTCAATATGCCCCCAGTGTTCATCTGGCGTATGTTGCGCCGACGTTTTCACATGAAACCATACAAAAATCAGCTACTGCAAGCTCTTCGTGAAGGTGACAAATAACAACGTGTAGAGTTCTGTAATTTCTTCTTCAAAAAAAAAAAAAAAAAAAATGGTTCAAATGGCTCTGAGCACTATGAGATTCAACTGCTGTGGTCATTAGTCCCCTAGAACTTAGAACTACTTAAACCTAACTAACCTAAGGACATCACACAGATCCATGCCCGAGGCAGGATTCGAACCTGCGACCGCAGCAGTCGCACGGTGCCGGACTGCGCGCCTAGAACCACGAGACCACCGCGGCCGGCCGGGGTGTGGGAAGCGAGAACGCTACCGCACGACCACGGCTAACAGTTGGAGACTGATTCGAACGCCTTCAGTTACCAACAGGATGGGACAACGCCATACTGGCATCTGGAAGTGCGGGAATTTTTAAATCAAAGGATTAACGAATGATGGATCAGTCGCACTGGTCCAAATGATTCAGCCTTACATTACTGCCCGCCAAAGTCAACGGACCTGACTGTATGTGATCATGTCTTGTGGGAGTTTGTAAAAAGAATCTGTTTATGTGTCTCCGTTACCAACAACAATGAATGAACTGGGACATCGCATAACAGCATTTGTGGAAGCTGTAACTCAGTACATGCTCGCTGCAGTGTGGGAACAACTTGAATATCGCATTGAGATATGCCGTGCATTTTAAGGGGACGTGTTGAACACCCATGAAAAGCAATGAAAAAAAACTTTCTGAGTTTCCCGTTGATGATGATGTCGTGTGACTGGGTCCTCCCGTAGGGTAGACCGTTCGCTGGGTGCAAGTATTTCGATTTGACGCCTCTTCGGCGACTTGCGCGTCGATGGGGATGAAATGATGATGATTAGGACAACCCAACATCCAGTCCCTGAGCGGAGAAAATCTCCTACCCAACCGGAAATCGAACCCGGGCACATAGGATTGACATTCTGTCGCGCTGGCCACTCAGCTACCGGAGACGGACGAGTTTCCCGTTAATCATAAAACAAAATTCATTATATATGTTTATTAGTTTTAGAAATATAGACGTGGCAAATCGGATGATTCTTTTTCATACACCCTGCCATTGACTATGAAAGCATCACTTGAGCACACAACCACGAACTGGCCTCTTGAAGTGCAACATTCAACATTAACACGACTACTGATCCACAGAGTCTCCGACTAACGCTGTCCTATTAGACGGTGTTGTCTGCTGAAGCCGAGGTCACAAACTTTGGTGAGCTCTTGCGTGCTCTATACTCTACCGACCCGAGCGTGTCAGCACTGATACACGGAGACGGAGACGTTGTCATCAGGAGCGCCTTCGATCCGTCGCGGTTTGCAGCGAGCCCTCTCTAATGTCTGTAGTATCGACTCGCGTTGCTGGCTTTGGGGTCCTGGACGATACCACACTATTAGTCCTACAGAGACCTTGGCAACAGAATTTTGTGAATTGACTGTTCAGAAAACATTGCGCCTTCAAGATCATCTCATTGTTCTTCTGGAAATGCCTGCTACCCAGTTGTTTCTTCGTCCCAGGAGCCGGTTCCCGTCATATCACGTAAGCTCAGCATCGTCGCAAGTGGCCACTACTTGGCTGAGTGACCGTCTGGGCACGCCACGTGGTGTCGACAATTTTTCTCTTTTCGTTTCCAACAGAGGGCAAGGAACAGTGGCTGATCACCAGTCTTTCCGTCATTGTTCCGGATTCAATTCCAAATCTCTCCACAGGGTCCCGTGAAGTGAGAGCATTTGACACTGTTTGTAGTGATCCGTCCACTGGATGGATCTCTGTGGCCCCTTGGTGCTCTTCGAGAGGCGATGGTTGTGTACCGGTACCGGGCTTCACCAGTTTCCTCCTCTTATTATCTCCAACACGAACACGACACCACGATATATGCACTCACCAGTACAATGGTTTACATTTAAAACATACATTGGCACACACAACTCTCGTACTTCGCGAAAGAAAGGTGCCCACAGGGCGAAGAACAGGGAAAAATTTCCAATTACACGGGTGGACCTGCTCTTTAGAGTTTCCCAGCCACTCATGCCATACCACTTCTATTTTATCCCAGGAAAGAAGAAGTCACTGGGTGACATCTCAGAAGGCAAAATGTGATAGCCCAAACAAGCAGCACGTCATATATACAGGGTGTTCATTTTAACTGAAAACATTGAAATATCTCGGAAACTACATATCGGATGAAAAAAAAGTAGTAATTCTAATTTGTTTGTCTTTGAAGGGGACGTCCAACGATACCACACTAGACACGCCACCCAACACCGTGCATAGGTGGCGGGAGGTAACTATGAAATCTTCAACGGTGGCCCCCGTTGTGTACTGCAGACTACGATTCTACAGTAAAATCTACTTGCGTTTTGTCTGAAGCATCGTTTCGCCACAGATGGCGCTGTAAACAGAGGAACAGAAATGGGTTCACAATCGTAATTTACGACATGACATTCAAGGGCCCTTCAGTATCCAATGCCACATGGAATCCCATCCCCTGCTGGGGGGTAGAACAGACCAGTGTTTCACAACTTCTAATTGATAATCCCATTCACAACGTTGTGTTTCTCCGACATATCGAACAGCGGACTACTCGACGCGCCACCGTGGCCGTGTAGCGAACTGCTAGCATCATAATAGGCAGTACACTTCAATCTGAGCTCACCTAACGTACAGACGTAGAACAGATGGCGGCTCTAAGCATTACAATATTTGCCCAGTGTTTATTGCCTGCACAGCTACCTATCATTTGGAGAACAGATGTGGAAGTTGGCGGAGAATGTTGCAACCACAGAAGAATAAATTGAAATAATCCTGATTTAGGGAGAACGTAGGAGAAATGCTGAAGTTACTGTTGTCTTGTATGCCGAGCGTTTTCCAGAGAAGGCTCTCTTTTACAGCCACGAGGTATTAGCCGAGCGGTCTAGGGCGCTGCAGTCATGGACTGTGCGGCTGGTCCCGGCGAAGGTTCGAGTTCTCCCTCGGGCATGGGTGTGTGTGTTTGTCCTTAGGGTAATTTAGGTTAATTAGTGTGCAAGCTTAGGGACTGATGATCTTAGCAGTTAAGTCCCATAAGATGTCACACACATCTGAACATTTTCCCTTTTACAAGGTTGTGAACGCCTTTATGTCTGATGGCAGCGTACAGACCGGCAAAACAAAATCAAGCAAACGTATTACAGGAGAAGCTAATGAAATAGCTACACTAGCGGAAGTGCATCACAACCAACGGATAAGCGGCCGACAATTCATCGCAGTCACAGTACTGGATCGTCACAAATATCGATACCAAGTGTCGCTGCATCAAGAACTTCATAGCGCAGATTTCCATAACTACGTAGTGTTCCGTGAATGGGCACCTCAATAATTGCAAACGGCCCCCACGTTCTTTGGCAAGGTACTATTTTATTTTCCGAAGAGTCTACATTCACAAACCATGAAACCATTGAAGCCTTAACCGGTATAACATGGATTGCTGGAGAGCAGACATCCCCACTGGTTACGGTAAAATTGAGCATCAACGTCTTTATTCGTTTAACGTGTGATGTGGCATCATGGGGAACAAACATATTTTTCCGTACTTTATTGACGGCACGTTGAATGGTCGCTAATATTGAATGTTTGTGGAGAAGGAACTACTGTTAATACTGCAGGATGTTCCCCTGGACGTACGACAACGTATGTGGTTTCAGTAAGACAGTTGCCTAGAGCACTACGCAATTGATGAACGGAAGATATTCGACCGTGTTTATACTGTCGACGTATCGGCAGAGGTATGTGGTGTCTGTTCTTTAGGACAGGTCTGAAAGAACTGGCCTCATTTTGTCCAGCAGCTGCTACGAATTAGGACACAAAGGAATTACAGACATTCGCTGCGAATTGATTTAAAGCACTGTGGATAGTTGAAAATTTATGCCGGACTGGGATTCGAAGCCGAGTCTCCTGCTTACGAAGCAAATGCGCTGAGCACTGAGCCATCCGGACAGAGTAGTCAGCGCAACTGCTCGGACTACCGTGGCACGCCTCCCGTCGGACCCAAATTCTCAACTTATCCACACACTACTAACGCCGTCTCCCTCGTTCACTACCCCCATTACCTGCAGCATGTCGCTGATTCCCGTAAGAGTCCGAGCCTGGTGTGCGTCTGCACTGAATAAATCACTGGCCGTCCTCACCTTTTATGTATATAGTGTTTGTTACTTCAGACATGTTCGGATAGCGCAGTGATGAACGTATATGCCCAGTGAGCGGGAGACCTGGATTCGAAACTCTGTGTGACACAAATTTTCTCGCAGCCAGTACGTTTGGTACCCTTATGTCTTAAAGTAGTATGTCTGACTGTGTCCTTTGTAAAATGGTCTGGTGACGTTGCCATGGACAGCTTCCCGCGACGCTTTGTCTTGAAAGCCTCCTGTAATTTCGTCAAGAGATTTCGGTGGTATGGTCCTATTCACCTCTTACGAGCATAATCTGTTAGCACGACACAATAGCAGTCTCCAAAAACACTCAACGCCATCTTGTCCGACGAAATTTGGGTCTCAGTATTTTAGACGGCGGTGGATCCATTTGTTTCCACTGCTAGTTTTGCTCCCGTATGTCGAGGACATAATGGTGCAAACAGCACTCGTCCGTGGTGATCAGGTGTATAAAGAAGTTATCAGCATTGGCCTGACACAGCTGCAGCATTTCCGCTGCTCTCTCTGTTCGGCGAGCTTCTTGAACGAGTGTGAGCAGTTGCGGAACCGAACAGCCGTGGACATTTGTCATGTTCAAAATGTCGTGCAAGATGTTGATAACTTATACATGGTTGTTTTTCACTTGTTCTGCTCTCGCTTCGATCGTGGAACGCTAGTCTTGGAGCACCAGGGTCTCCACCTCTCTTGCGATTCCCAGTTCTCCACAGACACAAAGTTTTCGTTCTTCATCATTCAGACTTGTCTGATCACACAGGAAGCCTCTGTGCCACCAAACAGCTGTGTAACAAGTGTTGCCGTACACTTCCACCAACTCTGCATGGACTATTCAAGTGCTGTTTCGTTTCAAAAGCAGAGAAGAAATTACCACACGATACTTTACTTTATCCACAGGCTGTGCTATTTTCTTTTGGCTTCCCTAGTGGCGTGCCCGGTACTGTGGCGCCAGCATTTGACTGTGTACCAGAACTGCTGATATCCACCTCTAAACAAAAATTGGTGATATAACTTTATTTTTCGAGATGTTAATTAAATCCTCGTGCAGTTGTTATTTACAATCGCTCATAAAAAAAACTTAAACACCTAGGAGAGAAGGATGAGAAATTCTCTGTATCCTCTCCAGAAAGTTGCTCTTGTGGCGAATGCGCAACGCGTCATCTTGCGAGGCAAGGAGCTCAACCAGACTAGAATCGAATATTTATGGCGATTTACGACTATAAATGTGGCATACTGCACGGTGTAAATGTGGATGTTTGGTGGTTTTGTTCAGTCGTCTAGACAAATGCTGGTCCCCAATATCTTCCTCAGAAAATGCAGTATACTAATACTTAAAATGTGATAACACACACACACACACACACACACACACACACACACACTACAGACTTGACATTTATAGCAGATAGATAATACACACACACACACACACACAACTTATTTCCCTTAAGTCACGACTGCGGCGACAGGAAGGGTTCCTGCCACCAAGTTAAAATTAATTAAATTTGAGACAAAATAAAAGTGGTGGCTCCTATACGACAACATAAAACACACACACACACACACACACACACACACACACAGAGAGAGAGAGAGAGAGAGAGAGAGAGAGAGAGAGAGAGAGAGAGAGATTTTTGCGTAAACAATTGGGGGTTGATTCCTGTCCCGGCGGAGGTTCGAGTCCTCCCTCGCGCAAGGATGTGTGTGTTTGTTCTTAAGATAATTTAGGTTAAGTAGTGTGTAAGCTTAGGTACTGATGAGCTTAGCAATTAAGTCCCATAAGATGTCACACACATCTGAACATCGTTTACACCGCAGAAAAATTTCGTTGGAACAGCCCCAATATTGTCCTCTTTAGGATGTCCTGGAAGATTAGTAACAGTCAAGACCCATTACTGTCGAGTTCAAACGAGGAAGGACCAACTGTCTCCAGGACGTTCAGCTCGCTGCCATCACAATGGTTTGTGAAACAAGTGTATAGAAGCGGGTCCTACAGAATGGTGAACAAGTGAAAGACCAAGCACTATGACCATCACCATCACCACCACCACCACCAACAACAACAACAACAACAACACCTCCTCCTCCAACACGTAGCTGCAGCGGACAGTGCAGCTTCATCTATGAGCTGACTCAAAGGTGTAACACTGAGGTGGGTGTAGACCCATATGCGTCCACTGTTCGACAACGGACACAGTGGACCCGACTGCTGGAAAGCTTCTCATTGCGTCGGCCTCCATTGCCCAGAATCCACAAACTGTTCAGATTACTTTCCTGAAAGTGTCCAGGATTTCTTTTAAATTTTTAAACAGCTCGTTACATTTCCGTCACATCCAGATTCCTCCAACATAAGCTTGATAAAAAAAATTTCTTAGTATTTTCCCTTTCTCTTTTTCTGTGTTTTTAGTTAATGAGCTACTTGCAGTGACTACAGACTTTGATGCACATAACGCTCTAGGATTTGTTACTATTTTTGCATTAAAAGTTATTGATTTTTTAATGTATTTACAACATGTAATTCTATAAGCTTTTTGTAATTTACTAAAGCCAAACTGATCGTCATCTAACGCGCCCCCAATTTTCTATTCCATCCTTCTGTATATTATTCTTCTCAGAAACTTGGATGCATGAGCTGTTAAGCTGGCTGTACGGTGATTCTTGCACTTGTCACCTCTTGCAGTCTTCGGAATTGCGTGGATGATATTTTTCGAAAGTCAAATGGAATATCGACAGATTCATACATTCTACACACCAGCGTGATAAGTCGTTATGTTGCCACTTCCCCAATTATCTTACAAATTCTGGTGGAATGTTACGTATCCTGTTGTTGACAGAAGAGCCAACACCGTGTTACTAGTGGAGGCCGAAATGCACGCATTTTAGCCCACGCAGGCTGGCGTGAGGAGGGAAGGACTATACTGACGTGAGGTCTGGAACATGACAAGGAATTAGGATTCAGAAAGCGGACGTAATTAGTTTGATACTTAACTTTAATCCATTAATGATGAACGTTGCTCTTGATGATTCACAATATTATCTGTTCAGAATACATTCATAGTAACTGAATACGGCGCCTTGCTAGGTCGTATCAAATGACGTAGCTGTAGGCTATGCTAAACTGTCATCTCTGCAAATGAGAGCGTATGTAGGCAGTGAACTATCGCTAGCAAAGTCAGCTGTCCAACTGGGGCGAGTGGTAGGGAGTGGCGGCGCTCAGTCTGCAATCACTGATAGTGGCGACACGCGCGTCCGACGTATACTAACGGACCGACGCCAATTTAAAGGCTACCATCTAGCAGATGTGCTGTCTGGCGGTGACACATGTCCCTTCTGTCTTATTTAATCTTAAGTCTTCCAAAGCTCTTTTAAACTATGGTTCTGATACTGAATCCCATGTTGTTGTTGTTGTTGTGGTCTTCAGTCCTGAGACTGATTTGATGCAGCTCTCCATGCTACTCTATCCTGTGCAAGCTTCTTCATCTGCCTGTACTTACTGCAACCTACATCCTTCAGAATCTGCTTATTGTATTCATCTCTTGGTCTCACTCTACGATTTTTACCCTCCACGCTGCCCTCCAATGCTAAATTTATGATCCCTTGATGCCTCAAAATATGTCCTACCAACCGGTCCCTTCTTTTTGTCAAGTTGTGCCACAAACTCCTCTTCTCCCCAATTCTATTCAATACCTCCTCATTATGTGGTCTGCCCATCTAATCTTCAGCATTCTTCTGTAGCACCACATTTCGAAAGCTTCCATCCCCTTCTTGTCCAAACTATTTATCGTCCATGTTTCACTTCCATACATGGCTACACTCCATACAAATACTTTCAGAAACGACTTCCTGTCACTTAAATCTATACTCGATGTTAACGAATTTCTCTTCTTCAGAAACGATTTCCTTGCCATTGCCAGTCTACATTTTATATCCTCTCTACTTCGACCATCATCAGTTATTTTGCTCCCCAAATAGCAAAACTCCTTTACTACTTTAAGTGTCTCATTTCCTAATCTAATTCCCTCAGCATCACCCGATTTAATCTGACTACATTCCATTATCCTCGTTTTGCTTTTGTTGATGTTCATCTTATATCCTCCTTTCAAGACACTGTCCATTCCGTTCAACTGCTCTTCCAAGTCCTTTGCTGTCTCTGACAGAATTACAATGTCATCGGCGAACCTCAAAGTTTTTATTTCTTCTCCATGAATTTTAATACCTACTCCGAATTTTTCTTTTGTTTCCTTTACTGCTTGCTCAATATACAGATTGAATAACATTGGGGAGAGGCTACAACCCTGTCTCACTCCCTTCCCAACCACTGCTTCCCTTTCATGCCCCTCGACTCTTATAACTGCCATCTGGTTTCTGTACAAATTGTAAATAGCCTTACGCTCCCTGTATTTCATCCCTGCCACCTTCAGAATTTGAAAGAGAGTATTCCAGTTAACATTGTCAAAAGCTTTCTCTAAGTCTACAAATTCTAATAATGTAGGTTTGCCTTTTCTTAATCTTTCTTCTAAGATAAGTCGTAAGGTTAGTATTGCCTCACGTGTTCCAACATTTCTGCGGAATCCAAACTGATCTTCCCCAAGGTCCGCTTCCACCAGTTTTTCCATTTGTCTGTAAATAATTCGAGTTAGTATTTTGCAGCTGTGACTTTTTAAACTGATAGTTCGGTAATTTTCAAATCTGTCAACACTTGTTTTCTTTGGGATTGGAATTATTACATTCTTCTTGAAGTCTGAAGGTATTTCGCCTGACTCATACATCTTGCTCACCATATGGTAGAGTTTTGTCAGGACTGGCTCTCCCAAGGCCGTCAGTAGTTCTAATGAAATGTTGTCTACTCCCGGGGCCTTGTTTCGACTCAGGTCTTTCATTGCTCTGTCAAACTCTTTACGCAGTATCTTATCTCCGATTTCGTCTTCATCTACATCCTCTTCCATTTCCATAATATTGTCCTCAAGTACATCGTCCTTGTATAAACCCTCTATATACTCCTTCCACCTTTCCGCCTTCCCTTCTTTGCTTAGAACTGGGTTTCCATCTGAGCTCTTGATATTCACACAAGTGGCTCTCTTTTCTCCAAAGGTCTCTTTAATTTTCCTGTAGGCAGTATCTATCTTACCCCTAGTGAGATGAGCCTCTATATCCTTACATTTGTCCTCTAGCCATCCCTGCTTAGCCATTTTGCACTTCCTGTCGATCACATTTTTGAGACGTTTGTATTCCTTTTTGCTTGCTTCATTTAGTGCATTTTTACATTTTCTCCTTTCATCAATTAAATTCAATATCTCTTCTGTTACCCAAGGATTTCTATTAGCCCTCGTCTTTTTACCTACTTGATCTTCTGCTGCCTTCACTACTTCATCCCTCACAGCTACCCATTCTTCTTCTACTGTATTTCTTTCCTCCATTCCTGTCAATTGTTCCCTTATGCTCTCCCTGAAACTCTCTACGACCTCTGGTTCTTTCAGTTTATCCAGGTCCCATCTCCTTAAATTAGCACCTTTTTGTAGTTTCTTCAGTTTTAATCTACAGTTCATAACCAATAGATTGTGGTCAGAGTCCACATCTGCCCCTGGAAATGTCTTACAATTTAAAACCTGATTCCCAAATCTCTGTCTTACCATTACATAATCTATCTCATACCTTTTAGTATATCTTCCAAATACAGTCCTGTTTCTTCTTCTATCACATCAGAAAAATCTTTCCCTCTTTTTCCACCTATCCACTCTCTCCTCAGCATTTAACAGTAGAATTGTCGTTGCATTCTTAATGTTACCAACATTGGTTTTAATTTCACCGAAGGTTTTTTTGACTTTCCTATATCCTGAGTCAGTCCTTCATACAATCATTTCTTTGCTGTTTCTTCACATTTTCATGGAGCCATTTCGTCTTGGCTTCCCTGCCCTTCCTGTTTATTTCATTCCTCAGCGACCCGTATTTCTGTATTCCTGAATTTCCCTAAACATCTTTGTACTTCCCTCTTTATCGATTAGCGGAAGTTACCCATGGTTTCTTCACAGTTACTTTCTTTGTACCTATGTTTTTCTTTCCAACTGTATTGCCTACTGAGCTATTCGTCTCTGCTGTATGTAGAGCCTTAGAGAACTTGAAGCATATCTCGTCATTCCTGTGCATACTGATTCTTCTTGACTAATCTCTCAACCTTCAACCTACTCTTCATTCTACTAAATTGTGATCTGAGTCTATATCTGCTCCTGGGTACACCTTACAATCCAGTATCTGATTTCGGAATCTCTGTCTGACCATGATGTAACCTAATTGAAATCTTCCCGTATTTGCAGGCCTTTTCCAAATATACTTCCTCCTCTTGTGATTCTTACACAGAGTGTTCGCTGTTATTAGCTGAAATTTATTACGGAATTCAATTAATCTTTCTCCTCTCTCATTCCATATCCCAAGCCCATATTCTCCTGATACCTTTTCTTCTGATCCTTCCCATACAACTGCATTCCAGTCCCCCATGACTATTAGATTTTCATGTCCCTTTATGTTGTGTATTACTCTTTCCATATCCTCGTATACTTTCTCTTTACCCCAGCCTGAGAAGTCAGCATGTATGCCTGAACTGTCGTTTTCGGTGTTGGTTTGCTCTCATTTATGGTGAGAACAACCCTGCCACTGAATTGTCCACAGTAAAACACTCTCTGTCCTACCTTCCTATTCATAACGAATCCTACTCCCATCATAACATTTTCTGCTGGTGTTGATGTTACCCTACCTTCATCTGGCCTGATATCCTAGCCTTCTTTCCATTTCGCTTCACTGATGCCTACTATATCTAGATCGAGCCTTTGCATTTTATTTTCAGATTTTCTACCTTTCCTACCACATTCAAGCTTCTGACATTCCGTGCCTCACTCACAGTACGTTATCATTTAGTTGGTCATTCAGTCTTTTTCTCATGGTCACCTCCGCCTTGGCAGCCTCCCTCCCCCCAGATCCTAATGGGGGACTATTCCGGAAATCTTTTGCCAACGGAGAGATCATCATGACATTTTTTCAATTACAGCATACATGTCCTGTGGATACACGTTATATGTCTTTAATGCAGTGGTTTCCATTGCCTTCTGGCGTTAACCATTGCTGTTTCTTACGCCTTTAGCGGTAGTTCTCACCCCAAAGACAAGAGAATTTCTTGAATTCTGTCCGCTCGCCCGCTCTCTTTGACTAAGTCTTCCGCCGCCAATTTTAAAAACCTATTTCTATTTCCGCCTACGGTGGCCGGTCTGGCAACAGCCATGATCCCTTCCTGGGCATTTCATTAAAACAGTGACATATACAAATATACATTGGCAATACTGTCTTACTATTGTTGGTATGGTGATGCTGTGGAGTTCTGGTAGTATTTTCTAGGTGAAAAACTTGAATGTAGTTGAGGTTGGAGAGAAAGTGATATGACGAAGGAAGTCGTATAGCTATTTGAAAGGATAGGAGGTGTGTAAGATTGCAGTTATGTAAAGAGAGTGTGGGTTCGAGGCTTCTTGATGAAAAGGAAGAAGGAAGATGGGATGTAGCTCATATGTAGGGTATAACCCAGAAATGATTTCATAATCTGAAAGGGAAAGTGGTTGAAATTACCTTTGGGGGAGACACTGGGTGTGTGGTCGTGGTGGGACATGGAGCTAGAGGCGAGTCGGTTTGCCGTGGATGTCAAGGATGGGTATTACTGTGAAGTTTCAGTATTTGAGTTTAGTGGAGACGTGAGACTGGCGTCGGTATTCAATGTATTTCAGAAGATGTGAAAACTTTGCCAGACGCTACCGGGTACGGATGGTCGAAAGTAGCCGAATAGAGAAAACATGATGAAATATATGGCGCTCAAGGACTTGAAGGGAGTGTCAAAATTAGAGAGAGACAGAAATCGACGCAATATTTGCACAGGTGACCGCGAGAAGGGTGAGGGTATTTTAGGTACGTGTGATAATCAACGAATTGAGTCCACACATTTGTTAGTTCTAGCCTATTGTGTGACATCTTTCGGACGGTTAGTTGGTGATTATTCCAGGTAGGTGCGGAACCAAGGAGGTTGTGATAAACCCTCCCAAAAACATTTCAGTAAAACGTTTATATTCTTTCATATATAAATTTCCAAATTTCTGAAAAAACTTTCGAGGAATAATATCTCTTTAAAATGACAAGGAATTGTAGAAAATTACGAGCTGCTTAGGCTTATGTAGCAGCCTGCAGAGAATATTCCAGGCAGGCAAAGGCGCCCATCCACGAGCTGGCTGTACATGTTCATGCCAACAAACTCGACGCGGTTCTAGAGTCCACACGTAGGACGGGTTAACCATAGAAAGATGAGTTAGCCGAAAAGAAAGGAAGAGGAAGAAACCACGCTCCACTAGGAAGAAATGTACAGAAAGGCCGACTTGCGGAACATAGGCGGATATGAGTGAACCCGCATTCCCTTCTTTTCTATTTGACGTCGAAGCAAACACGAGGGGCATTCAATAAGTAACGCAACACATCTTTTTATCGGCTAATTTCGCTTTAAAAAGTGCAGAACTTTTTGGGGGACGTCATGGAATATTCCCCCCTCAGTCCCTACAGTTTCATGAAGTTCCGACAGGTGGAAACGCTATACTGGCCTAAAAAAATGGCGTCTGTAGCTGAGATACGTTCCAAGCAGAAGGCTGTCATTTATTTTCTGCCGGCCGCGGTGGTCTCGCGGTTCTAGGCGCGCAGTCCGGAGCCGTGCGACTGCTACGGTCGCAGGTTCGAATCCTGCCTCGGGCATGGATGTGTGTGATGTCCTTAGGTTAGTTAGGTTTAAGTAGTTCTAAGTTCTAGGGGACTAATGACCGCAGCAGTTGAGCCCCATAGTGCTCAGAGCCATTTGAGCCATTTATTTTCTTTCGGTGAAATCCAGAACATCACAGACATTCAGTGGCGCTTATAAAATGTCGTCGGAGACCTGGCAGTGAACGAAAGCATGGTAAGTAGTTGGGAAAGGCTTCTGTCACCATCTCAACAAGGTGGAGCAAACATGTGCAGTCTCCCGCGTCACACCTGTGACTCCTGCAATGTTGGAACGCATCGCATTCAAACATCTCGCTTCTCAACGGGACGTCTCTGTGGATAATGCTGACACACCCGTCCACTATTTAGGATACTCAAAACCGAGGCGTGATATGTGGGACGTTAATGGTGAAGACAGCTCGCCGGGACGTACGACTTGGCGCGGCGTGGCGCGGTGTTTTTCATTTCTGGGTCGCCTGGCGCCGATATTAAGAAGCGCGCGGCGCGGATTCCCGGCGACTCAGCGGTCTGGCGCGTATCGAGCGCCGCCCCGGGCCGGCCTGCCGCCCCCACAGGCGCCGCCCACGGCACTCGCCGCCCCTCTTGACCCGAAAAACCGTGCCACCGCGAGGGGCCGCCTCGAGGGCTCCAGAACACAGCACGGTGCTGCACTGACCACGGGCGCGCTGCGGCCGCACGCCCCTGTTTTCACCCCAGGTCACGTCTCTCTCATCCCACACTGCGTCAGCCACCTAGCAAATCACTATGGAATTATGCGCTCCCGTATGTCACCGCGAACACCCTAGACATGGTTAGAAGCTTTTAAACCGCTAGCAGCCCGAGCATGGTGATCGCTCTGTTCCACCATTCTCTGCAACCACAAAAGCTCCATTCGACCTATCCTATCCTACATCACTGACGCCTGTATATCGGATGAGGCCATTTTCTATCAGTGCAAATCCTTGAGGCCCTGCATCCCCTGTCACTTGTTGCACCCGCTTAGCCCTCTCCTATACGGATACTTCACTAACTCATCAGATTCCCCCTGCCTCTCAGCCACACTGAGCATTCAACTTGGCTCTACCAATCCTGTCGCTTCCCCTTCA
This sequence comes from Schistocerca gregaria, assembly GCF_023897955.1. NCBI lineage: Eukaryota > Metazoa > Arthropoda > Insecta > Orthoptera > Acrididae > Schistocerca > Schistocerca gregaria. The sequence goes on from NC_064923.1 coordinate 442,878,181, forward strand.
TTTACCATCCCTGGTGTGCTGCCGAGCCAATCCCAACATATACAATCAACTCTACACCTCCTCCTCCTCTGTATCCTCTCCCGCAGCAATTTTCACTGTCTCCCCTTTCCCGTTAGCGAAATCCTCTCTCTACCCTCTACCCTCCTCGTTTCTCATACTGTCCTTTCCTGACTTTCCACACACCATGCCCCAAACTTCATCCCTTTTACCCCATCGTAAATCTCCTGCCATCCACACTCCCACACCACTTACAATGCACCATCTCCACTCCATCACGGTCGTCGCAGCAACATTTAATCTTCCTATTCGATTTTTTTTTCCTTTTCCACTGCAAGATTACAACTTAGTGTAGTGTGGAAAAATGCTTCGCCGTTATTATAAACATTACCATCAATATCGGTGTTTTAAAAACATATTTAATGTACAATAATGATTTTAATAACATGCAAATTATTTGGTATATATATATATATATATATATATATATATATATATATATATATATATATATATATAAGGTGTGTTCCATAAGTAATGCTACCAAATTTATAAAAAAAATCATTTATTGAATATATTCGTGCAAATAACCAAAAATTTTCAAATTAGCACCCTCTCGCTTCGATAGACTCCTGGAGGCGGTGTTTCCATGCCTGGAAGGCATCCTGGAATGCCTTTTCCGGAATGTCCTTTAGAGATGATGTAACATGCGCCTGGATGCTTTCAATCGTGTCCCAATGTATTCCTTTCATGACTCTTTTTACCCAAGGAAGCAAAACAAGTGAATGGGAGCCAGGTCAGCACTGTAGGGAGGCTGGGGAACCAATGGGGGTCTCGGTCCTGGCCAGGAAGTCGTTGACAATGAAGGCGCTGTGACTCGGCGCATTGTCGTGGTGAACCTTCCATGTGTCCTTGATATCGCTTCGGCAGCACGAGATCCTCCATTTCAGTCTTTTGAGCACTTCCAAGTAGAAAGCTGAGTTCACTGTAGTCCCGGTAGGTACGAATTCGTGGTGGACAATGCCTCTGACGTCAAAGAAGACAATGGGCATGGTTTTGATCCTGGACTTGCTCATGCATGCCTTCTTGGGATGGGGCGACGATGGGGTGTGCCACTCTCAACTCTGCCTTTTTGTCTCAGGGTCATACTCAAAAATCCACGACTCATTACCAGTGATAACTCAGTTTAAAAAACGAGGATCATTTTCACACATTTCAAACATTTCTCGGCACCGATGTCCTCGCATGTGCTTGTGTTCGTCGGTCAACACTTTTGGGACGAGTTTTGCACACACCTTTCTCATGTTGCAATCTTCGGTCACAATGCCGAAAACGTTTGTTTTTGTCGTGTTTAGAGTTTGTGCTATCAATTGAAGGCTCAGTCGTCTGTCTGAGTTCTAACAATCGCCCACACGCGTCACATTTTCGTCGACCCGTGCGTTTGATGGACGTCCACTGCGAGGTTCGTCGGTGATCTCCTCTCGGCCCTCCATGAACGACTTTTGCCATCGGAAAACTTGTGATTTGGACAAGCAATCAGTCCCAAAGGTAAGCTGAATTAATGGAAACGTTTCGGTGGCGGACATCCCAAGTTTAACGCAAAATTTGATAGCGTATCGTTGCTCTACAGAATGATTCATTGTTCCGTGTTCCATAAACTCAAAACGGGGCCGACGGAAAACCTCCTCGCAGCCAAATGAGACAAAGAGCGTTTTGAAGCTAACACCCAGCCGGTTACAACACTCTGTGGTGTACCGTTGCGTCAGAAAAAAATTGGTCGCATTGCTTATGGTACGCACTCTGTCTATATGCTCTTGGCCGAAGAGCGGCAGCTGTGCTGCTGCCAGGTCACCCTGCCCTGATGGGGGAGGGAATGAAATAACAATAAAGGACAAAAGCTGTAAGCGATGTATCAACCACTCCATCGTTCCTAACCTCCTGCAGTGCCTATAAAAGTATATCTGTACACGATATCGTCGCGATCATCGTCATCTTTATTGCCACGACATCGTCGACAAGTCAGTATCAGTTACGACATCTCATTGTAGTCTTCACATTGTCATGCTGTCGTCTTGTCGTAATACTGTCAAATGGTTCAATGGCTCTGAGCACTATGCGAGTTAACTTCTGACTTTATCAGTACCCTAGAACTTAGAACTACTTAAACCTAACTAACCTATGGACATCACACACATCCATGCCCGAGGCAGGATTCGAACCTGCGACCGTAGCCGTCGCGCGTTTCCAGACTGTATCGCCTAGAACCTCTCGGCCCCCCCGGCCGGAGTAATACTGTCGTCATCATATCATCGTCTACTCCAGAATTACGGAATATAGAAAATACGAGACATTACTTAATTACTTGAAATACAGAAGTTAAGACGGTCTTGAAAAAGGAAAAGAACACACGCAGCGTATCATGCTGATACCACTTAACAATAGACCAAATAAGACGGAGATTTAGAACAAATTTAAAGTTATGAGGTGTTATTTTTTTTTATACAAAAGATAATCCTGTGTGATTGGAAACCGTCGCCGATAAATTAGTGCCAGGAATTTGTGCTATGTAAACCGTACGCACATCAGACAATATTCTCATGCATTCTACATAAAAGGGAATGGAAAAAGATTTTAATTTAAATTCCATAGTGTCTTCTGATGTTGACTACCCAACGATTATTCATCTGCACCACGATTCCCCACTTCATCTACGAGAGAACAGTTACCGGCAGATAAATATTATTTAAATATAATGTTGATTGATGGACTTTCAGAAATAGTAAACAAACCCATATCTCCTACACTGATCATAGGGGAAAGTAAAAGAAATACCATCCTAGTCTTATTACAAAGTTCTGCAACTACTTAAAAATGAAAATTTTTATCAAAAAGATAACCTCCAGTTTATGAATGAGACAATTCCATCATAACAGAAAAAGAACCTGCCAATTTTCATTCAAAGATGTACCAGGCAAATTCACAACAAATGGCCAGATTATTAATTTATATGCAATGACGGATCCACGTGAACACTGAACCTCTATGTAGAATGTGCTATTTACATATCATGACCCAAGCTACCTTTATCGCCTTGTGCGTTAGCGAGACACCCAGCTCTGTGTTTTGAAATGAAACTGTTTCCGATATGAAACCTCTTTGCTGCCCTTTGTTAAGATCTAACTGAGAAACTAACTAAGGAATATGTACTCCTCCGTACATCCATCTATACATCCTTGGGCTCGGAAATAGTCGTCACCTATTACTTAGTGATAAAATATCTCAGTAAAAGTAATTTGTGCTTTAAATGTAAGTTATTAAACAGTGCCTGAATACATATGCAGAAAGTAATGGAAAAACAATTACTAAGATCACTTTATAAAAATTATGAGTGTTGTTGTGATACGATATATGTTACCGTATCGTACTCTTCTCCATAATGGAAGATGTGCCATGAAAAACACGTGATTCGGAATCCACGTTGAACTGTAGGTCCCCTTCATCCGGACGAAGTGGCACCCATTTGAAAGGCCTGCACCAGGCGATTGAACATCCTCTTGAAGGATCCCCAGCTAATCATGGCAAACGACTATTTTTTTTCCTTTACTCCTTTTCTTACTCTGGCAAAATTAAAAATAAAATTCTTATGACATGTTCAGTGCCCGCAATTAAAAGAGTTATTTTCAATGTTTACTTCATGAAAATGTATACACAAGAAACGTTTACACGCTTAAGTGACCTAACAACAATTCTGAACGATTATCTGATAATGAGCCGGACTCGAAACACGTAGCGACTTTTCTTTTCATGTAGCGAATATAGAACGTGCTTATTTACTGACTGGGGTGAGAAATGTAAAAAATTGTTTTTTCTTTAAATTAAATTTTGATGAAACTCGTTCTTTTTAATTAAAAGACAGATTATGGTATTTTTGTGATTTGAATGTTAAATGACGTCACCGTTCGATATTATATACGATCACGGCCGAGATAAAATAGCACCATTCAAGTTAAGGATGAAACTGTTGGTGACTGGTTATTTTCGACTTTATGTGGAGAATATGCATCAAAAGTAAGGAAAGTTTCAAAGAAGAGTGGTTTAAAACAATTTGGAAGATAATGTGCGTTCAGCAGTTGTCCAATTGGCGTGTAAGGAGGACCGAGTAGTTTAGGTATTGCTCCTGAGTCACTATTTAGAAATGGAAAGCGGAGAGTGGAAAACGATGGGTCTGTTGTCTCTGAAATGAAGGACTTGTCAGTCTGTATTGCGAGGACTACCAGTGAGTGTTTTGTTGAAGTTTCCTTGACATGAGGTGTGGAGAGAAGAGCGCTGTGAAGTTTTGGGCGCAGCAATATCATGGTTCAAGAGCATGTGGAGACGTCTTCACTGACGCTGGGGAGAGTCCGAATGATTCTACATGTTCCTAAAGGATTCGTTTTACTAAGAAGAAACGAGAGTGAAAAGCTGTTTGGAGTGAGACACATTCGAGGATTTGCAGAACATTGTAGCAAACGGGAGAGGTTGAACGTTAACAAACATCAATAATTGTCGGCTGTTGTTGTTGTGGTCTTCAGTCGTGAGACTGGTTTGATGCAGCTATCCAAGTTACTCTATCCTGTGCAAGCTTTTTCATCTCCCAGTACCTACTGCAACCTACATCCTTCTGAATCTGCTTATTGTATTCATCTCTTGGTCTCCCTCTATGATTTTACCCTCCACGCTGACCTCCAATACCATATTGGTGATCCCTTGATGCCTCAGAACATGTCCTACCAACAAATCCCTTCTTCTAGTCAAGTTGTGGCACAAACTCCTCCCCAATTCTATTCAATACCTCCTCATTAGTTATGTTATCTACCCATCTAATCTTCAACATTCTTCTGTAGCACCACATTTCGAAAGCTTGTATTCTCTTCTATTTATTGTCCATGTTTCACTTCCATACATGGCTACACTCCATACAAATACTTTCAGAAACGACTTCATGACACTTAAATCAATACTCAATTTTAACAAATTTCTCTTCTTCAGAAACGCTTTCCTTGCGATTGACAGTCTACATTTTATATCCTCTTTACTTCGAACATCATCAGTTATTTTGCTCCCCAAATAGCAAAACTCCTTTACTACTTTAAGTGTCTCATTTACTAATCTAATTCGTCAGCATCATCCGACTTAATTCGACTACATTCCATTCTCCTTGTTTTGCTTTTGTTGATGTTCATCTTATACCCTCCTTTCAAGACACTGTCCATTCCGTTCAACTGCTCTTCCAAGTCCTTTGCTGTTTCTGATAGATTTACAATGTCATCGGCAAACCTCAAAGTTTTTATTTCTTCTCCATGGATTTTAATAACTACTCCGAACTTTTCTTTTGTTTCCTTTACTGCTTGCTCAATATACGGATTGAATAACATCGGGGATAGGCTACAACCCTGTCTCACTCCCTTCCCAGCCACTGCTTCCCTTTCATGCCCCTCGAGTCTTATAACTGCCATCTGCTTTCTGTACAAATTGTAAATAGCCTTTCGCTCCCTGTATTTTACCCGTGCCACCTTCAGAATTTGAAAGAGAGTATTCCAGTCCACGTTGTCAAAAGCTTACTCTAAGTCTACAAATGCTAGAAACGTAGGTTTGCCTTTCCTTAATGTTTCTCCTAAGATAAGTCGTAGGGTCAGTATTGCCTCAAGTGATCCAACATTTCTACGGAATCCAAACTGATTTTCCCCGAGGTCGGCTTCTACCAGTTTTTCCATTCGTCTGTAAAGAATTCGCGTTAGTATTTTGCATCCGTAACGTATTAAAATGATAGTTCGGTAATTTTTACATCTTTCAACACCTGCTTTCTTTGGGATTGGAATTATTATATTCTTCTTGAAGTCTGCGGGAATTTTTCCTGGCTCATACATCTTGCTCACCAGATGGTAGAGTTTTGTCAGGACTGGCTCTCCCAAGGCTGTCAGTAGTTCTAATGGAATGTTGTCTACTTAGGTCTTTCAGTGCTCTGTCAAACTCTTCGCGCAGTATCATATCTCCCATTTCATCTTCGTCTACATCCTCTTCCATTTCCATAATATTGTTCTCAAGAACATCGCCCTTGTATAGGCCCTCTGTATACTCCTTCCACCTTTTTGCTTTTCCTTCTTTGCTTAGAACTGGGTTTCCATCTGAGCTCTTGATATTCATGCATTTGGTTCTCTTTTCTCCATAGGTCTGGAGAGCTGGAAGTGAGGAAGGGGTTTCCAATCTGTAATAATTTGAAGGGGATTATTAGTTCTGGTATTTTTCAGATTTTTCAAGGGAAATCTCTACACTACCTAGGTCGGATCTGGGGAAGTGGGACTATTTTTGTTATTGTTCGAGTATAAAACATGAAAAAAACAGAAGTGGAGGTATTTTTCTTCCTTTTTGCATCTCTCATTCTCAAAGGAAGTGCAGAACGAGCCCTTATAAAACTCTCCGTTCTTTAGAGGCAGAGAAGGTTAGTGTCAAGAAATTGTCAGTGACACTCGCCACCAGAAATCGCCAACCCATTCTTTGCATAAGCCGTCTTACAGTTTGTTTTATATATTAAAAAATATTTTTGTTAGGTGTTTACAAAAACTTTTTTTTTCTTTTTATGTAACGACAGATCAGGGGGACAATGAGTGACGCCTTTGAAGCCAGTTCGCGCAGTCGAAGCTGTAACAAGCTGTAACGGGCCGAACGCCATCGTCCAGCAGAGCAACGATTGTCCTAGAGAACTTGTATAGGTTCTCTAATACCCCTCTGCTTTCGTGAGATTTTTATCGTAATTGATATGAATGGAATGGTTTATAGCTGAATGAAGTTTTTTATCTGATTGCCTTTTTCATTCATTACAAAACTGAATAAATGCTCTGAAGCAGAAAGGAAAAGCTGGATTTGCATATAGATAGAGATTAATTTTATCTGCAAAATATATATAAATTTTTATTCTGCGCTAGAGCCAGGAGAGGTGTTTTTCAGCCCCACAACACAAGATAGATTCGAAGTTCATCAAAGTAGTCATCTCTGTTTTACTGATAGCATTATTTCCTTCTGACGCTGTAAAAAGCCTAATTTGCAAACTAATTGAAGTTAAAATTAAGAGTGAACGACGAAGCAACGTCAGAGAGGGAAAAGAGGCTCCCAATTGGGAATATTTGTCTCCTTTTCTGTGTCTTTCATTTCCTTTCCCAAGAGAGAAAGACAGACTACTTTACAACTCAGTTTTTTTTCGGCCAAATCTTGGGAAACCTGGTGTACGGCAAAGGATTTCCTATTTTGGGGTATTTCAGGGGTCTTTCCCAGTTTAGGCGTTCTCATGGCAACCAAGAAGTACTTCATAAAAATCTTGTTCGGGATCGAGGTATTACAGCTACTTTTAAATTGTCTATTGAACAAAGTGTACGTGCACGTAGTTGATAATTGCTCAGCACGTGCTGCAATATATCTTTGAACAATGCACAGACTGTCTATTTGCAAGTTGTAAATCGGTACGTCACATTAAACAATTGCAAGTTGTCATCCTGGCTACCAATGGCAATATTCGAAGGGCACTTGTCTGAAAGTACTAAATACGCTGAAATTCCTTAGCCGTAGGTCTTGGGAAGTTAATAGCGCATATTTGGTCCAGTTATACTATAAATATGTTGTCTGATTCTAACTGGATTATGAGTATCACGTTTATGGATCAACAAGACCAACATACCTAAAAGATAAATGGCGCAGTTCACCACAAGAGGAGTGGGTTGTAAAAATGTGTGTATAGGATCACACCTATAGTCTACCTGTCCACTGAGACTGACAAATCATCACTATTCATTCGATTTCTTCTCATCGTGAATCAAGCTTAAAGCCACCTGTATTTCAATTAAAGGTCCACCAATAGAAATGGTATTTTAAGTCGTCGAAGTCCTATACTTACATTGAGAGTCTCAAGAAACACGGTACTTGACATTAGGTGCCGTCCAAACATCACTCCTCAAAATACACACATCAAAAAAAGTTTTGCATCACCTCGGTTTCGAGAGTTCTGGAACCTGTACAGAAAATTGGAATAGAGATCAACATAAACATCATTTCCGCACTTTTTATTGTTCATGAATACCACTCATTGCATGTTATACCACCATACAGCGAGACCTTCAGAGGTGATGGTCCAGATTGCTGTACACACCGGTACCTCTAATACCCAGTAGCACGTCCTCTTCCATTGATGCTTGCCTGTATTCGTCGTGGCATACTATCCACAAGTCCATCAAGGCACTGTTGGTGCAGATTGTCTCACACCTCAACTGCCATTCGGCGTAGATCCCTCAGAGTTCTTGGTGGGTCACGTTGTCCATAAACAGCCTTTTTCAATCTATCCCAACCATTTTCGATAGCGTTCATATTTGGAGAACACGCTGGCCACTCAAGTCGAGCGACATAGTTATCCTGAAGGAAGTTATTCACAAGATGTGCACGATGGGGGCGCAAATTGTCGTCCATGAAGACGAATGCCTCGCCAGTATGCTGCCGATGTGGTTGCACTATCGGTCAGAGGATGGCATTCACGTATGGTGCAGCCGCTACGGCGCCTTCCACGACCACCAGCTGCGTACGTCGGCCCCACATAATGCCACCCCAAAACAGCTGGGAACCTCCTCCTTGCTGCACAGTGTGTCTAAGGCGTCTTACCCGTAGGTCATTTATGTATATAGAGGATAATAGCGGTCCTACCACACTTCCCCGGGGCACTGCTGACGATATCTTTGTCTCTGATTAATACTTAGTGTCGAGGACTGTGTACTTGGTTCTATTACTTAAGAAGTCCTCCAGCCACTCACATATCTGGGAACCTATGCTCGTACCTTCGTTAATTTGCAGTGTGGCACTTTTCAAAAGCATTTCAGGAATCAAGGAATTTTGAATCTACCTGTTGTCGTTCTTCCATAGTTTGAAGGAAATCACGTGATCTTGTACTTACTCCGGGTTAAATGCCTCACTGGACTATCGGTGCACTCCACGGCTTGCATCATTTGAACAGGACGCAAAGTCATGAGTCTTCGGGCAAGATTACCCATCAGGTACTGTCCAGATTCTATGCTGGTCCTGCATTCACGGACGGCCGCAATTCCTCCCAGCTTGAAACTGATACCCGTTGGTAAGGTCTGATACTCGTCTTTAATCCCCTCAGTTAGGATTTTTTAAAGACCAAGGCCCTTAAACCCGTCTTTAATCCCCTCAGTTAGGATTTTTTAAAGACCAAGGCCCTTAAACCTGTTACATAAATGGTACATCATTCCTTGTTAGTATGTTGGGCATTCCTCATTAATACACAAACAAATCGCTCTACTTCATTCACGACGCAATCGTGGCCGTGTCCAAACTAATGTCATTCTCTCACATCTCGACGCTGACCAGTCTTACTGCACTGATTACATAGAACGGACTGGCACGTATACTATGTGATCAAAAGTGTCCACACACCTGTTAATGGATATTAACGTAGGGTGTGGCCACCCTTCGCCTTTATGGTGGCTTGAAATCTTTTGGGGATATCTTCAAATTCGTATCTGAATGTCTGTGATGGAAAGTAGCCCATTATTCCTTAAGAGGTGAAATGAGAGAGACTTGTGATGTTGCATCGCGTCCAGCGAGTCGTCTAGAGATTGAGGAAGGTCCGTTCATTTATCTAACGCGAAGATGGCCAACTAAATATTTTGAAGGAGTTATGGAACTCGATCGGAAAATATACGAACAAAAGGCAAGATTCGAACAATAACAATCTTTAGTGTTCGTCAGAGTAGAAAGTGGAGAAATGCCTTGATAAATGTACACTGTTCCTATTATGTTCCCTAGGTGAGAGTTACGCGTCTAAGTACGAAACCGAGCAGAGCCAGAGCGAAGACTACACTTCCAGCCCCTGGCCTGCTCTACACAGACGTCCCTCTTACACAGACTGGACTCCTCGTCCGTTGACAGTTGCCACTATCATGTTGGGATTTTGCCCAAATATTATTTGAAGTTACGATGGACTTGACCAAAATGCCTCTGCCTGAGCCAGGGAGTTTTGAAGTGGCGTTTTATTTCATATGTTGAAACGAAATGTGATGTGACAAAGGCGTCCGTCTGGTACACCGTTCTCCTGGTGCACGTCTTTTTCAGTTGATGCCACCTCAGTGACTTGCGTGTCGATGAGGATTATATGATAATGAAGACAACACAGCCCCGTGTCCCCGAGCGGAGAAAATCACCTACCCAGCTGGCAATGGAATCCGAGCCCCGCGCATGGCATTCTGCCGCGCTGAACACTCAGCTATGGAGGCGAACATTTCATGTGTTAAGCTTATGTGTACTTTTTTGTGTTTTTGTTCTTGTGTAAATTGTTCTATACTCTAAAGTAAAGAGTTAGTGTACTTTGAGATGTTTGTAGTTTGTGTGAAATGAGGAGAATCGAATGATGAGATGAGTTAGTGTGGCGAATTTTCAGAGGATGTGTAGAATAACTGGGTTTTTTGTTGGGTGAAAGAGGTGATTGTGGGCATGTTTCTATTTGATGGATGACTCTATTTGAGACGAATAAGCGTGGCAGTGATGATCCTGAGAGCCTTGTTCTGTAGGATCTGGATCTTTTCTGTATGTGTGTCTGCTGCCATCCCCCAGACCATTTAATAATGAGGGAAGGACCATGATTTTCCACATAACTAATTTTTCTCTGTTGGTCAGTTCATTACCATTTAATAATGGATTCAGTCTATAAATACTATCCGAACCTCTATTACACACGTTCTTCGTGTGGGAATTCCACAGTAAGTTTTAGCCAATGTCTAGACCGAGATGTTTTATGATGTCTCACCAGGTTAGGTCCTGCCCATCAATGGAGATCCTTGTCGGGCACTGCCGCCTCTCCCTTTACATATACGAGGGGCATTTTAAAAGTCCGTGCAAAGTCCGAGAGATGGCACCATCGGCACGTATCAAGGTCATGTTTGGTTAGTAGCATCCTTGGAAAGAGCGCACACCGAGTTTCAGCCATATTGGTCTATTTCCTTGTGTTTGGCTTTCGTGTGAATCAAGGAAGTCGAGTGAGTGTCAAAAAATGGACGAAGAAGAATTACGTGTGGTGATCAAACATTACTTTATGAAAGGAAAAACGCCTCAGGAGACTAAAGAGAAGCTTGATAAACATTACGGTGACTCTGAACCTTCGATTAGAACAGTTTATAAGTGATTCCAAAATTTTCGGTGTAGCCATATGGGCACAAGTGATGCTGAATGTTCTGGATGCCCTGTGGAGGTTACGACTCCAGAAATCATAGATAAAATCCATTATATGGTGATGGATGACAGAAGAGTTAAGGTGCGTGAGATTGCTAATACTGGGGGCATCTCGAATGAACGGGTACATAATATTTTGCATAAACATTTGGACATGAGAAAGCAATCCGCAAGATGGGTTCCGCTATTGCTCACGAATCACCAAGAACGGAATCGTGTGAAGTGTTGCAAGGGTAGCTTACAGCTGTTCAGGAAGAATCCGCAGGACTTTAAGCATCATTTCGTCACTGTGGATGAAACAATGAAACATGGATACATTATCATACTCCTGAAGCCTAACAACAATTTAAACAATGGGTTACCAAGGGATAATCTGCACCAAAAAAGGCAAAGACCCGTCCTTCGGTCGGAAAGGTTATGGCAACTGTCTTTTGTGATTAGCAAGGGATAATCCACATCGACTAACTGGAAAAGGGTAAAACTATTACAGGTGCATATTATTCTTCGTTATTGAACCGTTTGAAAAGCGAGCTGCAATAAAAACGCCGGCTTTTGGACCGCAAAAAGTCCTTTTCCATCACGACAATGCACCAGCACACAGCGCAGCAGTAGTGGTCGCGAAATTAATGGAAATAGGATTGCAACTCGTTTCACATCCCCCCTGTTCGCCAGACTTGGCTCCCTCGGACTACTGTTTGTTCCGCAGTTTGAAGAAATGGCTGGCGCGACAAAGATTTTATTCAAATGAGGAGGTGACTGCAGCAACTAATAGCTATTTTGCAGACTTGGACAATTCCTATTATTCGGAAGAGATCAACAAATTAGAACAGCGTTGGACGAAGTTTATAAGTCAAAAAGGAGACTATGTCGAAAAATAAAAAAGGTTTACCCCAAAGACATAAGTAGCTTTTAGTTTTGCACTGACTTTTCAAATGCCCCTCGTAATAGCCCCTTCCACATTGGCGCTTCCGGAAACCGCACTGTAAGGCCTCAAGAGTGACAATATAATTACACGTCGACATCCTGCCACTCCCAACCACGGTCTGCTGTTCTTTCCCCGTCAGGCGTTACGTTTTCTAAATATGCGGCAGGTGAATGCTCATGGCTGGAGCCAAATCGAAGTGCTAACTTGTTCCAAAGATGTTGCAGTTGGTTCAGGTCGAGACTCTGTGCAGACCAGTCCATTTCAGGAATCGTATGGTCCATAAACCATTGGCCCACAGACGCTGTATTATGACGGACGCATTGTCATACCGATAACAACAATCATCTCCGAATAGTTCCTCTGCTGTACGCAGTACACAATGAAATAAAATCTGCTCGTATTCGCCTCATTTAGCGCTTCCTTAAGCGCAATTAGGGAATCTAACCACGAAAAACACATATCCTAACACCAATTTTAGCACTACACATGATTCTCTAGCAATTCGCCAAACCCAGACAGTTTAATCCGATGGCTACAGCGTATAGCGTGATTTATCATTTCATGTTACTCGTTTCGCCAGCCGGGGTGGCCGAGCGGTTCTAGGCGCTACAGTCTGGAACCGCGCGACCGCTACGGTCGCATGTTCGAATCCTGCCTCGGGCATTGATGTGTGAGATGTCCTTAAGTTAATTAGGTTTAAGTAGTTCTAAGTTCTAGGGGATTGGTGACCTTAGAAGTTAAGTCTCATGGTGCTCAGAGCCATTTGAACCATTTTTACTCATTTCTAGTCGTCCACTGTCTAGTGACGTCGCTCTTGACACAATTTTAAGTGTCGTTTAATACTAACTACAAAATGTGTGGGTTATAAGAGGCTGCTCGACCATTTAACGCCACACTTTTTAACTCACTGCGCACAGTCATTGCAAAGCTGGACTGCTGGTAGAAATTTGGAACTCACGAGGGATCCCTTCCGCTCATTTCATGAGATTTTTTACAATCACCCTCCACAGTCCATGTCCTTCAGTACATGAGATCTGCCTGGTCTGGTTTAAGTTCACAATCACATCGCCAACAGCTGACATAGGCAACTTTTAAGGGTTGAAATGTGCTTCATGCATTTGTTCCTTAGGTGACACCCAATGACTAGTCCACGTTACAACTCACTGAGCGCTCCTGACCGACCCATTCTGCTGTTTTTCTTCTCTACAGTCTACCGACCGAGCGAGATGGCGCAGTGGTTAGCGCACTGGACCCGCATTCTGGAGGAGGACTGTTCAAACCTGCGTCCGGCCATTCAGATTTAGGTTTTCCGTGATTTCCCTAAATCACTCCAGGTAAACGCCGGATTGGTCCCTTTGAAAAGGGATCGGTCGATTTCGTTCCCCGTCCTTGGCACAATTCGAGCTTTTCCCCCGCTATAACGACCTCGATGTCGACGGGACGTTATACCGAATCTTCCTTACTTCCTTTCTACAGACTACCCAATACTCCACGCCCCTTTCATACTGGCGGATCTGCTCTCGTGACATATGGTGCTGAGTTTTGCATTATATATGGGTGGCCGGGTACGTTTGATCAAATACTGTTATACACTTCTGTGCCATGATTAGATTAGATTAGATAAGATTAGATTCGTTTTTCGTTCCATAGATCCGTGCTGAGGAGGTCCTCGTGGATGTGGAACATGTCAATTTTTTTTAAAAAAGCTGAAATAACAATACTAATAGTATGAATGTATACAATACATCATTTGTTTCTATTATAAAATTCGTCAATGGAGTAGAAAGAGTTGGCCACTAATAATTCTTTCAGGCTCTTTTTAAACTGATCTTTATTTGTAACTAAATTTTTTATGTTTGCTGGCAAATTATTGAAGATGAGTGTTCCTGAGTAGTGGACCCCTTTTTGTACTAAAGTAAGTGCTTTTAAGTCCTTGTGCAGATCATTTTTGTTCCTGGTATTGTATGTATGAACTGGGCTGTTTGTTGGAAAAAGAGATATGTTATTTAGGACAAATGTCATTAGGGAGTAAATATACTGAGAGGCAGTAGTTAGTATACCCAATACTTTGAAGACGTTTCTACAGAACGTCCGTGAATTTACTCCACAAATAATACGTATTACACGCTTTTGGACTCTGAAAACTTTTGTTTGACCTGAAGAGTTACCCCAAAATGTTATACCATATGACATTATGGAATGAAAGTAGGTAAAGCATGCAAGTTTTTTTTCATTTTTATGTCGCCTATGTCTGCTAACACTCGAATGCAAATACAGATTTGTTAGGCGTTTCTGCAGTTCTGTGGTGTGCTCTTCCCAACTGCGTTTATTATCAAGTTGTAATCCCAGGAATTTAAGACTGTCAACCTTTTCTATCTGCTCTTCTTCATACCTTATGCATATGGTGGAGGGAACCTCTTACAGGTTCAGAATTGCATATAGTGAGTCTTTTCGAAGTTTAATGTCAGTGAGTTAGGACATCGGTTGACGGTCATATGAGCGTCTGGTGTCAGTTCTACAACATGTATAGCGTTCCAAGGCGATCAGTTAGTTCTTTTAATGCAGAGACTAACTTTCAGTCTGTCGCGGTTTCTGTGTGTGCTAAATATTGACGAGCTGGAAGGCAAATGGTGCTCCTCTTGTACGCAATCAAACTGTGAAATTCAGGAGTTTTGAAAACTAGCTCTTGAGCAGTGAACTAGCCTGTTGAGCTCAGTACTAGTGACGCAGCAGGAAAGCCGTTTGTCCTGCGAGTTTAAGAGGAAAGGAAAGGGGGAAACGCTCACAAATGAAAGGCGCGAGGTTAAGCGGGGAGCTTGTGTCGCGGTCGATATCTGGCGCGCGGATGGAGAGCCGTGCCACGAGCCGGCGAGGGGCCTCCACAGCTGGCAGCTCTCTCTCTCTCTCTCTCTCTCTCTCTCCATTGCAAGTTCTCGCGCTGAGGGTACTAGCCGCTCACTCTCCCTGCACACGGACCTCTATAGCCTCACCAAGGGCAGAGTAGCAAGAGTGTTTGCAGTGAGAACGAGTAGTTCCGATACTGCTACACTTTTCCCAGAGCATCTTTATACATTATCATTTTTCTCACAGAAGAGCAAAATGGTTTTAGCTTGGGAAGGTCATGTCCAGATTGTAATTTCTCTATAAAATAGATAACAGAAAGGCTCAGAGAATTAAGTTTTCCAAAGTACGTAGCTTTTGTAGATCATAAAAAGTCTTCAACCAGATGGTGATATCTAAGTTGTTGGAAATTTTAGGGGAGTATGGCTTTCCTTTGGATTTAATAAGATCAGTTGATAGTTTGTGTGATCGCAACAATATGAAGATAACTGTTAGCTCAACCATTAATATAGAAATTAGAGTAGTCACACGAGAAGTCAGACAAGAGAATCATTTATTGCACAGACTATTTAATATACGCTAGCCGTTTCTGCACAGCTTCGTTCAGGTACCCATGTGACACAAATACTCGTGTTGTGCATATTTTCCTCCCCCCCCTCCTCTCACTCCACCTCTTCCTCCCTCTGTATCTATGTGCACGTCATTGTCCCTTCTCTACCTGTCTATCTCTGCCTGCCCTTCCCTCTAACAAACTCCTCATCCCCCTCTCTCTGTATATCTTCTCCCCCCCATCTCTGTCTCTATCCTCTTTGCCCCTCTCTTTCACCTCCTCTGCCCCTTTCTCTGTCTATCTCCTCCTCCTTCACACTTTCTCTGTTCATCTCCTCCTTTGCCTCTCTCCTCCATCTAGGCCTGCCCCTCTCTCTAACCAACTCCTCCTCCCCCTCTCTCTGTACATCTTCTCTTCCCCCCCCCCCCCCATCTCTGTCTGTCTCCTCTTTGCCCCTCTCTCTGTTCACCTCCTCTGCCCCTTTCTCTGTCTACCTGTGCTGGACATCCATCATGTTGGAAGTACATCGCCATTCTGTCTTGCAGTGAAACATCTTGTAGTAACATCGGTAGAACATTACGTAGGAAATCAGCCCATTTTAACACGGGTAATGTATCACGAAGACAATACCGTCCGCACTAGCGGAATGTTACGTGAGAATATGGATAAATTATATTGTTTTCCATTATACGTAATGATTATACAGCTCATTATAGGTTGCCTTTCATATTTGGCAGTGTAACCTGAACATCTGCAAACAGAACCGTCCGCACTGGCGGAATGTTACGTGATACCGCGTACTTATACGTTTGTGATTATTACAGCGCCATCTATCACAAAGCGAAAAAAGTGGTCCAACTAAAACATTCATATTTCTTTACGTAGTACACGAATACGTAATAAAAATGGGGGTTCCTATTTAAAAAAAAAAAAAAAACGCAGATGATATCCGTTTGACCTATGACAGCGCCATCTAGCGGGCCAACCACAGCGCCATCTGGCTTCCCCCTTCAAGCTAGACGAGTTTCGTTCTTTGTAGTTCTTTCGTTTGATGCTTATTTCGTGAGATATTTGGCCTGGTCACTAACAATGGACCACCCTGTATACACAGATATTAAAAAATCAACCTATAAATCAGATCGATATATCTGCATCACTGATGAGTGCAGGTCTTATGAATATATGTATGTAAGACCTTGTCAATAAAAGGCAAACAAAAATGGAGTATGCCTGCTTACCAAGATGTACAGTATTTAACTCATTTCTGTTTGCAAAATACCAGGTTACACTGCCAAATATGCAAGGCAACCTGTAATGAGCTGTATAATAATTACGTATAATGGAAAACAATATAATTTAACCATATTCTCAAAGAAAACTAAAGTCATAGCTATTTGTGGAAAGGAACATATTGAAGCTAGATTCGTAATCGACAATAGCATGTCGGAACAAATCGATATATTCAACCACTTGGCTGTCATATCCCTTGTGCTTATAATAATGGTACTAAAAAATTTGTAAATGTACGAGATGCATTCAAGTTCTAAGGCCTCCGATTTTTTTTCTCCAGGCTGGAAACAGATAGAAAAATGCGAATTGTTTTAAAATGAAGCCGCGTTCATTGTCAATACGACCAAGAGATGACAGCACCGTACGGCAGGTGGAATTTTACCGCCAGCGGCGAGAATGAGAACTGTTTTAAGTACTTAAAATGGCGACGTTTTCCTTACTTGAACTGCGTGCAATCATTCGTTTTCCGAATTTGGAGAAAAAAAATCGGAGGCCTTAGAACTTGAATGCATCTCGTACATTTACAAATGGTACTAAAAAATTTGTAAATGTACGAGATGCATTCAAGTTCTAAGGCGTCCGATTTTTTTTCTCCAGGCTGGAAACAGATAGAAAAATGCGAATTGTTTTAAAATGAAGCCGCGTTCATTGTCAATACGACCAAGAGATGACAGCACCGTACGGCAGGTGGAATTTTACCGCCAGCGGCGAGAATGAGAACTGTTTTAAGTACTTAAAATGGCGACGTTTTCCTTACTTGAACTGCGTGCAGTCATTCGTTTTCCGAATTTGCGTGGTGCGAAACCAATTGAAATTCATCGACAGTTGAAGGAGACATGTGGTGATGGAGTTATGGATGTGTCGAAAGTCGTGGGTGTGACAGTTTAATGAAGGCATAACATCGTGTGACAACAAACCGAAAGAACCTCGGGCTCGCATAAGCCGGTCTGACGACATGATCGAGAAAGTGGAGAGAATTGTTTTGGGCGATCGCCGAATGACTGTTGAACAGATCGCCTCCAGAGCTGGCATTTCTGTGGGTTCTGTGCACACAATCCTGCATGACGACCTGAAAATGCAAAAAGTGTCATCCAGGTGGGTGCCACAAATGCTGACGGACGACCACATGGCTGCCCGTGTGGCATGTTGCCAAGCAATGTTGATGCGCAATGACAGCATGAATGGGACTTTCTTTTCGTCGGTTGTGACGATGGATGAGACGTGGATCCCATTTTTCAATCCAGAAACAAAGCGCCAGTCAGCTCAATGGAAGCACACAGATTCACTGCCACCAAATAATTTCGGGTAACCGCCAGTGCTGAAAAAATGATGGTGTCCATGTTCTGGGACAGCGAGGGCGTAATCCTTACCCACTGCGTTCCAAAGGGCACTACGGTAACAGGTACATCCTACGAAAATGTTTTGAAGAACAAATTCCTTCCTGCACTGCAACAAAACCGCCCGGGAAGGGCTGCGCGTGTCACCAAGACAACGCACCCGCACATCGAGCTAACGTTACGCAACAGTTTCTTCGTGATAACAACTTTGAAGTGATTCCTCATGCTCCCTACTCACCTGACCTGGCTCCTAGTCACTTTTGACTTTTTCCACCAATGAAAGACACTTTCCATGGCCTCACATTTACCAGCCGTGCTGCTATTGCCTCAGCGATTTTCCAGTGGTCAAAACAGACTCCTAAAGAAGCCTTCGCCGCTGCCATGGAATCATGGCGTCAGCGTTGTGAAAAATGTGTACGTTTGCAGGATGATTACGTCGAGAAGTAACGCCAGTTTCATCGATTTCGGGTGAGTAGTTAATTAGAAAAAAATCGGAGGCCTTAGAACTTGAATGCACCTCGTACTTAAAGATGTTAAGTACTATTAAGAGAATGTCCCTGCGCTAAATCAGAAAAAGGACAGTACATAAATATTCTATAATACTATAGCTGTACTTTTTCTGCTGTATATATCCAAAGATGAGCTTCAAAAACCAAACAATTACAGAGAATTAAAGCAGCAGAAAGGAGACTTATAAAGCATTTGACAGGATACAAATTACAAAATTTAGAAGAACAGTGAGATAAGAGAGGAGCTCTATGTTTCAGGAATTGTAGAAAAGATGAAAATGTGTTGAAAGTAATGACAAGATCATCTACTACATATGGATCATATGCGGATACCAAGGAAAATGTTTGGCTACAGATCCAAGGGAGCTAGATGGATGAGATGAGCATGAAGAAGATGGTATGATCAGATTTAAATGGCTGGTCGCGGAACAGGTAAGACATCTAACCCGAAAATGTATGTGATGATGATGATATTTATCCTTCACATCATTCTTCTGTATTCCTTTTTAAAAGATATGCATTATAAAGTTGATTCATTTTTTCATTTGTCCAGAGTTCACGAATAGTTTCCATTGCTTCTCTCTGAATCACTACACAATATGGCACTAACCTTATGGACAGCCTACGTTAGTCTTGGTTGATTACAGCAAAATAGTCTTTTATAAAAGCAGGCCGCAATGGGGATAAGATCGTATTTACACTTTCCTTTTAGGTCACGACATGAGTACGCGGAGTTGCGCAGACCGCCTAAACTCGCTACCCCACCTTGCTATTGAATGTTACATGGAACTGAAGGCATGACTGTAATTAAGATTGTTTTGAGATTGACAGGTTGCAATGATGGGGGACTGAAAGAAGCTGAAGGCTTCACTCACGCGTGTGCTTTCAAGAGACAAAAAAGTCTGTAGCCATACACTACGTGCCGATGAAGTGATTTGGTCAAGAAATAATGTGGAATACGGCAACTTAATTCAAAGAACACTAGAGCGGTTTTGATTGAAGAATTTTAGCTGAAGTCGTGATTTTTGATATCACAATTGAAGATTATTGAAACAGAACCAAACGTGATAGAGCATTAAACCAAGTAAGATGTACGTTAAAAGAGATGTGACACCATACTAATATTTTTGTCTTATTTTTCTGTTTTAGTAAAATTGTTTTTGACTAAGAGTAAATATAATAGCCTGACTATGAAGTGTGTTATTTACGATGAAGAAATAACTCATCTATATAAAACATAAAGTCATAATACTTAAAGTATCAGTAGCACCCTTGATATGTTATTGACAGGTTTTACCTTGGGGGTACCATTACGACATTCTCTCTCAATTTCCTTGGGGCCATAGCTCTCTTCTGTTGCTTAACTTGATCATGTATCCCTTTCTACGCTAGAAGACATTGCTGCAGAATTACAAGTCTAAGGTGAAGGTCGTGTTGTTTTTCTGCAACTGTTAACAGTCTCGTCTACAGAGCAATTATACGTTTCTTTTTGGATGTTTCCCACATTCATATAGTTAAAAGCTGCATAAAAGTTGCACATTACAAAAACAACCCAAAAACTGTAGCTCTCTAAACAAGTTTATTTAACTTTAAATATGCCATACAAGAAATGTATTCGCAGTTGCAAACATGGACAGACATCAGCTGTATAATGGAATGACAACGAAAATTTGTTCCGGATCTGGACTCCCCCTTATCGCAAGTGGGAGCCTTACCATTTTGCTATCCAAACATGACTCACGGCCAGAGCCAAACTTCCGTATGTCGTCAGTCACATGCCTACAAGTTGTATTCGTACATCCATTTTGAATATTCCCGCATAGGCGAGACATTTTACTTGAAAGTCGCTCGCCTGGTGTCGGCTACAATCTCTGAAGACGCACTTAACAACGTTTGGGAAGAACTCGGCTATAGACTTGATGTCTGCCGTGTGATAAATGTTGCTCACACTGAACATTGAACATTAAACATTGAAATCTAGGGGACTCCTGACCTCCCATGTTAAGTCCCATAGTGCTCAGAGCCCTTTGAACCATCTTTTTTTTCGAACCAACCCCCCCCCCCCCCCCCAATACTCATTCAGATTAACATTCTGCAGGCTGGGGGAGATTTGCTGCTTCTGATTTCAGAAGATCACGTGCTGTAGCCGCGAGGTGGCCGAATCTCGGACGGAGTGAAAAGAACCAACTCGTTACCGAAGCCGGGGAGGACCCGTGCAGTCCCAGAGCTCGAAGGTGAGGGCAAACGACGAGTGTCCTTGGTGGAATATTCACGATGACAACACGAGAAGAACAAGTCAACGATAATCAAACAGATTTCAAATGGAATCAAGCGAGAAACCAAGACGATGTGATAATGTAGAGAGATAGTCCGTAGTCGTGCGTGACAGCAACAGCAAGCAACAGAAGCAAATACCCGACTGATGTATCGCCGGCCGTGCGGCCGTATTTATCTCAACCGCGGTACAACTGCTGGCCGGAGCTTTCACGTGAGGAATTGTGGTCGGCGCTATGTAGGCGACCGCAGCGCTTCGAAGGCCGCGAAGCCGTCTATTTTCTCCGCCGGGCATTCATATTTATCGATTCGTATTAAGCTCCGCCATCCTGGTCTCAGAGGGGCCAGTCGGAACCGAGCGATTTCGATGTCATCCTCACCCACTGGTGTCATTTGGATGCGGTATGGAGGAGAACGGTGTTAGTCTGCCGCTCTCCCGCCCATTGTCGGCTTTGCAGACTTCCGGGTCGTGGTACCAGATTGTGTATTATTCGAAGAAACATATCTTCCACAGAACATCGAGGCTCACTTAACGCGATGAAATGGTTATGTACTATGCGCGGGTAGTACATTGTCTTCTGGACTGGAGACTGGATGCACGCGCAGGGTATTGCTTTTACAGACGTTCTGGCTCAGTGATTAATTTGCTTCATCGCTGCAGAAGTACCAGAGCAGGTGTGTAGACATTTCTACCAAATATTGCAATAACGGTGTAACAAACAATCCTCCGGCAGAGTAGCGTTTGTTCCCAGTACAATTGTTTGTAATAGTCAGTCAGAGTTGGGAAATGGTATTGGGTTTCTTTTGGTATGTGTTATAACCTCAGTCGTGGCGCGAAGTTGCTCATTGTCATCCCATCCAGCAAATTGTGAAACATAATTAAAAGTGAAAATTTAATTCAATTATTTCTAATTACAGATGTTTATAATGCAGCGATGTTTTATACATAATTCCGAGATGGCATAAATTTTTTTCCTCCATTACATATAAACTAAAAAGATATTTACATATTTTTGCACCAAGTCTTCCATGTTTTGCAACTCTCTATCAAAGAAAGGGAAAAGGCAGGTTTGGTTTTTGCTCTTTGCCATTTGTATCGTCGAACTACGTGTATAAAACAGAAAAATAGAGCTTTATACCATTTATGCTTTTGTGTCACATCAGTCTAAGGTGTATTTTCAGGAAAATAAAAGCTAAATGTGTCCCGAAAAGGGGAAAGTTATGATGTTGATACCTGTGGTCTCAGCTACAAACTAGGGTCGAACAAATAATCTTCGACCATGCGATTAAACTGTAAACAAAGTATGAAAGCGATAACATCTCTTACTAATAGCACAAAAGAGACAAACTCATTTACAGAGCTGGCTGGCGCAGTGGTTAGCACCCTGGGTTTGCATTCGGCGCGACGACGCTTCAAACCCGCATCCGGCCATCCTGATGTAGGTTTTCCGCGATTTCGCTAAATCGCTTCTGGCAGCTGCTTGGATAGTTCCTTTGAAAGGGCACAGCCGATTTCCCTTCTCCTTCTTCCATAATCCGAGCTTCTGCTCAGTCTCTAATGAGCTCGTTGCCGACGGGACGATAAACACTAATCTCCTCCTAGTCCAGACCCGCTCAACTACAGTGTCTGAATTAGGTAGAAGTTACTTCATGTCACGTTTTCACATCAAATTTAGAATAAAATGGAAAAACTGTACTTAAATTTGACCTTAGCGGCAGAAATGGCAAGAAATGATTTAATTGACGTGAAAAACCGGTTACTAAGTATTTGTAGCTAAATTAATAACCCAATATCAGCGCACCATTTCTGTATCGAAATGTGTTATTCGGTTTCGCGTAATCTGACCATGGATGTAGTGAAACGAACAACCTGAAATCAAGTATCAGATACAAGGCAAAGGTCCCGAGTTCGTGTCTCGATCCCGGCACTCTGTTTTAACCTGCCAGGAAGTTTCAAAATGTAAAAAAGCTTACAACAACGCCAAGGTTTCACGTGCCTGGTTGATCATCTACAAAACAATAGCTCAATCGCGCATTGGGATGAACCATTCCGCTACATTCAAAATGTTCTCCCAAGTAATCTGTGAGAGAAGCGCGGTAACATACAAGATTAAAAAGGATATAATACTCTCACAGCCAAAGACTGAAGCACAAGAGAGTTCGCCAAGGTATCATGTAGATCTTGTCTCATCACAAAAGAGAACATAAGCTCTTAAAATGTAGAGCAGTAAAATTATTCTCCTACAATGGCTTACTCAAAAGGGGATTAAGATCATTTCATCTGTTGTCAATGGCCGGAAGGGAAAAAAGCCCTATTTGAGTAAATACAACACTGTGCAAAAGAAGTAAAGGATTACTTTTTCGAAAACCCATAACTGTCTTCCATTACGACACAGAAGTTTGAAATTTCACTCAAATGTGCCTAAAGCCCTCTTCTTTAATGGTGCAAAACCGTGGCGCCCTGCGACGTCAGCCTCGGACTAGAAGACGCTTCGAACAGCGAGGCGTCGACACATGCGAAAAAACGGCAGAGCCCAGAATTTCATGTGAAGTTTTAGATTGATTAATGACATAATATAGGCACCAAATTTCACCGTAATTCTGCCCAAAGCCATCGTTGACGTATCACACGATGGGGAGGTTGCCCACATTTCATCCCTTCTTGCACGTCTCCACGATGGAGGTCAGAACGATGACACCTACCGTTGAATTCGCGAGGTTTTCTTATAGGTGGCCGGAGGAAAACGTTTCAGACACTCCACCGCTCAGAACTGACACGGAAGGGCCTCAGAGAGTGACATAAATGGTGTCAATGAAACCATCCATTTTCTTGGGGCACTGATTCCGCACATTTCGCCGTCGAAAATGACAATCAAAACATCACAGAAATTACACTGTGCAACAGAATTAATTATTTATTTTTAGTAGAAACCCCGTAATTGTCTTCTATTGCGACGTATAAGTTGTAAATTTGACTCAAAGATGCCTACCATCTTGCTCTGTAATGGTGCGAAGCACGGCGATCTGCGACGTCACCCTCAGGCTCGACGAATAGTATAGAAATATGTGAAGATAGGCCAGAGCTGAGAAATTCATGTGACATTTGATGCTTTAACGATGTCCCATTGACACAGGCGTCAATAAAACAACAAAGGGTCGCTCTAAGACCCGCAGTTCGGCATAGCGGGGGAATCATCTTCCAACATTTACTGAGAATTTTTAAAATGTGAGCACACAGAAAAAACCTAGACGACTGCAGGAGGAACCAGCTACTTGACACCTCTGCGATGCCAGTTGCCTGCTTGCAGGGATCTAGGACTACTTCACAAGTTTTCGCTGTAAAAGTGCATTTTTAAAGTTCTCAATATAAGCGGGTGGGTGCTACCAAAGGTGTTTCCGAGCTTCGGGGTCTTAGAGGGACCCTTTGCCGATGTATTCACGTAAGTGTCAGTGCGACGTCATTTACCAATCTTACACGTCACATGAACTTCTGAGCTCTGGCCTTTCTTTCGCAAGTGTCGACACCTTGCTGTTCGAAACGTCGTCGAGCCCGACGGGAGACGTCGTAGAGCGCCACGCTTTTGCACCATTTAAGAAGAAGGTTTTAGTCACCTTTGGGCGAAATTTCAAACTTCTGTGTCATAATGGAAGACAGTTAGGTGTTTCCAAGAAGGGGTGCTGTAATTCTGTTACGCAGTATAGTTTCTGTGGTGTTTTGTTTATGGTTCTAAAGAAGATAAACACATCATCCGATTTCGAATTTCTATATTTCTGAAAATAATAAATATATACACTGAATTTTGTTTATTGATGAACAAGGAAACTCAGAAAAATATTGCCATACCTTTTCATAGTTGTTCAATATGGCCCCCTTGAGAAGCACCGCATATGTCAATGCGGTGTTCAAAATATTCCCACACTGCAGCGAACAGGTCTTGAGATACAGCTGCCACAAATGTCTCAGTTCATTCATTGTTCTTGGTAACGGGGCACATAAACAGACTCTTTAACAAACCACCAAGAGGTAATCACATATAGTCAGGTCCGTTGACCTTGGCGGCCAGTAGTGTAAGGTAGAATCATTTGGTATATTTCGACCGATCCATCGTTCAGTAATCCTTTGATTTAAAAATTCCCGCACTTCCAGATGCCAGCCACTTGGCGGTGTCCCATCCTGTTTGTAAATGAAGACTTTCTAATTGGTCTCCAACTGTAGGAAAAGGAAGTTCACAAGCATGTCGAGATATGTGCTTTCTTGTAACAGCGTTCTCGTCAAAGAAAAATGGACCATTCACTTTTCGTGTGAAACTGCACAAAACACATTAAATTTGGAGGGTTCCTCTCATGTTTTACAGCTTCATGTGGTTGTTCCGTGCCCCATGTTCTCACAATATGACGGTTCGCCATTCCATTTAAATGGAATGTTACCTCGTCACTGAACAGTAAGCGTGGAAAAAAACTGTCATCCCCCATCTTGTCAAGAACGAAATTACAGAACTCTACACGTTATTGTTTGTCACCTTCACGAAGAGCTTGCAGTAGCCGAATTTTGTAAAGTTTCATGGGTAAACGTCGACGCAACACACGCCAGACGGTCATCGGGGCATGTTAAGCTGTCGAGCTGCACAGCGAACGCATTTCTGGGGACTCCTTGTGAAACTATGGCGGATGTGTTCGACGTCTGTGTCAGACACTCAAGGACGGCCCAACGATTTGCCTTTACACAAACAACCTGTTTCTCGGAATTGTTCATACCATCGTCTAATACTCTGTGCTGTAGGAGGATCCACACCATACCTAGTACGAAAGTCACGCTGAAGAGTTATTTCTGACCCGCACTGCACAAAACATAGAACACAAAACGCTTTCTGTCGTTCCGACAACATTTTTACTAAAACTGAAGTGGACGCATACTGCTGCTAACTAACGGGCACCATGTAAAACTCGACCGTCTGTCGTACAAGCATGTATCTCAAATAACATAATAGCTATGTTTTTTTAATCTGATGATTCTTTTTGGTACACCCTGTATAATGAGCTTATGCATGACTTCAACGTGGCTTGGCTTCAGCATCACATTTCATAAGTAAAAACTATCTTTCCCTCACTCCAATCTTGAAAAGTTAACAATTCGAAGTATAGATACCTACTTCCGCTTCCGCCGGTTGGAATCTCTTATTAATTCATTCATTCACGTATTAACTAGATGCGCTACTTTCATGGTCATATCTGTAGTTGAATACGACGTTTTCGTCCACGATGCAAGACAGAATTGGTCGCTATAGCTATGCGCTCCCCATCTTTATCGCTATCATCGCCATCGCCGTAACTGTAATCGCTCATTATCTGTGTCGTCATGCCTGCCTTTATCGCCGATTATCTGGCCGGTGCCGCCATCACATCCACTTCACCTCAACGTATGTTTCCCGGTACCCACGCTAGTACCACCGTATTAATCTTCCCCTACTACTCGCAGCCTGATCTTTCAATGGCGTCTACATCTACTTCTAGAAATGAGTTTCAACACTTATCAGCAGTTAATCATACATACACTGCTGGCCATTAAAATTGTTACACCACGAAGATGACGTGATACAAACGCGAAATTTAACCGTCAGGAAGAACATGCTGTGATATGCAAATGATTAGATTCTCAGAGCATTCGCACAAGACTGGCGCCAGTGGCGACACCTCCAACTTGCTGACATGAGGATAGTTTCCAACCGATTTCTCATACACAAACAGCAGTTGACCGGCGTTGCATGGTGAAACTTGTTGTGATGCATCGTGTAAGGAGGAGAAATGCGTACCATCACGTTTCCGACTTTGAAAAAGGTCAGATTCTAGCCTATCGCGATTGCGGTTTATCGTATCGCGACATTGCTGCTCGCGTTAGTCGAGATCCAATGACTGTTAGCAGATTATGGAATCGGTGGGTTCAGGAGGGTAATACGGAACGCCGTGCTGGATCCCAACGGCCTCGTATCACTAGCAGTCGAGATGATAGGTATCTTATCCGCATGGCTGTAACGGATCGTGCAGCCACGTCTCGATCCCTGAGTCAACAGATGGGGACGTTTGCAAGAAAACAACCATCTACACGCACAGTTCGACGACGTTTTGCAGCAGCATGGACTATCAGCTCGAAACCATGGCTGCAGTTACCGTTGACGCTGCATCACAGACATGAGCACCTGCGATGGTGCATGAATGGCAAAACGTCATTTTTTCAGATGAATCCAGGATCTGTTTACAACATCATGATGGTCGCATCCGTGTTTGGCGACATCGCGGTGAACGCACATTGGAAGCGTGTATTCGTCATCGCCAAACTGGCATATCACCCAGCGTGATTCTATGGGGTGCCATTGGTTATACGTCTCGGTCACCTCTTGTTCACACTGATGGCACTTTGAACAGTGGAAGTTACATTTTAGATGCGTTACGACCCGTGGCTCTACCCTTCATTCGATCCCTTGCAGGTCCTGTACGGGCCTTTCTGGATATAGAAATTGTTCTACTGCTGCCCTGGACAGCACATTCTCCAGATCTCTCAGCAATTGAAAACGTCTGGTCAATGGTGGCCGAGGAGCTGGCTCGTCACAATACACTGGTTACTACTCTTGATAAACTGTGGTATCGTGTTGAAACTGCATGGGCAACTGTACCTGTACACGCTATCCAAGCTCTGTTTGACTCAATGCCCAGGCGTATCAAGGCTGTTATTTCGGCCAGAGGTGGTTGTTCTGGATACTGTTTTCTCATGATCTATGCACCCAAATTGCGCGAAAAAGTAATCACATGTCGGTTCTAGTATATTTGTCCAATGAACACCCGTTTATCATCTGCATTTCTTCTTGGTGTAACAATTTTAATGGCCAGTAGTGTAATTTTACCCCGCCCTTATAGCTACACACGCCTTTAACCCACAGTCACTATGTCCGCCTGCATGTTCCACATCCCACATCTCTACTACCGGCGCAGTCCCTGACGTCCTTCCGCTGTTGTGTATACAATCATCAAGTTCAGCTATTGACATTCCTGTATATACTGCTGCTCCATCACCAACACCAGCAACCCATACAGCATCCGCAGCCGCATCAGCGTCATGTATAGAAGCCACAGTAACACGACCACCATATGGACCAGCTTGATCAACAGCAGCTCTAATTTCAACATCTCTGTTATCTCATCCAACTGACCATACTCCTGGCAAACAGCCACACAGCAACAAATCCAGTACATCAAACCGACCACTATCCTAATAAAGCCGTTCTAAAACAATCATCATAAAAGACAGTACTGACATCCCGTTCATCCCAAGAGCGAAAAACACCGTACAGACATGACATCACTGAACATATGTCCACTCCCATGACTTCTCAAATTTCCCCTTTACGTCTTTCCATTTAAACCAGCTCATTCAGGATTCATCTATCCAAACACCTTATCTCTCGAAATATAATAGCACCTGACCAACATGAACACATCCTAACTGATAGCCTGTAAAGAATCTGTTACAATAAAATTTTCAATTCATGACTTCCATATTCTCTTGCCGCGCGAACTATCTATTTTAATCCTTGGTGCCCATGAACCTTGCTCACGTCAAGGTTCTATAGCACAATTAACCTCTTCTGCCTTGCTGCACTCCATTATTCCCTGCTGGGGCTGAGCTCTCAGCAGAGGAGATGGAATGGAAACTTAACATTAACACTGATTTCCAGATCCTCAACGCCTTCCACATACGCACCAACTCTGGACCCTCACTCCATGTTGGAAAAATCGCAGAAACGCCTTAAACTATCGAAGACCTCTTTACCACTGTAAACACCGCATCCAGCATCGCTTATTCAAAGTCCAAGGATTCCATTGTCTGATTTTGTAAGCTTTAGCAACCATGTCAAGCAAGACTATAAAAAACCGCCCACGTGTTACAAATGCAACGCTAAACAGTTCCTGAAACAATGTGCCTTCTGAAACTCCCTTAAACAATTGTACTACACCTTTTCCTCTAAATATAAGGTAAAGTTTCCTTTCTCCTAACATAATGGAACCGCTCATACACACCCTGTTCATATATCATTACTCCCAAATAACTTCCAAAGCCGACCTTTACCAACGAAGTTACATACTGTTTTATAACATCCTTCGCAATTCCTACACTTTTGAATATTCTCATATCCTCTAAGAAATCACAAAGGCCGTTCGTCTCTTACTTTACCTATATGACACTATCACATACTTCCATAACCACTGCCATTTCACTACTTCCCGTCTAGATATCCCAGTTTAATCGCAATCCTACTCTACTCTGTGCAGCCTCTTCAGCCTAACCGAATCCAATCCCCGTTATAAACACAACTAAATCCTATTCCGTTACGCCAAACAATACAATTCGTACTTGAAATTCCCCTTTTCCTTCCCACACCCTTTCGTCTGCTCCATACCTGTTTACCGCCTTTGTTCTTTATCCCACAATCTTACCGTTAGGATGATATTTTCTGATGAATAGTTCACGCTTATTTTGTATTTTTAATGACCAAGACATGCCTAACACCATTAAGAATACTTATTATATTACGACGTTAAGGTGGTTTCAATAAAAGAGTTTATATCATCAACTGATATGTTCACGTAATAGTTGAAACGCACATCTCATTCTAGTTATTGCATCCACAGTCTTCATTTAATTGTGTCAATGGGATAACTATAAATTCGCATAAGGGCAGATGTACAGAAAAACAGCGAAAATATCTAAACTTTTTAAGTGCTTAATTTAGACTGATAGTTTAAGAACGACATTTCAAAGTTTCATAATCGAAATCTGCCAAGAATCATGTTTCAAAAATTTTCTTTGGGTGTCTGCCCCTTTTTCCCATTCTGTGATCCACACATTCTCCCGCAAGACATTTTTTCTGTTAATTCTTTGGCCACACAATCGAAGCGAACTTCAGAGGTATCTAGAAGGATGTGAAAAATATTATACCTGCCTGATTCGTTGTAGAAATTTTAAGATGGTAAACCACTTGGAGGTACTTAAAGACTGACAGACAAAGAAATTTATACATTACGAACATAATATGGAAAAGCCATCAGGGTAATGTACAGAGTGTAAAAACAATGCAGCAAGCAGCGTGGGCAATATTCTTCCACAAACGTTGCACAGATGAGAATTCTCAGTACTTCCTCTGAGACATATCTTCAGCAGCAGACAGTGGAAAGCCATATACCCATAAGCAAGGTTTGGCACTCGCTGTTTTAAATGTTTTAAAGCCAACTCTCAGATATCTAATCAGTCCTGAACTGCTGAAAAAACATGTACATGGGAAAAACAAGGTACGAATAAGAGCGACAATCGTACACTCCTGGAAATTGAAATAAGAACACCGTTAATTCATTGTCCCAGGAAGGGGAAACTTTATTGACACATTCCTGGGGTCAGATACATCACATGATCACACTGACAGAACCACAGGCACATAGACACAGGCAACAGAGTATGCACAATGTCGGCACTAGTACAGTGTATATCCACCTTTCGCAGCAATGCAAGCTGCTATTCTCCAATGGAGACGATCGTAGAGATGCTGGATGTAGTCCTGTGGAACGGCTTGCCATGCCATTTCCACCTGGCGCCTCAGTTGGACCAGCGTTCGTGCTGGACGTGCAGACCGCGTGAGACGACGCTTCATCCAGTCCCAAACATGCTCAATGGGGGACAGATCCGGAGATCTTGCTGGACGGGGTAGTTGACTTACACCTTCTAGAGCACGTTGGGTGGCACGGGATACATGCGGACGTGCATTGTCCTGTTGGAACAGCAAGTTCCCTTGCCGGTCTAGGAATGGTAGAATGATGGGTTCGATGACGGTTTGGATGTACCGTGCATTATTCAGTGAACCCTCGACGATCACCAGAGGTGTACGGCCAGTGTAGGAGATCGCTCCCCACACCATGATGCCGGGTGTTGGCCCTGTGTGCCTCGGTCGTATGCAGTCCTGATTGTGGCGCTCACCTGCACGGCGCCAAACACGCATACGACCATCATTGGCACCAAGGCAGAAGCGACTCTCATCGCTGAAGACGACACGTCTCCATTCGTCCCTCCATTCACGCCTGTCGCGACACCACTGGAGGCGGGCTGCACGATGTTGGGGCGTGAGCGGAAGACGGCCTAACGGTGTGCGGGACCGCAGCCCAGCTTCGTGGAGACGGTTGCGAATGGTCCTCGCCGATACCCCAGGAGCAACAGTGTCCCTAATTTGCTGGGAAGTGGCGGTGGGGTCCTCTACGGCACTGCGTAGGATCCTACGGTCTTGGCGTGCATCTGTGCGTCGCTGCGGTCCGGTCCCAGGTCGACGGGCACGTGCACCTTCCGCCGACCACTGGCGGCAACATCGATGTGCTGTGGAGACCTCACGCCCCACGTGTTGAGCAATTCGGCGGTACGTCCACACGGCCTCCCGCATGCCCACTATACGCCCTCGCTCAAAGTCCGTCAACTGCACATACGGTTCACGTCCACGCTGTCGCGGCATGCTACCAGTGTTAAAGACTGCGATGGAGCTCCGTATGCCACGGCAAACTAGCTGACACTGACGGCGGCGGTGCACAAATGCTGCGCAGTTAGCGCCATTCGACGGCCAACACCGCGGTTCCTGGTGTGTCCGCTGTGCCGTGCGTGTGATCATTGCTTGTACAGCCCTCTCGCAGTGTCCGGAGCAAGTATGGTGGGTCGGACACACCGGTGTCAATGTGTTCTTTTTTCCATTTCCAGGAGTGTATTACATGGATGAGCTATCCAAAAACAGTACTTGTGTCCTCAAATGCTGTAAAGACAGCCGCATGTGATGCTCGTCTAGTGCTTAATAGTTGAAATTTAGATAGGATTTCTTCAGAAATTAGGCTTCCGGCCTGGTGCATGCACACTGAAGATACTCAGAAGAATTGGTGAAGCACAATTTGACAAAGCCCAGGCAGTAGAAAAAAACTGTTTAAGCTAGCTAGGCAAAGGAGACAGGGGAAGAGAATACTCCAGCAAGGAAGCGAATGAAGATTATGGAAATGGACAGCATTAGTGACTAGACATATGGCAATATTGATAAAATTTGAAATAGAAACGTTAAATGAGATTTGCCGTAGATTCATTTATAAGATACACTGTACCTTTTTTCAGGAATTATAAAAGCTAACGTCCTGAAATTTGGGACAATTCTTAAAAATCAATTACTAAAGAATCCTGTGCACCTCTTTTTCTTTAGTTTGTATCTGAGAAAAGTTTTCCTTCACTGCCTCAGTAAAACAGAGCAGTATTGGTTAATATAAAACTGAAAAATTAATTTGAAAGTAACCAAGTGCCGACATAAAAATTTCTTGCACTCGTTCTACCAGCCTTTGATGCAGATGTACGCTGTAGAGTTTGAGCTTTAATGCTTGATTAGTTTATGAATAACGGCACATTATATGTACACTGATAACTAGAAATTCAAATCCTTATAAAATGAAATATCCATGAACAAAATAAAAAAAAGCTGCCGATAATATCACTCACTATGTTGTGCATAATAGTCTTAAGTTTAGCACTTTAACAGTAATGTTGTAGGAGGTATCGATGTTTAAATGTCGGTATGCACTTTGGCCTACGTCTGCCCTTAATACTGAATGTTTAATAAATATAGTACATTATTTTGCTATTTAGTTCGTTATTAACGTTTAAATTTTAATCCATGATGCAGTGCACAAGTTCTGTGTGTCTCCCAGGTCCACTCACGAGGTTGTCTCCATACCCGTACAGGTCCATCCTCTCGATACAATTTGAAACGATGCTCGCCGAACAGGCAACATGTTTCCAGTCACCAACAGTCCAGTTTCGGTGTTGACTAGCCCGGCGAAACGTAAAGCTTTGTGTTATGCAGTTATCGAGGGTACACGAGTTAGCCTCCGGCTCCGAAAGCCAATATCGACGATGTTTTGTTGAATGGTTCTCACGCTGACAGTTGTTCATTGCCCAGTAGTGAAATATCACTACAATCAAACTCACTTAAATATTGATAACTTTTCATTGTAGCCGCAGTAACAGATCTAACAATAGCGCCAGACACTTGTCTTGCATAGGCGTTGCCGACCGCACCGCAGTATTCTGCCTGTTTACATATCTCTGTATTTGAATACACATGTCTATACTATTCACTGCACAAGTAACGGAAAAAATCCGAAAACTGCTAATTCATAATTATATACCATAAATATCACACTGTCCGTCTGTCTGTTAAGACCCCTTTTTCTCATGAAAGAGTGGGCGTATGACACTGAAATTTACAACACACACAAAAGTTTATGGTCCCTTGGCAGTGTTAAAAATTTAAGCTTCTACATCAATGCAATCAACCGAGACGGCAATTTATGTCACGTATTGTGATATCTTGCCAGTACTGACATCGATAACAGGCAAAAGTCGTCGAAATTCTCGATTCCCGGGATGGTTTAACTCTCTATAATAGATAATAAAGTTGGTACGGAATCCTAATCGTCTAATTTCCATATTACCCTGATTATCCATTCTCCGGATGACCTGAGGTTCCACATAAACCGAATTAACGAGATTCCCTGTAGTAAGTCATATACGAGTATGTACCAAGTTTGGTTTAAATGGCTCCGTGAGCTTCCGAGGTATGTTAACACTAGTGCTTCAGAAAGAGCAGCAACCTAAGCGTGTAAAATACATGTATATGAAGAGTGTGTGTGTGTGTGTGTGTGTGTGTGTGTGTGTGTGTGTGTGTGTGTTTGTGTGTGTGTGTGTAGAGTACACACCAACACACAAGTACAAACACCATGCATTTTTGTATGTATAGACTGCTGTCTTTTCCGAAATACATTTAAATTGACCATAACTCCCGATTCATTACTGTCCTCCTGCACAAGGAAATCCAAAATACAGTAGACCGAATGGCTCTGAGCACTATGGGACATAACTTCTGAGGTCATCAGTCCCCTAGAACTACTTAAACGGTACTAACGTAAGGACATCACACACATCCATGCCCGAGGCCGGATTTCAACTTGCGACCGTAGTGGTCGCGCGGTTCCAGTCTGTAGCGCCAGAACTGCTCGGCCACTCCGCCCGGCTACAGTAGACAGAATATCATGCATGATTGCTATATTGTATAGTCCTAGTCTCTCAAAAGAATCTGCCACCAACAGGCAGGAACCCCCCACCGTACCGAGCGTGGTGGCGCAGTGGTTAGCACACTGGACTCGCATTCGGGAGGATGACGGTTCAATCCCGAATCCGGCCATCCTAATTTAGGTTTTCCGTGATTTCCCTAAATCGCTCCAGACAAATGCCGGAATGGTTCCTCTGAAAAGGCAAGGCCTACATCATTCCCTAATCCAATGAGACCGATGACCTCGCTGTCTGGTCTCCTCCCCCGAACAACGCAACCCAACCCCCCAATGTCTACTATCCCAAGGAGCTTTTGTAAAACTTGCGTCGATAGACATCTCTAACAGTGCAAAATACCAAATAGTGTTAAAAATAAAATACATAAGTTGTGTGGCAAATGCTGGCAGAGCATCGGGTGAACTTGCGCAGAGCAGTCACGTAGCTCGTGAAAAGACTGTCGGTTGGCAGGCAGCGGACGAGGGCCCTCGAGACGCCGCCCTGCAGGCGCCCACAGCGACGCCTCTGGGACGCTGTGGCCCCGGGCTGAGTCGCCTTTGATCGCTAAAAGCTTTCCCGCCCGTCAGAAAAGAGTATTCCGAACACTCGTCTGTTGAAAAACGAGCGACGTTTCTCCACAGTTCTCATAAATGTTGTATTTGAGAATGTTCCGAGATACTTCGGTGGCAAGGTCTCACGTTAAAAGTTACAAACTCTGAAGCATTAAATTTGTATGACGCGTGGATAAGAGGTTCTGTAACAGAATGTGTTGGAATTCTACATACCACCGAATCATAGAGACAGATATACTTGGCGAATGGGAGTTAAAAGTAGTACACTACTGGCCATTAAAATTGCTACACCACGAAGATAACGTGCTACAGACGCGAAATTTAACCCGACAGGAAGAAGATGCTGTGATATGTAAATTATTAGCTTTTCAGAGCATTCACACAAGGTTGGCGCCGTTGGCGACACCTACAACGTGCTGACATGAGGAAGGTTTCCAACCGATTTCTCATACAAAAACAGCAGTTGACCGGCGTTGCTTGGTGAATCTTGTTGTGATGCCTTGTGTAAGACGGAGAAATACGTACCATCACGTTTCCGACTTTGATAAAGGTCGGATTGTAGCATATCGCGGTTGCGGTTTATCGTATCGCGACATTGCTGCTCGCGTTGGTCGAGATCCAATGACTGTTAGCAGAATATTGAATTGGTGGGTTCAGGAGGGTAATACGGAACGCCGTGCTGGTTCCCAACGGCGTCGTATCACTAGCAGTCGAGATGACAGGCATCTTATCCGCATGGCTGTAACTATCCCTGAGTCAATAGTTGGGGACGTTTGCAAGACAACAACCGTCTGCACGAACAGTTGGACGACTTTTGCAGTAGCATTGACTATCAGCTCGGAGACCATGGCTGCGGTTACCCTTGACGCTGCATCACAGACAGGAGCGCCTCCGATGGTGTACTCAACGACGAACCTAGGTGCACGAATGGCAGAACGTCATTTTTTCAGATGAATCCAGGATCTGTTTACAACATCATGATGGTCGCACCTGCGTTTGGTGACATGCGGTGAACGCACATTGGAAGCAGTGTATTCGTCATCGCCATACTGGCGTATGATCCGGAATGATGGTATGGCATGCCATTGGTTACACGTCTCGGTCACCTCTTGTTCGCATTGACGGCACTTTGGACAGCGGACGTTACATTACGGATGTGTTATGACCCGTGGCTCTACCTTTCATTCGATCCCTGCGAAACCCTCCATTTCAGCAGGATAATGCACAACCGCATGTTGCAGGTCCTGTATGGGCCTTTCTGGATACAAAAAATGTTCGATAGCTGCCCTTGCCAGCACATTCTACAGATCTCTCACCAACTGAAAAACGTCTGGTCAGTGGTGGCCGAGCAACTGGCTCGTCACAGTACACCAGTCACTACTCTTGATGAACTGCGGTATAGTGTTGAAGTTGCATGGGCAGCTGTACCTGTACACGCCATCCAAACTCTGTTTGACTCAAAGCCCAGGCGTATCAAGGCCGTTATTACAGCCAGAGGTGGTTCTTCTGGGTACTGATTTCGCAGGATATATGCACCCAAATTGCGTGAAAATGTAATCACATGTCAGTTCTAGTATAATATATTTGTCCAATGAATACCAGTTTATTATCTGCGTTTCTTCTTGGTGTAGCAATTTTAATGGCCAGCAGTGTAATATGCCGCGCGTGGGCCGTGTAGGCAACCCGCGTTGCGCACTGAGTATTTCAGCTTGCACACTGCGTGCCCTCTGCCACCGAACGTTTCTGAATATGTTTTGCTGTTCCTTTCGAAAATAATGGCTCGTTAACTACACTGCATACCATTAAACTGTACGTACATCCTACAGTAGAGAGAATATATTGTTATATTTGGACAGTAAGTGACTTTTGGGTATACAGGTTGTGAAGAGTAGTACACGGAACTGTCACCTTTGGCAGCAAGAACGACTACAACTGGGCGGGTATCTAGCGATAGAATGAGCGTGAAGACAGGTAAGGGTACGTTATTGAACGCTGCTTCAACTCCATGTCAGAGTTCATCGATCGTACCGGCTGGCAGTTGTTGGCGTACCATTCTTTTGGCAATCTCTGACTAATGTTTTCAGTGAGGTACGTACAGCTAGTAGAACCGAAACAGCAGTCGTAAAATAAAAAGTGAAGCTGTTCTAAAGGACCTGTGTATTAAACCATGCCGTTTTGGATCCGTCCTCTCAGCTAGGAGTTGATACCTCTCTGGATTTGAGAGAGTGTTCACCTTAACGTTGTAATGAAACAAGATGAAAAAGCAGCCCCTTTTCTCACTCTCGCTTAAAATAGGCCTAGCTGTAAATAAGCTCATTTTCTCAGTGAAAAGTCTTCTTCAGCTATTACTTCTACAACCTAACACATGGCTCCCACGGAAAGATAATGCCATGGTTCAGTTAATACGTAATCATTCACCATCGAAACTCGGGGCTCAGATATATATCACCTGTTCCCATATCCCACAGGAGGCCTGTTGTGCTACATACTGCGCAGTGTTTTCCTATTAGGTCCTCTAAATCTCTAGTCTGGGGAAATTCATTTTAGAATAAATGTTTCAGCCAACAAAGCCTGTGGTACGGTCTGTGCTGATAGCTTCTGACATATAAAAAACGGAATTCGAACCACATCGTTTGTCCTTCGCGGCCTATGCTTTTCTACTGAAGCCTCCCAGCACACCTAACAGACCAACGAACCGACTATCATCAATATTCACTGTTTCTTCAAAATATGAAATTTTTAGAATATTTAAATGCTGATATTACTGGAATTCTATTCCAGCAGCGTATGCAGGAGAGGCTGTGTGAAGTTTGGAAAGTAGAGGAGAGATATTACCAACACTGAAGCTGCGATGGAAGATCATGAATAGTGACTGTACAGCTCATTCAGTAAGAGCATCCCACGCAAAATAAGATGTTAGCCGGCGTATGTAGGTCGAACATACAGTTTTAATATGACCTGAACACTTCAAAACAGTGCACATTCCACTCCAGAATGAAGCATTCTTTCTGAACACACTTGATTGTCTTTGTACGGTTCGGTTACTGATAAGAAATTATTCGCAAAAAACTTTTCATACACGCTACTTCTTACCTGTATTATGATCGCAGTGCCCTTCTTCACTTGCTCACCATTCTGTGGCTGTGCGTCTGTCCATCTAATCCATCTACGTCCTCTCTCTCTCTCTCTCTCTCTCTCTCTCTCTCTGTGTGTGTGTGTGTGTGTGTGTGTGTGTGTATAGACGCGCAGGGGGGGGGGGGGGGGTGGAGGTGGTTACAAACGGCGGTAATGGCCTTCGCCTGTAGCGTATCGAACACATGGATGTCTGGCGTTCAGCTCACACAGGGAAACAAAAGCCTCTCAAGGAGACTACTATCGATGTACCATGATAGACCATCTACTGAACAAGGAGTTCTGGTGGTGTATTTGATGCACA
Organism: Schistocerca gregaria; assembly: GCF_023897955.1. NCBI lineage: Eukaryota > Metazoa > Arthropoda > Insecta > Orthoptera > Acrididae > Schistocerca > Schistocerca gregaria. The sequence goes on from NC_064923.1 coordinate 442,916,336, forward strand.
AAGTTACATTTAAAGATGAGAGGATGAATCATTTTCCTGGTAACAAGTGGTTCCTGGAAAACATCTGGGCTACTAAATCTTGGCAGTTTCCGTGTACATAGCAGCACCACAAACGCAGTATTTGAAGAGCAACAACACAAAGAACGAGCACTGATTTCTCTATAACATTTAGCTTATCAAGAGACCGAGATGCTCGATTCTATAACACAACTACGAGAACATTTTTTTCTAGAAATATTATAAACTGGGTCAGGCCTATGTACACAGGATTCCTTTATGAGGCAAATTGTCGCTGTGTTACGGAAAGAGTAGCCACCTAATATTCCTCTAAACAGCACTATTAAAGTATTCCAAACATTCAATGTGTATGACAACTCCCTCCCTTTTTAAAACACACGAACAGTTTGCTTCATCTTCTCAAGCCATTGAATCTCAAATCGGACATAACGAGTTTCAGTTTAAGTGGTCCCTACAAATACAACAGTATCTTCACATTTGTCCATATTAAAGCAGCCCTTGTCATACCGGTAATACTCGGAGAGTGATACCGTCTGGAAAGAATAGTGTTGTGGATATGAACGAATACAGACAAATTTGAAGACATCAGCTCTTTTATTTAACTTTATTGGCTTACTGCAAAAACCAAATTACGTTTAGTATAATAAAGTGCGTAACACCAAAATAACATTACTATGCTAAGGCATATCTTGACACTGATGACATCACTATTTGAAACGGCTTGATTGTTATGCTTCAAAACTGTAACTACATATGCCAGTATGGCCTCCAGTTTTCACCTGTCTACCGAAAGAAACTTGTACAGAATCTCAAGCCGGCCTCGCGATGCCTATGTTACCGAAAGACGGTGGCAGCACGCAATTCTTTTCTAAAATTGCAACAGAAAGAAGGATATTGTAATGAACATAATACACCATGCAGTATTAAATACATCACCGTACGAAAATCATAAGAACTACAAATCTGCAGGTCCCGGCAGAGGTTCGAGTCCTCCCTAGGGCATGGGTGTGTGTGTTTGTCCTTAGGATAATTTAGGTTAAGTAGTGTGCAAGCTTAGGGACTGATGACCTTAGCAGTTACGTCCCATAAGATTTCACATACATTTGAACATTTGAACAAATCTGTGTATAACCTCCGTATCCCAAAATTCATACAGTATGAAGTCATCATGTGTTCCGATCTATTACTCTAAACGCTGCAGTGTCGGATCAAAGATGTTTTGGGAAAGTAAATTCTTCCTTTGTGTGGCCATAGTGCCTGTAGTTGCTTTACAGCCACTAAAAGTATTTCACGTCCGTATCTGCAACTAATATACAATGCGATTCCTTTTTGTCGTAAGCGTTTCGTTTCTTGCAATTAAACCATCGACACTGGTCGGGAATGAAACGTATTTATAATTTTGATTGGCTTCTAAATATAAAACCACACTTTTGTAACAGACTGTTATTTTTATCTAGTAGCAAACCAGAATTGTTAATGGATTTCATAGCCATAGCATGTGGTTTGCGTCAATGAGTGTTAATCCAAAAGTTTTCACATTCGATTTCACTTACAACTGAAAATGTGAAACAGACCTCATGTTCCTACCGACGAAGATCTCACAGTTTACCAGTTTATCTCATGCAGTCACCAGCCTCATAAGTAGAGGACGCAGAGAGAGCGGAAAATTCAGCTTGTCCTCTTGTCTACGTATAAAAAAGGAAATTTGCTGCATTGTACTGTGTTTTTGGTGCACAGAACTGGTATTGAGTGCACCTTATACGCTAGAAATGTAATATACACTACTGGCCATTAAAATTGCTACACCAAGAAGAAATGCAGATGATAAACGGGTATTCATTGGACAAATATATTATACTAGAACTGACATGTGATATTTCACGCAATTTGGTTGCATAGATCCTGAGAAAAAACCTCTGGCCCTAATAACGGCCTTGAAGAGCCTGGGCATTGAGTCAAAGAGAACTTGGATGGCGTGTACAGGTACAGCTGCCCATTCAACTTCAACACGATACCACAGTTCATCAAGAGTAGTGACTGGAGTATTGTGACGAGCCAGTTGCTCGGCCACCATTGACCAGACGTTTTCAGTTGGTGAGAGATCTGGAGAATGTGCTGGCCAGGGCAGCTGTCGAACATTTTCTGTATCCAGAAAGGCCCCTACAAGACCTGCAACATGCGGTCGTGCATTATCCTGCTGAAATGTAGGGTTTTGCAGCTATTGAATGAAGAGTAGAGCCACGGGTGGTATCACATCAGGAATATAACGTCCACTGTTTAAAGTGCCGTCAATGCGCACAAGAGGTGACCGAGACGCGTAACCAATGGCACCCCATACATCACGCCAAGTGATACGCCAGTATGGCGATGACGAATACATGCTTCCAATGTGCGTTCACCGCGATGTCTTCAAACACGGATGTGACCATCATGATGTTGTAAACAGATCTTGGATTCATATCAAAAAATGACGTTTTGCCATTCGTGCACCCAGGTTCGTTGTTGAGTACACAATCGGAGGCGCTCCTGTCTGTGATATAGCGTCAAGGGTAACCGCAGCCATGGTCTCCGAGCTGATAGTCCATGTTGCTGCAAAAGTCGTCGAACTGTTCGTGCAGATGGTTGTTGTCTTGCAAAAGTCCCCATCTGTTGACTCAGGGATCGAGACGTGGCTGCACGATCCGATACAGCCATGCGAATAAGATGCCTGTCATCTCGACTGCTAGTGATACGAGGCCGTTGCGATCCAGCACGGCGTTCCGTATTACCCTCCTGAACCCACCGATTCCATATTCTGCTAACAGTCATTGGAACTCGACCAACGCGAGCAGCAATGTCGCGATACGATAAACTGTAATCGTGATAGACTACAATCCGACCTTTGTCAAAGTCGGAAACGTGATGGTACGCATTTTTCCTCCTTATACAAGGCATCACAACAAGTTTCACCATGCAACGCCGGTCAACTGCTGTTTGTGTATGAGAAATCGGTTGGAAACCTTCCTCATGTCAGCACGTTGTAGGTGTTGCCACTGGCGCCAACCTCGTGTGAGTTGCATATCACAGCATCTTCTTCCTGTCGGTTAAATTTCGCGTCTGTAGCACCTGGTTGTTGTTGTTGTCTTCAGTCCTGAGACTGGTTTGATGCAGCTCTCCATGCTACTCTATCCTGTGCAAGCTTCTTCATCTCCCAGTACCTACTGCAACCTACATCCTTCTGAATCTGCTTAGTGTATTCATCTCTTGGTCTCCCTCTACGATTATTACCCTCCACGCTGCCCCCCCCAATGCTAAATTTGATGCCTCAAAACATGTCCTGCCAACCGATCCCTTCTTCTAGTCAAATTGTGCCACAAACTTCTCTTCTCCCCAATTCTATTCAATACCTCCTCATTAGTTACGTAATCTATCCACCTGATGTACAACTTAAATAGCCAGTAGTGTAGAAAGAAAGTGGAAACGCTTTTAATGCCGCGATACAGAACAACACAAAACCTAAATGTGTAAAGTACGAATGATGACAGGAAAAAATAGTCTGTCTATGGCCCTCACCGCAGTAAATATGGAAGTCGTTGCTGCGTGAACAGCAGAATTCAGTATTTTTCTAAGTTGCTCAAGCGGTTAACTTTCTCCATTACACGTGCTGTAACAATTTGTCTGTAATCCATGTACCTGTTCTACAGGATGATTTTTTTTTAAATGGGGAGACACTGCAGTAAACGATCCCCTAGAGGATAAGGAGCAAAAAAGGTCAACGGACATATGGCTGGATAAGCGTTCCAACGGAGATACTCCCACTTGAAGGTGGAGATAAGAGATCTTTGACAGCGAAACTGGTGTGAGGACTTGATGCGTGGTCCGCCAGCATGTTGCAGGCATAACGACCGTGTAGAATACTCTCCACGACTAATACCAGTATTCGCACACTTACAGCGCGTGCAGGCTTTGTTACTCACAGAGTTGCCAGTGCGGCGACAGTTTTGTCGCTGGTTCGTCGCACAGATCACCACCTTGCTTGTAGTTCTGTCATTCGTCCTATTCACAGATGAGGCTACCTTTATGAGGTGCGGTATCGTCAGCCTTCACAACATCCACCTGTGGAGAATCCCCAAAGTATGATCACAGTAACCATCAGCACCATCTCAGCCTCACCATGTGGGTGGGGATTACTATCGACTGTCTCGTGTCACTGGTCATCCTTCCACAATGCGTCACAGGTGAGGCGTATGTGGACTTTCTACATGTGACACTGCTCCCCTGCAGGAAGACGTGACTTTGGTGGCACGAAGATAATGTGAAATTTCCCGACAGATTAAAACTGTATGCCGGACCGCGACTCGAACTCGGGACCTTTGCCTTTCGCAGGCAAGTTCTCTACTATCTCAGTTACTCAAGCACAACTCATGCCCCGTCCTCACAGCTTTATTTCTGCCATCTTCTCAGATGGTAGAGCACTTGCCAGATAAAGCAAAAGGTCCCGAGTTCGAGTCTCGGCCCGGCACATAGTTTTAATCATCTGCAATGAAGTTTCATATCAGCGCACACTCTGCTGCGGAGTTAAAATCTCATTATTCCCCCAGGCTGTGGTCAAGCCATGTCTCCGCAATATCCTTTCTTTCAGGACTGCTAGTTCTGCAAGGTTCGCAGAAGAGCTCCTGAAAAGTTTGGAAGGTAAGAGCCGAGGTACTGGCAGAAGTAAAGCTGTGAGGACAGGGCGTGTGTCGTGCTTGGGTAGTTCAGTTGGTAGAACACTTTCCCACGAAAGGCAAAGGTCCCGAGTTCAAGTCTCGGTCCGGCACACAGTTTTAATCTGCCAGGAACTTTCATATCAGCGCACACTCCGCTGCAGAGTGAAAATCTAATTCCGGACAATGATAATGTGACTACTACGTGATCGTGCTCCAGCTCACAGGCCTCTTTTGTGTGGAGCTGAAGTAGTAGTACAGAGAGAACATTTTCACTTACCAGGTGTGTTCTCATATGTGCTCTCGATCGCTGAAACCTACGCTTTGGTATATCTTTTATCTTCATCTTCAAGGGGTTATACTTTCCTTGCAATGTATTTCCGGCCATATGTCCATATGACCATTTGTGCTCCTTATCCTCTCAGCAATCATTTCCTGCACTTTGTTCCCATTTAGCAAAATCACCTTGTATACTTCACGCTTTGGATCACGTGTACTCTGCCTCATTTAGTCACACTTATTCTCATGCTACGTGTGTAGTCATAATATTTCGTCTGGTGAGTGCATGTGTGTTCCAAGCTCTCGGTCAGCTTTGTCATTACAGTTCAGGGTTGGAAATACACTGGAAAACACGTGGTAATCTTGAACAGCATGTGAAAAACAAAGCATACGCTATCGTTGTATTCAAATGTGCAGTCTAAAGGGAATATTTTTGTACGTTAATTTTTGTTTATAGAATTGTCAATTTACTTGCGACCAGAGACATTTCTGGTGTCTCTGATAATAATTTGTACATTTTAGTAGTTTTTCTACAGTTAAAGCGATGATGAGCGTCTTCCAGACATTGGACAGGGAGGAAATCTGTACTACTATACACGGTGATTTAGCTGCCGCCACAGATCAGTTTTACGCAACCAGCAGTGCCTTCAAAAACCACACTTAAGATTTTCGTATCCTCTTGGCCACTAAGCGGAAACGGTTAAACGTTCCAAAAAATGAGCAGGGCCTTTTTGTAGGAAATTTACTGTAGTTAAATTTTGTACTGGGATACACTTCAGCTGGAGGCCATGGTTTATGAGATATTCAAGAAATATCTTGAATAAAACGAAAACTAAACTACGGCCACCGCTGAGAACGTATCCCATTACAAAACTTAACTGCAGTAAATTTCCTACGAAAAGGTCCTATTCATTTTTTCTGTAGGACTTAAGTATTGCGCGTAGAGGAGCAAGAGCATATGTACATCTTCTGTTTGGTATTTGAAGACATTGCAGGTTGCATAAAACTCAGCGGTAGCGGCAGCTCAGTCACCCTGTGTACTGACAAGTCTTTATCATTGATACCAAAAATCTGGAAAAGTTGTTTAGGCTTTTCTACATTCTCTGATAAATGTTCTGATGCACACAGACTTGAATTTTTTAATGTACATGGCATATAAAGGTGTAAATACTGTATAAAGGAGAAATGTTGTTAACAAAAAAAAAGAAAGTCGAAAAGTGGTTGACCGCTTTGCCTCAAATTTTTATACTATTCTCCAACAAACCTTAAGATGGACACAGGCTACATGCGTTTCAACATGTATAGTATATAAATACATATATAATATATAAAGGGATACATTACTAAGAAAAATCTCAAAAAGTTGTTGATCGACTTCCTTTTACATGATACTCTAGTAAACATTCAGACGGACGTAGGCTATATTTTCTTTAAAAAGTAATGTTCAAGTTTTCTGTTAAAGTAGACTGCGAGAAAGAAAATAATGTACTTTGCTGTGCTATGAAAATGTGCAATTTCATTTTCTTTTTTACAGTTTTAACTGTGGTGGCAGGACATGTAAATCTTTAGACAAATTGTTTCTCTTATTTATATTCTTTCTCGGTATGTATAATTTTAAACAAAAATTGTTTACACAGCTATACGCTGTTTTGTTTCCTTCCTTGCAGTCGGTTTTAACCGAAAATATAAAAGTTATATTTATGGCTTACCGACTTACGATTAGAATACTAATGAGGAAACTGAATCGTCCCAAACTTTGTAATCCTATCTGCTTGCAGATTAAAACCTTGCGAGGTAGTGTCGCTGAAGCTACTATCCTCACATACCCAGCAGCAGCAGAAGGTTCTAATACCCCATATACCAATGATCGCAACAGTTTACCCATTCATTGCGAGCGACTTCAGTTCCGAATCATATTTTCGTTTGCAATAACAATAAACGAGGCTAAGGTTCAGAGAGAGGGAGCAAGATGCGATGGGTAGAGATTTTGGGGGGGGAGGGTGGGGGGTGAAACGCACAATGAAAGGGGGAAGGAGTAGATGTAGAAGAGAGGGGGGCAGAAGGAGATGATGATGGGTAGGGGATGAACAGAGAGAGGGTGAGGTTGAGGATATAGTCGAAGAGATGATAAAGAGGAGATGGACAGAGAGAGGGATAGAAAGAGATCAGGACATATTTCCAATTTCGATTTATATTAAGGAATCACAACCATTGCCAGGTTTGCTAATTGTATGTAAAAACTGATTCTCTGTTTCAAATAATTTGACGGATATATGCGATATATAAACTTAACGGGATTTTATGTTTTATAATATACGGGTATATTTTCATATTTCACGGAAATGGCGTGATACAGATTTGATTGAAATATGAGCCAAGTGAGGTGGCAAATGGGTACATTCAGCAGGATCTCGCAGGTGCACAAAGGAAAGAGAAACAGTGCAAATAAAAAGACTTGCATCTTCCATAATCCACTGCTTGTCAGAAAGCATTTGATGCTTCAGTGTGAATGGGAGCCTATGCGAGAAAGACAACCTGAAGTAATTATTTTGCTGCTCTATTTCGCAGTTTCGCACGTCGTCGTTGTAGTCACATTTCCACCAGGAAAGCGACTCTGGAAAATGGTGAATTTTTCAAAGGAGCTCAGCAGCGTAGCGGTAATGAGGCCTGTGACGTAAGCGGCGAGCTGGGCGCCGACACAGAGCAACGATGCGGACGCGAGGCGGTTGCCGCGCAGCGTCTGCGACGCTTTTGATCCACAAAAGGAAACATTTCACAGGAGTTTTCAAAGCTTTAGTTTTGTGTAACGTGCGAATTTTTATTTATTATGTTTCATTTTTCCATTTGTAAAATAATCTTTACGTTTCCATTAAAGTAGAAATCGTTAGAAAACTCAACCTCCTTGAGTTTAGTTCTGCATCTTCGTCGACATACATACTCCACAAGGCAACGTATGGTGCGTGGCGGAGGATACCTAGTACCAGTACTAGTTGTTTCCTTTCATATTCCACTCGCAAACGGAGCGAGGAAAAAACGTGGTCTAAACGCGGAATGACGTTGGCGGCAGTAGAATCGTTCTGCATTCAGCCACAAATGCAGATTCTCTAAATTTTCTCAATAGCGCTCCTCGAAAAGAATGTCGCCTCCCCGCCATTTATTCCAGTTTGAATTCCCAAAGTATATCCGTGATGAAACTCCCTGGCAGATTAAAACAGTCTGCTGGGCGGAGACTCGAACTCGAGACCTTTACCTTTTACCTTTTGCGCATAGCTCAGATGGTAGTGAACTTTCCCGCAAAAGGTAAAGATCCTGAGTTCGATTCTCGGTCCGGCACACAGTTTTAATCTGCCAGAAGTTTCACATCAGCGCACACTCCGCTGCAGAGTGAAAATTTCATTCTGGAAACACCCTCCAGGCTGTGGCTAAAGCCGTCGGCTTTTTCAACGTAGTCTCTGGTCAATGTGAGGGACCCGTATGCCTGCATGGCACCACTCTACTGGCCGACGTCGGAGCCAACGTGTTGCTGCATCAGTGACCTGCCCATCACACACGTATTGCGTCCCGCGAATGCATACTTCATTGGTACAACCAGATGGAAGTGAGAAGGTGCTATAGGATGAATGAGGAAAGCAATCCAATGAAGTTTTGTGAGCTCCTCTCGGGCTTGTGTAAGGCCTCGCGTTGTCATGGAGGAAAAGAAGTCCGTTTGCATTTTTGTGGCCACGAACATGCTGAAGTCGTCTCTACAGACTCCTGAGCGTAGCCGTGTGCGGCCGGCCGGTACGAGGGAAATCGGACAGGTTTTTGCAACCTTGTTGCGATGACGACTCGCTCAGATTTTGTTCAGTGCCAGGTCGCCGTTGACACTCGACAAGCGCCTATGAATATCTGGGATGCTTTGGTTTTGCGCCAAAAGAAGCTCAACTACAGTTCTCTATTTGGAACGCACCTCCGTCACAGACGCCAGTTTGAAGCCTCCGTATAGCGCCGCTACGTTTCGGAACTTCACGTAATTACATGGGCTGAAACGGGAATATTCCACGATGTCACGCAACAAATTACGCATGTATTCAACCGAAACTGGCCGACAAAAAAAAGTGTTGCATCACTTTTTTAACGCCCCTTGTATAACAATAAGATTAATTAACCTGAGCTACGTTTAATATCTTATAAAAGGTACCAAATTTCTCTACTGATAAAATGTAAAGCCTTGGTCTATGTTTCAGCATTTCAATTACGTTGGGAAGCGACTGGTTTGGTGACGTTTACGGACCATCCGCGAGCCATTATGTGCCCATCTGCGGTCTTTATAAGTCGAACATTGAAATCTAAATATCTCGTCACGAAGTTATATTACTGCTTTTGTGTAATGCAAAACATTCTGTTGCACTATACATCATATTATACCAAGGTCCGTCGTCACCAAGATATTAGGCCCCCGCCTCCCGCCTACCCCCCCCCCCCCCCCCCCCCCAATGACGACTGCTTATGGCTCCAAGGAAAATTTGTAACAGCATGTAACACAGGCGTTTTGGCCAAGAAGGAGATTTTATGCTAACAAGTATTAATATTTTAATAACATACATTTCTTTATTGTACTACTGTGATCACTGAGACATATCCCACACCGAACAATTAGATTTTGGAGGATTGAATATCAGTGCTTTTCTTTGCAAAAACTACTCCTCACGAGGGATACATAGGATTGTATGGAACTGGGGACCTAGAAACGTCGGAGGGCTACATTACATTATTATCTTTAAAATTAATGGAATTACCGCAGTTTTAGCGTAGTAGATTTAATAGTCAAACTGTACCCAGTAAACATCACGTTTGTACGTAACCAGCCGTTGGAGGACATTTAAAATTTGCGTAGCTTTGACTGTTCTGCTGACACCTTTACCTTCAGCTAATTTAGTTAGTAACAGGGCATGTTAGTTTAACGCATATACTTTGGCTCGCTCGTCGCTGATCGGGTGTCTTCACAGTTTCACAGAGACGCATTTTCGATCAACGGTTATCTGAAAGTTTGCTCAGTGTGACGTCCCCTATCCTAACCTGGCCTTACTATCAGGCTGCTTTTCTTCAGACCGAATAACGGCTCTTCTTGTTCAATGCGTGGGTGGAACGCAGAAATAATGACTGCAAGCCCTAGTGAGTCAACGACTATAGCCATAGAGACCGCAGGGCGGTGCTTCAGTAGGTATCCTCGGCCACGTAGCCTCTATGGGAAGTGATCTGATACACAGCTGCCGCAGGAGAAATGGTCAACATTCAGAAATATGACAGGAACGCTCATTTGAAGCAAAAACTTCATATGGCCATGCGCCTATTCGGAATGGTTTCCGAGATAGAATACATTTAATGCACTTTTTTTTGGCTAGGTATATTGTGAGTGAAATATGGCGACGGACTGAGAGAGTATCAGAGAGAAGCATCGATTAATTGTATTTGCACAAGCGACGATTAAAATACCACACATCTACACTAGTGAATAATATGCAGATATGGTGTACGTTTGTGGCTTCTGCGATTGTAGTACTCCTCATGCCGGCGAAGAATACCACGGGCACTTTCCGACATGTCGAATTCTTAGTAGTAAAGTGTTTATCAGAGTTTTCAGCACGTTGCTTGAAACAGGTGTTCTTCCAAGTTCCCATTGTTCCTCTGAACGTGCAATTCAACAACCTTTGCAGGAAAAGCATTGTTGAAATGGTGCAGTGGTAGTCCTACTACAAGCACACATATCTACGTCCCACGAACGCGTATATGGCGAACATTAGATCCAGAAAACTTATACCCATATCACACACAGTGTCTCCACAATCTTCGCTCTTTGCACTGATGACAGTACTCCACGACTTGAATTTTGCAATTTGTTGAACGACAATCGTCGTTTGCTTCCATTAATGCTATTCACTGATGTAGCAACATGTACGGAATGGAATCAATAACAATCATAATAATAATCACCCATGGTCGTATGAATATACACAGGCTACTGTGGAAACCAATTTCCGATCAATGGTTGGTGCGGCACCATGAGTAACATGTTTCAGGTCCGCTCATTTTAGAAGAGCGAATAACGGGACATAACTATTTTCTGGAAAATTCGTTTGCTGGACGCCTTCAGAACGTTCCTTTGGCCACGCGGAATGCAATAAACTTTTAGCATGACGAGCCCTTCCACATTTTAGCAGACCTGTGAGGGAACGTCTCAACCGCAGTTACCCTAATCGCTGGGTTGGTCGCAGTAGTACATTTAACCGGCCACCCCGATCGCTAGACTTGACGCTAGTAGATTTTTGTTTATGGCGTGAGATGAAGACTGAGATGTAGAAACGAAAGGTGAATACACGAACAAACAGACTGGTCGCATCATGAACACTGCTGCACTCATTAGGGAACGTACAGAGTCATTTAGACAAGCAGAACAACATGTTCTCCCAAGAGCACACGAATGCCCTGACGTTGACGGTGGGGTATTCGAACACTTATTGTGAATAGTACAATAGCTTTATTGTGACGTGTAAGGTGATTCTTGGAGGTGGATGTGTTAAAAATACATATTTTTCAATTGATACTTTATAAAAAGCATATTTTAATGTTTACCAACTGTTGTACTTGTGTACTTGCGTGGACAATAATACAGGGTGTTTATAAATGAATATCGAGGTTTTAACGCTTTATAGCTTTTATTATATTAAAATTACAGTTATAAATGATATGTAAAATGAAGAGTTTTACCAAGAACCTTATAAATGTTCAATTTATCACACGGCACACATCAAGTCTATAGCCGAGTTCTTCTCAAACGTTGATAAGTGTGTCTTCAGCGATTGAAGCAACATCTCCTTCAATCCGGTTTCTTAATTCAGGGAGGTCTGCTGGTAACGGAGGCACGTGCACACGATCCTTGATGAAGCCCCAAAGGAAAAAATTGCATGGCGTTAGGTCGGGTGAACGTGGAGGCCATGCAAAGCAAGCTCTGTCATTGGGCCCCTTGCGGCCTATCAAGCGCTTGGGTACAGTGAAGTTCAACCGATCGCAGATTGCGGCGGAAACATTGCGCGCTGGGCATGCGCACTTGTGCCAAACACATCTGTTTGAGTTGCTCTTTCATTTTATATATTTATAACTGTAAGTTTAATGTAATAAATATTATAAAGCGTTAAAACACCGATATTCATTTATAAACACCCTGTACAGAAAATAAATAAGAGCCTACATTAAATGTGTTGTCTCGAAAAGCATACGGAATAAGGCAAACGTCGATGTGAAAGTTTTTGCTTCAAATGATCGTTCCTATCACATCCGCGATTATTGACAGTTCCTCCTGAGACACCCTGTATAAGACGATGCTGCACCCACTGCCTTGTTCTTGTACTCTGGCTGTTGTTCTCTAGTTACTGTGAGTCCGTGAGCATTCCCTGTGCTGTCGGTTATATGGAATTGGCCTAAGATAGTGCGCGGGCACTCTCGCAACTGTACAGAGGTCAATGCAGCAGCGGGAGCCGCGTAGTGTGTCTCCTAGCGAGCCACAAGCGCGAGCGCTTGTAAGATGCGTTGCAGTACTTAACGGTTGTTTTTTCAAGTGCATAAACTGCCGCAATACATGGCACGTATCACAAGGCAGTTCGTGAAGTTGTTGTTCGACGCGAGCTGTCTCTGCCAACGGATGTTATTTGAAAGTGTTTGAAGACAAGGTTATAACAATGGCGGTTGTTTGGGATGTTGAATTTTGTTTGTTACTTTCTTCTTAACAACACAGTTGGTTACGTAGTTCCTTAACGACGTTGTTGTTACACCTGTTCAGAGTTTTCTTTCTGGAAATTTGTTTTTGCGTGGATTCTTTGTCTGCGCAGTTACCTCCTAAAATAAGGTAGAAAAACCAGCCCAAAAAATTGGTTCAAATGGCTCTGAGCAATATGGGACTTAACAGCTGAGGTCATCAGTTCCCTAGAACTTATAACTACTTACACCTAACTAACCTAAAGACATCACACACATCCATGCCCGAGGCAGGATTCGAACCTGCGACCCTAGCGGTCGCGTGGTTCCAGACTGAAGCGCCTAGAACCTCTCGGCCACACCGGCCGGCAAAACCAGCTCGTAATAGATCTTCGTTATAGCTGTAGAATGTACGTGACTGTTTACAAAAAAGTGAGCCATAGGTGGTACATGTTAATATAACACTGATGTTGTGTGTGTGTGTACAAAGTTATGAAATCAAGAGACTTTCTTGTAACACCAGGTGTTTACATGAAATGTATTCACAATTGCGAATATGAACAACTATCATCTGATTAAGGGAATGCATGCATGTCAGAGGGAAGATTGCATCGTTCTTCTTAACAACGCGGGCATTGAACTATCGCATCAGATGTTTATCTTAAGTTTATACATTTAAAAGTGTTTTTCTTTTTTCTCATCAGGCGTTGTTTCATTTTACAACTTGTTTTACACTTGCAGATGTTCACAATGGTGCCTCTTTTGCAAATAAATAACTTTTTAAAAATTTTAGTTACCTTACGCATATTTTTAAAGATTATTTCAACTTCACGAACTGTGAATTTTTTTTTAATTTATTGGAAGAGCAAGTGTTAATGTCTTATAGTTTACTTACAAGGGAAACTCTCAATCGCCCCCCCCCCCACCCTTCAGATTCAGTTGTATGATCGCCTAGTGGACAGCTGGTCAAAAACTGAGCACAGATCAAGCACGAAAACAGGAAGGAGGTGCACTGAACTGTGGAAAAAATGCAAAATAGAAACAGTGAACGTTTCAAACTGACGATGTGCAACCTCGAGCGACTGGAAGAACCACGTGTGGCGGGGTTGTGTGGTTACGGTGTTGAACTGCATAGCGGGAGGTCCGTGTTAAAATCTCCGTCGTGCCCCATTTTTTCACAAAATTACGGACAATTCATAATTTTCCGAGAAAAAAAGGGGAACGAGGGAGATCAGATCATGGATTTCCCCCTTCGTATTCCAGCACCGTGACCACATGATCACGACGGCTTGGCGCTGCAAATTGTGCTCGATGTTGCAAATCTTGAGCTGGGATCGTTCACTATTTCTATTTTACTTCTTTTCCACAGTTCAGTGCACCTCCTTCCTGTTTTCATGCTTGATCTGTGTTCACTTTTTACTAGTATCCACTGGGCCATGGGCCACCTTATCACTAAATCTGAGGGGCGATGCCAATTTCCCTTGATAGTTCTCTGATGTTATTTTTTAAAAAGAGATCCAACTTAGGACTACAGTCGCTGCAAATACTGTGAATGCTTGTCCAGTACCTTCTCTTTTTTGTTGTAACACATAGCAAATCGCAGCCGTTCTTCAATACTATAAGGTAGAATTAGAAAAAAACTCTATATTCCACTTCCCAAATCCTCCTCCCTCCTGTCTCAGACTGTTACATGGGAGCTATTCGCCGATGACATTGTAATTCTGTAAGAGACAGCAAAGGACTTGGAAGAGCAGTTGAACGGAATGGACAGTGTCTTGAGAAAGGACAATACAAGACGAACATCAACAAAATCAAAACTAGGATAATGGAATGTAGTCGAATTAAATCGTGTGATGCTGCGGGAATTAGATTAGTAAATGAGACACTTAAAGTAGTAAAGGAGTTTTGCTATTTGGGGAGCGAAATAACTCATGATGGTCGAAGTAGAGAGAATATAAAATGTAGACTGGCAATGGCAAGGAAAGCGCTTCTGAAGAACAGAAATTTGTTAACATCGAGTATTGATTTCAGTGTCAGGAAGTCGTTTCTGAAAGTATTTGTATGGAGTGTAGCCATGTTTGGAAGTGAAACGTGGACGATAAATAGTTTAGACAAGAAGAGAATAGAAGCTTTCGAAATGTTATGCTACAGAAGAATGCTGAAGATTACATGGGTAGATCACATAACTAATGAGGAGGTATTTATATAGAATAGTGGCACAAAGAATCGGTTGGTAGGACATATTCTGAGGCATCAAGGGATCACCAATTTTGTATTGGAGGGCAGTGTGGAGGATAAACATCGTAGAGGGAGACCAAGAGATGAATACACTAAGCAGATTCAGAAGGATGTGGATGTGGGCTGCAGTAGGTACTGGGAGATGAAGAAGCTTGCACAGGATAGAGTAGCAAGAAGAGCTGCATCAAAGTCTCAGGATTGAAGACCACAACAACATTAGATTAATTTTAACACTCGGCTGTCTGTACAGATGTGGTACGTAGAGGGACGAACAATACTCGTTCTCATGAGATATTAGCGTATTGCTAGGAGCGCCGGCCGGAGTGGCCGAGCGGTTCTAGGCGCTACAGTCTAGAACCGCGCGACCGCTACGGTCGCCTCGGGCATGGATGTGTGTGATGTCCTTAGGTTAGTTAGGTTTAAGCAGTTCTGAGGTCTAGGAGACTGATGACCCCAGAAGTTAGGTCCCATAGTGCTCAGAAACATTTGAACCATTTGAACTGCTAGGAGCATCTGAGCGTTCACATTTCCCACTACTTATGTGACACTTTATCAGGAGTCACAGAAGCTTATCCCATCCATGCCACTCTTCTTAGTATATTACAATGAAAGTTCTCATTTTAGTCTACTTAGTTTTTACACTGACGACGATATAATTCAGTGCCCAAATATATCAGTCAGTTCTTGAAAATGAACGTAACAGATAAATAAAATGTTATCACTGGAGACAGAATAACATAACTGGTATTTTTCTAACCTATAAGAATCAAACTTATAATGTTTCTCAAGTGATATGTAAAAAAACGACATCTTTAGAGACCCTATCCTTCTTCCTTTGCACATACCCGAATTTACTGATGTGTCTAGTGGTGTGTATTTCCAGCAGCACGCTCCCTACTCACAGCAACTCGCACTTATATGCCATCTGTATTAAACGCGGTGTACATGCAAGAGTTCCTGTAGAGAAGGATCTGAGTGCCGGGCAAGTTTGTGAATTATTCACAAGATGGAAGTGGCGCCCGCTGGAAAACGCCAATACTCTCTCTGCGTCAGAACGCGCGGGAGGTAGTCACATGTGGCAGGGATTTCATTTAAAAATAATCCTAAACGAGCTATGTTGGTACAGAATTGACTGTAGGAATGGGTGACATATAAAACATAGCTTTATAACTCTTTAAACAATTTAAACCGAACCTGGTACCTGCAATCCTCACCATCTAGCATAAAGTTCTGTAACGGTGTAGAGTGGGAAATGTGTGACATCTACGACTGACCCTAAAGCATCTGGAGTAATTTCAGTCAGATCTGAGACGGATACTATGGGGAAAAGTAGTTGGAGGTGGTGGGAGGGGGTGAGGGGAGAGATGGTAATGTAGCCCTGCGGCCTCTCGGAGCAGGAGTCGAGGCGGTAAGACGTGACATGATAAAATAATCGGGAATGGCTAATATTAGTATCGAATCTATAATTCTTGCTGTTTTTAGCATGATTGGCTAGAAATTTCACGCGATGAGGATCATGTGGATTTGGTGGGGATGTGTGGTAGGGATAGTAAATGGGTGCCATAATTAAAGTCGAGAACTACGAAAATTTAGTGCCTTCTCCGTATTAATTGGGCTTGCTTGGCTTAATGGTTATAGTCCTGATGACAAGTGACAGGTGGGTTGAGAGGTGGGAATGAGTTGAGAGTGAAACGTAAATGTGGTAAACTTCAACAATACTTTGTAAACATATAACTTTCTGAAAGACCACTGGAGGTAAGACACGGTTAGCACCTCTGCGTGCGGGCTTAGGAAACAATCGAAACTGACTGGTGCTAGTTTAAGGGTCAATAACAAGTACCCATGGTCTAGGGGTGCCGGCACGGTAGCTCAGCGTGTTCGGTCAGAGGTTTAGTTACCCTCTGTAACAAAAAAACTGAGTTAATCGATCAACAACGAACTTAAACGGATGTCTTACGACGTCCGCCCCAAGCAGATGCAACGAACAAAACTGAACAAAACGAGATATATATAAAAAAAAGGGGTAGCGTCTTTGATTCATAATCAAAACTCTTCGGTCCAGGGTTCGATCCCCGCCACTGCCTAAATTTTGATAAATAATCAGCATTGGCGGCCGAAGAGTTCCGGCATAAGAAGTCAGCCTCATTGTGCCAACGGCCTTGTCAAAGAGGGCGGAGGAGTGGATAGAGGTTCAGGGCACTCTCTTGTCCTAGGGGTGGGAAATTGCCCCTAAAGGCGGAAGAATCAGCAATGATCAACGACATGAGGATGCAGAAGGCAATGGAAAACACTGTATTAAAGACACGGAAAGTGTATCCACAGGACATGTGGCCTGTAGTTGAAGAAGTGTCATGATGATCTCTCTATTGGCAAAAGATTCCGGAATAGTCCCCCATTCGGATCTCCGGGAGGGGACTGCCAAGGGGGAGGTTACCATGAGAAAAAGATTGAATAATCAACGAAAGGATAGCGTTCTACGAGTCGGGGCGTGGAATGTCAGAAGCGTGAACGTGGTAGGGAAACTAGAAAATCTGAAAAGGGAAATGCAAATGCTCAATCTAGATATAGTAGGGGTCAGTGAAGTGAAGTGGAAGGAAGACAAGGATTTCTGGTCAGATGAGTATCGGGTAATATCAACATCAGTAGAAAATGGTATAACAGGTGTAGGATTCGTTATAAATAGGAAGGTAGGGCAGAGGGTGTGTTACTGTGAACAGTTCAGTGACCGGGTTGTTCTAATCAGAATCGACAGCAGACCAACACCGACAACGATAGTTCAGGTATACATGCCGACGTCGCAAGCTGAAGATGAACAGATAAAGAAAGTGTATGAGGATATTGAAAGGGTAATGCAGTATGTAAAGGGGGACGAAAATCTAATAGTCATGGGCGACTGGAATGCAGTTGTAGGGGAAGGAGTAGAAGAAAAGGTTACAGGAGAATATGGGCTTGAGACAAGGAATGAAAGAGGAGAAAGACTAATTGAATTCTGTAACAAGTTTCAGCTAGTAATAGCGAATACCCTGTTCAAGAATCACAAGAGGAGGAGGTATACTTGGAAAAGGCCGGGAGATACGGGAAGATTTCATCATGGTCAGACAGAGATTCCGAAATCAGATATTGGATTGTAAGGCGTACCCTGGAGCAGATATAGACTCAGATCATAATATAGTAGTGATGAAGAGTAGGCTCAAGTTCAAGACATTAGTCAGGAAGAATCAATACGCTAAGAAGTGGGATACGGAAGTTCTGAGGAATGACGAGATACGTTTGAAGTTCTCTAACGCTATAGATACAGCAATAAGGAATAGCGCAGTAGGCAACACAGTTGAAGAGGAATGTACGTCTCTAAAAAGGGCCATCACAGAAGTTAGGAAGGAAAACATAGGTACAAAGAAGGTAGTTGCGAAGAAACCATGGGTAACAGAAGAAATACTTCAGTTGATTGATGAAAGGAGGAAGTACAAACATGTTCCGGGAAAATCAGGAATACAGAAATACAAGTCGCTGAGGAATTAAATAAATAGGTCGTGCAGGGAAG
Source organism: Schistocerca gregaria (assembly GCF_023897955.1). Lineage (NCBI taxonomy): Eukaryota > Metazoa > Arthropoda > Insecta > Orthoptera > Acrididae > Schistocerca > Schistocerca gregaria. The sequence goes on from NC_064923.1 coordinate 442,934,828, forward strand.
CTAAGACGAAATGGCTGCAGGAAAAATGTGAAGACATCGAAAAAGATATGATTGTCGGAAGGACAGACTCAGCACACAGGAAAGTCAAAACAACCGTTGGTGACATTAAAAGCAACGGTGGTAACATTAAGAGTGCAACGGGAATTTCACTGTTAAATGCAGAGGAGAGAGCAGATAGGTGGAAAGAATACATTGAAAGCCTCTATGAGGGTGAAGATTTGTCTGATGTGATAGAAGAAGAAACAGGAGTCGATTTAGAAGAGATAGGGGATCCAGTATTAGAATCGGAATTTAAAAGAGCTTTGGAGGACTTACGGTCAAATAAGGCAGAAGGGATAGATAAAATTCCATCAGAATTTCTAAAATCATTAGGGGAAGTGGCAACAAAACGACTATTCACGTTGGTGTGTAGAATATATGAGTCTGGCGACATACTATCTGACTTTCTGAAAAGCATCAGCCACACAATTCCGAAGACGGCAAGAGCTGACAAGTGCGAAAATTATCGCACAATCAGCTTAACAGCTCATGCATCGAAGCTGCTTACAAGAATAATATACAGCAGAATGGAAAAGAAAATTGAGAATGCGCTAGGTGAGGATCAGTTTAGCTTTAGGAAAAGTAAAGGCACGAGAGAGGCAATTCTGACGTTACGGCTAATAATGGAAGCAAGGCTAAAGAAAAATCAAGACACGTTCATAGGATTTGTCGACCTGGAAAAAGCGTTCGCCAATATAAAATGGTGCAAGCTCTTCAAGATTCTGAAAAAAGCAGGGGTAAGCTATAGGGAGAGGCGGGTCATATACAATATGTACAACAACCAACAGGGAATAATAAGAGTGGACGATCAAGAACGAAGTGCTCGTATTAAGAAGGGAGTAAGACAAGGCTGTAGCCTTTCGCCCCTACTCTTCAATCTGTACATCGAGGAAGCAATGATGGAAATAAAAGAAAGGTTCAGGAGTAGAATTAAAATACAAGGTGAAAGGATATCAATGATACGATTCGCTGATGACATAGCTATCCTGAGTGAAAGTGAAGAAGAATTAAATGATTTGCTGAACGGAATGAACAGTCTAATGAGTACACAGTATGGTTTGAGAGTAAATCGGAGAAAGACTAAGGTAATGAGAAGTAGCAGAAATGAGAACCGCGAGAAACTTAACATCAGGATTGATGGTCACGAAGTCAATGAAGTTAAGGAATTCTGCTACCTAGGCAGTAAAATAACCAATGACGGACGGAGCAAGGAGGACATCAAAAGCAGACTCGCTATGGCAAAAAAGGCGTTTCTGGCCAAGAGAAGTCTACTAATATCAAATGCTGGCCTTAATTTGAGGAAGAAATTTCTGAGACTGTACGTCTGGAGTACAGCATTGTATGGTAGTGAAACATGGACTGTGGGAAAACCGGAACAGAAGAAAATAGAAGCATTTGAGATGTGGTGCTATAGACGAATGTTGAAAATTAGGTGGACTGATAAGATAGGGAATGAGGAGGTTCTACGCAGAATTGGAGTGGAAAGGAATATGTGGAAAACACTGATAAGGAGAAGGGACAGGATGATAGGACATCTGCTAAGACATGAGGGAATGACTTCCATGGTACTAAAAAAAACAAGTACACTGTTTTTGTTCTCCCATCAGCGGAACAGCAACAGTATACTTGTTATTCAGTTTTAAATATGAAATTGTTCTACGAAGAAGTAACGGAAGATTTCATAAATAACATCGACATTGGTGAAACTATCTTACAGACTAAAACTGTGTGCTCGAACTCGGGAGCTTTGCCATTCGCAGGCAAGTGCTCTACCATCTGAGCTATCCAAGCACGACTCACGACCCGCCTCAGAGCTTTACTTCTGCCAGTACCTCGTCTTCTACTTTCCAAACTTCACAGAAGCTCCTCTGCGATTGACATTAGTTCCATATCCATTGGCGTATTGGTAAACTTCCGAAGACATTTCACCCAAACTGGCTGAGTGAAATAGAAATAAGTAATGAGGAACGATTGGTAAGAATCTAGTGTAGATATACGACTCAGGCACGTGAGCCAAAGGACCAGGAAACTCAGTAAACAACTCTTTATGCTCGACCTGAAAGTGTGCTTCTCTCTAGTTTCCCATGACAACAAAGTTCATTTCTTACAGTGAATAGCAAGATGTAATGGGGAATTAACAACGTTTTGTAGCCGTCTACGTACTGTAGAACTGGATGTGCCAAAAACCGACGTTTTATGCAAGGGCACGTATACTGAAGGAGTGCTGATTTAAGTAGCCATTCGTTTACGCTAAACAGGTGAAATAACGAATCCTGAATAGAACTGCATCCTCCTATATCAACGATGAAGTACTAGGCATTCAAACAAAGCTTATGTTTTATAGCTTTCAGTAACTTCGACACCTAAGTGGGGAGGCCTGTCGCTGCACTGCTTGCACTATGAATAACTTGCGTATCAGGCCTCACGCCAACTGACTGTCAGTTTTAAATGCATTTTGATCAATTTTAGCACCAATGAAGCAACTTCCAGAATTTGGTAATTTCGTCAGTCCAGGATTTTTTTATGAAAGTCCTGTTCATGCAGTAATAATAAATTTGGGAAAAGAGTACACCATCGAGTGACATGTTTTGAACAGAGCTTCTGCTGTGTAAATTCCTCAGTCACACACTGAAAAATAGACAAATATCCTTTAGGACAGCTTTAATCGTGAGAGAACAATACATTTCACACACCATTCTGCGTGAGTGTCCAGCTGTAGTGTTGTCTCGTTTATTTATAGGCCCACTGCAATCAGCCAGAACGATATGACCGCTTTTCTAAAGTTGGAAAGAATATGAGTCTGGCGGACGCTATGTGATCCGGTATCCGTGATTTCAGAAAATGAAGTAGAGTTTGCGATATGTATTTTGAATTTCGAAATGAAAGGAACCCTGCGAAAAGTTGCAGGCGGCGACGTTCTTGACATAAAATAAAACAAATACACAAATTTAATATCATCCCGTGCTGCATTTTATCAGCTAAGTGTCGGCAAGGCCTCTGAAAATAAATCATAAATAAATGCAAAAAATCATAAATAAAACAGATAGTTTTAATATCAAGTTTTCCCTGTTGCAAGTTAAACGTAGTTTACATATTCTGAAAAGATAAGAATGATATATCCAGGCTGTCGCTGCCCCGACTTCAAAGTCTACTGCGTAATTTATACAGTTCTAGTGGAAATTGCAATACGCAATTAGGAAGTAAAAACCCCAGTAAGTTCTATGTGTCTGGAGCAAATAGAACCATGCACTGAGAAAAATCAGTTTATATAATTCATTTTAAAAGCTCGATATGTGGTAAAAAAGTAAAAATCTCTCATATTTAACGGAAAGAAATGGAATCGTACATTGGAAAAAAAGTATACAGCTCGAGTGCAGACAGAACACAAGTCGTACAGAAAACGAAGCGTTTGTAGGAAAATAAGTTTGAGCTACATAGCACTAGTGGATATTGAAACGAGTAGTCAAGAACGAAAACGAAATTGCGTATTAGGAGTAAATCGGGCTGCGTATCTAAAGAAATTCTTAAGCCATGTAGCACAAGTAAGAGCTGCGACACACAGTTTATAGGAATAAAACCAAATCGTATCGCAAAAAGAACTTATTTGTATTGCTCACGTGAAAATGAGGATTCACTGCACGAAAAAGAGAAACTGTACATCGTTATCGTATAGAAGTCGAAGAAACAAGCAGTAAAAAAATCCAAGAAGAAATTTGAAAAGTATGTTAAAGTTCTGAAACAATAAAATAAATACTTTCAGGCTGACCGTTGATATTGTGACTCTATCAGAGACGGCAGTTTCGTGGAATGAATAATGTATTGTAAAGAGATTATAACATGATCGTCAGCAAAAGCAAATCTAAGGTAACAGAATGTAGCAGAATTAAATCAAATGATGCTTGCGACACTAAATTATGAAATGAAACATCAGAAGTAGTTGATGATTTTAGCTATATAGGCAGCAGAATAACTGACGTTGGCAGAAATAGAGAGGATATAAAATGCAGACTGACAACAACAAGAAAAGCCCTCGTGAAAAAGAGAAATTTGTTAACACGGAAGATAAATTTAAACGTTAGGAAGTGGTTATGAAGGCATTTTTATGGAATGTAGTATGGGGAACATCAGAAGTAGCTGATGATTTTAGCTATATAGGCAGCAGAATAACTGACGTTGGCAGAAATTGAGAGGATATAAAATGCAGACTGACAACAACAAGAAAAGCGCTCGTGAAAAAGAGAAATTTGTTAACACGGAATATAAATTTAAACGTTAGGAAGTGGAATGTAGTATGGGGAACATCAGAAGTAGTTGATGATTTTAGCTATATAGGCAGCAGAATAACTGACGTTGGCAGAAATAGAGAGGATATAAAATGCAGACTGACAACAACAAGAAAAGCCCTCGTGAAAAAGAGAAATTTGTTAACACGGAATATAAATTTAAACGTTAGGAAGTGGTTATGAAGGCATTTTTATGGAATGTAGCCTTGGACGGAAATGAAATGTAGATTATAAACAGCGCGGAGAAGAACAGAACAGAAACTTTTGAAATGTGACTCATTAGAATAATGCTGACGATCAAAAATATGGTTCAAATGGTTCTGAGCACTATGCGACTCAACTTCTAAGGTCATTAGTACCCTAGAACTTAGAACTAGTTAAACCTAACTAACCTAAGGACACCACACACATCCATGCCCGAGGCAGGATTCGAACTTGCGACGGTAGCGGTCTCGCACTTCCAGACTGCAGCGCCTAGAACCGCACGGCCACTACGGCCGGCTATGACGATCAGATGAGTAGATCGAATAGCAATGAAGTAATGCACCGAATCGAGCAAAAAAGAAATTTGTGCCACAGCTGGACTAAAAGAAGGGATCAGTTGATAGGAAACATTTTGAGGCATTAAGAAATCGTCAGTTTCGTAATGGAAGTGTGGGGTGGTAAAAATTGGAGGAGAGACCAAGGCTAGAGTATAAGAAGCAGATTCATATGAATTAGGCTGGTGCGTAAGTGGAGATAATGAGAGGAGCTGTGGATAGTAGTAAATGGAGTACCAAGTGGATAAATCGGACTATTTTCGACATATTCTTCCATTTGAGTTCAGTAGAGGAGTGACACCAACATAGGCAGACAGAAATATTTGCGTCGTGTATGGGTATAGTGCCACTGGACAGAGCATGGCAATAAAATGGTTTTCTCTTTTTCAAAGAGGATCGTTTTGACATTGTGACTCTCCAAGTTCATGTAGAACTCCGGGATTTGATGAAGATTGCTTAGCCGCGCGGTGTGGCCGCGCGGTTTGAGGCGTCCTGTCACTGACTGGAATTCCTAAGGCACTAAATTGCTAAGGTCATCGGTCCCTAGACTTACACACTACTCAAACTAACTTATGCTAAGAACGACACACACACCCATGCCCGAGGGAGGACTCGAACCTCCGGCGGGAAGGGCGGCGCAGTCCGTGACATGACGCCTCAAACAGCGCAGCCCTTCCCGCCGGTGGTTCGAGTCCTCCCTCGGGCATGAGTGTGTGTGTTGTTCTTAGCATAAGTTAGTTTGAGTAGTGTGTAAGTCTAGGCACCGATGACCTTAGCAATTTAGTCCCTTAGGAATTCATACACATTAAGATTGTAAAAATTCATTAATCCACAATGGTTACGTCAGTGTCCTCGAGAGCTGGCAAATGTGGTGAAATGTGATCATTCCACTATCGTGTTCTAAACATTCATGGTGGTGTCTGTTTGTTCTATATTGTGTCTCCCTACCACTTTCGCGCAACGACGCTGTGAGCGTGTTTTTTAGGGAATTGACTAGTTTGAACCTGGGACCTGTTGCTGGTAAGGAGACGCCAGACCACACATGACATGTAGAATTCAGAATAGTTCAATGAGACTAGCGATGATATAACCAAATACTTAATGATTTCAGCGTCAGCTCCACTGCACTCCCTGTAAAAGAATCTTAATACTAACTAAATTTAGTGGAAGGGGTTCAAGGCTTTTCTATTTTTAGTTAGCTGGTAAAATAAAGTCGAAAAAGCAGTTAAGTTTACCATTGGAAATTTTATTCTACTCACAAAAACATCGTTTATAAATTGCACTATTGATAAAAGGAAATTTTTGAATACAGGATGGTAAAAACCAATTGCGTTCAACAAAAATGTGAACGAATATTCCCTGAATGGGTTTCCAAGTTCTACAATGGATCGAAGGATGACCTATGCCATATCACATCTATAATCTAGGTTTAAATTAAGTTTCACAAAAGAGCAAACTATCAAAATGGTCTACTGTGACCCTCAATTATCTTAAATTACTTATCTAACTTGTCGTAAATTACAGTGGCTGATGTGGCTTCTCAATAACTATATAACAGAAAAATAATCGCGTTTCAGATTTTTACTTCAAGTGGCAAATGTGAACACCATAAGCTTTAATTTACGATCGACACTAGTATTATGAAAAAAGCGGGTGTAACAGATGAGACTTCTGCAGTTCTGAGTGAAGCTTTATGCGCTGTTATGCGGCATCGCGTGCGTTCATTACCTTGCCGTTGGTTAGGCAGCTCCAGGGGGCAGCGGCCGGCGCAGCAGCCCAGCCATCCAGCTCGCCGTCTCAGAACTAACTCTCTCCTAACTTCTCCTTACTACAATTTACCGAAGTTGATTTAAAAAAACTATCTGGCTGTGTTTTCATCTGACCAATCAGGGTCTCAATGTTAACCTTAAGCTCCGCCTACAAAAATTCTGTCTATCCAATGAGAAACGTTATACTTTTTGTGGTGGGGCAATGTTTTTAAAGTTTGCAACGTAACAGAGACGCGAAACAGTCTCACTCTAAAACTTGCAGCTGGTGTGGTCCTTTTAGCGTTATCGTAATATCTATACTGTTCTTCTGGCGGGCTCTATCTTTTAACTTGGGCTGGGGGTGGTCCTAACGTAACAGAGACGCGAAAAAGTCTCACGCTAAAACTTGCGCGTGGTAGTGGCCCTTTTGTGTTATCGTAAGATCTATACTGTTTTTCTGGAGGGCTCTAGCTTTTAACATGGGCTGGGGGGTGGTCCTTGACGTAACAGAGACGCGAAAAAGACTCACGCTAAAACTTGCGGGTGGTGTGGCCCTAGCGGTTAGCTGGCGACGTGGGTGTCCAGTCCGTCCCTTATCGTAGGGCCTTCTAGCTTAACACGGTTCTGCTCTCGGCTTCTGTTCTCGTTTCTCCGCTCGGAACTGCGTCTGTCTCACGGTGGGAAGGTATGACATGCATTTAGGCATTCTTGTGTTAGTCTGTAGTATTCCATTTGCACACTCGTTACTCGTATTACTTTGGTTAATTTAATGTCTCGATTTATTTGGAGCTATGTGACATACTACTGCATTTGCTTATCATGTCAGGGTTTTCATGGAAGGTGTTGGATTTGCCTGACACCTTACAGTGTGACATTTGCATTCAATGGGTAAGGTACCGCATGCTCCAAGCCAAAATCGCAAAAATCAGCGGGTGACCATATGTGCATCTCTACTTGCTCGTCATCAATTGGCTCGCACTCAACACCGAACATTCCTATCCTGTATAGTGCAGGTGACAAGAAATGGTGTACTTGTGCTAACATAAGGAAAAGCAAAGGAATGGTTGAGCCCAAACAAAGCAGCTACTCCCCGTAAAACGATCTGCTCGCATCCACAAAAGATAATGTTATGCACCTGCTAGAACAGTGAGGGTGCAATGTAGGCGTGAAGTGATGTTACCCACGATTTCACTATGCTGACAAAAAACGTACAGGAGTTGGGTTGGGAAGTCATTCCGCACTCACCTTATTCACCTGATCCTGTCCTCGGATTTTCATTTTTTTTCCGGATGAAAATACGCTACGAACATGCTAGCTTCCATTGCTCTAAAGTAAAAATTATTCACTACTTAGCATTTAAGCACACGTCATCCTTTTCCAGTAAGAAATGAGAAACCGAACTCCACAACAGATGACGACGATGGTGACGGAAATAGGATAGTACCTACAAATTACTACTCATACAACGTAATCAGACATGATTATAATCACATATAAATATCGACTAGAAATTATCTATAGCAAGTGTCTATTGCTCGATATTTTTAATATCAGATTTTATGTATGCAAGACAATCAATGGCGACACATCCGTTGCGCTTTTCTGGATTCGTGATTCCCTTTTTTCTTATTGTTAATTGGGGCCCTACACCTATCGCTGCATCCTGCATTCTGTCGCCAGATGCCTCGATCTCGTCATGCTTACTCATGTTCTTCTATTTCTCTTCTCTGTACCGCTTTTTGGATATCATTTAGCCAAACCTCGCGTGGTCTTCTTCTTCTTCTTCTTCTTCTTCTTCTTCTACCGTTGCCATTACTCTTTTGGGCCATCTGTCTTCATCCATTCCTTTGATATGCCCACATCATAGCTATCTTTTTTCTACTCTACCCGTAATAACATTACCAGTCTGTGCCCTTTCTCTTATCTCTTCATTTCTTAGGTGGTCAAGTCGTGAAATTTCACATGCTCTTCTCAAGAGGTCCATTTCTAATGCCAAAAGTCTCTTTTCTATGGAATATTCCTCTTCCCACAGGGTGACAAAAGCAACAAGGAACATGAACAATACAATATAACTGGTTTAAATTGTTTAAATGACAATTTGTTTACATTATAAGAATCTTCAATGGTCCGGCTAATTACTTCAGCTTGTTCAGAAGAGAGGTAACAGGGTTCAATGCGCACGACATGAAAGAATAGCATATTAGCTGCGCTACGCAAAAGAAGTAACTTATAGGCAGAGGAAAGAAATGCAATTTAAATGTGGCATATGGTTTTGGAGATGTGAATTAAGCAACATGGTCAAACCAAATATACAAAGCAAGCAAAGAAAAAAACAAAAATCAAGTACGTAAAGGTATCTTACTTAAGCGATGTTGAACAGCTTTTATAAAGGTTAGAAGTTGCATCATTCTGTGCACAGATACACTTATTTTTCTGAAATCTTGACATTAATGCAAGTATAGTTCTGCTAAACATTAATAGGTACCTTGATACATTTTAGTATAACATATTTGGATAACGATGGTTACTTATCTATATAAAATCATAACTCCTTGTAAACTGTGATTTTGTTTCAGAGATTTATAATGTCCATTCCAGTCTACAGGTCTCCAACATTGTTTTTTCACTAGGTTTCGTGGTCAGTTAAATAAAAATAACGACAGCTGATTAAGCTCTCAGAGTACAGATTCCTAGTCAGGTTACTTATATCCATATATGTGCTCCTCTTTACAATTGGACTGTAATTATGCAAAAAATAATATTTGTCATCATCATTTTTTTCACAGTGAATTAAGATCCATCTAACTAATATTAACAAATGTAAATCTGATTGTGCTCTCATAGTTTTATAGTAAAACTTTGTACTTGCATAATGGTGCCGTCACAATTAGATTATAGTCGCATTTGTAAGTATATATATATATATATATATATATATATATATATATATATATATATATATATATATATATATATATATCTGTGTGTGTGGGCGCGCACTCACTTTATTTTGAACTATTTAAAAATTAGATCGATATAAAATGTGATTAAATTCTTTGATATATTATTATCATCCCACAATTTGATGACTGGTTAGACGTTAAATTATAAGTTATAACTATGATTACAAAGGCCAAAATAATAACGTATATAATTAACTGAAAATTTTTTCAGCGAATATAAGTAGATTGTCAGCTGTCTATAGGCTCAAAGATTAAATGTTTGGAATCTCTTGAGCCTTTAACATAAAATCTTTGGAAGCTGTAGGAGTAGAGAAGGCACTAGGGTTGTTCCAGCGTGTAGACAGTTCACATTTGGAGACAGAAGTACTCGATTGTGATACCCTAATTTAATTTGTTATTGCAATTGCGCAGTTAAATAACTTTGTAAGCATATTCTTGGTATAATTAACAGACACTCCGTGTATAACGCATATGCATTCGATGAAATATATTTTATGAGGCAGTATGTACCGTCACCGTAGACCCTTCAAATGTACGAGGGCTATAAATAAAGTAGTGGAAACATTGATAGAACGCAAAGTTTAACAACCGAATGCGTACAGTTATACTACAATGAAGCGGCAAAGAAACTAATACAGGTTTGCCTATTCAAATACAGAGATATGTAAACAGGGAGAATACGGCGCTGCGGACGGCAACGCCTATATAAGACTACAAGTCTCTGGCGCAGTTGTTAGATCGGTTACTGCTGCTAAAATGGCAGGTTATCAAGATTTAAGTGAGTTTGAACATAGTGTTACAGTCGGCGATGGTACACAGCGTCTCCGAGGTAGCGATGGAGTGGGAATTTTCCCGTACGACCATTTCAGGAGAGTACTGTGAATATCAAGAATCCGGTAAAACATCAAATCTCCGACATCGCTGCGGCCAGAAAAAGATCCTGAAAGGATGGGACCAATGACGACTGAAAAGAATATTTCACCGTGACGGAAATGCAGCTCTTCCGAAAATTTCTGCAAAGTTCAGTGCTGGGTCATAAGAAATGTCAGCGTGCGAACCATTAAACGAAATATCATCGATATGGGCTTTCGGAGCCGAAGGCCGACTCATATACCGTTGATGACTGCACGACACAAACCTTTACACCTTGCTTGGGCCCGTCAGCACAGAATTTAGACTGTTGATGACTGGAAGCATGTTGCCTGGTCGGACGAGTCTCGTTTCAAATTGTATCGAGCGGATGGACGTGTACGGGTGTTGAGGCAACCTCATGAAACCATGGACTCTGCATTTCGGCAGGGGACTGTTCAAGCTGGTGAAGGCTCTATAATGGTGTGGGGCGTGTGCAGTTGGAGCGATAAGGGACCCCTGATACGTCTAGATACGATTCTGACAAGTGACACATGCGTAAGCATCCAAACTAATAACCTGCATCGATTCATGTCAACTGTGCATTCTGACTGGCTTGTACAGCTCCAGCAGGACAATACGACACCCCACGCGTCCATAATTGCTACAGAGTGGCTCCATGAACACTCTTCTGACCTTAAACGCTTCCGCTGGCCACCAAAATCCGCAGACATGAACATTATTGAGCATATCTGGGATGCCTGGCAACGTGGTGTTTAGAAAAGATGGCCACCCCCTCGTACTCTTACTGATTTATGGACAGCCCTGCAGGATTCATGGTGTCAATTCCCTCCAGCACTACTTCAGTCCATGTCACGTCTTGTTGCGACACTTCTGCGTACTCGCGGGGGCCCTGCACGATATTAGGCAGGTGTACCAGTTTCTTTTGCTCTTCAGTGTACATTCCTTCAATGTAGTCAACGGCCAAATCCATGCCTTTTGTTTAAGTAGACGTTGCCATTCGTTGGCAAAGATTTCATTGATGATGACAGCGCCGAGGCGTCCGACTGCGCAGAGAACAGATGGCATGTCAGGAAATCAAGGGCCTCGTAGTCGATCCTTCATCTTCGGAAACAGGTCAGCTGGTGAGTATGGAGGGTCTTTCCCAGCGCCACAGCTTCACATTATTTGCGACATGACACCGTGCGCTACCATGCAATATGATAGGGCGATAATGTCACAATAAATGTGCACGTTTGGGCCTCATGGCCAAACTCACATATCGCTCCATAAATCGACGATACTAATCACTGTTGACGGTTTGTCCCTCAGGCACCTCGTGTGTAAAAATAACACACTCTAGTCGTATGCCATAATGAACACACGCATCACCCGACTGGTTTACTGTCGAAACGTTTGTGGGAGTTACGAACATGGGTCACGCCATTCATTCGATTAACTCTTCAATTCAGGCTCATAGACTCGTGCCCTCATGTCATCAATTACGACAATAAGATGCATAAATGCGTGTCCTTCATTATCGTATGTGTCCAGGTAGAGACCAGCCGGTTCATGCTGGTAACATTTCTGTACGTCAGTGAGTCGATGTGGAGCCCAACGGGACGCAATTTTACTCTTGTTAAGACATTTCGTCAGTATGTGCCACACTGCTTGATGACTGAGATCAAACTCCACGAACACTGCCCGAACAGCCCATACGAGAAACGAGACCACTCACGATGCCAATCTGATCTTGAGGAATGAACGGCCGACCAATGCCGTGCAAATCCGCAGTAGCATTCCGAACCACACGAAACGCCTTGGCCCACTGTGCAACCGCCCTATACCGCAATTCGATCTTGCCACAGGCTTCACGTTATTCTTGATAACCTTCTGATGCATTTTCGCCACGGACTACCTCGATTTTAATCCACGAATTTTGATCACCTATTGAAAATATGTTTTAGAGCGGTGAAATTGACTTCCCTTTAACGACAATCAGCAACAACCCTCCCAACTGGATGTCCCTCAAATGCATACTACGTATCGACAACAGCGCCACCTGACCGCTACCATGTCCTGTTTGCGGATGCCCAATCTTCTGCTAGTGTCTGGACTGCGTTTCCGTTACTTTCGTTTTTCACCCATCCTACCGGGTGATCACAATTAAAGCGCAGCTACTCACTGAGGTCCAATGTGGGTTGTAATTATCGTACTGCAACGAAACTTGGTAGTTATGCTAATCAGTAAATGCCGAACCGACTTCCGGTGGATAAAACGTTAGTTCCAATTGTGGCCACTAGGTGCAAATCTGGCGCTGTGCGCTGTTTGAATGACGGCAAGACATGTGTCATTTGGCAACCCATAACATGAGTGAACAGTATGACTACAGAGAAGAGAGACTGTGTTCTGTTAGTGAAACTATTTTATTTGAACGGCAGCAATTACAGTGCTGCATTGAGAGAGTATAGCCAACTGAAAGGTCTGAGGAGAGGCCCAGTGTCATTAAATGGATTAAGGATGATGATGACGAAATTCGAAAAAAAAAAACAGGAGAGCCTGGTGTGGCACCTGGAAGATGAAGGCGTCCTATCCCGGTGGAAGTTATTAACGAGGTTTCTGTTGCTATAACTGACCGTGCAGCACGTGGCCCGGTTGTGCTAGTACTCGTGCAGTGCCACGAGAATTTTTCATCCCATGTCAACAGCACGGAACGTTTTGCGCTCTATTTTATACTGGTACCCGTGCCAATATGTATACTGAGCAAGCAGTGAAGGAAACAAAAGAAAAATTCGGAGTAGGTATTAAAATTCATGGAGAAGAAATAAAAACTTTGAGGATCGCCGATGACATTGTAATTCTGTCAGAGACAGCAAAGGACTTGGAAGAGCAGTTGAACGGAATGGATAGTGTCTTGAAAGGAGGATATAAGATGAACATCAACAAAAGCAAAACGAGGATAATGCAATGTAGTCGAATTAAGTCGAGTGATGCTGAGGGAATTAGATTAGGAAATGAGACACTTAAAGTAGTAAAGGAGTTTTGCTATTTGGGGAGCAAAATAAATGATGATGGTCGAAATAGAGAGAATATGAAATGTAGACTGGCAATGGCAAGGAAAGCGTTTCTGAAGAAGAGAAATTTGTTAACATCGAGTACAGATTTAAGTGTCAGGAAGTCGTTTTTGAAAGTATATGTATGCAGTGTAGCCATGTATGGAAGTGAAACGTGGACGATAAATAGTTTGGACAAGAAAAGAATAGAAGCTTTCGAAATGTGGTGCTACAGAAGAATGCTGAAGATTAGGTGAGGAAGTATTGAATAGGATTGGGGAGAAGAGAAGTTTGTGGCACAACTTGACTAGAAGAAGGTATCGGTTGGTTGGACATGTTCTGAGGCATCAAGGGATTACCGATTTAGTATTGGATAGCAGCGTGGAGGGTAAAAATCGTAGAGGGAGACCAAGAGATGAATACACTAAGCAGATTCAGAAGGATGTAGGTTGCGGTAGGTACTGGGAGATGAAGAAGCTTGCACAGGATAGAGTAGCATGGAGAGTTGCATCAAACCAGTCTCAGGGCTGAAGACCACAACAACAACAACACCCGTGCCATGTCCAGACGGTGGAACCTCTGAAGCCTTACGATCCGCAGCAAAGCTCTGAATTTTCTCTGTTGATCACATGTAGCTGGGCAATATTCTATGGAGTGACGAGGCACATTTTGCACTACAGGATGCACTGAAAACACAGAGCTACCGAATTTAGGGTACTGTTAAACCGCGTGTTGTGCACAACGAGCCATTGAACTCGCCGTATGTGGCGTGGATTCACAAGCACTTTTATTCTCTGCCCGAGAATACACCAAGAGGGCCTGTTGGGTGTACCGTGACTTCTGCACGTCATCGAGATCTCCTTGCACAGCCTGTGACACTGCTTTGGAAGAGTGTAACGGCGTAGAGGCCGCTGTTTTCATGCATGGTGGGGCAACACGTCATGTCGCTCGCCAAGTGGAAGATCTGCTTAATGCAATCTTTCACGAACATTGATGAAGGTTTCTCGGGTCTCCAGCCGGGTGGTAGCGTTGATATCTCGCGACGTTTCGGGAAGTGTCATACTACCCCGCCAGAAGATGGGTACTATGACACTTCCCGAAACGTCGCGAGATATCAACGCTACCACCCCGCTGGAGACCCGAGAAACCTTCATCAATAGTTTACGGCGGGAAAGCCTACAGTCACATATTTCACGAACATGTTATCTCCAAAGGTTGTGCAGATGTATGCCCTGCAGATCACCCGATCTAAATGCATGTGACATTTGGCTCGCGGAATATCTAAAAGAACGCGTTTACCAGGGACACTATCAGTCTCTACCTGATCTGAAGGCCAGTATTAGCGCTATTAGCCGAGCGGTCTATGGCGCTACAGTCACGGACTATGTAGCTGGTCCCGGCGGAGGTTCGAAGCATGGGTGCATGTGTGTTTGTCCTTAGAATAATTTAGGTTACGTAGTGTGTAAACTTAGGGACTGATGACCTAAGCAGTTAAGTCTCATAAGATTTCACACTCATTTGAACATTTTTTGAACCTTGCTCAGATTGCACCGGAACTACTGCGAGAACTGTTGATCACGTGGGTTTACGGATGCAGCATCTCGTCGACGTCTCCAGTGCCCATAGTGAACAAATTGTGTAAGTAGTGGTCAATAATAAAATCAACATTATTTCTTTGTCAGTTGTTCGACATTTTCCGCCTAAGTCTTATTTGTGATCAGTTACATGCGGAAATATTTCTATACGTCTTTCTTGCAATTCACAGCACCAGATATTTTCGTAGTGGCCAAAACTGGAACTAATTTTTTTCCGATGTAAATCAGTTCCATATTATCGCATTAGAATATCTATCAAGTTTCGCTGCAGTATGATAATTACAGCCCTCACTCGACCTCTATAAGCAGCTGCACTTTAATTATAACCACCCGGTTGTTGTTTCTCCTTTGGTACAAATGGTCCGAAGATGGTCAGAGTGGTCCGAAACCTGTCGTTAAAATAAAAAAATTACAGTTGTTTATATTGCCGCGCGGGATTAGCCGAGCGGGCTGAGGCGCTGCAATCATGGACTGTACGGCTGATCCCGGCGGAGGTTCGAGTCCTTCCTCGGGCATGGGTGTATGTGTTTGTCCTTCGGATAATCTAGGTTAACCAGTGTGTAAGCTTAGGGACTGATGACATTAGCAGTTAAGTCCCATAAGATTTCACACACATTTGAACATTTTTGAATTTGAACAGCTGTTTATTGCTTGATGCAGTTCCCGTTTTAGAAGTGTTTAATGAACTGATTACGGTTCTGTATGGAATGAGGGTAAGCTACAGCCCCTCTTATACGCTTTACATATGATTTATGAGACGGGTGATACACACGATTTCCCAAACCTATATCAGCAATGTGGAGGTTGTCCACGATCCTGAAATGAGTACTTCTACATAAGGAGTTATTGATCGGAAATGAACGTTTGGCTCTTAAGTGACATAAACAGCTAACGCCTTGTAGCAACAACTTAAGCTCCAAGCAAAAGCTCAAAGTGAGGATTACCAGCCTCAGAGCAGTTATTACAATGGGACACAAGATTTTGTCACACTTTCTCATGTATTTCTGTTGTATGTTGTACAATGAAACAAGCAGCTAGGACTGTACCAACCAGTACGCTTCCCAGTTTCTTACATGGTTTCATCCACCAACGATTGGATATGACCCCCAGGAACAAAATCCAGTATGAACACTACACAGATGGGTTTGTATTATTTTTCAAGGAAGTACCGGCAACGTCGATGCAGAAACATAGAGTAGCTTCTAAACACGTGTCTCACACGTACTATTCGTTCAATGCCTCGTACCGCGTAAAGCATTCATTTCATATCGACGCTTCCTTATCTTCAAATACTTTGGGATTCTTTACCGTCTACATGAATTCGACCCTATATTTGTATGTTACAATACATTCTCTTGTGTCTAGTTAGATTGAAAATGACGTTTTTCTAGAAGACATAACGATGACCGATCCAATCGTCGTCGCGAGCTGCTTGGGGCAACACTCATGGAAATATTGTGCAGGAGAATGGAATTTTCAATGTAGGTGGGCACTCGGAAATACCGGGTGATCACAAAGTCAGTATAAATTTGGAAACTGAATAAATCACGGAATAATGTAGATACAGAGGTACGAATTGACATGCCTGGATGGAAAGACATGGGGTTTTATTAGAACCAAAAAAATACAAAAGTTCAAAAAATTTTCGACAGATTGCGCTTCATCTGTTCAGAATAGTAATAATTAGTATAACAAAGTGTGACAAAGCAAATATGATGTTCTTCACAGGAAATGCTCAATATGTCCACCATCGTTCCTAAACAATAGCTGTAGTCGAGGAATAATGTTGTGAACAGCACTGTAAAGCGTGTCCGGAGTTATGGCGAGGGATTGGCGTCGGATGTTGTCTTTCAGCATCCCTAGAGATGTCGGTCAATCACGATACACTTGCGACTTCAGGTAACCCCAAAGCCAATAATAGCACGGACTGAGGTCGGGGGACCTGGGAGGCGAAGCATGACGAAAGTGGCGGCTGAGCACAAGATCATTACGAAACGACGCGCACAAGAGATCTTTCACGTGTCTGGCAATATGGGGTGGAGCGCCATCTTACATAAACATCGTACGTTCCAGCAGGTGTTTATCAGCCAGCTGGGGATGATGCGATTCTGTAACACATTGGCGCACCTCTCACCCGCCACGGTAGCAGTTAAAAAACCAGACTCACGCATTTCCTCGAAGAAAAAAGGTCCGATAACGGTAGATGTGGTAAATCCAACCCATACCGTCAGTTTCTCGTCGTGCAATGGAGTTTCCACGGCAG